>NC_079477.1:26773231-28023231 GCF_026230105.1 Diorhabda sublineata
CTCCCTCCAAGTGTGAATTGCAAAGTGTGATTCGTTTTCTACAGGTTGAAGTCCATAGCGCTGCAGAGATCTATCGGAGAATGAGTCGTGTGTATGGGGAAAACTTCATAAGTGATGGTGTTGTGCGTGAATGGTGTCGAAAGTTTAAAGATGGCCGTAATGATGTGCTTAATGCTGAGAGCCAAGGACGCGATTCTATCGTTTCAAATGACTTGGTTCAACGAGTTGACAGAATGGTTAAAGAAAGCCGCAGATTCACCATTACTGCTTTGTCTACGAAATTTACAGAGGTTTCAAAATCTAGATTGTACTCCATCTTACGCAAGTTTAGTGACCTATCGAAGCAGCAGTATTCGTTTGGGTTTTTCAGTTATTCACTTGTAGGAGTCCTCGTTAAGTATTAACGTGATATTTTTGTGACACGAAATTGATAATTTTTGGCCGAGGAAATCTAAATCATATATACTGACCCTAATATTGAAGAAACTACACTCTTGAGAAAAAAAAATACTCGGCTCAGGTGACACCCCTGCAATCACAAGTCATTGGCAAAAAAACTAACTACGAAATTGTATTTTTTCTTAGTGAAAACTTGAAGCTAATGGCATTAGCTTGAAAATGATATGGAATAATGTAATGTTCTCACAGTCCAACAATATGTTATGATCGGTAACTGCCCTTTTTATGCATGTTTACAATTGTGGTAATTAGGGATAACTGACCCTGATAAAAGGTTATCTACCTGTCTCACGACTATCAGTTAACAACAAACAATAATTCCACTTTAAAATGGAGACATCAAGTGATACAGTTGCTCAAGGGGTCACCCTATTGCGACAAGGCCAGAGTCGGCGAGAAGTGGCCAGTGCGCTGAACGTTAGTTAGTCTGATGTTTCCAGAAATTACTTTCGTCACCAAAAGACTCGTAACTTTCATCTAAGAAAAAGGTGCACATCCGAGAGACATGACCGATTGATTGTCAGCAAATCGCGAACAAAACTAACCCTCACTGGTGTTTAAGTCCAACAAGAGCTCAGAGGGCCGGAAGAAGATTTAAGACAGCTAACATTGAGCCAGCTATTAGCCTCAAATTAATCCCAGTCCGTCTACAATTTGCTAGAGAGCACGTTAATTGGGCTGACGAACAGAAAGGGATCCGTTCTTCTCAGAAAGGAGAGTGTGTCTGCATGGTAGCGATAGAAGAGTCTACAGGAGACCTGGAGAAAGATTTGCATTAAGGGAAACTTGGCTTTCGGATAGTTTGGGCGCCTATTTCAAGGGAAGTGAAAATCGAGTTGATTTTTATTGAAACTGGCAGTGGAGCGGGGAGATTATCAGCGAACTGATACATAGAAGAAATTTTTCTACTTTCTCTACGCCAGTTTTATCGACGAAAACTTCATCCTAATGCAGAACAACACCCGTCCACATACTGCAAGTTCCAAGTTCTATTTGTATGGAACGAATATCGAAATTGTCGCTTTGGATTGGTCAGCGCGTAGCCCGGACTTAAATCCTATTGAGCATTTATGGAATGAAGTTAAGCGGAAAATTTGGGCTAGAAATCCTGCACTAACTAAAAATCGAGTAAATAAACTTATTCAACCCATGAAAAAGCAATTGGAAGCAGTTATAAGGGCAAGGGAAAGGAGCACTAAATATTGATAAATATTGACAAGTTAATTTATTTCAAATGAATTATTATTTTGACGAATTTAAACTCGTATTTTTCATAGTTTTAGATGCTTTGTCGTTCGATATTTTCCAAAAAAATAAGGTACAAATTTTTGCTAGACTTTTGACTTGAGACTTGAGACGACTTGAGACCACGAAATCTGTCAAGTAATCATTCAGTTAATGCTACCCATATCCCGAGTATTTACTTTATAAAGCTCTTTCTAACGGTATATGTTTAGTATACTTAAAGTTTGCTTCCAGCATACATAAAACGAGAGAGTTAACATTAATCTGTTAATACCACTTCTTTTAGAAAGTCTTCGTCTTTTATTTCATACGCTTCCAGGTGTAGTGCTCTGGAGATCCATAGTATTTCACATTGCGAATAGAGGTACATGCCCCATCATCTGCAAGTCTTCAGGTGTCCATTAAGGCGATAGTGCCCCGATAGGACACTGTTAGTCTTCGCAGGTTGTTCTTACTCAAGCAGATCTTCTCTGGGTATAACCTCCGAGGAGAGTTTTTGTCTCTCTCAGTCCGTGTAAGTTGTCCCGATAATTGGTTTTGCTTATATCTACCTTCTTTTCCAATGTTTTTTTATTGTTCTGTAGCTAACACCACAGAAGGGTTCAGGTCCTACGAAGGGCTTGTCTACACCCGCTTTAGTAAGCTTATCAACTGTTTTATTTCCTTTCACTTCGGTGTGTCCCAGAATCCGTTGTAGAGTAATTTCATTTTTCTTGCCTAGCTAGTTTCTAGGCAATCCCAATTAGAGATTTTATGATATTGGAACTTAAATCTCTAATGGCTGCTTGGTTATCGGACACAATAATGGTTCTAGACTATCTGTACAACATTTGATGAAATTTCTGTTAACTTCTACAGCTTAGAATGGAGGTAATTTTTTTCTCAAAGCTAAGCTGCATTGGTCATTATTTAGAGACGGTTTTTCTTTGGTGATTCCGTCTCAGAACATTCTAAGTGATGTTTTTTCTGCCATCCAGTACTATATGGAGAGGTGGAAGATTTAGAATCATTTCTAGTGCAGCTGTTGGGTATGATTTAATGGCCCCGGTTGCACATATGCAAGCCTGTCTTGGTATCTTCAAGAGATTGTTTCTCGTGATATTTAAACTAGTTTTAGTACCCCAAACCACTGCCCCATATGTGATGGTTGGTCTCACAATTGCCGTGTACATCCACTGTAGGATTTTTGGATTACAAGCGAAGATTCTGTACACCATCAAGTTTTTTGTGGTTATTTCCTTCTTGTGTTTGTTCCAGATAAGTTTACTATCTAGTGTGAGTCCCAGATATTTCCTCTTTATTTTTCACTTAATGAGTTGCCCGTCTAACTGCATTGGCTTGAGGTTGAGTTTTTCTTTCTAGTGAAGGAACTTAGGTAGGTCTTATTCGGGTTGACATTTAGTCCCAATGATCGACACCACCTTCTTGTATAGTTGAATCCTGTTTGAAGTATGTCACAGAGCATTTTCTCAAGCATCCTCTTACATAGATGACTATGTCATCGGCATTCCTTTGACATAATATACCGATACAGTGCTTTAACTGCAAATCGAAACTGTCAGGTGTATTTCGGACATATTTATTTATAAATAATAATTCTTATGTTTCATATTCATTGAATCATATTTCGAATTATTTTCTCAACTAATTTATTTATTTGCATAAATAACTCGCTTGATAATAATTGGAACAAGCTTTTGGGGGGCATATACTGTACCTGGTATCAGACGGTGGAGGTTTGAAATCTATGGGAGTGGTAACTCTGATGTGTGAGCCCTGATGTCTTCTATCCTTATGTTGAACCTGTCCATACACATCGTGTCAGACACCGTCTGTTAATGTAAGGAAGGTACCTACTTTTTTGGGGCCATGCCACGTGCAGGTAAAGCCATTTTTTGATAAAAATACTGAGAGTAACTTTTGAATAAGTAACTGAAGTCAAGTAACTGGATCTAAGATTAATTTTTAATACCATTCGATAGAAAACTATGAGGTTTTAATGGAAAATGACTGATAATTGTTCAACTACACATTAGAAACTCATCGAAACGTTAATTAGTATTGTTTAATCGAATAAATGAGGTATTTATGAACCTGCATAGAGTGCACCTCAATAAATAGGCTCATAATCAATATTTCCAACCCTTGTATTATTAGTAAGAGAGAATTTACAAGAATTGCAGCGGATAGTAGAGTTTTCTGGAACAACAATTAAAAGTTGGATAGATTTCGACAAATGTAAATTGCATAATTATTGTACTTTCAATGTTCAAAAAATATCCAAAATTAGATTGCTATTTTAGGTGCTGTTCATACTGAATACATCTACTACCCCTGCACCACAGAACATACCCAATAAGAAGGTCGACTTGCATCTAAATTTAGTTCTGCCACTTACCAATCGCGACGGTCGTGTAATAAAAATGTCATTACTGTCAATTGTCAAGATAAATAATCATTTGCTTAAATGTCCCAAACGCTTTTCTGATGTGTTTTCTAATTTGTAAAATACAATGCTTAACATCAAATTATCTTTTGTGTATAAAGTTTTCTATCTATTCCTACCTCTCATCTGCCTTCATTGTCTACTTCTATTTATGGAGATCACAGTTACGCTAAAGTTGATGATGACTGTATAGTAAACCAAGAACATTCATATGCTGTAAATACAGGTTTAGTAGACACTGAGATTTCTTCGTTAGCCGAACCCAGAAAACATACCCAATAAGAAGATCAACTTTCATGTAAATTTAGGCAACACAAATTTAGTTCTGCCACTTACTAATCGGAAAGATTTAGTATTCCGCCATGATATTGCAAGGCCTTGCACATCTTTGGTAACTCGTGGGAAACTATTGGAGCTTAGCTTGGAAATGATGCCACATCCCCCATACAGCCCTTATCTGGCACCATCTGATTACCGTTTATTTCGAAATTTAAAAAATTTTTTTGTTAAAAAAGTGTTTTATTTTATATTACTGAAAATGTATGTGAATATTATTTTGTAAGATGTAAATTGGGAAAACTGTGAAATCGGAACTGGATAGAAATGTTGTAAATTTAAATGAACCGCGAAAATAGATTAGTTCTGCCAACTACCATCGAGGGCACTGGCATCGAAAATTCCACTGAATAACAACTAAGTTTGCATTTCTTCTTAGGGTATGTTCTGTGCCCTGCACCAACTCAAAATCTTACTATATGGTTCTTCAAGCTGATCACATGGGTCATACGGAGCTCAAAGAAGCAAACAGAATTATGAATGTTGGTGTTGTACCAGTAAACACTATTGCAAAATTAGAAACTGTCTCTTATCAACATTTTCATATAGTAATAAAGCATTTAAGGCCGCTTTAGTAAATTATTTTGAATTTATTAACAGCAAAATGTAAAAAAACTTCGAACCCCTTCTTAAATTTTAATTGGTGATGGGTTATGGGTGAAAAATTAAAAAAAAAACAAATTTAAAAAAAAAGCTTTAATAACAATACTGGTATCTAAAAATATAATAATAAAATCATATCAAATAAAGGCAAATTAAAAAAAATCTAATATAAAAAAAATAAAAAATAAATTAAAAACAATAGAGAGATAAATTTCTATCGAAACTAAGGAAGATTTTATAAAAGATTTGTGGTAACTTCATAGGAAAAAAACCATGCTGAAAGTAATTCACCAAAATAGTGTTTTAAACAACTTTTGATTACATTTTCTAAATACTTCTTTTCTAAAAACACATTTTATCACAAATCGTTCACTTTTGTTTGCAATTAAAAAAAGGTTAAAGCAAAGTCATTTTTATGCTTGTCTATACCATATGCTCTTCAAATTGCAAACTAAAAGCCAACTATTAACCACTCTATGAAAGTAATTTCAAAAATTTTATCTTTAAAATTATTTCCAAAATCAATTCAATACAAAATAAAAAAAAAAACATTCGGATCAGTAACACAGCCACGAATATCTCTGTTTACGAGGAAAGTTCAAAGCAACAAAAATAGGTCAAAGTATGAGCTTTAAAACAGTTTCATTGTTAAACTTAATCATGATATTTATTTAAATAATTCTAGGAAAGAATTAGTGGGAAAAGTTCTTACAATAAACATGTAAATATCTGAAAAAAGAAGTCTTACAATTTGACAGTAGTCAAAAATACATAAACAAGACTTGATTCGTGCTTCATATAAACTTTATAAATTATAACAATAAAAACATTTTAAATTACCAAAAATCCTCTTTGCACACATTGTAATTAAATCATATTTTTTCGCTAATAGAGAACCACAATAGTTTACTATTATTATAATAGAAGAAGAACTGGGAACTGGGAGTAGAAATAGTAATAGTAATAAGGCATTTAAAAGCAATAAATTGGGCAGGACACATCATGAGAAGGAAACCTACAGTAATGGTGAGGAGGATAAAACAATGGATACCTCTATGGCCAGGAGACAGAGGCAGACCAAGAAATATCTGGAGAAACCAAATTGAAGAAGATACCAGAATCCTAGAAATAGTAGACTGAAAAGACAAATGCAAACACAGAAAAGAATGGAGAAAGAACAAACGAAGCTAGGACCAACAAAAAACTATAACAAAAGAACAAGGGGAGTAATCCATCCCAATAAAGGGATATATTGGCGCCCCAAGCGCTAGCCATAATCCAAGAGATTAAACGGCGTGATGATGATGAATAGTTTACTTAACATTCTATTATAATAAAATTAGAGCCAACATTTGTACGGAAATTTGCTGAATTGTAAAATTTTGAAATCAAATTATTCTAATTGTTATCATCACAGAATAGGGTTATGATAACAGTCACAAGTATTATATGGCTAAAGATGAAATTTGAAATTTTGAACAAATTAACATTCAAAGTAATTTAAAAAGATACGTAAAAATAAGCTGGAAAAAAACTGCAGCATCTATCGAAACAACTGAGTTTCCTGGTTACTCAAAATTAGAAAACCAATACAAAAGAAGAAGCACTAAGGCTTTTTATTGGCTCAAAAACTTTAGGTGGTGTGGGAAAATGCTACTATAAAAAATAGTATCAGAAGAAAAACGAAAGCTTTTTATTACCCTGGAGCTTGTCTGTAGTGTAAAAATTGCTCCTATAAGAAATAGTTTCAGTACAAAGTCAAAAGCTTCCAACTTCCAACAAAATAGTTTCAGAAGAAAAATGAAAGCTTTTTATTAACCTGGAGCTTTTCTTTGGAATAGAAAATACACCTATAAAAAATAGTTTCACAAGGAAATCAAAAGCTTTTTAATAACCTAGAGCTTTTTTAAGGTGTAGAAAGTGCACCTATAAAAAATAGATTCAAAAGAAGAATGAAAGCTTCTTATTAATCTGGAGAATTTCTCAAGAATAGAAAATATACCTATAAAAAATAGTTTCAGAAGGAAGTCAAAAGTTTTCAACTGACCTAGAGCTTTTCTATGGTGTAGAACGTGCACCAATAATAAATAGTTTCAAAAGGAAATCAAAAGCTTTCAATTGACCTAGAGCTTTTCTATGGTGTAGAACGTGCACCAATAATAAATAGTTTCAAAAGGAAATCAAAAGCTTTCAATTGACCTAGAGCTTTTCTATGGTGTAGAACGTGCACCAATAATAAATAGTTTCAAAAGGAAGTCAAAAGCTTTCAACTGACCTGGAGTTTTTCTGTGGTGTAGAAAATGCACCTACAAGAAATAGTTCCAAAAGAAAGACAAAAGCTTGAATTTGGCCTGGAGCTTGTCTGTGGTATAGGAAATGCACCTATAAAAATTAGTTTCTTTTCAAAGAAGGAAACTGAGAGTAAATTAGTTTGGTAGTGTCTTACTAGAAGGAATTACTACAAATAATTCGTTTGTGACTAATATTCACATTGAAACAAGCTACAACACCTCACTGGTTTCCTCACAGAGCACTATCACCCCAGGAAGCACCAGATGACATTAGGGATCTAGCTGAAACTAACAAATATAGATCTAACCTCCTCGAGCCGAAAACAGTCACTGGAGTTTGATGATGAGCTCTGATATGGGAGACACAATAAATATTAAACTTGTAGTGTAATGTAACCCTTAATTAAATACATCTATATAACTCGCGAACATTTTTCATCCCTTAATAGTTTAAAAATACACAATATGTTTTATAAATTACAAGATTAAGTTTAATTTTATCAAACTTATTCAAAATAATGAAAAAGAAGAATCACTGTTTTATATATACTCAAAAAAATAACACCTAGCTCCTAAATCACAGCTCAAATGTTTCAAATAGAAATAAATGAGATTTATCATAATTTCTCAGATCTATATAGATCTACATGAACTTAATCCTTTTATACACGACAGAGTCCAAAATCTAATCGATTAACTGCTGCCATTTCAGCAGCTGCTCAAACAACAATTTCCATCGAAATTAGGGGTAATGAATTTACTTTGTAATAAAAAAATTATTTTAAGAGTTGAATCATTGTAAAATTATAATTTTCATCTTTATTTTAAGTAATTTTATTATTTTAGTAATTTTAATAATTTTAAGTAATCCATTAGTGACCATTTGATTCGAAGTCATGTATATCAAAAAATTTATTCTATGTTTATAATCATTTTTTGTCGCCCTCAAATATCCAAATTTGAATCCTAAAAATGATTTTTGCTTATTTATATAATAAAACGAGTCGAATTTAATATCTCAATAAAAATAAATTGAATATACAATTTAATATATATTTTTTCCAATTTAATGTCTCTTCTTTTTCTTTATAAACTTTATATAAAATAAAAAATACATCAAAAGCTTCATGCAACTCATTATTCACTAGATTGTATGCGAAACGAATATGACAGACACTGTTTCATATCATCACATACCTTATTCAAAGCATCCAGTAGTTTATCCGGCATATGATCCGTAACCATAACGGGAGATATTAATACTTCGTCGAAATCCGTATTACGCGCCCATAGGGCTTGGTACACTGGTCCTTTTCTATTTAATGATTGTCTAAAAATACACATTCAGATGAAGAAAACAAATTATACCAGATGAATGTACTATGTAGACACATATTTAAACGTTTTCGTCGTGGGATTTGGGTAAAATTAAACACCAAAGTGTACTATTTCTAATATTTATACCGAGATTTTGTTTTTTATCAAAACAGAGAGGAAGTAAGGCACAATATAGAATATACTATTACTATTTTAGCTGCTGGTAGTGGAAATACTCTTCAACTTAAACAAGATGGGTGATAGAAATCACCAGCAGTAGCAGAGGGCAGAGCCTTGCTGTTATAAAAACAAATCCAAGAATGGTGCAACGAACATCAACGTCGCTGGCTACATCATCAGTTGAAATACTACCTTCAACTTCTGCTTTAACTCCCTTTGTACCTGCTCCTGGTCCTGTTAATGTGAATAACACTGTCCTCAACATAAACACTAACCTTACTAAAGCTTCCAAAAACAGATCAGAGCCAGCGATTCATATGACATGCCATAATTGCACCATCGATTATAATCTCTATAGGTAAATAATTTATGAATTTACGAGTAGTAACCGTTGAGCATAAAACCGAATCAATCTTGTAGGGATACGATCATATGAGGGTGATTAGAAATAAACTTTTTTTTGATAGAGCATCTACAAAAACAATGAAGTAGTTTTTCACATGGTCAATACAATTGTCGGGGTAATTCTCATAAAAAATTATCAACTTACCAAGGCAAGTTTAAAAAATTGATACATCAATGCGAAAATTCGAAAAATTCTTAGCAGTTGATGTTAAAAAAATTTGAACACAGATGATAAAAACATCAGCAAGAGAAGAACTGTCCATCCTCTGAATAGGGTCAAGTAGATAATAAGATCATTCAACAAAATATGTAGAAACAATTAAAACAAACATTTTGTAAAAAGTTGTGATGTTCCAAACTAAATACATTATTAACAAGTAATATTTTCCCATTTATAATGCCTTGATACGTCACTGCGCACTACTCGCTTTTGACCAAATGGTCACGGGCAATTTTTGAAGGTCAAATGTTCTCTCTTTTCCCTAGTCTAAGAGTATTTCTCGAACCTAACCTTAAAACGACCATGATTTGTAATTGTTGACGCTATTAGCAAGGTGTCAAAAATCAAAACAAGCGCGAATTTTAAATTAAGCATAATTCTGATCTGAAATTTTGGTATTGTAGTAAGCAAATTAGCGCACTAAACACTAAGTACAATGTTCTAGATTTAGAACAATATGTTCTATGAGTTTTTTCTTTGGTACTAATCTCAAAATTGAACAAAATGAAATTTGTTCATTAGTGGTTTCTATGAGTTAGTAGTGGAAAAACTAATATTCGAAAAATTACTAATAACGTGATCTTGATAATTGTATTATTATTTCATTACCCTGGAAGTAGCAGGCAAAACAAAATTTAGGGTGGGAATACCTCAGTGAAAAATAAAAGTTCCTAGAATTTAAACTTGAAAATTTATTCGTTTTTTATTTCTCTACATATGCAATTTAAGAGAATATTTCCATCATTAACCAGTTATTTTTTATAAATTTCATTAAATAAAAAAGGTACTAAATTTTTGACAAATACACAGGTGTCAATTTTTAGAATAAAATTTTTTTCAAAAAATAATATTCAATCTTCGAATTTTGATTTTTGTTAATTTTGCTAATAGCTTTAAGAGCTAAAAATATTGGAAAAAAAAAATTAAAGAAAAGGCACATTAAATTTTTGAAACAATCTACATGTTTCAATTTTTAGAATTTTATTTTTTTCAAAAAATAATTTTAATTCTTTGAATTTTGTTTTTTGTTAATTTTGATAACAAATTTAATAACAGAAAATCTCGAAAATACTGCTTTCAGGGTCATGATCATTTCATTTTTTAAAATATTCGTATTCTGTATAATTGTTAAGAAAAAAGTGTTTTAAAAGTGTCTCATCATAGAAGAATCCAAAACAAATCGCAATTGAATAGAAAGAGGATTATTCTAGAAAGAATTTACAGAACAAGTTCTGTGGGTTGTAAATATGAGTATGAGGTGGTCTTTTATTGAACATTTTAGTTTTGTAAAAATCGCAATTGAATAGAAAGAGGATTATTCTAGAAAGAATTTACAGAACAAGTTCTGTGGGTTGTAAATATGAGTATGAGGTGGTCTTTTATTGAACATTTTAGTTTTGTAAAAAACGCAATTTATTAAATAACTCTTCTTTGAATTTATTCAAACACAAAATAAATTGTTATTCTCGGTTTCATATTTTTTATTTATTATCCCAAAAAATGTGCAAAAACTTTTTTTTAAATCATCAGTAACTACAATTTGATTGTCTACCACTTCACATGACGTCACAAACTATGTAATTAAGTGCATATATATTATTCAAGCATGCATTTGGGTATCAAACTCAATTTTCACCACTCATATTTCACTCAGTTTACAAACAACAAGCAAAATTTCCATTTATATTGCGAAAACGATTCAATTTATATATCTTGTTGACAAATTATGCAAAACAAAACCTAAATGTAAACAGCACTGTATATTATTAGATATTATGGTAATTAAAACGAATTTTTATTTATTGGGGGCTGTATTCCTGATCCTTAAACATGGATCAGGAGGATATACGTTAGCTTCAGTTCGAGTATTTCAGCTCTAGTTAGTATGGATATTCGAGAGAGTTGTATTCAACAAATATGTGGATAGATGTTTCTTTTACAAACATCTGTTCCCACCAGTTTGGGTTTCACGTCCATTAATGCGACAATGTTTTGTTATAACCTCTTATAAAACCCTTACTGCTCTGGTTAATACATTCTTCTGATTCCTTTTGTTCATAATACCATGTCTTAGCTCCAGCTACGTTGTTCCAGTAGTCCAATTTTGTTTTCATTTCGATTAGACAGAAGGTATTTAGGTCTTTTTTATTAATTCCTCAGCTGAATGCCAAAATATACAGCAGATGGATTAATCAAATTCACGGAGGCTTAGAAACAATGAATTTGAGAAGATGGGGTACTTTGGTGAAAAACACACCAGTTTCCAAGCGAATTGTAGAGGAGACCAAGGCTTACACCGAACTGCAATGTGAATTTGTTAGATAATTTATCAGATATTTTATTTCCTTCTACTTTAGCATGCTCTCTGACAAGATTATGATTCTCTGCGTTATTCTTCTCTCTTCTTGTAGGCAGATTTTTTTTTATTTTCAATTAAAATACAAATCTTGCACACAATATGTACCTGGTTACTTTATACTTCAAATATATTGTCATGCGTGACACTAATGAAAAAATGAAACCTATCATTTCTAATTTTAGAACGACAAAAATCAAAAATTTCAATTTTTTTATTTTATTTAAAGAAAATCAAAAAGATATGGTTTCATTTTTTTCATTAATCATGCATAGGATATGGTTTGGTTAGTAAATTGGGTTAATATCATTTACCTCCATCTTTTTTCATACTTTTGTCTGAAATTGTTAAGACGATACTGTTAGTAATTGTTACTACTGACTCAACATTGAATATAAAAACAAACCAATTTTTAAGAAAGTATTCGAAATTGTCTTCTTAAGATTCCGGTAGAAGTAACCAGAAAAATTGTTCATGATTTAATCACTCTGTATTATTTAAATTGAAACGTACATAACTTTCAAAATGATGGTTTTATAATTTATAATTTAACAGTAAATGACAAAATATAATATGTACAAAAAATTTTTTTTATTTATAACAAAATTAAAATCTTGTTTAAAAGGTAAATAATGTGGACAATGACAAATCCCTGCAAAACAATTGGTTAATTTCTTGTTAATTTCCTTTTTTTTACTTTTTCCGGTTAACTACCAATAGTCAGTTTTTACAAGATGAATTTCAATTTTGTGCAGTCTTATGTTTCTGGGACAAACTTTTTGGAGAGAAATTTGTGCATCAAGGTTTTCATTGATGTTAGTTGATACATTGTTCCAAAAAATGAGGGTAAAATTACAATCTACTATAAAATATATATAATAAATTTAGAGCAAATAAACTCCTCAAAAGTCTTTACTTTATCGCCTCAGTAGGCATCGAGGAATTATTTTTCTTGCCTAACTTCATTCTTTTAAAGTTTTCTCTTCAATTTATTTTTAGAGATAATTTTACCTCTTTTTGTATATTTTAGATTGATATAGTTATAAACAATTATATTTTTTTACGTTCAAGTAAAACAACTTCAAACACTTTCTTCGGATAAAAAAAATATTAACAAAAATACTGATTACAAAAAAAATGAGAAAACTCACTGTCCGGATGTTGGATGATGTCTAACAATGTGTATCATTCTTCCAGGTGGGTATAATGGCGGATGACTAGATAAGGCGATCGTACAATCCGATGGATGAATGCTTATCGCTCGTGCTTTTTCTTTACTCCTCATATATTCAGTAACGTCTTTCTCTCCAGTTGACAATTCCACAGCAGAAGTTGGTTGTGAACACCCACAACAGAGGACGCTACATGAGATTGTTTTCCACTGTAAAATACATAATCACTCTCTTATTTTTAATTAATCAAATTAAAAAATTACTTGAGTCAATAGAAATGTTAATTCCAAACTTACTTTTGGATCAACACTTCTTTTAATGGCATTAATAAGATCAGTTCTGAGAGTCTCCATTTGATAGAGTCCTATTCTAGGTACAACGTCCTTTCCTACCACTACCGAGACTGTAAACTCTTTGGTATAATCAACAGCTGGAGCTGACAGAAGACCTCCTGGTGGAGAATAACAAAAACATTGAAGAGTAGGTTGTCTTTGCCTTAACAATATCCCGAGTATACTAGCAGTTCCAGCACCTAAATAAATTTCTTATAGGCAAAAGTATCAACATAACATTTTGGTACCAACCCAAAGAGTGTCCCACAATGACTAATTCAAATTCGCGAGTACCCCTTTCAGGATTGTGAGCCCAAGCCCGTTCAACTAATTGTTCCTCATCCAATATTTCCAAAATGTACTGAGCCGCTTGAACCATTCCTTTATGACCCAACCAATCTTCTTTGGGTGGGTTTAAAGGTAACGTTTCACCTTCAGCATTCAAATCTGTTAGAATATCCTACAACAAAATGTAGCTGTAAGCAATATGGTTGAATTTTTGTGACAACATGGTATGTGATTAGTCATAGATCAGCCTTATGGAAATAATAAATAGGCAAATGTTAAAAAGAAGAGTATTTAAGAGCTAGAATAAAATTTGAGAGAATATAAAAGAAAATATGAATAGAGTAGAATACAATATCAAGAATGTATTCTAAAACAAAAGTAAGATAATTACAAGAAGTTCTAAACTAAATAAATGATGGAAAAAATGGTGAAAAGCCATTGAAATAAAGAAAAACTATGATGATACACCTAAATTTCCTGTTCCAGACTTATAAAAAGATTGAATTAATTATATTTATGAAAGAAATGATTATAGAAGAGGGTTAATGACTGACAAGTAAATTATGGATAAATTTCAAGTAACAACTAGGGGGTCATCATAATATCTCATATTTTTTTTTAGTTTAAAAAATGTTCCTATACTTTTGCTACCCAAATATTGAAGAAAACAATATTTTTATTGAAAAAAAATTCGTTTATTTTGAAATGACTTACCTTCATGGAAAGAGTGCCTCGAATACTTATCACAATTTTTTTTCTACCGTAATCTAAAGCTACAAAGAACGGTGTCTGGCCTATGTCTACGTGGTAAGTAGCATAAATAATTTCGATATCTCCGACTATACTTAATTTTTCAGTTGCAGCATAATTACAATGACAACAGTTATCGTCGACTATCTGCGGAGATGTATTATGTCTAATAGGAACACAACAACAACACCTGAAACAACAAATAAAACAAAAGAAAATTTTAAGTGCGCGTGTCGAAACGGCGGTATCTAAATACCTCAGACTAGGACACAGTTTACACATTCCTAATGGGTTATTTATTATGAAGACTGGCCAACCGTATGCTTTGACAGCGAAGTGAGCGAAATGGATCACCGATTGAAACAGTTCTAGATCCGCGCCTTCTTCATGTAAAGATAGAAACTGCGTTGACGGCGTGATAGCCACTCCAGATAGAAACTCGTAAGTGTCGTTCTTGCGCTGAAAAGACATTAATTCTTCAATATAGTTATTTTTTCAGATTTGTGATAGATTTTTATGACACTTCAAGTTTCACTGTACCAGATGATGAAAAGAAAAAAAATTGTGAGGAAAATTGACTATTTTTGGGTTAAAAAGAAATTATAATAATTGCAAGAAATTCGAGCTTTTAAAAACTGCACCTGCCTTGAAATTTTTTGAAATCTTCACATTACCGACCAAATGTGGACTATAATTATTGCAATATTATGGTAAGTATTGTTTTTGCTCTGAAAAGACGTTAATTTAGAGAACAGCATCGGAATAACAGGAAGTGACAGAATGTTTAGTTCTGTATGAAAAAGTTACCTGGAAATACCTGAATAGATAAAAATGATCAAAAACAGACAGCAACTAAAAGAAAAATGACCAAAGTGGTAAAGAAGTAGGGGAAAGATTGAAATTTGTACGATTACGTGAGGATACCTAGAAAGATTCAATGATAGAAGGTAATCACTTACAGGAGCCTTCCCCTCCAGATATTCCGACAGATGGTGGAGATACACAAAATAAACATACGATTTAAAAATCAATATTCAAATTGACACTTGACAAATATTGAGTTTATCGATTCTGGTTGCTATTCAAATTTTTGTGAATTGGTTAGATTATGAATGACGGTAAATTTTCATAGGTTAGAATAGATTGGGATGTTATCCTTGAAATTCTATAAATCTTCGTATTACCGACCAAGTTTCCACTACATATATTGAAATATTAACGATTTTCTTTTGTTAACAATGACTTACAACATGTATTGTTCCTTTTGAAACCACCCAGGATGGTTACAATGTTAAATTTCTCAATTTTCAAGAACAATGGAAGAAGGATTGCAGTATTGTCGAAAACTTTCTTTAAATTAAATGAGAGTTTTTGAAAATTCGAGCTTTTAACGACTTGACCTGCCTTGAAATTCTGCTCTTATTAAAATTGAAAACGAAGAATAAAAAAAATATATACACGCTTCTATTTTTTGGTGATTTCTGGTAGAATTAACAATTACTTTTCAATTTTTTGAGGCTATATAATAAAAACAGCATTTTTACTATGTAAGGACAACATTTTTTGAAAATTTCTTCATAAACTTTTTTTAAATTATCATTTAGTTTGATTTGTGGTTATTCGTTCAAGAAAAGATCACAATATCGCTCCTCACCTGTTCTACTATCGCTTTTCGTTCGATTTTTTGGAATTTTCGTAGTAATACTAAACCCACAATGACGTCAGAAGGTACTACATCTAAATCTCTAAAAAAATCCGATAATAATCTTGCGATATCGGTAAAAGAATTCCTATTTCTATCGGACGTTGAACAACAAAATAGAAAACGGCATCTATTATGCCAACTGTCTTGATAAGCTCTAAGAACTTTTCTGAAAAATGAAAAAATTACATTCTAGGTATAGGTTGTATACTATAAAAATCGTTACCCGTCACGGGTGTCAAGTCAGATTTGTACAACATTACCAAACTTTGGAAGTATTAACGTAATATAAAACAATGAGGTTATGTTCATATTTAATATCAAAAAACAACATTAATGAGTAATAAAAATTTGATCTTAGTAGTTTAAGAGAAATAATCTGTATATTTTCTATATTGTCTGTTACTTTAGAAATTCCAATAATTAACAGGAAATTTGACTTAAATAATGGTAGAAAAAATCATATTTTATTTTTTTTTCAATATTTTTATACACCCAAATTTACTAGTAGATTATATCTTGTTTTCCAACCTCATAAATCTTAAAAATAATAAAAATTTACAATATTGTAAAAAAACACAAAAAAATTGAATTTTTTAAACAAATAAACGTGCTTTGTGGTATATTTTCAATTAGCTAATTTCCCCAGAAGACTTAGGAAAAAATCCACGAGAGGCATCACTACTGGGGGAGTACATATATTTTGATTACGAGTAACGTTAAACCCATACCATTTGACTGAAATAAATAAATTAAAGTAAACAAACAAATTATTCTGCCTAATAAATATTATGCTTTCATTAAGAAAAAGATATTTAACGATTAAAAAATATTTGTGGGTGTTAAACGTTAATTTAAATCGAATAAAACGCAAATCAGTTACCAGCAACTGTTATTTATATTAGTAACTGTCGATTTTGTAAGGTTATGGCCCAAGATTGTACTTTTAATACCTAAAACAGCCAAACCACAACATTTTGTAAAATTATAGTCCAATTTTAGACGTTTAATACCTAAAACAGGCAAAACCCAACATTTTGTAAGGTTATGTTCTACAATAGAACTTTTAAAACCAAAAACAGCCAAACACAGCATGCAAACATGATTTTATTTTCGCTTTTAGTTCAACATCTTCTGTTAACTTCAATTTTATTATCTAATTATAACGTTAAATCAAAATAAATACACCCCCTACTGATGCTGCCTCTAAAAGATCTTTTTTAAGAGAAAACTAATTGAAATAATTAAATCCTCATACCTCTGTCTCCAATTCCTCGTACTACCTGATCTTTTGTACTGAAACTTGGATTCCGATTCCCTCATTGACCTTTGGTACTGTTTCATTTTGACCCATGAGCGTCCAGCGCTATCGTAAGTACACCAAACGGTTATTATCACTGAGAAAAGGATGCACCAATTGAAAACTACCATAACTAGAAACAATTATGTAAAAAATAATTTTTAATTTATTATATATGTGTTTTAATGTTTACCTAAAACAATTTCCTTGGCGTTATCTATTGGACATTCTAAATAATATTTTACTAACCAGGCTATTCCTGCTGATAACCAAGCAGCTTCTACTAGCATCACAGCTAGGAGAAAAAAAGATCTGTATATTCAGTTTTAGTAGACAAAAGATAAAAAATAATTTAAATAAATGTTTTGTTGAGAAAAAGTAAACGAAAAGTGAAGCTATACTTCCGAAACTGTCCGGCTTATTATTATAATGAATCCACGTTAGTTTAGCGTTTTCGAAATTGTGAAATCCATTTATCGAGATCCAGTTGTCTGAATTATTTCCAGTTTTATCAATAACTGGATTTGTTGGCTTTCAGTTCAACTGGAATTGTGAATTGAACCAAAGGTTTAATTTTGGAGGTAAATTTTTAAAAGATGGGGGCTTGACAGGAAAGGAGAACAGTACAAAAAAAGTAAAAAATAATTGTTGACATTTTTATTTCAAATTTTATATACATTCGAATTGGGAAATGTCTATGTTAAACCAAAAGCGATGAACGGATGTATGTTTTGATAAGGTTATGTTTACTTTAAGTAAGGTTAGGTTTACTCTAGCTTAGGTTAGGTTATCTTAATCAGCTGATAACTTGAGAAAGTTATTTTTCTATGTACTACGATATGTTTTCATAATCTAGAAGAACTGCTATTTCTTGTAATTCATAAATCCAGTTTCAAAAAAGCGAACCAGTCAACAAATCCAATCATAGGTAAAACAGGAAGTATTTATTTCCGCCACATGAGACCGCATTAAATGGATTCTGCTATCTAGAAAACGCCAAATTAGCATGTTTTATTGTGATTCTAAGCCGAGCAGATAATTTGAAGTATTTCCAAAAGTGGTAAACTGATAATTTACGGAGAGTATTATAAGAATAATGTGGTAAATCCCAAAAAAAGTAATTGAAACAAATTCCATAAAAATAAAGAAGAAAATCAAATAATATTAACAAAGGTTCTAGTTAACCAAGGTTTGGGAAAGATTCCATATGATATTAAATGAAAAAAAAAACATATTAGATGAAGACGCAGCAAAGAAAGTAAAGCTCAAACACCACGATGACAAAAAAATGAAAAATGGTGCAATCAATGACTGCTTACTTAGTCTGAGGTAGAGTATATACTGCATAGAGGCCCTTTTGCCTGTATCTAGAATGCTTCCACGCATGGCCACTACGCAGATGACGAGTTCGATGAGCATAGAAAATATTAATATGACTAGATATCCGATAATCAGACACCATAGTAAAAAAATAGAATAAACGCTTCTGTCGTAATTTACTAGGGAGAGTATCACACTCAGTATAATGGTCCTGAAACAAAAATACTATAGAATATCACAAGACAATTCTAAAATAGTTTATTAAAGTGTCTTCCTACACTTTATTTTACTTAATCTTTGATCATATTTCCAGAAAAACTCATTTAAGTGTTTTCACTTTACATCTGTGGTGAACTCTGTGTTTACAACGTTACCAAACTCTCTTTACCACTCACTAACAATGGTTATAGGTAGTTTAATTCAACCAGAATCCAGAGACAATTTAAAATATTTTAGAAAAGTGTCTTCCTACACTTTATTTTACTTAATCTTCAGTCATATTACCAAAAATACTTATTTTTAAGTATTTTTAACATATTCTGACAATATTGTTTAGTTAAATTTGACGCCTATGCTGAACTCTGTATTTACAACGTTGCCAAACTCTCTACCACTTTCTAACAATGGTTTTGGGTGGTTCAATTTAACTAGAATCCAAAGACAATTCGAAATATTTTAGTAAAGTGTGTCCATACACTTTATTTTACTTAATCTTCGGTCATATTATTTTATATTTTACAAGTATTTTTACCATATTCTGACAATACTGTTTAGTTTAAACCTTCATTCCACACAAAAAATACCTACATTTAGAGACTTTTTGGTCTTTCTGTAAGCCGGTTTCCATTCTGTTTTTTATTTTTTCAACTGCACTATTATTTTTCTTCCGTTTCATGTATCCTGCTATCTTATTTGATACAAATCCATAAATCTGCCTAATGTTTTTGGCCCATATATTATCATATTAAGTTTTTCTTCATAATTTTTTGCTCTTCCATATTGCAACAAGTCACATTCACTCTATTATAGTATATTGCTATTCAGTTCAAGAACTAGAAAATCTCGAAAAAATTTATTTATTTGGCATCTACCTAATTTATTACATATTGCGCTGGACTGAATACAGTAAACTTCACCAATAAAACATGCAACTGTTTTAAACCGCTTTGATTATAACGTGCATCATCGCATCTCATGGAAAGAGCTGCAACAATGTGAATCGAAAGGTAGGTGGGTTACCTAATTGGTCGATTTTACGTTGTTGTTTTTCAAGGTAGGTACTACAATCTAATGGAAGCTTAAGAATTAACATTGTAGACAGCTCGTTGAGACAGGAACTGAGAGAAAGGGAGCCAAGCTACACGACAGTGTCACGAAATCCCGCCTAACATCGTTCCTAGCATCTGCAACTCCTTGTGAAAGCTACATAATATAAATTGTATTTAGATTATTATTATCATTTTATTTAGTTTTCTTGAGATCTCTACAGCGCTTATGCGCTAGCCGCCTCTAATAGTACTAAATAAGGGTATTGATATGACAGTCTTTAATTTTTTATATGCCTATTGATCAATGTTTTCAAAAAATACTGTTTTTATTAATTTATTTTTTCGTACTTACAAAGACGTAAAAGAAACTAAAATATCTTCCAACTTAGTTGTATAGTCAGTATGTGTCCTTATTTTTTTAAAAACAACAATAAGCTAGATATCTGAATATATAATTGCTGGTTCAGTATGGTGGGAATCTATTTTGAATTATTCCATTCATAAACATATTCTTCTAGACCCTAATAAATTTTGTATTTCGTACTATTAATTTTCACATGAATTTATAGAGACATTTTCAGAGATCTTATAAATCAAATTTACTCACCATATCAAATGTACAGTAGAAAGAAACACTCCAGGTACAACCAAATCATCTGAACCAACACTCCATCGTCTTCTAAATACCACCAGCCCTGGCATATCCGTAAGTAATACTCAATGTTATTCCTCTGTTTTTTGATATTTCAATTTTGAATTGTCTGTGAATAAATATAATCGAAATTCAACTTTGCTGCGAAGCATGATTATATTGTACCAACGTTACAAGGGAACTGTAACAGTTTAGAAGTAAAGTTTCATTTTGTGAGCTACAGGCACCCACATACCAGTCGTACACATTAAATTTCCAGAGAAGTATCTACAAAAAAATATATAAAATAATTAAACCAAACCTAGTTATTTAAAAATAACTACGATAATTCCCGCATCTAATACATCTAATTATTTATCATAATGTTCTACATTATATTTAGGACATTTAGAATTGTATGTATAATATTCAGTAATAAAAACTGTTATTTGATGCTTTCTAATAGAAATTTATTGAACTCCCCCTGTAACTGTTGAAAAATTATATGGGACAAGCACATCTGTTATTAAAATTCCGTTATCCAATATTCCTGCATTAAATCAACATAATTTGCCGAATAAATAAGGGAAGTTCAAAGATATACCTTTTCGTGACAATAGCGGCTTTGAAGTGCCACTCTATTTAATTGAAGTGCTTCATATCAACCGTTTTTCCCGTTTAATCTGATAAAAAAATATTATTCAACCCAATTATCACGAACATACGAAAATAAATATCTAAAAACCTATAACCATCACCAATGAGCTAAAAAAATCTATTATAACATCAAAAAATGCCTATACGGATATAGTTATAAAAATTAAAATGTCTATAATCACCATTTCTACGCAAATTATAATGAAAAAATCACAAGTACGATGTAAATTGATTATATAAACAAAAATTTATTTGCATATCTTCCTCCCCCCGTAAATGTTAATTCGTAAAAAAATAACACAATGGAAATGCGTTTTTCGCTATAGAAAGTGCAAACTTGATGCTAATAAAATGCAAACATTCCAAAAAACAGAATCGGATTATTATTTCGACTTAATTAAAATGAGATGTTTGAATACTTTTTATAATGTAAATTCGTATTGACTGTGTTAAAATAATCGCCTTGAATAAACATTCTAAACAGCGGATATTTTTTTATCTTTACCAAAACAGGGAATTCTAATCTAACCTTCCGGATAGATTAGTTAAAAATGTACGACTATCTAACTTAACCTAATCAAATCAATTTCTCAATTTTTTGCAAACTAGCCGATCCCACACCTGTTTTGACATACTAAAATATTTTTACTCCCGTAAGAAATTGCTATAAAATGTATGGGTTTAATTAATAACCAACCGTGAAAAATAGTTAAATAAACATTTGCTATCTATTTAACTTTATTCTATACGTTTATTTTTTTTAGGTTAACCAGTCTATTTTATCGAATTCGAAATGCGCGTAAACGAAAGAATTTATTAGACGTTTTCAAAATAAATTCCAGTATCCTATTGATCTTCGTCTAAAATAACTTCTCAGCTTCACTTAAGAAGTAAGCCACCTGCTTATTACAAGGCCTGTTTACCTAAATACCTCCGTGACCTATTTACAAATATTTCTAAATATGCTTGACATTCACAACTTTTCAACTTACTAGGTACAATCGTCTGTGTAGATTTTATCGACTTTTATTTCTACACACAAGCATTACACCCACAAAGCATTTATTTAGATCAGCACATAATCTTTAGGATTCGTAAAAATAAATAAAATAAACATTCTAACAAGTCATAACAAAACAGTAGGTATCCAATACTAATTATTTATGTAAAGATATTGCACATGATTAGCTCTATTGCAGACGTTGCTGACTAATTAATTAGATTTGCAATATTGTATCAATTCTTAAACTACTCACCAATAAATATTTAATAAATAAATACCACACATTGTTTTAACACCACCATTAACTCAATATTATAATACCACTGTTAGAGTTGTGTTTCTAAATATAAAAAAACTTTTTCATTAAAGATTCTGATAAAATGAAGGCACACACATAATCTGACATATTTTCGTAAAAGCAAAATAATGTTAATTGATCTTGATCACTTCATAATTAATGTAAATGAATTGGTTTCGTAATATACAAAAAAGTAGACAGATCTTGAATCCTCAGTGAAATAACATTTTCCACGAACGCAATATTTAAGAGGGCGAGATTTTAAAGATACCTCTGATTTTGTTGGGTGAGATATTTTCAACGATCGACGAATACTAGTACGCGGTGTTGCCAAATCAATAAACAAGCATCCAAGCATAGTCGAATTTATGTATGTGTTGTTATTTTGGAACTAGTGAACTCCGACCTTTAATAAAATAGTCGATAACGTTACTAAGAGATATAAAAAATGCAATACAGATTTGTATGGCGGGTTACGTAACTAGTAGAATGGAACTCGAACCTTCTTAAAATATCCGAGATGTAATGTAATGAAAACTTTATATTAAAAACATGATGTGTAATTATTTCACTGAAAAATGTGAATAATTTTAGAGTTTCGTGGTCCTGACATCTTAATGTTCCTCAAGAGGGACAGATGGATTCAATTTTTTATTACTAAAGTCTATTTTTATTCACCTATTATCTTTTTAACAACTGGAGATAAGAAGTGCAACTTTTTCAGACTTTACATTACTTACCGCTCTCAAAACTAACTGTTTCACATAACTCATTTTTAAAGAATTTCTCTTCCATAATTATTCTATAAATTCACTATATCATAAACACTTTTACATTTACGAGGTCCTTCAAAAATTTCCATAATCACAATAGACTGCACACTTGCACCTTGCAAGCTGCAACTAAACTAAACTGTTAATAATACACAACCTGGATCTCCTAATCAAATGGAAAAGCCTAAAATCGTATTCTCGGTGACAATTGTTGTGAAGAGATTCTTGGAATTGAAATGAAATAAAATTTCTAACCTTTATTGACAAATAGGTACTTATTGAAAAAGAAATCTTATGATACGGTTCTGTAATCTTCAATACACAGGGCTTTTGGCCACTCCAAACACTTTTCTGTTGTTCTGTAGGTATAGATTATGGTTAGATTAGACCGATAAAAGACGAAACACTTGTATTAGCTCAGGCACAATTATGAAAATTTTAGGAAATATTTAGTTTATTTTTTAATAATATATAGTACTTGCATTAGAAATTAGGTTATATTATTCGCTCCTACATAAATTGGTACTCACGTATTTCTTCATGTATTGACCATGAAATGTGAATTTGCTAACAGGAAACGTCTTCAAAATAAGAGAAACGAAAATGTAATGTAAAGTCGTTCCCTTGCACTCGCATATACCAATAAAAGTGTCTTTTCATATGTTACTTACAATTAATTTATACAATAACGTTTCTTCAATATTTATTAATAAATTTCGAAATACAATATACAAAGTTTGTATAATGAAGTTATAAATATTATTTTCATAATTATTTACACTCCCAAATATAGTACATAATCAGCAAGTTGTTGTTGTTGATCAAATTGAAATAAAATAATAACAATTTTCTGTATTAACGACACAACAATTTTAAACAATTATTTTTATACATGACAAAATCTTGGAATGTATAAAAATGAGCTGATTAGCTCAAATAGGCAACACGTCATACACATGCTCCCTTTTTACTAAAAATATACTTTGCAATTTGAGTTCAATTCAAAGCCAATTACTGGTCAAGGTGCACTTTCACTGCTTTTCAATACCTTGAAAAATAATTATACTTGCCATTACCAAAGAACTGAACAACAATGATTGCGAAAACGGCGACAGGAAATAGTTTTTCAGTGTGAAATTCATTGTATGAAATTACTCGTACTCGGTTAAGATTTTAACAAAGATGGAATTCGTTCTGGAAAAGAGTACCAAAACCAATATTCAAGTAACGTAAAAGGTCATCGAAGATTTTAAAAGGTTAATTTAATTTTAGGAACTACAAGATAATTCGATAGGGACATGTAAAAAAGATTTCATTCTTATGTTTCTGTAGTTAACGTGCTCAAAATAATGACTAATGTAATACAATCACCCTTCAGACAAATAACTACAATATTGAACAGGGTCGTATTTGTAGTAACGACTAAGTCAAATTATGTAAATAGTAGTTAATGAAGAAATAATATTGATTAAATTAAATCATTATAAAGAGTATTTATTCATTTTGAATAGATTATATAAAAATACAATAATAAAAAAGCTATTAAATATCGTAGAGTAGTTTTTTTACTATAATATGTAATAGTTGATGTGGTCTTTGGCATTTCACATTATAATACTATATTTTTCTCAAAAGGAATCTGAACAACATGTTATATAATATAAAATGAAAGTAAATAATTACAAAATTATGAAGATGTAGAATGTAATGTAATGCAGTAAGAAAGAGATTCTAATCAAATTTGATAACGAACTATTTGCAACGAGATTCACAGAGTATTTTATAAATTCGGATACACTTGATATACTAGAATACATAAATTTATTATTTTTTTCCCTCATATTAATTATCACATTGAGTTCTGCGTTCAACAATTATAGGGATAATCACGGGGAACATAATAATTACACCTGGATATTAACGAGAATAATATGGAGATTGTAATATTTAAAGCAACATTTATTATGATCTACATATTATTATTACCCAGTCAATTAATGATTTTGATTTAAAGTCTCTTGAAGAAGAAATTAAAGAAATTTATATTACGAGGATGGTCCCCTTCTTCAAAAGAGAAAACACAAAAATTTTGGAAAAAAATATATTTATTTTTTAACGTTATATCCTTTTAGCTCTAAAGACTTTTCCCTGCGATGTTCAATAAGTTCATTGCCCTTTTTATAATATGAAACGTGAAGCTCCTCAAAATAACCATTAACTGACGACATCATCTCTTCATTTTTGACCACCGACCGTTTTTTCAATTCTGGGAAAAGAAGATAATCCGAGTGGTAAATCTGGCGAATAGGGTGCATGAGGTATCAATTCAAACTTTAATTATGTCTTTGTTTTGATGAAACAACACTTTCTTCTTAGTCAAATGCGGCCGTTTTTGCTTGAACCTTTCAATAAATTCGCGTAATATTCGCCGTTAATAGTTTTTCCTTTTTCAAGATAGTCAAAGGAAATTATCCCACGCGCATGACCTTGCCTGCAGATGGAACTATCTTTGCCTTCTCTGAAGTTCGTTCTCCATTTTCAGTCCATTGTTCATTTATTTCGGATGTAGAGTGAAGGACCCACTTTTCATCTATGGTTATGAAAAGTTGCGAAAATTCATCTTTATTTCCGCGAAACTTTGCCAAACCCTCGATAGAAACATCTTCACGACGCTGTTTTTGTTCCATTGTGAGCAAACGCAGCATTCATCTTGGGCACAGTTTTCTCATGTCCAAATTTTTATTTTATATGCGATGGTCCGCACTTTTTGAAATGCCTACTATGTCTGCTAACTCGTGCAATTTCAGTCAACGATCATCCAGTACCACTGTGTGGATATTCTTCAAGATTTCTGGAGTCGTCACATCATTTGGTCGACCACTGCGATGCTGGTCTCCGTGGATCGTACGGCCTCGTTTAGACTCTGCTACCCAATATTTTACTATTGATAACGAAAGAGCAGTCTCACCCAGAGTAGAATCTAGTTAAGCTTTCAAATTGGTTGGGCTAAGACCTTCCAAATAAAAGTATGGTATTACATAACGATAATCAATTTTCCATATGCTTACAAATTCACCGAAAACTGTACAGATTGTGTATTTTCTGATTCAGTGGTATTTTCAAGCAACTACCGCGATCTCTAGGTCATGATACACATACACCGGTATGCTTAATTGACGGATCAAATTTGACACGCCTCGCGCATGACGTCACGCTGGAATCAGAATGTTTTCTTGGCCATTAAGATTAGGTTTGAGTTATATGTATTCACTGGGTTTTTGTGATTGTGTTTAGCTGTTATTATAGACTTGACTTAACTGTTATTATTTTCTTTTAAAAGATTGTACTTTCTTATTACGAGACCATAATACCGTCGCTACATGCAAAAACACTAATCGAAATATCAAAGAATCAGCTATTAAATATTTTGGTTTCTAAAATAAAAAAAGACATGGCGAAACAGTGGATAGGACCCTGTGGTCGAGAGGATAAAATTAATTTAAAATATGGTAAATGAATATCACAAATTACAAAATAACACACATAATTCCTATTTTTTCTAATAATTATACTTACTTTATGTCGTTGTCGATTCACTTGTAGGATTATTAACAAAAACGGTTTCAGTCTGGTTGGAAATATTTAGATACGATACCCCTTATTTATTATGTTATTTATTTTAGCGCATGTTTGCTACACTCGTTTCGAAGAGGGTAGTTCCATATAATGCAAAGTGTCTAGACTCAAAACATTTACTTATATATGATTTGCTCAAAGAAATCAATAAAATATATCAGAAATAATATTATTAACTTGAATAATTTCATAATTTTGCGAATATTATTTTATATAGTCTCTTATTGAACGGAACTGGGAAGGAATTATATTCCTTGACATGTCTTTGCATCAAATATTACTCTTGGAATCAAAATAAAACTCTATGACACCATATATTATACTTCACATTGTGCGAGACAGATCACGCGTGTCTGCGCATAGGCACACCGGTGTATGCCTAACTTGCTCTATGTCAACCATGTACTTTTGGAACCATCCCCGTATTATTATTATATATCAATATTATAATATTGATTTGAAGATTTTTGAAAATTGTTTTATTTTTATGGCAAGTCATGAATACTAAATTTATGTATAATAATCCATTCATTGTAGACACTTACCTACATAAAGAAAAGTGAAACATGTTTATGGTTATAATTTTGTTGATTTGCCCTTGATCTTAAGCGAGTGAGTCAGGTTTAGTTGGTTTTTATTATTTGTCACAGTCATAAGCGTTGGTTTTGAACTTTTTGTTTGTCCGCAAATTATACGCTTGATCTGATTACTAATTTTGTATTTCTCGGACTTTTATACATCCTTGTCGTTTTTTAAATTGGCATAAATAACCGTAAGACTTCATAAATAAACATAACAAAGATTAAGTCTTTTAAAAGTTGAGAAACCAAACGTATAAAATATGTGCAACTAATTCGACTATGAAAGTTTGGTTAAGAGTGTCAATAGTTAATATTTTCAAAACCCTTTTCTCTCTAATACGTTTAAAAATATGCATTAAAAGTCTTCTCGTTAAGATTTAATAGGTTGCCACTCTTTACCTTATACCACAATATTATATGAACTGCTATGTTGGCCAACATTTTCAAGAAAGAAATGTTGAAACGATCTTATTTAGCTTTTAATGCTTTTAGGGACCGAGAATGGTTTTCGTGTTAATAATAAATGCATAAGTTTGTTGATATTGTTATTTTTTTTTATTTAACTCTTTCCACACACTTTTCAGAACGTCTGACTAAAGCTTCTATACCACTTTGAAAATATGATGCATCTATAGGTGGGTGTGGGTGTTCAATGCTCCGTAGACAACCGTCATGAACCAAGCGCATACCTTATCTGCTTTTACCGCCCTTTTTTTCTACGGGGATGATCCCAGAAGTACCTGGCCTGAACTAGAGATGGCGATAGTTGCTTGAAAAAAACCACTGAATCAGAAAGTATACAATCTATACAGAATATGTTTAGTTTGAAGACGTCACGTTCTTTAGTATTTGTTAGGCACCCACAATTTGTGAATTTATAAACATTGAAAAAATGGGTCATCGTTATGTGATACAATACTTTTATTTGAAAGGCATTAGTTCAACCATTATAAAAGCCGAACTTCGATATCAACAGTAAAATATTGGGTACCAGAGCTTAAGCGAAGCCGCACGATCTGTTAAGACCAGCATCGCAGTGGTCGACCACATAAAGGTGAATTCACACTAGGCGCTCAGGTCACACTACGCTCACGTTCCGCTCACAATCAAAGTATTGAAGTAAGTATGAAGCGTAAACACATACCATGGACAAATTTTCCATAATTGATTTAGCCGCAATTGCCATATGTTTGGATGATGAAGAGCAACAAAACAAAAAACACAAGAAGAAATGGGTTCATGATATTTTGAAAAAGCGGAAAACCGAAGGGGAATTCTTTACTCTATATAAAGGCCTTGTAGACGATGAAACAAAATTTTTCCTGTACTTTCGTATGACAAAACACACATTTCAATACATATTGCGTAAAATTTCACCAAATTTGACAAAGCAAATAACTACATTTCAAGAGGCACTTACACCACTGGAAAAGTTAACCGTTTGCCTAAGGTAAGTTGAAAACTGGTAATTAGGTACTATAAAATAACATTACGATCATTTATTTTATTATGCTAATATTTTATTTTTGGGTCGTACTAATTAAATAAATAAATACAAATAGACAAAAATGAACACCGCCTGAAGCTACCTCGTACACACAGACGCAACGATCACTCACGTGCCATTCAAAATATCCGCGAGAAGAAAGGGCGCGATCAAAGATCCTGAGCTTAGCGTGAGCGGACTGCCAAATATGAATATTACCATTTAAATACCATGTCACAATCATTGAACGCGCCTTGATTGGAGCGTGAGCGGAGTGTGATCTGAACTATGACGTGAATCGGCCTTAAGGAGACGACTCCAGAAATCTTGAAGAATATCCATACAGCGGTACTGGATAATCGTCGACTGAAAATGCGCGAGCTAGTAGACATAGTAGGCATTTCATAAACTTCGATACATTGTATATTAACTGAAAATTCTGAAAATTTGGATATGACAAAGCTTTGCCCCAAATGGGTGCCGCGTTAGCTCACAATGAAACAAAACCAGGCATTTCATAAAGAGCGGTTGAAAATTTGGACAAGATGAGTGCCGCATTTCCATCGACTGTTTGGCAATATTCCACAGAAAAAAATTTATGCACCCTTCCATAATCATAGATGAAACGTGGGTCCATCACTTCACTCCCGAAACAAAAGAACGATCGAAGCAATGGACTGAAAAGAGAGAACCGGCTCCAAAGAAGACTAAAACCTAATCATCACTAATCATTTCAGGAAAGGTCTTGGCGTTGGTTTTTTGGAATGCGCGTAGTACATTTTTTATTGATTTTCCTGGAAAAGGAAAAACTATCAACGGCGAGTAATATGCGAACTTCTTGAAACTTTTGAGCGAAGAAATCAAGCAAAAAGGACGCATTTGGTTAATAAGAAAGTGTTGTTTCATCAAAACAATGCACCAGCTCGGACATCCGTTATTGCAATGGTCAAAATTAATGAATTAAAGTTTGAATGTCTATCTCATACACCCTATTCGCCTGATTTAACCCTCTAGGATTATTTTCTGATCACAGACTTGAAAAAATGGCTTGGTGGTCAAAGATTTTCTAACAATGGAGAGGCGTAGTCTGCAGTTAATGGCTATTTTGAGGAGCTTGACGATTCTTATTATAAAAAGAATATCGAACTCTCTGGGAGAAGTGTATGGAGCTAAAAGGAGATAACGTTGAAAAATAAATATATTTTTTTCCAAAATTTTCGTGTTTTCTTTGTTGGGCCAGGTACTTCCGGGACCATCCTCGTAAACCGTCTCAATAAATCAGTATTATGCCACATTCGCGGTGGTATTTGATCTTTAAAGTCAATCCAAAAAATATCTCGCCAATCCCAAAATATTGTAGCCATCCCTTTTTTGGTGCTTTTCGTAACCTTTTTTTGGCACGAGCTCACACTACATATGTTATATTCAAATTGATTGATTTTATTAAGATTTTTTTCTTAGTTGAAAAATATTATGTACGAAAAAGAAGCAATTATGAATGTGATTTGTTATTATTTTGGTATAAATATAAGATTCTTCAAATAATAGTATGTTGGTTTACGTAGTTTCACGTTTGTTGATGAATAAAAAAGTTGTTCTGTTTTTATTAACCGGAAAATGAGTTAAATATAACCATAATCTTACTGTTCAACATTTCTCAATCTACTTAATACTTCCACAGTCTGACAACGTTGTAAAAATGTGAAATCTACTTATGAATTTACATGAACTTTTGATTTGATTAAATTTCAAACGAACTTGTTTTTTTTTAAATTTTACATATTATTTAATAAAGTAAATACAAATAAAACAGTAAATCTACAACTTAACAATAATAAATAAGAATGAAATATTAAAATTTCACGGTTTCTTCTTCGACCTTAAGCTAGAATAAGAATAACAACTGTATTGTTTCAACCAAATGCATGTTTGTGACAATTAATTCTTAAAACCGTCGTCATCGTCAGTGATGAGAACCAAAAATTAATTAAATGAGTTACATTGTGACAATGACACAGTTGTCACTTTCACAATTGTCTCCTAAATAATCGCGATATAGTGAGAAATAAACAATTCTTATAATTGCGTAAAGAACCGGTCGATCAGGTTTAGGAAGATTATGACTAACCGGGGAGGTAAGGCTAAAGGTTAATCGTGATGATATTTAGATAAAATGAACTGTATAGTAAACTACATTTAAAGTAGACCAGTCGATAGACATAAATACTTATTATAGATTTCATATTTTCGCAATTATGTTTGAACTATCACATTTATACTCAAAATCTCCAAATTTCACCTAATATAATTGTAAACAATTGTAAAATTAGAATGTCGAATCATTTTATGATTTGACATTTGAATTTTACAGTTGTTGTTAGGCAAAAGTCGAAGTAATTTGGAATAAACCGTAAAAAACAGTGGGAGGTATTAAATCGATGAAAATATTCAACCATACAATCATTTCCACGGATACTTTGACCGAAAAAGTGGCAAAACATATGGAAAAACTTCTACCAATATGCAAGGTTCTATATTTTCTATTCGTTCATTGAGGCTCATTTAAATTAATTATTACAAGAGAGAAGTTTTGGCAACAGTTTACAGGCCAACAAATACCTTGAAGTGCAATGTCGAAAATACTTCACCCGAAAAGACGAAATCGCCATCTTCAAAATGAGCCCGCCAAATTATTTTTGCTCCAATTTACAACACGAATTTCTTAAGAGACTTTGCCAATGAAACCGAATTCTTAGCCACCGATATCGTTCAATGAGCAGTAATTGAAAAACCTGTCGGCTATCGTAGCCTTTCCCCAGCTCTACAGCATATTTAACGCCTGGTATTTTTCCCACATAGTTTTCATTCCCAAACCATGCAAAGACACTACTAAAACTGATTCTTACCACCCCATATCACTCATCAGATTTTTTCGATCAAAGACAGAATCTGGGATTTTTGCAGACAGGAAAATATAATTCTAAAATTCCAATTCGGATTAAGGCCCGAGCATTCTAGTCACAACACCATCACCAATCTTCAAACTACCATAAGTCATGCTATCAATCTAAAACACTGCACCACCGCTACCTCCTCGACCGCCCAGAAGGCGATAAGATCTGGCACGCCGGACTCGTTAGGAAGCTTCTGGCTATCCGACTGCCATATCCGATAAAAAGATTGATATATTTATATTTCACCGACCGCTTCATTAGTATCAAAGTCGATTATAGCTTATCTTAACCATTTACCTTCCTTACTTACGTTTCACCAGACTTCTACTAGCTGCCCTTCTATACATCATTCATACATACGATACTTGTCACCCCTTGGAAAAATCCCCTTTATATGCGTATACCCCAGAGATACCATCGCTCAACGTCCGACCCCAAAATCTCCTGAATCAATTCACGAGTTGATACAGGAGATAAGCCCTCAAATCTCAAAAAGCCCATTTAAGGCTTCGGGAAGAAAGTATAGAGATCCACAGAGAAGACGCCTGTTTGGGAGTAAGATTCACTTTGATTTGGGCTAATATGAACAGAGTACGGTTTCATCAAGGCATTCGTACGTATAAAACCTACATCTTATAATTGAATACACGCAAACGCCTACCTACTACACCTTACATAATCATCTCGTCTTATCATGCGAGCAGTCCATTCTCAATGCCGACTCAGCCCTAGTAATATCGTTGATGTTGATATTGACATAAAACCCAAATGACGTCGTCTAAATGACCTATGGACTCGATACGTGATTCGTGACATCGAATTAAACAATTTCCTTGATAAAAACACCCTACTTAACTCCTGGATCACCACTAGGAGTTTTCTCAAAGCTCAAGATAAAACTTTCCTATTCCCTACCGTTATTTTGCGTTACTCTCTTGTATACCCCACCTTGTCAATAGTCGGTGCTGTAGGTTTTCTTGTAGCCTGATAAGCCGTCAACAGAAAATAATTGTATCAGTACTGGGAAAGATTTTCGTGAAGAGACCATAGAATTAGTATTTAAGATATTGTACTATTGGAAGAGAAAGTTTTCCAAAATCTATTTCTCTCTACTCGCTATTGGAATAAAAAACTTGTTATTCTCGTCCTATGTCATTCTTACCATTCGAGTGGTGATATTCGAGTGATACACCGATGCTCTTTCTATCTCTATCAAAAGTTCGGGTCACCTTGAAGAAGCTCCAATACCTCGCTCTATCTATCTTTGATATTAACTCTATGATAATGATTCTGACATCTTGATTCGGACCATATCCAAATAGATGTCTTCGCTTGATAAGGTTTCAATTATTTTGACATGATTGTCCCAATGTTGACAGTTAAAACTTACATTTATTCATTTTTCAATTTTGAAGAAAAATGTATCTTTATGCTGGTTGGTAAGCATTTTTTCAGAGAATGATTGTGATCATATGGTTACCAAATAAAGCATAGTTTGAAAAGATTATTAGGTCAAAGAAAACTCATTTGGGACACACTAAATATATATTTAGTGGAAACATTACGTATAATTACGACGAGCGTGAGTTATGTGAACATAATACAAACATTGACTGGCCTATTTAGATTGTCCCGATACTGGACAAGCTGGGCTTTGCTCGGTAGTGAAAAATGCGATATTAAAAATTAGAAAGTTATAGGCGTTACGTGTAGTATAGACTTATATTATCTTGTATTATCCCATATGCTAAATTAAGATTTTTTTGTGGTTGTTTCAATAATAAATTTAATTTTATGATATAATATACGTATTCCATGCTATAAGTTACAATGAAGAGATTCCTATCCAGCCAGGTGTACTTTTGAATATGGTAATAAACTTGACAGATGAAGGCTAGTCATAAATAAAAAAGAAGAGGCGTGCCCCACGTCAAATAATATGATAAACTTACTGACCTACAAAAGTTTACGAGCTATCTAATTTTACCGATATATTGATATTATTCCCAATATAATAACTAGAAATAAAACAAACTCAAAGATTAAAAACTGGTGTAATTAGAAATATATGAGAAACATTATCACGTTTAAAATTGAGTGACATATACAATCGGTCAAATTGATATCAACCTATATGTTATCACCATAAATATATACAATCTATCTACATTCTAACCTTTTTAACTGATAATAGAAACACATTTGGGAGAATATATGGTGTATAAAGGGGTTAAATATAGTAAAATGGATGAAAGCAATAGACACAGAAATTATTAGATGCAGTTTACCTGGAACAAGTGACTAATTAGTCTATAACGATAAAAAAATATGAAATTGATTTATACAGGCGAGAGTATGACGTCATTGACAGCTTGTCCATCTTTGCTGGGTAGGACATAATCTCATTCATATATTCATTGTATTTGTGAGCCATTAAAAAATGGCTCATTATTGTTGTGTTGTTAATTGCTCATAGCTTATTGAGCAAGATAGCTTATATTTATTCCTCTTTCCTGGCGTTTCGATCAACAGAGAAAAACATTTGATTGCACTAGCTGTCGGAAATCAGAAGAAAAACTTGAATTACAGTTTTCAAACGTGGGACTCTAAAAGGAATTGCAAAGGGGTTAAAATTGTTCATAATGGTAAAGAATAATGCGAAAAATACAAAAATCACAATTAAAACGCACGTTAACAAACGAAGAATAAATATTTTGTGCCACTCAGGCCGGTTTGTCAAAGTCACGTGTTCTAAAATCGTCTCTTATGGAAAAAGAACCTAACCTAACATTTTTTCGACAGATAATTCTTATAAAATTTCAAGTTTTATGGAAATTAACTTCGTATTTTGTGTTGTTATGTTTTAAGTCGCTTGTTTCTACTCTATATAATAGGAGTGGCCACTAGCCTTGACTTTGTGAGCCACAAACCTTAAAATAGTTTTCAATAGTAGCCAAATAGGATAGATTCTTGTACTGTGACAAGGTTATTTGACATATCGGTTTCTCTCGACAAAAACAAATCCTTCTTCCCAATCACAGTTAAAACCCCGATTATTATGTTTCATAATATGTGTTGCGATTTATTTCAGTTTTATTTTTTTCAAGAAATCACAAACTAAATTTAAAGATGAGAGGCTTAGGAAAAAATATTCGCTTATTTTGAGGTGTCCTCCGCAGAAGCCTGATCCGGCTAAGACAATCATCCTAGAGTCGCCCGTGTACCAGTTGGCTCCATTATTTAGTATAACGGGCTAGAAATCACCAGTCTATTGTGATATATGCATCCAAGCCTTTATTAGTAATAGATGGGCACTATTTGGTTAGTGCTCATCAAAATAATTCTTCAAATTTCTGCATGGCCAGTTGGTCGGCCTGCGGTTCTACTGTAGGGCCACTACATAATGGCCCTGTATGTGAGAAGGGTCAAATTGAGATATAAATCCAGTGGAGGATCTTAAGTGAAAGATCCCATAAGAGGTTCAGCTGTCCCAAGCTCAAGTATAGAGGTAATCAACGTGGCTACCGCCTTCTATCAAAAAATTTTAAAACTTTAAAAAAGGATTATTTAAACTATTTTGAGCTATAACTATTTATGATTGTCTTGTAGAAAAATTCAGCTTGATGACTTTAGAAGCTGTACTTTGTCATCAGGAAGAGGCCTTTTACAGAAATATGGTCAAGTCAGGTCAAGAGCCATCACTCCTGGTATATACTAAGTTTTTGTACAATCCTTATACACTATCATTTGAGCATCGTCAAATACCTTTAATAGCAACCAATTATTAAATGAAAATTACATTGTTATTTCCACAATAAAAAATAAACAAATATTTTGAAACCTTAAATAGGTGATAACAACAGAAAGTAGATTCTTTGATTAGAAGCATATTCATGTAAACAAAAGAAAGTTTTCGTATCTATTGTTCTAAAGAAATAAAGTTGAACTGGTTCAATCGTATGGAAATTTAATTGCTACCTTGTTTAAAGAACCGTTTAATTTCTATCATTTTTGAAGAAACACGATGTCGTTCGAAAAAAACATCGCAGAAATTTGTGTGCGATAAAACAATATTCCGTCCAGTTCATTTCTATTATTGTCTATTTGATTTGTCTGCTAGCTGAAATGGTTTTTGTTACTTCTTGTGAGTGTATCCATATCTTTAAATACTTTCCACAAACCCTGTATATAACCACTCTCTTTTTCTGTATTATCTATTAATCTATTTCTTTATGTTTCTGAGTCTTCTTGACTATAGGTCTCTTCTGTTTCAGAAATAGTTTTTTAATAATTTTTGGAAGATAAAATTTGACGTTTCGACTTTTCTTTAAGTCTTCATCAAAATATGATAATGACACTGACAATTTGCGCATTTAAATTCATCAATAGATCATCATGAATATCAAAATAAACATAAAATCAAACTAGAACTTTGTTCTAAGAAAAATTATTTTTTCCCTCGTCCTTACATTTCAAAAATTGTTAAAAAAAACTAATTTTCAAACAGAAGAGACCTAAAATCAAGAAGATCTAGAAACATAAACATATCAAAAGGTCTAAGAAATAAGAAATCAAAGAAATTTAATCTATTTCTATACCTAAAATTTCTCTAATTACATTTTTTATTCTTTCATTCTGTACTGTGGTATAAACTTTTTTGCTTTGTTTATTCTCTTATTTGGACTATAATAATGAATTTAATATACTTTCTTCTACTCACACGTTATTGAACTTCTTTTAACGTTGTCCCCACTTTTTATCAAGATTCCAGTGCACTTTCTTCTGTTTTTTACAAATGTAAAAAATTGACGCATAGTAACTAATTAAAACAAATGAATACATACCTTTAAAAATCGTTCTGAACACACTGTTTACACCACCACTACACTAACACTCACAATTACACCGTCTGGGGCGCGTTTCGATAGCCTTGTTATCGTCTTCAGAGACTGTTGAAACAGTTCGGTTTCAATTCGAGCGTCACACAGTGTAATTGTGAGTGTTAGTGTAGTGGTGGTGTAAACAGTGTGTTCAGTTTAAATATAACCAACGGTTCCAGAAATTCCAACTTATTTAAAAATCGTTCCCTAGTTGAACCAAATGATAAACAGTTAACTAGAAAGATGCAATTAACTTGGGTATTCATATTGACCGTAAATTTACCCGGAGAAAGCACGTTTTCAATAGCTAGGACTACAGTTTATTACGTATGAAGTGTAGAGAGAAGGAAGAGTATCTCTAATGGAAGAAAAGTGTACAGCTGTTTACGATAAATAACAGTTCAAAAACCTTCTAGATTGGCGCTGGTTTAGACAAAGGGTATGACGAATTGCGGTATGCCGAGTTAAAAAATTTAATATAACAGTTCATTATTGAACGTTTCGACAACTTTCGTTGTATAAAAGTATGAAAAGTTACACTGATGTAAATGTGGCGCATATTGAATCAAGGGACGTGGATAGATCTCAAAACATCTTTTCGTGTACATAGTTGTATAGAATTTATGGTATATCAACTTCAAATTCTAACAAATAATTCGTTAAAAGGATTCGATATAAAGACATACGTTGTATAACTGAAGCTCCCTGGTATGTTATAAATACGTTTATTGCCAGAGAGCTGCCATGAATGTCCCAATATTTGAGGTTTTAAGGCAAAGTATCGTGTATTCAGAATCATGATTTTATTAATAATTTTTCTTTCAAAGAATTTTTTTGCGACTCGAAGCTTTGGTGATTAAAAATTGTAATAGTTAGTCAACATTTTGATTACTGTACTGATAATTTTTTTATAAAATTCTTATTGAAAAAATATCATTTGTATCAGATACTGACAGAGCTTGTCCTTACGTTCTGTATCATATATTATACCTAATATAGGTAAATTAGTAACTATCTACCTATTTAGATGTGTTTAAGGTGTATTTAAACAAACTTTTTTTGTCTTACACATTGCACTGAGTAATAATTTTTGTCGTATTCTAAATAACGTAATCTTAAATCTTCAAATCATGAAAAGATGGCGGTGATTGGGGGTGTTTGCAGTCCAGCAGCATTACCACCCACTAGCACCATCAAGCATTCTTTTTCACCGTTCTGACTGAAATTGTAAATGCATGTTTGCCCTTTTTGGTTCATGACTTTGTCTCCTTTAGGATAAGAGAAAGCTCTCAGCCATGTTGAAGATTCTTGTACCATCATTGACAATATAAAATATGTCCTTCGCTTTTCAAACATTCTTCGACTTCTTTGAACGAGTTTTTGATCTGATCTTGATTGAGTATTCATCTCGAGCCACAAATATTTAAAGCGATACTAAAGGCAATTTCAGAGTTTCTTTTTTAAAAATTTTCGACACAAAACCTCCCTGGTCAGTGATTTGAAAAAGAAATTGCATACTATCCAAAGCTAATTTTTTGTTACATGAAATCATTATTTTGCAGCGTGAATCATCCATTTGAGCATCGATGTTTCTTATTGTTGAGTTGGTTTCCTGTATGCTTGTACTTGTTGTTCGTGATACCATATACAATTTTACAGCGGTTGCCACTACGAACTGTTTCTAATGTTTAATTTAATATTTGAAGATTTTTTTCTTCTCTATCCTAATAAGAAATGAACGAAAATGTTGACAATGATTGTCAACTAATCTTAAAATGCTATTATTTTGTTTAAAATATGAGACGCCCCTGAAGCTGACGTGTCTAAAGTTGACAGTTCCAAAAATTATTAAAAATTGACCTTTTCTAATGTTGTGCACTTTTTAATCCACTTCTATTGGTAAATATAAGGATGATGTGCATTAAACAAAATTTTTTGCTGGCAAATTTAACTACAAAATTATCTCAACTTTTAACAACATGTCCTAGTGCCTGATATCTATACATCAATTTAATGCATAGATTTCAAGACTGATTACTTAAGATAAAAAAATATTTTAGTACACGTAAATACCAATAGTTATTTGTATACCAAGAACTGAAAGTGCTACTTTGTTGGACGAGTCTGAAAATTGCGAGACGAGCGAAACCAGGCGAGTCACAGACGAGTCCAACAAAGTAGTATTTCAGCCGTGGTGTACACAACATTTTTTAGACGACGCATAAGATCCAAAACTTTTTCAATTACACTGAGGGGAAAAAATAAATAATTATAGAATTATAAACATTTTATTTATAATTTTTTCTAGTGACACCACTTCTTAAAGAGCTCGTACTGTTTTTCGTACCTTGCACGAAATTTATCCGGCAACGAATTAAGAACGGCCGCATAACTTCGGTGAGATCAAGTAGAGTGGATTCGAGTAACTCTTCATCGCTGATGTTTTCTTTTTCATCATCATTCATTGTTATTCATTAATTTAGACAAAACTTCTGATAAAACAAATAATTTCAAAAAATTAAAAATTTTAGGATATGCAAAATCATCAAAGTGAAACTTTAAACTGCCAATATTGAAGTGACTTGAGTCACATTTAAGGAAGTTAACTCCAAAGCGTCCCGAAAGTGTTTAGCAGTACGGAACAGTCACTTTCATTACATGGAACACTCAAAACGCAACTTTCGGTATGTAAATGAATACAGAACGAACAACTTTCAGATGGCGTCGTATAAAATGTTTATTTTACTAACAAGTCATTATAATGTGAAATAATTTACTTATTGTTTTCTTTGCCGCATCCCACATTCCGTACGCCAACCTTTTCTAACTCGTTTTCCTGGCTAGCTCTGTCTTCCATATTTTGTTCAATTCCTTCCTTCCAGGTTCTTGAGGGTCTTCCTCGTCCCCTTCTATTGTACGGTTGATACATCAATGCTTTCAATTGCCACCTGTTCTACTCCATCCTCATCACATGTCCATACCAGAGCAATTGCTAAGTCAGTATTCTCCCTGAAGTCATGTATACTCTACGTGTTCCTCGTCGTATATGCTCTGTTCTGAATATCCTGCACGATCTTCTTTAGTCGTCCATTTCCACAGCCTCTATCTATCCCTCTATTATAAATAAATAGAGGGAAAAACATTTACAGTGGCGGTGCAAGACCTAAACTCAATGTGGGAAAGGTACATTTCGCATTTGGTGCAAAAAAGAGGGAATATAAAATAAAAAATCAATTGAAATTATACAGTTTTTTATTCATTGAACATAAAACCCAATTTTTACTTATAATTCTTTGGAACACTAAACAAAAATGAAAAAAAAGAAGAAACAGAAATTTTCTACTTTTGATTTTACTGAACTCCTTAATGATTGGTTCGTAATTTATCTTAGACGCTATATCTGCTTCAGTAGATAAAACTGCAAAAGCTGAAACCTTTTTTTGACCCATAATATTTCTTAAATAATTTTTAATTAGTTTTAATTTTGAGAAGCTCCTTTCAGCGGATGCAGTACTTACAGGTATTGTTAACAAAATTCTAATGACAATGTTAATATTTGAGTAAATTTTTTTCAAATCGTTCTCTATGATATATTGGAGCAGATGTTTCCTGTCTTTAATGGAGTTGGGTAAATTTGGAATCATATTTTGTAACTCCTCACACAACTCATAATGTTGGACGTCACTGCTATCACCTACTTGCAGGACTGTATGTTAATCCCGACAGTTTTCAGTATGTCCTCTTTTGGAATTTTTTTTAACTTGTTTAAGTTAAAATTTTCAAAATGTTGATCACAGTTACTTATCACAGAATCATTCATGGTGTTAAAAAACTTTTAACAGTCTATAGATTGATCGCTACCTTCATAATCAAACATGCTTTTCTTTTTGGCTACTCTTTTATTTTTAAAATCTTTCGACAAATCATAACTGCTTTTCTCAACAAACTGACGAGCGTCAGACAAATATTTTTTGAACCAGTTTGTCGATATTCTTTGATCCAGTCACAAAATGTACTCAAATGTTCAAGAGTAATGCTTAAATGAACTTGTGCAGATTGCTATAATTTGCTTATGGTATTGACACGCGTTAATAACTCATATGATAAATTCTAAACTAAACATTTCGTTTAAAACGGAATCGCAATCACTGAGTGGGTCCGATTGATCCGTTTGGCATTTTAAGTTTTCTATGCATTCAACAACATTATCAAATTGCAATAATACAGCGTTCACCGCTTGGTTTCCGCTTTCTCATCTTGTGTATGATAAAAGCTTCATAGTAATTTCTAATTTATCTTTGATTATCTTCCAGCGTTTGCCGGAACTTAATTTTTTTACGGCCAAACGAAAGCTTATTTTCGATATTGATTACCTGTAAAATATGAACGCTTAATATACAGTAATTACTGAGATATTGGGATCCAAAGATTTTATAATGACGTCACACAAGATTATTCCTGGTGGCTCGGAGGACACAGGAGGAGGTGGTGCTCGTACGGTAGTGGGGCGAATGTGTGCTTGGCGCCGAGTATCTACCAGATACTCTAGAACAAGAAAAACCTTGTAGCGTGTACCTTTAAATTTTCCATACTTTTTTAAGTTTATTTTCGGCTGTAAGGCGCGAGGCTCTTAGCACCGCGAGGCCGTGGACGGTGGCCCACACCGTCCATGCCTTACGCCGCCTCTGCTTATTTGTATTGCTTTTTTATTTTATAATTTTTATTTTGGCTTAACAATTTCTCTTAATGTTTATTAGAAAATTTTTGCTTCGCCATTTCACATTTCAAGAGAAAGAGAAAGGACCTGAGATATCTAAGATTTTAATAATGATGAATAGTGTTACCAAAAAAGACGAAACATCAAACAACATACAAATTAGTATAACGACCTATAAAATGAATAAAAAGAAATAATTGTTATTTTAAATAATTACGGCGTTATTCATAAAATTTGATTTCTTGATAGGCAATTAGAATAATTTATTATAATGATACGTATTCTACGAGCAACTTTTTATACATTTAAAATAAAAGCTCATTTACTTACCAGGTTAGCTCGTAAAATGTATTATATTGAACTATCTTACCCGTCAGACTGACTCAATCGAATAAAAGACTTGAACTTTTGTATCAAATAAACATAAAACAAACAAAAAGAATCCTTTTAATATTAAATCAAATAAAAAAATGAATTTTTATTATTATTTTCGTTTAATTACACATGATGTTGCTTACTTACAAACCTAGTTTCAACTTTATTGACAGACACACACAGTTATTATACAGTCTTTTATAAAGCTTTCTTATAAACTACATTTTTTGTTTTGTTTTGTGGTGCGTAAAAAAACAAAGATGTCCATGCGCGAAACAGGGAAACTCCACGTTGATTCCGCAAACTTCTAACGCCTGGCCTTGCGATTTATTTATGGTCAATGCAAAGGTCAGACGTATGGAATCATAGGTTTACGCGGGATCAAGGCATCCTTTCATTTGTATTTTTCCTTTATGATTGTTGCCTTACCTTTTTCACAGCCAATCTTGTTCTATTGCACAGTCGACGTTGATTAATGGGATAGTTAACTACGTCATCCTGGTACATAACGGTGTCGACTGATCTGAAGGAAACCAACTATCACGGAAGAAAATATTGAATGGTCACATTAAGATCCGGACGTCTTTATTTTTCGCCGTCAATATTGGTCGTTCACCCAGTCAATTATGGTTATTGAACGGTTGCGCTATATCTGGGAAAACACGCTGAATAAGTTCCTCTTTTGTGTGTGTCCAGTGGGACTTTTTTATTCCCAATGTCTAACAATTGCTTTGCAAACACATTTGTGTTTGAGCATATAACTTGAAACGTCACTATCACCAAGGATCACTAAAGTAAAGAAAGTTCTCGCGACCGTAGCAGTAATCGTCACTCACAAAGATAGAAGGATGCACTCTTTGTCTGAGGTAACAATCGACATAGATGATGGATCGACATAACTTAGTTAGTTGTCAAATGTCAAATATTATGGTTGCGTTAATTTGTGATAAAATATCAAAGAGAAACAAAATTGTTGTTTTTATTTTATTCCCAGCATTTTCATATTTATTCACCTTTTAAACCTCCTCTCCACTTTCACAAATAATTCAAGACCAAAATTAACCAAATCAGTCCAGCCGTTGTGGAGTTTTAGCGAGACTAACGAACAGCAATTTATTTTTATACATATAGATATCTGAACAATTTTTGAAATGTTATATGAACTGTCAGTCGTCAACTCAAATTCAGTTGACAACGTGAATCGGATCAGTTGATCAATCTCAATCAATCAATATTCCTTTGGTTGAAGAGGTGGAGAAGCATGAATTGTTGTATAACTACCACCTTCCTGATTATTCAAAAAAAGATGTATTCTGCCTCTGTATTGTAGGAGCAATCAATCTCACCAACTCTTCAAAGATTTCTTTTGTCATCCTATAGAATGCTACAAACTTTGCATCTGTTTTTTTCAATTCTTCGGCAGCAACAAACAACCTGCGGCTTAAGTTTTTTTGAATATACGGATGACACCAATATTTCCTTCTTCCTCCTCTACGATATTGTCTGAACCGATAGTAATCTATCATTTCTTACTCAGACTTATAACTGCTAGAATGCATTTTCAAAAACTAGCACCACATAAAGTAAAATCATAGAAATATAATTTCACTTGTCCGAGCTCTGTTACCAACTGAAACCGACTATCAGCTGAGAGTTGCATACATGGCCCTCCTGTGTCCGGACTCCAGCTGCAAACAGGTTGCACAACTCCGATTGCACGATTCCGATTGCACGATTCCGATTGCGCGTTGCGTAGTCAAGTTGCAAACTCAAATTGCAAATGAGTCGACCCGTGTGCGGAGAGCCTAAGAATTCAACAGTATCTTTACAATATGCAACTGGATCTCTGAAGAGACTTCCTTGTTATGATATATACTTATAAGACAGAAGAGAATAGAACTGCATAAACAGTTTGTTCAATTTTAAAATAAACAAGCCTTTTCTGCTTCATTTTGCGTTCTGGGTGATCTTTGGTAATCAAGCCATCAAAAAACAATTCTGTATGGTGCCGTTAAAGTAATACGTTGCTTGTGAAGGATCAATTGACTCTCTTCGCTCAGATTATAGAGGACCCAAACACCTGTTCTGCTTATTTTAATACAATCTGCTGTTGATGTTCTTGTATGTTGAACCAAAGTTGATTAAAGATGTCGGTTGTCTGACATGGATTTACTTCTACTTTTATCCATATGTCATTGTCTATTATTTTATGTCTCTGTCAGGTATATCTCTGATGTCTGTAGTTTAGTTTTCAGTTTATCAAAGCCTTTATTACCTTTATTATAATAAACCATTATTTGATAAACTGATTAACTTAAGCCAGAACGACTTGACATAGAGTAGTGTGAAGCTCTCAAAACAAAGTTAACATCTTTATCAAATACGTTAGTCAAACTCTATTTGGGTCAGTCCATTCAATTAGATCACTTTTATGTACTGTAATAAACTGGACTTCACATGAACGTACGATCAATTATCCTCGAAGATCTGCAAATGGGTCTTCAGTTCCTACTTAGCTACCTACTCTTGATCCAGTATTCTTTATAAAACAAGTGAGGCAAATCAAATATGAACCCTTGTAGAAGAGGTTGAACTTCTAGAAACTAATTCTGACTGTACACATGTTCGACTACCGAATGGTAATGAGGCCAGTTTCAACACGACAACCAGCTCCTAGGGGAAACCCAGATACGCGACAATGGCACAAAAATCAACAACAAAACCCGGAAGATGAATACCAACAGTAATGACCTGTCGACCATAAGTCCCATGGAGATCGTGAAGATAACAGTAATGGGCAACGGCACCAACGTGAAAGAAGACCTCTTGCCTACGAAAGCTCAATGAAGAAAAAAAAATGATCGGGTATGAATCTTACTACATTTTTTACATATTATTATTTCATGTCACTATCAGGTATATCTCTAATGTTAGTAGTTTAGCTTTCAGTTTATCAAAGCCTCTATTCCCGAAGTGGTTTATTATAACACGACTTTTAAGTACATAATGAATTGACACTTGACACTGTGTTGTGACTGTCATGGTGAAAGAAGTGTCATCGTAAAATTACAACAATAATAAAATGATACCGCGTCTGCGTAGTTTGTAGTCACTTTTTTAGTACTTCCCGTTTTTTCAAAATTATGAAACATTTGTGTCAGATATATAAACACTACTGTCACAGAAATCAGGTTCATCCAATTGCACTGTTGTGCTCGTCTATACCTTAATACACTGATAACAAATGTACAAAATGCCTAGCAAGAGTTGATAATTGAGATAAACTTGACTGAGTAGCTAATTGAAGTGAGTCCATAGATATTCTGTGTACCATAAATAAACACCATATTAGAATAATGAGAACTAAGGTTCCACCCTTCTGTCAAAATATAAAAGTGAAATAATCTATTGATATTTATTACTTTTATGCCCAGCTCAGTATTTAAATTATGCAATCGATTATATCTATTGTTTAAAGTATTGCCTACCTCTGCGTTTAGTAATTAAGACCAAAAACATCATTAACATAATCGGTGTTGCCAGAATTAAAGGTTTTTAGACTAAATCTTACTTATACAAATTGTACGTCCGGCAACGCTATCGAAAAATATTCGCGGATAGCTGGACATGGTTGACAGTTACCTTTTTATGAATCCTTTGCTGTAATTTATTTTAATAAATTTATTTGGACGCTGCATTTTTTTCGTTGATGAAAATTTATTACCAGACTTATTTCGACCTCTGTATATTGTATTTATTAACCCGCAATATGACACCCCCATAGTTCTACATCGGGGACAACTTTAGAGAAGGTGAAAGACCACGCGGATTAGAGCTTTTCTCAACGAAGAAAGAATAGAAAGGTTCTAAACGCGGTAATGAAAACACATACAGACTTTATACGATGAAAAGGATTGCATAACCACTAGAGTTAACCCTTTCAAAATAAAAAGACTTCCCTAAATCACTCACAGAACTTAGGAGAGAGGAATCACGTTACGGGAATTCGAAATGACAGAGTTGGAATGTTCTGTTTCCCATCTATCCATGAGCTTTGTTAAGGGGTGGATGTACGCACACTCTCGTGTTTGTCGGTATTCTTTTGGCAAAATAGTTTGCCCATCACCAAATCTACCCGCCACAGTTGTGGAGAATATAAAAAATTATAATTGATCATGTGAAGGAAAGTCATTTAAAAAGTTTGGCAACACTAGTTGTAATGTTGTAAAACGTGTTTAGAATTCGTTTTTTTATTATTGACAAAAAGTTTATATTGTGTAATATTACAACGTGAATAAAATCTTATCAATAATTTTTTCAAAATATTTATTGTACTACATACAAGACATTTGATTTGATTAACGCGATACAACACGAACTAAAAACTAAATATTTGTAGGACAAAAAAAACTTATAATGTAGGGTGTCCAGTCCTGTATGTTTTCCATTTATTGTTAATGATATCACTCTGTATTTAAACGCATTGTCTATAAAAACAAAATATCTTTTCGCTCTCGTATATTTCCATCAACCAACACAATCACTAAACGCCGGCATTCGAGCGAAAAGAACTGAGAGCAAATGGTGGGGCGTATGCACTTAAAAAAACTATAAAACCCATTTGGAACCATAACTTGATTCAGTCTTTCTATAACTCGCAAAAACCAAGGGGTCGGCACCCTCAACAACTTACTACCTTGACTTTACAAACATGAACAGCTACGTAGTGTTCGCTGCTTTGTTTTTGGTCACAGTATTTGCTGATGAAAAGACCGAACAGACCGTAGATGGAATCAAAACTTACAGGAGGTTGATCCCTGCTGACGTACTTAGGGGTAAGTTCCATTCAGATTATACTTCTTTTTGAAAATATATTTTAATATATCAATAATTATTTTTTTACAATTTTAAACATTAAATACTTAATAATTATTGAAATTAATTTAATGAATTTCTTTATTAAACGTAATCATTAAATCATTTAATCATTTAAATTTTTAAAATATCACTTTTGACTAATTTCTCAGAACAATTAAATATCAGGGTATCTCATGAATAATTTTGGTTTTTAATTTTAATTTTGTTCATTAAATAATCATACAAAAAAAGCCTTAATATTTGATGTATAGCCCATCGTATTCTAATGTTTTAACGTTCAGCAAGCTGTTTGAGACCTTGGTAAAACTATTCTTTGAGCTTAGATGCAAAAAATTGTAGCACTACATTTTCAACATCTTCTTTGGATTCCAATATTTCCTCACGCAAAAATTTTGCCATGGATCTGAATAAAGAGTAATCTGACGTTGCAAAGTCTGGACTAAATGCTTCAATAACACCAAGGTCTTCGATCTTATTCGCTATCGGTTAAATAAACATGATTATTTCTCCGATAAAAGCTCGCACGTAGCGATAGCTCGATCATCATGATGTCAAAGTACACCAAACATTCATAATTCTACCAGGCACAACAAGAATTTTCGCTCGAATAGACCTCTCTTTGGGACGGCTTCTGATAAGTGCCTTTTGTCAAACCACTGATTTCCCATATTCGGTTTGCTTAGATAAATCCATTTTTTTCTTTTCGGCAGGGCAATGAGATGTTCACAGACCTCTACTCGATGTTTCGCTTGAATCTTAGTTAATTTGTATGGCTCTATTCGACAATTTCTATTGATCTTATCTAATGATTTTAAGTGATGACTTATCTTTAGAAGGTCCAACGGAAACCGATAATCGGTACTGCTTCCCTTGTAACCTCACGCAAAGGTCAAATCTCCACTAATAAAACGATGGAACCAACGCTGTTCCGTTTGCCCATCAATTGTGTCTTTTTCTTCAATTTCACATTTTTTCCTCACTGGCACAACCGCTTTAAACTTTTGTTTCCAATACGCGAATTCCATATTTGTCGCACTCCATACTATTTATTAAAAAAAGTACTGCGTTGTCAATAAACAAAGAAAAAATGATTAAAAGAAAGTAAAGCAATTTCACTCTTCATAGATCGGAAGACTAGTCTTAACAAGTAATGACATGTTACTGCATTTTTACATAGGAAAACCGAAATCTCCCATGAGACAGCCCTTAGTATTTCAAATCGAGCCTACAAAAACAAAATAAAAGACAGATGGTGTTTAGGAATTACGCTATTTTAGCTAAAAAAGGATTCTGCTTGAAACTTTTTCATGAATATCTTCTGTAGCAGACAATACTCATGGTTTTTGTAGATATCCTCTTGTTGTGCAAATGGTCAACCCCGGAGGTTCCAAAAATGTGTCTGTATTTACCTCTCGAAACTTGTTTACTTCAATGTTAATATATTTAAAAAAATTTGATTTATTTGATAAATACTCTTGATTCTTTTCTGTGGTTCATGTTGTCCACACATACTAATCCAGAAACTCTTTCCAGAATACATCTTCAAATAACGATGAATTTCGATGATGTCATCAGTCTTATTGCTTATTTTCTTCATATCTTCTCGTTGGGTATATGTTTCTGGAAAGGCAAGATTCTTAGCCTTAGACTAGAACCTACCTTAAAATGTCTCTTCTCGAAATCCTTCTTATATTTACCAATTAGTAGACATTCTAATAGACCTTCTTGTTAATCTTGTTGTCTTCTCTGCTTGAAGTGGTCCAGCTATTTTCTTAACTTTAGCCTCTTTTAATTAAGTGCTGGGGTGTGCACTCAGCTCTTTGAATCTTCTCCTGGTGTCAACTAAGATTTCTTGTATCTACTTCCCATCCAACTCTCGCTAGATCAGCTGGATTCTTTTATTTTTTCAAGGAGCGTTCATTGCTTGCTTCTGGCTGATATTTGCTAGGCTTCTTATGATGATTATTTACAGTCTAATATTATGCTGTTGATGCAAGGTCGCGTTCTGAGTCTTCTCCATGATCACACATGATTGCTAAACGCTCCAATAAATTCATTTTGATGCCATTTTACCATATTATTGATATCTAAAATACTCTAGCATCCATTTTTACTCAGTTAATGACATCAAATAGTTCATCTTGTCTTTTTTGGTATCTCAGACTATTTTTTTAGAAGAACCATTTTAACCTATACCTGATGAAACCATATCTCAACCTAAGAATCTTAATTTCATTGTACAATCACTTTTTTGTAGTCTTGAATGTTTATTTTGTTTTTTAATTAAATATGAACTTTTAATGTCACCCGAATAAACTATTTCAAAGTTAAATCCTCAAGTAATTTCATTTAAAGTCAAAGAAATTCCTAAACCTGAGACATTTTTCTGGTCTAAACTCAAAAAATATAAAAAAAACTGAAGTTGAGTATATCTAAATCATGTTTAAAATCAATAAACATCAAGTGAAAGTCTTCTTAGTTAGTAGGAAACGGTTTTTCACAATAAAGTTCATTCAAAATCATGTTCTATACACTTTTTCAAATCCATTGTATGCAATAAATTGCAGAACGATTGTTATAGATCGACGAACTCCTAGTTTCCGTTAAAACATTGAATTGACACAATAGGTAATAACGGCTGTTGATATTTTTTAAATTTTTTCTGGTTCAATTCACAAAACAAATAATGGTTTCAAAATAAAACTTTCATAGAGTACTTGAGCTTGATCATTCGGATACTATGATCGAATCAACTCGATCATGATCTGATTGTTTGGAAAGTAATCCGGATTCCGTTCACTGTTATTCTAAAAGTGATAAAAGTAATCAGGTCATGCCTTTCCATTCTATAGTGTATTGTTAGTAAATGCGACCAGCTGATTATTTGTATTTCATTTTTTTTTACTTTAAAAATTGTTTATTCCACTTTTTCGTATAGAAATTTGTTGTAAATTACACGTGTGTTCATAAATAGCTAGTAATTCAATAATTATTATATTAAAACACCTAAAATGAAATGAAACTGAAAACACGATGTTTGAGGACATAGATAATCGACCTGATTCCAGATTGCAAAAAACACTTATATAAGGTAGGCTATAAATTATTGTATTTTTGAAATTGCCACGGCAAAAATAACACACATTGTTTTGAAACAAATATTTATTTAATATGAAGAAGTGAAATTGGAAACTATTTCTCTAAAATAATTTCGTTTAAGTCACATCTGTCATTCCTGAATACTATCCATTAGATATTCGAAAACTCCTTGGCATATATGACTCCTGTCTTGTTGAATGTTCTCCCCTGGAGTATTATCCTAGACTCGACTTTTAAGAAAACCCCATAAAAAGAAATCAGCTAGAGATGGTCTAAGCTGCCGGAAATCCATCGGATATCTCCTCTCCGAATGACTGGTTATGTCATCTTGCTGCATCCATTATCTATTATGTTTTCAAATATTCTGCAGAATCAACAGTCACTGAATCACCGCGTATATTTTCAAAAAAATACGACCAAATTATGCCCTTATTACTCAAACCCTCACTTTTAGAGATTGTAAAAGTTTTTGGTGTTTTAATTTGCTGCTCCAAAATCTGCCATTTTGTTTGCTGGTATACCCAGGAAAAAAGGAAAGTGAGAAAACAAAATATTAAATAAAGTTACTAAACACTGGAACATTATGTATTAATTTTATTAAATTGAATCGTTTCTTGTATTAATTATATCTTAGAGAGATTCAGTTTGAATTCAAACTCCAACATATCGCAAAAGTATTAAGAACACGCGTAGACAACTTCGAGTCATCGCTAACATCGTAAGGGTCTTCTTACTTTTGGGGAGATTCAGAGGTTGGTGTGAAGGTATTAAAATAGAGAAATAAAAAAGATATCCTTCAATTTTGGAAAGAAAATGATGGCCATTCGGATTATCTAGGTAACCGATTACATTTTAGTACGGTCAATTATGGGGAAAATATATCTCAGTCCAGTTAGTTATTTATCATTAGCATATTTAAATATTCCAAATTCTGGACGCAAAGTACCGTACTAAAAATTTCATGAGCATTTTTACGCTCTTTCCAAATAGAGTATAATAGTCGAGACAGTTACTGGGAAGTTTCCAACACATGATTTAATTTTACACTTTGACAATTATTTATATTAAGAAATTATTCTACAAAAAACGGCGTTTCCGGTCTGCACTACACCATAGAATACGAATGATCAACAAATTTTAGCAACAGCATATTTAGTACCAAGCAAGCACGTAAACAACGAACGACGAAATGTTGTTGGAAAAAAAATTATTTCAGAACGATCCACGCTTAGTTTACTAACAAATTTAAGAGCAGATGATGGGGCCTTATGTAAAGACTTTGCCTGAATATTAACTGAATACTTTCAACTTTTACTACAATTACTTACTCATATTTTCAAAGAGAGAATAGTAACTAACAAGATACGTTCCGTTAGATTGAGTATAAACTGCAACGATTAATAAGAAAACCATTTTTTACTGGTTTTGATAAATCTAGACTAGTTATATGTCGAAGGATCTTTATTTTTTTTATACTCTCTTCATCGAAATCGTTTTTATCTTCAAGGCCACGTTTCACTCTATTGCCAAAATCGTCACTATTCAAAATAAATACAAACAAAATCTAGAAACTATTCTGACGAACCAATAATGTTGCATGAACAACCACATGAAGCAAGGTATCGCCATCGATGTGCGACATTTTTAATTCTTGTAGTATGCGTTCCTTTGGTATGGTGTAAAAAGGCCTTTACAGTGTTGAGAACGTCGTTGTGATATTGCAGACACGTCAAGCGAGAAAAAATCGTGTACACTTCTTGACTATTTCCCTTATTTGTATTATGAAGAACCAAGAAGACGCGTGCGACAAGGATGTGTATTGTCTACTATTTAACCTCTACTCTGAGGCAGTATTCAGCGAAGCCCTCGAGAATACAACTGCAGGCATAAAGATCATTATAAACAATCTTCGTTACGCAGATGATATCGTGGTAGTGGCCAGTAGCCTACTAGAACTTCAATCTCTTATGGACGTTATTGTAGAATGTTGTGAACAATTCGGCCTTTATATAAATACGTCCAAGTTCAAATTATTGGTATTCTCAAAAATACAAAGAAACGCCACCCAAGACTCCATGGAGAAATCATTGAACAAGTGTCATCTCTAAGATACCTGAGCACGCTCGTCAACCAGCAATGCGATCCAAAACTCGAAATCAGATCAAAAATTCAGCAAGCGCTGAAATCTCTGAACAACAAGACACTTCTGGCAAACCGCAACATCAGCCTGGAACTCCGGACCAGAACGCTTTGCTGTTACATCTGTCCTGTTATTCTGTATGGATGCGAAGGTTAGACCATGGATCTGGCCACATAGAAGAAAATTGATACGTTCCAAATGTACGCCTACAGGCGAATATTGCGGATATCTTGGTCGAAACATAGAGGTCCTACAACAATTTAGTAAACATAAAGAACTTAGAAATTAGAGGCTAGCGATATGAGATTCTCCGTCTGCTAATAGAAGGGAAGATCAATGGAAAACGGTCGGTCGTAGACAAAATTCATGGCTGAAAGACTCGCGCAGATGGCTCGGACAGATGTCTACAGAAATTTTCAGAACTGCGGTTTCTCGAGCGACAATAGCCATTTTGGATCGCCAACTTCCGTAAGGAGACGGCGTCGTAAGAAGAAGAAATATGTTTTGTGTAAAGCTCCAAGGTCATCCAAAGGATCACATCCTATCTACCTACTCTGGATATTCCGATGACCGTGGCTGAATAAAGATTGAAATAATAGAAAAACTGCAAATAGTTTACTGATAGATGATCTACCTGCCCTTATAGTTTCCAATAAGTCTTATAAAGAGAGAGAAACCATCCATTATATCCAAATTAATACGCATACTTCACTGTTCTGCGTATATTTTTTGCTTTTAAATGAACTTAGAATAGTAATCACAATTTTTTAAATCATAACAAGTAGCAGGAATATGATATATCTGGTTTACAGTAAATGTTTTCACTTCGAATTCAAAGAAATTATTATCATTACTTTCAGATCTTTTCAACTCTACTAAAGCAAATGGATTCAGTTCTATATACAGATTCGTAATATCTCAGGTTCTTGTGTAGAAATTATTATTATTGATTTGAGCCCGTCCCATAAATGCATTTATTATTCAAGGTGATCCATCCAATTTTGTGGCAAAAAATTTTAACGTTGACAATATTTCAAGTTTCTTATTAGCACGATTTGTAGATCGATATTTCAATTGATTGATGTTGTCGGAATACTTCAAGGATTTGTTTTAAAACCACAATTTCCCAATATCCTTATTAACATTTCAGTTTTACATATTTAATTCGTTTTTATTATGAAACTTAAAAATTTTAAAATGCAGTAAAAATTACGTAAACTTGAAATAATTTATAAATATTCTTTTATTTTATATTAAAAATGCAAAATAATATTATAATTACCTGGTTTTCTAAATATGTAAACTATATTAGAATGTTTGTTCTACATTATTCATTGAATATTTTTATTTATAAATTATTTAAATGTCATGCATTTATATTCAATATGTATATGAATGATGAATCAAAAATACTTATCGATTCACATTAATTAAAACATATATTTATGGTGACATTAATATTTAATGCAGATAGTTCCTGTTAAAAAAGTCAGGTTATGAATATTATGAACCTTGTATTTAACAAAATACCAGAAAAAATGTTTTCTTTTAAATATATTTCGTGTCAAAATTTCACCATTCTCAACAAACTGGTTTTAAATATTGAGAATTCAACACGTGTTTTTATATAACAAACTATGCTTAAGACGAAAAATGTTCTCACCAATAAGAACCTAACCCAACCAACAAAGAATCATATCTGTTTCATAAGTCAACATTCCTCATCATTTATGCAACTAGGTTCTGTTATAATACAGTGGACTTCTTCGAGTATTTAATTGCAAGTTCACAAGAAAGCATTGCTTTTATAAATCCAACATATTCAATTGAACACAGATCTGGCGATCTTGGTGGCCAGAGTAAACGATGTGGTGTTTATCCAAGTAGACAAGGTGGGTTGGTATTGGCTTTCTGAAAACTGTAATCTTGCATAGGTTGCACATAGAATCATATGTGACTCCTCTACTTCCTGAACATAACGCCAATCTGCCTGTAAAGAATAGTCCACGTTAGGCTAAAAATTCGTTGGGTTGTTAAGATAGTAGACATTCTTAGTCAGTCGAAATCCAATTCTAGGGTTTTTTTGGAAATCGTAGTCTTTGTTTTTAGTGGCCTATAGGATCCCTAGCAGCAATTCTAGATCTCTAATTAGATTAAGTATTTTAGCACTAACTCGTAGAGCAAGTACCTCACTTAGAGGTCAAGGTTTCAAATCGATGTGGGAGAACTGAAATTCTCCTTTCCAGTTTTCTCATTATCCCAAGTGTGCTAGTCGTTTTTAAGTACATTACTTTTCATTCCAAAGTCTCTTCATTATATCTCAAAAGATTGTTTTTAAATTTAAACAAAAAAATCGGTGTTTTACTCATTTAGAGCGACAGAACATACTATGGAAATATTAAAAACTCAGATTGTTTTTATTATTTGAACTCATTAGAATATAAATATTAGAAAAATTGATTGACGAATATTTTTTGGTGGAATATTTATTCTAATATATACATTGCAATTTTTTTTCATATTCCAAAAGATGAGCTTAAACTACTTCCTTTTCATCCTTCGCATTTAGATCATTACACGAATATGTGGAAAATGAGATCACCTCAATTTAATATCCAATGAAGGACGTGCAACTTGTATGCTAATTTCAAAATCATAGAAATTTACATACAAATAAATGCACAAGATAAATAATATCAGATACATAATAATAGACAAGCTTGAATAATTGCAGAAATAATTTAGGTATAAACCGACATGGATGGGTGCGATTTCTTTTAATTAATATTTTTATAATAAATAGGTGTGGTTACTAAGGATGTATATCTTACCGTGAAACACGCCAAAATTTTTAACATCGTCCTGTTAATTTACGAGGCCAAAATTACAAAATTAGAATTAAATTGTCAAAAACTTTAATACTGATATTGCTACACACTTCTATACAAAATTCACTAAACGCGGTTAATAATTCATATCATTTATTAAAATATTTTACAATATATAATTTTTGACATTAATAAATAGAATACTTTAGTCTTTAGTCCGGACTACAAAGTTCATTGCCTGTCCCCACTTATCTTTTTAATATTTACAAAGGTATATCACTTCATCATAATCACCAATGACAGATTTTTGCAACCTTTCTCCTCTCTGTCGCCGAAATAACGGAAAATTGATTTCCTCCTAGTTGAAAGTCTCTTACTTAATAGTTTATATGAAGAAATAAATTTAAATCAATAAAATATCACATGATTATTCTTCTTTTTCATCGTTTGCCTAATTGATCATTTTATAGCACCTGTAAAGATCCTTAATAGGTGGACAACCAGTACTTCATATTCTGTTAAAATTTTGGCATTTTCTATATTATATAGACAATGTCTTACTATTACTTAATTACTGTACATTAGAAGATTTATTACTACTACCCAGTCTGTAATGTTAAAAACGAAGATGTTAAAAATCATCAGTTCAGGTTATATAATGAAGTAAACTATATGTTCAGTTTTCCTCATTCTTTATAATCATTTATTTCCGTATATTTAAAACTTTCCTAATTTGTTCAATATAATAACATTTTTTTCTGCAGTAATAATTTATTAATCTTAATTTGTTTAAACGTGGGTGGTTTCAATTTTGAATGACACTTCACTTTGTATACATTGTGAGTCACTTACTTTCGTTGAATTACTTGCAAATCGCCGGCATTGATACGTCATATTGTAAGGGCAACAAAAACACTTTCGCCAACTTTTACTTTAAACTTATATCGTTTAGTGACACACTTAATTTTTTTTGTTGTCGTACAGCTGTGGGATATTAATTTATTTGGAAGTTTATGCATTCGATCTTGTATGCAAAATTATGTTGCAATTTTCAACGGAACCGTGGAGAAAGTAAAGAAGATCGCGAGTGGGAGTGGCGAAAAGCAGAAACTGTTACGAGGGATAGTTTATAATATGCTAAATTGAACATGTGGCAATGAAAAAGAAATATATATAAATATGTAATTGTCCTTATAGATTTAATTCAACAATTAGCTTCTCTTTAGACTTATAAATAGAAAGTTGCGAATAGATATAAGTGATGTTTATAATTTTAGAAAAGTATATTACGTAAGGTGTTGGGCGATTTGATTATAGATAGAATTTAAATTCAGTACACGATTTCGCAACACTTATATAGAAGAAAACAAGGCGAAACAATTATTTTAAAAAGACGAATACAAACAAGATATTTATTTTTTTATAACTACATCACAACAGGAAGTGAAATTTCAACATGAAGGTTTAAGGAATTTGAGTCTCTTGGCAATTATTACTGACCATGAGTTCATTTCTGTAGAGTCTAATTTGAATTATTAGAAATATAATAAATACACTAATTTCGTTATCATAAACAATTTCCAACATCTAATATGGAATTGTATTTCAACATAATATCCGTTAAACCCTATTGTAACTGTACACATGCTACAGTTCATAAATTAACCTACTAATTGCAATAGTTGTTCTGCATTGGTAATTTCTATTATTATTCGATGTGTTTGAAATCTTTTATGACGGAAACTCAATTTCCCGTTCAGTCATTGTTATAGTACTTTCAGCAAGTACGATTTTTAACAATGGTGTTTTCAAACTTGATGTAAACCAATGAGAACTTAATTCTCATTGACATAAACAATATGTTCGTTTCGTTTAATCTGGAACAGATTGAATCAGTTTTTTTTCAATTGTAATACTTTATGGCATTAGATGAACAATGCCTTGTGTAAATGTTACACTCTTCATATCATTTTGTATAATTTGAAAGAATCTAGGTGTAAAACTAACATAATTTAATTTTTTTAATGTATCATCGATGGTTCCGATTCGTGATTTATAAACATCAAGTTTATTATGTTTTGTGAGATTGTCGAATCGGTTGTGTCTATAGCTCCGACTCTGCATATATTATTATTTTGAATTAGAACCGAAAGTAAAACTTAAAAAGTTGTTGATAACTTGGAAAGAATACCAATTGAGAACTTTGTAAGTAACTTAAATCAGACGAAATAGTTAATATTCCATAGACACTAAAATTAGAATATCAACAACTTATTTCTTTTACATGTACTCGACTTCAAACTAGTCTCGAACTTTGGCAACGTTGTTGAATTATATGAAACTTGAGAATTTAGAAAATACCGACATCAAATAACTGTAACAAGACTTTCGAATTAATTTAACTAATTGAAAAATATTGCAATTTCAAGCAGTTTCACTAATTGATATGTTTCTACGTTCAATTATTTTACGTTCAACGTAACTGTGAGTTATGAAACTTGATTTAATGGTACAAATATCGCTCTATCTTGTTTGGAGTAGTTGCGGAAATAACTAGGTACTACCTTTTATTAACTAAAAAAACGTCTTATATAACACTTACATAGAGAAAATAGAAAAAGTTGGATGTCATAGCCATTTTAAACGTATACTTATTGCTTTGAAATGTTAAATTATACAATACAGATTATTTCGGGTCCTCTGGCTTGAAATATATGAAAATGTACCATAATTATCAAAATGTGTGAATATATTCCAAATAAAGACTTTCTTCTCTTAGGAAAATCTTATCTTATTCACAATATTTTGTACGACTGACCATAAATGTTGCATTGGAAGTAATAATGAAAATACACCCACTAAATGGATGAAATTTTAAAGATTGGAATTAAAACTGTTTGACTACTGGACTTATGTTGAAGAAAATTCAATAATTGAATGTACATATCAAACAATCTAATAAAATTCGAAATTATATTTGTGAAAAATGTATTGAAATATATTTTTTATGTTTCAATCAAATTAAGTTGCCATGTAAAAGAAATTTTTCTCCTTTTAGATATACTGTGAATCCTTTTTTTCATCCATTTCTCTATTAATTTTACCTACCATTTATTATTTATTTTTCTTTTTCGCGCATGGTACCTATAGTGAATTTATCTTCCCAATTACGTAATTATGTAAATTATATTTTCAATTTTATATTGAATGCCAACTTTTTTATTTAAATGCTGTTATTAATTTTCATTTAATAATAATTAATTCCAAACAGTTATTAAATTGTTTACTCGATGTTGACGAATCATGTGATAGACGTCAATGAATTTGGCCGTACCTAACGGTACGTCTGTCGTTACGATATCAATATACTTAACGACTTTCTTACAGTAATTTGTATATATTTTTATCCTTTATATTTCTTATAAATATATAAGGATGATCAACCTTTCGTTTCAAGTTATTAATAAACAAGATATTGACAAGAAAATATATTCAATTAGACTGGTGCTTTGATTTCTGTTCGACTCTATCTATTATTATGTTATGATACAATTTTTACATAAATTTCTTATTTTTAGATTTCCCTGGTATGTGCTTTGCTTCAACTAAATGTGCCACTGTAGAACCAGGTAAAACTTGGGACCTTACTCCCTTCTGTGGTCGTTCAACTTGCGTCGTCTCTGAAGACAAACCACCTCGTCTTTTGGAGTTGGTAGAAGACTGTGGACCTCTTCCTTTGGCCAATCCAAAATGCAAACTTGACGAAGGTAATTTTACTCTAAATACCTACATGATTAGCTCTATGTGATATTTTTCATCTGGAGATAAATAATTGTTCTCATTTCTTTTCAGAGAAAACTAACAAAACAGCCGCATTCCCATTCTGCTGTCCAACTTTCAAATGCGAAGATGGTGCAAAATTGGAATACCCTGAAATCCCAACTGTAGCTCCAGTTCCTGACGACGCAGCAGTAACCACAACCAAAGCTTAATTAATATAAAAAAGCTGATAATCCGTCTTTCATCTTTTTACGATTAGAATAAACTGTTGGAAGATCATTAACAGTCGAAAATTTTTGTAATAAAAATTAATAAAAGGTTGTCGTAGATATCTAGTTTTATTTAATGCCTTCAATACCAGATAAAGTGAATGACTTATCCCAATTAAAAGAATGTTGAGATTGTTACCTACCTTTTTAAGGTAACAACAATCACTAAAGATTTGTTAATATAATTAACATTTAAACGAATGTCATCGTGTACGTATTTTATGACCACTTGTAGCGTTCTGCTTAAATTACTGTTAAAACTAAACAGCAGTTTAAAACTAACTAACCGATTAATTTTTTTATCATTGCACCATGTGATATCAACCCATAGTTGAAATTTAACTTTCTGTTTAGGAAAATTTTATTGAAAATAGGTATGTTGGTATTAGAACTTCCGGGAGTACATTTTTTTGTTATGTTGCCGGCGTATGGACCATTCCAAAATGACGTAATTGACAGTTCGGCCATGTTTGCTGGGTGGCGAACAATATTATTCGAATACTTGTTGTATTTGTAAATATCGGCGAGTGTTTTATTTCCAAATCCTTAAGCTCAGAAAAATTTTTAATACGGAAGTCAGAAAAAATGATTGGTTTACAGAAACGGGGGTCTTAGAATGGTTAGCTGTAAATAGTTAATAAGATAGTTATGTGATGAATACTGAACTTAACATACAGATTGATCAAGCTTTACATGAATTTGTGAAAATGAAATTCTATCACAAAATTTATATTATAAGTGATTTAATTTGAACACATAACCTTCAAATCATATACAAATCTCCCTCCCTGTATTATTAACTAAGGAATCATTTTAAAATAAATACATAATAGTTGATACAAGCGTATATCTTATTAATATTATTTTGTATTTAAGATGGTTATAAATAATTGATGAATGTATTGACATTAAGTTAAGTTGATGATGTGAACTGAAAAATGATTTAACTATAAAGATTTTATATTTCATGTTGATTTGTCTTAATTATAGGGTTCTTTTCTTAGAAAATCAAGACAAATCATTACGAAATATATATATAAAAAGGTGAAGACGAAAAAAGTTATGAAGATTTTATATTGATATTAAATTAACTAACTAAATCTCTCAAAACATTGAATGAGAAAATGATGAAGAAGTGCCTATATATAAATGTAAATTACATATTTAAATACAGTTTTCATGGTTTTATAATTGAAAATATATTTACAAAAGTCATATAACTTGCCAATTATCTAATTTACTTGACCAATTTTTATGAGTTCTCAAACTTGTCAGTCGTTTGAACTGAAACTTTATAATTTTTTATATAGAAAACTATTAGTTGTTATATGTCTTTTTCTGTTCCTTGTTTCAAATTTGCTAAAGTGAAAAGTGGCTGCCTATTGTCTATTATTTACTTTTTGTGGGATAACTAATTACTGGTGCAATTTTACTTTAGTGTGTAAGAGGTAGAAACTAATATCTATTAAATGAAAAACGATCTGTTGCAAAAAAGAAAAGATCCTCTAATTTCTGTGAAAATGAAATGGTTCACATAATTGGGGCAAAAATATAATTAATAATAAAGAAATTGATAAAACAACAAACATAGAGAAACACTTGCTTGGAAATAAAATTCCAAATATACTTAATGTAATGTCTTCAACTGGGATCAATTTTCAAAGGAAGTATTGAAGAAATTTTATGAAAATAAAAAGGAGATCTTAGGAAAAAGGTGGCAAATTCTAAAATTGAGGTGATGACCGAAGAAGACCGAAAATTAAATAAACTTGACACAAAATTTATAGATTTAGAAAACAAAATATATATTTCCAATTTAATTTTATTTTTATGATAGATTACATCAAATACGCCCAATTAAATCAATTTCCAATTCTTGCAAAAATGTGTATTTATGTATAGTGATAATTGGAAAAAAACAAATTCCAGTTCTTCAAGAACCAATCATAATCCATACAAATATGATTCGGTTACATAAATGCACCAATATCCTCTACAGCATTTCATGAACATCTAAATGTACTTACTATACATACCACTCTTTTTAACTTCTCAAATACAAAATGATAATTTTATTGTACTAAACTACAATAAAATGTTAATGAAAGAAAATCATTCACATTATTACGTTTTGAACTGTTTCCCAACGTTGTAATGGTCATAGATAAAAAAAAGTATAGAGGGTAAATTTGAGGCAGGGTTCAAATAAGTTACACGTCTTTACATTCTCCAGACACTTATTATAACAATACAATTTCTAACATTGAGCAGTTCACAGGTTAAATTTGAGGCACGGTTGAATTAGTATCAAATCTTTAGACACATATTATAACAATACAATATGTCTTCCATGCTACTAGTAAAAGACCAAAAAAACAAAAAAAATGTAGATGACTATTGTCATTAATGTCATATACACATGTTTAACATTTGAAGTAAACAATCGAATAATAATGGCTTTTTGGACAAAAACCGGTTGGGTAATAAGACAATGTATATCATTTTACAAACCTCTCAGAATAACAGGTTGATATAAAAATGTTTTTTTTTCTACTATCCCTATTCATACCGACATTTTTTTATTTACTAGAGATACCATCTCGTCATATCCATAGATGGGTAGCACCTACTTTAAAAGAACTGTATAGACGAAAAGAAAGATTGGGACCAGAACCTGAACAACCGAGATCTAGTCATCTTGAGTGGAATTATGATGCTGAACTTTTCGCATTTGGAAAACGTCTAGGTGAAGAATTGGACAGAAGTTTACTTAAGCAAGCCCTTGTACAAAGAGAATACGCTAATATACAAGAAGTAAAAGCTCAACGTAAAGGTAGGGGCCTAATAACAACTTATATATAATTATAAAGTAATAATAAAATTGTTTAGGAACACCTTCAGAGGAGTTGAAACATAATTACGAGTTAGTTCAAGAAGGGGAAGATATAATTAATGATTATTTAAAAACAGAGTTGAATAAAACTTATCCAAAAGATATTGTAGATGCAGTTTTAAGATATCTAACTGAAGAAGAAATGTTGGCAAATATAGGTAGTCATATTGGTCTTAAAGATTTAGTTTTAACAGATGTAAGTGAAAAGGTTTCAATTATTATTTTCACTTTATTAAAAGGATAATTACATTGATTACACATGAGTACAATTTATGTAGGGTCAGGATTTGGCTATGTGATTTTGTGAATCAACCCAAAATAAGTGAAAAATGAATAATAAAATTTTTAGATATCTCTCTTTATTTCATACCAACTATACCGTAATGGTGTAGTTGGTAAGGTTGTCATAATGCTCAATTAAAAACATGGAGATCGGCGGTATGTTGTACGAATTTTTTATTAAATAAGTCACTTGCTCTTAGTCCAAAGGAGGGTTACAAATAAACTAACATAAGGTGAAGCAATCTGTTCTTTGTAATATATATTATTCGAATATTAAGGTAAATTATATAAAAATTGAATAAAAAAAAAATTTGTTTTTTGATAAATTACAAGGCCTCTGTTAAATTTACAGCTGTAAAATATTTATTCTAGACTAAGTATTAAAGGCCATACTGAACTATTGATTGGTTGTGATTTCAAGTGTCGATATCGCGAAAACAAAGCAAGATATCAAAAAATTTTATTTTTCTTTTTCATTTTATTTTGGCATAATGAAGCCAAATTCATCAGATTGCGGCGCCACAGAAATCATACTCTCCACAAAGATTATTAATGATCAAACATGGTATTTAATTACTTACTTACTTAATTTATAGACACACACTAGACTTACTCACTATTTACAATAATTAACTATTCCCTACTTATATAACTTATTCGAATTCACCTGTTACTTTTTACTATTTCGATCTGTTCACTATGACATTGAAGTATATACTGACTTCTCGCTGCTAAACAAGCAGGAATTTATACTAAAAAGAATTTCTCAAATAATTCTAGAAAGTAAACAAATACATTCATATAAATTTATTCTAAAAACAATATAAACAAATCGCTATGTAGAAAAACAATATCAAATAATTACCGAGAACCAGCGCATTCGCCAAACTTTAGACTTTTACATCATAACCTAACAGGGCCGACTTCATGGTTCATGTCATGGATACTATATTAATCAATGATTTAGTTTTGTTGAAATCTCTCACATATTTAATATAAACTTCTTATCTGAGACTGTTACTGTGGAGGTTATTAAGTTATTTGAAATATTCTTCATTCTAGAAGCCTATGAATCTTTAATCTAGTATATGTAATATTACAGGAGTATCCACCTACATCTAAAACTTTAAGTGATACATTTAAAGCTGTTGTAGCAGCTTTGAAGCGTTCTCAAGATTTAGCACGTGCCGAAAATTTCGTTAAAGACTTTGTTTTGGTACAACTTAATGGAAAAAATGTATACGAGATATGGAATCTCAAAGATCCTTATGAATACCTAACAAGGTTACTAAAAGAAAAAGGCATCACTGATATTGAACCTCGTTTGTGTGCTGTATCTGGTTCTAATACTATCATGGCGTGTTACCAAGTAGGATTGTACAATGATAAGAAATTATTGGGAATAGGTATGTATCAACTGATAAAATGTATGTCACTGTAATAAAACTTTGTTTTGTTTCAAAAGACTTATTTCTCAATACAATCTTATAGGTCAGGGAAATAGCTTTTAATAATTTACTGTACACATTATTATTATTAATTTGATTTGTATTTTTATGATTTGACACTCAAATCTGTAAGCAGCAACAGACCACCACCATTAATACCCTTAAAAAAATTCTGGAGTTAAATGGAAGCAATCTGATTGAGTTGATTATTAGGCTTCTGTTTTTACAAAGAAGGCTGACACTGCAGCTCAGGATTTGGTTGTTTCTGGACATAAAATATCACCCTCACTGCTTGTTGGGTGTTGAGGTTAAAAGCAATATGTTCTGGTATAGTCATGTGGCAACCAAAAAGCTGTGTACTCTGCAACAGCTTCATATCCTCCACAATGCCCAGATTAGTTTATCTTTGGAGCTCGGCTTCCGGACATACAGAACAGAGCAATTAGACTTATAAGCGACTTAGAGTTGATCAGTAACTTGCGACAGCTTAGAGCATAGAAAAAAGGTCGCTAACCTGACACCGATTTACAAATTCTACAACGGCAGATGCTTTTTGAAGCTGTCCAATATAATCCCACCTAGAGCAGTATTTGCAAGACCTACTCAACAGGTAGACTTGATTCATGAACACTGAGTTTGCCTTCAGGAGCCTTTATTCTGTAAGATGGTAAGATGTTCTAAAATAGTGAAAAAGGATCAACTGTAGTATTTTCTAACTCTAGAAGATTGTGGTAGAAAATATATATCGTAAGGTACTCTAATTGATCTCTAGCCATTTCCTCTTTATGTTAATACTTCTTAGTATTATATTATTAATATTCAAATATGTATTTTAATGTTGAATTTTGACGGACTAGTTGACAGTTTACAATAAATAGATTTTGTATTCATTCAATATCAATATAAATTCCAGGAAAGTTACCAGATAACGATTATTAGCTAATGGTGAATAATTTTGGCTGAACTCTGATGACCCAGTTTGAGAATCCCTGGATTATGATACATATACTCTATATAACTCGAAAAAATTAAACGAAACGAATCTTTAAAGCAACTACTATTATTAAAATAACCGAATTTTTTGCACTGGAATTGTTTATAAAGAAAAAATACTGTAGTAGGTAAATTATAATAGCAACAGAAGAAAGTCGCGTAATTTGACATGAAGTGCAGGAACACTTCATACAATCACAGAAACAATATATTATTAACGACAAATCTTTATTTTTTTGTATTGATAAATATAAATCAGACACCGAACAAACAATTTTAAAACAGAGACAAGTTGTTAATTAGTCCTACTATTTCTGGATTTGACATTTGTGGTGGCCAATTCCATATCACTCATTGTTACCATAACGAATAATATTCGCTATAATACATTTTTTAATATAAATAATTAACAACAAACCGTAATAAAATACACTGGCATACTGATCTACAGGTTTTTTTATATGCAAATTAACTCAAGTATGCCCCTTTGAACCCCTGTGACCTTAAGTGAATTTGTAATTGTTTTAGGTTGGGGCGAAAGTACCAAAATAGCGCAAGAAACTGCGGCGATTGACGCAATTCAGAGGCTACATAAACATGTAAATAAAGATTAAATTTGTATTATTAAAAATTAGATAATAAAAATTGTTTTATTCACCTTTAATAAATTGATTTTTATTAAATAAAAAATGTTTAGATTGTAATATATTGCAGGAAACAAATAAACGGACGAATAGAGACCGATATAATTAACATAAAATATATACATTTAATTAAATAAAATAAAAAGTTTTGTCATTGTGTTTCATTAATATGGGAGTCCATAAGTAACGTGCCATTTTCATCTTTGATACGAACCCTCCCGTTTGCGTATCGAGATTCTTGAGTACCATCTGGATAAATTATTTTAATGGTACCATCAGGATATTCCCTTTTCTAAAAAAATACATATAGTCAAATCTAATTCTTTTCAATCAGAATCAGATAAAAAAAGTAGAACAAAAAATCTCCCACAAATTCAAAACAGAAGTAAATGCGTATCTAGTGATGATTATGATTTTTTTGTAAATTCTAATTCAGTTATACCAAATATACAAAACAATTATAGATTCTTGTAATGTAAAGAAATTTAACAAAAATGTATTTAATACCCAAACAACTGATTTTTTTTGAGATTCGAGTACTGAGTACATTTTGAAATATGCATTTTTTTGTAGTAATTACTTTAAACTGTGGCGTATGTGTTTCCTTTTGACCATTGGTTAGATATATTATTTTCTCTTCTTTGTTTTTGACCATTTTAGATCCGTCTGGATAATTTATTTCCTGATTGCCTTCTTTGTAGGTTGTTAATGTAGTACCATCTACAGCTGTTATTCGCATTCTACCATCTGGGAATCTTTCTTCTTTTTGACCACTAAAATAACTAATTTTAGTTCAAAAAATACAAGAAAATTGGTTACTTACTTGGGAAACTCGATAAGTTCTGTTCCATCTGAGTGTTTCGTTAACCATATATCTTTCTTGAGAAAATAATACTTTTCGGTGTTTTTAATTAAATCTGTTTCTCTGATATCACCGTTTGAATACTGGAGATAGATCAGTTTACCACCAGGTGATATGGTTTTTATTGTCCCATTAGTAAATTTTATTTCTTTCAAACCATCAGGAAATTCTCTCTCTATTAAAACTAAATAAAAAGTACAAAACTACCAATTATAATACGTAATGTAACAATATGAGTGGATAAAACTGAAAAGAGGCGTAATTTGAGCAAAAATAGGCATACATTTTCTTGAAAGTTTACTGACTAAAGAAAAAACTGCACAAATATTCAATTTCATCTGTATTACTTCCACTAAAATAGATCTAAAAAGAAATCAAAACAACTCTCACTACCAAAAGAAAACACGGATTCATACGAGGTAATCGATTGTTTACCCCACGACCGCCATTTTAATACAGATAACTATTTCCTCAGATTACGCAATACGAATTCGCAGCCAACTTCACGCATTAGCATGTTGTCGATTACTCTTTTTATACTTTTGACGTTAAAAATAACCTCTAATACCAAACTTTTTGAATTGAAATTAATTAATTCTCATTGAATCGCTAGAAACATTTACATGAATATACAATTTATATGATATATTGACGAATATATATGACAGATGTTAACATAGTTGTCACGTTGGGTTGTCAATTTTTTTCCGGTTGATGATGATGAACATTGTAAGTTGTTATATCCAATTCAATCGATATGAAATACCAAGTAAAAATTTTCAGGAATGTACGTATTTTAAGATGTCAGAAATTTAGACCAAAAAATCAAGTTTTAATGTAATCAAGCGTTGAATTAATGTCATTGGTTCGTTCATTACATGTCAAATTATAATAAAGAATGTGTACTCCACAGCCGCCATTTTGACGTAGATCAGCTGTTTTCTTGGATTGCCCTAATAGCACTAGCAGCCAGCTTCACGTGTTAGCATGTTACCGATTACCAGTTTTACATGACGTTAAAAACAACCTTGAACGACATATGACAGATGTTTACATAGTTGCCACGTTGTAATACTTATCCGGTTGTAGTGTTGTGAGTTGGTTAAAGTTATATTTAATTCAATCACTAGGCAGTAAATAAGGAAACATTAAGAAAATTATTTATATTATATATATAATTTATATTTTATATGATTTATAAAAGTCAAAATTGGTATGGAAGATTTTAATATTGGCGGCTATAATTTTTATGAATAAAAGATTTTTAGTAGAATACCTTTTTTACGTTGATTGGTTCCTTCATTTAGTCCGAATTCATTATTTACTAATCCTGTCGATGATTCGTTTTGTTTAACTAAATTTTTATCAACCAATTCATTATTATATATAACTTCTACTTGTAGTTCCCTTTCGACTCTTTCTTTTAATTCTCCCATACCTCGTCGCTTATCTTTTTTCTGAACAAATTTAGTTCTATTGTCTTTTTTCAAGTCTCCATCTTTTATTGTCTCTTCCGTTAACCTACAATTGTACCAATTTTGAAAATATTCGATTGAATATTAATTAAAAATAAAACCTGTGTAAATTTCTGTTAATTTCTTGTAACATTCTAGCTTCTGCATTCCTATTTATCTTCTGGGAAGCACTGAGTTTTCCATTTTCTTTTTGCAGTTGCTCCACCGATAACTTCAGTTCGGATTTTTCTTTTTCCAATTGTCTGATTTGATTGCGCAACCGAGCCTGAGTTGTACCATTTTTAGTTTCTTTCAGTTTCATTAATTCTTTTAGATCGATCAATTCCTTTTTCAAACTATCCATTTCTATACTGTCTTTCTTTTTGGGTCTAACATCTTTTACATACCTTAAAACAAACAATTAAAAATAAAATAAACAGCTGCTAGTAACTTACATATCAAGTAAAGCTTTTTCTCTAGCAAACTTTTTTCGTTCCTCATCCAATTCTTCCCTCAAATCTTCTATGTCTTTATCATAATTCAATTTTAATTTTTCTATTTCTGCAGTAAGTTCTCTACATTGATGTTCCAATTCTTTCGTTAAATCACATAATTTTCTCTTTTCTACCTAGAGGCAACAAAATATTTCTCAAATTACACTATTTGGCCCTTCGAGTCGAATATGTACCATGAAAAGCTTGAAAAAGTTTCAACTCACCTCTACATTAGTTGATTCATACAACAACTTCTCTAGTTTATCTTGAAGATCTATACAGTTTTGACAACTTGCTTCTTTATTTTGGGAAAAACTGGTATTTACAGCAGTGTTTATTTTATTAAAACGTTCCAAAGTACTTTCGAAATCTGTATAGAAGCTAGAGGGGGATAGACAGTAGCTATCTGGATTTTTCACATACTTTTTATCTTCAGAAAAACTATTGGTGCGACTGGTTCTTGCTGATGAATTATCTATGGCGAATTTCTCCTTTTAAGTACCAATAAATTGAAAATAAAATGTTCATTTTCAATTGATATGTAGGCAATAATCATGAAACAATACATGTTATATATGTCATGGATAGAAACATTTATAAAAAAGGATTTTGCTAACTATAATTGACAAACTTGGGTATCACAGATGACGTGGTCTGCAGTATAGTCCTCCTCCATGAACCAACGGCATTCCGTATCGTCCGTGAGTCCGCCTCGTCGTTGCCTTTGTTGCCCGAGTGACCGGGCACCCAAACGAGCTGGATATTGCATCCATCACACACCAGATTCTGTAGGACTCTCTAGCACTCCAGCACTAATCTATAGCACACCTTTCCAGCCGTTATGGCTTGTATACCAGCTTTACTGTCTGAACAGATTGAGATTACAGATCCTGTGGCGTCGATTGAATATCGCGCGTCCGCATTTTTGTATCCAGAATTACTCCCAGATATTTTATCGCTCTAGAGTATGTAAGAGTCACGTCTCCCAACGTTATATTTGAGAGCATGCCATTATTGCGCCCCCTGGTGAAAATAATATCAGTTTACCCTAGGTTAATCTTCAGCCCTTTGGACTGGCACCACCAGTCCACCAATTACAACAGGCAGTCACTTTACGAATATAACTTGAAAATGAAAATGTTTCCAACATTAATTGAGTACACCTGAATTAGTTCATACTAATTCCCTCATTCCCAAGTAATTAGTTTCTGAACTCAAAACTTGGAATTTTTTATCCAATACAAATTATTTGTAACAATAACGATGAATTAAAATTTCTCACCTCTATATTCTCCTTTAGTATTTTCAGCAGATATCAACTTTAAATTATTTAAAATTTTAGTCAAAACATTTGAACTCTGAATCTCCTGACACATTTTCAAATTTTCATCATTAGTATTCTTTTGCGGAGATGTGTGAACACTATTAGGAGTACTAGCCAGCAATCTAATAACACTAGTATTAGTAGACACAAAGCTAGAGTGATTAATTTTTTTTTCAAGAGTTTCAAAAATATGTAATTCTTCTTCTGATTGGTTACTGAATGAGTTTTCTAACATGTCCTCATGGTTATATCTGTCAAAATATGATTCTCTGAAATAAAAAAATGAAGCTTATTCTGAAAAAGCTTCTATATTCATAAAAATATGCAATGACTTAATATCACATTAACAAACAAAAGAATTGAATTCAAAATAAATTTCCTAGATAAAAAAGTAACTCAGACAAATTATAAATAAATTAATTTGCTTTGAAAGATAAGTTATGACATGAAATGTTAAAAAACCATGCTCGATCTATAAATAAGTGAGATTTTAATCAATAAGGCAAAAATTACTGTATAGGATTTGTTACTTACAAAATTTTTTCATCATTGTACTTCTTAGAATTGCAGAATGAGTGAGCAAACTCATTAATCTTCTCAATCACGTATTGAGGATTAAACTTGCTTTCTTCAGAACTTTCTACTGGATTTTCCTCGTTGATAACCTTAGTCCATGTAGCCTTAGACTTAATATTAATCTCTGGTGCCTTTAAAGGTGTTATAGAATTCTCTACATATGCCTGCTCATTGCCCTTAATATCTGTGTAATATTTTTCTTCATTGCCCTTAATATCTGCATTGCTCTTAATACTTGCATTGCCCTTAATATCTGCATGACATTTTTGTTCAATGCCCTTAATATCAGTGTGACGTTTTTGTTGATTATTTTGAATTATTTTCTGTTCCTTGAACTTTTTTTTAATAGGATTCAGATTATATCGGGCTAAACCTGATCCCTTTCTTAGAAAAGGTTTTTTGGTTTTAATAGATACTTCTATAGGTTCATCTACAGCCAGTTTTTCTTCAATAAGTTCATTGAATGGTTTAGTTTTCGGTAAAATGGCTTGTTGATCCCAGTCCACAGATTCGCATGTCTTAATTTGTGATTTTTCGCTTATAGGCGTTACGTCGTCCAAATCATCCAAATCAGACAATTCTGTATCTTTAGCTAAATTATTTTTTTGCTTTTGTAACAGATTATCATAATTTCCTTGCCATAGTTTCAATTCTTGTAATCTAACTAAATACTGAGATGGTACAAATGACATCGCAGATATTATTATTACATGCTAAAAATTAATATCAGCGACAAGCTAATACAACAAAAAAATATTAAATTTGTTTGTATTTCCGTTGTCAAATTTTGAATTTGTTTTAATTGTGAGAGAAAACTGTCATGTATTTTGAAGTTTAATAGGTCATGTTTTCGATTGTACACAAAAACCAAATAAACTAGAATATGCCATTTTAAATGACGTCACAAACAACCGCCATATTGTCTTGGGGGACAAATATTGGGTTATTTAAATTAAAATTATTATTAGTAGTGGTTTTATATTTTAATGTCTTTGTATAAAGATATAGATTTCAATAAAAAAGATCTCAAAACAATCAATTTTCCAGGCACAAATGAAATAAAATTTTTGTTTGTCCACCATGACAATATGGCCGACGTTTGAAACCACCTTACTCCAAATGACGTATTGTCTCTTGATATTCATATCTTTTATTATTAAAAATTAATTATATAACTTATTAAACTGCATATTATTCTCAATATGGTTTTTTTGTAATAAATTGTGATATTAAATAATGAAGCGCTAAAATATGACTTAGAAAAGTGTCTTCCATTCTATCCAATCACATTGACAGATGGCTCTGAATGCTCTGTCAATGAAAAGTGTCAAATTTCCGAGATATAGAATTAAAATTGGATAGTGATGAAAAAAGCTCCATATGAGTGTTGTTGATAGTTAATGCATAAATCAACTGTTATTTAGTCGTTTTCTTATTTAATTTGTCATAAGTTTGTAAATATATTATAGACGTGAGTTGCCCAAAGATTTAACAAAATGGCAGCCACTAGGAGATTACAAAAAGTAAGTTGGGGTTAATCAAAACTTATGTAAAGCATGTAATGTTTTTGCGTATCATTTATATTTGAGATTATTGTTTGTTATAATTTATATACAGAATTTTTGTAACATTATGTAAACTATAAATCACATTTGTCGAGGTATTTTCAAAAGCTAAATTAACTACATATTTAGAAGTATTATGAATAACAATTTCCAGGTAAATTCTAAGAGTATGAAGATATTCACATTAGTATTACTTGAACTTGTAATCAACTGAGTTTTATTAAGGTATTTTAAGAAACCAGTAGTGGGGGGTAATGACCCTCGCAGACCTCGCTATATTTTTAAACTTTTCTATGTAGTATCATAAAACAAAGTTATTATTAATTGTGATGTCTATTTAAAATCTTGAATATTAAAAAATATTTCTGGGGAATTTATTTTTTATTAACAAGTGGCATCTTAGTAACAATTACCAAACAAATGTTATTATCATATCAACTCATATATTAAACTATGTAAAATGTAAATAAATTTCTATTTTACCTGTCTTTGTTGAAATTAATGATTTTATTCTTCATTAGGAACTAGGAGATATTAGAAATTCAGGATTGAAATCATTCCGTGATATACAAGTTGATGAAACTAATATTTTAACTTGGCAGGGTTTGATAGTTCCAGTATGTATTCAAACTTATTAATAATAATTGCTAATAGATAATTAGATTCACTAAAACATTATTTTATTCATTGAAATTTTGGTTATTATTTGAAAGTGGAGTCCACCCTATTTTTGATCTTAAAAAATTGAAAAAAATTAATATTTTTTAGGTTAGGCTAGGAATTAGTGTATGAAAATTAATTTCTTGTTAATAGAAGTAGTAAAACTATTATCAAAAAAGTGTTGAAATTTTGGTTTTTATCTTTAGGTTTAATAAAAAAATTTATGGAAAATGTTGATCATTTTAGAGTCAAAAATTTCATTTTTTTAGAAATTTCTAATTTGTTTAAATTGTTTCAATTATGATAATCAAATTTTTATTCAAATTTTTGGTTTTAATATGTACTTAATAAAAAAATATTGGATTTTTATTATTCATATATGAGGCTTTCTATTGGAGTATTGGGTTAGTGTTTCTGGGGGGTAGGCTGCCAACCTTGCTCCCCAACCCTCCTCTGTCTTTTGAGCTTGGGACTGGTAACAGTACTACTAGGCTAATCCACCCAAAACCAAAGCAGGATGAGTTATTGACATGTGCATATCACAGATCGACTACGAAAGAGCTTAGAGAGAGGTTGAGGAAAGATATTGCAGAAGCAAAAGGCAATAGAACTGTTATGGAAGAAAGAAGAAGAAAAATAATGTTTTATTGGCTAAATAAGTCTTGAAATTCTGGTTTTCAAACTTGGTTCTAACTTTTATCATAAATGTGCTAAAAAAATTAACAAAATGGAAAAAAAAAAAATTATTGAAATATTAATAATTTTTGAGAAAATGACAAGAATTTCAACATTTTCGAAACTTAGTTAAGAGTTCTTAAAATTGTTTGAATTATGATATTCAAGTGGATACTTGAAATTCTTTGTTTTTGTATGTACTTACTAAAACACATTTTTAAGTACACTTTTTGTGTAATTTATGATTTTATTTATGAAAAATAAAAACAATAATTTTTTATGACTAAAAATAGAAGAGATTCCACTTCCAAATATCTTCAAAAATTTTTATAGAATGAACAAATACTTATTTATAATTATAAACGTTTTAGTAATTGAAATAATATGTTGAAATACTTCTTTTAGGATAATCCTCCTTATAATAAAGGAGCTTTCAAAATAGAAATCAATTTCCCTGCCGAATACCCTTTCAAACCACCCAAAATAAATTTCAAAACCAAAATTTATCATCCAAATATAGATGAAAAAGGTCAAGTGTGTTTACCTATCATAAGTGCTGAACATTGGAAACCTGCAACTAAAACAGACCAAGGTAATCTTTTCAAAAATTTGGTATATTTCAATAAATTTGTTTCTGTTTTCATGTCAAATCATAGAAAATTATTTTTGAAATGCTGCACATTGTTTCGTATGTTAAAACACCAAATGCTAGTAATATTTGAAAAGATATGTAGTTATTAAAATATTTTTATGTTTTTGACTATCAAATACAAAATATTTATAAGAACTTTTAAACAAAACATACTTGGCGTGAAAATTATCAATCAAGTTAATTTTTTCTACATTTTACAATTGTTTAGGATTATTATTTTATGTTCATTATGTTCTAACAAATCTGTGGTATCTAAACTTGCTTTATACATCTTATTTATTATATAGCTTTGAAAATATACCATGATACCAAGCTAGCATTTAAAAAATCTTTCTATTTGTTCCGATAAATTGATTAATAATGTGTTATAACATGTATCCACAATAAAAATAGTATTTTTAACTATATTTAAATAACTGTGAAATATGCCTGCAACTTATTAATTTTTCTTGTTTAGTGATACAAGCTTTAGTAGCTTTGGTAAATGAACCTGAACCGGAACACCCTCTTAGAGGTGATTTAGCAGAAGAATATATCAAAGATAAGAAAAAATTTACGAAAAATGCGGAAGAATATACGAAAAAACACAGCGAGAAAAGACCAGCGGACTAAATTAATTCTCATTTATTATAGATAACCGTCACTGAATGAATTTGATACAGTTTTAAAAATCAAAAAACGATCTTGTGGTTGTAAGAAGCGTGGTGCAGGCAGTTTTGTAAAAAAAAAACAAAAAAATAATAAAATTTTTGTTTTTATTTTAATTTCATTAATTTCTATTGTGCTTTATGTATGTACATATATCAGCTTTAAAAATTCAATATGAGTTTTATAAACCATATTTTTTTGCTTTCATTAGATCGTCTTTGGTATTTGTTACTGTCATCATATTTAATACAAGGAAAAATGTTCTATTTTCAAAATAAAAGTATAACAAAGAAACGTTGGGTTTCAACACATTTTTGTTAGTAATTTTCAGAAAATACTAGTTGTAATTACACCTTCCGCTTGTGTACCAGCGTTTTCCATTTCTGCTCATTCATTGCCATTTTTTTTCCAGTTCCTCCTGTTGTTATCAAATCCATCTTCACCTCATCCAACCATATCGAGCATGGTCTTCCTCTCCCACCTTGGTTGCATTCTTTCATCATTCTTATTCCTGCTTTTGGTCCAGCTCTTCATATTCGTCCCAATCATTTTACTCTTGCTTTTTGTATCATCTCTCCAATGTTTAGATGTTTTGATTGAAAATGATGCTACTTTGAGATATGTTACAGTCATCAATGTAGTTTTTAATGAATTTTCTCATTAATTTAAGTATTTTTTCCTTAGTACATTATATTTTCATGAGCATTCAATCGAATACAATTTTGTAACTTAAGTTGTCGCTTGAACATTTTGATAGAAGTTAAAAAAATAAAAAATGCTGAGGAAGGCGAATCTACAACCTTGTTGTTTCCTATTAGTTCACAAGTTTAGTGGGGAATTCCAAAATGACTTCTGGAAATTTCTATCGTTGCTCATGTTGAGGATGGCCAATTATAGAAAAATATCATCTACACATTGCTGTTTAATATTGATTCACGGGCTTATGAACAGATGGACATTATTTCAAAAATATCTGCAACGTTTATTGTAACACATGATGAAGAGTACAAAAAAGCAAAAACTTGTTGAAAATGGCCAAATATAGAAAGATATCACCTACAACCTTGTTATTTCTTATTAGTTCGGATGATTAGTTGGGAATTCCACCAACAATACTTTTGCAAAATTCTATTGTAGCACATGATGAGTACAAAAGGACAAAAAACTTCCTGATAATGGTCAGTTTCTTGAAGATATCATCTACTAACTTGCTTCTTGTACTACAATGTTTGGTCCTTCTGGCTTTCTATTAATTGTTTATTATTATCCGGCTCGAAGGACCAGGCAGTTGTAGTGGTAGTAAACAGAGTGCTCAGTTATCTTCAGAACATGCAGAATTGGAAAACTCCTTACTGGTAATGAGGAACAAGAAAGGTAGGAAAACTTGTGGGTTTGGTTGATATTGTTAGAATTAATGGATCTAAGGGCTTCGTTACATTAGATTGTACATATGATTATTCCCATTTTTGATAAATATAAATAACAGTTTTAGTGAAATAACTTTTCAATCATCATGAAAGGTTGGTGTAAATAAATTCAAGAACTTATTCCAATAATACATTGAGATAAAATGATTTATTACTGCTTATGACATATATTAGTCAATTTCATTCAGTGAATATTTTTTGCATTTTTATGTTTTTTTCAAATTTTTATAATAATTACTAAATTATGAAATTGAGATGTTTATTTATTAAATTAACCAATTTTGTATATTTTAGCTTGCAGTTGCATAAAATCAATTTATTATTTTTCTCGAAAACCATTTTTGAATAATACTTTTTGAATATAATAAAATTATAATTGAATTTAATCAGTGTTTCATTTTCTTGCCCATCAAGAATATTCTTTAACTGTATAATCATAAAGGGAAAGTACAAAAATATAGAGAAAAAAAGAAGAATTGAGCAATCTAACGAATTGTCAAAATCCATTCAAAAATTGTCGCCGTGGGGTAAACAAATGCTTTCGCCATAAGTTTCTGTATGGTTTGTTAAATTATTTGTTGAATTTTAGATCCAATTTCATTAAGAAATGGGGAATTTCTTCACAGAAACATGGCTTAGTGTAGATAAGCTGGAAAAGTGAGTATATTACAAACTGATGGGAAATGAGCAAAATTCGTAACTAAACTATCTACGGAAACTTCACTTAAAGCTTTCAAGTCTGTCGTTGTACCTTTCAGATGCCACTGGATTATCATTTTGTAACCTCAAAAATTAATCGCTCATCTTTGATAAACTTGAACTCAACATTGGAAATTAATTTCCAAAAAAACTAAGCATACATTTTCTGAAATATTTGGAAGCTAATTGACTAAAAAAACTTCAAAAATACCCAGTTTCTGCTGTATTGGTACACTGAAATAAAAAACTAAGAAAAGCTAGCACGGGTGCGAAAAATTCTATTGCTTAACCCACAATCGTCATTTTGACTTAGATCAGATATTTTCTTAGATTGCCTAATAACCCAAAGTACAAACGGTGGAGGTCTTCCATTACGTGACTAATACGTCAGCACAATATTTAAATGAAAACTCAGTATGAATAATCGTTACAGCTAATGCTCCGAAGGTTGGCCTTCTACTTGGCACTTTACAGCAACAATTATTAACAAACAAATTTAAAAAATTACATTAACGTAGCATACCGTTTTTACAAATACTTTCAACACAGTTGTCATTCAATAAAATATATAATATAAATAAAAATGTCATTAAATAGATGTTAATTTTAGTATAATTCCTCCTGAACATATGAAAGAGGTTGAAAAGGCCCGCCATTGTTTTTTTTTCATCTCAAAATACTCAATCAAATTTAAAACAAACTCCTGGGCTCGTGAATACTGTTTTTCAGCCATTTTCTAAAAATAACTGTTCGTTACTATACCGTTAGAAGTATAATCAGGCACTTGATTGATGTAATTTTGAAAACTCCACAGAAATTTACAAATCGTACAAAATTATAAACCCTATTTACCACTAATAAGTAGTAAAATAAACATTGTAATCTTCCATCTCCCGTCATTTTAGGTTATAAAAAGTCAATGATGTACTATATTCGTACTTGCCGATGTAAAATTATATAAAAAGTCAAATTAGTTCATAAAAGAACTGATTATAACAATAAATACATGTTCAATCTAAAAATTCGCTAAGAACAACATGTTAAACAAAGCTCACATAACCTCAAAATGCCGTAACGTCAAATTCAACTTTTAACACAGTTAGTTATTCACGTAACGTCAGTTATATTGATGTCTATTTCTAAGATTACTACTGTCCATTCAAAGCATATATGTAATACTCCTATATGGATAGTTGGTATGGAGAAAACGTCTCTCTCGTTCGAGAAACTTTATCTATACTGCGCATGCTTGAGAATGCGCAGAACCGAGCTGGAACCTCGGAGAATAGAGAAATCGTTGTCATCCTGTCATTCGGAACAGCTTCCACTTATAGAAAATGTCCATATAGAAGTATTACATATATGATTCAAAGAAATCATTACGCATGTCTTGTAGTTGCTCTCGAGAAGAAGATAGTCGATCTTATGTTATTTGATTTCTTTTGATAGAAGAAGATAGTAGGTAGAACATATTTGCTCGATAAATCGTAGATTAAGTCAGGCGATGGAAGAGATTCACCTTTTCTACTCCAGTTTTAAAAGCATTTTAACATAACCTCACAAATTTAATTTCGAAATTTATTTTGCACAGAAAATAATTACATTGCTAAGGGATGAGTAATTTATAATTAATAACCCTATGTATATTCAATAAAATTAACACGCCACCTTGGTTTAAAAAAAAATAAAATAAATAATTTTAGTATAAGTAAATATTTACGTGCCATATACCCCACCTTCCATAATTTCTTTAAAATGAAAGTAAGTAGATGTGTTTCTTAGAATCTATTACTGGTAATACTCATTCAATTCCAAGACCTTAGCCAGGTGTATTTGCACTTACACCTTTTCTGTGACGCTTGCGATAGTTTTTCCGCCTTACGGAATTATAAGTGGGGCGATATTTGATTACTTCAATTATATTATAATTAAACGTTACTCGATTACTACCATATAAATATATGTACCTAATTGTTAGTGAAATTATAAGTTTGTGTTAAAAGGAAGATGTCACAAACTGAGGTAAGTTTTTAAATTGAAAATAAAAGTAAATATTTTCGAAATTATAAATTTAGAAGTAGATATGTTCATAGTATTAGCATGTATTTGTAATTTTACAAATTTATTTTAAAATAATGTATAACTTTCTTCTTATTATTATTATTAAAACTGTTTAGTTGGGTTTTTTAGTCATATAATTAATAATTTTATTTATTATATTTCTATTGATTTTTTTATACTTAAAGATACTTTTTAAATCGAAATTTTTTATTCTGATAAACATATATAAAATAATTTTTATTATACTTCTAATATTTTCTGCTTTCATATAACAATCCTTCCATTTTTAATTCAAGAAACTTGGAATGTTAGAAATATTTCGTGAAATTGTTAAAAGTTTCCACGTATTAACCGACATATACCTTCATAACTTTCAACCCTCGTATTTTTACATCCCTAAGTCTCATATTTCTCACAATACGCTACCACAATAATACACGATACATACATTCATACAAACACCATTAGTCTTCAATGTGTAATTTTTTTTGGCGAGTGGAATTCTTATAAAAATAAAAAGGACGTTGCGTAGATTTCATTTAATGTTTCTTGGTATTTATCTTCTACAAAATGAAATTGTGAGAAAAAATTATTATTAATGCTTTAAATAACTTGTGCAAATTATATATGAACGTGTTTTCTTAATAATATACGGAAAAACTTGTGAACAAAACAAATCATCTCAAAAATCGATCGGTTCTGTCAATTTGTAATCGGTTAACAAACTCTACAGTAGACCAAATCAAATTAGTACAGCCGACCAAGCAAATATTCTTAAATGGTGAAATAGTTCAAGTTACTGTTTATAAACATTTTATTGGCCCAATTAAACTACATTATTGGCCAAAATTGTGAAATGACCTATTTAGGGGAGGGTTCTATATTATTCAATATTAGCAAGCAAGTTAAAAAAACAAATGAAACTATCCATTACTGTAATTCATCGCTTAGTATTTTGTGGTTTTAAAGTACAGAAAAAAGACAGTTTCTAATAAATATATTTTATTTTACTACTCTTCTTTTATCTTTCTATTAGTTTTCGTTTATCCTCGTTTGATTAGTATGTAAGTCCTAATATACGTTCTTCCTGTTGATTCCAACAGTTTTGTTTTTGCTTCTTCTTTCGTAGACTGTTAATTTTACAAAAAAGTAAATCTTCGATGGAGGAGAGAGAATGTAGAATGACATTTGGCCTTTTACGTTTTCCATCAAAGATTTTCCTATTTTGTTAGTTAATTATTAAGCGCAGTAGTCACTCCCATTTCATAGCCACTTACTTATCATAATTCGTTACAATTTCTAGCTTAGTTTCATATATGGGTGGTGGAGTAAAGAAGAATCATCTGTGTATATGAAAAGTTCATCAAAATGTGTTAAATAAAGGTGGCGCTAAGTTAGCATCAGGATAAATTTCTTTTAGGTTATATTTAGTATATTCTTTTGTACAATGCTAGTTGTTGAAATTTTCAATAATGAGCTCCGTGAGTTAAAGAAGATATTAAATGTTTTAATTCGACATACTTCAATTCTTCTTTTCTCTACCGTCCATATTTTAAATTTTCTATAATTAATTCTTATTGAAAGTCAATTAACAAGTTACTGAGGGTTGAGATTTTTTGATTTTTCGACTTGTTGGTATTTGATGTTTTGATTTGCTTAGTGAACTTTATTTTATGTTTATTGCTGTGATGTACGATGGTTGATTGAATTAATATGAGTAAAACTGAATGAGTGCGATAATTAAATTTTATTATATTACTTTCATACATTTAGAACTTCTCTTTTACTTGGTTTCGATAACGAAAAATAACTTTTTACGAACATATGAAACGATACAATATGTATCACAAAAAAATTCAGTCTCGTTAAACAGAGATATAGATGGTATATAACAGATGTTGTTTGAAAATGTACAATACAAGAATCCGATTGAAATTATATAAACATAACATGTACGAGGGTTACTACTGAAGTTTTGAAATGGACAAATAAAAAAAAATATTTCTAATTGGATATGGCTTCATTGTTTTTGAAAATATTCTCCATTAAGATCAATAAACATTTGCTTGCGTTTGAACCAATTGTCGAAGCATTTATTCCATTCCGTTTGAGATAATTTGAACGCATCAATCGCTTCTTCAGGTGTAGAAAAACGTGGACCTCACAATTTATTTTTGATCTACGGGAATAAGAAGAAATCATTGGGTGCCAAACAAGGACTGTACTCGTACTGCGGATAACCAATCAATTCGATATTTTGACTCGCATTGTCGTAGTGAAGAATGATTCGTCTTCTGTGATTGGTTTCCCTGATTTTTTCGAATACTTCTGCAAAAAAACTGGTGTATAATTCAGAATTGACCGTTCCATTAGAGTAACGTAGAATGACATGTTCAGTTATTCCGACTATTTATATCAAAGTGCTTCATGCGCGAACAAATTTTGTTGGATGTGGCTCGCCTTGAAAGACCCATACAGGCGATTGTTGTTTAGTTTCGGGTTTATATGCATTGATCCAAGATTAATCGCCTGTAACGATCGTATAGACGTCTTTTGAAGTCTCGAGTTCAAATTTTTTCACCATTTCTTTGCACCAATCGGTATCCAACCGTCAAGTGTTCATGCAATATTGAATGTATGCGAGTGAAATTAATGCACAAGCATGCCTCAATCTCATGATATGTCACTTGCAATATCGGTTTACGCATAGCATCGATGTTTTCTGTCACAACAGCCGATTTTGGTCGACTTTCACGAACTTCATCATGTAGCGAAAGTGCGAACACGAAAAATTCGGTAAACCAGCGAAACATGGTGGCTGGTGCTTCATCACCAAAAGTTAAAGAAAGGTGATCGATCACCGCTGTTGGTTTAATCCACGTCGAAAGTCATAGAAAATCATCGGCGATTTATTTTTGACCAAGTTGAAAGTTTCAAGTATATGTAAACTACTCAAATAGCACTAGGATGCCAACACGTTCTGAGTACGTTCACCAAATGTCAAACTTTATGATGACAACGTCAAATTTGATATTTTCACATCAATGCTGCTCTATCTCATAACTTGAACTATTACACAAGTGAATTAACATCTACAAACAGAGAAAAACTATGAAATTATGAATTAGTTAAATAAACAGAACGCGACGTTCGGACAATCTTATCAAAATTTCGTTCTGGGTAATATCCGCAATCGTTTGATCTATCTGATTGTGGATTATAGACATAATAATAATTAAAATATGGAAGATAGTAGATAAACATCATTTTATTTCACGAACCATGGATCAATATAAGATAAATTAACTTTGTCTATGAAAAATGTTTTTATTTGAATATTCTGTATTGGATTAGTTAACTTGGAAGTTATTGATATTCATACTGATTATCTGGTTATTACCACCACACTACATGATAATGACGTTTCTAAAACATATTTATCGTCTTCAGTGGTAGGAGATCATCATTATACACAGAGAAACATTTATTCTAGATTATATTCATTGAATATTCTATTCATCGAAAATGAATCGGAGTCAGAGGATTGCTGAACATTTCCGGCCGTTTTTGAGCCCGCAGACCAAGATAATCTTAAAGTAGACATTAAAACGAATAAAATAAAAAAATATGTTACATAATGAGGGAAACATTTTCTCCCTCGTCACATACTTTAAAAAAGACTTGCCCAACTCTCCCAACGAAAAAAATTGGTTTGCATAAATTCTGAAAGAGAATGAAATTTTTTATCGAATAAACTTTAGGCAAACCATTCCGTACTATGAGAGAGAAACATTTATCGATTTTTTTAATAATTAATTTTTCCAGCTTTGCAAATCTATCATGTTTTCAATTCCCACAATTTTGAACTAACAATTTTTATAAAATAAAGTCATGTACGATATGAGGGGACTTTTTAGATTGACAGCTCCTGGACTAATAATAAATTTCAACGAATGGGTTGTACATTTCTTGAATGAAATCTCATCTTTTCAATTGAACTTATATGAATTTAAAAATTCTTGAATGTATCGTTTATTGTTTAATATTTTTGTACTTGTATCAATTGAGTGATTGTCTGTTAGGTACCTATTATTATTTTAGGTTAGTTGTTAGTTTCGTATGGTCTAATTGTGTTAGTTTATATAATACCTATCAACAGATTAGTAGAATTTGATTACGTAATGACGAAAGTTGTCTAGCCTCGTGGTTGCCAAATATTTACACTTCCCATCATAATGGTAAAAAAATATTATTTTAGAAATACCTATGTCATAATACGTGAAAGCAGAAATGATTCCAAATAATTTTAACATAATTTCGAAATAGTTCAATACATATGTTGTTTCGTCTAATGCTTTCGAATACAACAAAAAGTTAATATTCAGAGTTTTTTGTATAAATTGTACGAATAGCCAGAAAGCTGGTTCAGAATTGGTTGTATATTGAAGAAAAATTTCAAAAAATTCATTCTTTTTGTGAACCTAAAAGCATGTTTCTTGTTTGGATAGTTAATGAATTTTTTCATATATAATGACACACATATCCACGTCTTCAGACTAGCCAATATAATTATTTAATAACTGATTGTATTTATGGATGGATATGATTAACTTGTACCAAGTAACGGTTGCATTAGTTTGCAATTAGTTTCGAATGGTCAATATGCCATTAAAAGCCAAATTTTTAATGCAGGTTATAAGAAAGTATTTTCTCTGCATTATAAAGTATTTAAAAACAAATTACTATTGAAGAATTTCAATAATATACCTGTTTAATATCATTGACATAAACAATTTATGACAAGGTTACTCAGAAAAACCGCTTACGCAATTTGTGGTACTTCTGCGAAATTTCCTAATAATATCACTAATTATCCTGTTGATATGACGTATTAGTCTTTGTAACAATTAACGACTTTATTAATTATTGGAAATCTATAAATAATAAAGAGTAAACATTCCATTTAATATTTGATTAAGTACTGTTACTAATGATAATATTTACGTCAAATTAATCAGTCAAACCTATTAATGTTAGTTTCAGTTTTTGAAGAATTGTTCAAGAATCAATTATTCTAATTGAGAATTTTTTCAAGGAACTTTACATATCGATAGCCTAATTATCAGAATGCGTAACTCCTTTTGCGTGAACTTTACAAGAGCAAGTAAAAACTATTTATTTTTACTTGAAATTATGAATCTAGCAGTAATAAATATCAAGGAATTCAATTCTTCAATGTATTTCTAAATTTGCAAATTACATTATTAATAAAATTGACTTATTTGGAGTTACGGAGTGCGAGTGGAGCTAGGATTTTTATTGTTTTAATTTATATCTTTGCTTACAATATCATCATCATCATCATCAAGCCTTCCAATCCTATGTGGATTATGGGTATCGCTTTTGGCGCTTTATATCCTATTTTTATTTGACGTGGATTACTCCTCGTTTTCTGATTTTTATTTTTTTATAGTTTATCGTTTGTTTTGGCTGTTTTTGTTATTATTTTCCATTCTTTTCGGTTTCGGCATTTTGCCCTCCAGTTCTCTATATTAAGTGCTGTTATGTCCTCTTCTATTTCTATTTCAGTTCTCTCTCTATTTCTCTGTTTTTCTTTTCTCTTCTTTCTCCTTCCTGTGTTATGTTTGGACCTGTTATAGTTCTCATTATCTTTCTTTCTGTTCTTTAAGTTCTTTTTCTCTTTTGTTTATTACTGTTGTCTCCATTGCATATGTGATTACTGGTCTTATTAGGGTTTTGTACATCTTCATTTTATTTTGTTTGGTTATGTTTTTGATTTTTCCATAGGCTTGATAGCCCTTTTGTATTCTATCCTTTATCCTCTCTCTGGTTGTTTGCCCCAACGATATTCCTAGATAGTTAAAGGTCGATACAAAATTGTATTTGCTAGTTTTCAGTTGGTTTGATCTCTGTTGTAGTTTTTCTCCTATTTTCATGTATTTTGTTTTTTCTGCATTTATTTCCAGTCCTTAATTTCTTGCTTCTTCTTCTAATTTGTTGGTCGATTTTATTAATTCCCTCTGTCCATTTGCTATGATCGTTACATCATCTGCGTATGCTACTATCTGTATTGCATCTGTTATAATGTTCTTATTTTGTAGTCCAACGTTTCTTAAAATGCCTTCCAGAATTATGTTGAATAGCGTTGGTGACATTGGGTCTCCCCGCTTACCGCCCTTATTTGTGTACGTTTTATCTGATGTTGTACCTTGGAATGTCACTCTATGAGTTCTATGAGTTTTATCAATTTTTTTGGATATCCTTGTCTTTCTAATTCCTCTGTTATTTTCTCTCTTTTTATTGAGTCGAAAGCACTTCTGAAATCAATAAAAACTATTGTATTTCCCATTTATATTCTGCTGTCTTTTCTATCATTTGGTCTATAGTGTGGATTGCGTCTATAGTTGATCTTCCTGCTCTAAAGCCGTTTTGTTAATCCCCTAATTCTCTCTCTGCTAATTCCTTCAATCTTTTATTTATTGTATTTGCCAGTATTTTATAGGAGGTATTTAGTAGCTTACAATATACTGGGTAATAAATTTTGGGAAAAAGTCATCGATAAAATTTTTACAAAAATTTCTTAATCACAAAGAGCAACACCAAGTTCGAGTAGAGCAAGGACTTTTTATTCTGTTCATTTATAACTTTGCTTACAATATACTGGGTAATAATTTTGTGAAAAAAGGCAAGAATATTTTACAGAGAGTAACAATTTTAATCACAATCAAATGTGTGTATTAAAAATGAACAGAAAATTTTCAACAAAACTCTTAGTATTATTCTTTATTTAGGCACAACCTTTAGTTTTAAACCTATTAATTATTTTTATTAATTATCTTATGAAATATAAAACAAAGATCCTTTATAAGTCTTCATAAAGTCTTAGGTACGTACCTAAGGTAGTTTAAGAACCAATTAACTTTAAGTTTCTACTTAAAGCAGTTTCAAACTTACATACATCAGATCTCATAGAATATATACAATAGGTTTGATTTAAATATCAAACGTCGTATCTTTTAAAGCTTGTAAACGCAAATATTTCTCTTTCTTTATTTTCAATTTTGCCGAATATAATTGAGGAATGTTATGCCAAGAAACGGCACATATTTTTTTCATTCTGATTCGGATCTCTTCCCACTCAGTATTAGTATAATCCAATTTGTAAACAATCTTTCCATCAGAGGTTTTATATTAGTCACTGTCAGCCATATATCCATAGTCTTCTGGTACATCGATTTTTTTGTGTCTCAATGCCCTTTCTATAACAGAATGCATGCTATCGACAATACCGCATTCCTGTTTTGGTAAGTACAGACATCACTGTTGATGAGTTTTCTTAGAGCAAAACTGAACTTGTGAGTTGAGCATTTTGCGTATTACAAAATGGTGGCCATTAGAAAAGGAAGTTTCTAATTGAGTATGCACTAACTTACTTACGAGTGCAGACAAAGCCGCGTCGAGTGTTTCCGCACTAAGTAGGACTTTTATATAGTGCGAACGTGTGGGCCGAAGCACTAAGAATACTGAAGTATCAAAAAGACAAGCATCTGAGAATGATAATGATAGGGAAATGAAACATCATACAATAAAAAAACAGTTGATATACGTCAAAATGGCAGCCGTGGGGGTAAACAATCGATTTATCGTCTGTTTAAGTGGAACTAATACAGTTGTAGCTGAGTAATTTCGAAGTTTTTTTATTTAGCTTTTTTAGTAAGTTTTCCACTGTTGCGTTCAAGTTTATCAAACATGAGTGAGCACCTTTTAAGGTTGCAAATAAGTAGTAGCCCAGTGGCATCCGAAAGGTGGAAGGACAAACTTAAAAGCTTTAGGTGGGGTTAGCTCCCATTCATGAGATAAAAAAAATTTCAGTTAGAATTCTGCTCATTTTTCACAAGTTTACAATATACTTGCTTTTCTGACTAAACTTACCGCTCATTTATAATAAGCACAACACTGCATAGTAAAAAACAACATCAATTTTGTACAACTTTCCAAAAACCATTTCGTAATAAAACTGGAAATAATAATCCAACAAATAACTTCACAAATCATTCAGAAACATATGGCAAAAGCATTTGTTTTCCCCACGGCAGCCATTTTAAAATGAACATCAAGTGATTTTGACAATTATTCGTTAGATTGCTCAACACAAAATCATAAGCTGATTTTATATGAAAACAGACCTAAAATTAAGATGAATCTTTATGAGAAAAATTGATATATTCATTAATCTTCGCCTATGATGTACAAATTGATTCGACACAATGGACTTTACCTTTTACTTGTGTTCTTCGTTGAATTTCAAATGTTTCTAATATTATATGTTACTACAGGAGTAGCTTGAGTATTTGGGATTAGAGGCTTCATGCCCTAATATGAGATCATTCATATATTATCATTGAAGCATTATTTACATCATTTTATTTCCTATAAAAGCACATTGATTCTTAATTACCTACATAATAACTATGTCCATATTGAAGTGTCTATGTATTTCTTTCATTTATCAAGGCTAATACTTTTACGTTGAATTTTATTGAGGTAAAAACTTTGTAACTAGGTTAAGTCTATTATATAACTATCATCAATGTATGTATACAATTACATAAACTTTCATTTTGCTGATAGTTAAATGGAAACGAAAACTTTGAATAAATTTGTTATAAGTATTAAACGCCGTTTAAACATACAGTGAGCTTATAATTTATTTAAACATCAAATGTACGAGTGGAGGACAAAAAGTTCTACTACTTTCTCTTACATGTTTCAAGGAATGTATTTATCTGTTTCAGTGCCAAAAAATGAACGACATCGATATGTATCCAGATCGAATAGCGGAACTTTACAAAAATAAGACTATATTTATAACAGGTGGTACAGGATTCATGGGAAAAGTTCTTCTTGAAAAATTGTTAAGATCCTGTAGCGGTTTAAAACAAATTCTTTTACTGATTAGAACTAAAAAAGATAAGAAACCCGAGGATAGGATCAAAGACATCATGAATGACCCGGTAAGCTTAATTGTGTGATATATCAAAACCATTTAGGCCGATTCATAAACTTGATTTGACTTTAAAATGCATAAGACCATTCATAGTTGCCGTTTGACGTTGCTGTTTGCTGATAGGTCTGCCGTTGGTGACTTTCACGTACGCTGCAACTTTCGTAGCAATAGAAAAGAGCCAATCACATCCGCTTGCGTTTGTCACGTGATTTTGCCTAATGCTTCCAACAATAAAAAATTCTTCGTTATTTTTCATAATATCGCCCATTAATAGTGGATAACAAACGAAAACACAAAGATATTACGAAAACAAAAAACAGTACACAAGTCAAAAATAATTTTTAGGTTAACGTCAGCAATGTCAGGTTTATGAATAGGGTCAGTAGACGTCGAACGCAAAACGTCACCTGCGAACGTCAAGTTTATGAATCGGCCTTTTATCTCAACTGATGACTTAATCGATTGTACCGTCAAGTAGTTTCTAGTTTGTGCTCTTGTAAATGTCAAAATTGAATGGATTATTATATTTTTTTACTATAAGAAAGGGCGTGGAGCTAACTCCTGATATGCCAAAGAAGCACAGAAGCATCGTTTTATCAATTCCGATTTATTTTTGATCTTGGATCATTTGATTATAGTCAATGTTGACTCCGGCGTTCCGTTTCGGGGACGTACTAAATTATCCTCATCCGTAATAAGACGATCCAGTAGAAGTCTTCTGGGACTAGCATTCGATTTTCTTGCTTTTGTAACAGGTTTTCTGGAAATATTTTTGAACAGAACTTTATTATCTGGCTTTTTGCCTTCTTTCGTAGTCTTCCACGTCTCCATAACTGGTTATGTCAATTCCAAAGTAGTTGAATTGAATTCTTTACTAGCTAAAAAACCCGGCTTCGCCCGGGAGTTGATATGAGATGACGTGGTAGAGTCGAAATAAAAAAATAACTAACTATGACGTAAAAAGTAAAAAAAAAGTTTATTGAAAACGTTTTCTCATTATTTACAATACTTGTTTATAAACAACATTTTTCATTTTATTGTCCGGAGTATATATACATAAATTTTTTGGATTTCCTACTCTTGAGCAAGCTACATATAGCTGACCGTGAGAGAAGCAGGATTCTTTGAGGTTAATGCCACAATATTTTAAAGTTTGTCCTTGCGCTTTGTTAATTGTAAAACTAAAGGCTAATTTTATTGGAAACTGCAGTCTTTTAAATTGAAATGGTAATTCCGAAGAGATCAGAGGTATTCTAGGTATAAATACTGTCTGTCCTTTGGTCTTTCCAGAAATAAGTTCAGCTTCAATGATATTATTCGATAGCTGTTTTACGATCATTTTAGTTCCATTACATAATTTTGGGGAGATTTGTTGTTTTGGGGTTTTCGTACAAATATAGTGATATAACTCACTTGTGATGTTTCAAAGACATTGATATGCCACATCGCTATATTACATTTATCTATTATCAAACATCTAGATTTCATAACAAGCCTTAATTTATGGGTTTTTTATATGGATAAATATGTACCATGGTACCATGGTACATCTTGAATTAACAGCCGTATTTGTCTTTATATCAATAAATACGATGGTTGTTTGAATCTGAAGATTTTATTTGAATAAAAAATATGGATATGTATATTCGGATACTTATTTTGATAAATAAGTTAATTATTCCGAGGTTAACAGAGAGTTTTTCTTAAGATTCACTTAATTGTATTGGGGACATTCTTTTAAACAGACCGTTACATGCTTTAAATTAGAATGTATTTGTTAGAAGCTCTACAGTTATAAAAACAATTTTGCAATAAGAAAGTTGTAAATGGTCACGTTGTTGATAATCGCCCAGAAAAAATTTCGACATTTCATAGGTTATTAGCGTTTGTAGAATAACTATGCAGGCATGGGGAAAAATCGTATGATTTCTATAATATAATAATATAATAAAATTGGAATTGTTTTATGTAGTTCACTGTTAAAAATAGAAAAAAATTATGGTAATCGTGTTTCATTGAAGATTTCATTTATTTTATAACAAATTTTAGATTTTTAACGTAGAATGCAAACTAGTAGTCTAAGAAATTTGGTCCTCAAATTCTAATTCTGGGTAATTGACAGAGTTTTCAATATGAGAAATTTAGAAGTGTATTTTTGGGAACTTTACGTAATCATCCCTCAGAAATGGGAGAGAAAAATGTATAAACAATATGTTTTGTGAATTATGGAAAAATGTAAAAGTTAGAACAGAATCTTCAAATCAAAGTACTTTTTCGTTTACAGCTCTAAACAATCATAATTTGTTAATAATTTTATATTAAGTTCTGAATTTTTACAGCTATAAACACCATTACTGAAGCTCTAGCTACCCTAACTTTGTAGATATCGAAGAAACTTTAACGGATTATTTTTGCGTAAAATTGAGAGATCTACTACTATGATTTGACATTTCTTTAAAGGTTTACCGTTTTTCCAAAGTTTAGAGAAACTTTTCATAATCATCTTTTTTACCCTTACCTGGTTCACACATTATCTATCTCATATGCAACAGTTTAGTGTGACTATGAAGGTCAACTCCTAACCCCATTACACAAAAAGGGCGCACCGGAAATAGTATATCAGGAAATTTAATTGGCCAGCCCATTCTCTTGATCTCAATCTAATTGAAAACATGTTAAATCTGTTACTAGGGCCATACGCATCGCATTTCAATGCACAAACGTGTCAACATGTTATTGAAACCGAGTTTCAATCAAAGTTTCAACATGTTTCGTTATTATATTTTGTTGACGAACTTAAGGCCGCTTGACATGATGCAATAAAACGTGCAATGCAATGCAAGTCGCAATATTTCTTGATCAAAAGCGTGCGCAGATGAAGTTCAACAGTCTAGTTACTTCTTTCTTTGTCATTTCACTTAGCTATGTTATTTTTACATTGGTTTGAACCGGTCACAAAATATTAAATGAAATTTGACGTTAAGAATTTGTTTAATTTACTTATGGAAGTTTTGATTGGGACAGTCATCATCCAGTGGTAAAATACTTGTGTCAAATGACGTCCAATATTAATTTGTGAAATATTTTAACTTTGAAAAACATTGCATGCAATTTCTTGCACGTTGTCTTGCACCATGTCAAGCTACCTATACATACTAGATAATTCTTGATTCTCCTAGTTTGTAAAAATTATTCATTTAACAAGAATGGAGGGGTTGCAATACTTTTGATGTTGTGTATTTGAGGTTATGTAATAGAAAAAGAATTTTTTTGGTTAGTTTCTATGTCTACAAATCCTATAAAATAACAATAGGTGATTCAAATTTGGAATAAAACGCATTTAATTATAAGAATGCTGTTATAAAATTGTGTTTCTAGTACTAGGATGGTCCAAGAAGTACCTGGTCCAACAAAGAAAACACAGAAATTTTGGAAAAAAAATTTTTTAAACGTTATCTCCTTTTATCTCCTACACTTTTCCAATGTTCAATAAGTTCGATATCCTCGTTCACTATTAATAGCTGCCAAACAAATACTAAACAACGTGGCGTTTTCAAACTTGAAACATAAGCTGCACAGATTGTGTACTTTCTAACGCAGTGGTATTTTTCAAGCCACTACCGCCATCTCTAGGTAAGGCCAAGTACTTCCGGGACCATCCTCCTGCTGTAGATGAAGATAGAAGGGCTTTGAATGCACTATCGCTTGATTTATGTCAAAGTTCATTTCCTTATATCGTTTTCATTAAATAGAATCACTTAATAATAGCTGTGATAAAATTTCTTGTAGCTTTTCGACTTGTTAAAAAAATGTAGAGGACCTGATATAATAAAGAAAGTTGTAGCCATACCCGGAGATGTAACTCTACCAGAGTTGGGTATATCCAAAGAGCACAGACAGCTGATCGCAAATGAAACAGATTTCATATTTCATTTGGCTGCTACTATTAGATTCGACGAGCACCTGAAGAAAGCTGTGATATTAAACGTCCGAGGCACGAAATTCATGCTAGATTTGGCCAAAGAATGCAAAAAATTGATAGTAAGTATACACGACATTTGTAGAAAAGTAATTGTTTGTATTGTTTACTTTCCGCTATATTTTTAATGTCGCCTGAGAAAATTTTCTTAAAGTTATTAGTTTTGATATTCACGTAGAGAAAAATGTTTTTATTGTACGTAAATATGAAAAAAAAAAAAAGAATTTAGAGTAAAAAAACAATTAAGATATCCGATGAATAATTATGTAAATATTATTCTGAAAATGATCCATCCCTTGGAATGATTTGTAGTTGTAATGTTTATTGATTATTTATACTGATTTGTTGATACATTTCGATGTCGAACTTGAGAAAATCATTCATCTGCTAATGTTGCAGAAAAATTAGCGAAATCTATAGCAATCAGTTCAAACTATACTTGAATTTATTCTTTAGTCAATCTACACTCATCTTTATATGATGTCCTCTTTTTGAATAATAATATGAAGAAGTTCTAATCTTTATTTTGATTGAATAATAATATTTGTAATAATATTCAACTATAAAAAGGTTTATAAATCGGGATTGAACCAGTAATGGTACGCGAATTTCTAATTCCTTCCTTCTGGAGTACTGAAAGAGAATAGAAAGTACTTACGATTCTTGGAAAAATCCTTGGGTTTCCATTGAAATTATCCTGGGAAACTGAGATTTTATAAAAACAAAAAATAAGTCCTGTCCTGAAAGGATTTTCTTATTCATGTTTATAGAACGATAGTTTAGTAACAAAATTTGGACAGGACAGGAGAGTTATATATATGAGTTATATATATGAAAATGAGAGGAAAATCATCGATTTTCCGTGATATTCTGAGTCCTGTCAACTAAAGCTATTGAACATATTTGATTCAAAATGATCAGACAAAATGTTGGCAGGACACTCCTGTCCCTGGGCCTCGCAAAATTTTTTGGAAAATTCTCACCTGAGACCGTGAGAGACCTTTTATGTCCCAGAAAATCATGGCTTCGACTTAAAGAAAAGTCGAAACGTCAATTTTTATCTATCTTTTAAATATTATTAAGAAAACTAATTTTGAATCAGAAGAGACGTAATATCAAGAACATTTATAAACATATCAAAAGGTCTAAGAAATAAAAAATTAAAGAAATTTATATATATACATATATATTAACATAATAAACATATATATTACACCTTAGAACCCTTGCAACTCTCATGCCAAAAAAAAATTTTGTCAAAAAATCCATGTAAAACCGTTGGAAATATCAGTTTCCCAAGAAAATGTCAATGAGAACTCAAGGAGCTTTCCACGAATCGCAAGTACTTTCTATGATTTTTCAATACTCCAAAAGAAAAAGAAATTTATAAAATGCTGGTATATTTTCAGATATTTTCTCATTTATCCACATCCTACTGTCATCTTCACGAGAGGGTACTTAAAGAGAAAATTTATCCTCCTCCTGCAGATCCATACCAAGTTATGAAGACTGTGGAATGGTTAAGCGACGATATTATTGAGGATATGACTCCAAAGTATGTTTTAGATGCCTTTCGTTTAATTTTATTTTATTTAATTTTATAAGCGAACTATTAACAAACGAGATTCAATTGTTTGACCGTTTTTATGATCAATTAATTATATCTAAAAAAGTCTGTTCCATAAAGAAATCACTCAAAGAAGCATATCAAACTCTAATTCGACAAACAAAGATACATTTGTATAATATTTGGTGATAGTTCCTAGTAGAATAGGGGGAGCCAAGGGTGTGAAGAACATAGGTCCGTTGTGCTTTTCTTAAAATTACCGAAAGCTCATGTCTTTTGAAAATCCGATCTGGTCCTTTGACGACGAATTAAGATATGATTTTCAACCAACCGAAAAGGGAGAAACTGCTTGGTTCCGATTCCGGATGGAGAGGCTGCGTCAATGGAATCCAGCAGCTTTTCTTCCATGTAATCAGTATCCGGTTGCCCTGCTTAACTCGCGCCAATGCGATAAACCCTGCGATGTCACGTAACTAGCATCGGACTCTATTGACGATGCAGCCGAAAAACAAGCCTCAAATGAACTCCACTTTCGCCAAATCTTAGACTTTCATTATAACCGGATAGGTCCGACTTCGCGGTCCATGTCGGGGATGAGTTCCTAACAATATTGAAGATTGAACCCTGGAAACAGTACAGAAGCTCATTTCACATGTATAAAGGGACTATACTAGCTCCAACTTGTTCAAACTTATTAAAAGAGGGTGTGTCGCTTGTAAGACAATATTATTTTATGTTTCAGAATATTAGGAGATATACCTAATACGTATGCTTTTACAAAAGCTCTAGGCGAATCTTTAGTAGCAGATCAAATGGATAATTTACCAGCTATTATTTTAAGACCATCGATAGGTAATGTAAAATATCTAGGAATAAGTTATATAAGTATCTATATGTAAATATCATTTTTCAGTAATTCCAGTATGGAAGGAACCTATTCCTGGTTGGACTGACAACATAAATGGTCCTGCAGGACTATTGATCGGTGCTGGAAAAGGAGTTATAAGAACTATGTATTGTAATTCAGATGGATATGCCGATTTTTTACCGGTAGATATTGGTGTGAATGCTATCATTGCTAGTACATATGATTACGTCACTTTTGGGTGAGTTTTTTTTCTATGGGATAATCACAAAAACAATTTTTTGCTTCGTTTCTTCAATGTCAAATGTAATTAAAGGCAAAATCTATAGCGGTAATACAAAATATGACCAGTGTTTAACTGTTTTTAAATACATCTATTTCAACTAGACCTAAAAGAAACTAACAAAATGTTTAAAGACGGTATGTATGTAAAAATGGTTCTAAAATATGTACGTTTCGACACATGGAGTGACCACGAGAGAGCAAATGAAAGCCATTTCTAAATAAGCCTTCTAATTATACCTTGTAGATTATAGATTGTACAGAGGGTAAATTTACACTATCTCAAGGTTTATTGTATGCTTTCAACACAGCTGCTTTTCGAAAAGAACATGTGAAGTTCATCTTCCAGTTGCAGATTCCATAAAACTGAAGTATCCTGGTTTATTCGACCCAAGGAGTCTCCAAGTTAGCTAGGATATTGTTTGATCTTAGAAACAGTTAAACATTTGCAGAAAGTTGATAAATCTGTTTATTGAAACAGGCTATTGGGATAATGGAACGTTTGCGATGCTACATGAGAAGAAAAAAATCTTTATAATGGACGAGAGATTACTTCTTTCAACATAGCAGCATGCTATGATACAAGTCGTATATTTTTGGCACCTAAAGTCTTTCTGTCTATTCGCATCCACTTTATTCACCATATTTAGTACCAAATAGTATCTGGTTATAAAAAAAATGCTATAGTATGGAAGATTTGACAAGTGACCACAATAGAGTAGGTTAAAGCATTTCGACGAAAGCCTTCTGATTATGTCTCTTAGTATGGTAAAGTTACTATACCTCCAATACCTCTATTGTGGTCTATTATGTCTATTTTATAATTCCATCACAGCTGCTTTTCATGAAAACCATTGAAAGCTCATCCTCCAGTTCCACAGTCTTTATAAACTCATGTATTAAGATTTTCCCTTTCGATGAAATCTCCACGTTGGCTTTTAATGGCAAAGCACTTTGTAACTTGTTAATTTTCTTACCCACAAAATCTGTACAAGTCAATTTCTGTTTGAGATAGTCTCCTTAGGTGCATACAAAGGTATCAAGGTCATATTAGAAAATCATTATGAAGATAAAGTATATTTTCGCTAAGATCCAGATATTTCCTGAATCTCACAGTAACCAAAAGAACTTTATCGAGTGGTCCACTCCTATAAGCAAGGACCAGGTTTTTCTTTCTTTTCTTCATTGTATCACCAAAAATTTCAAGTTCAATGACAAGTTTTTGGATTCCTTGATTGGCAAGTATGTTGGTCTTGGACCAGGAACCTATGAGATCTTGCTTAACTTATTGAATTTCTTGTAGGACTCTCAAATAAGCTTTGAATCGAGGACTTTGGAACTTAAACTATCTAAACGATCACTATGTCCTTATCATTCATCTTTCCTAGAAAGTTTAAGTAATATATCATCATTTTCAATTGTTCTTTTTGCTTAGGATCGTGAGGAAAGATTTTTTGACGTTTATTATCTTGATTTGGATCTTTTTTAATCACCTCTTCTTGCTTTACATCGGGGTGAAAGATTTTTTGACGGTTATTATCTTGATCTTTTCGTTATTAGAAAGATCTGCTACTAGGATTTTTAATTTTCATAACTTGTACCTTTCTTAGATATCCTAAGAATCTCCTTATAGGTGATTTATCACTAGGTGTGAAATCTCTAATGATCTTCAGTGCTCTAGTTGGACACGTTCTTATAGTTCATCGAGAGTTTTCCTTATAATACTCTGACTTAATTTGGTACTCCAAAAAATCACCCCATGAGTGATTATGAGTTTTAATATGGTACGTCGTCTACAAAGTAGTATTTAGAGCCTTTATTAGTTTTTTACTTTCAATTATGGTTTTAAGTATCGATAAGTGTATTGATAATCAATTGTAGTGTTTTGTAGAAGATACATTTTAAGTGTTTGTTTTTTTTAATCATAAAAAGATTGTTTCAAATTTTATTTCCTCCTTATACCATCAGCTTTTTTTCTAACAAAATTCAATTTTACAGAAAGAGAAGAATATACAATTTAACCAGTTCTGCAGAATACAAAATATCCTGGTCGGAAATAATAGATATAGGAAGGGAGGTAATAGAGAAAAAGATGCCGTTGAATAACGTAGCGTGGTATCCGGGAGGTTCGATGAAGAAATCCAGATTGGTTCATAACATATGTTTTTATCTATTTCACATATTACCAGCCATATTGGTCGATGCGCTTTTAATTCTTTTGGGATACAAACCAGTGTAAGTTTTGTCTCTTATTTAACTGAAATTTATTTTCATTCATCAGATGATTCAATTAATGTAAGGACAGTACTTATTACAACAGCATCTTCACTAAATCCCAACAGGACTGAAATGGAATATTCTGGATTACCGTGAGACGGTTTATTTTCTAATTCAACAAAACGGATCAACTAATTTTGTGTTTTTTTCATTTCTAATTAACAAAAACGAGATGAAGTATCAACAGGAAGTTGTACATTAAAATTCAAGCTGTTATTCAATTTGTAGTCTAGTCGAGGAGTGTGGGACGATCTGGGGTGTAAATAGACTAAGTTCGTTACATGTTAGTTTTTCTATACCTTCTCAAATCACTCTGGACTTGAAATTAAATGGAAACGTATCGCATATTCTTCCTATATACTGTTATCCAAAACTCCACGAAGTCCATATTCAACTTGAACACATTGTTAGTGTTCAACCAACCCCTGGTTAAACAACTAGCGGAAATTCTTCATCAAATTGTTTCGCAACCTCTTATATTTCTTCCATGGGTAAACTTATCAGCTTTGATATTATCTATTATAGACAATAAACACTAGATTGTCTTTCATATTATGATGGTATATGGTATCAACAAAATACTTCTTCCCTTATTACACTAAAGTTTGGACGAGGATAGTCCCAGTAGTAGCATGAGCCCAACGAAGACCAACATCGCAGTGGTGGACCAAATTAGGTGACGACTCCAGAAATGTTGAGAAAATCCCCGAAGCGGTATTGGATGATTGTAGACTGAAAGTGCGCTAGTTAGCATATATCGTAGACATTTCAAAAAACTGAAAGTTTAGGCATGAGAAAGTTAGGTCACAATTGAACAAAAACATCGTAGTGAAGATGTTTCCATCGAGTGTTTGGTAATGTTTCATAGAAATAAACCCAAATTTTTGCGCCGTTTTATAACCGTGGGCCCATCACTTCACATCCAAAACAAAAGACCAATCAAGTCAATTAACTGAAAAGGGAGAACCGGCTCTAAAGAAGGCAAAGACCTTTCAATCCGCGAGCAGCGTTATGGCGTCAGTTTTTTGGGATAATTTTCGTTGACTATCTTGAAAAAGGAAAAACTATTAGTAGCGAATATTATGCGAACTCATTTCAAGGCAAGGTTCTTGTGATACGGCCGGTATTATGGTGGTATTTACATTGTTGTCAGGTCTTTCATTTTTCCGGAAAAATAATGAATAATGTTATTTCAACTGGACCAATTATTTTGTCGCCTATTATTCCAGCTCATACATTCAGTTTTTCGGGATATTGGGTGTGGGATTGACGCATCTAACGAGGATTGTTACGTGATCAGTATCTACAATTACGCCGATTTACGTTTCCATTAATACAAAAGTGGCATCCCCATCATTAGGTCTGCAAACTCTTCACGTCTATCAAAATCGTCATCTGACAACTCTTGAACCAAAGTAACTTTGTATTAATAGAATTTATTCACTTAAAATTTTCATTACGGATGTTTGGGAAATATTAAGTTTTCTGGATATTTTTCTGGTACTCGAACATCTAAAAATTTGTTTCCTGTTGATGCAGTTTTTCTGCGCCCTGATTTGGATTAATCTTTCACTGAACCAATTTACAGATTACAGACTAACCGAAATCACTTGTTATGGGATTTCGGTTAGGATATAAATTATTAAAGATACTACAAGTTTCTTGTTGACTTCTACGCCTATCACCACATCCTAAGATCATTAAAATATCAATTCGTTCTTTTTCAAATCAACGATACATTATGACCTTCAATAAACTTTAACAATAATAATTTATTGAAACGTCAAATTTCTTATTGTGGCAGTCATAGCCACCTAAATGTATTATTTTAACTTCGGAGGAGATAACGCAATTGTAGCTATAACTCTGAAATTATCACATTTAGGTATAGGGAACATTATGGTGTTATCTACATTGTTGTCAGATCTTTCCTTTTCCCGGAAAAATAATGAACTTTGTTATTTCAAATGAACCAATTATTTTGTCACCTATTACTCCAGCCTATATATTCATGAAAGTATTTTTTGAGGATAAATATACTGGGCGTTTGAAATAATAAAGTTCATAGTTTTTCTGAGAAAAGGAAAGATCTGACAACAATTTAGATACCACCATAACACCGGCCTAATCACAAGTTCCTTGTACACAAAAATTTGAGACATTCCATACATAAAACTCACTCTCTATAATAATAAAAAAATGATTAATTTACAGTTAAAAAACGTATTGGAACTATTTATTTTTATTTTAAGCTTGATGCGTGTGCAAAAAAGAATTTCTAAAGGTTTCGAAGTTTTCGAATACTACGCTAACAATCAATGGGACTTTGATAATGAAGATTCTCTTAAAGCAAGAGAGATTTTGAATCCAAAAGAGCGACAAATATACAAATTGGACGGTGATGGTATAGATTACGTTGATTATTTTACACATTGCGTTCATTGTACGAGATTATATATTCTTAAAGAAACTGATGATACTATTCCTGCCGCAAAGAGACATATGAGAAAGTGAGTACAGCAAAAATATTTGAAACTTAATTAATAAATTACTCGTGGCCATAAATAACGCACCACCCTTTTATCTCAATATCAAAACCTAAAATGTTAATCTTTTGGGTTTCTTTTTTTTTTCTATCACAAAAAGTTAAAGTATCCTAAATGTTAGCGATAAAATATAGGAAATAACTTTTTCTGGTTTTTTAAAATTTTAATTTTATGCATATTTTAATGTTTTTTTCATTGTATTGTTGTACCAACTTGTGGACAGCAGTATTTAATTCAATCAAGGTGTGTTAATGTCGAGACCAGTTAAACAAAAAATGAATAGAGCAGTCAAGTGACAATTAGTTGAGCAGGGACAAAGTTATCGTGAAGTGGCAAATCTGTTTGGAGTACACCACACAACAATTGGCTGTCGAGAGATCGGTTCACATTCTAGGAGGCATGGACAAGGACATCCTTCAGTTTTAACTGCTCGAGATGACCGTTTTTTGTAATTAAATTCATTCAGGAATCGGTCAATGACAAGTGTCGAGCTCAGCAGCCTTTTACGAGATCTCTGATAGATCAATAAGACGACACCTTCAGAATGCTGGTCTACACACCTACGCACCTTTGCAAACCAGGCAGCATCGTGTTACTAGACTAAAATTTGAAAGACAACATTTAGATTGGAATTTAGAAAATTGGTGCCAAGTTTTATTTATTGATGATACAAGAATCAGTCTAAGAGGTCCAGATGGACGAAATCAAATTCGAAGACGGCGAGGAGAAAGATTTGCGCAGTCTTGTATCATTCCCAGGAAGCCGTTCCAAGAAGGGTCTATCATGTTTTGGGGAGGAATTTGTTTTGATGCCCGCACAGAATTAGTGTTTATTCCTAGACCCGCCCTTAACGCAGCAAGATACAAAACTGACATTCTTGAAAATCACGTCGTTCCGTTTGGCCATTTATTGGTAATTATTTCCGTTTAATGCATGATAATGCTAGACCACACGTTACGGCAAATGTTATGAATTACCTAAACGAAGTAGGAAACCATACCCTGGACTGGGTTTGGGACATTTTAAATGCCGCATTCGTCGTTGAAATCCATCTCCTCAAAATTTAAATGAGCTTGTGCAAGCGGCATTAGAGCAATGGGGGAACATACCTCAAGAAGTGATACTGCACCTAATTGAAAGCATGTCCAGGAGAATGTTAGCAACAATTACATCCAGAGGCGGAAATACACGTTACTAGCGATTTAAAAAAGGAACATTATTGTTTAGAATGCTAGTTTTATTTGTAAGAAGATTTGGTTTCATTGCAATGTTTCTATTTTAATTTTTTTACTCATTAAAAATCACTCAAAATGACTACAAATTTCTTATTTTTGACCACGAGTGTATATACAATGTGGTCCAGATGTATGGAATAAATTCAATTTTAGTGTTATCATGTACTATGTGAAAAAAACACCCGAAACAGGTGGATTTTGATTCTTAAATTGACAATTTTACATCTTAAAAATTAATTTTCTCAGTTATGATTCCACCAAATTTTCAAAACTTTATATTGCTGAACGGCTGACTAAAATTCCTTTCTAACAAGGTGCCACACGACCCCCTTTTTTATTTAAAATTTTCGAAGGGGTGCTTATAATTCAAAGCAGTTTCTAAAGGTGGATAATATTTTCATACCGTAAATTGTCAATTTAAAAATAGAAATTGACCTGTTTCAGATGTTTTTCACATAGTACATAATAACGCAAAAATTTAATTTATTCCTTGGACAGATCTTAACTTGAACAGATGATCATTCCACCAGGGAGCACCGCTACCTTTTTTTGCTTTTTTCTATGAGGCAACTCGATTCGTATGCATCGAGTATGGCCTCATTCACTTCTCTTAGATCTTGCTCCAGACTCATATGATGCCTAGCCTTACTGGTCTGGATACGCCCTAAGTTATAGCGTAGATTGGTTTTGTATGTTTCACAATCGGATTCCTACTGATTTCTGGCTTAGTGGAATCTATTTCTGGTCCGAATATGATTAGTTTAAATATACGCTACGACTTGCTAAGCTCTGCTGTTTGTTGTATTTGCTTCCCCAAACACTGTTGCATCGCATCCTAGGAGTATTGGCAGCTTCTTTATCTGGCAGTACTCTACCAGTCTTTGCAGTTCTGGTTGCGATACAGGCCACGTTCCCATCGAAGTAGCAGGAGACTATGACCATTTCTAAACTTTTTTTTCGTATTCGAGGCGTGCTTGAATTAGTGCGAGGTTTCTGGTCAGAAATTCTGAAAGATAAAGGTGATTTATGTCGTTTTTTACCAAGAAACATGATCTATTACTACTTGTGTCATATATTACCTTGGCATTTCTTCAGATTAGTCCCTTGACATGTTCCATGTCGACCCAGGGTTCCTAGATTAGGACTACGCTAAGATTTTCTTATGTATTCCATACATATGGACCGCATTGTATATGAGAGAATTAAAAACTGTATTTAAATAAAAAAAAATCGTTATAATAAAGCAAAATTTTTTATAAATTAATGTAGTTATAAAGCTTCTCAAATTGGAAACTTTACAGATTCCAAATTTTTCTAATATTGCGTGAATTAACTATATTTTATTTGGAACAGACTATTACAGATATTTCAAATAAAACTTGAAAATTTCACTAGTAGATGGTGTTACAAGGAACAAAAATTTTGTTAATAATTGAACCAAAAGATAGCATTACATTAAGTATAAAAAAATGAATTATATTAATAGTATAAGAGGGTTGCTACTTAAGTTTTGAGCTAGACAAAGACAAACAAATATTTATAATTGAATATGGCTTTATTGTTTCACAAAATATTCTTTATTAAAGTCAATACAATTTTAAATCAGTTGTCAAAGCATCTTTTCCATTCCGTTTGAGTTACATCTAAAACATGTGATTTCAACACTCCAACCGCCCCTTCAAATGTAGAAAAACGTTGATCTCGCAATTTATTTTTGATCTGCGGGAATAAGAAGAAATCATTGGGTGCCAAACAAGGATTGTGCGGTGGATGACCCATCAATTCGATGTTTTGACTATTCAAAAACATTTTTGTTTAAACTGATGTGTGAGAGCTCGCATTGTCGTGGTAGATAATGATTCGTCTTCTGCGATTGGTTTCCCTGATTTTTTCGAATATATCTGACATACAAATGCTGGTGTACCATTTAGAATTGCCTCTTCTAAGCTGCTCCGATGAAACGGTAGCGACATGTCCAGTTATTTCGAAAAAACAAGCGACCATTCGCTTCGAAGTGCTCCGTGCACGAGCAACTTTTGTTGAATTTGGCTCGCCTTAGAAAGACTCATACAATCGATTGTTGTTTAGTTCCATTTAGATCCATGATTCGTCACCTGTCACGATCTTACGGACGTCTTTTGAGCACAGTGATTGAATTTTTTCAGCATTTCTTTGCACCAACGCTTAAAAAGCTTTTTGACAGCCAAGTGTTCATACAATATTGAATGTATGCCAGTGAAATTAATTCCCAAGCATGCCTCAATCTCACGGTATGTTACTTGCAATATCGGTTTACGCATAGCATCGATGTTTTCTGGCACAACAGCCGATTTTGGTCGGCTTTACGAACTTCATCGTGTAGCGAAGTGCGAACACGAAAAATTCTAAAACCTGCGAAATACGGTGGCTGAAGATGGTGCTTCATCACCAAAAGTTAAAGAAAGGTGATCGATCTTCGCTGTTGGTTTATTCCACGTCGAAAGTCATAGAAAATGAATTATATCTGTAAACACTCTTATGATAAAACATGTCAACCTTTATATGGCAATTTGATATATTCACTTCGGTGTTGCCATATCTCAAGACTTAAATAGCAACCCTCGTACTTTTTCAATTAATAGTCATTATTCAGTTAAACTATCCTCGTATATTATTTTTATAATTTTTTGTTTTGCTTTGATCTAATTTTGGTCTATGAAATTATAACCTGAGATTCGACAAGAAATATATGAATTAATAGAAGATTAACCATTTGATATTTGATACAATGTTCTATTATCAATTATCAATTTCGGTCTGAGAAATTCGAAAAGGAAATATATGAATTAAAAAGAAACAGTGGCTATTTCGTTCTACTTTTTAGTATTTTTTTCTCTTGCCTTTTCGTCGCTGGTATGCGGGCCTATTCTCTTCAAGAAAGAACTTTCTTTTGCTCCCGGTATCGTAGCAACTTCTTTATCGAAATCGACATTTAGTATTTATTGTCGCGTGAAAATACCAAATTGAAATTAAAAAAATGAATTTGAACGATTCTAGTGATAATGAATTAGAAAGGGCGAACTTTTCATCCCGTCGTGAGAAACAATAGTATACATACCACGGGAGAAAAGTAGGACATCCTTGCCCACGGGTGATAAAAATCGCGGGAGAGAATGCCCGACTTTTCTCCCTAGGTGCGTAATGTACTATTAATCATTTTTGTGTTTTCGTTGCGTAAGAAGTCAGTGTCAATATTGATTTGGGGTGCATTCCACTAAGCATTCACGACCACGATCTTTTCCCTTTCACTTAGTCCAGAGTGTTATAATCGTAAACCCGTTGAGCGTTGAGATAAATATTAACGAATGGCAAAACAGAAAAAATAAAGTAAAAGTTTTAAGAGGTTATGTTATAATTTGAAAATAATTGAATTATTTAGCGAAGTACTTAACCGATTTACATTAAAATATAATCAAAATATCTTTTGCGACGATAGTAAAATATTTGGTGGTGCATCAAAAGAACTTATAATATCCCACACCGCATCAAATAATGAAATAGATTCTCATGGTTGCGATCTGTGTTGCTTCAGTTTTGAAATTTCTTCCATTTTTTCAACGTTCTCTTCGACTGTTTACATACGACACTGCCTGAGGTGCGTTTCTATTACCAACTTATCGTCTTCAGTAAACTGGTTTACCTTCAGTCTCTGAAGACGATAACTTGGTTATCGAAACGCGCGTCAGAATCGAGTGTTGATTTAGTGGTGGTATAAACAGTGTATTCAGTATTAATATCACCAATGGTCCAAGAAATTTCAACTTAGTCGTGAAGGACATTATCGTCGCGACCACAAAGGTCGTAGTCGTTTTGTGGAATGCCCAAAAAAGTAATTTCAGGTTTCAGGCGCCGTGAACGCTTAGTGGAATGCAATGTTGATGAGTGTATTCATACTGTAATCACTTATTTTTCATTTATTTTCAGTATGTGGTACGTCGACAAAATTTGTAAAGTGACCTTTATAGTTGGAATGCTATACCTATTATGGACCAAAATAATAGTACCAACCTTTAGTTTATTTGTTTAATTATTGTACTTATACCTTTTAAAAGTATATATTTACAAAAAATGAAGATTTTTGGGACATTTTTTGACTTTATCCTATTTACCTAACCTAACTTAACCAACCTAATCTAACCTAACTTAAACTAATCTATATATATATATATATATATATATATATATATATATATATATATATATATATATATTTGATCATTTTCATATCATATGATATCATAGATATCATTTTTCAAGATATTTCGACGTCCTTTTATCCTGGTTTATCCTGGAATTATAATTTTTTGAGATTGACGTAATACGTTTTGTACGTCACGGACGCCCATCAAACTTTTATACGGACTACTTGGTGTTATTTGCTAAACTGTAGATAAATAATAGTTTTTTAGATGATATTTGTTTTGTTTATAATAAAGATTTTAAAAACTATTTTCTTTTATTTTTTCCCAGCAAATTACACTGAAAAACAAAATGCAATTTGCGACTCACTAAATTTGTACAATATTTTAAATTTCCAGATATAGCTAAAATTTTAGAAAACCCTCCATTACAACCACAATTAATGATTTTTGGCACAGAAATAGATTCTGAAGAGTCTTTGAGGAAAAAAAAATATTCTTCGCTCGAGCTGCCAAGGAAAATGGGGAAAACCATCGGAATAAACTCTAAAAATTTCGATACAATGTATGTCAACAAGTATTTTTATGTTTCTATAAATTTTTTTGATTTTAAGTTTCTTCTGTTTTAAAATTAATTTTTTTATAATTTCTCAAAATGAGGAAAACATTTGACGTTTCCACTACTTTTACATTTTATGTCGTACCAAAAAAATCAAATTGAAAACATAAATAAAAAATTCAGTTCTTATGAAAAAAAAACTCCTTAGCTACTCAAAAAGCAAAAACTGCATCGAAAGAAAATAATTATCCGAAAAAAATGTAAACAACATATTCAAGAGAAGGATAAACAGATACTATAATCAATTAAGAAAGAAAACAAAAACTTACCGACCACACTGTTCACACCACCTCTAAAACAACACTCACAATTACACTGTAGTAGTGAAGGTAAAACAGTTTACCTTCAGTCTCTGAAGACGATAACTTGGTTATCGAAACGCGCATCAGACAGTCTACAGTGTAATCAGTATGAATATTACCAAATGTTCAAGAAATTTCAACTTAAAATAAAAATTAAACATCAAACCATAAAACATTTTCCCTTACCATATGTACAAGGACCCTCCCAACAACTATCGAATTATGGTAATTTTATATTTCGCGGTCCCCTCGGTTTTTGGCTCTACAAAATCGAAAAATCATCCGTTTTCGATGATTTTTTTTAAATCTTCGTTTTTACGGCGGAATTACGAAAGAAATTATGGGAATAAAAAAATGAAAACTTATATTGGTTTCAGGGCTTTAAATAATTTTTTCAAATAATCAAATGAAGATGTTATATTTTTTTTTCATAATATACACAAAAAACAAAAAAATTTATACAAAAATGTTGATTTATCATGTTTTTACAATTAAAAATAATAATTTCACATATAATCATTTGTACCTTTTTTATTAAGTAATCATTAAAATTAAAATTATTGAAATTATTTACAATAAGTGTACAATATTAAAAGTTGACTTTGAAAAATTGAAAATTTTCACCATTAAAAAAATTGTATCTTATTAAGGTTGACTGTTAAAGAGAAGATTTTAAAAAAATTCATCGAAATCGGACGATTTTTCGATTTTCTAAAGCCAAAAAAACGAGGGGACTGCGAAAGTCTAAAATTACCTGAATTATTTCAATAAATATGATATCAGTAGCCTAAACACCCTCTAAGTAAATTTTTTTCATTATTCAGAAAAATAATAAACAGTTCATTAAATAAAATTCAAAATAAAAACAGATAAAAACAAAACATTTTTAAAATTTTTACTCAATCCATGAAGACTCGTGTACTTTTTCGATTGAAATCATTGGACACATGTCATCTGGGATTTGGCAACTTTCCTCCACAACACACAGCTGCTCTTTAGCACGACGCTTAACTACACGCATTAGTTGAATCCTGACTGTTTTCTCGTCAAACCGCATGAAGAGCTGATCTGAGCTTCTGCAGCTTTACAAACCAAGAGAAATATTTGACTGAAACACTGATTTTCACGGTACAGATTTCACGAAAAACTGACTGACGAGTAACAAGCTTATACGAATTTGTATTATAAGATTTTAATAGCCATGAGATTTATTTTAGCTGGCAATAAGAATTTTTAAAATAATTTCTTTTTAATATCTGTAATATTGTTGACGTGAGATTTTACATTATCCCCCCTCGGTTTTAATGAGATTTGGCGAAATTCCATTAAACCCCTCCCCCTGTCTAGATGGAGCATACATCTCGATATTTAGAAAATAGACCAAAAGGTCATCAATAAGATGAAAAAAATAAAACAGCATTAACAAACCAGGAAATATAAAAAAAACACAAATTCAATTATAATGATTCAAAAATTCTTGAAACGGAATCTAATACACGAAAAAGAGAATTTTTAGAAATGATTCACATACAATAAAAGCGACAATGCTATTAATAATAAAAAATAAAAATTTACAGCTCTATTTTGTAAAGTCTAATACAACTACAAATAATTTAATTTATGACTGCTACATATTTTTGGGATGTGAAAAATTAATTTTTCTTGTTAAAACGAATTTATATTTTGATTTCATTCTTATTCTGATAGTCATGATGTAGGTGATCTATTAATTAAGATAGTCGAAAGTACTCAAAACGTCAAATTTTTATCTGTCTTATAAAAATTATAAAAAATTAAAACTAATTTTAAAACAGAATAGACCTAACATCAAGACGTTTTAGAAATATAAACATATATAAAAGGTCTAAGAAATTAGAGAAAAAAGTATTTAGAGCGTGAAAATTCGTATAAAAAATATCTACATGTCTCCATTTTGGAGATAGGTGGTCCAGAAGGGTAGATAATCCGACATGTATTTTCGGCGCTAAGAAGTGCAGGTAGGTCGAGTCATAAAATAACCCAATAGAGGGAAAGTTGATAGATTTTTAAGTAGGTACTTAACATATTTTGGAAATACCCAGTAGATAGAGGGTTGACTGGTTTTCTTACCTAAGATCAGATTCAGTTGTTGTGTCGTATAGGTTGAAATGGCTCAAATAGTAAAAAGTTCGCGTGGTAAAACTCTTCTAATCTTAGAAAATTTTGCGTTTTTTAACGATAAAGTTTTGAAAAGTGGAGAATTGTATTGGAGGTGCGTGAAAAAGAATGTAAAATGTTCTGCCAACGTATTTACAGTTGGTCCTGAATTTACAATTTCGAGAAAAAATTTAAATCACAACCATGAAGCAGACGAGAAGAAATTAAATAGGACAATACTTTCAAATTCTTGTAAACGCAAGGCAAAGGATGATATATCCGAAAAACCATCGAAGATTATTCGCAGGGAATTGAGTTCCAATTTGCCACAGACCATGACAACGACAGATGTAGAATATGTACGAAGAAATATTTATAATTATAGGCGCAAGTTGTTACCAGGACCACTACCTAAAAATATAACGGAAGTGCATAGTGCAGTGGAAAAATTAAATCCTAAAACAAGAAAAGGTGAATGCTTTTTGTACAACAGTCCTGAACATAATATTATTGTATTTTCTTGTGACAGTAACATTCGTGTAATGTGTGATATGAAAATTTTTACATGAATGGTACATTTTCTTATTCCGCAAAATATTTTTTACAAATGTTTACCATACACGTGCTTAAAAACGGTCATTATGTTCCACTTGCGTATTGTTTACTACCTTCGAAATCTACTGATACATATCAATTTATTTTATTTATTAAGATCTAAGATGTTTAATCAATTTAATGTGATTTCAAACTAAGCGAGATGTATGTGGATTTCGAAAAAACCATACAAAACGCTTTATATTTTTCATGGCCAAATATAAAAATAAATGGTTGTAGATTTCATTTACACCAAGCGCCCGTGGATTCGTCATTTGAGTAGACAGAAATTAGATTCTCATAATAATTGTTGTAAAGTTGATTTGCAAAATTGATATTTGTGCATTTGCTTCCCGATTCTTAAAACAGCTTTGACAGTTCGAATTATTTATTTATGACTCAACATAAAATTAGAATACTTCAGTGAACTAAATTTAATTTGCTATAAAAAATATGTTCTCTAAAAAGAGTTTTCAAGTATGCTAGCTCTCCGCGGGCCGGATGTGGCCCTCGGGCCGTAGTTTGGAGACCCCTGATCTAGAATAATGAATGGGAACCACAGAACAGGATCTGAAAAATACCTCCGTTATTTTTAGAGATGGAGGAGTCACATGAAGAACAATCTAGAATATTCTGAAAATTAATACGCAAAAAGATCATATTTTCTAAACATATGTCAGCATTTATTTTAATATAAAAATAGGATTGTTGTAAACACTTTTTAATGAGTATTAGTTGATTCTATTTTAAAATTAATCAAGTTATTATATTATTATAAGTTTTAGCTTATAAAATTGTAAATTATGCTATTTTGTAATAATGAAGTTTCGAAAGTTAAATGTATAATTAGCATATTTCATTATCTGTAGTTCCACATCAATTGAAATAAATTTCTTAATACTGGGAGAAAGGTTGAAATCATATAGACCGAGTGACATGAAAACCAATAGAAATGATTTTTTGTACACGAACAGTTTTTGAAGAGTACTTAAAGAAAAAAAACTATTCCGCGCGCGAGCGATCATGGAAAATCATATGACAACACATTAAAAATGTCAAACTTTATGATTGCAATGTCAGATTTGACATATTTATATGAGTGTTGTCATATCTCAAAACAGTAGCAACCCTCGTACAAACACCATCAGTCTATAATGTGTATTTCTAGTGTGGTAAATAAGAATAAAAAGTCGTTAAATAGATTTCATTTAATGCTTTTTGTTATTTATTTTAGATAGAATGATATTGTGAGAAAATATTATTATTATTTACAATGTGAAATTTGAAATATTTATATCAGTGTTGCCATATCTCAAAACCCTTGTATGTTTTATATTAATTTGCACTCAAATACAAGTAACATTATTCACTGAAATATAAATAAAAACAACGAGACAATTAAAAACTTCGCCATCAATATAAATATAACAACAATTTAAAAAAAAAATTGTTACTCTTGCTTAAAGGAAATATAATTCTAGACATAGAAAGCGTGTGTTTCGTTAATGTTGCATTTTAGTTATTTTCTGATCAAGGTTGTGCAAAGAACATACTGTAGTACTTTGTTCTTAACAAATTAATAATTAATAAATAGTTACTTACTGGCATTTTACTTACTTGACACTAAAAAACGTTTTTAATGAATTTTCGTTAATTATTATGTAATGAAAATAACACATTGAATTAAAAAACAAGATTCAGGTGGAGTGCAACTGGAAAACGATATTATTAATTTTTTTTAATTACAAAGTTCTATTGAAAAAAAATTATTATATTAGATACTTCATAAAAAACATCTACGAGGTGTCTTAAAAAAAGTTAACTAGCTTATTGCGTGGACTCAGCTATTCTGGCGGACGCGGGAGGAATGTCAATCAGTAGCCTGGCTCATGGGAATTTAGTCACTATGGAGCGTTTCTCGGGAGCGTTTTACGTGCTCGAGTTTTAAACAAACGATAATTCGGCGACTGTAGATCGTAGAAAAATTCGTGTTCGTCACTCAAATGATGCGCTAGACGCTTGACTGATTGGAAAATGGGTCCCGAAGTACCTAGACAATATTTCTCGGTTTGTTCGTGACTTATCTATTCGGAAGAGTGCTGTTACTTTAAACGTGCACATTTTATCACACTTAATTGATTTAGAGCTGCATACAGTTGGGGGAAGACTTGAAGCTTCAGGATGCTGGTCAGAGACTTCGTAGACCACATGGTTGAGCGGTTACCAACGTTTACTAACATCTTATTTTCGTATGAAACTCATTTACATCTTAATACACATGTCAACAAGCACAATTGTCACTACTGGAGTACAACCAATCCAAAAAACAAACATCAGAAAAGCCTACATCGCCTAAAGTGACCGTATGGGCTGTGATATTAGCGCGATGAATTATAGGCCCTTACGGGGGGGACGTACAGTTACAGTGAGTTCACAGCTTTATGTGCAGATTTTGGATGACTTCTTCGTCATAACTAACAGATAGAAGACGCTAAAGGTAAGGAATTTCGATAAAAATGACGAAATGCAAGGTCGATTGCTAATTACGAAGATGTAACGTTTTTTTAATGAAAGTTTTTGAATAAAAATTCAATTTATTTCATTATGCAATTCTCCCAATGTTTGTCCAACTTTTCTAAAATAAGATTTGTCAAGGTTATCGAAATCTTTAGTAGTTTGCAAGATGCTTTTATCTATAGAGTAACAACTACGAGGGTTGCCTTTAAGTTTTCACAACACACTCAGTTTATTTAGTTTCAAAGTAATTATTTTCTACTCTATTTTAGATTTCTGAGCTGCTTTATTCTCTGTTGTTGAGACTCACAATACTTATATGAATAATAATAGTTGCTGCTAATGCTAATGAGATGAATTATCTCTTTTCAAATCACAGTGCTGCCATTATTTTTTTTTTGGCGAAGTGTACTAGGCAAAGAAGCTTAGTCGGGGAAATATTACAGAAGACTTCTGCCCAGGCTCTCATTCAAATTTACACTCCAAAGTGTAGTAAAAAAACACGTCTAGACACTTTTCGAAGTACTACTATCAAAACAACGTTCAAATTACGTACGACTGCGAAAAAAAAACTATGGACATCATTAAATTAAAAAGATATAATATCATTATTGATTTCTAGGTCATTGAATTAATGTGTATATATTATATATTTAAACGCAAACACATTATTTCTCCCATCATTCCATAATATAAGTGAAGGTATCTAATGATTATAGATTGTAATCAAAATCACACAACGAATAGTTTCAAATTTTATTCGTTTCAGGTAAGTTCAGAGATTCTAGTTTTCAATTCAGACGAAATGTTATTAACAAAAATTACATCTTTGAAATGATTAGATTTTTATTTAGTTATTTAGGTCATTCAACGCAAAATAATTAGTATGTACCGAATGAACAAACAAGTTTTTTGAATAAATGAGATATATTAGCTGGGGAACTTCAGCTTACTTTCATTTCATTAATTTCACGTCTAAATGCTTATTTAGATCTCATCATTCTACGATAAAATGTGTAAAATGGTATGTTCCTTAAACCAGAAGCAATTTTTTCCCCAAAAAGTATATTCTCACTTTTGTTTCTCAATGTAAATTTTTCAAATTACATCCCTATCAAGGACCGATGTCTGTATTTAATGTACACTATCTGTCAAAAGTTTTTGCCCACCCTATATTTTGCGTGATACATAACAAATATTTATGTTTTGAGGAACATATTCTCTTGGCATTATTTGTAACAATTTCGAAAAATAATAGTCGTCTAGTGGATTCCATTCGTTTTTTAGAATATTCCAAAGATATGAAATAGAAGTTGGACACTTCCAGTACATTCTTTGTTTCCAATTCTTTCAAATACTCTTCACACAGCTTCGAGGAATGCCTGCGGTCGTTATTGTGCTGGAAAATAAATTTTATACCAATCAGGCGCTGTCCAAAACATATTATATTTTTCTTTAATATCTTTTATAGCCTTCTTTCTTTGAAATCCCTTCAATTTTGCCAGGTCCTCAGTCGCTCTTTCTCCAAAACACTCCCAAACCATAACAGAGCCTCCGCACTATTTTACAGTTAGGATTACAAATGGAGCTAACATATATTCTTCCTTTGATAACTGCACAAACAATCTTAAGCTCAAAAACCTCAAATTTTGACTCATCACTCTATAAAACCCTTTCCCACTCTTCATGCGTCCAATTTTGCCAAATAGAACCTTTTAATTTTATTTAGTTGTCCTTTTCACTGACGGATTTCCACAAAATTCAGCTTCTCTCAATCTTCTCTTCACTTTGGAAGAACTCAGATTCCTAGGTTCATTGATCTGAGCTACTATCTCTGTGTCGGTGAGTCTTCAATACATTTATCTTCATTGGTTGTGGTTGTTAGAGGCCGACTTGAACTTTTTCTGTCACCAAAGCTCTTAGTGGAAGCAAATTTTTTCACGTTATAGTCCACGGTACAGTTTGGCAAATACAGGAGTGAATGTCGAGAAACGTACGGGGGGCACGAAGTTGAAATGAGAAAGATTTGGATGACAAAAAAGGTAATATGCGCTTGGAAAATTAGTACGGTAAATAATCAAATTACTAAATTCTGTACCCCAGAATAGAATATATATTCTATTTCGGTATCCAGTAAAAACAAAGAAAGTAGGTACCTACGCAGTGCTCTTCACTATCTAGCAGACACAATAGAACTGAGAAAAGAAGTCAAGTATAACTTCTTGAGGGACCGTACTAATCCCTACTACCATCATCTAGTAACGCGAATTGACGTCTGTGGCTATTTTACATTCATCCTGTCTTTACCAAAGTGTATGTCGAGGTATTTTTAATTCGGCAGCAATGGTACGGTCACTTTCTCAAAGACAATGAAGACTTGCGATTAATGCACGAGTTTTAAGCCGTAGCTCATTTGTTTTACCCATTTTAAAATTCATAAATCTGAATTTGCGAGAACGAAAAGAATTCGTAAGTATACGAACAAAAATATGTCTTGGTCTAAAAAGTATAAATGACAGCAGGTTCCTGCGTCTCACAGGGCTAACTGAAACTAAACTACTACTAAATCAACCGGTAGGTACTTGCATTTTTTAACTTGTCGCCCTCATCGACAATAAACAAATGATGGAAATTACTACTTTTGGTTTGTAAGACAACGTTTCGACCTTCGCTGGACAATATGAAAGAGAAATTGGTTAAAGTGTATTATTTTGAACTGGAGAAAATCTTTTGAACGGTAGCGTATATGTATATAAAATGATAGAGCATCCATTGTCACAAATCGAAGCAAAATCTTGGTTTTATGAAAATTGAAAATAGTTCCAAGCACTTTTCAGAATCATCAAATCGTTGTTGTTTTAGTCTATTGTGATCTCGTGCGACACCCATTTTGAATAGATCTTTCATATACCAAAATATTCATTGAAGATATATCCAATGCGTTCCTTTTGATAACTCTAAAGTCTCAGCTATCTCAATATGCTTCCCTTTATTGTTATAAGAAATTATTTTGTGGACTTTGATGTTTTCCTCGGTGACAGCCTCATTGGGGAGTCCACTTCGTGTATCTTTCTTGGTGCTCATTTTGCTTCGTTTGGACTTAGCAAACCACTTGTCAACGATAAATTTTCCTGGAGCAAAGTCTGATTAATGTTTATCAAGACGAGACTTGTATTTGATGGTGTTTGTTACCAAAAAGCAATGCTTTCTTAACGCACGAACTTTGTTTTTATGTATATCTTCAATCTAACAAAAACTGCTCCACTCAAAATGCTATAACTCACAAACTACTAGACTGATAGTTGTCAAATTTCTACAATTGTTTTTTACAAGTTAGGACTAACTGAAAATCATATGGATTCAATACTTGTAGCTCCTTCTATGTATCAACCTACCTAATATTTATGAGACAGTGAGAGCTGGCCTTTCTTCTTGATGTATCGTATCTTCGTCCAATAACTAATCCTCTAAACTATATCTAGTTAATATGGCGTGTAATATACGATTAGAACTAATTTAATGTAAAAATAATTATTATACGATGATTAATCAATGAAACAATTTCCAATTTTTAGGTGAAATAATCCGCGATGGCATCAAGTGAATTATTAGATCGAGTATCTGATACTTTCAATGGAAGTACCGTATTAATAACAGGCGTTACAGGTTTTGTTGGGAAAGCTCTATTGGAAATATTATTAAGAAATACAAACGTCAAAAAAATTTACATTCTTATTAGATCTAAGAAAGGTAAAAGTCCAACGGAAAGGATAAGTGATCTTTTCACCAATGTTGTAAGTTTTTTCTTGCATATTTTATGTATTTCTTCTTCCTCTTTCTCTTTTCCTAAGACATGGTCTTGTTTCTTATATTATTCAGCATATTGAGAAGTGGATGTACAGCTTTCGATCCATCTCTTGAGAAGTCGGCCGGGAGGTCTCCTTGAAGTTTGGTTTTCATCATTTAACCCATCGATCTTCCATCATTCTCTTCAATATCGTCGTCTAGCTTTCGTGAATCGTACTGTATCTCCTCTTAAAGCTTTACTTCTTATTTGATTTCTTTGGCTCACTCTTCAATGTTTATATCTCTGCTGCCGTCATCATGTTCTTCGTTTTTGTATTCAAAACATTTAATTTAATCCTTTAAGATACTTTCGGGTTATATGTGTCCCAAACCCGTTTCTCTTATGTCCGCAAAGGTCGTTAATAAAAAATATTAATATTTCAGCTTTATTCTTCATTGTTATCTAAGAAACCAGATGCACCAAAAAAATGTATCGTTATTGCTGGAGATGTATCTGAAGTGGATCTTGGTATCTCAACCAAAGATAGAGAATTGCTTGTAAATGAAGTTGATTTTATATTCCACAGTGCGGCTACCACGAGATTTGACGATAGTATCAAAACAGCTGTTACAATAAATACAAGAGGCACCAAGTACATGTTAGATCTTGCAGAACAATGTAAAAAGTTAAAGGTATTTGTTTCTACAATAATTTCAAGAATATCCATCAGATTTTGTTGTACTTTTCATGGATATCTTTCGAGGTTAATATGTAGGTAAAGTTCTTCCAATGTAAACTGCATATTATAAAAACTTACCGACAATTTTGTTTGATCTACTATAGGTGTAGATACCTCGTTATAAATTTATTATTTTTATAAATATTTTTTAAAATATTTATATCTTATGCGAGAAAGTATTAGTTAAAAAGCAATCTCGTTAACTGACTATAACTTATTAAATTATAAAACGTAAATTGACGAGTAAAATGTATCTTCCTGTAAGGGAGTTTGGTTTAAACAGGATACCAGATGTGAACTAAACTCTTTTTGTACCCCATTCGTTTGTTTTTCTAGAAAACGAAATTTTTAAGCAAAAACCACAAAGAAAAATAAATTCTTTGCAAATAAAACGAAAGAATAGAAAACATTTCAATTACAAAGTATCTTTATAAATAATCATGGTAGTCAGAATCTTCTAAACTAGAGTCATCATTTGATTGAATTATGATGGGTTTAAAAGAGGGTAATACCACATACTCATCTTGCTGTGTTTGTAAAACTAAATCTTTATTATTAAATTCATAGCTGTCTTTATTCCTACTAGACTGTGCAATTTCATTGTCTTCATTCGTCAATGATCTAAAGAACGCCATATTTCTATTTATTTAAAGAAATTTAGGAATTAAATAAATGTCACTCAGCCACGCCACTGTTTATTGCAGATTATTTCATTGGTAAACAGTGTAGATGATGAGTCCACGTGGACTGGAGGTTTGTTAGATGTTTACCGAATCTTATACGAGGAGTAAACATTATTTTTCATTTCTTAATTTGGTATGAGTGCCGTGCGAATTTGTGATATATTGATTGTTCCTCGCATAACTGTCTTCTGCAATTGATATTGAAAGAACTATACATATTAACAAACTAAAAGATGTAAGTGTCTTGTCATTTTTTTAGGGCGTATCAAAGGCTTTAGATTGTATTTGATAATGAGTTCGTGCCTTATTTCTTTAAAGCAATTCATATTTTGATTGTTAGTCATACATTATCCCGCTTAAAAATTGAATTGTTCTGAAAATAGTAAAAAATTTATAAAAAATCTTTATAAATTTAGAAGGAATAGGATAGATTATTCAGAAGGTCTAAAAAATTTTTAATTGCACAAATAAGCAATATAGTTGGTAATTAAGTTATTTTGAATGGATTACAGTTGCTGAAATAATCCTGTAATTCATTCAAATTATGGATTTCAATAATAAATTTTTATACTGGCGTCTGTGTGCAAATATGATTGTTGTCCTACATTTAAGTATAGCATTGGCCGATTGTTTTATGATTGAACTCTAATTATACTCCATTTAATAACAGTATAAAAAAATTGCTTAAAAACAAGTTAATAGACGACCAATTAACAATCATTCTGTAATTCATTTAAATTATGGATTTTAATAATAAATTTTTATTCATGGCGTCTGTGGGCAAACATGATTGTTGTCCTACATTTAAGTATAGCATTGGCCGATTGTTTTATGATTGAACTCTAATTATACTCCATTTAATAACAGTATAAAAAAATTGCTGAAAAACAAGTTAATAGACGACCAATTAACAATCATTCTGTAATTCATTTAAATTATGGATTTTAATAATAAATTTTTATTCATGGCGTCTGTGGGCAAACATGATTGTTGTTCTACATTTAAGTATAGTATTGGTCGATTGTTTTATGATTGAACTCTAATTATACTCCATTTAATTGCAGTAAAAAAATTGCTTAACAGCAAGTTAACAGACGGCTAATTAACAATATTTCTGTAATTCATTTAAATTATGGATTTTAATAATAAATTTTTATTCATGGCGTCTGTGGGCAAACATGATTGTTGTTCTACATTTAAGTATAGTATTGGTCGATTGTTTTATGATTGAACTCTAATTATACTCCATTTAATTGCAGTAAAAAAATTGCTTAACAGCAAGTTAACAGACGGCTAATTAACAATATTTCTGTAATTCATTTAAATTATGGATTTTAATAATAAATTTTTATTCATGGCGTCTGTGGGCAAACATGATTGTTGTTCTACATTTAAGTATAGTATTGGTGAATTGTTTTATGATTGAACTCTAATTATACTCCATTTAATAGCAGTATAAAAAAATTGCTTGAAAATAAGTTAATAGACGACCAATTAATAATCATAACATAAGAGGTTAGTCAGAAATAATGGGACTTGATAATAATAGAAGCTTGATTTGCTTAAAACTACTGTCTCATCATTCTCAACATAAGCTTTATTACTTGGAACAGTAAAAGAAATAGCCATGAGAAATATAAAGATGTGACACACATCTGTCGGGTTGTAGAAAATTATTTTATGACAACCTAAAACCCAATTAACTCGAAAAAGGTTGAAATAAACATAAAACTGTTCACAATCTTAATACATACTTCGAAAATGTTCACCCTCAACCTCACATATTGAATCAAGAAGGAAGAAAAGAAACGATCAGTCATTAGTAGGCATTGACGTCCGTCTAACAAGTTTTTGGAAGGTACCCAACTTAATACATGGGATTTTTCTTCTATATTTAATATTAATAGCAAAAAAGAAAGGTCGATATGGGGCGCATACACTTCTCCCCCTCAGGGTCGATTTAATGTTACACAAATTCAATTAAATAGTTTGAAGGGTCTAAACAACCGAATATACCTAATGGCGAAATGGCCCTCCATTTTTACTTTGACGTTTTTCATTAAATGAAAAATAAAAGGTATATCCTATGTTTGTAATCAAGAAATAATGATTGCTTTTTAATTAAGTGAGATACAGATTTTATATAAATATTATAAATTATTACCAACTAAGGTGAGTTTACTTACAACCTGTTGTCGAGGGCAATTGATACCTTTTTTGGTAATTTTCACACATATCCTCATAAATAAAATGCGTTGTTTACAATAGAAGGATGAGAAAAAAAATTTTCCAGTTATTCGTTCATGTTTCAACGGCTTACGCTTTCCCGAACGAAAAAAGAACGCTTGAAAAGGAATACAAAACGAACGTGAATCCGCATGACGTTTTAAGTACGTTAACATGGCTTGATGATATGACTCCCGAAAAAACGAAAAAGTAAGTAATTTTCATTTTAAAGAGAATTCGCTATTCTAATCAATTCATAATTATATTGATATACATTTGCTTCAATCAACCGATATTTCGATAAGAAATCTCTTCTGTTTTTCTGGTATTTCTTCCACAAAAGAAATAGAAAAATGATGATTCATAATTCGAGCACCCCACCGCTCGCTTTTTCAATTTTTGTCACGCCTAGTACTTACCGAATGTCGAGAGGTATCCTACGCATTTGTCATTTCCGTTTTACATATAGCTTCGGAGTCAAAGAAAAAACACCCTTACTATTTCTGTTAAAAGCGAGATGTTGGATCAACTCAATGAATATACTTCTAGAGCTGAAATATGATTTGGGCAAATCTTTCATATTCGATATTAAGAAGAAGAAAGCACAGATACGATCTTATGTTGTGAGAACTGAAAAGTGTTCAGGTGCTCGAAATACCCGAAAATCCACATCAGCGAGGAAAAAATGTTTCTTTATGAGGCGATATTTTGATGGAGAAAACAAAATACTTCCATGAAAGGCTTGGCAACGAGAGTAAAGTCAGTAAAGGTTGGTTAGAAAAATTTAGAAAAGAGACACGGAATACGTCAACTCAAAATAACCGGCGAGAAGTTGTCGAACAACGAAGAAGCCGTAAAACCATTCCAGTACAAATTCATATAGATAGATTTATCTGCATCGGAAATCTATAATGCGGACGGGTGTCGTTTGTGTTGAAAAACTATACCAGACAAAGGGCTGTCATCTGACTTAGAAGTTAGAGCCTCAAGTTCTAAGGTTTACAAAGAAATAATAATCATGCCCAATGCTTCTGCATCTATATGAAAGCTATCAGTACATTAATGGGGCATGGGAGACAAAACCTATATATCTGAAGTGGATGAAAATTCCACAGTTTTATACAATCCTCCTAATTGCACAGCTATCAATCAGCCAATGGTCCAAAATGTTCTTCAAAATATAAAGTTGAATTATAATTTGGCTCTGATTGTACTATATCCGATGTCCTTAAGAAGACCACTTTGAAAAAAGCTGTTTTTTCATTGGTAGAAAGCTGGTATCAGTTGAATGCGAACCTAATAAAAAAATATAGGCCTCAATTAAACAGCGAAGAATTACTGACGGTGACCTTGAACCTGAAACTGAGATTCTTTTAGTTTCTTTATTTGATAGAGGCTTTTCTGAGGCTGAAATTAATGATTTTTTACTAAACAATGATGACCGAAAATCTCACTGATGATGAAATAACGAGAAAAGTAACACAAGAATGTGAGGACAAAAGTTAAGAAATGTCTCACGTTGAACCAGCAGCAAGCGCTTCTAATTTAAGCGAGGTGTCTTGAATGAGTTGAGCAAGTGGATATATCTTTGCCAGACAAAATACTTTACGAGACAAGGTTTTTAATTGTCACTAAATACCTTCCGACAAACTAAAATATTTGATTTCTTTAAAAAAGTTCAATAAATGCCTACAGATTTACATGTGAAATTTCACTATACTTAAGTTTTATCTCATAAAATATACCCTATAGATTTGCTGTGCTATAATTAGAGAAAAGTGATTGAAGAGATCCTGCTTATATCTTACTTCACTTACAATCCATAGATTAATTACATTGAGCTAATTGGTAGCTCTAATCCTCTTATTTACATTTTCGAATAAATAATTGAGTTGTGTATAGGGAACCATGATAACTATTAATTAATTTTATGAGACTTTTTCAGTCTAACAGTTCTAAAATCTTTTAGCTAAGTCACAAGTGTGTTATCTACTTAGCCTCTATGGATTGGGTGGTACCGTTAGGTTCCTTGCTAGATTATTGGGGTGGTTGCTGAGTCTTAGAGCATATTTCTGGGATAGATTGAATATTTCTTCTTTAACACTTTTCATTTGGGTGACCTAAGCCATTACATTATTAGGTACACACCAAGGAGCCTCTACAATACGAATACTTTGAACTGAAACTTTTCTAGAGTTTCTATGCTGGGTTTGCATACTGCACCTCAATGTTTCATCCTATAACTTTATATTGGTTTCTGAATCGCTTTGTAGACCTCTTCAGTCATGACGTGTATTAGTTTTGACTATAATTGTTGTGAGTTTTTTGATATTAAGTCCCATAATAGTTGACGAACATATCAAGATTAAAAAGTATTATTTCATTTCTCGCGATATATCTTCTTCATTTAAGCGCAGATTAGTTCAATAAGGTTAAGTTCACAATGATAAATTGGTAACCAAATCATTTTAACGTTTTAATGTTTTCATTCACATTATACCTATACTATACTTACTATACTTACTTGTTTACATGTCGTTTTCAATATCTCTTTCTTGAGCAATTCCTCTTCCGTAACTATTTTTTTGGAAATCGGAGAGTTCTTACTTTTGAATGGGTATTATACTTGAATCCATTTCGTTGCTCCTCTAGCTGCGGACATATTTGAACACTTAGAAATCATTCTTTATTGAATTTTACTCCGATTTTAGATAAATATTTATACAATTTTTATTGCATAAATTCAGTTTATGAATATCTCGTCCATGCTGATAAAATTCTCTTGAAAAGATCTATTTACTCAAATCTTCCTTGATAACATATTGTGAATCAGTGCAAAATCCTTGGTATTACTTTCGATTCTCGACTCAAGTGGAGTCACCATATTCATAATTTAGAAGGCATTTGCCTAAAGAGGCTAAATATAATTAAAACACTTCAATGGGGTTCCAACGAAACTATACGTCTAAGAGTTTATAGGCCTCTCATACGTTCAGAACTTGACTATGGTTGTTTTATCTATCCGCTTCCAAGTCTAAAACTGACTTATTGAATTCTGTACACAACACTGTACAACTCTTCCCCTCTGCCTTGGTGCCTTTCGGCCAAGCCCCGATGGTAGTATCAATGTAAAAGCTAATGAGCCACCACTATCCTTAAGACGATAATCTCTTCTCCTGTCATACGCTGTTAAAGTATCTTCCAATATTTCTAATCCAGTTCATTCGCTACTTATCACCACGTCCCTACCTACTAACTCACGAACAATCACGAACTCCTCTACTCCGAAATACCAACTTTTCTTTTCCTTCTTCCCGCCCTTGGACAAAAAATATTCCCATAGTAGACACCTCACTTACCGTTTACAATAAACATGAATCCCCTAGCGTCCTTGTAGAGAAAGCAATCCTAAAAATTCTGCATAAAAAATCCTTCGACCTAAATCTCTATATACGGATACCTTCAAAGCTAAATCCGGTGTTGCTTGCGCAGTCACTACAAACCACGAAATTATAATTTTCTACGTGTAGTGTTCCTTCAAGCTTTTAAATGTATGTCTCTTCCCCATTAACATCACCAAATGTACTGACTCTCTTTCATTAATACAGTCAATTAAAACCACATTCACGTACCATCCAATAATCCAAAACATTCACGACATCTACCAAACTCTCATTGCTCTTGATATAACAGTCTATCTCATCTGGCTTCCATCGCACGCTAGAATCGGTGGAAACGAATCCGCAGATCGCTATGCCAAAGAAGCCGCAAAGAATCCTTCTGAAATCCCAGTTCAGCTGGCCAATGATCTGAAGACTAACTTCAAAAACCTGGAGCAAGAGTTCCACGGTATTACATAACGTCCACCAATCTATTTGACACCTTGTCAACTTTTTGAGTTGAGAAGCTGTGACGATGAGAAGACACTGCGCTTTAAGCTTCAACCACTCAAAACTTACTCCCGGCTGTTTGATGTCGTCAAAAAGTTATCCTATCTTCTTGTGTCTCTTAAGCACATCCTCACTAACTGTAGAGAATACCTTACCGCATACCAGCAGTTTGATATGAAAACCAAAACCTTTAACTTATGTATCATATGTATGTTTTTGTGTGCCAATGATCAGCGCTGTCGAGGCACGTTAAAATGAAATAATTCTCGCACAAGACTATATAAACAAGGTAAATTTTCAGTAAAATAATTTCCAATCTCTTGGGAGCTACTAAAATTTTAAATATGTTCAACCTGTAGTGACTACATCGTTATCTTGGTTATTTTTAGAATGATAGGCAATAATCCAAATACTTACACATTTTCAAAAGCTTTGGCGGAAAATCTTGTATATGAAAAAATTGGAACGCTTCCTATTATTATATGCAGGCCAGCTGTGGGTAAGTACTACCATACTGACATAATCATCTGTCTTCATTTAAAATGCGTTATTTACTTGAACCGTTTTGGATTAGAGTAGGAAAATTCCGGGGGATGGTCAATAGAAAAAAGTTCTGGTATTAATAGGCCGATGGCACTACTTTCAATTTAGTTCGTTTCTTTTCGGCACGTGCGACAAGAATTTTTTTTCGTAAAAATAATGATGGAAAGTAAGTAATTTGACATTGTTTTTCAATCAAACGTTCGATTTAAGTTAAAGGGTTAACATATTAACTGATCACAAAAAGGTTTTGTCTGTTTACGTGCTTTCTTTGTGAAGTGAATTATTGGCCGTGTATTCTAACCTCAAAATAACCTACAAATTTGAGAAATTGCTTCAATTATTTAATATGTCCATCTGTTGAGTGGGAGTGATAGCCATGAAATTTGATATGGTAATTTCGATTGATTTTTAATCTTCAATGCCCAATCAATACAAACGGTATGCGGCGAAGACGATTTGAAAAATGCCATGCCAGACAAAATGGAGGAATGACTGTTATATTGCCTCTTTAATTTACAATATTCCACGAGAAAACACTATAAAGACAATTGCATAAAGGAACCTATGGGACCATTACCAACCTTTGGTGCAGACAACCAAAAAAGACTGAGCAATCATATAAAAGACATGCAGTTACGAGGTTATTCTTTGACTATCCATGATTCAAGAACTCTTGCATTCAAGTATGCTGAGCAATTAGGAATTAAACACAGATTTATTATAACATCAAAGAAGGAGAGTTACGATTAGTTACAAATATTTTTGAGAAAAAATTCCGATACTTTATTGAGGACGAATCCGGGTTGCAATGAAATCATCGACCAGGTCATGTTTTGGCTAAAAAAGGTTTCAAAGCTGAAGCTATGTCAACGTCCACAGAAAAAGTTGAGGACATGTGTTTTTACTGCGGTAATAAGAAAAAATGATTTGAATATTAACGGGAAAGGCAAAATAAGTACTCGTTATCTTTATCAGATCACTATGGACATCTTCCTCAAACTACTATGGCCATCACTCCTGGATACTCTGCGATAGATGGTCAGTCATCGTTTTTTGAATGGTTAAAACTATATTTTTTTACTTCACCAAAGTGATTTATCGTTGATTAAAGTTACTAGGACCATCTCCCCCGGAATGACCTTATACGTAAACGTATCCATTTATATTTGAAAAAATAGCTTACTCCAAACATTAGATTCTCCGAAAGGTACCTTCGGACTTTTTTAAACACACTTTCGATAACTAAATATTGGGTGATCTAGAACGGAAAACCGAACGATAATCTACATAGAGAGAGACTTGATACGCCACCCATAATAAACCCAGTAAAGAATGGGTTGATGTTTCAAAAGCTAATAAAAATAAAAATAAAAAAATTACTACCAGAACGAAGATGGTTTCAAAATAAATTGTGATGGATAATGGATCCTTTTTGTGCAAACGTGTTTATATATTTTTACGAAAGTTATAATGTTCAACAACTGTAAAAAGTTTAAATTTTTCAAAGGATTACGTTTGTGATAAAATTTCAAAGGAAGCAGGTCACGAAGTAATTCGGCTTCCACCATATTATTGGATTTTTAATCTGATCGAGTTGATATAGCATAAATTAAATGTAGGCACTCACAACAATACATCTACTGTAAACAGTAGTGTGATCGAATTGATAAAGATATAGATAAAGTTAATAATGTAACCGCTGAAAACTGGAGAAACTGTATTCAATATGTGAAAAAATTTGATTGAAACTTATGATTCATAGATAAAATGTAATATATGTAGTGCATGTACAATTTTGTCCCATAAATTTCATAAATTTACGACTTTTGATTCTCATCGAATATTATATGGGTTTCCGTAGTAAAGACACGTTCTTAGATTATGAAACATACTTTACCAAAACAAATTTTAAATAGTTTTTGTTAGAGATTCATTTTTCCAGTAATACCATCCTTCCGAGACCCAATGCCAGGTTGGTTCAACAACTTACAAGGTCCGATGGGTTTGTTCGTTGGAGCTGGTAAAGGTATCATAAGATGTATGTATATGGATAGTAAATCTTACGCTAATTTAATACCAGTAGACGCGACAGTTAGTGGAATATTGGTGTTTTCGTGGTACTATTTGAATACAAAGTGAGCTTATTATATTTAATCAGTTGCGGCACTTGAAAATTTTTATTTATTTAAGGAATTCACCGCACATATTTAATTTATGCGTCCCCGAAATAGACGTCAAGAAAACTTGGGAAGATATATTGGATTTGGGTAGAGATATTATCGAAAACGATGTACCTTTTAACGGTATTCTGTGGTATCCGGGTGGAGGTATAACGAAAAATCGATTATATGCGAAAATAAACTTTATTCTTTTCCAAATTATCCCAGCTCTGTTCATCGACATGCTGCTATTTGTATTGGGTTACAAACCGATGTAAGTAAAACAATATCATAAAGACATCTTTGTCACTTCGTAAAATACTCTACATCTGGCAAAGTCAAAAATATTAAAATTCAGAAAATGTCAAAAATATGTACCGTGATATGAATGTTAATTTTTTCCATAATTTACAATAAATAGTTCTGTTTTCAAACATTTCCACATGTTTATAGAGTAATTTCAATTAGATTTTCCGTTGTTAACTGTAACTGCATCGTCTCCTTCAGAAGGTCTTTCCATTAACGAAATATTTCTCATGCAAATACTTCAGAAGAACAATCCCTGCCACATAAATCGTAAGAACGTTAGCCTAGATTAAGTACTATAGATATATCACTTTTGATTTCTCTAGAAACGCTGTCATAACCTCGAGCATTTAAATTGGTTATGTTCAGCGTTGCCGGAATTATTTCTTCTCAGTTTCATATGCTTCACTATCCGGCCGAGAAATTAAATTCCACAGCTGTCTTCAATCGATAATCGTTCGCTTTACTATGCTGTCACCTTTTGCATCATCATTTCTGTTCTTGCAGAATTTTTGTATTGTTGTAAAAACTGTGCCTTGTTAGTTAGTTCTTCATCCTCTGAAACAACTGAAAATCGCTTCTATTTGAATGAGTTGAGTAGTTCTTGAATCACCATAAACTCGTTCATTTTTGTTTAACAATCTATATATATATATATATATATAAAGACAGATATGTAATGACGTATGGATGACAATTTGATATTTGTAAGAAATCAATAATAAAATTATGGCCCCACACTTTAATGTGATATATTTTCTGAGACTACACACTATAGATGTCTTATTTTGCCTATGCCACTTAACGTTGCGTCTTTCAAATCATTTTTCATTTTGTCTTCGTTTCGTACACTACTTCGAATATTTTTTTACTTCTAACTTACAGAGAACAGCGAAATTTATTCACATTAAAAATTCAATTACTATTTTTAGTAAAATGCCATCTAAAAAATCCAGGCATACAAAAACAAAGCGATATAAGTTGCGTTTCTTTTGCATGAAATCTCAGATAGTTTGAACTCATTCAAGTGTAGCTCATTCAATTCTACGTCCCATTTAATTTTACTCAAATCAGATGAATAGTTATATTTACCTACCCCCTAACTGATGCAGCATCAACTTTTGTTTAACAAAAGTCAGTTGAGTTATTTGACGAATGATTGAAAAGTTTGAGGGTATATTTACTTGTTTTTTGATTAGTGCCCAGTGATTTACATCGTGGTTAAGATTCACGAATTTATTTGTATTTTACTTTTGTATTATCGAATACATTTTGGTTTGGAATGAACTGAATGAATGTCTCAGTTTGTCATTACATTTTACCCTCCATATCAGCTCAATATAAAATAAATCAGATCAATTGCAAAAGGAACGCAATGATTTTACCTACATAATTTGTTTATTAACCTTAGTTTATCAGTCACATAGCTGTTTTCTTCAAAGTTAGTTGAATACTTTTCATACCAAATTACTATTTCCGATAGAAAGTTTCATTTATTATATTTCAGTATAGTTGGAAATACTTCGTATGTGATATTCTCATAAAAATAACACGGAAACATTCTAATTAACCCTCGTATATGTTAAAAATATTTTGATTGTTTTTCAGTTTATTCAACTTCCAAATGCGTATTCTGAAAGGTACAGAAATGTTTGAATTTTATACAACCAGAGCTTGGGATTTCGAAACTGAAAATACTTTGAAAATCAGAGAATTGTTGAACGAAAGAGAGCTTGGAAATTATGTTCTCAAAGCGGGTTCCATAAATATAAGAGATTATTTAATAAAGTGTATGTTGTCTTGTCGTAGACATATTCTTAAAGAAACTGATGATATGATTCCTGCAGCCAAGAGGAATATGAAAATGTAAGTAGAAATGTTCGTTTTTTAAATAATTTCCGGTGCCAATATTACGAAAAACAGTAGATTAGTGAAACCAACAATGTCTAACGATAGCTGAAGATCTTGAAGGAATAACAAGAAACGGACTAAAGGAGCATATTCAAGAAGAACCAGAACAATAAATGATATCAAGTAGTGACCATCATTTCGCTTTTGACAGAATCGTAAAACTAAACAATTTAGTAAGGAGACGAAAAAGATGATGATATCCAATCTAAAATAAAGGTCTTCTTCTTATTCTTATTCATTTTTAGGATCTCATGATCTGTTAGTTTTGCAGGTTCCTCTGTATCAGTACCTGGGAGGCGAACTGCCAGCTGTCTATCCATCTCTTAGGTGGTCGTCCGGGTTCTCTTTTTCCTATTGGTTTCCCTTTAAGTACGATGCGTGGCATTCTACTATCTTCCATTCTTCTCACGTGGGCGTACCAGTATCTTTTTCTTTGTTTCCCTCATCTTACGATATCTTGCACCCCATATTGTTCCCTGATGTCAGAATTCCTGATTCGATCTACTTTTGTTTTTCCCACTATAGTCCTGAGCGTTTTCATTTCGGCTACCCGAAGCATGTTTTTCGTTTTGTTAGTTTCTCTTTCGAATGTCATGATTGGCCTGATACAAGTCTTATAGATCCTAACCTTGCTATCCTTTCGCATGTATTCGTTCGCCCATATTATCTGCCTTAAGCAGCCCGATATGGCAGTCGCTTTGTTCATCTGGTTTCTCAGGTTCTTCACTGGGTCGTGGTAACTCGTCCGGTCCATACCCAGGTATTTAAATTGTGAGACTTTTTCGATTATTTTGTCATGAACTACCATCTTACATCGTACGGGTTCTTTAGCATAAGTTATGCTTTTCGTTTTTTCTGTGGATGTAGTCATATTCATCGCTTGGCTGACCTAGCAGAATTTGTGTAGTTGTCTATGTAAGTCGTATCGTAGATTCTGTCCATTAATAATAGATTAAACTGAAATAGATTGAGGCTATCGCATTGCCTGATGCCTCCTGGTGTCGGTATCTCTTCCGTATAAGTGTCTCTTACCTTTACCTTGGTCTTGTTGTTCGTCTTGAGACTGCGGACTGCTCTGACGATGGTGTCTGGCGATATCAGTATATCGGAGAGGCGGACCCTATCAAATGCCCTGGTTAAATCGATGAGACAGACATACGCTGGTGTATTAAATTCGATCGATTTTTCTTTTAGTTGTTTTATAATGAATATGGCATCGTTCGCGGATCTGATCCAAAATAAAGGTAATGAAAAAAATCTTATATATCTATATATATATATATTTATATATATATATATATATATATATATATATATATATATATATATAAAAGAAAGTCGTGTTAGTTACTCCACTTATAACTCAAGAACGGCTGAACCGATTTAGCTGAAAATTGGCAGGGAGGTAGTTTAGAGCCTTCATGGATCATTGATGCCAATGTCAAATGAAGATCCAAAATTTCTGCAGATCTATTTTATGGGAAATTGTGACGAACGTGTGACAACTCGATGCCAGTATAATTTCATTGAACAAGCAGAAGAGAGAGCAATTGTATTGTCATTAGAATTATTTCAAATCAAATCACTCAGCCACAGCAACGCGTGGCCGGGTCTACTAGTTAATTATATAGAAAATGTCTCAATAAAAATAAGATAATATGTAACTAGAGGACAATAATCAGATCAATAGCAAACTGAATTTATTGTACGTGAATACTACTACAGATCGATCTATGTGAAAAGAAAATTCTTTAAGTAATAGATGACAAAGTTAATACAAAGCAAGGTTGAAGGAGAAGAATCAAAGAACTGAAAGATATCTGGAGGCAGCACCCTCCGCGCCATTGCCGTACCATCCTTCTCTCGAAGCAGTTCAAGCCATTTTTGACCACTTATAACTTCGTTGAGGATTAAAATAGAAGCCTGTATTTCTAGTAACAAAGCAAGCATCATATAAACACGGTATATTTCAAATTTTATTCAATTTGAACCAGTTGCTTAAGAATTATAACTAATCAAAGATTTTAATTTGTCACTCACGGATTGACTGATCATCAAAACTCTAAGGCACTTTTTGAAGACATAGAAGTTTCAAATTTTGAATACAATTAATGTCTAGTAAACTTATCAAAAATTGTAAGATCAAAGCATCCGAGAAAACCCATAGAGACAGAGAGAGGAGTTTGAGAAATTCTGTAGCTGAAGCTCAAGAAATAGAACCGAAAAAGTAAAAGAGGAAGACTACCTACAGAAATAAGAAAAGCTCATAAGGCAGTGAATGGGCTTTATGAAAATTCGTTGTCGTATTTAAGAATTAGATGGTACTGGAAAAGAAAAAAAGAAGGTCTATCTTCAAAAAGAAATGAGATGCCATCAAAAACAAATTTGTAAAAATCTATTTTATTTAAACATAAAAGATTTTTAATATTAATGTTCTCACTATAAGATGTTGTCAGTTTAGCTAATTACGAATAACTTAAGAAAGAAAGTCCCTCAAGTACGGACTGAATAAATCTGACTGACTTGGTATTAGATGGGTCTCACGACTTTTTACGGTGGAAAAGCTGGGTTTTTCAACATGTAATGTTTTTGATGGCATTTGTACTGTACTGAATATAACACTGAAATCCATTTAGTAAAAAAATGAAGATTAAATAAAAGATGACAGAAGAAAGCTTAAAAAGCGTCAATTGTCAATTGGAAAAAAAGAAAAATAGAAGGGAGTAGAAAAGTGAAAAAGTTCAAACTATAATAAATAATAATAAATTGGTATTTGATGCTATAGCAGCCAATTACTACCAAAAAAACCCTTTTCTCAGTATATATTTATAATTTCAACCCATTCGTAATTAATTTCTTTTGTTGCAGAATGTTTGTATTGGATAGAGTCGTCAAGTTATCATTTTTCATTTTGCTAGGATATTTCTTGTATCAATTTGGTTGTCGCATTATAGCAGCTCAATAAAAACACTTTTTAATGTATTAATATATTTATTTGTTAAACGAATTCTTTGAACAATTGGTTGTTATAAAAAACATTTAAAAAACTCATGTGTCTTTTATTTGTTGATCCAAGAATATATACAGTTGGGTTACGACCATGGAGTTCACAACTACTTCCAGTGACAGCTATAAAAAAAATAAATTTATTAAACATAACTGATATTGTTTTGAATATTTGAAGGCTGTTGTGGCTTCTGAATTTTTTTTTGCCTCCAGATAATATTTGCAGCTCGAGTTTCTAAAAGTGTACGTTAATGTTTTCTAATTCTTTAAATTCCAAAATACACGTAATGAATCAAAACTACAAACTTATTCCATAATCATTTTGCAAAGATGACATAAAGTCAAGTTGATTTTGATTTTCGATTAAACTCCTAGATGGGTTTGCCAGCATAAAAAAATCAAATTGACGAAAATAACAGTTGGCAACATTATTCAATAGTTCCCTCAGTTCCGTGGTGCCTCAATTTTCACATAAATTAATTGCTTTCCAATTAAGAAATCTAAAAAATTGTCAAAATTAGCTGATGCCTAAGCTGAATGCTTTTGTCGTATATTTTGATGGTTTTTGAATTCATTAGATCGATTTTAGACCTTATTATTCCCAGGCCACATCTTTGGAAAAACATTCTGTGTTTTTTGATGTGTCGATACCACAAATCTAACGTATTAATATTATTTTTTTAATTTTTCCGGGTTTCCGAATTACTTAACACGTTGATTGCCACGCAAGGTTCAGAATTCCGATTTAATTAATGGTTGATTTAATTATATTATATTCTTAAAAACTCAAATTCTAGTACATAGTTATCATAAATTGCATAAAATATGTTTGGTTTTTTAAAAAGGTGTTACGAATTACCTCGTAGTTGGCTTCTGTAACATAAATCTCTTCGCGGAAGCCAACAACGAGTTAATTCGTACGCAGACACGCACAAACACGATTCGACCTGTCGCTTCTCTAAAGATGTGCATCAATTTGAACACTTACAGCAACCCTTTTTCGAATCCGTTGTGTAATTTCATTAAATAAATTAATTTTGACGCTGCATTTTTTTTTCTTAATGCAAATTTGTTACCTGACTAATGCCGACCTCTGTATTAAAATTGTACAATTATTTCTATCATAAACCAAAAAATAAAAACGTTAAGTCGAATAAAAACAAGGTAAGTTATTCCGAAAAAATAAATATGAGAAGAAAGACCTTCGTAGCAGTAATCTATTACAGTAAATAGTAATTAGAACGAATAATTATAAAAACCTATTGTTTTGGTCAGCTCTTTGACCAAAAATTTAACTATTTTCCATTTAATACTCATTTTGTAAATTAAGCAAATTTTTATATGTGTCACTTACAGAACAAAGTGAACCAAGACTAAATTGATAAGAATCTCTAGTAGCATGCATTGGTTGTTTCCAGCTTAATAATTTAATGAAATTTTCCACCTAAAAAAATTTAAAACAAAAAAATTATAAACAGAATTGATAAAACTTCTAAATTTACCTCTGCTTCTTCTTCAAGAGTTAATTGTCTAGATGGAAGTTTGTATAGCACGGTTTGCAGGTTTTCAATCTGAATGTAATCGTAATATTTCAAATATGAAAAAAATATAATGAATTTATTAGAAAGGAATTTTTAAAATTAAAGCCTTTGCACTTTTCAATATAAATTACAGTGGCTTGATAGAGACAGTTTGGCCACATGAGAGTAGCCGCCATGTTTAACCCAAACTACGACACAAAATGAATGATTTTCGTATTTTTTTTTTTAATTCAAAATTACCATTTCGTAACTAGAGAAACGACTTCGTGAGCTAGATCTACATAAATAACTCTGCTCTTCATCTAATTACTCGACATCAGATAATAAATTTTGCTCCCTACTACCCTGGCATTAGAAACATTTTCAAAGTCATGCTCTAGACTCTCGTTAGGCGTCTCCAACTGAATGGTCAGATATTGGTCATAAAAGGTCAGTTAGTCTTATTAATTAATCAGAAAAAATTTTATTAAGCTTTATAGTTATACTCCAATATACCTAAGTCGCTTTTCTATAAGAGAAATATTGCTAATTATCTGGATTAGGTTGCACCCCTCCGATTTCGTTAAAATTTTAGTATGTTATAAAGAAAATTACGCTGAACAAGAATATGTGTATTTAAAGGTGCGGAAATAATCTCTTCAGGTACTTTTTTGCGTCTAAAGAAACAAACAATTGTAATGATTGCAATATTTAAATGAATCTAACCTAACCTATCCTACATACTTCTCTACAAAATGAAATCCAATCACAATCAGGGGTTGCTGTTATCGAAAACTCTTCCATGGTTTTTTCTTGATGAGGTGATCGACTATAAACAAAATAGATATACAAACTGAATGTAGAATCATCATAATTTTATTTATTGTCGACCTATCTTAATATCTCAATAAATAAAATTATGATGATTCTACATTCAGTTTGTATATCTATTTTGTTTATAGTCGATCACCTCATCAAGAAAAAACCATGGAAGAGTTTTCGATAACAGCAATCCCTGATTGTGATTGGATTTCATTTTGTAGAGAAGTATGTAGGTTGGGTTATGTTAGGTTAGGTTAGGTTTCAACGATTAATTATTTGATTCTTTAAACGCAAAAAAGTACCTGAACGGATGATTTCCGCGCTCTATATATACATATTCTTGTTCAGCGTAACTTTCATTATAACATACTAAAATTTTAACGAATTCGGAGAGGTGTAATCTAATCTAGATAATTACCGAACTATTCCCCCACTCCATCTGGTTCATTGCAAAGAACTGAGCGCAATTCTTCATTGCCCTGATACAATCAATCGGCCCAAAGCATGCGCGTTACGACAATTACAACTTATTTATTTTTTGTTTAATATTAAAATAAACGCACATGGGTGGAATTTTTTTTCGCAAATGAGGTGCTATAATTTCTCAAGGAAAAATTTTAACCCTTAATAAAAAATTTTCTAGCGCTGATCAAATAATAAGACCAAATGGCTTTTTATGACCAATTTCTGACCATTCAGATGGTATAATTGGTCAATCGAAATTTCACACGGAGGTGCTAAGATAGTGAAGCCTCGCGAGACACCACCTAGAAGCACTGCTAGGCACACACGCCCTCGATTTAGTTGCTCGCTGCGTATACTACAAAAGGGATGTGATTTAAGTGACGTTTATAACGCAATTAATTGAAGCTTTTTTCGTTTTCAAATGCTTTCTAAGAGTGACCATTAATGAAACTTGTACTTGTACTCAGTTCCCTCGTGTAACCTCGTGAAGACTCGAGTGTGATTTTAGACAAAATCCGAAACGGATTTTACGTGATAAATCTGCAGAAATTACAGATGTTTTACATCGTTACCACGTTGTAATTTTTTCCGATATTATTATTATGATCATATTCAACTAATAGCAAACGGGAGCGGAAATTTCCAAATATAAAACAGAAAATTCTGATCCAATTACCTAGATTTAGTCATTGGATATTTAGATTTTGTTCAGTTCGATCTAGTCTATTTTCGTGACATCACAGCGTTTCGTAAATGTTTTAAATTTTGTTTTTAGATAGTTTCTAATGAAAAAAGTTGGAATGAAAACTTTTGTATATTCATTTTTCATTTTATTTGATACATTTTTGGAAAATATGTGACTTTGACTTGTGTCCATCCTTTTCAACAATTAAAAATTGGTCTAAGTTGCTTCACTGTGAAGGAAAATCATTAGAAGATGACCCAAGTGCGGGAGGTGCTATGACGGTGACTACTCGAGAGAATTTTGAATGAACCGGCGCCTAGAACCAAAAGAAATTGCAGCACAGATCGGCATTTCCAAAATAAGTATTCTGAGAAACTTACATAAGCATTTAAATGTGAAAAAATTTAATGCAAGTTGGATGCCTCGAATTCTCAACGCAGTACAAAAGCAGCGTCGAGAAGAATGTGAGGGATTTTTAGAGCTTTGCCGCGACAACGAAGAAAATGTAATCCAATTAACCGAAACGGGTGTTGAAACTATGGACCTTTACTATAATCCGACGGCCAAAAGAGATTCTATGGAGTAGCATAGAAACGAAAGTCCTGAGTCCAAGCACCAAGAAATTGATCGCTACAATATTTTCCATATTTCCAAGGCTACTGAACAATAATGTGGTTTCGCAGAGATTAAACACCCACCATATAGCCCTAATCTAGCCTCTCTCGACTAATTTTTGTTCGCAAACCTGAAGGCTGATTGGAATGAATAATTGTTGATTGACTTCTTTATATATTTAAACTTGCCTATGATTATTTTTGAGAATTATCTTAAATTTTGTTGTAAATACAAAACAGAACACCATTATCTGTTGCCTAATAAATAAGTCAGCTTAGTAGTAAATATTGAAAAAAAAACAAATATTTCAATGCATTTAAACAAAGCTACAATACAAAATAAGTATTGGAAAAAAACATCTGGAAAGAACTAATAAAATTTGACATGACAACATAACCTAGAATTGCGAAACTTTTCATGTATATATAGAAATTCAGGTATTTTTTTGTGGACAGTTTTTTTTCCAAATTTATTTGTCATAAACAACTGCTTACCAATGTTTGTATGCTATCCGTAAGAAGAGAGAACGTTATTAACAAAGCAGATTTCAAAGTAAACCTTATAAAAACGGCATAATCGTTAAATCCCAATGAATGTCTTCCAACTAAAGCTATACAAGACATAGCTAGTATCCAAATAGCTATTAAAAAGTTTCCTAGAATAGTATTTTGTAATATACCTACATATAAATGTCTAGTTCGTTGAAAACTTTCTAATATCATTAGATAATGTCTCCTCAACGTTTTTAGTTTTTTCAAAAAATTTGTTTGAGGATTTACGACGAATATTTGGTTAGTTATTAGAGTTGATTCGAATTCATACATTTTGGATTTGACTTCTTTGGATATTTGATCAAATAATCTTTTGAGAAATATTACGTAACTAGACATGTCCAACCAAAATCTCAAATAGAACCCAGCTTGAAGATAACCTACAAAATTTTATAATCAACTTTTTTTACCATGAAAATTTTTTGCTCCAGTAGAAATCAATTTTTTGCTCCAGTAGAAATCAAATGAAGTCAATTTATTTTAAGTCATATGATTGAAGACAACTAATCAGTACAACATTATACTGAAAACAGATCCCATGAGCTGGATACATATTGATTTATGACATATTTATGGACTTTTGGTATAATATAAAGTATCTATTAGATGGTAATCAGACGGCGGAAGAATTGGCGTTGATTTTAATAGATTGGGCTAAACGTGAGAAGAAAAGATGGTACAAAGTTTAAGGAAACTACGGTCAAAACCATGTGGAACCTACAAGAAAAATATTATAAATAAATGAACGTTATTACTGACCCAATCAAAAATACAATCAGATCCCTGTAAAAGGAAACAAAGTCAGATAGCATAAGTTCCGTAGAAATATCGAAAATGATAAATTTATGGAATGAAAATACACCAAAAGGGTTGTTGCAACGGAAATTCTGGGGAAGCTGCTGCTTGCTTGACTGACTTTTTTTGAATCAAATCAAACAACGATGGTTCTGTAACAAATTGAGTTAACTATAACTCTGTATCCAGCAAGTTTTGCGAGGGTGGTTCAAGAGAATGTGCACTGAAAGCAAGTGTTAATAGAAAACAACGGCAATAAAGTTTATCCTGTCAGATTATTTAAAAAATTTTTGTCAAAAAGAGGTTCAAATATTAAAATTAACAGATTTAATAATAATAATCGTCACTGGAAATCCGGAAATGATCACTGATATGATAATCTTAAATACCAAAGAAAAAAAAATATCAATCACTCCAGTAGATCGACCGCGGTTAGTAGATTCGCCAAAAGTGATGTACAAGATCAAGAGCTTATAAACATTACAATGCCCACAAATAAAACCCTGACGAAGAACATTATAATCAAATTATTAACAGCTTGCCCATTGGAAATCTTCATCAGATCAAGTCTGGATCTTCACTGTTCTTTTGCTAATTGCACCTTCAAAACTTTGTTTTTTTTCTGCATTTTTTCTATAATTAGCAAAAAATTTCTATCCGAATTACCCCTCGAACATTGATAAAAGCTGAAAAATTTTATAAGAACTTTCACAAGCTAGTTGCTTCTAAGCGACGGCGTCGGTCTGTTTCCAAGCGACAAACTTCGAAATCTGATATTTTTCTCCAAAAATTATCAATGTCCTTGGGTTATTACTACTGATAATATACTTAGAACATCACAATACTTACCAAAACTTATTCTGTTTATACATTTGAGATAAATTAAAATATTTATATCGTCTTTTATCAATAACATTGTGATTTCGAAACTAGATATACCGATCGTTAACAGAATCCAAGCAATCGATATTCTGTAATTCCATACGAAGTAACGATCCTCCACTGGGAATTTATTGAGGTAATGTGATATGTGAATCATTACCCTGGTTTCTGTAAGCTTTTTCTTCCAAAATAAATTTGCTTGTATGATTGTAATGATTGTAGCTATAGACGTTACGAGTTCCATGATGCTTAGAGCGGTAGCATCTCCTATGTGTTCTGTTTTTATTATAAGGTAAAGTTCCATAATTCCTGACAGAAAAATGAAACATTATAGGACTTTTCGGAAACTATGATCGGGTTAACCATAGTCATATGATAGGATCCTTTCTACCCTGGTAGACCGATGGGTGTATGTATGGAATATGGCAATTGGATAGTATCGTAGAAGCACAAGGAGGTTAAAGATTGGTATTATAGGTCTTGGAGGTCGAAAATTCTACCCTCATATCCTCTAAGATGTGTATGGTGCATGGCGTACAGTGAGGTATACATTATGTAGTAGAAGGCTCCTCTAAATAACGGGAACAAAAAGCTAAAAGAAGCCAAGAAGCCCCCCTACAGAAACTTTAGTCCTTCAGGTTGGGGTTTGTGACGATGGAAAAAAGAATGTAAAAAAACTAACTCTATACTATCATCCATAATGGAACTAGAATAAAAGGTGAATAATAAAGGCAAGGAAAACGCATAGTTAATTTTAGAACTTTAAATGTACAATGCTGCAGTGGTAAAATAAACAGCCAACAAATGATTATACTGACAGAAACAAAGAAAAGGGGAAATGGTATAAAAAGGCTTCACAATTATATACATTTATAGAGTGGCGGACCAAAAGGCTAGCATGCAAGTAGAGTATTACCTATACTGATACTATGGGTAAAAAACTTAAAGAAGAGTACGAAAAATGAGATCGATCGAAAGTATCGAGCCATCATCAAGTACCTGTTGTATTTAAAAGGGTTAAGAGGTAAGCAGATTTACGAAGATATGCTTAATACCCTTGGTAATCAATGTCCTTCGTATGTGAACGTGAAAAAATCGACTGCAAGCTTCAAAAGAGTTAAATTTTCCATTGAAGATGATGACCGATCGAGAAGGCCAGTTTCTGTGTCAGTCTCCGAAAATATCGATGCAGTTCATGACATGATTTTATCAGTCCGTCAAATTGGGCTGAAACGGATATCTGAAGCAAATTTTGCTAAGGTGGTTCTAGAATGTGCACTGAAAGCAAATGTTTAATAAAAAAAACGGCGGCAACGTTTGTCCTGTCAGATTATTTAAGAAATTTACGTAAAAAAAGACTCAAATATTAAAATCAACAGATTTAAGAATAAATCGTTACTGGAAATCCAAAAATGATCACTGATATTATAAAATGTCTATTGGAAGAATCACGATTAAAAATTGGACAAAATCGTCTGCCCAAGCGATTGGCTTGAATACCAAAGAAAAAAAATTACCAATCACTTCAGTAGATCGATCGCGGTTAGTAGATTGGCCAAAAATGGTATAATAGATCTAGTCAATTTGGACATGAGAAAAATTGCTGTAAAATGGATCCTCAATGTTTGAATGTTGACCAAAAGCGTGCAAGGGTAGAAGCATCGCGTTCGATCTGTGTTCGATTTGAAAACGATGTCGACTTCTTAAGCCGAATTGTTACTATGGATAAGACTTGGGCACATTTCTACGATCCAGAAACAAAGGAACAATCGATGGAATGGCGACATTCTAGTTCTCCAAGACCTAAGAAATTTCGTGTCCAAAAATCTACTGGAAAAGTTCTTGCTTCAGTTTTTTGGGATTGCCATGGAGTAATCATGATTGATTTTTTGGATAAAGGTAGAACAATAACCGGAGATTACTATTCGACATTACTGACCACTTTACGGGAAAAAATTAAATAGAAAAGACGCGGAAAGCTATCCAAAGGTGTTTTGTTTTTGCACGACAATGCCCTGCACACAAATCTCATGTTGCCATGTAAAAAATTCGTAATTTAGGGTTTGAATTACTAGAACACCCCTCTTATTCACCAAATGTGGCTCCGTTCGACTATCATCTCTTTCCTCAACTGAAAAAACGTTTAAAAAGTCGTAAATTTTCTTCCAACGAGGAGGTAATAAAAACTGTGGAGGTCTGGTTTGCAGAGCAAGAAGAAACATTTTTTTTGAAAGGTCTAGAGAAGTTGCAGGTTCGATGTGATGTATTCAATCAAGAGGAGAATATGTTGAGTAATAAAATATTTTAAGGAAGTGATGTAGTAAGTAAAGTAAAGTAAAGTAGAACAGCAGTATACGGAAAATGAGGAACATCAAGAAAAACTAGCGAGCAAGGGCTAAGTGAGAGAGGAATAACAATAATAGGAACCAATGAGAAGTGGAAATCGGCAAAGGATCACAAACAATGCAATTCAATTAAAGTATACCAACCTAATATAACAACTGATGTATGAAAAATAGAACACAATAATCTTTTAGCTGGAGAATCTGAAACCCATGTTTTCCTCCAAGGATCTTTTTTATTATGTGGACAATTATAATTCATCAAACCATAGCACAAAGAAGTGAAAATTGATGTTAATGTAAACATACATATAAAACAAGTGCTGGTCATTGTTTTTCATTTATATATTTTGAATGCGTTTTAAACTAAGAATTATCTCTATAGAATCACAGTTAATATGAAAATTTGTCTCGGAAAATCCAATATGTAAGTGATTTTTGATGATGATTTGATTATTTATCGTTATGATATCTATACTAGATCTAAATTATGTTTCATATTTATTTTCCTATGAGGTGTACTAGGTGGTTTAACGAAAATGCAACAAAAGATATAACCAATCCATATTTTCAGCATTCACTTCCATAATACTGTAAGTTTTTGAAAGGAAACGATTTAATTTGAGTTAGACGAATAGGCAGAATGTCAATACTAACAAAAACCTAAGAGTAAGGAATCAAAAGCCCTTTACCACTAGTATTTCATTAAAAAAAAATTGGGGCGCTACATCCGAGTAGGACTAATTTGTACTACATTTCCCTCTCACGAACAGACTGCTACTTCACTCAAAACATAGAAAAGGCTATTACAGGAGAGATATTGCTGTAGCAGTTTACATCGATATAGATAATCCATAAAAAAGACGTTAGAAGAACGGGAGGGGGAAATCCCTACTTTCAAATGCACCCAAGTGATGATACAACGACGTATAGTAATGGCGGGAATGAACGGAAACATTTCCATAATTACCAGAGTGAAAGACTGTCCGCAAGGCGGAGTTCTATCAATCCCACTGTGGTCATTGGTACTGGACTAAATTATTACTTAATTTAGCAGCGCTGGATTCACAGTTCTAGGCTACGCTGATAATATGGTAGTGATAGTAAAGGAGGTAAATATACGCGCACCTATCCTTCATGGAACTCAATCGATAATTTCCAACGAAGTAAAATATCTGGGAGTCATCCTGGATAGTAAATAAAAATGATGCCTTGACATAGTATGAATGAAAACACAAAATACGAACGATTGAGTCGATTTGGGATTCCCGGAATTATAAAAAAACAGGTTCATTGTTGCCAGATATTTTTAACGAATATGACATAGGTGGTAGGAATGAGAACTTATTGGTAACTAGGAGGACTGATTTTAATTTAAATTGGCAATTTTGCAGATTCTTGATTGGTCAAATCGCAGCCGGTTTTACACAGCACTTTTGCCATGATTCGTAAACAGTGTCCTTTTGGTTCTTTCTAGCATTCTTGTTATTTTTTCATTAAAATATGAAAACAGTTCTTGTAAGGACTAATTTGAAAATGGACAGATAATATTCTGAATACTAGCAGACATCATTTGTGCTCCAACAAAGGAACTCTGTTATTTAAGTCCAAAACATTGTGAATTTGTATAAACAAATATCGGACGATGGATTGTGTGGATCAAAAAACGCAATAAATTATAGGGTGTTCCATTTAAAATTCTAAAGTTGATGTCGATACTGAAAAATTGGGATACCCTGTATCAATAATCTTTTTAATACAAAGAACTTTTGTAATTGAAGTTTGTTTGATACCAGCCATTGTCAAAGTCATGGGAAAAGTCGTTAACCAGCAAATATTGAGTCTGCTAACTTCATCAGCGATCATCAATAGATCAACCGGGGGGGGGGGCAATGTCCCCAAGGAATATACTGAATTTATAAAGAAATATGGTGAATCCAGAGCAATAGCACTAGATATAACGAAGGATTTTGATAGAGTTTGGTACACCAACCTTCGAAATAAATTAAGATCGTACAGTTTGTCATCCTCACTTATTGATTGATTTAGTAGCTCCTCAAAGACCGATCCATTTAGATCGTTGATGATGGTCACACCTCAAAAAGGTTTAAGGTCAACGCTGATGTTCCCCAGGGATTCACCTTATCACCGATTCTCTTTTTCATGTACATCAATGATCTACTCGACAAAACTGCAAACTGATAATCAGTAGAAACATCAACATCATTCCGATCCGATCTTGAAAACATTCTGCAGGTGTGGGGTAGAAGCAATCCGATTGAGACCTAGGCTGCGGTTTTTATAAAGAAGGCTGACACTGCGGCTCAGGATTTGGTCCTGTCTTGACATAGAATATCACCATCAACACAAAGTTATAGGTTTTGAGAAAAGTATATGGTTTAACTTTTGTTTGACACCCTGTACCTAACCTGTACTATGAAATGTTCCAAATAAGAAATATAATAAAATATATATTAAAAATGATGACAAATACATTATTCTGCTAAAAGGTACAGATATTTTTGATGATTTATTCCTATATAGAACAAAAAAACAATTTGTTTTATTTTTGAACCGAATTTCTTCAACTAATTTTTTATTCAATTGATCTTTATTTCTAATAGCTCAATTTTCGACAAACAGTCTGCTCTCTGATTAATGACCAAAAACTACTCAGATCTTATCATTGTTTTAAAATTTGTTTCACCAATAAATACAAAACTTTTCAAAACTTCATGAGCCACCACATTTGACAACTGTTATTAACCTTCTAAATGCCGCTTGACATGATCCTTTTGAACCTTGGGCCCTATGTGATATGTTTCCTATGGAGGGTAGGGGTAAGAAGAACCATCTCTGTGCTACAGAAAGTGTCCATCAAATCCTTTACGTTAGGGAGGCGCTACTACAGCATAAGTGTAAATTTTAAATAAAGCGCTAGAAATTTAAGAATAAGGACAGAGAAGGAAAGAAGGAAAGAAATACAACAATTCTTACAAATTCACAATAATTAATTAACATTCGGCGTTATCTCACAGCAGCTTTGATAGATTTTATTCAAAGTTATTATGGACTACGTGAATAGCTTAGATTGTGTATATCAATTAGTGCGATCAATTTAGACATTCGAAGTTACATAAATTCCCATCAAGTTGAAAATCGGTAAAATTGCTTAAAATACAATTGAAAATAAAATTTGAATATTCCCCATAATTTCCGTGTATGGAAAAAATTTTATTCAATGTCAAATGTCAAAAAAAATTAGTTTTTCACAATTTTCGACAAAACGGTGAGTTTTACATAAAAGTACTTTTGACGAAAATTGTAGATCATAAAATTATCTACAAAAAACGTATCAATTCTTTTTGTCCTACAAGCCACTGTTTCTGAGATTGACGGATTGGAACTGTCATAAGATCTCAAATAAATTATCAATAGACGAAGATGCTGCTAAAGTTCGACGATGTTCTTCTGCGGCTTTGGTATTTCTCATGCAATCATTATTGCCATTAAATACGACGGTAAATCTGAAACATTATAACTTTTACAACTTGAATCGTTATATCTCAGAAACGGTGACTCGTAGGACAAAAATTATAAATACGTTTTTTGTAAATAACTTTTTGATCTACAGTTTTTGTCTGAACTATTTTTATCATAAAACTTCCCGTTTTGCTGATAATCGACAAAAACTTTCACCTTGAATAAAATTTTTTCTATATACGGAATTGATGGGGAAGATTCAAATTTTATTTTCAATTGTATTTTAAACAATTTTACTAATTTTTAGCTTGATGGGAATTTATGTAGCTTCATTTTTATTTTTTGGTCTAATTTCACCGGAACAAATATTTCTTCCGACAGGAGCGCCATTCTGGTCTAATTTTTAATTATAATTTACCGTCTACAAACGGACAGTTTTAAAGCTAAGCCCCCATATGAGATGGTCTTCGTAACATCTATCCTCCATAATGTTTGCGGCTGATAGGAATAGAAAAAAATTCAATTTAACCGATTTTTATTATTTTACTTTTTAGAAAATATGAAAATAGACTGTATGCCTCAATAGATTTAGAAAATATTTATAATTAATTTAGAACAAAGAATTTCTATCATCTACAAGAAATTTTGATACAAATATATAGAAGAGCCATAACAGTAATCCATATAAAAGAATATTCTTCGCAACGTCCAAATAATATAACCTAAAAAATATTAAAAGACAATAACTTTATTAATTCCCCAGTGATTACAATGAAGATCACCTTCTAAGAACCTTTCTAGCGTGAGGAAGAGTGGAAGGATCCTCTTTAACACAATATTTTCTAGTAGCCAATATGTAATTTAAAAAATATTTATTATAATCTATCTTTTGTCGATTACTGTAGAATATCTGTTGATCTGTTTCATTCAAAGACTCGTAAATCCTCGTCAACTTATCGTTGTGGAAGTACCAGGGTCTCGTTGTGTAATATTGTAATAATTTCAGTCCTTGACTAACTCTCTTTTGAATACGAATCATACTGAAAACATGTTAAATGCTCAAAAAAAAAATTAGTAAAGTGGGGTCAAAATCCGTTATGTGTCCACAACTCCATTATTTCCATATGGACATAATTGATACTAGGAACTAAGTAGTTAAAAATTTTGAAGAAGTTATACACACTAGTGAACTTAAGGCAATGCGTTTATCTTTTGAGGCAAACGTTTAGGTCTAAAAAATCGCTCTTGAATTGGGGAAAGTGACCTAATATGGAATACCATTTTGTTTTTCTGTTGTAGAAGAAAATCATAACATATCAAGTCATATAGCTGCGCTTAAATTATTGACAGTCTTGTTTTACATATATTAATTTAAAATATGTAGTAGAAATAACTTATTAATAATTTGAAACGAATACCGAAACTACTCTAAAAATTGGACTCCTCCCGCATTGTCCACTGTCCATTCATCTAACAAAGTAGATGTCCCAGGAGTAATACTGTATATTATAATGGACATTGGTAAAGTAGGTGATTCGTGATCTTTCGTTTACAACCTATAAGAAACAGTTCTTTGTTTCTTTGCGAATACCACTGAACGCCCACAGTTCTTTCCGTACCTATCAACATCATATTTACTTTACATATACCTGTTGTATTTGAAAGGGTTAAGAGGTAAGCAGATTTACGAAGATATGCTTAATACCCTTGGTGAACAATGTCTTTCTCTTTCATAAGAGGTAAATTTTCCATTGAAGATGATGACCAATCGGGAAGGCCAGTTTCTGTGTCAGTCCCCGAAAATATCGTTGCAGTTCATGACATGATTTTATAAGTCCGTCGAATTGGGCTAAACCGAATATCTGAAGCACTGAATATTTTGTACGAACGCGTTCATCATATTGCTCACGTCAATTTGGACATTATGGATGGAAATTGCTGCAATATGGATCCCCAAATGTTCGAATGTTGACCAAAAGCGTGCGAGGGTTCGATCTGTGCCCCATTTTAAAAAGATGTAGACTTCTTAAACCGAATTGTTACTATGGATGAGACTTGGGTACATTTCTACGATACAGAAACATAGCAACAATCGATGGAATGGCGACACTCTGGTTCTCCAAGACCTAATAAGTTTCGTGACCAAATATCTGCTGGAAAAGTTCTTGCTTCAGTTTTTTGGGATTGCCATGGAATAATCATAATTGAGTTTTTGGATAAGGGTAGAACAATATTACTATTCGACATTACTGACCACTCTACGGGAAAAAATTAAAGATAAAAGACGCGGAAAGCTATTCAAAGGTGTTTTGTTTTTGCAGTACAACGCCCCTGCATACAAATCTCATGCTGCCATGCAAAAAATTCGTGATTCAAGCTCCGTCAGACTATCATCTCTTCCCTCAACTGAAAAAAAGTTTAAAAGTTCGTAAATTTTGCGTTGCAGGTTTGCTGTAATAAATGTATCCAATTAAAGGGAGAATATATTGAGTTATAAAATATTTTGATTTGGAAATTTTGTTTGGTTCTATAATAGGCTAAGAATTTTTCAATATATCCTCGTATATATAATAGTTAATGTTCAATTCACATGACGGATTTTGACCGAAAGAAACTTAACGAATTGTTTGATAAGTATATTACGTCAAAACTACTGCTATTGATACTTACAAAGGTTTATTGCCGGTTAAAGTCATCAGAAAATCTACGAAATAAGCAGGAATTATGTGGAAAAAGAAGGCGGCTATGCAGTGTACGAAATAATTTGATTTAGCGCTTCCTCCAGGATACCAAAGACATACACTGAATGGATAATCGTATACGTGCTTTCTGCATATTTCTAATGCTTCCCCCCATTTCAATATATCATCCTGAAAAAGTACAAAGAAATTTCCGTTTCGTGAAAATTGATGTCGAAAATGGTATCTTAAGTGGGTTGGGGTACTTAAACCACAAAAAAAATGAAGATTTTTAATATCGTCTCATTTTAGTTTACATATTTTTCTCTAAATTTCCAAAGTTGGGACGATGACCGCCTTGGACGATTGAAATTTCTGAAAATTTTTCATGTTTGGGTACAAAAAAATCGCCGTGGTATAAAACCAGAGAATACGGTTACTGAGTCAGCAGTGCGTAGCCCAATTCAATCAATCTTGTCGAGACGGGACGGACGCGTTATCAGGGTGAAAGAGCACTTTTCCTTTTCCAAATGGGGTGTTTTATTTTAATGTTGCATGAAACCGTCCCAATAGTTCGACATAAAAAAAATTTTGACGATGTCACCTTTCTCCATATAGGCGATATAGATCAGACATTGTAAATACCAAAGAACGTTTAACATCACTTTTCCCCCCGAAAGGACAGTCTTTGCGTCAGATAAATCTATGATTGGACTGTTCCATGGTACTTGGTACGTGCCATGTTTCGTCGACTATCACGAAACGAGGCAGATTGCGCTTAAAAAATATCACACTGGTCTACATGGTTGCGATTGTTGTCCGAAATAAGTAAGCGCAGGACTCACCACGCTAAAAGTTTTCACGTGGTAAAAATTTTGTCCACGTAATCTTTTGAAACGCCTACTGTCACCAGAACAGTCCACGCACTTTAATTTCGCTGCGCGATTTGTCAAAAATATCCTCGGAAACTCCCACTTCCCTAAAAGTCGAATTTGACTGAAAATTCGAAAATAGTCGTCTACAAAAATATACTTTACAAAAAAAATTAAATTATTTTTGCGAACTTCACTCGTAGGTAAAATCATATGAAATCTAGTAAATATTCTGAATTCCATGAAAATGTTATGTACGAGTAATCACGAGTACATAACAGTACGAGTAATTATTATTTAATCATATCAGAATACGCGGTCATCTAGAGCAATAGCACATTAGGTTAGGTTAGGTTAGGTTCGGTTAGGTTAAGAAAGGCTAGATTAGGTTAGGTTAGGTTAATAGTTGAAAGCTTATCGTGAAAAATGTAAGTACTTCTTCCATTTAATATTATAGGTATCAATGACGTGACAGTTGAGCATACTTATAATTTCGTGGTTCCCGATTCCGGTGCATACATCCTACACAAAATATATGGCCGCCGTGATTATCACATGGATGGTTACATCGTGAAATCTTCGTATTAAATGTAATTGTTCATAATTCATAATAAGAAATAAAATAACTTTTTATTATTGTTTAATGAAATCATGAAACAGTAAACTAAAATTATGTTGAAAATGAAAAATATTTTTTTCTGATCACCCCTTAAAAAATATTTACCCTACCATAATATAACTTATTTTGTCCTCTAAAAAGATCTAAAATGTGGCAAAAAATTTTTGGAGTGTTTTTGTGGTGGAACCCCACTTCTAAATATTTACCCAACTTTACTTCATAACAATTTTCTGAATTGTAAAAAATAAAGATACTTAAATTTTGCGCAAAATTCAAATTTTTTGATATACTGTTTAAAAACATTGATATCTGATTATTGCATTTTAACTTTTGGACCATGCTGAACTTTTTATCACAAATATACACAATAATAAAAAAGTTTTTGCTTCTTTTCTTCTGCGGTATAGGACGAATTATTCCCGCTTTTTAATACTTCTTTTATTATTAATACCCATCGTTTTTTTTTTCAATTTGTTTTCGTATTTATTACATTTGATGTATATTTCTGTGAGAGTCCAAAACTCCAGGCATTCTTGAACATTTTTATTGAAATTTGAAAATACAAAAAAAATCTGTAAAACTGATATCGATGCGTTACGAATTTCTATGAAACTAATTCTCATACATACCCTATTAGCTGTGATATTATAAACTTCCACTTCATTTTTCTTCGGCTCTTTACCAACCTTCCACGCAACAGTTAACAAACTATTAATAGCCATATCAACAGGTACAATATCAGCATTATATTCTAAATTACAGTGCATTGTCCTTATCACTCCTTTACCTGCTCCCACTAATATTCCCGTAGGACCATTCAAGTTATCAATCCAACCAGGAATCGGTTCTTTATAAGCAGCAGTTACTACAACAAATTTCTCAATGAAACGATTTGAACGATAGATCAGAAACTGATGATTGATTCCATTGTACTATTTTCTTTTAGAAATAGTCCATACATCTCCAAACGAAGCTGGAAAACTAAGAAAGTATCATAAATCTACGTAGTTTCAATTTACAACTGGATTCCCACTTCACTCTTAAATAGGGTACTTATTAGAATCTAAATAGAAATATTTATCATAATGGGGAATTGAAAGAAATTAAAATAAAGATGAAAAGTTAGAGTGTTTAGAAAACTTTACGCTCGAAGACGTAATTAAAAAGAAAAAACAAAAAGGAAGGAACAAAAACAGGAATTTGCGGGAGAATTTGGAGAAAAGATGACAAACTCCTACAAGGAAATTCATAAACTATCCTTTGGAGACATTCAAAACGCAAGAATTAATAATAATAAGAACTAATCTATAATAATAAAAGGGGCAGAAGAAGATATAATAGCAAACGAAGAAGATATAGAAAGATGAAGACAATATTTTAGAGATCTTTGAGAAAAAGAAGCGGAATCCAAAGAGACGGAAGGACAAGCAGAAGAAGTCGAAACTTGAAATTTAAAAGTTGGAATAAATACAAAAAAATTGATACCAAATGCTATGGTTATTTTGATGTGAAAAAACAAGTCGGGTGACTTTCCTATTTGCTTCAGATTTATACAGGGTCATTCACGGGAACCTGATGTTTTTGAAGTGGGTTGTACGCGGGCGCGCATGGTGTAGTTCATAGTATTATTAAAATTTCAGTCATTGAGATGGAGCCGTGGATACTAGACCAACGTTTGTACGCGTATGACAGTTTTTTGCGAAATGACAAATCCGTAACTGCTGTCCAGCGAGATCTCCGCTGTCAGTTTAATATCCATAGTAATGCAAGTGTCCCTTCTCGTAACACAATATTGCGATGGGTAAACAACCTTCGAACAAGTGGATCAATATTGAAGAAAAAACCACCGGGTCCCCAACGATTTGTAATGACAAAATTGTAATCGCTGCTGGGAATCTTGCTCTTTTAACTGCTGTACGACGGCTAACTGGAAATTTAGATCTGTATGCAGAATTTGTTTTATCGTACATGTGCTCATTTGAAGTGCTATTGAATGTCTCTGAGTAGAGCGGCGTGGGCTCCTGACAAAGGCTTCCCTTACTCGTTCAATGTTCTCCGGAGCGCTAGCAGTTCGTTGGGGACCCGGTCGTTTCTTCTTCAATATTGATCCACTTGTTCGAAGGTTGTTTACCCATCGCAATATTCTGTTACGAGAAGGGACACTTGCATTACAATGAATATTAAACTGACGGTGGAAATCTCGCTTAACAGCAGTTACGGATTTTGTCTATTAGAACTAGTCTTTTATCTGACGCAAATTATATATTATATATATTATATTGCCATCCGTTTATTCAGTTTTTACCACATGCTGACAAAACTTGATGCAATGTTTCTACTGGTATAATTGTATTCTGGATAATTTGCTACCTTGTCCTACGTATAAAATCTTGAGTAGTTTTAAAGGCATTAACATTGCCGTTTGGCAATGTTAATGCCTTTATTAAATTACCGCGTTAAGTCGTGGCTACACCTACGGTTAACGTCGATTATCGCGATAATTAATGGTTATTCTCGTTAGCGTGTCCCCAAAGTTAGTGATATAAACAAACGTATACAGATACAGAAAAAGTATTTATTATTAAAAAACTGTTGAACCAATTGTCTACATAGCTTCCGAAATTTTGAAAAGAACTTGTCATAGCGTGACACAAGCTTCATAAAAGAGGTTATTTTCTGTTTTTCAACCATGTGGTAACATTTTCTTTCAGCTGGCATTGATTGTTTGTCCTCCTGGTAAGGAATCCATCAGCGAAATGCGTTTACTGTCCCAAGAAAACAGTGCACATGAGTTTTAAAGGTCTCAAGATTTGTTTAAGCTTAACTTCAGTTAGGGACAAAGTGTGCCTCTATTCCTTTAACTTCTGGAGTGTTGTAGGATATCCAAATTTCATCCCCGTGACTATCGAGAAAAACATCATTACTCTACATCTTGATTGTAGCGTGTCATAAATTATAGTTGTAAAGTATAGTAGTAAATTATGTAGCCCATCTGTTGTTTTTTGTGTTGTTCAGAATATATTTTGGGTACCCAACGTAAACAAAATTTTGATAATGGTGGGCCAATTTCATGAATTTGTGACCATTTGTGGCCGAAGTCCCTTGAACAGCCTTTGACTTGAACTTTTTGACGTTATTAGACCAACCGTGAGGCTTGCCCACGTGTTTAAACCTCGCCAGTGTGACTGCATTCATAGATGACGTGGTCTGTCGTTTCTACGTTCTCGGTGTACCAGCGAAATTCTGGTCCATGGTGCCCATAATGTGAAGATAGCGTCTTAGATAACCGTTTCGGGTTAAAAGTCCAGTTACTAGTCGAGTTTCGCGCCTATTTAAATGAAACAGTTATTTGGTGAGAGATGCAGAATGCCCATCTATGTGTGACTTAGCTTGTCTCATACCGGGTGTCTCTATCCATCTCAGTAGAGCCTGTTTTGCAAGCAAACCGTAGAGATATCTCAAGAATGAATTCCATAGCAAGAACAGTAATAATAAAATTACAGTTTTGCTTAAGCTTCTCTTCATTTGGGTCTATCAGTTCACCAAAGACGTTTCTCATCGTGCATCTGATCACGAACTATCTGACACATCTTCAAATAATTGGAATCTGATTGAATCACTCCTAGCATTTTGTCCGTAAATTTCACAGGTTTGCTAATAAATTTCTCTTGGTTCAACTTTATTTGCACTTAGAAAACGAATCACAGATCAGATTTCGGCAACATTTTCAATGATAGCTGATATCATAAAGAAGCACTACAAAGAACACGTTGGCAGCAGCGATCTCAAAATGGCATACATTTCTTCTGTTTGAGTCAGAGTAACTGCAGTGCATGCTTGGAACTGTGATCGCAGCGCTGCCGCTGGTAGAAATAGAAACGGAATATACTTTGTATCATGTTAAGAATGAATTGGGCGTCAGTTCCTCAATATACTAACCTAATGATGGTCTAGTGATGACAATGGGTATTTTTTGACTATATTCAGCAACAAGATGTTCTGTTAGTCCCTTTGTATACGCATAGCTGTTAGGATATTTACGTAAAATAGTCGGAGCTAAAGCTGCCAAAAGATCGTCGCTCATCCAATTGGCTAGATCCAGCATTTTTCTGGAAAATACAATTTCAATTTTTGCTAAACATCATAATCGAAATTTGATTACCTTGGTTCTTGTGGAGCTTCGTACAGTTTTTCTTCCAATTGTGTAACGTCGCAATGACAATAAGAAGTCGAAACGTGTACGAAAACTTTCAGTTTTTCTAATTTACACAACCATTCGAGAACATTCAAAGTACCACCTGTATTTAAAAGTATTGCTGATTTGATTGGTTGATCGAATTTTACATTTGCTGCCATGTGGAATACGCTAGTTACAGTTTTTTCTAAAAATGTTTGATCTTCTGGTGACATTCCGCAGTTTTGTAATGTAATATCTCCACCAATACATTTCAGTTTTTGCAGAATACTTTTTGCGTCAATTTGTTGCTTGACGTTATCAAAAATCTAAATATAAAAATATGTTAGAATGAAAACATCATTAGTGTTACAGGTAGATAATAAGTTTGACCCGACCAGCTAATCTGCACCGCTCTTGGAACGATTTAAATCACATTTTAGCGCAGCAATCTCTAGTTATGCACAGTTCTTGTAATAGTACCTGCTGTCATCCGGAGACGGTTCACGAGTCTAAAAACAGAATCGTTCGTAACACGCAAGCTCTATTGCGCAGAATCGTCACTGTACCAAAGACGAATCTTTGACGGCCTGGAACAAATCTAAATAGGCGCTCGCGTTGGGAGTTAACTGTCCATTGGATTTTTGAAGATCAAAGGGATGAGTTTAAGGTGCTTAAACATACAAAGTGAATTCTTATTAAAAATGACTTTGTATTAGGACAAATGAATTAGTTTTGGAATTTCTAGAACTGCATCAAGCAGAGCCGGAACTAACTTGAAGCTTTAGGGGAAGTTAAGCACTTTTCATTACAAAAAAAGAGTTCTAGCAACAATTCTGCTCATTTTCCACAAGTTTACAATATCCTTGCTTTTCAAACCACATTTCCCGATTACATACACTAGCCACAACATTGCATATTTAAAGAATAGAGAGAAAATTTTTCACTTCCTTAAGTAGTAACTCTTTAAGAAGTCATTTCGCAATAGCACTAGGAATAATAAGGTCTAAAACTCAACAAAACACATAGAAACTTACAGAAAAAACATTTGTTGACCCCATGACAGACATTTTTCAATGGGCATCATCTTATTTTGACAATTCACTATTTTACTCAATATTCAAATATTCTCGGCTGCGCATGTTATCACAAGTTTCAGAATTTAGACAAGAATACTGCATTCGAATGTGAGTTAGTAATACAATATTAATTCCACCCCTTTCACTATTTCTTAAACAAACAAAATTGAAACTAGCGCAACTCTAAGAAGCTTTAAAACTTTCATTAATGGTGAGTAAAAATCAATCTATCAAATAATACCTACTGGAGAGTTTAGAAATTCTTCTAGCCTCTGCGTAGAGTTTTTGCCCTTCTTATTTCTGATTACCATGTAGACGGCTGCTACATCTGGACAAGATCTGAGTATTTTTTCTACCAATATCTTCCCCATGAACCCAGTAGCTCCGGTAACAAGAACATGCTGACCTTTATACCATTCTGCTATTTCTGAAGTTTCCATTATTGTGAAAAATACTTGATGAAAATTCTAAATAAAATCTATAAGTTAAGAAAATTTCAGTGTTTTGGTCAGTCATTCTGATGAAAAACAATAAATATAATGATTGTATTGATAACTAATAATTAACTTTTAATCATTTTATAATTGCCACCGACAAGTTAAAGATTTAATAAATTCTCTTAAAGAATTTGATCTGACTGAGTGAACATAATTAAATACCCATGAAATGAATGTTACTAAACAAAAAGTGAAAATTAATTGTGTGATGAAATTGTCGACTGCAATAAGCAATTTTACCAACCAAAGTAAAATATGTAATTATAAAAATCACTGGTTCTTATAGTTATGGAACTGTTACTCAATTGTACTATAATCACAATTGTCTAGTATTTAATTTGATTATTTATTTCCAGCGGGCTTTATGCTTTTATGACTATAACCTCAAACTGGAGCAACAGTCAAGTCAATGGAAAATGCCATCGTGAGCCGGTCAAAAAATGTCAAATCAAGCATCGAAACAATGTTGATTTACTTTTATCCGTAGTTCAGGTCATAGCATCAATCAAAGCTTTTATTTGAAAGCGTTAACAACAAAAAATTAAATTAGATACGAGAATCACCAATGTTGCAGCTGTTTTTGCTCATAAGCCTCTTGTAATTAGTTCTTTTATTTTTAATATATTATTCTGATTGTCAACAAGTTTTATCAGTAAATTTCTAACCTCGAGAGTAAAATTTCTGCCTCACATCTTATCATTAATATTTTTCATTTCTTTAGAATAAATTTCACTCACAAAAAACCAATAAAAAAAATCGGAAACCAAAAATATTTTGATTCAGATGCCAGACCTCAAATTTCTATCATATGGTATATATGGGATATCATCCAGTGGTATCATCATGAAACTCTTTACATAGACTATTGGTGATAAAAAAAATCGATTTATCATATCGATTTTATGCGGAAACATTCACTTCCGGAGATACCGGAAGTGGCTATTATCTCAGGAAGGCTAACAGACATCGAACTATGCATAACTGTTCGATAGATCTCATCAAGATCTATCTGTGTATGAAAAGTCATGATGATTGACGCATATACAGAAGAGTTTTTGTGAAAAAGTATGCAAATGCATCATTTTTATGAAAAAAGCTCGTAGCTCCAGGAAGCATAATTCATACAGCTGGCTGGCTAGCCTATCGATGCATGGGTTTCATACCCAAAGAATTGAGGCCAGCTGGAGACCTCTGAGAACATTCTTCCGCGATAGGAATGTACCTTGGAGAAGATTGGGAGGACATAATCATAGAATATACATGGCGACGAGAATGTCGTAAATCTGAACCAAAAATAGACCCAATCGTTTCATTAATAGAAGAAATCAGAAGAGATTTTCAAATTTAAAAGTTATAGATTGAAATTCAATTAAAATACTTGATACAAGAAAATTATTTTTCATTAGCTTTATTTCTGTTTCTAGCACAATCTAACCTAACCTTACAAAAATTACTAAATTTTCATTTTACCTATTGATATTTCGTGAAATAATGCATCAGAAACTCTTCTGCGCACGCGTCAGTCATCATGACTTTCCACACTCAGATAGATCTTGATGAGATCTATCGAACAGTTATCCTTGGTTCAATGTCTGTTAGCCATTTCCGGTAACTCCGGAAGTAAATGTTTCCGCATAAGATCGATATGATAAATCGATTTTTCCTATCATCAATAGTCTATGTATGGAGTTACATGATGAACGTTGTGGGGTGGCTCATCATCCACTTAACTGATTATTCGCCAGTTGAAACTAAGAGATAACTCTCACAAAATTTGATTATATTTAGATTCCTTTCATTTTACAAATATAAATGGTGTGAATCGTGATATTAAAGTCCAGCAAGGTCAAGACAGGTCATAGAAATAGAGTTCAGTGTACTACTTACTTGATAAACTATATATTTATAAATCAAGGTAATTGGTTATTTATTATATTACTGAGAAGGTAATGGTACTTCGGGTGCTCTTGACCAAATGTAGTTGTGTAAACAATATGTTTAACTAGTCAGAAGTAAAATATATTCTAAGTGTTATTAGTAGTGTATTAAAATCCCAGGAACATGCAAATTTTCGTTATATAACGTTTTGTAAACAAAATTGAAACCAAATATATTTTTTTAAATAATTCCTGTTATTTCTGTATTGTCCCCCGTATTTATTTCAATCATAAACAAGGTTTATAAGGCTATTAAACGAAATAAGATTTTTTCAGTAATACGTAATATCATATAAATTTGGTTGTGTGATTTAATATTGATAGAATAATTTTCTACGAGGGATGCTACTTAAGTTTCAAGATATAGGCAACAATGATAAGAATATATCAAATCTAACACTGTCATCGTAAAGTTTGACATTTTTAAAGGTGAACGTACTTAGAAAGTGTTGTTATACGAGGGCTATTTGAGTTGTTTACAGATACTTGAGAGATTTCCCTGATTTTCCGAATTCAATCGTGATCGCACTTCGCTACCGGCTAAATTTCGTGATTGAGATTGAGTGAGATTGAGGAATACTTAAGCATTAACTCGCATACCTTCAAGCTTATATCGATTGGTGCGAAAAAATTCAAATGGAGTCGTCAAAAGATCGTGTCAAACGAATACGAGCCAAATCGAACAAAAGTTGATCGTGCACGAAGCACTTCGAAGCAAATGGTCGCTTGTTTCGGAATAACTGGACATGTCGTCTCTATTCCATTAGAGCAACGTAGAACGGTCAATTCTGAATGGTACACCATCATTTGTTTGTCAGATATGTTCGAAGACGAATAATTCTTCACCACGACAATGCGAGCTATCACACATCAGTTCAAACAAAAATTTTTTTGAACAGTCAAAACATAGAATTGATGGGTCACCCGCCGTATAGTCCTTGTTTGGCACACATTGATTTCTTCTTATTCCCGCAGATCAAAAATATATTGCGAGGTCAATGTTTTTCTAAACCTATCTCAGAACTTAAGTAGCAGCCCTCGTATATTCCTAGACGTACAGAATTGTTGGTTAATCTCTCAGTCCTTCCTCATTTACATTTTATGATTTATTTTAATCGATGTTTTTCTAATAAAATTTTTAATAAGAAGGTCTGAATATTAACTTTTTTCTCTCGAATATATTTTCTATATTTCTAGCTTTTCTCGCCATTCATGTGAAAGTTATAAATAGTAAATGCGTATAAATAAAATAAAAACCAATTGTTGATTTTGTAACTCTTACTAAATATTATATAATAGTTAACGTGACAATGACCGAAAACATTAGTTCGTAGTACAAAGAAAATCTTGATGCTTAGTAAATAAATATTACATGAATTTCTTTTAAAGATCGTAAAGGTCAAACAGATACGTGTTTACCAACACACAAACATACATGTTTCTAACAAAAAACAGGTTCTTAGTAAAAAAACGATTGAGAATTGAGAAATAAAAGAAAATACTAGTAAACTTGATTGAAAAGTCCGATTAAAGCATCGTTTATAGAAAAAAGAAATTGTAATTGAAAATTATTTTTTACAATCGTCGTATCCAGTATTCTGACCTCAAAATTAATTTGAAAAACTTTTCTCTTTGTCCCTAAAAATACCTCATCAAGCATCAGTTTTCAGTCGATAGATATAGTTCTTCTAATATCAATTGCAAAAGACTATTTTTGCGAGGAACAATCAATATTCTATAAATACGCACGGCACCCCTGTATAAAATTCGGTAAACATTTAACAAACCATCAGTCCACGTGGACTCATCACCTCCACTGTTTACCAATGAAAACATCGAATCGCAAACGTAAATGCATTTCTATTGGCCGAAGCTATCGGAAGGCGAATGTACACAATTTCTTTGAAATATTCCTGCTAGACATTCCACGATAAGCAGTAGCGTGGCATGGTGAGATTTATTCAATTCATAAATTTCTTTAAATAAATAAAAATATGGCGTTTTAGATCATGGGCGAATGAAAACAATGAAATTGCAGTGTAGTGAGAATAGAGACAGGTATGAATTTAATAATAAAGATTTAGATATATCTACAAACCCGGCAAGTTATTTTAAATATATTCGAATATTTTAAATATTCAGCAATCTGATAATGTAATCATAATAAGAATAAAAATAAGAATTAACTAGAGTAAATGAATTTTCCATTTATCGAGTAGTTACGAAAGGGGTTGCTGTGGATCATTCACTGAAACAAAAAATATGTAAAGAAAACACAAAAAACTTAATAAACAGATGGCAATAACCGAATCGTCAAGGATCGTTCGATAGCGACAAGATTATTTGCGTCAGATAAAAGACTACCGAAGTACTAATATACGAATGGAGGGCTCAGTTAACGTCTGGTACCCTGTTTAAACCAAACGCCTTTCAAGTAGGTACATTTCACTCGTCTATTTACGTTATATAATTTAATATTCAGTTATAGCAAGTTAATAATGATTCGATTGCCTTTTAACGAATAATTTCTCGCATAAGATATACATATTTTCAAAAGTATTTATAAAAATAATAAATTTATGGTAGATCAAACAAAATTTTCGGCAACGATTTTTATAATCTGCAATTGATATTGGAAAAACTATACCACGTGATTGGGGTACTAGGAAGAAACGACGTTAGTACCTCAAATTCGGAGGTGATTGAGAAAATTAAAGCTAAAATTAGAAATGAATATTTTCACAGATATATTAATGGAACCACCGATTTTAGAGAAAGTTAAATTGCTCATTTATTGGTGTTCGAAATTCTACCGAAATATTACATCACTGCTTAAAGAGTTGGGAAAAATAAACGCACTAACATTTGTACAAGAGGCTTCTCCAACATTTTTTCTTCCTACTGCTATTCCTGGAGATAAATTTTTAATCAGTTTGTCAGTTAAAGGACCGGAGATGAAAAAAGCTGGGCAAAATTTGAAACTCTTTTACCCCCAACTTAAAACATGTAACAGGTGTAGTTCACGCTTCGAATAAGATTGCTGAAGAAATATTTTCCTCTCGTAAATACTTTAATTTCATAATTTCATAAATGGAAGGGTTCAGCTCTATAAAAAAATATTCCCTCTTAACCTATTATTTTTAGCTAATTTTTTTTGTTATTTATAGCGTTTTCTGCGACCTTCCGTCTGTCTGTAGCGAGTTTGGATTTTTTGTGTTTAATTCCTGTATAGCTTTGGATGTGACGAAACGAAAGAAATTTTAGTTAAATCAACCAAAATGTGATACCATTGGACAAATGATCTCAAATGACATGAATTGACGTGAATCGACATCAATAGACATCATAAGACATCGATCAGCATCAAATGTCAATAGACTTCAATGTCTTCAATGGACGTCAATGTATGTCGTTTGAGGCCTTTTTTCATTTCATAAATCCCGTTATTATGAGAATTGTCATTGTCAAGAAATAATGATGACAAAATGATTACATAAATGACATTTTTCTCATTTTATGTTTCATGGAAACTTCTTTTTATGAATTAAGGTTTTTGATAATATTTATTGATTGCTAACGGTAAAAAAGTCCCACGCCGAGAGTTCGACGACTTTTTATTTGTTACAATATGGGACACTTGGTTGGAAATCGCTGTTTTTATTCCGAGAATTTTTGTCAACTAAAAGTTTCAATTTCAGGATTCTCTTTCGAAATCCCTCACGCAATTATTCGAAAATACAGAAACAAAACAACTTATAAAAATCAATAATTGCTTTGTTACTATAATAATAACCCAAATAGAGGAATCTGATTTGCCATTAATCCAAAGCATGAAACTAACAATCTAATGTTAAATGTTTGATTGATGATTTCAATTTCTTAACCAAATATCTAATATTTTGGAGGAAGAATTTACTGAATCCGTTTATTTGATTCCTGCAATAATTAGCAATTATAGAAACGTCCCTACCACATCAGTTGATGTGGAAAGAAATTTTTTTATTTATAAATTTTTATATTCAGACAGGAAACAAATTTTGCTGTAATTAATGCATATTGACGTTTAGTTTAGTCAAAAATATACGCATTAGAATTTTTTTGCATATTTTTAACATTTTCGTACATATTTTAACTAAATTATTTGTATATTTATGCCAATATTTTGGGTTTTCTATTTGCATATCTTGTTATCTTATGTATTACATATAATCGATTATTATTTTTCACTCGTTATTCGGCTCAATACTTAGGAAACCACTGGGAGCTACGCTTACGTGATTTTTCAATGATTTTTTCATGATATTAGTATTCATTTCTTTCGTTTGCTCTATGCTTTTTATTCGTCTATGTTGCGACACAATATAAAAAAGAAGAGGAAGGAGTTTGGGTTTTTTCATTCATTATTCATGATCGTGATGTAGCGTACACGAAAATTAAAACTTTCCGTTTAATAAAATATAATAATTTAATAATAATCCAGAAAGATAAAACACAATAACTGACGTTGTTAATTACACAATAGATTTCGTCTTATTACTCGTAACATAATCGATTATTTTCTAATATCTTGTGATGTAACTGATTGATTCAATTACCAAATATGTTCATTTTTATCTCGAAGGTGTTATTAACGACTACAGTATAAGACCTACGTTAAAAATAATTGATTTGTGGTATGTAGTTGTTAGGCTCTAATAATCCAACCTACCTTATGTATGTTTCCTATAAAAAATTATTTATTTCTTTTATAATGGTTTGGGAACAGTTAGTGGCTGACATTAAATTTTCAATTATTTTTGTTAATTTAAATTTCATAATAAATTTTAATATATACAACAATTTATACAAATATATCTCGAATTTTATTAAGGACGAATTTTGAATTGGAAAATGAATTAGCTAAATACTATAAGGGGACCCTGACCGAAATATATTAGCTAACAAATTGAGAAATCTTTTGTTATATAAAATTCAAAAACTTCCAACGCCTCAGATCAGATTTCAATATCAATGACGAATATTTGTAGATCGTTAGAAAATGACCTTGATCAAGATTCGTTAGGTAGGAACCATTAAAATCCTTTTTATGACGTAATCATGAATTAGTTATTGATTACTAATAAATGAATATCATTAAACAAGAATATCTTTTTATAAACAGATTAAAATCACACAAAAAAACCTCTTAGAAAGAATAAACGTATACCGAAAAATAAGTAAAAGTTACACAAGATAAATAAAAAACTGGAATTTATTTTGTACTAATCCTCAAAGGACAGTAAAAATGCTCGGTTTGAAGTTTAATTCTGGTTTTTATGTATTTTTAATACAATAAATTAAAATGTGAAATATATTATTCAAATTCTGTAATAAAAAAAATTTTCGTGATTTTAAAAAGTATTTCCTACATCCTCCATTTAGTAGCTTTCTTTTTAAATAATAGAAACAAATATAGATTCTCACAAATATACTGATTTTAATTTTACTATTTAAAGAACAACTATCATTTGAAGTATTACGTTTGATTGTTAGGTTTTAATTGATCAGAGATACCTAAAAAAGTTGAATGAACTAACTATAAACATTTTTATGATATGTAATTATAAAAAATTGAGAAATACGATATAACTATCTTTTTACCACTGATTTTCCTTAGTAAACTTTAGCGAATTTACTTAGATTTGTCAAAATATCGTTAGTTTTTAAGAAAAAAACATCAAGTATCTGAAATTTGCTTTTATTTTGCCAAAATATGCTTGAATTTTGTTTATTTTTGAAAAATTCACAGAAAAACAAAAAAACAAATTATATCTACATTAATACATCCGTTAAGAGTTCTGGTTACTCTTAGTTAGTCCTAAAGTTTCGAAAAAAAAAAAAGAATTTTTGCAACCCAAAAATATCATATTTTGTACATTGTATGGGACTGCTAAGGGCATTAAACAATATAGAAGAAAGTGATCGAACCATCTTTATGAAAAAATTACAAAAGTGAATAAACTTTTAGAATTATCTGTGGCATTAATTTTGTAAATCATATATACATGATGTCCCACGACGAGTTAAAACTATCTGTATATGTTATGTATATGTTACTCTTAGTAACATCATGAACATTTCTACGTTTGGGTTTCCAGATACCATTTTGTTAACTTGTAACTTTGATATTTTGAATGGAACATCCTATGTATTAATACATTTTTGAAATTTTCTTAAAATTTTAGTATACTTTTGTCTAAAAACTTTCTTCGAAAAATGCATACTTTCTGAGTTATTAATTTTTTAAGAAAACTTTGACCGTTGCAGACTCTTATAAATTTTTTTTTCGAGGATACTTTTAAAGATAAGAAAATGGTTTTTGTCCGGTTGCTTCAAGCAAGATCAGACGTATTCGAATCTATGTTGAAAAATTTTTCATTTTATACAGGATGTGTATAAAAAGTGTTCAAAATTTAACTTCATAAATATCAAATTCTTTATTTTTTTAAACAGAACCACCCGGATTTTTCTATTTTAATGCATTCAGGAGTAAGAAATAAGGCAAATCCACGTATACTTTCCTATACCTAAACCTTACCGTTATCCAAATACTGAATGTTTTCTGTAATCTGTAAAGGGTCTGCAACAGTCAAATTTTTTACAAAAAAATTAATAACTCAAAAAGTATGCATTTTTCGAAAAAAGTTTTTAGGCAAAAGTGTACTAAAATTTTCCTAGATCTCAAAAATGTATTATACGGTGTTATATTTAAAATAACAAAGTTACAGTCGATTTCCGGCCATCTTTGAAAATATTTGAGTTGAAAAGATTGTATCCGAAAACCCAAACCTAGAAATTTTCATGATTCTACTATAAGCATTTTGCTATATACAGATAGTTTTGGGACACCCTGTGTACATAAAAAAAATTTTTAATCAAACCCCCAGAAAGGTTCAATCACATTCTACTAACCATTACTCAATGCCCTTAACAATCTCATACAGTATGCAAATAATCGTCATATTTTGAGTTTTCCTCTACGTATCTCTTCTATATCGCTCTTTTTCAGGACACCCTGTATATGAAAAAAAATCAGTATACTGAAACCGAAAATATATTTATTGAGTTTTTCTGCTTTCCTCTCATTTTAAATATATATTAATTTATTTAATTAAGTGTAGAATTTTAAGCGGGGTTTTAAAAAAAGTGCTTTTCTATTAAATTATATTTTCAACTTACATATTCTCCAAATTCCCGTCACTAAAAATGTACCAAATTTTCTAAGTCAAATCCACCAAATCACAATCGCGTTACGAACAATGACTGGTGCCATTTTCTAATAATAAAGAAGGTAGCGTAAGATTTGCAGGTGTTCAGAATGGGGAGATACTGATTTACAACCGCGTTGATAAATTGTTGATTCCTAAGCATGTGTGTAAGATAAGATTTAGATCTTCTTACCCTCACTCGCTTTCTAGGATCGTTAGATTGCGACACACTGTAGAGATATTTGATTGAAAACCAATTACATAAACGATGATAGGTTATTCCACATGATTTGATATTTTATTTCAAATAGATAATTCCATAAGACAAATAGAAGTAAAAAATTACCACATACAATGGTTTTTTGCAATATTTGCTTTATTTCAAATAGTTTGAAATAATTTTCAAACATTTCAAAACTGAATAAAATATGCAGGCCCGAACTGGTAAGGTTTAAAAGTCTCCGATCGCGAGTGCTCCCGAGAGGACCCCGAGGTTCTTTCATCAATTGTTGATGAAAAAATAATAATCAGTAAAGTCGGTGTAAATTCAGCTGAATCCTTTAGTAGTTTTAAAGAGATCTCTAATGGAACATTTGATAGCAAATGTCGATTCACGGCTAGAAATCTAATAAGTCAATGGCCCAAGTATGAGAACTTTAATTTACTAAATTTCCTTCTAGTCACTTGGCCCAAAGTCTCCGATCGGGAGTGCCCAAGGCCCGAGAGGACCCCGAAGTTCTTTCATCAATTGTTGATGAAAAATTATTAATCAGTAAAGTCAGTGTAAATTCAGCTGAATCCTTTAGTGGTTTTAAAGAAATCTCTAATGGAACATTTGATAGCAAATGTCGATTCACGGCTAGAAATCTAATAAGTCAATGGCCCAAGTATGAAAACTTTGATTTACTTAATTTCCTTCTAGTCACTTGGTCCAAAGTCTCCGATCGTGAGTGCCCCAGGCCCGAGAGGACCCAAAAGTTCTTTCATCAATTGTTGAAGAAAAATTATTAATCAGTGAAATCAGTGTAAATTCAGCTGAATCCTTTAGTAGTTTTAAAGAGATCTCTAATGGAACATTTGATAGCAAATGTCGATTCACGGCTAGAAATCTAATAAGTCAATGGCCCAAGTATGAAAACTTTAATTTACTAAATTTCCTTCTAGTTACTTTCTCTGTTTCTAAGAAGTTGCAAAGTAAAACCATTGACTATGTTTTAGCTTGGAACTTACTAAAAAACACTGTTTAAAGAAGGAATAACAGACATTTTATGCGAAAACAAAAAACTATGTTAGTGAAGTTAATCTTAATCTGGATGAAAATGACATTGATGTAGAGCTAGAGTTGGACTTTAAGAAAAAAAAACAAAGCCTGGTGAAAAATCAAAAAATGAAGTGGACTGTATTTCAACAGTTCGAAATTACAAATTTGATTATTTTGATATTTTAGAGTGAGCGAAGATGAGTTTTAAACAAAGATTTTGCGGAAAATGAAAAGTATAGGATTGCTTTTGGTGGGACCTCTAAAAGTTTGACTCTATATTGAAACTTTTTCCACAGTAGCCTAGCAAAGTGTTTATAAACTGTGTAAATTGAAGTGAGAGTCGGCTACGACAGTTTGTATATAGCAACTTCATAGCGGTAGAGTCCACTGAGAACTACGGAAACAGGTGCAGTGACGAAGAAGACTATTGGCACCCAACCGAAGAAGCGTAAAAAATGTTCATGTTCACTTACTCAATCTGGACTGTTTGCCAACCTCCCATTAATAACGAACAAGAACTGTTTGTTAGATACGCATGCTAAAAAAACATATATGGGTGGATACAGAATCGAATTTTGAGAAAAAAATTAGCATCTATGACCTCCCCCCACCTTCCCATCTTGTCCCCAATATAGCCTAGCTTTCAGATATCAAATTCTAATATAAAATATCTCTGCAGAGGAGCAATTCCTATATCAGGGCCAACTCCAACAAACCCTCCTTCTTATAACAATTCTCCCTACCAAATTTAACCAACCAATCTCTCTCTATATTTATAAAATATATTTCTACCAATGGCCCCCCTGGTTGTTTTTTCAAAAGCACATACACCAGTCTCATGGATTTTTCTCATTCTAAAAACATGTGAATTATTGTTCTTTCCCCCCCTTTTTGTAGGGGTCTAGAGGATGCCAAAAAATGGAATTTTTAGATCACGGTCCTTGAGGGGATGCAACTTTTTTACCATACACGATAGCGAAAAAAGGGGAAGTATGTTTGGTAAACAAAAAATCGCCATAATCGCATCATAAAATTTAGGGGAAAATATATGAGAAAAAATCGGAAGAAGGTTCAAAATTTTGTTTTTTTTTCTAAAATTTTGAGTCGTCATCACTTGTCTTGACATATCCTAGTCATTGATATATAGAAGCACTACTTTCCCCCCACACTTGGTGGGGTCCAGAAATCGCCATTTATTGAAATTGGAGCCGTATTTTTTTGGAGATTCTTCCGGATGTAGAGGGCCTATAAGTGACTTGGGTTAAAAATATTCTTAGAACGAAAAGTCAAAAATCATATTATCTATTAATTCGTATAACAACTTTTCCTCGCACCCACAGTTTGCTGAGTGGTGCCCCAGACCGCAAGGTAGAGTGGCCCTTTCACATGTTTTAACTCTAGGCCCAAATGGTTTCAGGCCGAGCCTGAATATACCTAATATCATATTTAGTGAAATTACTAGTTAACACATTCATCAACTTTTCCAATATCATGACAATTTCACAATGAGATAATAATTTAGAAATCTCACTACAATTTGGGAATCCCTGTATGTAGTAAAGAATTTTCATGTATCAAATTGATAATACGTGTTAAACATAACCCTGTATAATATATCCTCAAGTTAAACGGCACACTTTTGAAACCTACTTAACGTATATCTTACCAAACAACTAACTGTACTTTTGAAATTGAAATTCATTGAATATGTGTGTACTTCCATTTATATAAAATAGTCAACGAAAAAGTTCACTTATATCTAGTCCAAAGTTACATTTATAATCCTTAAGAAGTATAATATTAAAATTTAATTATCAGTGCTGAATGTACCATACATGAAGAACTGCTCAAAACGTTTTAATATCTTTTAGATACTTTAATTTATAATATCATGAAGAAAATGAAGAATATTTGCACAGTTCTTATAATCGTAATTGTTATTTGTTTGTTTTGTGCCTGTGAAGCTAAGAAAAAGAAGCACAGTAAAAAGAAACTTTTGAGACAAAAGGAAACAAATCCCGTTGACTTTATAAGGTAATTTATTGATTTAAATTCTTTTGGAGGCAGGAATATGAATACATAAATATATAACCACAACTAATATACAGATAATATATCCAGCGTTTGTAATATTATGTGAATCGGTGTGTTTAAATAGCTGCTCTGAGACTATAGGCAAAGTAGTAGGAAATTGATTATGACCTTTAGCAAAAGTTCTTAAACTGTTTTTCCTCGTAGACAACTTTCAAAATCCCTATTGCTAGTTTTAGTTGATACATACAGGGTGTTTCAAAAATAGGTAATCCCGTCTCTAGGATAGATAGGAAACTGAAAAATATTTGGGGTTTGCTCAGTAAAAAAATTTCTTTTTTTGCCCCAACTACTGGCAACAGCTACATCCTTCTCATTACAGACAAGTCCAAGAGATCTTGCCAGACAATCTACCGGTTGGAGTGGATTTTTGTCAAACATCCAGCCCTCAATTCAAATTTTTTAAAATGTATTTTTTTACGCGACGAGGTATGTTTAACTCCCATAATGAACACTACTTGTGTGATGAGAATCCACATGTCAAAAATATATCACATTTCCAACAATCATTTAAAGTTAATGTCTGAGCAGCAACAAATTAATAAGTGTCGTAATTGGTTGAATAACCATTTTCCGAATCGATGGATTGGTAGAGGTGCAGAAGTTCCGATTCCGTACAGAGGTAAATTCGTCTCAAGAATGGTAAGACAGAATTCAATATCACGTTAATGACCTCATAACTGATTCCCAACCGTTTAGAAGATTAATATACGAAATTTACAAATACTCCTGTTGTATTGCTTCTCTTGGACCATGGAGGTTCACCTAGACCACTTTGGAAATCATAGACCTATAGTCTAAAGATAAATAGTTATCATTCACAATGGAAGTTTCTCACTAATTAACTAGATATACGTTAGAAATCTTTATTTTATGAAAAAGTTCAATAAATATTATACTTCCGGATCATGTGAACTTCATTATTCAATTGGTGCAGATGAGTTCTGGTCTGTAAAACTAAGTCGGTTTTTTATTGTTCTTATAACGACAAAAACTGATCACTTTCTGTTTGTCTATGGTTTATTTTTATGAATAAGAGAGTAACAAAATGATGAAGCACTACACGACATGTAGTAAAATGTTTGAACTGGTCAATTCAGACATAAAAATAGTGGTCAAATAACAAACATTCTCGGAAAGCCAAATATTGGTGGACTGCTGGGATTTACCATTACAAATAAATTTTTAAAAATCCTCATCGATCCTGTGTACTACAAAAGTTATTCGTGGTCAAAAGTCAAAATGTGATGTTTTTTGTATTTTTCTCGAAAACGGTAAGTTTTATCGAAAAAAAGCCTCACAATAAAATTATAGATCTCAAAGTTCGCTACAAAAATACTCAGTATGATTTTTTTCTAAGAGTTACCATTCCTGAGATATCGCCATTCTAATAAACACATTATATATGATTTGCACATACGAGGTCTGACTTTTAAATAACGAGACTGCACGCTTAGAGGGTGCCCTAGAGGGGTGGGGGGAAAACGTTTTTCGATAAATCACCTATACTATACGATATATATATATATATATATATATATATATATATATATATATATATATATATATATATATATATATTATTATCCTTATTTTTTCTTTATACCTTGGTAAAATAATATTTATTTGCCCCACACACAAAATGGCCGAGACGTCAAAAATACGTGACTTGGAATAACCTATAATTCAGTGAAGTAAGCCCCATGATTTAGGCTAGATTGGGTAATTATTTAATATTGATTGAAATAATTAGTCTCAAGCAGGGCCGAAAATGTAACTTTCACCCTTGTAGTGTAATATACTATTTCATATAAAAACTATTTACCCTCTAACTCTCCAGACTACATTTTGTTACACTTTCGGTTTCAAAATTGTGTTTCAGACTGACTGTAATGAGGGTTATATATGGCATTGCAACGAGGGTAGGTTTTGGAGAACAGATTTCCGAAGCTTTAAATGGGGCTTTTGTTCCACCTGGTGCGGATTACGATTCTGATGAGTATGACGACGATTTTGATTATTAGAAAAAAATAATTATGGATATTTATTTTATTATTGAACTGAAACTACAAAACATTTCGTTAATAGTTTTACTGTATATATATTTATTGTATTTATTAGGTCAATTCAAAAACTTTTTGTTACAATTATATAAATAAAAATTACTTTTTCTACGTCCGTTATAAAATTCACATTTTTTTCATACATTTGCTTTCATAAAGCAATTAACTTCTAAATCGGTCAAAAAGCGTGAAAAAAAAGTACCGTAGCGGTTAATTTTTTCACGCTTTTACGTTAAAGAAAGGGCCGTAACGTGTCATTTTTTAACACAATTATAAAATTGTTTTATCAAAATAGTGGGCTGTGAACGGTTTCTTTCTCACGTCAATTCGTTTCTCCGATAAACTTCTTGATACTCGTTCAAGAAAATCGTTTTGTGTCTAGTTAAAAGGAATGTAGTATTACTATTAGTGATGGAGAATAATAGTGAAGAAAGTTCTTCTTGAGAAATCCAGGGAACCGTATTTAAAGGAATATGATTCTTTTATGGAGTGGCGTACTAGAAAAGGCAGCTTCACAGAGAGTGTTACTAGCTTACTTTGAAACTAAATCCAAAATGTGGAAGTCTTCAACACTTTGGTCGACTTATTCAAAACTAAAAGGCACCCTAATGATAAATAACGACGTGGGCATCAGTAAATACTTGAAACTCATTGCATATTTGAAAAATAAATCAGTTGGCTATAGACCAAAAAATGTAAAACATTTGCCCGTGAAGAAATTAATAAGTTTCTGTTGCAAGCTTTGCGGAGAGGAATTATATAAATTGAAGTGTAACGATATTAATAATACCGGAAATATTTTAGTTATCACAATACCTGATACAAAAATTAATGTTCAACGTCGATTTACAATTATTGGTGAAATATCTGACAATAGATTAAACTTGGTAAACATTTATAAAAAATATTAAGACCAACGACCCACAAATGTCAAAACACATCATTTTCTTTTTGCAGTATAAAAATGACAAATGCAAAACCCAAGCTGTAGGTTTTAATACCTTTTCAAAAATTCCCTCGCTTATCGCAACATATTTGAATTTACCTAATCCAAAAAACTACACTGGGCATACATTTCGACGCTCTTCGGCGTCTCTATTAGTGGATTCCGGTGGTGATATTATTCAACTAAAGAAGCACGTTGAGTGGAAATCCAACACAGTTGCGGAGGGTTACGTGGACGACTCAATAAAAAACAAAATGGATTCGGCAGTAAAAATTTTAACGGGAACAACTAGTTCGACTTCAAGCAACATTGTAAATGTTCACTATCCTACCAACAATCCAATAAATACTAATACAACTGTAGACGATGTTATTTATTTGAACTCGTTAAATGTTGCCAAATCAAGTACCAATGTAACTTCTTCACTTCAAATTAATAATGCTCACAGTTGTACTTTTAATATTACTATTACAAAATAGAAATTCATGTTTTGTCGAATTTTTTGAAGTATGCGGACGTAGAGAAGATTTTGTATGAAACTCGTGAGTAAAGCAACTTTTTTTCACTCGTAGGAATTACCGGTCAAACCGTCCTACTCGTAAAAAAAATATTATTTTACTCACTTATTGCATAAATAACTATTTTTGCATTTTTTATTTCTTTGTGATACTTGTTTTCGTAATTGAATTACATATTTTTGGTTTTTTTGTAGATTCCATTGTTAAGTTAGTTACTTCATTCAAATAAATGAATAAATTAGATAAATTTTTTTATTTACCAGCTTTTCATACATTTATAATCAGAAATTTCTATTTGAAAAGTATGTTGGGTAATAATATAGTAATAGATTTATTGACATCAGTACAATTGCATTATTCTAAGTTGCACAATTCATTTACTATTGCTTGAGAATAAAAAGATTTATGGTAATAGATACTTGGTACATCAGATACCGAGACTCCTTAAAAAATGTAATCCCAGAGGCGTACAGTGGACGTTGGCCAAGGTTGGTAGAGGATAGGTTGCCCGGTAACTTCGAAAGACAGTTAAAGTTTAACATCCAAAGAAAGCAACAGAAATAGAGAGCTCAATAGAAAGTTTGAGGGAAATTTCAGTATATATAGTAAAAATGTTAATATAAACTTTCAAGTAATTTTCGTTGGTTTATGTGTCCCAAACCTCCTCTAACACTATCCCAAGCCACCCCAAGTTAGGTAGGATTGTGACACTTCTGGGAATATTGGAGAACAACATATCACAATGTGTGGATAGTGTAAAGAAGAAGAGGAAGCAACAGAAAAAGAAAAACAAAAAAAGGTAGTTGAAAAGACAAATAAAGTTTAACATCCAAAAAGAGCAACAGAATTAGAGAGCTCATTAGAAAGTTTGGGGAAAATTTCCCCAAGAGAATCTTATGAATTTCTTAGATATCTATAATAAAAAATTATCGTTAAATTTCAGTATATATAATAAAAATGTAATCAAAGTTTAAGTAATTTTATTCTAACACTGTCCAAAACCATCCCAAGTTAGAAAGATTGGGACACTTTTGGGTATATGGGAGGATAAAATATTAGAATAATTCTATTTTTTTATGTAATTAATTTTCAAGTAGTACCATTCCGAAGTAGACAAATTGCTATTTCAACTCAAATTGTAGCTAACATAATGAAAAAGTAAATTGTAACAAACATCCCCACCGTCCCTTTATAAATGAACATTAAAAATAATAAAGAATTCTACCACAAATGAAAAGATTTTTATTTATCAATCATTTATACATTTAAAAAATCATTTTAACCTAATCACACAATTACTAAATAATTTGTTCAGTACATAAACTTAACATTTTCTAATTTGACAATTTACATATATCAGTCAAGGGAATTAATCATTTAAAAGTCTACCTAAAGGGAAAATATATTTTGTCACTAGATTGGCACAAGTGTCCTACATGGTCATATGTAATTTGAGCAAATCATTTTGTTTATTTACATTGTTTTTTTTATTTATACAAAGAATCAGCATTAACAATCAATGCCATTTTGGGTAGAAAAGCACTGAAAAGGTTGAGGCTTTCAAGTTGAGAGGAAATTGGCAGAGTTACATAACACATTCTTCACTTTTCACAGTTTCTATAACACTAATTAATGTTTTGATGGAGGTTCCAAATTTCTTGCTGGCCAAGATCTTTTCAAAGTTTCCAAAAATTTATTTGTTGGCGCAGATAGATATTCATCCATTCCATTGAAGTTTATTTTTTTCTGTAAGTACTTCTCAGCTGTAGCTTTAATTAGTTTTTGTTGATGAAACTCTATCATCATCGTAGGTCCTATAGAAATCCCAGTCTTTGATTCTTTATTGTCAATAACTAAACTAGAAAAAAATCTAAAAAAATCATCCTGTTTAATTTTTTCTCTAGGAGAATTTGGTACTTCACACTTATGTGGTGTTAAATAATCAACATATGATATTCCTGTCATAGTAAAACATTTCGGATCAAAATCCAAATTAGGTATAAGGGCAAAGTAACGAGGTTTGTTGTTTGTACTATATACCCTTTTGCAAATAGCATACTTATTACTTTCAGCTAAAATGTTCACTAGATGTGTAAATATTTGAAAACTATCATTGAAAATCTCATTTGGTAGTACATAAAATGTATCTTCTCCTCTTAAGTATGTCTCTGAAACAAATTTCTTATGTGTAAACCCCATAATTTCAAAACAACTTTCAGTTTCAATTCTAAACATTTCCTCATCAATTTTCAAACAAGTTCCATGGCGAACAATTCCCCTAATTATTTCAGAATCTTCTACTATTACATCTCGATTTTCTGCCAAAGTTTTAACAAAATTCCTTTGAACTGGTGAATACATTTTTAGAGAAATATCCTTCCTGTAAATCTTTGTAGTAGTAGATTGAATTGATAATTTATGACCAATAGTGAATGGTTTTCTCCATGGCTGACTTCCGTGAGAATTCTTAAAACTGATCAGTAAGTGTAAACCAATTTTTGTGTTACAAAGTAAACAATTAGGTCCCTCATTTACAATTCTTTTGGCAACAACTAAATTTTGGTTTTTCTGGTCAACTTGTATTTCTTTCATACACTTTTTCACTAAGCCTGGAGATGTAATTGCAAAAGGTAATTCTATGTTTGGTCCTATTATATAAAGAAACATATTATGTTCTTTGAGTTTTGACACAATTGTTTGAATATTAGATACATCTAGAACTGGTGTATATATGACGTCCAATGTAGTGAAAAAAATCAGTTGTAAAGTTATCAAACCGTTCATACCTACAGCTTCTTCTAAATGATAAATTGCCAGAAGTAAGGCATCTAACCAATTAGATTTTGCCACTTTAGCGTTTTCTATAATTTTAGTAACCGCTTTAGGATCGAAATCTTCAATTTCAGTTGTAAATATATTTGGATAGTTCTTCTCATTGCAGGTTTGTTCCGAATTAACTAAAATAAGTCTATACAAATTTTTGGAATTCATAAACCATTTAAAAGTCGAAAATTGTATTAGACCATCAAGAAGTTCTTCTTTCTTTGACGAACCCACATCAAATAAAACAAGACCACAATCTCTTTTAAATATTGGTGCCATTTTTATTTAATATTTTATTTGATAGATAAATATTTACTAAAATGCTGGTTTGTCACAAATTAAGGTTATATGTATACAATCAACAATCCCAGTAACACCAACGCCTCAAAAAATATATCACCATTAATTAATTTAGTGATATAAAAATTCTATTGTCTATTTTTGACAATTTTGAGAAACTTCAATAGTTCAAGTAGATACCATTAAAAATTTTGAGATCGATGACATAAAATTTTAACCATAACAAAATAATAAGTTCCAAAAGTAATGAACTAAAAATTTAATAGTAATAAAGTTAATAGACACGTTCTTATGTGAGCGAATGAGAAAGTCTAGTGCTTGTAATATTAACTATCTTGAAACGACAAGAAACCACGAATGCAAATAATAACATATTGAGACTTTGAAAAGTTTTTAGTTAAAATCTGACCAAGTAACAAAATTTCCAACCTCATATAACTTCTCCTAGCTTAAAACCATAAAATTAATTTTAGATAATAGAGAGAGCTTGTTCAACTGGATGCAAATTGCTGATAGAAAGACAAAGAACATTCGTGTACCACTCTCTGTTTTCTACTCTGATAGAATCGTCATGATGTCGAAGTTTCGATAGACGAGAGCGGGAAAGGAAGAGAATAACCATTTTTTTATTTTAATCGCGAGTAGAGAAAAATAGAGGGTGGTAAACCGATGCTCTCTCTCTATTTCAATAGTACTACTCCTTACAGATCTCGCTCTCCATCCTTGATATGAACTCTTCAGTTGAAACAGTGTATTCCAATGAAAAAAAAGTTCAGTAAAATGTAGTAAGCTAAAATTCACTTTCTTTGTGTGGGCGAATGAAAAAGTCTACTGGAGTATTTGGAAAATTAGTTGTAACAAGAAATATTTTTATGATTTAATAAAACAACAAGAAACCACGAAAGCAAATAATAACAAAATGGAGACTGATTATTTGCAAGATCCACTCTCAAAAATATTGAGTTAAAATCTACTGTAATTTGACCTATCAACAAAATTGCCAACTCCAAATATCTTCTCCTATTTTAAAACCATAGTGTTAATAATAAAGACCTAGAGGTCTTTATGGGAGCTTATTCAAATGTGCTGGAACTGTTGATAGAGAGAGAAAGAACATCAGTATACCACTTTCTATCTCTTTCTACTCTGATTAGATTGCCATCACATCAAAATTCTAAGTGGTGGAAACAACAATGAAGAATAATAATGATTTGATTATAACAGCAAGTAGATAGAGATATATAGTAGTAAACCGATGCTCTTTCTCTCTCTTCCTTAGTACTATCTCATGTAGACGCCGTTCTATCTTTAATATTAACTCTATGATTAAAATGAATGTAGCATTGAATTAAAAGTTGAATTCATCAGTATATAGTATCTAACAGATTACTTTTATATTATAAAAATCGAAATTCAATGAAGATTATATCCAAAATAACCCACCTACAGAGCAATGTGAAAAGGGCTGCTGCAAATGTTGTTGTTAGTTAAATAAACTTCCAATTAACCAAAAATTCTTCTGAATTCACAACCAATATTAAAACACTGTTGGATCAAAGGAAAAAACATTTATTAACAAATGAAAAAAAATTCTGTATAGTATTCTGTATATATTTGAGAGTTGAAAATGTATGAGGTGATTAACAATTTAATAAGAAAAATACTGTAAATACATTATTTAAGCAAATATTTTAATGACTTATAATTACTTAAATAATTCCATATTAAAAAAAATTATAAATAAATCTATAAAACTATAAACTTCTATGATATCTTTGAATTCATCAGCCCGTTACTTTGACTATTCTGCAAACTGTTATTTTGTTCCATGTTACCATTTACCGTAGAAGTTGTTAATAATCTACTTCTTCTCCTAGTATAATGCTGCCACAGTAGAATTTGTTGATTGTCGATGAATTTAGAACATTGTGCGTTTACTAACTCTCTTCTAAAATGTTCGTATTGTAAGAGATCCAGAAAGTATAAACACATAGGATATTTTAAATACTTTGCATATTCTGGTTCTTTCCAATATAGCAGATATTTCAAGTAATTCACAAATGTACTGTCTTTAAAATAACCCCTTTGTGCTAAAACTAAATTAAACTTGATAATAATTAGTAGGAAAAAATTTGAGGTTAACTACTTACAATTTAAATAATTTGGGTTCCCTAAACATTGAACGAACTCCAATTCTACCTGAAAACGATATTTTTGTTGCTCCTCAGTTTCTGGTACACCTGAAACGTAATTCCAACCTTTTAAAGAGATTAAAATAAACTTTTCTTATTGCTAGACGTACCTTTCCCTGCTAACGCTGCCATTTTTGTTTTGTTTTTCAACATTCATTTATCTATGGCTTCTCAACACATGATATACAGGGTGTAATTAATTAGCACATTTTGCAATATGAAAGGATATTTATTACTATTATTTCTATTACAGGTTAATTACTGTTTTTATCTTTCTTAAAATGAATAACTTGAAGCGTTATCTAATTATATACGTACATAAAATAGCTATTAAATCCATTGTGTACATAGAATTGAAATGTGTTATTTTAAAAAATATAGTTTTGTCCTACAAGAGGTGGTGAATGATAGCTAACTTACTATTGCCCTACTTACTATTACCCATCTTCTTAACAGTTTATTATGCACTTATTGAGTTATATCTCCGATATGACCTTCTCTTCTGGGGTACGTGTGGTGCGACTCAATTTGAACAAATCTTCAAACTACAAACGAGAGCTGTTAGATATTTACTCGGAGTAAACAGCAGGGCTCACTGCAGGGACTTCTTTAAAAGATTAAAAAAACTGACTCTTCCTTACTTACTCTTGCACTCCACGTTCAGAATTGGTTAAGGGCTCAATATTTACAATACAAAAAAATGCACAATCATTTAATACCAATTGAAATCAAATCGATATCATCTTTTTTCGCATTCTGCAATAATTTGAGGGCATATTTACTAAAAAGTGCCTTCTGCTCTGTAAACAATTTCTATTCTAATAATAATATTCAATTCCGGGCATGCTGCTTACTGGTTTAATGTTTGCTATGTAATAATTTTGTTACTCATTGTGGTTTCCTTCTTTAAATTGAAATTTTAGTTTATTTGTTTTATCTTTATTTAGTTATTCCTATGTTTGTTTTTAGTTTTTACAAGCTTTTGAGTACAAATTGTAACAAATTTTATGATAATAAAGCATTTCTCTCTTCTCTTCAAATTTACTAAATATTATAAAACAAAATTGTGAATCTACGTGTGGAACAAGTTGACATTTTTAAATATTTCATAATATAATAATAATTATAAGCTTCAAATAGATGGTTTACAAAAATAACTGTTTATCCTAGCTATCGAACGAATAATGAAGAAAAATAAAATTAAACAAAATCTTATCCTGATAAGGGCTGCAATAATTCGCCTCTCCTAACTTTGAAATATCTAAATAAATTATATAAAATATCCTATATTTTCAAAATAGAATGAAACGTATTTAAAAATCATATCCTGTGGACAATGCTAATTGTGATTCAAAATAAAAATAAACAAAAATTGAAATCTTATACTTTTATTATAAATATATATAAACATTAAATTTAATTACTATTTATTATACAATAACAATTCTTTACAGTATTTAAACTATTTATTTAGACAAAATAATTCAATGAATAATAAATATTTCTTTTCATATACCTATTTAGAAAGTTAATCCTCTAATCTTTCAGGCCAAAGCTGTTTAAAATCCTCTAATCTTTCTGGTTCCAAACAGTAAGAATCGCTGTCCAGATTTTCAAAATGCAAATCACGTTCAAGATACTTCTTAGCAGTAGCATTAATAATTTTTTGTTGGTAAAACCCTATCATCATAGTGGGACTTAAGGAAATTCTATAGTCAAAATTTGTATCATCGATAATAAGACTATTAAAAAAAGCACAGAAATCATCACCTTCTTCTAATTTTTTATTCACAGGACTATTATATTTATGGGGTACTAAATTCTCTCCAAATGGTAGTCCTATCATCGTTAAACATTTAGGATTGTGATCCACATTAGGGATAAGTACATAATATTTAGGGTTATTATTACATGCATAAACTCTTTTTATTATACCATATTTATTAGTTTCTTGTAACACATTCACTAAGTGAGTAAATAAATGGTAATCACTATCACTCAATTCGGGAAGTATGTAATATGTTTCGTTACAGCCAATATATGGTTCTGGAATGAATTTTTTGCTAGTAAATCCTATGATATCGAAACACCTTTTTGTATCCATTTTAAACATGTCGTCTTCTATTTGTATACATTTGTTATGAAGAACTATTCCTTTTATCAAATCACTTTCCTCTATTTTTACATCTCTATTATCCGCTAGTGTCTTATCAAAAATTTTTTTTGTATCCAATTGTAAACTCAAAGAAATATCTTTTCTGTAAATTTTTGATGTGCTAACTGGTATAGATAATTTAGTACCTATAGCAATTGGCACTCGACAAGGTTGAGTCCCTTGATGCTTTTTAAAAGTGACTATAAAATGTATACCAAGTGTGCTATTGCACATTACAGCAGTGTTAACTTCAGATACTATTTTCTTAGCAACAACTAAATTTTCGTTCATTTCATCTATTTGTAGCTGTTTCATACATTTTGATACAGAATTGTTATTTATTATGAAAGGAAATTGGACGTTTGGTCCAATTAAATAAAAATACATTTCATCTTCATTTAATTGCGATATAATTTGTGCAATATTTTCTTCGTTTAAGCTGGATCCATTTGATGAATCTAAAGTTGTGAAATATATTAACTGTAAGGTGATTAATCCCGGCATTTGTAATCCTTCTTTTAAAAAGTGAATTCCCAAAGACACAGCATTTAACCAATCTGATTGGGCAATTTCAGCATTCTCTATTAATTCTACTATTGCCTTTGGATCTAAATCTTCAATTTTTGAGATGAATATACCAGGATATTTTTTAGGGTTGGACGTTTCAGCTGAATTTACTAGTATCAATCTGTACAAACTTTTAGTGTTTAAAAAATATTTAAAAGTTGCAAACTTTATTAGCTCACTAAGAAGTTCATGCTTTTTTGAAGATGCCACATCGAATAAGATTATTCCACAATCTTTCTTTGTTGCAGGAGGCATATTTAAACCAGAACAATTTAATTATTGACACTTATTCAGTAAAATAACAGAAAAGTTTGAGAAGCATTTGCAGTGCAAACCATAGACAAATAAAAACAAAGTAAAGGAAATAGATATAAATCATTGAGTTAAATTCAATGATCTTGGCTGCTACATAAAAATTTTAAGTATCTAAATCACGTAATATAGTTTAAATATGTATGTGACTAATTTAAATTCTTTGTTGAGGTGTTATTTTGATCTTCTCATTTTTTATTTTTTCACAATTTCATATATATAATAAGTTGCGACGCGAAAGGGAAATAAAATGTAGCAAACAATACAATATACATATTTGTATTACTGGTTGTATGTGCACTAGAAATATTTTTTTAAAACCCCTTTAAATTTTGTTATTCATATTATAAAAACTAACAATAAAAACCGGATTATGTAGTGTAAAACCTTTTATATGATGACAATATACTTCATAATTAAAACTAACCAACAACTAGGGTATCTTCATTTAGATAATGATGTTCTGGTATTTTCAAATTTATTGGTGCTGGACCTTTTCTAACTCGTCCTGCTGCGTCAAAATGAGCGCCATGGCATGGACAATAATAACCTCCTGGTCCGAAATCTCCTGCATCTGGTATAGGTGTGCATCCTAAATGAGTACATACTCCAATCACGACTAAAAATTTGGGATTTGTGCATCTATCTTCATCAGTAGCTGGATCTCTAAGGATAGATAAAGGAACTTCTCTAGAAATACGAATCTGCTCTTCTGTTCTGTGTCTTACGAACAACGGCCGTCCTCTCCATTTGAAAGTTACAGATCGTCCTTCTGCGATTTCACTTAGTTTTATTTCTATTTTGGCAAGAGCCAATACGTCTGCAGAAGCATTCATGAAAGTAACATATCTGTATATTTCAGCTTTCGTTGCATATAGTCCCATTAATCCGGCGGCGAATACTATTAAATTAGAGAAAACCTTTCTTGAATTTTCAGAATCATTTGTGATAGATGTAGGTGATCGAACGCTTGATCGTCTATAGCGGGCAAAGTCTGGAACTTTAATATCGGTATGGGCATATCGAATAACGCTTAAACATACCAAATCACGAAATGTAAAAAAATTGATATGGTATTTGTAAAGATTTTGAAATATCTTTTGTGACAATTTAGACTGTAACATATTAAAGTCACAGATATCTGGTTTAATAATTCTGTTATTAAGTTTAGGGGGATGAAAACTGTATTCGCGAAAAAATGACTATTATAGCATTACGTTAATTGTCATATATTTGACGGTAAGACAAGCTTACGCGCTACGAGTGTAATATTATTTTTACAATAAATTAAAAATTTAAAAAGGCGGTATATAGATACAACGCGAACATGATGCGATCTAGACGTTCATAAATGTCAAAACTAGTTAAGTAACCGTGATAATACACACAATCTTCAAAGTTAACTAACTTTCTACTTTTTACGCGCTGAACATCAAAAAAATAACTTCACTTGACTAGTATAGTTTGTGGTTGTACATGGTAATTGATTAATTGGATTTTCTCATTTTAAAACTCCATTAAAAGAACTGGTGACTAACTCCCTGATCTAATCCCACACGCAAAATATAAAGGTTTTCTTAAGTCTGTCACCAATAAGTTTATCATATAAACCCTGATTCATTTGTGTACGTTTAAAAAATCGTCTGGATCTATTCCTCCAATGTAGTAGAAACGTTTACTGAATGTTTGCTTCTAACTAATTCTATGAAATAAAACAAAAAGTAACAATATACAAGCTTTATTAGAAATGGCACCGTACATAACTGACTGTATATAATGTACACTTACATAAAGGAAATAACTTGTGTCAAATGTAACATATTAAAAATACCTTAAAAAATAGTGGAATCAAAAATATCAGACTAGGAGAACATGTACAGAACTTATACAATAAATTATAAATATTCAAGATCACACTATCTCACATATATATATGTCGATTCATTTTTTTAAAAAAGCATTTACCTTCCTTTCAAATATCTTTGGCATATCTATAAAAAAAATGACGAAACAAGGTTAGTAAAATTTACGAGCTAATGAAATTTATCTGCATAACATCGTTTATTCCAACATTAGTAAGTTAAACCATCGATATTAAGATGACTTCAATACATCTTGAAAAAATTAGTTATGAAACTATTTAATTAAAAACTTCATTATATTTCTTTTATTCATGATTCAAAAATGTAAAAAGCTCGTAATTTTTATTTAGAACCACAAATTTTCCAAGTAAAAATGTTGAGACATGAAAAATTTTCTTAGATTCTATTTCGCCAATTAAGAAAAAAGAAAATCTCTACGGCGAGCATCTTTTTTAAAAAATAATCTTTATACAAATAGGCATAGGCTTTATCGTTACTTAATCACAATAATTTTTTATTTATTATTAATTTAATGAGGATATTCTTAAACGAAAAAAATTCTAATGATGTGGCAGATCCACTATATATAAGTGGTCCAGAATTATTTCAAGAACTAATAAAGATGGATACTTTTTTACTAAAATCAACTAATAAGGAGGAAACGATCATTTATAAAGGTTGAATTCAAGAACCCTATCTTTTCAAATATCTATCAACTAATTTTAAATATCGACTTTATTTTATATCCAGCATTGATTTTGTGTTTATCTCAAAATAAAGAATTGGGTATTTAACACATTATTTATTTAAGTCTAATTGTAAACACATGGAAAATATTCAAGATCAAATAATATGAAGCTAATATCAATCAAATTATTACAAGAACATTTTTTTATATAATAAAATCGAAGAAAAGAATTTCTTCATTTAAAAAATAAAATATGATATATAATAACCTCTCCAAAACTCTTAATTCTTCCCTGGAAATGGTCATCTCCATTATTATTCAATTTCAGTAAAACATAAAACATTAGATTTGCTGGCTACTGAAAAGAAGCCAAAATATTTACAAAATTGAAGTACGATATACATTTAATATTAATAAATCTCGATTCGAATGAATTTTGCAATGAAAGTTTGACAATTCTACCACATCATCGGCCCCATCCGAGCGGTTTATCTTATCTCTATAACTTTCCTTTAAATAAACTGAATAGTAAAAATATAACACCACTATTGTGGTAAATATAAAAATAACTAACAGTTCTTTCAACTATAATAAATGTAACAAATAGGCAACAGAGTTTTAAAAAATTAATAAAGCACTGAATAAATTTTTGCAATGTTAATTAAAAACCAAAAATAAAATTATTAGATTTCAATATGAACATTGGGGTTCCACCACAATGTTTTTGTTTGATTTTATTAGATTATTGCCATAGGTTTCATCGATATATTTCGGTATTTCCAAAATATATATTTTCCTGCTTTGTATGCATAATAATTTGGAATGTTGAATCGTGTTATCACATGGATTTACAAAAATATTTTCAAGCCTAAAACGGCTTGTAATTATTTTTCATCTTACCGAGATTTTATTGTAGTACTAAACTTATTTTTAAATTAAAACTCTTTGCCATTAACAAAAATCAATAAAACCAACAAGTATAACCCATAAATTTAAAAAAAAGGTCAGATATTTAGCTCCCAACCTTATATATCATTTAGAATTTTTATTTTTGGAAAATAAAAATTTTTATATATTCTAATCCAGAAAACAAAATAGAATATCAAATGTACTTTATACGTTGAAGGTATTTAGAAAATAAGTAAATTTCACAGAAAACAAATGAAGAGATACAGGTGTAAATGACAATAATTCGTGATGAATAGATAAATGATTATCATAACCTTTAGTTTTGCAAAAATAATGTATTAAATAAGTAAGATGAGAATAGGTCACTTGAAGTTTTGTATTTTCATATGTTTTATGTATACTAATTGAAATTTTATCAGATAAATTACAACAAAAAATTATCATTTTTTGTTTCTATCAATATTTGGGGTGAATTATTTGAACATTAACTTTAATTTATACATTTTTGTCATTTATACCTTTATAACTAGACTTGATGAAGGAAACAACACATTTGAAATCACACATTGTGTTGATTAAATTGATCAATAATTGTTTTTAATTAATGGTAATAAATAATAAACTTGTACCTGATTTTAAGAAATGTACAAAAACTAGCAAATATTAACATTGTAAACAAAAATTTATGACTTCCATTTTTTTGTTACGGGAAACTTTTTTTTTCCAACCAGATTAACAAACTTAAAATTGAACTACCAGAGCTTTTCTCATAAAAACCCCGGGTTACTGAATCGAACATGCTTGCTTTCTTAATTCGGCATCAGTTTCGTCGAGGTCTTCAATAGGCACTTGCTTGCCGTTAGGAACCACCTATTAACAGTAAAATATTAAAAAAAAAATTAACTAAAAACATATCAATTTGTATAATTATAATTTACCTTTGGTAGATACGGGTCATAATCCAAACCAGATCTTTCATAAAACAAAATATATGCGGTACTAGTGTCTATCTTCGGTATCTTCACATCTCGATAAGGACATTTAAAATTATTCAAAGACTTCCTACTGCTATATTGCGAATCTCCCAACAATTTTTCGTTGTAATTGTCCAAATTTGTTCCTAATTTATCAACGGAACTCATCGAATTCGATCTGGAACTATTCAATGTTTCTACCGAACCTGAATTTTCTTTTTTATCTAAATCTTCAAAGGCTACACTATCGGAGCTTAGTTTTCTAACATTTTTCTTTTTAGCTAGTGGGGTACAAGAGGAGGGTCGTGAATTGAGGGAAATTGTCGATTTATTGCTGTTGATTTCAGGATCGGGAAGGACTTCACGACAAGAACTATCGTTGTAGCAGTACCAATTGCCGTTAGGATTGCAGGCGTAAGAGACATAATGACCACCATTCAGCATCCCAGAATGACACTACAAATAAAAATACACCGTAATTCCACCAAAAAATATAATTAGTTGTTCCCTTTATGTTAAAATTTCAAAGCCATATAAATAAACATTTTGTTTTAAATAGCTTCAAAGCTAAAATTTTCAAGTTTTGATCCTAATTTTATAGTACTCGAAATAGTTCCTAGACTGTTTGTATTGAAAGCACATAGCAATTTTTACCATTATTTTGAAATATAATTTGAAAAAATGTACATACCACAGCAGCATATAGCTGATACTTGAGATCAAAAGCATCCTGTCCTATTTTTAACTGATGCCTATGATAGTCCTTGAGGTGTTCATCTATTATGGGCGTTTTCAATAGACTAGTGGATTCCAATCTCGCCCTACCCTTATTTATCCTCTCCCCCACTCTACTTATCCCTTTATCACTATCATGTAACAATTTACAACTTTCCAAAGGAGAGTTAGAGTCTTTAGAGCATTGTCCTTTACACTTGTCGTCCGGATAACACTTTATTTCACCACCCGATTCTTCGTTTTCTTCTACGATTCTTTCTGGTTGAGCGTCAGTTGATTTTTCTAATTCTTCGTGTTGCTTTTCCAAGATCTGTCGATGTCTGAGGATCGTTTCTTGAGGAACTGATGCTAGGTATGCAGTGGGATCGAAATTCTTGAAAGGAAAATTGACTACTTTTTGAGTTTTCACCCACTTTCTATTGACGTAAACGAATCGTTTCAAATGGATGATCTGCGAATAAAAAAAATTAATAATCATAATATGGTTTAATAATTTATTTTTGGATTTTACTTACTAGAATAGGTGGCAACCTCCAAATTTGCATTTTTTTAGTGGCAGGTTGAAGATTCTGACAGCTACTACAATGATATTTTGCCTCCAATCTTTCTTCTGAAGTAAAAGCTCTAAGACAATAGTCTAAATCAATTGGTTCGGCATGCAATTTTCTACATGTTGCCACCGATTCATGCTCCAACCACATCTACACAAATATAAAAGAATCACTCGAAACGATTGATGATTAAAGCACATTAAATATAAATAACTCCTTATAGAAATATTTATTATCTACCTTCTCTCGGCTTGTCTGATATCGTAAATGGAGTGCTGTATGATCCCAGTCGATTGAGATACACATGCTGTTCAAACTGGATCCACACATGTTTATTACTAGTTCTTCTGAACAGGGGATGATACAACCCCTACAGAATTGCGTCCAGTGACATAAGGCGCATATTTGACCACCTTGTAGGACGGCCTTTAACGTAAACGGAAATTCGTAACCTAGAGAGTCATCACTGTAACAATAATAACATTTAATGAAAAAAAATGTTCATTTTTACTTCTTAGATATTTTCGTGATGTTTTGTTTCGATTATAGGTCTCATAGAAATGAATTTCTATGAAATAAGACCTAAAATCAAGACAAATTATCAAGAAAAAGAAAAATGTTAATTTTATCATATACAACATTTTTCAGTACACAAAGAATTTTAAAATAAATCTTCAGTCACACTTTCCTACTACACTCCGGGGTAAAGTAAAGTTAGGAATCCAGTATAGCAGTTAAGTTTCTTATAATTTATCGCAATTTTTTAATGAAAAGTACTCTGGTATATTGGAATTTAGTTCGCCAGTGATTTCACTTTGATATTTCATGAAATATTGCGCTATATATTTTTTATTGATTTTGTATGTTTTAAATTTCGATCTAGCATGTATATTACAAAATGAACATTGAGAATAGTCGATATACTACAAGTTTTTAATAAGTAAACAACTTGGAAAATAAGCATTAGAGTAGAAAATTGTAGGGTTTTGGGGGAATCGTTTTGGCTTCACAGTCACTCTGCACTTATATCTAGAAGATATTTTGTACAAGATTACACTTCTCATTGTTCAAAATGCATAGACTTCCTTCCAAATGAGGTTATTTTTTGGGGGGGTTTTTGTGTTCTACTTTCCAAGGTATTAATACTACTCCTTCAAGGTACTTAAGACTTAAATAGGCAGGACATTTGCAGAGTAGATGCTTTACTGTTTCCATGGCTTGTTCGCAAAACCCGCAGTTGTCGTCCTGTGTCATGCCTATCGTCTTTAGGTGATGTTTGATGGGGAAGTGACCCATAAAAAGAGAGACCACCAGTTTTATGTCGTTTCTGATCATCACGAGAATTTCTTCAGACTTCTTAGCTGATATGGTTATGAATATTTTGGATTGTCTTAGCCCTGGAGTGTTTCTTCATATAATTCTTTAACCATCCATTCAGTTCAGTATCGATGTGACATCTCATGAGGCCACAGTAGTGGTCTGGTCCTAGAAATGGAGTTGTCCTTTTTTGGCAAGGTTGTCTGCTTTCTCCTGGTAAGCCACATTAGAGTTACTTTGATTGGGAACTTACACAGATAACACATCACTCAATAAGTAGTGTGACTGACTAAGAAAAATAGAGCAATACAATCATTACAACGCTTTTGCCTCAAAATAGGCTTCATATTCAGCAATTGCTTCTTCATTCTTCATAGTCAGTAGTCACTTGTAGACAGCTGGACTATACGGTGGATGAGGAAGCAATTCGAGGTGTAATTCGTTCAAATTAACCATCGTTGCTATCGATTTGTGAATCGGTGCATTGTCTTGGCGAAATAGTGGTTTTTTCTTCGATATATCAGGCCGTTTTTCCTTGATTTTTGTATTCAAACGATTCAAAAACTCTATGTGGTATTCGCTATTTTTTGCCTCTCTTTTGGAGATAGTCGACGAACAATATTACATGTGCATCCCCAAATATTAAAGCCATAACCTTCCCAGCTGACTGGGACGCTTCGGACGTGATTCACCAGTAAGCAAAATTTAATTTGAAAACCTTGAGAATCCCTATCAATGATCAAAGGAATTGAATAAAATCCATTGGAAAGAAAGAATTGTGAAACTAAAGAGTTTTCAACAATGATAGCAATTGATTCACAAAGTCAAATTAATCCTAATCAATAGATTAGTACATTTAACGAGGCTGGTTAGGTTATGTTATTCTTCTTACCCTCACAAAGTTATCCAATATTCTAAACTGAAATGGACCGGGTTTGATGAATCTACAAAAGTATTCGAGACAAGGAAAGATAAGTTAAAATTCTAAATGGAAAGTTATAAACCTAAATTTTTGTTTAATATTTAGATTTTTGGATTAAAAGTGAAAAACCCGATGTTACAAATCGAAAAATTTTTGTCAAATTTGAAGTACACATCAAGATCAGGCAGTAAATATGAATCCATAAATAAAGAGATGTCCTATCTCAAAACTAACCAGAAGAACGATAAAATTGTACATAAAATGTGATGTTACAACAATATAATTATATAATGCAGATAGAAAACCCAAAAAACAGAAAAAACACTAATAATAAATGTAAATTTGATCAATATTTCTATTGTACATTATGAAAATTTCACTTTTCATCACAGAATGTGGATGACTTTGTTTCAAATTTGTTTATATATAAAAATAAAAATCTAAAGAAACAAATGTGTGGTACCCACCAGTCGGTTGCATGATTGGGTTGGTCACTTTGTGGTAAAGGGCTTAATAGTCTCGTCACTTGATTCCAGACACCTTCGTATAAGCTTTGACAGGTAGTTTTATCGTCGAATCCTAAAAGTAGCGGCATCCCGAATAAACTGGGTTTGGTTTTTTGTTGCGATAAGAAGTAAGTATCTTGTCGGACGCATTTTCTATGAACAGCAATAAGATAAGAAGGACACTTGCGTTTCGAATCGGAGGAAGCTGGAGAAATAAAATCATTTTAATTGTAAATATAATTGACAACAAAAAAAATAACTTGACGAATGAATGGAAGCAGAAGGTAGGCTGACATGCTGGATCGGAGGTGTCATCTATGTATAAGATTCATATTTGCCAGTTTTCATCCTAAATATATTGATTTATTTTAAAAACTGATGATGTTTTTACTAGAGTTATCAATATCAATGTTAAGATACTGAAACAAATATGAATCTTTGGTGAAAACTACTACCTGCATTTTAATTTCTACAGACCTGAGGCAGTAGATGTATCAGAATGTACAGATATTGAGGATTTTTTATAAGATATATTGCTTATCCTAGGTTCCACGTTTTCCTGTTTAGATCTGTTGTTCTGAAAAAATAAAAAATATATCGTTTGACAAATCCATATGAATAATTTTATTTTAAAAAAATCGTACATCAAAACAACAACACTAAAAAACGAGAAAATTAAGCCTCAACGATTTACTATGCAACAATTATAAACAAATTTACACTAATTTCTTAAACAGAACAGAGCAAAATATAAAAATATTTGGTCAAAAAGTTTATATTTGATGTAGATAGAAAAAAATATCACTGGTATCATGTTTTTAATTATTTGTATCTTTTTGAGGACAAAAAAAATTAGTGATAGGTTTTTTTATGTAGATGCCATCACCCGAACGGTTAAATTAGAAATATTAACAAATTATTACAAACTATAAATAAACAAAAAATTAGTTCATCATATTATGTGAATGTTAAAATGTTTCTTTATCGAATATTTAGTACTACAAAATAGCTACTGTTGTAATTGTAAATTGTACATTAAAATTACCAATCGTCGATACAATCAGATTGTCATCCAATTTATTAATATCAGAGTTTAGATGCTCCTGTAGTGTCTTGGCTGTTTAAGTTGGAATTTCTGAAACCGTTGCTGATATTCATACTCAACATACTATTGACACTACCATCACACCAACACTAACAATTACCATGGCTGACGCGCATTTTAGTTTACCTTCAGTCTCTGAAGACAATAACTTGGTTATCGAAACGCGCGTCAGATATGGTAATTGTGAGTTTTGGCGTAAACAATGCGTTCAGATGTTGGCAATTTGTAAATTTGCTTCGAATCTAACTTCTACCCAACGGTAGTTATTTGCACATCTACCTAAATTAGTGACTTTATATTTTATCTGCAGCATAATTGATTTGATATCTGTTGCCTTGATTGCTGTGTCATAGGCTAAGGTTGATGTGAAAGCATAGTTCGAACATTTGTTATGAATATCAGATACAGAACGCTGCCCTGAGGTAATCCAGATATAGTAATTTGAGTGGGTATTATCAACCATCATGTCAAACTTTGTCGAACGCCTATTTTATGTCGAAAAATACTCCAGCACACACCTTTTTTCTTAAAATTGTGTTCTTTTAATTATGTTTACTACTATGTTTATGTGAATAATTTTGTGGCAAATACTTGGAGAACTATGAACTGCTTTGAAATATTTCCCAAAAATATGAAGTTTTTAATCTCAAATGAACAATTTTGGCTTCTCAAATATTGGTTTCGAAGAAATTTTGTTTTTATTCTCTTTTGTATTAAAAAAATTAAAACTTAAGACAATAGATGATTCTTGACTATGAATTCCATCAAAGCAAACTACATTAGTCTTTGCTCTAGGGCACCATTTTGAATCAATAATTTTTTTTTAAATAATTGAATCAAATTTAAAATAGGTTGAGATAGAACTACAATTCAAAAATATCTCCAAAAACACTACAAAAGATTGTAATTTAATTAAACTCTGGCAAGTTTTCTAGGAAATCCATTTATGCAATAGATGTTCAGATTTCTATCGTGTCAGAGAACATTTTATAAGATTTCAATTACTCTGTTCCCTTTGCGAAACCAGTACCATATAAAACAGTACCCAAACATTACATCTACCAACAAGCTATTACAAATTTAGTACCTCTAACTACCAAAATTACAGTGCTGTATGAAATAAAATTAAATTATTTGACAAAATTTTCAAATTAAAAAATAGCACTTATCCTTATAAATTTCAAATAATTTCCAACACAACTATAGTACTAATAGACTTGATAACTTTGAGGTTAAAACATCGTGTTAAAATTATTCAAAAGTTGGTTAGATTTTAAAAATGTAAAACGTACACAATTTATTATGAATCAAGTTTTTCTATTTACACAAATTAATTGGAACAAAACACTGATAACGTTAAAATTTAAAATAAATAAAATGCTATCTGGGTACGTGCATACCTTGAAGCATAGAATGTTGGGCATGCATAGGGCCGAACCGTGGCTTACCTCGGGACTTCTTGCCAAAGGACTATCACATATTTCCACCTCCACGTCTGGGAACAAAACATGTTCAACTATTATATTATTTCCAAAGCATCAAGTTTAATAGAAACAAAATGTGAGATTATTTTCAATAGGATTGGTATACAAAATTTATAACAAAGTTACAGATGTTTCTTAAATTCATTATGGAAGCCAACACATTTTGTAGTGCCAAAACTTGATGCTCTAAATGTAAAACTATAAAAAAAATATTTATAACAATTTTTGCAAGGTGTTGCCATTATAAAATTTAACTTTGTTGGCACTCCTGATTATTAACTCCCTGGAACCATTTTTACAATTTTTCCTGTTCTTTTTATGTGCACAATCACATAAAGGATGTTTTAGCATTCCAGTTGTCGTAGTACATGCAAAAATTATGCAATTATTGCAAAATATTAAGTTAGGATATTATATAAGACAGTGGCAACCCTGCTAAAATAAAGTAACATAAATGTAAATATTGCCTTACAAAAACTACACTAGGAAAATATAACATTCAATTATTAATTTATGTAAATACCTGGTTCGATCTCTATTTCTGCCTTTGGTACTACTTCGGTCGTTTCCGGTAGCTCATAGGCGTACAGCTCCATGGCGGTCGTGGGGTTTATTTTAGCATCGTCTGCGGGAATGTTGCATATCTGACTAAAAGCTACTTCTGCAACCAATAATCTTTCCGGTTTTATTCCACAGATGTTGGACAGATGTTCTTTAAGATCCAAATATTTGGCTTCAGATTGAAGACGCATGCCATATTTTATTGAGCATTCGCCATTCAGCTGAACAACTACAAATTCAAATTTATTGAATGAAAAATTTCAAATGGTATTGAAAACCTACCCAAAACTTCACATAACGTGTAACTTTCCATAGGTAACGGAAGGCTGAGTACATTAAATACATCGAAACGTACAGATTCGTGTCCGCATGTCTGACATGTTACCTAAAATGAGAACATACGTGACTTTTCATGATAATTTGTCATTAAAAGTTTTTTATCTTTAACTCAAATACTCTGTAAATTCGTCTAAGCAAATCGTCTATTTAAAATAATATTTTGATATTTCCAACAATTGTTTATTTTTAATTGGATCACCTAGTATCTCATTTCCTTTAAAAATTAACAATGCACAAGTGAATTTATCATCATATAGCTCACAGTGGACCAAAGGCGCCTGTCGGTGTTTCAGCAGCTATAGTGGGTTTCATCCAATTTTATTGATGAGGTCTCCATTTTCTGCTGTTTTTGGTTATTTCTGACTCATCTTTACATGTTAAGTTTATCTGTTGCACTTCTTTCTTGATAGTTCTTCCTCATCTTCGTACAGGTCTGCCTCTTTTCGTTCTGCCTGTGGTATTATAATTAAACGCTTATCTGGTTATTTTGGTTGCTGGTTTTCGTAGTGCATCACCTATCCATCTCATTTTCCGATTAATAATCGTTACTTCTATTTTCTCTTCTCGAGTTATGTTTCAAAGGTCATTACTTGTCGCATTTAGTGAAAGTTAGTTTCAGCTCCTTATAACAGAATAAATTTCTGTTATAAGAAATGGAGACTGGAATAGTCTTAGTTTTGTTGACTTTCAGATATTTGTTGAAGACCACATTTTATACAATGAATGAAAAACCTCCTTGTATACAAATTAAGCTGCCTAAATAGCAAAATTGTTCAATTTGCTCTATTTTTATTCTTCGTAAGTATATCAGTATTGGTTTTGTTGTGTCATAACAACTTTGTTTTTTACTGTCGATGTTCAGTGTTTGGTTATTACATAGAATATCAGTAAGGATTTGTATTTGTTGTTCCAATTGATTCCTGACCTTTTATCCTCTGTTTTTCTCATTATCCAGTTTATTACACAATACATCCCTGTCTCACTCCTTTTTCTATTTTGATTTGCTGGGATAATTGCCCTATCGGTTAAACTTATAATTAGAAAAATATTGTTAAAGAATTTGTTCAATAGATGGGAGGGTACAATTCATCAATAATATAATTGTTTTCTCTCTATTTTCAAGAAAACGAGAACTGCAATGTTGTCAATTGCTTGATAAAGGTTAAAAAAATTTGAAAATCGAGCAGAGTGATTTAATACTTGAAAATCAGAAGGTATTGAACAAAGGAGTTCAAGCAGTGTCTTAGAACCTAATCTTAAAACCTAATCATTTGTGCACCGAACTCTTTTTAACGTAAATCAATTAGTGTGATCCCAAGCAAACACTTATTTGTGGAAGTATCTTGATTATACGAAAATACCAAACAACCTTAAGAATTTTCCTTCCTGTTCCAACTTATCAGTGATAAACCAAGTATTTTATGATATCGAGTTTTTTTATAAGAATAATTTGTTTCAGTCATCAAATATATTTTTGTCGAACTATTTTTTTTACATAAAATCAAAATTTGTTAACTTACTTTGCTTTTAAGTTGACCATAAAATAAATCGGTAATGATAGAATGATCCCTAGATAAATGTTGCTCCCAAGCTTCTTCCGCCACAATTTCATCAGGTCTACCATTACTATCTTTTAGTTCTGTGTATTGTTTAACTGCTACCCTATTCAAATCTTCGTGAAGAGCATCCAATAACCAAGCCAACAGCTCCTATAAGATATTCGATAAGCCAAAGATATATTTCTTTGAAATAAATAGAATCTCACTTGTGAATCATGTTGGCCACCGTCTTGAAAATTTGGCGAATGTTTGGTAACCAAGTACCGCAGTTTAAGCGGCGCTACGCTTCTCGTGGAACCCGCCCACAATTCTTTAACGAGTTCCGCGTATCTTTTAGCTACGGCCCCTTTTGATCCTGATGGATTCGTAACGTTCAATTCAGACAACATATTATCCCTTCTAAAATAAAGCGTTAAAGGTCTAGTATTAGATACTGCTTGCAAAGCTGCGTTCATAAAACAAGTATTTCCTAAATTGTGAAGGCCGGTAGCACCTAGAGAAAATACAAAACTTAAAATCATTATAGTATGTATTAATAACGTAAATTACCTTCTGGTAAAAAAATAGTGGGTCTTCTTTCGACACTAAGACCAACTTCGTGTCCTCCACCAGCTACCAACTGTCCCAATTCCTCAGGCCACGTTTGATCTTTATTTCTGACTTCTAATAATACTTGTTCCCCATCTACAATTCCCAGTTCCTCCAAAGATGCAATATCGTCGTCCAAAAGTCTCGTGGAATTTTCTTTGAGCAACCATAATCTGGCATCTTCGATTCTAAGGTTTAAGCGATGGCACAAAAATTCGGTTACTTGTTGTATAGTAGCCAATCTAGAAAACGCTGCCGTATGGGCCAAATAACGTCTCGGACTGGCATTTACAGCGGAAGTTAAACCTGCCGTGCTTAAAGCGGCCGCCCCATATCCGCCTACTACACTGCTCCAAGAAGCTGTGCTGATCCTTTGTTGAGCATGATGTCTGAGTATTTTCAATGTTCTGGGATAAAATTCGAGTTCGACATCGGATCGTCCCGGTGGCAGGATAACTTGCCGAGGAAGAGGTACTGGACCTCCGTACCACATGGAAAGAGCTTTCCACAAAGATTCCGGAACTAATTCGAAATCTCTATGTTCTGCCAAAGGTACATCACGCTTTAGTCGCCCACCTGGAACGAATCAAAATAAAAATACCTCAAATTTTGCAATCAAATAAGGCAGCAATTGGAAGGGACTAACAAAATCAATTTTTATTTGAGCTTACCTTCTCCAGTTAAAGTTGAAACTTTATAGAATGATTCTGCTATTAAATTGGAATTGTCTATTGGTCCTGGTTGTCCTAAACTTCTCTTAGGTCCCGTACCCGAACTACTGGATACTCCAGAACTGGAAGAAATACTGCACCTACAAGAAGTGTTGGCTTTAATAAGCACCGGAATTTGGAAAAAAACTAAATTTTAATCGATAGAAAATTATTAATTCGAGACTAACCTGTCACCTCCACGGGTGAGTAGATCCCCCATTGATTCCATACTGTTAGAATTAAAATCGTTAGATGTTGACGTATAATCAGTGGTATTACTTATAAGGCTTTCATCACACGCTATTCCTTCTTCGATGGGTATTCTATTTTCATTACGACAATTACATATATCGAGATTACTACGAGGTGCAGAAGTATAATTTAACCATTGTTGCCACCAATCAGAAGAAATGAGATACCAAAATTGACCTACGTGGAAACCGCGACGTTGCTCTCTCTCCAACCAACCCATCACTAACAAAAATCGTTACTTGTTACTAATTTGTCAACTGAATTATTTTTTATAATTAATTTGAGATTATAAGTAACATACATGTCTGATTTTTATACATTTTAAGTCTATAAAGGATGAAAATGTCTGGTTTTATAAATTTAAAGTCCATAAGAGATGAAAATGTCTGTTTTTATACATTTTAAGTTTATAAAAGATGAATATGTCTGGTGTTTATACATTTTAAGTCTATAAAGAATGAAAATGTCTGTTTTTATACATTTCAAGTCTATAAAGGATGAAAACGTCTGCTGTTTATACATCTTGCGTCTATTAAAGATTATCATGTCTGAAGTTTATACATTTTAAGTCTATAAAGAATAGATATGTTTGATTCTTATAGAATACCAGATTACAACGGATAGAAATGTCCATAGTTATGTAATGAAAGATTAAGAGAGATAAAGCTGTTTGATTTTTACTCATTCTAAGTCTATAAGGGATAAAAATGTCTGATTCTTATGCATTCCAGAACAGGGAGGGATGAAAGTGACTCATTTTTATACTTTCTTGATCTGTAAGAGATAAAAATGTTTGATTCTCATAAATTCCAAGTTTACAAGTGATTATAAGATCAAGGGGATAAATTGTTCGATTCCTACTAATTCAAAGATTAGGAGGAACAAAAAGGTGCGATTTTTATACTTTCTTGATCTATAAGTGGCAAAAATGTCTGATTCTTATAAATCGTTGATCTATGAAGGATAAATATATCTGATCCTCATAGATTCCAAGATTGAAATGTACAATGTTACACACCAAAAGATTAAGAAAGATAAAAGTGTTTGATTCTTACTAATTCTAAGTCTATAAGGGATAAAAATATCTTATTCATATACATTCCAAGATTATAACAGATCAAAATGTCAGATTCTCATGTACAATATTACACTAAGCAAGACTATAAGAAATTAAATGTCTCATCCATGGCAAAAATAACAAGAAATACACAAATCTCATTTTACCTATCTCGTATTCATTGTGTCTGCAATGAGGTCTGAGTCCTAGGGATACATGACAAACTTGAAACAACAATTCCAACAAAGGTGCCACCAAACTGTTATTTTCCACGCTCCAAACTAAAAAATCCTCCTGCGCTAAACCTCCTTTATTATCTAACTTCGATTGGAGACAAGCTAATATTTCTTGATGCATATCTCCACTATCAGACTTTGAAATTGGCGTCGTATCGGTGAGTAGATCCTGTTGTTTCGGTGGAGATTCCGAATGAAATTGTTGAAAATAAGTTAATTTGTTTTCATTAGCTACTATTATTAAAGTTTGTGTCATATGTTGGACTTCTTCGGAATTTAGGTAAGAATCTCTATCCATATCGAATATTTTAAAACAAACTGAAATGAAAAATGTTATAGGAAATAATATACAGAGTACTTGAACTTACATTTCATTCTCTCGACCATTGGTCCTCTACATGCGGCCGATATACCACAGCACAATTCTTTAAAATCCACATGATCATCTCTATTTACGTCTAACGCCAAGAATAATCTGAAAATTATTTAATTCATAAAAAAATTATTGTTAATAATATTATAGTCACGCATACCCTTTACAAGCTTTCAAAGGTACAGGTGGACATACTCGAGATTTTAAGCAATTAAAATCCAAATTAGAGGTAGCTGAAGATGATTGTAAAGCCCAAAAACATTTTTCTAATTCACAAATATCTTGTTCCTCCAAATGAGTTACCCCAGCCAAAGTTTGGTAAAATGTTGGTGTTTCCAGTTCAGAGCTTAATGATACACAAGGATTAGCCAACAGCCTGAAATCAAAACAAAAGCAACGGTATACAAATAACAATTAAAACAAATTATTGACTTACCATTTTGATAGTACGGTACATTCTTGATTATATAATATCCATGCCTTAAAATCATCAAAACTAACTTTATCCTGATTACTAAAAAGCGATTGGACAGTACGTTCCCAGGTGACATTTATTTTATTTTCTGTAAGGGACAAACCCCCTTCTATTTGTAAAGCAGTCTTAAATTCACTTCTTGTTAGATACGTAGCTGAGTCGTTACAATAGAGAGTCCACAAAAATCTGAGAAACAAAAAGATTTACTTGAATAGGAAACCAATTAACTTCAAGTTAAAAATTTGAAATTTAAGAAGTAAAATACAATTTTTTGTAATTTTCAGAAATGTGACAAGTTTTTTTGGTACATTGAGAATAATAATTACTTGATTTTTTCTTCCTGGGTACCCTTGGTAAGCAAAACGAGTCCACAAATGAGATCTCTTAGAGATGTACCTCTGGCAGTACCTCCGCACGCAGTGTACAGCCAATCTGCTATAGTTGATGGTACACCTTCGCCTAGTACGTTCTGAGTAAAAGCGTGTCGACTCAACCATTGTCCGCCATTGGTAAGTCTTTTGAAGGTTGCACATACTCGCCTGTATTCGGCATCGGACACTAGAAAAAAAGTTTCATAAAATCATCTACCACAGGTAGTAAGTCACAAACGATTAATATTAATTAACTGGTCGTGGAGAAACAGAGGTAATTGAATGAATGATAATATGAAAACAGCATTGAGGAAATAAGGATAAAAGTTATAGGGACTACTGGACACATTTACATATTGTAGGTAAGTGGGTTTGCACTATAACCCTACTATATATAATCATGAATAAGCGGATAGTAAAAATGTGTGGTTTTAAAAAATTTTTAAAGCCACTGCTATTAACTTTAAAATATAATTGTCGTACTAATGACCATACATCGGCAATTCCACATTGTTAATACAAATGATTTATCATTTGTTATGTATATTTGTTTAAACCGGTTTTTTGGTAATTGCTGTTTACACACCTGACAAGTGTTTTAAAGAATTTGTAAGTAAAAAAATTAAATTGACACCTCCAAGTTACAATGATATTTCTTAAAATATATTTAGTTACAATATATATATATATATATATATATATATATATATATATATATATATTCATTAAAATTTTTAGCTTTAAAAAAATCAGAGGTCAAATTATATCAGGAAATATTTCCAAAATATTTGAACTCGAAAGGAAATTTCCTAAAAAAATAAATGAAATATAAAAATTCTACTAGGCAACTCTGTGATTAGATGGCTCAAAATTTAGAATAATTTTGGTACACACATTGATTCAGATCAACGATCTGACTACAATTGACTATATTAAAAAATGTGCATTTCTGCGCCTTAAACATTTTTGTATTTTTTAACTGACTCACAAAGTTAGGTTATGAATCAAAATAAATTCTTAGACAAGAAAAGATAAAGCTTAAGGATAAATTATTCAATAGTAAACTGTTAAAGAGGCTGTAGATATATCAGTTTATTTAGGTGATGGTTAATTATTCATATTTAAGACTAGTTAGGAATAGTATTTGTATATAAAACTTTTTTTTAACAATTTTATGAACCAGCAATAACTACGAGAATGGCCCAACAAAGAAAACACAAACATTTTGGAAAAAAATATATTTATTCCCAGCGATTTTTTCAAGTCTAGGAAACTAAAATAATCCGAGGAGGCTAAATCTGGCGAATAGGGTGTATGGGGTAGCAATTCAAACTTTAATTCATCAATTTTGGCCACTGCAATAACGGATGTGTGAGCTGGTGTATTTTCTTGATGAAAAGACACTTTCTTCTTAGACGAATTCGGCAATTTTTGCTTCATTTCTTCGCTCAAACGTTACAGTAAGTTCGCATAATACTCGCCGTTGATAGTTTTCCCTTTTTAAAGATAGTCAATGAAAATTATCCCAAAAAGCCGACACAATGACCTTGCCTACAGATGGTACGGGATTTGCCTTCTTTGGAAGCGGTTCTCCCTTTTCAGTCCATCGTTTTGATTGTTCTTTTGTTTCGCAACGCAAAAGCGCAAAAATTCAGTTTTATTTCTGCGAAACATTACCAAACACTCGATGGAAACATTTTAACGATGCTGTTTTTGTTCCATTGTGAGTAAACGCGGCAGTTATCTTTCGCACAGCTTTCTCATGTCCAAATTTTCAGTTAATATGCCATGTACCACACTTTCTGAAATGCCTCTATGTCTGTCGATGATCGTCCAGTACCGCTTTGTGGATTTTCTTCAACATTTTTGGAGTTGTCACCTCATTTGGTCGACCACTGCGATGCTGGTCTTCGCAGGTCGTACGGCCTCGTTTAAACTCTACTACCCAATATTTCACTGTTGATAACAAAGAAACAGTCTCACCCAAAGTAGAATCTAGTTCAGTTTTTAAATAAAAATATTGTATCACATAACGATGATCGTTTTTTTCCAAATTAACTGAAAACGTTCACTATTTAGGACTGCAAAAAAAATACTAAACAACGTGGCGTCTTCAAACTTGAAACATATACTGTACAAATTGTATATGTCCTTTCTAATACATTGGTATTTTTGAAGCAACTACCGTCATCTCTAGGTCAGGCCAGGTAATTTTGGGACCATCTTCGTATACTATGCCAATTATGAAGCTGATTACTGAAAATCAGACTGATATACACGAAGAAGAACATAAAGGACTTTTCGGAAACTATAATAGGGGATCAGGTAGATCACCTAACAGCTGATTGGTAACCTATCCTAATCCAAAACGATATTCAGATCACAGCTTCCGAAGGTTGCGTTCGATTTTCGGAAAAAATTTTAAATTTAAAACATGATCTTTAAGAGCTTTTAATTTTTATTAATTACTTTTTTGCTAGTAAATTCTTTCCCGATATTTATTTAGTTGGATAATAAATTCTCGATGTTTAATAATTGTTAATGGTCAGTTATCAATGATTTATTCCCTCACACGGATTATGCATTAATACTAGTAGGCTATTTTCATGGAGAAATAAAAACCACAAAATTCAGTAACCTATCAATTACGATGCGACCATTGTTACGTATAGTATCGATGTGAATAAATTTTGACTGGGCTATCGAATTTGCCATTTATTCTTTAATGGAAATTTAAATGCAGTCACCGTTTCAAGAAACAATTCCAATAATTCTTATTGTGTTTAGCAAGGATGTAATTGTAATAATATTAAAATAAAAAAAAGATCATATTATTCTAATGCTTACGCATATATTATTCTATTGAATACAAAATTTTGGTGCTGGAGCCCAATAATGACACGGATTCATATAGTGTAGGAAATATTCTATTATTTTTGTCGAGTCTTCCTTAACCATATAAAACGAGTGCGTCGGCGCGACGTGAGTCAGTTGAGTCGAGAAATCGAAGCGATACGGTCGGAGAAGCGTTTTAATTATACTGCGAAGTAGTGATTGTGAAGGTATTGTGCATTTGTTTGTGTCGTGCGCGTGCCATTTCCATAATTGTTACGATTTTGGCATAATGTCACAAAAACGTAAAGTCAATAAGAAATAAAATTAAATTGGAGAGTAAGAATAAGAAGTAAATCAGTCCAAAGATTGTATTGGAGAGTCTTGATTAATAATAGAAGTCAAACAGATAAATACGAAATAAATGTAGAGAAGTAACCAAATAAATGAAAATATTTAGAGAACTAAATTGGGGAACATTAAGCTTGGTGTTCCAGACATCCAGTAAAGGTTTAAAAAAAATGTTGACAAAGCTAGAAGTGAATTATAATGTATTTATATAATATGTCGGCAGACATAACAGTGTTTCTTTATAAAATCGTATGATTCATATTAAAACATATGAAAAGGATAGAAGAAGCAAAAAATTTGATAATAATAGCAGAGGTTAAAAGAAATAGAGGTATAGAAAACTGTAGAAAAGTAGCAAAACATAGAGAAAAATAGGCAAAATTGCTTTGGTACTTGGAAAATGGAAGGTAGTTTTTTTGTATTGAAACCAACAGCTTCTATCACCGTGCTGTACCAAACTCCGACTGGAATTTTCAAATTCAATTACATAAATGACAGGCTGCTTCATTTTTAAATTTTTCCCTTTGTTTTTCAAACATATTTGGTATTAAATTATGACAACATGTACGAGGTTTGGCTGTTAGGCTGTCAGTTGTTTAGCCCAAAGCCTACTCTTTGGAATGCGATCTACCGTGTCTGTTGACAAACCAATGTAGCCGTTCCTTCGTTTGTACAGCGGCTGTTTTTTTTGTTTTGCTGTAAAAATTTCACAACAAACTTGGAAAAACTGCAGCTGAAACTTATAATTTATTAAAAAAAGTATGGCAATTAATAATTATCGCGTTTTGACGATGGCCAAGGAGATGTTGAAGATGATTCACGCTCGGATCGTCCTTGCACGTAAAAAAACGGATGAAATTATCGAAAAAGTCGGTAATCTTGTTCGAACTGATTTTCGACTAAGTATTCGTGCGATTGCTGAATCTACAGGAATTGACAAAGAACGTGCCTCATTCCGCACTGTGCGTCAAGAGATTTCTATCAAAAAACAACATCCCAGTGTTAAACCACCCACCTTATTCGCCGGATCTTGCACCGTGTGGTTTCTACCTCTCCCGCTAAGATCAAATCTGCATTAAAAACAACAAGATTTGAGTCTGCTGAAGCTGTGAAAGAATAAGCGGCACGCGTCCTGAAGGAACTGTCAGAAAAACATTTCCTGTACTGTTTCGAACAATGGAAGATTTGCAAGGAGCTATGTAAGGATGGACGAGGGGTATAATAATTAAATATACGGAATAAAAATCAAATGTTTTATATCAACAATCTTGTTATTCAATAGCCATAGCTCGTACTCCATGTTCGTAAAAAAATTTATAGTTCTGTTTTGTCGGAAAACAAATATTTAAGATTTTCTGATTTCTCAACAATAAGATCGAGTCATGAGTAAACTTTGTGGTATGCGGTTAGAATGTGAATGAAATCCAGTATTTATAGTCCAAGAAAATGGGTCTACAAAAGCGAATTCCTGATTTTTTTCATATAAGTTACTTTAAGTGTCTGAAAATATATGTTTCAAAAATATTATGAAATTTTATACAAAAATGATTCTATCAGGTTTTTAGCTATTACTGATATTTATAGAGTAAGGGTGGGTAGAGGTTAAGGAATGACCATTACAACTGAAAAGTTGCGGTTTAAAAAAACGAACATCATAAAGTTTGATTTCAGAAAAATGTTTGTAAATTGATTATAACGAAGATTCAATAGTTAAAATTTCGTAGTTAACCACTTCGTTCAATGGGAATTTTTTTTAAATAGCTCCTAAACTTTTTTTACATCGAGCAATGTAGTTAAAAAGGTAATTTTAATTTGTTATAAACAATTAAAGTTTTTTTTGACACATCGCAATTTTTCAGTTATGATTTTTTAAGACAGTAATTATCCTCCCTTAAGCTCTGTAAATATAAAACTCCAAAAGAACTTAACGTACAATGAAAATTCTGGAACTTAACTAGAATTCGCATTTTAGGATCAATTTTCTTGGACTAATAGTAAACAATTCACAATACAAAGAAATAAAGAAAATCGACGGAGTGTAATATAAAAAGATTCGTTATAAACCTTTTTTTAACGTGCTAATGTATAAATAACTAAATAATTATAAGTTTGTTATCATTTCTTGACGTCATTATTTTTTTCTTTTCAAATTACATCAGTTGGACGTGTTCTGACATCGAAGGATAAATGACACATTTATAATTCATGATTTAACTGGAAGTATGTAAATTTAATATCGACAACTTCTTATCAAATTACTATCAAGTTGTTTTACGACAAGGAAAAAGAAAAAATTATGTAGTTCTACAATGTTATTACACATTTAATATACAGAGTGAGTTTTTATGTATGGAATGCCTCAATTTAATCGGAAATGGCTTCTACGATTTTTATAATATTTTGTGCGCAACGGTCTTGTGATACGGCCGGTATTATGGTAATATTAACATTGTTATCAGATCTTTCCTTTTTCCGGAAAAATAATGAATTTCAAATGGATCACGCTGTATATTTTTCACTTTTCGAAATCCTCAAGAAATACTTATAACTTTTTATTTAATGTTCCCTTTACTGAATACACTGTCTACACCACCACTACACCAACTCTCAAAATTACACTATCTGACGCGCGTTTCGATAACCAAGTTATCGTCTTCAGAGACTGAAGGTAAAACAGTTTACCTAAATGTCCTTTTAGTTCTAACTTTGATGTAGAGTCAGAAATGTTTCACTTTAGGCCTGAAACTTCGGTTTGAACTAAACTACAAAGTTTTTTTCACGTTTTTTTGATAAATCTAGGTTTACACATTACCGGCGGTCTGGGGGTAGTTTAAACTTCAGTTTAACATGAAACTAAATATCCGAACCTAACTTTTTCACATTGATTACATTTATACAATATTATAAAGGGTTTTGGTAGAATGATTGAAGATTTGCACTTTATATTTGATGAACTCGACGATGATGATGAAGAAATTATCAACATTGTCGATACACCGAGAAAGCAAAAAGTTATTCATTATTTTTGTGGTTGTACGAAAAACACGATCGTGTTTGTTATTTTCATCATTAAATTCGTTTGCCAACTACTCCCACACACACACACACACACACACACACACACCATAAAAATGTGTGCTAACTGGGGTTCAGTTTCTGTTTTCTCTTTTCGGAAAAATAAAAAAAATTCAGGACTGCTTTCTAACAACTAACCTAAATATTTTCAATCTTTTGAAATCTCAAAATCGCTCAATCACATTTATCTTAGATTATAGTTATCAATTCGTTGTTCGTTAAATGAGTCACAGAAATTTCTGGTGATCAGATAGCAATATAAATTCAATAAAATAATAATCATAATAAACTCGAATCTTATCTTAAAAAAAAAATAAGACAATATGGGTTAATTTTATATATGATATGACTTATTGTTAAATATATTAATTTCTAAATAAAAGTTTATGATTAGCCTATTTCACATGATATTTGTATAATTATAAGTCTCATCAGAGTTTGTAATGGTTGTTGTCAGGGGCGCAACAAACCAACTCTCAAAGGGGGTATCCAGCGAATTCTTTATAATGACTAAAAAATTTCGATCGGTTTACTACATTTTAAATGCGGTTTAGTTCTAATTGAATTTCTATGATCTGTGCGTTTTTCGTGTTCACAGAATTTATCTAAAGCTTTGTTCCAGTAATTAGAAACTTTTTTATAAAATACATTTCGAAATTCGTCAATTTCATGGAGAGAGATTCTGAAAAAATTTTACGGTAATTTTATACTTTCACGGCCCCCTCTTTTTTTGGCTCTAGAAAATAGAAAAATCATCTAGATGATTTATTTTAAACCTTCGTTTTTACAGGGGATTTATTAAAAAAAATATGGGAAAAAAAAATGAAAACTTATATTGGTTAGGTTAGGTTAGGGAGGCGGGTGCGCTAAATATTTTCAATTTTTCAAAGTTAACTTTTAATATTGTACACTTAAGTACAATAAGTGATTTTAAGAATGTTTTTGTCCATATAACTTTAATGATTACTTAATAAAAAAGATACAAACGATTATATGTGAGAAAACGTCAATTTTAAGAGAAATTGTTATTATTTTTAATTGTAAAAAAATAATAAATCAACATTTTTATTTAAATTTTTTTTCAATTTGTTCCTTTTCTGTGTAGATTATGAAAAAAAAAGTTAAAAACAATTATACGTGAATGAATGCATTTTCATGAACATTTAAGCCCTAAAACCAATATAAGTTTTCATTTTTTTTATTCCCATAATTTTTTCGTAAATCAAAATGATTTTTAGATTTTCTAGAGCCAAAAAACGAGGGAAACCGCGAAAGTATAAAATTACCAATTTTACATATTACACTTAATCGTGATCCACGTAAATTCTTTACACAAGTGGTCTTGAAAAGATCAAGATTTTTCACCAATTATGTGAACAATTAATTAAAGTCAGTGCTTTCACTACCGGGATTCATGACTCTAGCTAAGCAGATTTGTAACATTATAGTAAAAGCACCCGAGTTACATGAATTTCCTGCTTGATTTAATTTCAAAATGGGTCATTTAGTTTTGAGGGAAACATTGAGTGGACGTTGTTGCGCCGCTGGTTGTAGCCAAAATAAAAAAAGTGTAAAAATCAATTGTTGAATATAATTTTCAATTGCACCCCACACCACAAAGATTTTATTGTACAAAATGCATAATCCACTTTTACGCCAAAATCCAAAGGGTGGTTAATACCTAAACTCTCTTTTGATTCGGAGTTCTTTGTAAAGGAAATAAGGATTTCTTCATCTGCAGTTGATACACCTTCGGAAGTATTAGATTCCCAAGACACTCGTAACATAACAATTTATTTTCAGCAGTAAAATCATTTTTAAAATTGTTATAAAAACAACTTTCCATATGTTCTTCTTTGTATGTTTTCACATACTCATACACTTTTGGAAACATTTCCAATTTTTTTTTTCACATTTCTGCTCTAAACTCCAATTTTCCATAGAAAAATCCAACTCTATCACTGGTATTCAACATATAACCGTTTGTACAAGCTCAGCAATGGCTTCAAACGTGTTATCCGGACTTTGCTCCATCGAACCTTCTGGTCGTCCGATTGAGGTGATTACTCCAAAAAATATCAAAAAAAAACCACAAATTGGTGGTAAATCGTAAATTGCATGACAGCAGAGACCGTAAAGATATCAGAAGACAGTGTGTTTACAATTATGCATGAACATTTGACCATGAGAAAACTTTTTTCAAATTGGATGCCGCGTTTATTAACAGTCGATGAAAAACAACAACGTGTTGATGATTCAGAGCAGTGTTTAGCGTGTTTAGCCATGTTTACATGTAATAAATCAGATTTTTTTGCGCCGATATGTGACAATGGATGAGACATAGATCCACGACTTCACTACGGAATTAAAACGATCATCATCTGAGTGCACTGCAGCCGGTGAAACACGTCCGAAGCGTCCGCCCAAAGGCACAACAGTCAGCTGGCTTCAATATTTTGGGATGCGCATGGAATATTGTTCATCGACTATGTCCAAAAGGGAGAGACAATCAATAGTGAATACAACATAGAGTTGTTGGATCGTTTGAATAAAAAAATCAAGGAAAAACGGCTTCATATGTCGAAGAAAACACCACTGTTTCACCAAGACAATGCACCGATTCACAAGTCGACGGCAACGATGGTTCAATTGAATTCAATTACACTTCGAATTGCTTCCTCATCCACTGTATAGTCCAAATCTGTCTCCAAGTGACTACTGGCTATTCGCTGATCTCAAAAAATGCTCGCCGGTAAGAAATTCAGCTCAAATGAAGAAGCAATTTAGTGAAACTACAGCCTATTTTGAGCTAAGTTAAAAGAATGATTGTATAGCTCTTGAAGGAGATTACATTGATGAATAAAATCGATTTTTTTTTCTTAGTTAGTTACACGACTTATTGAGTGATGTGTTATTTTTCAATTTCCTCTTCTTCTTAAGTGACATTCTATTCATTCATATATTTTTATTGAAAATTCTGGATCGTAATGGTATCATTTCCATATAATTTACTATAGTTTCAACAATGGTTATTAAATTTTGACACCAGGACTCATTTCTTTGTAAACGTTTTTGTGAATCATGCAATAAATACCTAAAACTTCTACACTTTGGATCTTCCAGATATTGTTTGAGCACCATTGGTAGATATTCCAATACGATTCTTCCACTTTATATTTGTTTAAATAATATAATCTTAACAATTAAAGGAAGTGTTGTTGTTTGGAATTCTATATAAAAGCATAAAAGTAGTTATTCTACTGCTGATACATATGTTGCCTGGTCAAGTTGAAGCAAAAAAAATTGTCTCTCAACTTTTCAAGAAGAGACTGTGCATTTTTATATTAGGGCTCCAAGCCTAAAGTCTATCGCACTAAAAACATACTGCAGTATGAAGCCCCAAACTAATCGCAAGTTCCTATTGGAAAATCAATGGAGCTCTAGAGCTCCTGATTTCAATTTACATTTTTTGTTCTTAAATATCAAATTAAATATATACTTAGAATGAAAAGTAGAACATTTAAAAGAACATTTGTCGAATTTCTATAATGGTACTGAACAGTACGGTCTTCCTTAAATGTCAAAGAATAGAAGTGAATAATTTTCTAGACTATTTTTATTTTGCTTTAATAAATTTATTTTTTATTAAAATAAAATGATATCGATTAGACATATCAACATTAAAAAAATTAATAACCACAAGTTTGGTTTTATTTCGACCTTGGCAAAGTTCATAACTTATTTATTTTGTCACATTTTAAAAAAAATATAACAATACACAAATAAAAGTAAATTGAAAGCAATAAAAGTGTGTAAACTAAATGATAACAGAATTGATGTCACGATTTAAATTATTATCAGACAGGAGTCTATTTAAAAAAAAAAAAGAAGCTAATATTAGTGTGGGAATGGCGCATGTACAGCATCAATCAACCGTTTTCAAGGTTATTATTCAACAACATACTTAGATAACAAATAGTAGGTGTTATTTACCCTAATCACTCGTAATGCTTATCAACGGATTTTTAATGTTTAGGCTAACCTGATTTGAATATGAACAAAGACAGTTTTGTCAGCGAAAATATCTGCAATAACTATTAGTTTTTAAACCAAATGCAAAAAATTGATTTTCAATATACAGACATTAAATATTCATATGCCAAATGTGATCAACTATTTTTTTAACAGCCTCCCTGTTATGAACAAAGCTCAATTTCCTCTACCCATTACAGTAAATCCACATATTTCATTATTTGTACAAGGCTAGATTTCTTTATCCTTACCTAAGTTAGGGCTTTTCTTTTCTGAGACATTATCATTTGGTTCATTCACTAACTTCCCCATTATAGTTTTTTCCACAACTAATCTTCTATATGTAATCCTTTTCCTACCTTATCCACTGTGAACCATATTTATTAAGTAATAATATATAAGCACCCTTATGAAGTTAAGCTTCATAAGGTTTTCTAGATCCTTTTCCAGGGGTCGATGAATGCCCATTATTTCGATATTCCACTGTCCTCCTCAATCTAGCAGCCACCAGGGTATACCAGGAAATAAGGAAGCATACAGCCTTGCTAAAAAGGGTGCAATGACTCCGTACCTAGGATTAGAGCTCTAATGTGGCCTCATGAGATGCCACATCAATAACAAACTAAACAGATGGTCAAATAATGAAATGGAGTTTCACTGGATAAATATTTTAGGCCTAAAATAAATGCCAAAACGAATTCCCCAAACAATCTAAAATCTACTTCTTCAAACCAGTTTCATCCGGGTTTTTCCCTTCTTCTTGTACCTACTGGTTCCACTGTAGTATTAACAAAGCTACTGTATTTTCGCCGTCTCTCCTTGATATCCAATCTTGATTGGTTCTAATATTATTCCTATTATTTTTTTTTCAACTCATCTTCTTTTTTTACTGTTTTTACATTGTGCATTAGTATGCGCCTTATCATTGTTTTTTATTTATCAATTTGGCCTTCTTATTTAGTACTTTGCTTTTAAACATCTCTTTATTTGCATGGTGTGCTCTATTAGTTGCAAATATTTTCTCTTCTATTTCTGTACTTCTTTCCCTATTACAGTTAATAATTCTTCCTAGATATCTTGCACTGTTCCCATGCCTCTTGAATTTTGTTTTATTTTCATTTATTCTTAACACCATTTCTTCTCCCTCTGCTTTCAGTTTCTTTAACATGCTTCACATTATGTTTCTACTTTTTGTAATCAGGACTATGTATCTGCCTATATCATTATTTGAGCCCCACTCTTTCTTAAGTTTCCTTTATCCATATTTCTTCGTACAAAGTTTAAATATTCAATATTATCTATCTTTCCTATTATTCTTTTTACCATATTGGTTATTAAATTTCATTTTATTTGTTCAATAGTCCTAAGTAATAATCATTACTAATTTTAAAAATAATGTATCATTTCATGAAGGAACTTTTATAAAAAGCTCAGAAAATACATTAAATGCTTCATATTTATAATACAGTGTGAAATCTTTACACGGTAAATTTTCCAGTTTAATGAACATATTCAAATTATCATAATTACATTTATATTTATAATACCTCAATTTTCAAAACATTTTACTTGAACAACTTATGTAAGATTATGTTTATGTTCAATAAGCTTCATAAATATTTTAAATATTGTTTCAACCATTCACTATTTTTGTAGTTGTTGTTTCTACATGAAGATAACATATCTATAAATTTGGAAAAAGTTCATAATAAAATTTATCTGCAGTAGACAAACTGGTTGTTATGGAATCATAAAAATTGTTGAAAGTAGTGATCAACCACAAAAAAATATCAACTGTTACATTTGTAATCAGCAATACAATACAGATAAAACTAAAGGAAACATTCAAATATTACAGTTTTTTCATAAATACTCTACATCAACGAGGACATAAGATATTTAAATAAAACTAACCTCAAACTAACCAAAGAATTGACAAATGATTTTCAGAAATGGAAATTATTATTTTTAGTTGTTTGAAGTACTATCACAAGAAATAATATTTACTTAATATTAATTATAAAATGTTTCCTTCCTGTATTTTTATTTAAAATTAAAACATAAATAATTTCCTTATTTTATAACCTCAAAATCCATTATTGATTAAAATAGAATTAAATACCAGGACTAGTATTTATAGACCAATATAATATAAAATATTTTATATATATTAGTTTACTTAAGTTAGAAAATGTTGAGAAAATCACTTTTTCATCTTTCTATTCATGTTCAGTATATTTTACACTTTATTTTTTTGCTGTTTTTATATGGATTTTCTACTGTATCAAGGATGATTGCCTTTTATTTAATTTCATGTTTATACAGAGAAAACTATCACATTTTGACAGATCTTATGAACACCTTGTATTATATTGTAAGGAAATTTGAAAAATAAACAAACATTACTGATAAAATCTGATGAAATTTATTTTGAAATAATTCAATATATAAATTGTGGTTTTTAAATGAAAGTAAGGAATTTTAGTTCATAATGTAATAGGTAATTATGTGTATACATAATTCTATTATAAACAGGTACTACTGGACTATCGATATTAATGTATTTCTTATATAACATTTATTATTGAATCAGTTTGTTATGTAGAGTTTGTGCTTCTATTAACAAATAACAAGAAAACACGACCATTGAAGCTGCGAAATTAAACAACTTCCTAATTTGATTTAACAAATTAAAAGTCAGCGCTGGAAATCGCCACTTAAACCATTAATTGACGTTAATATTTATCATTAAACAACTAAATAAACAAAAAATATGTAAAAACCGATAACATAATTTATTATTCCCAGCCTCATAGAACATTATATTAATGAATACGGGAAATAATATTTCAATTATTTTTTTCGAATTCATATAAGAGTTTATTAAACACATTTTTTAACAAGAATTATCCTAACATCACATGATGTAAGCAACAGAAAACGTTAATTGCGTTTGAAAAAAATTACTTACTTCGTTTAACTGCATCGTCGTAGCTTAAGCAACTCCTTTTCGAATCCTTAGCACCCATTTTTTAAAGTTTATTTACGCATAATAACATTTTTTACAATAAATTCCACAGCTATTACACAATTTACAACAATCACTAGAATGACAAGATACCAAAACAAGACAACTGTCGTAGTCGAACTATTCACGAAACACTTACTTGCTATTTGACGCAGAAGCAGAATTGCCGATTTGTACCATGATTATGTTATCTGTCACTTATGCAACCAATATTACAGGTATTACTACTTTGTATGCAATTCACATGCAAACAACTGGTAATAATAAATATAATCAAATTATAATATCACTAATATAATATAAATAATAAATATAATCATATGATATTATCATTTGAATATATTTATTTGATCATACATATAGTTGAACCACTGAGACCAGTAGATTCTCTATTGCAGTCAAATGCTTCAACTAACGGTTAAAAATATTTGACTACCTTTCTATACTTTGGTATCAATACAATCAAAAGCTTTAGAAATTCCAACTGGAGAGTATTAAATGGTTTTGAAGTCTTTACAAGCTCAATTGTCGGGAATTGGGTGACAATAGTTTCTATTAGAAAATAATGTCAAATCTATGCGAGATTTGAAAATCATGGCGCAACCTTCACCGTCGCCTGATTCGAACCCAACAAAATTATAATGGAATTAAGTTGCTCGAAAACTTGGGTTATTTATAAGCAAAATGAATAATAATAAAAATATTGAAGTAATATTGGAAAAATTAAAAAGAATTTTGATGAAATAATCAAAACAAGATTGTTCAAGCTTCATAGAGAGATCATTAAAAACGAAAGTAGATTATTCTAGAATAACTACAAAAATGAATTGTTGTTTGTTATTGGGTATAATAAATAATAGATTATCAATTTTTATTTCTAATTTCTTAGACCTTTTCTTGTTTTTGTTGCTTAATTGTGATCAGCTTATTTCGGTAAAGTTTTTACCTGTTTTAAAATCTAGTTATCAATTAGAAAGACATTGAAAATAAGACGATTTAGCAACAAAAAATAATAATAATTAATTAGGACCGTAACAATATACGAGTTTTGAGAGTTAATAATTTTATGTAAATATTTGTATTATTTTATTATGTTATTTGTAATGTCAATCACCATCTCTAACTATATGTTGAAGTTGGTCATACTGAAAGCCAACGTAAATAATTGAAAAAAATTATGTATCACTAATTTGACGCTTTGCAAACGTCAAAAATAATAGGCGTTTCAGGAATTTGATAATTTATATCGTGTCCGAGAGAATAAGTCATAAAGGTATACTTTTTAAGTTTATCTTCTTATGTATCGTTTATTAAATGTAATATATTTTAATCTACGTACTTTAGTTTGTAGGTTAATATGACGGACTCAAAATATTTTACCACTACCAAAAAGGGTGAAATATTTGAATTAAAATCTGAATTAAATAATGACAAGAAAGAAAAGAAAAAAGAGGCCGTTAAAAAGGTATAACGCTCGTAGGAAACATTAAAGTTTTGATAATCTTATGTTGATAAAATATTTATTGCAGGTTATTGCATCTATGACAGTAGGTAAAGATGTTTCAGCTTTATTTCCAGATGTAGTCAATTGTATGCAGACGGATAACTTGGAGCTTAAAAAGCTGGTATATCTGTATTTAATGAATTATGCAAAATCTCAGCCTGATATGGCTATAATGGCAGTTAATACTTTTGTTAAGGTATGTGATATATTTATATATTTATATTTGTCATTTCATGACAATCTTGCTTCAGGATTGTGAAGATCCCAATCCGCTGATCAGAGCACTTGCAGTAAGAACCATGGGTTGCATTAGAGTGGATAAAATAACTGAATATCTTTGTGAACCTTTAAGAAAGTGCTTAAAAGATGAAGATCCGTATGTACGAAAAACTGCTGCTGTTTGTGTTGCCAAATTGTATGATATATCATCAGGTAAGTGATTTTTATTTTTATTTATAGATATTTCATTTTTTATTGATTTTTATGTTTATAAAATCTGTTATCAAGGATTAGTAGAAGACCAAGGATTCTTAGAGCAACTAAAAGAGTTACTGAGTGACTCTAATCCTATGGTTGTTGCAAACGCTGTTGCTGCTTTGTCTGAAATCAACGAGAGCAGCCCTACTGGCCAACCGCTCGTTGGTAAGAGCCATATTTCTCAATAATTTTGCTTAAATTTTATTATTTAGAGAATTTTTTGCATTATTTAATTTTTTTAAATGGTTAAACTATAATTATACTTATTGTTAAATAAAATTCAAACTTCGGTATTTACAAAAGAGTATTTCGTTATAGAATTGAGCACAAATACCATCAACAAACTACTAACAGCTTTAAATGAGTGTACCGAATGGGGACAAGTATTTATCCTTGATTCTTTATCGAACTACACTCCCCGTGATGAACGTGAGGCTCAAAGTATCTGTGAACGTATCACTCCTAGACTAGCACATGCTAATGCAGCCGTGGTTCTATCAGCAGTTAAAGTTTTGATCAAAATGATGGAAATTTTGGCTGGAGATACTGAATTTTGTAATACTTTAAGCAAAAAATTGGCTCCTCCTTTAGTAACTTTACTCAGTTCTGAACCAGAAGTGCAGTACGTTGCTTTAAGGAATATTAATTTGATTGTGCAGAAGAAGCCTGATATACTCAAACATGAAATGAAAGTAAGTAATCATAGTTGTAATACATCAAAATTACTAATGATCAATTTTAGGTTTTCTTTGTGAAATACAACGATCCGATCTATGTAAAACTAGAGAAATTGGATATAATGATCCGTTTAGCATCCCAAGTAAATATTCAACAGGTTTTGAGTGAATTAAAAGAATATGCCACAGAAGTAGACGTCGATTTTGTGAGGAAAGCTGTTAGAGCTATTGGGCGTTGTGCTATTAAAGTAGAACCATCTGCAGAGAGATGTGTTGCAACCCTATTGGAGCTTATACAAACCAAAGTTAACTATGTAGTACAAGAAGCTATTGTGGTGATAAAAGATATATTCAGGTGAGTTAATATATCTTCATGTATTAACAAAACTATTGTTCACTGTACTGTATCAAAGGTTTAACAAAGCAAAATTCATCAGATATAATTATCATTTGAATTACTTGAAAGTGAAAATTTATTTTTTGAAAAATATTTGTTGTCAGACATCCTCATCTGGCGATAGCCCATGAAGCTGTTTTCAAAATGTCCCGGGAATGTAAAGACAATGAGAGTATCAAAAATGAAGGTGCAAGGTCCTTTTTATCAAAATATATCTCATAATAAAGAATTATGGGTGAACTAAGCAAAAGCACGATATTAAGTAATAAAGAAAATACAGTACAGATATGGCTCAAAAAAATCACAGGAAATGGTAATGAAGTACTTGGGGCTGTTGGTACATCCGTATTATTATAAGGCTTATATCAAGTATTTCAATAGTTAATTGAAAGATGAGTGATATTGTGAGTCATTCTAATAGTCAAGCACTGAACCAACTTAGAAATGAAGAAAAATACTTGAGGAAATAAGCTACTATAACAATCTGTATTCTTCATCATACAAGAATTGAATAGATCAACAAACTTGCTAGAAAAGGGACAAAAACGCTTCTGATTAGCCCAGAATAGGAAAATACTTATTTAAAAAAAGATATTGACAAGGGGGAAACCAAAACAGATGTACTCTGGAGATTCTGCTAGGTCCAAATAGTATGTGGATCTAAGCACAAAGTCACACTTCCTCACTAGCTTCTATACAGAAAGAAACTAACGAGATTATTTTCAATAGAATGGGATGAATGTAGATTCAGTGGAGAGGATATGTATCCAAGCAAAAACAAGGTGCACCTCCACACTGACATCTATAAAGGAAGTACTTCAAGAGATTAGATTGAATAGGAAGAGATAAGTGCAGATTCTGTGGATCCAAGCAAAAACAAGCTGCACTGACTTCTACATATGAAGTGCCTAATGAAATTAGTTTGAATAGAAAGTGATGTGTGTAGATTCAGTGGAGAAGTGGATTAAAGAAAAACACAATACTCCTCCTCACCTGCTTCTATAAAAGAAGCACTGAATGAGATTAGATTGAGTAGTGAAAGAGCGCAGATTCATTGGAGAAGATGGGGGTCCAAGCAAAAACAGGCTGAACCTACTCACTGCCTTCCATGCAGAAGCCACTTGATGAGATTGTTTTGAATATAAAGTGATGAGCAGTTTCTGTGGATCCAAGCCAAAATAAACTACACTGACTTCTACATATGAAGCTTCTATTGAGATTAGTTTGAATAGAAATGGATGAATGCAGATATTGTGAAGAGGAGAATAAAGCTCTAGTTTATTTCGCTTTAAAATTCCTCACGGTTTCAAGCTAATCTAAAAATTTTTTGAACAAAAAATCTGTAGGAGAGTATATTCTTGAATGTATAAACAGATACTGGAGTTCACACTACTTTAGAACTGGAGAAGTGGACCAAGATAATGTGTAATGTAACCTTTACACAAATCTATCTCTTATTGAAGACGAATCAGAAACCATTTAAAATTTCTCGAATATCATCACAGTATCCATTATTTCACTTTATATACAGAAGTTACCAAATTATAAACAATAGTTTATTGGGATGATTAAAAAAACAATTTCACAGCAAGTTAGTTTTAATTAGCATTAAGGAATGTTACAAGCAATTACATAAAATTTAAAACAAATAACTTTTAAAAATTAACTCAACAACTGGTACTTATTTTTTAATACTGAAATAGTTCTATTGAAAATGCATCTGACAATTACAAGTCGGCAGCTTCCTTCAAAACTTTATAAGCCATTTCCAATCTACTTTTTTTATCAAGAAGATCTATATATAAGTTTATGACAAGACCCCCGTCGGTCTTCAAAAAATGTACACCATTTTTTTTGCAATACAAGTGAATTTCCTCTTCCTTTTCTTTTCTATTGGTTTCATCTTTGGTGGTAAATACTTTAAAAGCTGATTCTGGATCACTATGAACTTTGTATTCACAAGTCTCCTCTAGGAACAAATGGAACTCCTTAGCTAAGGTTTTCATTTTTTTTGGTCTATCTTCCATCAATCTGATTGCTTCTATACAAGCTTGAACCAAAAATGTTGGTAAAGAAGCTGAGAATATGTATCCGGATCCAGATAATCTTTGGTGTTCAATAATTGAGTGGGTACCAGCACAGAATCCACCTATGGAACCCAGAGCTGCTTCTAGGGATGCTATTATCATATCAATACGTTCTGGATCGATATTAAAATGCTCTGTAAGACCACGACCATGGTCACCATAGATACCTATGGAATAAGATTCCTCAAGGAAAATGCGAATTTTGAACTCCTCAGCGACTTTAAGAAATTCTTCTAGAGGGAGCAGTTTACCTGTGAATACAAAACATACAGTTTATTATAATCGGTGAGTTAAAGAAACTGAAAAATTAGAAAACCTCCATTGCTTTAAGGTTCAGAATTAATTGTCTTTTTTGTAAATTATTCTGAAATAATGACAAGGTTCATATTTAAACTTCCACGTGAAGACTTTGATGTATTTTCTGAATATCTATGACTTACCAGTTTTCCAAGATATGCCTTCTACAATTAAAAATTTCCTAGATGGTTTCCTTTCATTTTTAATAACATTTTCCACTTGTTTTTTAAAATTAATTGGGTCGTTATGATTGAATTCGACAAATTTACTTCTGGATGCAGTAAGTCCTTGCCTGATAGCAAAATTAGCTTCTTTATCAATAAATACAGTATCACTTTTTTTACAATATGCTGCAATTGAACTGGAAATAGCTACAAATCCATAGGAATATACAATTGAATCTTCCATATTCATGAAATCGGCAATCTTTTGTTCTAGTTCCAAATGAACATCAGTTGTACCTAAAATTTTCAAAAATTTGTTTGTAATTATCTGGAATGTCAAAATTAAATATTGTTTAGTCAATTAATAATATTGAATTTTGTGTTTCTATTTTATCTCTATAATGAAGGTCAGTGTAATCTAAGTTGTCATTATATTTTTATTTTTTGTGATATTGTGATAAATCATCTTGATTTAGGTCTCTTTTTATAGAAAATTAGTTTAAAATAGCAGGTAAAAATTTACGTTTTGACTTATTTTGATCTTTAACAGCATAAAATCCAAGAAAGGTCAGACATTTTCACCTGTTCTTTTAAACTATTTTTCTATCAAAAAAGAACTAAAATCAAAACAAAAATAATATAAAAAAGTATAAGAAGTAAATAGTTAAAAAAAATTATATTTCTATGTAATATCACTAAAGTTAGCAGAGCAATATGAGCAGACAGAGAACAATAAGTGGAAAATTAAGTGCAAAATCAATAGTTAATGAAAGTAGAGTGTTATAATCAAATGCTCCAATGTTTATAGAAGAAATTTTCTATTCTTACATGGAATTGAAAACTTTCATGCATGTTTTCGGAGAGTAAAAAAGTTTTCACAAAAAGGCGCTGCAAATAAATGATTTTCTCGAATTTTTTTTGTAGCTTTGGTATCAATAAATTCTGTGGAGAACGTGAATTTTTCAAAGACGTTAGAAAGAAAATGACTTACGAGTTTCCTCAGCAGAACTCTATTATTGCCAAGGAAATATAAACTTGTGTGGCCTTGATAGGTCCTAAATAATAAGGTGTTCAACAAACACCAATTAAATGCTACAAAAAATGAATTTTTGGTTCATCACAAAAGAAATGACATTTTCCGAGTTTTCCCAATAGATTTCTGAAAGTCATTTCTTTCATGAAAAGAAATTTATCTTCTCTACAGCATTTAATTAGTATAGTTGAGCACCTAATTATTCAGGCTCTAACGAGTTCACACAAGTCTATAATCCTCCGGCCTTATTATTTAGGACCTAACAAGGCTAGTCAAGTTTATAATTCATAGGTAATAGTGTTCTGCTGATTAAACTTGGAAAAAGTCATTTTTTTCTTGACATCAGTGAAAAATACATTTTTTCCGCAGCTTTCAATTACCATTTATAAAGTACTTAGTTATTTAGGAGCTACCAAGGCTACAAATATAAATTATTCCTAATTTTTTAAAAAAAATGTTTTGATTTTGCACATTTAACTTTCATTACATTGCTAACTTTGTTCTAAAGTTAAAAGAACAGCTAACTTCTCAAAAAAATGCACAAAGGAAAAGTAATATGGCATTTAATTTTCAGCTTATTGTTTTTTCTGTTTGCTTATATTGCCCTTTAGTGACATTTCTACTTAAACAACTCTGTATAATTTCCTTTTATGATAATATTAATAAAATTCCTTAAGCATTTATAGCTATCTTTTGGTGTGAATTATATGACACACTTTCGGAATTTGGGTTAGTTTGATCACTAACATTAATTTTTATGCGCTGAATCATTGTTTATTATGTTGAAATAGTTACCATAAAAAGCTCTTGGTCCACAAGTTCCAACTCCATACTTTCTTATAATATTTTCAGCTGACTGCTTAATTTCTTCATGATCTAAGAAGTTTAAAAAATTTGTTTTCGCCAGATCAATATTATTCTCATCTTCATTAATAATATAAGATTCGATTGTTTCTTTGGTTTTAACGTTTGTAGTATCTACTAATGGTTCGGGTTGATATTGTTCCAACCGTTCTTGTAATAATTCTTCATCTAACATTTTTTGTACTATTTCTTGATACAGCACTCAAATTATTTTTCCACACTGCACCGTAAATCGATTTCTATTAAAAAAATATTTTTTAATTAAACAACTACCCACAAGTTGCTCTAATTATCTAAACGTCAACTGTCAATAATGTCGGTGATGTGGCAATATTTCAGTAACAGTTATTTTGGTGACAGTAACATTATTCGGAACGGTATTCGACAGGTGTTTATAAATTTAAATATCATTTTTTTTAACCTGCGAAATCGCATCAAATCCTTTGATTTAAAGTATAATAATCGAAACGTAAATTTGTTTATTTTGATTTTTCAAATCATGTTAATTGCTTGTAATGAATAATTTTGATACGAGGGCGGCTCAAATATGATCGATACCAACGCTGTAGATGGTGCGCCTTATGTATTGACGCTCGCGACTGGATTATGTGTTAGCTGGGTCATAGTTTTCGCCGCGAATGCACGTGCTACTACCATGAATCAACGTTAAGTACCGAACTCCGTTGCGCAAACGTATTGTCATTCGTTTTTTGACGTCGGAAGACATTAAAAACATGGCGTTTAAGAAATCAATTTGGTAGTAGGTGTCTGAGTAGGTCTGCTGGTTTTAAAAGACACAATGTAGTCAGTGATGGCCGTGAAACCGTCAAGAATGAGCCGCATGATCGTCGACCGCGAACCAGAATCACACCAGACAACATCCGCCGCGTAGAACTCATTTTGGGGGACTTTAGGTTAAATGTTCGGCATTAGTATTGGTAGTATAGAGTCTCTTATCCACGAACACCTTCAATATCGCAAACTTACGACGCGATGGGTTTCCAAACTGTTGAAATTTTAGTAAAAATTCATGTGGTTGGAAGTTTGTTGTCGCTTGCTAATGCAATACGAGGGGGACGGTTTTTAACGCAAATTTTCACTACAGACGAAACTTGAGTATACTACCACACTCTTGAAAACAAAGTGCCTTCTAAAGAGCGGTGAAGGGAGCGTCAGTAAGTAAGTACTGTTTTCTGGGACTGACGGAAGTGCTGTACGTTGACTCTCTACGCTCACAACGTTAAATAAATGCTGCTTTCAAAGAACACACGTGAAATCCGCTTATCGCTTGAAACAGAGGACCATTCCAACACGAAGTGCGATTCTTCTCCAGGATAAGGCGCGTCTCACGCTCAATACAATATCAAAATGGGGAAATATTAGAATTTCCACCCTATAGTCCTGACTTATCACCCTGCAATTACCACATGTTTGAATTACTTAAAGAAGCCTTCAGAGGTCAAAAATTTAACACTGACGACGAGGTAGAGGAGTTTGTGTCCAATTTATAATCTTTATTGTCATTAGAACATTTTTAAATTTTATGTACAAAGTGATACAATGTTCTATTGGATAATATAAAATAACAATTTGGCTTCTTAATTATTGTAATTGATAACTGCATCAAAAATATTCGGGAGAGGTGGCAAAAATGTGTAATTTCTTTATCCGGCGCTACGGTCCTTCTCAACGACCGACTGCCAATCCTTTCTGTCCTGAGCATTGTGCCTTCAACGTTGAACCCCTAGCTGGATCTGGTTTGTCTTAACGTTCTCCATGTGTGTGTAACTAGCGTTTGTCCTGATCATATTTGTACCGCCCTCGTATAAATAAATGAGGCAGAAGTAAAATTCTTTCGTTTTTCTTCAGAAAATATCCGAATAAATATGAGAGTATCATAAGTACGTTATGCGAAAATTTGGATACGTTAGACGAGCCTGAAGCTAGAGCCAGTATGGTATGGATTATTGGGGAATATGCTGAAAGAATAGATAATGCCGATGAACTTTTGGAAAGTTTCTTAGAAGGTTATATATATTCTATTATATCATAATATAATAAATAATTATTCATATTCAAATTTACAGGTTTCACTGATGAAAACGCCCAAGTACAATTACAACTTTTGACAGCAATAGTGAAATTATTTTTAAAACGTCCCCAACATACTCAAGGTTTAGTTCAACATGTTCTCAGCCTGGCGACTCAAGATTCCGATAATCCTGATTTGAGAGATCGCGGTTTTATTTATTGGAGGTACAAAAAATAACGAAAAAACCTATAATATATATAATATGAAACAATATAACGAAAATTGTAATTTTTAGATTACTTAGTACGGATCCGGCAGCTGCTAAAGAAGTAGTACTCGCCGATAAACCGTTAATTTCGGAAGAAACCGATTTATTAGAACCCACGTTATTGGATGAATTGATCTGTCACATATCATCCCTTGCTAGCGTTTATCATAAACCACCAACTGCTTTTGTAGAAGGACGATCAGCAGGTAAACACTGATACTTATCTAATTGAATCGTTTTGTAAAATTTAGGTTTTTAGAATGGTTGGTGAATATAAGATTCATATGTATTTTTTTAGGTATCAGAAAGTCGTTGCCTGCTAGACAGGGTTCTACTGAAGAAAATATCAACGCACCGGAACCTACTGTTATTCCAAATCAAGAAAGTCTCATAGGAGATTTGCTCTCGATGGATCTTAATGCTCCTACTCCAGCAATGCCGACTCCTGCTGCGCCAGCAACTAGTAATGTCGATCTTCTTGGAGGAGGCTTGGATGTTTTGGTAAATAAAAGTTATTATTATCACAATACCTTAGGTAGTTTATTATGTATTAACTAGAAATACCCAGTTAAAACTAGAATTTACCATTGATATCTTCGATTTTCAGATAAAACTAGTTGTCACATCGAACTGTAGTTGAAACTAGCACTAGAAAAACTAATTTGGGATTGAAAACAAGATAAAGACACCGTACAATTATCTGGAGTTGTTATTGTTAATTTGTTTTATTTCTATTTTCAGTTAGGTGGAGGAGATCTTACAACTTCAACTACACCATCAACAACTACTGGTTTGTTGGGTGATATATTTGGAATACCTACAGCCCCTACTATGTACACGCCACCCAAAGCGATTTGGTTACCGGCTGAAAAAGGTAAAGGACTCGAGATACAAGGAACGTTTTCTAGAAGAGCAGGGCAAATGTCTATGGATATGACATTTACAAATAAAGCAATGCAGGCAAGTCCAACAATTGAACCCTTAGCTGCCGCACTTCTTATGCCAACCATAGCTTTCATACTGGGACGTTTGTGACCCTTGCCACATAATTGTTCATTCTGAGTAAACTAAGCTGTTTATTTTGTAAAAAAAAAAATATAGTTGTACATCAACTCCTCATTTTTACGACAATATATGTGCCATGCAAAAATTTTTCAACTTAATATGTTAAAAAAAATATATATGTGTAAAATCACTAGTTCTAATTGAAAATTCATAACTTTTCGAATTTTTCGAATTGGAAGCTTAAATTTCAGTTACATTTTGTCGAAACATATTACTTTAGATAAAATAATAGTGTTAACAAAAGAAGAAGAGGATGAGTTAAAATGCCCTACAGAAAATGAGGTGCAAGATGAAATAAGAAATATCCGGAATGATAAAGCCCCAGGAGAATATGGAATAAAACCAGAACTCCTTAAATATGGTGGAGAAAAACTAAATACACATATTCATCTACTAACAGATTTGGAAACAAAACAAAATCCCAGACGAGTGGTGCACAGGCATAATCACACCAATATTTAAAACAGGCAATAAAGAGATATTATGTGAGAATTATAGAAACATAACCTTGCTAAATATCGTCTACAAAATATTGGCAAATTTAATAAACCCATTAAAAAAACAAAAGCATAACCAAACAAATGTACAAAACTCTAATAAGACCAGGTATCACACATGCTATGGAAACAACAGTTATCAACAAAAGGGAAGAAGAAGAACTTAAAAGAACAGAAAGAAAGATAATGAGAACTATACCAGGTCCAAACATAACAGAAGAGATAACAGAGAGCAAAGAAAAACGAAGAAATAGAGAAAGAGCTGGAGAAGGAAAATATAGTGAGATACATAAAAGCACAAAGACCCAACTGGGCTGGGCATATAATGAGAAGAAAACCAATTGAAACGATCAAAAGAATAACGCAATGGACCTCATTGTGGCCAGGGAGAAGAGGCAGGACAAGGGAGACATGGAGAAACGGAATAGAGGACACTTAATATTGAGAACTGGAGGGCGAAATGCCGGAACCAAAAGAAATGGAAAATAATAATAAAAACAGCAAAGACAAATGATAAACTATAAAGAAACAAAAATAGAAAACGAGGAGTAAAAAGTATTTATTTTGAATAATGAATGTCAGAATTTCAGTAATTTTTCAAAATCTCATTTTTTTATTACAAACGTCATTTAGTACTGAAAATTCACAAAAATAAATCAAGGAATGAACAAAAATACTCAAGTTAATCTAAAAATATCTTTTTATTCAAACTTATTTGATAACAATTATATCTGTTACATTCAAGCATACATTTTGCAGAACATCAAAATGTGTTCGTCACGGATTGGACGTTCATAAATGTGCAACCTTCCGTGTCGGCACAATTTTCAATAATTTTACCCGCTCATAGGATGTTTCTGTATGGACGTCTACGCCCAGAATTCCATAAATTTAGCATAGCCTGGTTCCAGAATGCCGTAAAAGATCTGCATCGACCACCGATTCGTCCTGTCATAGTTGGTCAAAAGTATCATTCTCATTTTGTTTCGTTGTAATGATAAAGTTTGTTCTTGGTAGCTGCACTGGCAGAACTAGTTCCAGAAGTGTACACTAAAGTGTTCTTTGTAGCAGAACCAGCTCTAGTGTCGCTGTTCTTAATAGTGGTGCAAGAGAACTAGTTCACCTAGTTCACTGTACTGCTTGCACTGGGTCTAAAGTCAGTTCAGTCAGTGCAGTGGAATTAGTGTAATCTGGAAATGGTGGCACTATATCTTCGTCATCGGACGAATGTAAAATATCAAAAAGTATTAAATCTTTTTCCATCAAATACAACAATCAATAAATGCTCCTTTACTCTCTGCACTATATCGTTCTTTGTATCTGATTGAACCAACTGGTCCAGTTTGGTACAGCTAACAAGTACAAACCTATGAACTATGTTAGGCTTCTAATCCATTATCCAATGCATCCGAAGCCTCGGAATAATCAGAGCTATGCTTAGAAACTTTCTCGCTTTTTCGAGCCTCTTGGACCTCAAGAGAAAGCTCTTGCGTCTCGTCGAGTATCTCTTGCCGAAATGTTCGACTCCCAACATTGTAGGCCAACGTACTTGACACAAAATACAATTTCAAAATATAGCGTACTCACCTTTTTTGATGATTTGAAACATAAGAATTCAAAAAAAAAACGAATCATAACTGTTACTGTCACTCTGGGGTTGTTGATGACCTCACTCCAACTTACTCGAGTGTCACAGATAGACTGACGCAATGTACCTATGGTAGTTATACTAGGCGGAAGAGCAACTGTCCAACTATTACTAGATGGCACTACGGTCCCGGTTTCCGAACATTAGGGAGGGGATAAATTGAAACGTATAAGGGTTACGAACGACCCCAGTGTGGCGGCTATACAGTTGAATTATTGTAAATTTCTAATGTTTTCAGGCTATGTCAAGTTTTGCTATCCAATTCAACAAAAATAGTTTCGGTATCGTTCCTGCTTCTCCTCTTAATATTCCAGCTCTCCAACCGAGTCAAAGCCTCGAATATAATTTACCTTTGGGTACTACTGGTCCCGTGCAGCGTATGGATCCGCTAACAACTCTTCAAGTTGCCGTTAAGAATAATGTTGACATCTTTTATTACGCCTGTCAGATACCCATTCAAATTTTATTCTGCGAAGACGGTACGTTGGATAAGAGAGTATTTCTTACTACTTGGAGGGATATTCCTGCAGCAAACGAGGTGAGACATGAATTATTATATATATTTTTTACTGAAATATGTTGGGAATGAAAGAAATAAAAGTTATGGAAAAGCTGAATATGACTACGGTAAATTATTTGTTGTTTTTGGTTTGTTGTAAATCCAAAACTATTTTTAAGTTTTGTTTTCTTTTTGCTACCACGATTAAATGATGAAATGTTACATCTTTTAGAATATGGTGAGAATATTTTTTTGTTTTTCACTATATAATTTGAAAAAAGAATACGAGGGTTTATTGAAAAGTTTCAGACGAATCAGATTATTTATGTGATGTAGTAGTAGAAAATACAAATCAAAACTATGAGGTTGTTTGTGTTATTACATCTAGATTAAGATGAAATTTTTTTTATTAACAAATATTGATCTCGTGCGGTATTTATCAACCAGATGTAGCTCAAGGATCTATAAAATTTATTATAGTCATAGCAATAAGGTGTTTGCATTTTTTGAAAAGTATTTATTTTTTTGTTTACTTTATAAGTTCTTGATATGTTTTCTACTTGATGATCACGAGATTATCGTTGCCGGCAGCGCAGCGTGTGCTGTTATAATTCAGTTTTTATTTATAATAAAAACATTTTTCTAAATATAAGTGAATAAACTTTTTATAGGTTAAGCTCTTACATTATTACATACTTACATTAAAATGATCCTGGAAACAAAAATAATTACATCCTGCAGGATTCTCAAAACGACCAACACATTCAAACCATTTTTGTTGTTTATTCGAATTGCTTGGCATCAAAAAAAATTATCAGGTGTTTTAGTCGTGGTTTTCTTATATCCTGACACAAAACACGATTTATATACCATTTTTTAGATTAATTTTAGAATAACCGAGAAAATAACTGTCGTATTTACTATGTATCATATGTTCAGTGTTTATGTTATACCTATATCGTCACGCAATATGCCGGTCTTACTGAAATGTTTAAACTACCTACAAATTTTTCGAATTTTCAATAATTTTTTGTCCATAAATATTGATGAAAGAATTAACAAAAAAATGTAATAAAAATTATAAACCATCCAGAAAATCTTTGCTGGTTCCTGTTGCCAATTAGTACCAATTTTAGGGTTTATAAAAAGTTGATAGTACATACTGAAACTTTTCGATCAGCCTCTGTACATTTGCTGTAGGTTTTCATTTATGTTTTAATATGTAGCAATTTTTTATTCCCAAATTTGTCATTGTTTTTGAATTGGCTTTTTTATATTTTTTTGTGATTTTTTTTCCAAAATTACACTTCCAAATGACGGCGTTTCTTTCGTTTTTTATTTTTTTATTCTCACTTGTTAATGGTTTTGATTTCCCTGTAACAACTACAACTTATGTCCTTCTCAATTTATTTCATGTATTAGATTCTTTTTGTACCAAAGCAATATTCACCTTTCCATTGCCATATGTCCTAACACCCTATTTCCTTTTGTAATAAACAAAAAATCTCATCAGGGTCCTTCAGATATCTTGTATTATAATGCTTTCTAATTATAACTACCCCGTTATTTTTGCCTAATGTAAACTTTCTGGCTTCTCCAATTATATTAATTTTTTCTTTTCAAAGTCAACTCTCCAACTTATTTTTTCCATGTCTTCTCCATGTGTTTTCTCATTTTCTGTGTTTGTATATATAATATTGAAGAGATCACGAGCAATCTCCTTTAATCTGTTTCTGTATCCCCAAATTGAACAATCAATTCAAAACATTTTCAGCCTAAACACATTTGAATATTTTTGTTTAAAATTGCTCGAATTTCGCCACTTATATGTTACTTTTAATTTTGAATGTAGAGTTAGTGAAACTCAAATGCGAATCATGGGATTTTTGTTACCACAATATTTATTGAAATTGAAAAAAACATTCAAAAGCTGTACGAAAATACTGACAAACAAAACAAAAATATGAAAACTCTTTAAACAAAATTTGTAATACCAATGATGACCATGCTTTTCCTTTTCTATTTTCTAGGCATGTCAAAATAGAATGCATACACAATCACCTGGTATTTGCATTTGTTTTTATCAGCTCTACGTTTAGCTTCAAAATTTTATTTAATTTTTCATCATGATAATTATTTGTGGAAATTTTAAGTCACTTTATTTATTTCACTAGGTGCAATATACCGTTAATGATGTGAAAGGTAATACTGACGCCATATCAAATAAAATGACCCTGAACAACATCTTCACCATAGCAAAACGCAATGTAGAAGGACAAGACATGTTGTATCAATCCTTAAAATTGACCAACAATATTTGGGTACTCTTGGAACTTAAGCTCCAACCAGGGGTTTCTACTGCGACTCTAAGTTTGAAATCTAGATCTGTAGAAGTCGCTCCTTATGTGTTCCAAGCTTATGATTCTATTTTAAAGAATTAGTTATTGAATTGTGAGCTTATGAACGTTAGGAATCGCTTTATTTACTCAATTTTTGTCATTCCAATATATATTGTATTTAATCTTTAGAGTATATTTGACTTTAAATTGTACATTATTCGTAGTTTACATAATATAAGAATATTGAAGTATTTTATTTAATATTGTATATATGAAACAGCACATCAGGTCTTACAGGCCCATAGCTTGAAGTCTGTCTGTTGCTTTTCTCAAATTCCTTTTCCTCATGTTGCGATATTGTGCCAGTTCACACATTACTGTTATTTTTAAATCAAAATAAATAGCCTTGATTTAAGATCACATACTATATTTAGCTCATGTTTGTGGGTCTGAAATTTGAAACCGTGCTTTTTTGCGGGAATGCTCTGCAGGTTGGATCGATTTGTTTCAGTCCCATGAACGTTAGGTCACTATTTAATACATAAAATGACTAAAAGTGTTTAAGAGACCACATTTTTTTAAGCCCAAGACCAAGTAAATTCCTCAAAAAATCAAGCGATTAACATATAAGCGATATAATTTTTGAGAAAGGTGTTTAAGAAAGTTACTTTAATTAGACTAAGGGGCGAAAAAATTATTGGGCTTAGAGGCGCCAAAAATTCTAAATCCGGCCCCAATGATATTCTGAGTGGTAGAAATTCTGGTTGGTTCATTGATAAGTTGGGTAATTCCATGACTGTGGGTAAAATCTTTAGCTTCCTGCCCTGCATAGCCAGTTCTGTAAAAAAAATTTCAACCAGCTGATGTGAGGTTTAAGAATAGCTGTATGTAGTGGGTATCACTAGGAGGTCTGTATATGAAGCATATGTTCTTTGAATCCTTTCAATATCTGCATTCTTCTTTATTAATCTTGCACTGCCCTTGAGATGTTTTTGCACTTTAAAAGATTTCCTAGGGCTCCAAATGTTTTATTTCCACTTGCTAATCTCTTATAAAATTATTTATATTTCTTCAACTTTACTTGTTACTGTCACTCCTAGATATTCAAACTCTTGTAGTCTATTGATTCGAAACTCTCTGATTTTTTTTATTAATTATGAAACAGATGAAAGAAGTAGGAGAATTTCATAAGTAAGGGGTATTGGTACCGATAAGGGTTACTTTTATAATTTTAAAGTTAAAATAACAACACGAGGAAGTGTTGATGCAAAATCATATTGGAAATCTTTGATTCTGTGAATAAGGTTTATAGGTACTCAGAAAACAGTGGGACTAGATCTCCAACTGAACTAGATATACCCATATAAAGTTTTAATACTAGTAATTTGCCCGTGTACTTTAACCGGCTAGAAAAAAACACATTTTCCAAAAACATCTATATTTTGAAAATAAAAATGTATACACAGTATTTACCAAATAGCCATTATGGCCTAATACGTTTTTTGTAATTACAATACAAAAATTACAAATAAAATAAAATTCTACTAATTATTTAGTTGAAAATGATCAACATTTCTAACGTCAAACAAGCGATTGTTTCATAAACCACGTTAAGCTAAAACAATTTTAAATAAATGTGAATAAAAAATTTACCTTCAATATAGATATCCAGCAAATGGTATTCCAAACACACCAAAATTTAATTATAGATACAATTATTAATAAAGGTGAAAAGTACAACACGATGTATACATAGCAGAAAATGCTGTCCACCAGATATTCAAGTTATAAATAACAAATGGACTTATAAAATTTATTTTACACTGTTAAATATTGTTCGGAGTCATGATGTATAACTATCGAATCTTGCTTTCGTTACTAAATACAGTACAGAGAGTGGACTACCAATGCTCTTTCTTTCTCTTTCAGCAGTTCGAGCCCACTGTAATAAACTCCAATACCTTGCTCTCGCTATCTTTAATATTAACTGTATGAGAAAAACGAAATGTATATTAGTACAGACGTTGTCCATATAGTCTTTACTATAGTTATAGATAATGGTACAGGTTAGTGGTAATGACGCTATGTTATATTGTAATTGAGCAATCTAAAGAATTATCAAAATCAGTTGACGCTCTCGTAAAAATTGCCGCCGTGGGGTAATTAAATGCTTTTGTGGCAAGGTTTTGAGGAAACGTAAAGTTGGATTTTAGACCTTTTTATTCCCAGTTTTATGGAAAAATGACTTCTTAAAGAAGTGCCCTGGAAATGTGGCTTACTTGCACACTGACTAGAAAGCTTAATAGTCAGTTTCAGCTCTATTAGTTTCACTGAAATAAATCTAAACACTATTTGCATAGTCGTCTAGACATTATAAATCAAAAAAGTAATAAACAAATCTTACTACCGGAGAAAAGGAAACAAATCTTACACAAGTACATACGAGAAAATCGATTGCTTACCTTACAGCCGCCATTTTGAAGTAGATCAGCTGTTTTCTTAGATTGCCTAGTGTCGAGAAAAGTTTGACGTATGACGATAGATAAATGACATTTTTTTGTAATATCTCTTCGTTTAATTAAATTTAATTTGCTGCTTAGCAGACAGAAATCTAAGTTTCTTTACATATATTTATGTTGGAAGCATAAACGTTACAAACAAACAGTATGGTTACAATAAATAACCTCATTACCACCGATGTATACTTTGGAACACATGTGAAATAACCTCATGACACCGAAAATAATTTAGAACCGAAAGAAGAATTGAAGCTCGTTATTAAACAGAAAATTGCAGTTCACTTTCTATTATAGGAATGTGTATAACTACCACCAAAACGCAGCTTTATTTACAAAAGCAGTTTAGTTTTTAGTTTTAACTCAGAATTGATACGAACACTTTTAATAGATATAGACATTGTGTAAAAAAGCTGGTATTTACCAACGGTACCGTTTAAATCGATTTATTACACAGCTACATTTTGATGAGTTTGATGAGTTCACCTATTGCAATTCACGAGAAATTTAATCTCAGTTTACGTTACATATATCAAGGTTAACAAAACTAAACTTGTAACAATTTTTATAACTTCCTTTTTCTGACCAATCTAATTTTGTCTAATATTACCGTATATTCTACGCTCATCTAGAAAATTTCCAAAATAATAGTTGCCCGATCATATAATATATACTGTGTGGTATGTAAATCTGATGACTGACTGTTCGGTATCGTTCGGCAATACATTTTATTTCGATCTCACTGCTTATTTCGCGTTCGGTTGTATAAATTTTTGAACACTCTGACTAAGATCTCTTTGCTCCGAATCTCGAAAGGTAGCTCTCAGATTTGTTTTGACTTTTGACGTTTTGTTTGACGTTTCAATGGTAATCAATTAGCAATTTTATTCGACAGTTATTTGTACTCATGTGTTGTGTGTTGTTTTTGTATGTATAAAATAAATAGTCTTATTCGTTATACATAAAAACTGACAGTACACCTAACCTAACCACCTCCAGATGTCACGTATTAATACCCAGCTTCGGTACGAATTGGTTCTCTATACAATAAATAAGTATTTAAAATGTCAATATGTGTACTTTCGTCAAATCCCATACTTCCCTATTCACTGTTCTGTAGTACTTTATGTCCTAAAGTTATGACCAGCTGATTTAAATTATTTTGGGTTATTTTTTACTATTAGACAAAGAGTATTTCCTTGTCTAAGCGTTTACTGTTCGGCAATTACCATAATCAATCTGTACAACCTATGACAATGTAATCCAAATCGTTCTCTACTCGATCTGTTCCGCGAACATTGTCGAACGCAACTGTTTGCGAAAATTACTAAGTGGGCGACATCTGTTAATTTTGTTTCAAACTAATTTTTTTGTTTTGTAAACAAAAAGTATTATTATATTATACAATCACACATCCTTCGAAAACTATAAACACGTGGTAAAAGTTGTAGTGTTTACAAGTGTACTAGTCGTTAAAATCTTATTCTAGTGGCCAATAAAACTCTTATGTACCTTTTTGGTAGTTTTGTGTAGGTATTCAAGTCTTTTCTTCCGGTACTTACATGAACCAATTAATTTCCAATCTTTAACTACGTCATTCAGATTAATTGTTATCTCATGAGGCTGGGAGTTAGACCTGACATCTGTTGACGCAAATTTTCAATGATTTTTGAATTTGTTCCTTCTAGGCCCCATAATACTATATGTTCCACTTTAGAAACCGATTCACCTTCTTTTAATGGTCTGCTTCTGACTCCCAACATATTCCATGATGTGTGAAAATGGTTATTTCAATTTTCGTCTTTGTTAGACCGATTCTTAAACATTTTGTTCTAACCACACAAACACGTTTAGGAGATAACGGGAGTTATAAAAATAGAGAAAATTCTACCAAAATCACTATAAACACATAAAAAACTAAACACGCCATCTACTAACGTTTGATGTTCGCAAAGACATGTTACCGGAGTAGAAGAAGAATAACTTAACTAAGTGAAAACTTTGGAAAATGTCAATATTTTCTAAAACTTATTGAGCACTAGGTTATTCTCATTGTGGAATATACGGTAGATATTCAAGGAATTTTGATTGTTTCACGAGGTCAATTTGGTTTGCATTCATACTTTTTGGATTAGTTGTTTTTTGATTATTGTTTATGTAGATCGAAAACAATCTATCATACGGGTGTTGATCTCCTCCAGCTGGTTTTACTTCCCGTTAAGCTACTGCTGTGAGTACCCTGTAAGAAAATAAATTTATTTAGAAAACCAGATTTTTTTTCATTTTCCTTCCATAGTATTACATTTTTAGAATAAAAAATACACGCAAAAAATGTTTACGTGAAATAAAGAAACTTTGGTGAAACTGTAAAGGAAGTTCTAATTATTACCATTCCTTTTTTATGGTAATTTATAATCATTTATAACTAAATTTTCTAAGGGCAAATAAATACCACTCAGCACTTGTGTCTTAATATAATGTTTGATCAACAACTTTCGGAAACTCGAGATCTCAGAGGGCCCGTAGTGGAAAAGCGGACTACATAAAGCGTAAATCCCTGGAAACTATAAGACAAATTTCAATTTTAAACCGTTTCACTGCTACCTATTGATTAGAGCGCGAATTAACTTGTGTCAGATATTTTGACAATTATTTCTTGTTGTTAGAAAGTGAAAGAAAATAGAAAGGAATATTATAATGAAGAGAAATTAAAGAAATATGCAGATAGAGTGGAAGAATTCATTTTGAATGAGATTTATTGGAAATTGAAAATATATAAGCAAACAATGATATGAAAAAGGATCGAGAAAGAAGTAAAAGGCAAAATCAGAAAGCACCTTATGAAGATGTATATATATAATAAGTGATTATGAAGGAAAAATGGAGTCGCACAGTATTTAAAAGAATCACTAGATGATAGTGGAGAATAACTAAGCAAAAGGGAATCGAAGGTAAAAAGGAAGACAGCAATATTTCAATTGATATCTTGTAATATGGAGACGAAGAGATTATGGCTTTTGTTGATACAATAAGCCAATAACCACCGCGACATAGCACTTTTGGATGTAACATACAAAGTTCTGGAAAAAATAGTCTACAATAGACAACATTTTCATTATGCAATAACTTCAAGAGAATTTTTATAAAAATATCCAAGTCTGCATATTCTATTCATCGATTTCAAACCATACCATCAAGAGAAAGAAATGTATAATGTGGGGCAGTGGAGAAAAGTCAATAAACAAGCGATTATATAATTTTGGTACGAAATAATTAATTAACAAAAAAGACCAGCTCCCTAAACGAAATTTCTACGGCGCCCCTTAGGGGCCATCTATAAATTACGTCACACGAATGTTAGGGCTTTTGCATCCCTCTCACCGTCCTTGTCACATTTCTATAACCCCCCTCCTGATGTGACGTCACACATTTTTTGAATTTTTGAATGTATTCAAAAATAATCGAGAGAAAACAGCTGTTTTGATTTTTCACTTATATTTTAATAAAATAATCTAATCAAATAAACATCAAATAATTAAACTAAGAAAACTATGACTGTCACTCAGCAAAAGTTAAACGTTAAGTAAACAGTAGTATTATATTGAAGTTACTGCGCCAGCGCATGTGGTAGCACTTGTCGAAAGTCTCAGAAACAGCCGAATCGCGGAACAGTAAAAACGTCAAGCGAGCACTTTCCGACTATTCCGAATTCCCGTGAATTTGAGTGTCTCACTCGCATAACAACGCTGTTCTAGAGTTAATCTAATAGCGAGATTGCTACTTTATCAATAATTCACATTTTAGTATCTTGAATTTTAACATGTGATGTCACAAAAATTTTGATATCCCCATCGTTCAATTCTAATCCATACTTTTGAAAATTTCCGATCATAGATAAAATCACTAATTCTTGATATAAAAATCAAATTTCTATATAGAAATTTATTAATTCAAGTGCAAGTATATATAAGTACAGTAAACTTAGCTCAACTAGAATTCGAGATATGCAGCATTGAGTGGAGAAAAGTCTCGGAAAAATTTAAAAGTAAAGTTGAATTCGTCATTTGCAGCATTGAGTGGAGAAAAATCTAAATTTAAAAGTGAAGTTGAAAGTCCGCGATTAGTCCTCTTTAGACTTGACCAATTCACTTATATCTCAAATAGAAGGGATTCATTTACTGAATGTTCTTAGACCAAAATGAACAACTTATCTCAATTAGAATTCGTGATTTGCTGCATTGAGTGGAGAAAAATCTAAATTTAAAAGTGAAGTTGGAAGTCCGCGATTAATTCTCTTTAGACTCGACCAATTCGTTCATATTATATCTCAAATGAAAGGGGTTCATTTACTGAGTGTTCTTAGACCAAAATGAACAACTTATCTCAATTAGAATTCGTGATTTGCAGCATTGAGTGGAGAAAAATCTAAATTTAAAAGTGAAGTTGGAAGTCCGCGATTAATTCTCTTTAGACTCGACCAATTCGTTCATATTATATCTCAAATGAAAGGGGTTCATTTACTGAGTGTTCTTAGACCAAAATGAACAACTTATCTCAATTAGAATTCGTGATTTGCAGCATTGAGTGGAGAAAAATCTAAATTTAAAAGTGAAGTTGGAAGTCCGCGATTAATTCTCTTTAGACTCGACCAATTCGTTCATATTATATCTCAAATGAAAGGGGTTCATTTACTGAGTGTTCTTAGACCAAAATGAACAACTTATCTCAATTAGAATTCGTGATTTGCTGCATTGAGTGGAGAAAAATCTAAATTTAAAAGTGAAGTTGGAAGTCCGCGATTAATTCTCTTTAGACTCGACCAATTCGTTCATATTATATCTCAAATGAAAGGGGTTCATTTACTGAGTGTTCTTAGACCAAAATGAACAACTTATCTCAATTAGAATTCGTGATTTGCTGCATTGAGTGGAGAAAAATCTAAATTTAAAAGTGAAGTTGGAAGTCCGCGATTAATTCTCTTTAGACTCGACCAATTCGTTCATATTATATCTCAAATGAAAGGGGTTCATTTACTGAGTGTTCTTAGACCAAAATGAACAACTTATCTCAATTAGAATTCGTGATTTGCAGCATTGAGTGGAGAAAAGTCTCGGAAAAATTTAAAAGTAAAGTTGAATTCGTCATTTGCAGCATTGAGTGGAGAAAAATCTAAATTTAAAAGTGAAGTTGGAAGTCCGCGATTAATTCTCTTTAGACTCGACCAATTCGTTCATATTATATCTCAAATGAAAGGGGTTCATTTACTGAGTGTTCTTAGACCAAAATGAACAACTTATCTCAATTAGAATTCGTGATTTGCAGCATTGAGTGGAGAAAAATCTAAATTTAAAAGTGAAGTTGGAAGTCCGCGATTAATTCTCTTTAGACTCGACCAATTCGTTCATATTATATCTCAAATGAAAGGGGTTCATTTACTGAGTGTTCTTAGACCAAAATGAACAACTTATCTCAATTAGAATTCGTGATTTGCAGCATTGAGTGGAGAAAAATCTAAATTTAAAAGTGAAGTTGGAAGTCCGCGATTAATTCTCTTTAGACTCGACCAATTCGTTCATATTATATCTCAAATGAAAGGGGTTCATTTACTGAGTGTTCTTAGACCAAAATGAACAACTTATCTCAATTAGAATTCGTGATTTGCTGCATTGAGTGGAGAAAAATCTAAATTTAAAAGTGAAGTTGGAAGTCCGCGATTAATTCTCTTTAGACTCGACCAATTCGTTCATATTATATCTCAAATGAAAGGGGTTCATTTACTGAGTGTTCTTAGACCAAAATGAACAACTTATCTCAATTAGAATTCGTGATTTGCTGCATTGAGTGGAGAAAAATCTAAATTTAAAAGTGAAGTTGGAAGTCCGCGATTAATTCTCTTTAGACTCGACCAATTCGTTCATATTATATCTCAAATGAAAGGGGTTCATTTACTGAGTGTTCTTAGACCAAAATGAACAACTTATCTCAATTAGAATTCGTGATTTGCAGCATTGAGTGGAGAAAAGTCTCGGAAAAATTTAAAAGTAAAGTTGAATTCGTCATTTGCAGCATTGAGTGGAGAAAAATCTAAATTTAAAAGTGAAGTTGGAAGTCCGCGATTAATTCTCTTTAGACTCGACCAATTCGTTCATATTATATCTCAAATGAAAGGGGTTCATTTACTGAGTGTTCTTAGACCAAAATGAACAACTTATCTCAATTAGAATTCGAGATATAAGAGATGAAAACTATAAAAACATTGGAAATGAACTGGAAAAGAGTCGTGTTTGAGTATAACTTAAAGAGGGTATATATGTTAAGAGTGACTTTGAAAGCTTGATGAAAAATCTAGGCATAAATAGAGCACTCGCATCTCTACTTTCGTCTGGTAGACGTCCTTTTGTCTCTATAGTGTGTAACATTTGTGCAGACTTCTCAGCAATGAAAGTACTACTGCTGTAGTAGAAGGTTATCTGGATAATTCTCGGCAACATAATCTTGCGACTACTAAACTGAAAAACTTGAAGAAAAATACCGCTATAACTTTTTAAACTACAAAGTACTTCCCACAGTTTCTTGATGGAAAATTTAGACGTAAATACCGTGCATTTAAAAAAAGGCAACGGAATAAAAAATAATTTTTGGTTACTGCCTGTAAAAAATATCAAAAACATTACAAAAAAGTCCCTTTAAATTTCTCCTAAATTTAATGGTTCCGTTTTAAAATCGAAGAATGTTGAGTGTCTTAAGTTACGTCGCAAGCTTCAGCAGAATTTATTGAATAATTCACGAACATATTCCATCCTCGAAAAAAATTAATAATTTTTGACCGTAGTATAAGATGTTAACTATTCGAAGAACAATTTTCTTAACTCACCCGGTAACTAAAATGTTTTGTCGGTATTGGAAACACTCCGAAGGTGAGACTCAAACCAGATTCTGATGCGTGGTTATCAGATTTTCTTCGACAACAAGAATTTAACATTTTTCGTATCTGAAATATGATAAATATTTTATTACATCGATAGATTTTCAATAATGTAAGTATAGACGAATAAATCTTACTTGTTTCTTAAATATACTAGTGGTTAAAGTATAAAGAACTGGATTCAATGCTGAATTGATCGGAAGTACGAAGATGGCCAACCAAGCATATAAATCTTGAGGTATGGATATCCCTTAAAATTATTTTTAACAAATCATTCAATCGCAGGATAATAGAAAAGATTTTATTTTACCTGATAAGGCGACTAATTTCACCAACACAACGGGAACCCAACATAAGCAATCTGTAAAAACAATGATACCAAATCGTTGAGCGACTTTATCGGTGTCCTGACTTTGTCTCGTCGATCTACAAGCTACACCGCTAGATTTGATTTCATTAATCATTCGAAGATAAGCGTAGCAAATAAATATTAATGCCAAAGTGTTCAGTAGAATAAACATCACTGCGGAGTATTGCCATCCCTAAAAATCCATAACCTTCAAAAAAATCGTAGTAAAAAGTGGCGTCTATATATATCTAACCTCAAAAGAAGGTGCCGTTTTTCAAGATCATAAAATAGAGTATTTGTCACAAAAAGTTAATTCAGAAATAATTGTTTACTTTTACAAAACAAAATTGAAAAAATGTTTTCCTCGCGATTTTTTAAATTTCTTATTTGTATAAAGCAAAAAAATATTGCTTATAGCTTATAGCTTAGGCTGAGGCCGCACTACGATTTTTTTCAGCAAGCGGTTAATCACTACAACCGCGAAACCGCTTGAGACGCACACACCACGATAAAAAATCGCGAAACGACCCGCAGTTTGAAGATGGATTACAAGGTAGCAGTATGCGTTGTTGCTCTGATAATAAGAAATAGAAAAAGAAGACGTCAACGCAAATTTCGAAAATATTGGATCCATCCACTTACTGGGCGTAGATTTGAGAAAGGTTTCTTTCATAAGAAGTATCAAAGCTTAAGAGACCATCCTGATAAATTTTTTAATTACTATAGGATGTCAGTAGCCAGCTTCGATAAGATTTTACAAATTGTGCGTCCGTACATCACCTTCATGGATACAAAATTTCGCAAATGTATTTCACCAGAGGAGCGCCTGTCCGTTACGGTCTACCGAATACTGACCAAAAAACCGTCCGCGTTTACGCCAGTGCGTGCGTGCGTTAACCAAGTTTTTACTCGCGAGCTTTTTGTAGCAAATCACGGTTTTAAAATCAGTCGCGGGAAAAAACCGCAGGTGCGGCCGCTTGTATTAGTTTTCTAGGGGCACAAATTCACGCGATTAAAAACCACAGCGGTTTAACCGTAGTGCGGTCTAGGCCTTAGACGTTACACCATTTTGTATATTCCAGAAGCTGTGGAAAGCGAAACAGTGTGGACTGAAGCATTGTCATGAAGCAAGTGCACACATTAGTGAGTTCAAGTAATATTCCGCGTTCACGGTTGTATTCGATTCTTTAAAGTCAATCCAAAAAATACCCCTACTGTCCCAAAAATCTTTTTTTTTGGGGCTTTTCGTTACATTTGCTTTTTTTGTTATGGAACTTATATAGCTATGGCCTATCTGGATTTGAAAGTTTGCTCCCGCTCTAGATGTATCTTTTTAAAATAGACTAGTTTTATTAAAAATATACAACAATTTTAAACATTTTCTTTGAGGGCCGATATAAATAGAAAAAAAAACATGTTCACTAGCATATGCATAGGGCGTACAAAACAAAATTTTGATTTATTTGCCACGTGGGTGCGCTACAATTAGTATTTCAGGAAAACGAAAAGGTAGTCCGAGTACATAGTACTCGTGACAGATTCACTAAGAGTATTACCTAAAATTTAGTACCTAACCCACTCTGTAAAGTTGTAAAGTCGAAAAATTGAAACCTAGAATTTCTAAATCGTTTAAGTTAGGTTAGGTTAGGTTAGGTTACCCATTCTTTTCAAAAGAGACAAAGGAGAATATTTTTTATTAGAAAATGATAATAACATAAATTTAAATTGTATAGAAAACAACATTTTACATGAACGTACATAATTGAAACCCCAAGTTGCATAATCTTCCTTTACGAGTTGTCTAATCTTCATGACAACCACGATCACGAGTTGGCACATTGTAACAGAAATCGAAATTTCTGGCAATATATATAAAAATGAATTGCTGTTCGTTAGTCTCGCTAAAACTTGATAACGGTTGGACGATTTGACTAATTTTGGTCTTGAACTATTTGTGTCTAGTGTCCAGAGAAGGTTTAAAAGATGATGGATATGAAAATGCTCGGAATTGAAGAAAAACAACAATATTGTTTTTCCTTGATGTTTTGTCACAAATGAAATTTCTGACCGCAACCATAATATTTGACATTCGACAACCAACTAATATGTCGATCTATTCTCAATGTCGATCGATACCTCAGACAAAGAGTGGCGATTATCGCTACATACGCGAGATCTTTCTTTACTTTGGTGATCCTTTGTGCTAGTGACATTTCAAGTTTTTTGCTCTTGTTTGCGAAGCAGTTATTCATCATCATATACTCAAAAGAGGAACTTATTCAGCTTGTTTTACCAGATATAGCGCAACAGTTCAACCATAATTGCAATATTGGCGGCGAAAAATAAAGATGTCGAGGATCTTAATACGACCATTCAGAATTTTCTTCCGTGATAGTTGGTTTCCTTTAAATCAGTCAACACCGTTATGAACCAGGATGACGTAGTTAACTATCCTACGGAGTTTTAAATTCACTGGAATTGCCTGGATTACCACCTCAAAAGTGGGATCAGTAGTCATCATGCTGCATAGCATTAATCAACCTCAACAATGCAATGGAACAAGACCGGCTATGAAAAAGGTGATGAATAACGTCATTGAGACAACAATCATAAAGGAAAAATACAAAGGAGATGATGTCTTGATCTCGCGTATACCGATGATTCCAAGGAATTTACCATTAGATTTTGAACGTTAACAATTTCCGCTACGTCTGGCTTTTGCCATGACCATAAATAAATCGCAAGGGCAGTCGTTGGAAGTTTGGAGTTTCCCCGCATGGACAATTATACGACACGTGCTAGCGTGTGGAAAGCTGTTATCTTTGTTTATCCAAAGACAAAAAACAAAACAAAGAATATAGTTTATCAGAAAACTTTAAATTAATTAACAGACTGTATCATAACTGCATGTGTCTGTCAATATCAAATTGAAGCCTTATAAATAGCCAGAAATTTCAGGAAAACTCCGTTTTGTAAGTAATCAACATCATGTGTAATTTTTTTTATTTGTTTGTTTTTAGTTTATTTTATACAAAAGTTTCAGTCTTTCATTTATCGATTGAGGCAGTATGAAATCTGCCGGAACAGCTAGTTTATTATAAAAGCACTGTCAATAAACAAATAGTAAATGATTAAGAGACAGTAAAGAAACTGTATTGGGAATTTTCGCATATGAAAATAGACATTACTTTTGAGACACCCTCTGTAATTTCTTCAACAATACTTCAGTTTCTATTATGACTAGAATTGTTTTGTTTAACAATACAAATTCATCATAAACTAAACGTAATTTATTTAACTGACGTATTGAAAGAATTTATTTTTATTTATTACACTTATTTATCGAGGCCAGAACATCTGTAAATGGAATCGAGTTTCATAAATTGGATATTGTCTGACTAACTGCATTAATTTTCACAGTGTAACTTCTATAGTTTGTTCTACGAGGGTTGTTAGTTTATTTCTATATATCATTACCATTGCATAAGGTTCGTGGATGTGTAAGGACAAACAAACTCCGTTATTTCCATAAAATTCATCACCAAAGTATCCGTTCATAAAACCGCTAAGCGGGGCGAACGCGACGATCATAGCAAAGCTCCATAGCGTGAAAAGAGTTATAATTGCCATTCTTTTCGAATGTTGTTTCCTTAGCAACGGTTGTGTCACTGATACAAATCTGTCCCAAGTGACCAACGTCAGAATCAAAACTGATGACTCGCATGATAATGTGCTGAGGAAACCTGAAAATCAAGATTTTTTTATTTTAAATGAATTAGTTTAATTTATAATTATATCTCTATTCAATTTCTAGGTTGGTAGGCTTATTTTATACAAGGTGTTTCTATATTCGACGGACAACCGTTACGGGATCTGATTGCTGGTATATAGGGTGTTTAAAATTTTAAATCAAAATAAAAAATTTGTCATAAATCAAGAACGCCTTTAACTTTTTTTTTGAAATTTGGTGAGCAATATGCTACTCAATAAAATAATATTTAATATTTTGACAAATTTTGGAAAAATTCAACCAGTGGCGCGCTGGCAGGATTAGTTGTTACTTTTATCCCCTTATTTTTAACGCCCCTTAAGCAAATTTTTTTAAAAATTTGTTTTATATTGCCTGATTATTTTTGATTAAAAAACTAATTACCTTTTATAGAGTTAAAATTAGTGTAGAAATTGAGATTATGAATAATTTTTATTTCTTTTCAACTACTTATGCTTAATCATTATTCGATATTAAGTGAATAATTAATTCACTTGTAAATTACTTACGTGCTTACAGACTTTTGGCAAATTTCTACACCGTTCATTTTAGCTCCATAAAAGGTTATCAGTTTTTTAACTAAAGATAATTAGGCAATTTAAAACAAATTTAAAAGAAGAACTTACTCCAGTGGCGTAAAAAATAGGGGGATAAAAGTGACAACTAACCCTGACAGCGCTCCACTGGTTGAATTTTTTCAAAGTTTGTTTATGTCAAAATATTACTTTAATAAGAAGCATATGTCAAATTTTTTATTCTGATTGAATCATTTATTGAGATATCTCTGGGGTAGAGCGTAATTCCCACATCTTCTTCTTCTATCACAGAAGTCCAAGAAGACTTGAAAGGAATAACCAGTCGACTTTCATATAGAATATTTAGACCCACATATGAGGTACACTACCTATAAAATGCGGGATGGTTGGCCCATGTGATTCGCAGTTTTCCTTTAACCTTGTAAGCTCCTTCATAAGCCAATTGGTCACCACAACCCAAAAGCTCTGTTGTTCTATTGTATTTTATTTTCTTCTCATTCAATTCGCCAAAAAAATCACTTTGCAAAGCGAACTGTTTCATCATTCCTAAAAGAAGCCAAAACCCACTAAAAAATTCACCCAAATAATCAATCACTTCTCGATGGTTAACTCTGGTGTCAGTCATAATGACAAAATAACGAATGTCTGGTTAGGTCTGGTTGAAACAAATCAATATAGTCATCTTCAAGTGACTACATTTACTCAAAGTTGAACGTTGATCGATTTCTGTTTGCTCTCAAAATACACTTTATCCTTGGACCAAATCTTTCACTCGTGTATATTTTTTTCAGTTTTGTAATTACTCAGATCGAAGCTGCCTGTTTTGAAGCATTGGTAAACGCAATTCGTCCAATTTCACTTTCTCTTTTGTATTTGAGAACTTTTTTTATCCATATTTACTTTACAGCCAATCGATCCAAAAACTTAATTTGAAAACGTCACATAATATACACAGGTGATGGTTTTAACTTTAACAAGATAGTCGGTTAATAATAATATAATAATAATTATAATAATAATAGATTTTGTCAATTTTTTGGATCCAGAATTGCAGTGAGGAATCCATGTTTCATCCTTTGTCACATCTCGTTAGATATTGGCAGTGTTTTATAACATTTGAATTATTGTGGGAACTATTACCTTTTTTGCCAGATATTTTCGTCAGATGCTTAGTTTATGAAATTATTAAATTCTTCTGGCGTAAAAGTTTTTATCTTCTTAGCTACATGTAACTATTATTAACTTCCAAGAAACATACGTAATTTTCTATAAAAATCTGCGGTAATTATTTAGTTTAGGTTGCATACGCCTGATTTCCTTGAAATTTTAGTGTTTTATACAGTTTTTTATGCTATTGGGCGCAGAAAACATTCCTTTACATAGTTTTGAACATTGGAAAATGTACACTATCTTGAATAGTTGATATTTTGCAAATACTTGATGTTGGAGAGGATTAGGCGCGGGGGGAGGGCTGTTGAACATTTAGACTATATTTTAACACCCCTCCATCCCCAATCCTCTCCAATATTTATTATAATTGGCTACGACTAATGTAATGACACAAATAAATTTCTAACAATAATCATTTATTTACACGCACAAATAATCATCAATTTCTATCGGATACATTCGTGACATTTCTTCAATAAATTCTTCAATTCTATTTGAATATGAATAATGTCTTTTAAATAGAAATTCCCCAAAAATACTGACGATAACGAGATCTAGTTCTTCCATAACGTTGTATATTAAAGTCGCTCAATATGTATTAAATTAATCAGCATAATTTTCTCTACAACGTACTAAAATTTCAAGGAAATCAGACGTTTGCAACCTAAACTAAATAATTACCAAATCTTCAAAATTTGGATTTTTTAGGTAATAAATTCTGTATAGTAACATTCACAACCTCATTATCTAAATTCGTACTTTTCAGTACAAAATTCATTTAAATTGAAATTATTATATTATTAATTATTATAAACTATTCCGTTTTATTTGTGTTTTGTAAATTTGTGTGTAGAGACAATTTTTTTACGTCGTCTCCAGTCTGTCTATTGTTGATTCATACACGCCGGTATCTATACCAGACTATAGAGGGATTGTTTTTATACGAGCCTTTCATAAATGAGTCGAATACGTATTGCTAAGAGCGCAACCAATTAATTGAATCTTTATTAATGCATAGAAGACAGTCGCAGTATAATCAATTATGTCCTTTGGAAAGTAACCGTACTGTCAAAAGTCGTTTGAAGGGGCGACGAATATTTTTAAGAGATTTATTTTCAAGTTCATTCAAATTATTCATTTGGAATTGAAATCATTTGTTTTTATGCTGCTCTGTTTACATTTTTTGAATTTTATTGATTGGTTTACGAATTTTTTGAAGAATTTTTCATAGTTTCTGTTTCAATTTACTTTTATATTTAACTCACATCTATTCTTATGTTAGGTTATATACAATTATACGAAATACAAATATGGTATATTTAATTGACTTACCACAAAGTTTACGGATATAATTATGTGTTTTCACACCCAATACAACATCTAAGTTACAGCCCTTAGATCCAAGAATAATAAAAAACTTCAAATCCGCTTACAGAAAGAAAGTTGTTAGGAAACTGATAACAAATATAGAACAACAGTCAGCTCAATCTATTAATGTATAACATGCAATTAGAATGATTGAGAAGTGTATATATATATAAGGCTATACATTCTATTGGGAATGTATAGCCTTATAGCCTATTTTTTCGTCTACCAGGCAAACTTCTCTCGCTCGGTCTCCATACTGTGATTTTCCTTGTATCTTGCCGTTTTCCATTCTTTTAATGTGTCCGTACCATTGTATTCTTTTTGGTGTAATTGTATTTACTACATCCTAATTTTCTAATGTAGACTCCTGTCTTGTAGACTCTTAATTTGGTTGCTCTGCAAATTCTTTTTTTAGACAACGCCATCTGAAAGTTGTTCGTTCTGTATTCATTTAGACAGTTCCGTACTGTAAAACACTTTCGGGGCGCTCTGGAGTAGACAACTTCCTTATATGTGACTCTAGCCACTTCAATGTTGACAGTTGACAGTTTCCATCAACATCTAGTTGAGATATACATATTCCATCTGCATCCAATCCAATAAATATTAATAATTGTCCTGGAGGTACAACCAACATTACTTTTTGCAAATAATAATTAATAAATTAGTATTGAAATTGCAAATATCATTAAATACATTATATTCTTCAATAAATAAAATGTTTATAATTCTCTCTTATTTATTTTCTTTCCTCAGTGTAATTGAAAAAGTTTTGGATCTTATGCGTCGTCTAAAAAATTTTGTGTACGCCGCGGCCGAAATATTACTTTGTTGGACTCGTCTGTTGCTCACCTCGCTTTGCTGGTCTCGCAATTTTAAATTTTCAATTATTTGTTTCATTTCTATTTCTCTGTCATTTTTGTTGCTTATCATTGTTCCTGGGTCCTTAAAGGTGTCGACTACTTCGAAGATGAGGTCCTTTATATTCACTGTGTCTTGTTTACGAAATTTAGAAGTGTATCTAAAACTACAATATCAAATTGCTTCAAAAGCTGTGGATTTTCGATGCCACAAGAAGCTTCGGAAGAACTTCTTAAACCGGACAAGAGTGTAGAGGTTAATTTGAAGATTATGTGACATGTGATGAAGGTCTAGCTAATACTGGAATACTAACTGTTGCTGAAATCATCGACATAGTTAATCAGAATATGGATGACGATGACGTAAATGAAAATGACGTTGATCATACCGATCCAGCAAGTTTTGAACCACCAATAACAAATAAAGAAGCCAGAGCTGCAATCAACACACTACGAACTTTCGTTGAAACATGTGATAACTTGAAATATTATTTAAACTTGACTCCACAAATTGAAAAATATACTTAGAAATCGCGCCTTTGTGAGTCAAAATTTGAGTTAAGTCGAAACCTCGTTAGCTCGATTTTTTTGGCGTTTCCTTTGACATTGAAGTTATAGAGATTCATTTGTATATACATTTATACGAAATACAAATTTGGTATACTCAATTGACTTACCACAAAGTTTACACATATAACTATGCCTCCAAATGTACTGGTAACTAAGATAAACACCCCGATAATGTTGATCTTCAGAAGCTATTATAAACAAGTAGATTCCCATCAATAAATCAGAAAGAGCCAGATTTCTGATGTAGAGGGAATGAATTACGTTAGTTGTTGGTGCAAATCGTCGACAGAGCAGAACAATGAGATTACCAGTGCATCCTATAGCTCCCATTAACCAAACACTGAAATTAATTAGTCTGAATCTGAACAATTTTATTATTAAATTATTAAATAATATATTCTCTGTTTTCATTTAAATTTCGTAATATAAATAATATCCGAACGTTTAAACTATTGCATTTAACGCCTAGTCTTCAAAAATAGGAAAAATTAAAATGGAACTTATTAAAATTCGTTGACAATTTTTTTTAGATATTTCGCAAACTACAATGAAAAAGGGATAGAATCTATAGTATTTTTGAAAATGTATAAAAAAATCAAGCTCCGTTTCCATTAAATATTTTAGGGACTGTCACCGATCCTGCTAAAGGATGTAATTTAATTGATGTCTAGAAACTGTCCTTTTTGAGTTTTCTATGTAGGGTGATAGGGTAGACCATACAATTAACATAAACTAATAGGAATTTTCGATTTGCTTTCTTAAACTATTGTTTTTGTTGTAAGAGACAAAAATAGAAGCATTGAACAGGTTAATCGATTCTTTTGAAGTTATTAAAAAGAACCAAGGGAATAAAGAATCGTAGGTAGTCGTGCCAGATCGTTTTGACATTAGATGTGTTGCCACTTTTCCAGCCAAACATAGCAGTCTCTATGATATAAGATAATACAAATATACAGGGTGTTCCAGGACTTGACGTAAAAATTCGGAAGTGAGTAGATGGAGTGAAAATAATGCTGTGATAAAAAAATCTCATACGACCACTCATTTCTAAGTTATAGACATTTAAAGTAGACAAATCAGAACTTATATTTACGTAGATTTTCTAAATTATATATTTTCGAACATTATAAATTTTGAATTTTTACAGCGACAACCTGTATAATCTGAAGATAGCAGAAATTAATTTTCCAATCGTTTTTCGACGAAAAAGTACTTTTTATTCAACTCGATAAAATTTATGGTTCAGGAGATTTGTAGATTCTTAGATCGTTGTATATGCCAAGGAAACGGTTCGCCATGAAGAAACATTCTGAAGAAGATGATCATAAATTGTAATTATTTATTGAAAATATCCACAGGAAGTATTAAAATACAATGAAAGATTTCTAATTGAATTAAATACTGTCGAACATTGTGTTATATAAAGAAAAAATAGTTGTCGTTGATACGTTGAATTATGGTGACATTTTGCGCACTGGTGTTCGTATAGTTCGTTGTTGACCTAAAATATCATTTTATAAAAAAATAGTGGAAACTAGGTTACTTAGTTATGTAAACAAACCTGTTTCCAGTGAGTATAGATCAACCTATAAGTATTTGCAATAAATAATTACGATGTATGATAATTTTCTTCAGAATGTCTCTTTATGGCGAACGGTCTCTGGGCATGTACAATTTAAAAATCTATATATCTCCTAATCCATAAGTTTTATCGATTTAACAAGAACCTTTTCGTCATAAAATCGATTGACAGATTTATTTTTGCTAACTTTAGATTGTACAGTAAAAGTTACGGATTGTTAACCATTGGCCATGAACCGCCCCTGTCCAGATAGTAGTGTAGATTTATTCCTTCAAACATACTACATTGATATACGTAGTTCACTCAAGTACTTTAAAGGCATATATCTCAGAAAAGATAGGTTGTGTGAGAAATTTTTTTATTTCACAGTATTATTCAGTCTTGAATTTGAGGTGTATCGAAATAAAGGATTTCTACTATTCACCTCTGAAATAATTTCGAAAATCAATATAATATATTCCGCAGCTCTTAAGACGGGAAAACAACTACTTTCCTGGCTAATGCCTCGAAGAATATTGAATTACAGCCCTTCTGAAGAGCGTGATGTAAATCGACCTTTTTGTCGATATTAACATCCTCAATGGTTTGCAATTGCAAAGAGAGGGTAAAACTACTCACTAGTTTCGACGTTATTATGATTTGATAAATGTTCATGACAACAATAAGCAGTTGAGCATTTATGAGGTTAGGATGAAAGATGATACAAAAATTGAAGAAAATGAAGCACGAAGCACCTAAGACGGACAGTAAGAAATCAATGAGGACACAATAACGGACTAAACTAAGAGCTTAATAACGAATCATATGAGAAACAGATATGTTACATTTTTAGAAAACAACGAAGTCTAAGAATAAATGAAAAACCAGAAAAGACGGGATGAAGAAGAGGAAGAAATCGATTGGTGAAATTATGAAGAAGGTGTTAAATGTCAATAGAATGTTTTGATTTTTGAATTGTCTTTGAGTCATCTTGTGAAGTCACATTTTTATGATACTTTCGGTGAAAACTGTAAGTCTTATAATAATGGTTTGGTTTGGTAGATTACAAATTATAAAAAATTTGTGTTGATAAGTAATTAAAATATTCACCAAGTTCGTAGAAGTGGGTTTGCCAACATGTGTTCTTGATTGGAGATACCATCACCTTTGGGGTAACAATTTCTGACGTGTTGCGCGGATGAACACATCTCAAAACGATCAAAATATCTATAAAATTTACATTATTTCAGAAGAAGTTTACTTGAAAGGTGTTGTTACTTACATGGTTTGTAAATGATGGCATTTTTCTAAAATTATTTTGTCCAAACATCTAAATTGGTTACCTTCTAAACGTCTGAAATATATTTAGTTTTAATTTTGAGATTTATAATAAATCTTTTGTGATAAATGCGTATAGTTCCATAATTAGTGTCGGTTATTCAATAAGTTTTGTAGATCTATACGAAAAATACAATTTTATGGTTCGAAAGAAATTATATTATTCCATATGCATTTCTTGAACTTCATTAACTCTTAATTCAATAGTTTTCCTCGCTAAGTTTCGCCCAAAAGATGAATATTCGTACTGTAACTCATTGAGAGGGTGAGTTATTAGATTTAAAATAATGTTTTTCATGTTATTTCACTCCAATTTGTATATCAAGTTGATCCAAAATAGTAATACATCATGATTCCTGGAAACTTTGACGCTTTGAATTCGAAGTAGCAGGTTCATATCTCTCCTAAGCATCTTATTTTCACTAAGGATCAAGTTGGTAGACCCAAGTCTTATATAACATTATAAGAATATGCAAAAAATATTTTTTTTTGTCTAAAACGCTCCCAATGTTGATAAATTCGTTTACGAATGTTTTTTTGTTCCGGCTTTGGCGAATGCCGTACTTATTTTGCACAGACACTTTTATATACAAAAGAAGATGTCCAGAAATTCTACCAAACCTTTTTTGCTATGTTCGCTGCAGTTGATGCATTTTTAGACGTCTTTTGTATGCAGCGTCTTCAAGATTCATATATTCACTTATAAATGTAGCAACATACCTTTCCGATATACCGAATTAAAGATAGAGTCCTATTAAACGGTCAACATTCGTCTGTGAAATTGTTTTGGTGCTACATCTTCCAAAACTAAGAATTTTCTTATTACACGACTTTCAAGTTTTACCATTGAACGACTGAGAATATGAATGATTGAGTTGATCGATTAATTCGACTAAGTATGTTACTATACAACTCACATCTTGAAGAAAATTGCTAATATCACCAAAATAATTAGAATCTCTAAATTGAAATAATGGAAAATTCATTACCAACATAACATATAGGTTAGAGAATGCAACAAAAACTACATAATACTTACAGAGATTGTAGTTTCGGAATATCTACAAACACTCCTTTTTCCACTGTTCTAATGAAATTATTGTTGAGGGTTCTAAAAAATCGATTAATAACAATTGAATGTATATTAGAACAAGTAGAGACACTCACAGTGCTTCTAGTTCCGTTAAGTTTGTAAAAGTTCCATTTTTCAGTTCGCTTAAACGGTTATTTGATAGGAATCTGTAGAAGAAAATCAACAGATTAATGATTAAAGCATATATCTAAATTTTATTCATCTACAACTATAACATAACACTAGTTTATGATGATGGTCTCAGAAGTACCTGTCCCAACAAAGAAAACATAAAAAATTTAGTAAGAAATAAATTTATTTTCTCAACGTAATCTCTTTTCAGCTTCATACAATTTTTCCAGCAAGTTTAATAAGTTCCATACCCTTTTTATAATAAGAATAGTCAAGCTCTTCAAAATAGTTATTAACTGTCAACATCACCTCTTCATTGTTGGAAAATCTTTGACTACCGAGCCATTTTTTCAAGTCTGGGATCAGAAAATAATCTGAAGGGGCTAAATCTGGCGAATAGAGTGCATCAAGTAGCAATCAAATCATTAATTCCTTAATTTTAACCATTGCAATAACGGATGATTGAGGTGGTGCAACGTATTGATGAAACAACACTTTCTTCTTAGCGATATGCGGCCGTTTTTGCTTGATTTCTTCGCTCAAACTTGCAATAAGTTCGCATAATACTCGCAGTTGATTGTTTTCCCTTTTCCAAGATAGTCAATGAAAATTATCCAAAGGGCATAACAAAAAACCGACGCCATTACCTTGTCTGCTGATAGAACGTGAAATGATGGACTCTGTGAAACACTCGACAAAAACATCTTCACGACGCTTTTTGTTCCATTGTGGGTACCACTTTGTACCACTGTTGATAACGAAGGAATAGTCTCACCCAGAGTAGAATCTAGTTCAGCTTTTATTTTGGTTGGGCTAAGGTACTCCAAATAAAAGTATTGTACCACATAATGATGACTACTTTTTTCAGTTTTTACGAATTCACTGAATAAGTTCAATATTGATGGCTGCCAAACAAATATTAGATATTAGAATATGGTTAGGTTATATAATGATATATTTAATAATTTATATCCTAACCGAAATCCCAGAACAAGATCTACTGTCAGTAAATTAGTAACAAAATTCAATGAAACTGGTTCAGTAAAAGATTGATCCAAATCCGGGCGCAGAAAAATCGATCAATTGAAATCAAATCTTTAGATGTTTGTATCCTGACGATCCACACTTTAGTACTAGACAAATATCCAGCGAACTTGATATTTCGCAAAGTGATAATAAATTTCACCTATACAAAGTAACGCTGGTTCAAGAGTTGTCAGATGACGATTTTGATAGACATGAAGAGTTTGCAGACCTAATGATGGGGATGCCACTTTTGTATTAATGGAAACGTAAATCGGCATAATTGTAAATACTGATCACGTAACAATCCTCGTTAGATGCGTTAATCCCACACCCAATATTCCGAAAAACTGAATGTATGGGATGGAATAATAAGCGACAAAATAATTGGTTCCTTTTTCATTAAGGGTAATTTAAATGGTCCGGCCTAGTTAGATCTATTGGAAAATAGTATTATACGAATGTGGATCTACTTCTAACATGACACAAACATTTAAAGATTTGTCTTGTTTAAGTTCCAGAGGTAATTGAGGTGTTCCGTAAATAAAACTCACTTTGTATTATATTTTTAGTTATATTGAGTTTCATTTCATTTCATTTTATCCTGTGATTATCAGCTCTCGTGAACAGAGTTATTAATTAGAGAAATTTTATCCAGCCCTCTCGTATAAAAAAATTGATTTATGTGTTTACCTTTAACTAAACCAACACGTGTATTTCAAAAAGCGACGGTAAGAAAATTATTATACAAAGAAAGTTGCTTTTTACATTTCCATGACCTTTAATTGAAAAGTTTTAGTATGTTTTCAGTTACACACTTGGTTGAATATAATTTTGAAGATATGGACAGGAATATTTAGACTGTTTAATGGTTCATCTTTGTGATGATAACTTCAAGTTTCAGTCCTCACATTCTTAGATTGATACAGACGATACGCAAATTTTTCAATGCATAATATCAAAGAAATGAGCCAAATAGAAATGAGAATTCAATAGACTATATCTTTATTGGTAGAAAGAAATAGAAATTAGTAAAATATGTTAAAGTAGGAAGAGATACTATTAAAAATTATCAGTAATAGTATATTAGCCACATAGCAAGATATGACAAATATCGTCTTTTGCAGTTGATTGTCCAAGGCAAAGTGGATAGTAAGAGAGGACTTGGGAGAAGACGGCATTTATGGTGGCACAACCTACACCAGTGGTTTGGAGTGTCATCTGTTGATATGCTTAAAAAAGCTGTAAACAAGATAAGAATAGCTTTGTTAATATCCAACGTTCGCAACGGATAAAGCAATGAAAGAAAAATAATAAAATCACAAGAATATTAGGAGATAGTAAAGAAAAATAACAAATCATGGAAAATGGAGGAGATTAAAAATGGTATGCTTGCAATTGCCTACAAAAACAGATAACAGACTGGTGAACGAATGAGATGAGAAAGATAAAAAAGAACAACGATTGAAATAAATAAGTAAAAAACAAATATGGTAAACATAAATATAAATAAATAAAGATAAAGAGCCAAAGAGAAATTATGGACAAGATTCATGCACAAAATGACAGAAAACTATAATGAAAATAAAAATTTATTCTATGAAACACTAAAACATTGAAGATAGAAGAAAATATAATAAGATGAATATATAAGACAAAGAAGTAAATATAATCACTGAGACTAATAGAGTAATATACAGATGGAGGTAATATTTCGAGTAGCTTATAAATCCAGATATTGATGATGTGGACAGTAATGAGAAAAGATGACGAAAGAAGTAGAAGCAATTGAAACATTAGAGCTAGGAAAAGCACTAAGAAGAGATATTATAACTGCTGAAATAAATAAATAGTCGAATGCGAAGGGAATAAATAAAATAAAAGAATTATTAATCCAAAATAATGCAGAAGGAATAAATAACTAAAGATTGGAGACTAGGAATCATATTACCTTGATATTAAAGTGAATACGAAAGAAATTGTAAAAACAATTGAAGTATAAAAATATCAGCAAGAATAATGATTACAATAATAGAGAAAAGAAGAGAAAAGAATGAGAAATAAAGACGAAGTCACGTTAGAGGAGTCATAATGTGGCTACGGAAGTGGACGAAGCGCAAACTACTCAATATTTACAATTAAAGATAAAAAATATTTGTTATTAGATGAGATAATGAAAAGAGCAAAGATATAGATAAAAAAATCAATATAGCATTAGATCTATAACATAAACACGAAAAAATAAAACTAAGAGCATGATAATAGCAAGTGAAGATGAAGTACATTATAATAAAATAAAGGGTTAACAGAATGAACAATTGGAAAGATTTAACTATCAAGGTTCAACAAAAGAAAATAATGACAAACTAGAGAAGGAAATAAAAGAAAAACTAGGAGAAGTTGATGAATTATTTAATCCAATGAAAGCATCATTCTTTAGGGAAAAGTGCTAGGAAACATCAGCAGAGAAATTGTGAAAATGCTGTAAAAATAAAAAAAGATAGAATAAGAAAAACTTATAAAGAAATATTAGAGATAAAACCAGTTAGAAATGATATAAATGAAGTACAATAGAGATAGTTTTAATGCTCAAAAACAGAACACCACAACAAAATTTCGGATTCAAAATAGCGGATAAAAATATTAAGGATAGAAAGGTATAAATCATAACCCCTGATGAAACAGCCATTCACTCCATTGTAATCTGCCTTAAGCTCAAATCTCAATCGTAACTAGCTAGAAATTAATTATGACCACAAAATATACAGGGTGTTTCAAGACTTTATTCGAAAAATCAGGAGTGAGTTATGAATTTTCAATTGATGATTATGTACGTCCATGTAGTCTTTCCAACGGAATATTTTCATAGGGACAACCTGTATAATCTAAATATAGTAAAAATAAATTTTTCAATCTATTTTTAAACAAAAAGGTACTCTTTGTTCAACTCGATAAAATGGTACATGCCAAAGAGACATTCTGAAGAAACATATCATAAATTGTAATTATTTATTGAAAATATTTATAGGAGGCATTAAAACACAATCAAATATTTTTAACTGATCTGCATAATGTCGAATACCTACATAAGGAAAAAATTAAAATGTAGTTACCTGTAGATAGATAATATATTACAATTGTATAAAATTTGGGTTATTTTTGTGGGTTATAAAATTATTACTGAATATTCGAAATAGTAGCAACATTATTTCTTTAATTAAGTGTATACTAATGGTAAAAAATTCAAAGAATACAGAGTATTTCTAACACCTTAACCAACTCACTTCTAAGCTACAAGCATAAATTTTCATAGAACGTCGAGATCAATTATAATTAAAACTGTTCCATTCATACAAGTGAGAAGCCTATCAATAGAATTCGATAGAACGAGGAAATAAATGTTTGTATTGCTGCTGAAACCCGTGATCCTTATTCAAGTAAACAAATTTCTGAATAAGTTAACGTTATAGAAGTCGATTTCGACACGAAATGATTACTGTTACTTTCCCGTATGATAAATGATAAATCTACGTTTTTGATACACCGTAAATTTAAACCGTCTATCCTGAAATATTGGTCTAGGGAAAATAAACACCTGTGCGTCAACAAAAACAGGATTTTTCGAGGACTATATCGTAGAACCCTTCTGGATTAAAAATCAACTTTCAATTCTATCACTATTTGAAGACCAAACGAGAAACCTGATGAACGTTCAAAAACAAAATGTTAAATTTCAATTAAGATGCTTACGTACTTATTTATTGTAATTTTTTTATAGTGTAACATTCCTTTTTAAAAATACTACTCTTAAAATCACTCAACCATCTGCTGTTTAAGTACAAAACGATAAAAGTCCAAAAAATCGAAGATCTTCTAAATTTTAGAAGAGCCATATTCAATTTAGATAATTAACGAGGAGTCCATTTTTGTTCAAGGTTATTTATTGTTAGAAAAAACAGCATTGATGAACAATAACAAAAAATTCTAAATACCTTTCAAACGAGGTATCACTTGCCATAAGGTCCCATTTAATATTATTAGTTTCAGTTACCTGGTGAAGTCAACAATGTCTATTTTGTCACCTGATACCTCTAGTAGAAACAAAAGTGAAATTTTCACTCTCCAAATTCCATCAGTCTAATTATCACCGTACGAAATAGAAGAGGGGGAGATTTTTTTGAGAAGCCCTGTATATACTTCAATCGCTAATTATCTGTGACTGCTATTATTATTTATATTTCTGAGAGAACAATATAGACCTGCACGGAATGAATGATAATTCGTAAAATTTTTCAAATTTTGGTCTTTATTTGATTATAGCTTACAATAAACGTGATTTATATCCTAAGTTTTTTTTTGGCTATGGCGTCATTACCACAAAAGCCCTTTCTTATCGTGTAGTACATTTTCGTAGATGGCTATTATAGAAATTTCAGCCGGATCGGTTCGCCATGTAAACCGACTCCTTCAATGCAGACTGTCAAAAATTGGTTTAACGACCCACACATCGGTTTTTGGTAAGCCATGTCCAGGTGCCCCAATTATTACCATTATAATGAAATTGAAAAACCGCCGATTGAAGGTGCGTGAGATGGTTGAAACGATAGGCAAATCAAAAGATAGCGTGGGTCATATCCTGTATGAAATTTCCAGCATGAGAAAGCTGTCGGCTGCTTTTGCTCACTACGGACAACTTTAAGCGATATTCGAAAGGAATTTTTGCCTAATTTTTTGGCAGTCGACGACACATGGATCAACTGCTACACACCAGAGATAAAGGGACAATCGGAATAGTGGATTTCATTCAGCTAACCTGCTCCAAAGAAGGCGAAGACTGTCGAAAAGGCGACTGCTACCGTTTTCTGGTATTCACGACAAACATACATCAATTAACTGGAGATAAAACGGTCACAGGGTATCTGAACTGTTGCTATATCCAAATTTGGTTCAGTGCGTCTTTTTTTAGTATCCAAACTTGAAAAAGTCATTTTCTGGACAGAAAGTTGAGCCGATTGGAGGAGGCCTACTTTGTACACTTTTATAAAATGTTTGAATCACCACTATGTTAAGTGTTTTGATCTAAAAGGAGACTATATTGAAAAATAAATCGTCATTACTTCAAAATTTTTGTTTGTCTTCCTTGTATGTTTTCTCGATTTAAATCGTAAGATTGAATTCTATAAAAAAGCTAAATCATCATCATCGATTTCATTCCAACAATAATGGTGAGTATTTTGTCTCGCACTTTATTTAACCTCAAAATGATTTATTTCTGTCAGTTAATCGACCACATTTCTCCAGAAACGCAACTCATTTTTCTTTTTTAAACATATAAAAACCTTTTCCAGAAAATTGGTTTTTCACAGAAGTCACATTTAAAGTAATTCATTTGAATAGTTCCAGCCTGTTTCTTTTGGTTCCTTTACAAAAATAACATTCAATATCTGCAACCATCCTTGATCTACACGAAAAAAGGACAAAATATCATCTGCATCAAGTAAAATACTTGATCTAAATGAATTGATATAAAAGATTTCAAAACCTCAAACACATGAAAAATGATTAATAATGTTAATATTATACAACTTGAAATTATTTTTGATAAGCCATACATTCTATAGCCTTCCAATATAGAAAGGTCCTTCACGTAATTCATTCAAAGAATTATATCTGTTTTCGATCGCCCAGCACGGCAGTAGTTCAAACACAAGGGCAGGTCTCACAGCATATCTGATGACATTAAAATGTTCAAGCCAAAAAGCGCCTGATTGACTTTTCAAATGATATCGACCGGTAATTTCAAGTGGGGCACAAGGGGCCTATGTGCTTAACAGTCCTTGGCCTCTCGCTGTCCTACTATGTAGTATACGATCATAGTATGAACTATCCCATAGAAACAGTTTGGAGTAAATTAAAAACAAAACCACGCAAGCATATTTGTTTAACTAACGAAATAAGAAAAAAAAAATTCTAATCTACCAATGTAACGCCTATAGGATATAATGGAGAGATGGCGGTCAGTGGGCAATGCCGGTCACGTTAAAATCTTAAACTTGCAAAAACATTCTGCTACTAATATTGCCATCTAGTATGGGGCCGAGTAAACTTGTTTACCAAGCGGCGCCATTTTGCATCGCGCGTAGTGAGCTTGACAGTTGTGTAAAAGTACGGAAGTTTTTTGTTTTTATAAAATCAAAAATTTAGTTAAAGGTAAGCTTAAAGTGATTTATACCATTGAATATATTTTTAAAAAATTCGGTACTATACATTTACTATCCTATCCTATATATTTGTTAGGTTTTGTGTTAGGTTTTTCGTGACAAACAAAAGAAACTGTTTTCATATTTTGGGGTTATGGCAATCATTATAAGAGAGCAATACCGGTCAATGGTCGCTATTACCCCGTATGTATTTATAAGATATCTTATTATTAATTTATTTGTAAAATAATGTCTCATTTTCCACTTATTTTTATACTTAGTTTGATGCAGCGACACAAGGAAAGAACCACAAAGAAAGGAAAAAGGACAAAATAGTAGTGAGATAAAGCTATTGAAGCCGTTAGTGCTGGAAATTATTTAAGATTAACAGCCAAGAAGTTCGGCATACCCTTCAGTACGCGACAAGATCGGATAAAGAAGAATGTGTTTGGTTAATTGTAGGAGAAAAGTTCATTTAAAAAAATAAAGATGATATAAATAAAACTTCGCTTTATTTTGTTTTACTACATGTAAGAAGCAAACCTTTGTTAATTTTGAATGATCGGTAATACCCCAACAGTAGACCGCCATTACACGCACCATAGGATAATAGCGGTCAATGATGGGTTTTACAAAATGATTGAAAATATTAAACCCGTGATAGATTGATAATTTGCTCGATATATATATTTAGTCCACTACATAGGCTCTGTAAATGAATGCCGTAAGTCCTTAAAATCAATTGAAAAATGGATCGATGCTCAATTAACCGCCATTTCCTCATCTTACCCTAATATCTCGAGAATTCCAATTCCGAAAAGTCTTGTTTTCTAGATTAATACGTTGATGAATTTTGTTTTTTATATTGTTCAAAGCAGTGATTCCCAAAGTGGTCCAGGTGTATCCTCAAGGGTCCACGGGAAACTCTACAACAGGAGTGTACTTGAATTTCCATAGTTAGGATATGCTTTTTTGATAATATTGTTACTAACAAGTTCGTAAAAGGGGACCGTAGGGCGGCCATGTGTAGCTACAATGGAAATTTTTAATTTGGTGAAGGCGCATATGATGGCATTCGTTTGATGTATACCAAGCGGTTTATTTACATTTTTTCTTTTGAATAATTTTCAGGAAAGTCTATTCATTTATTTGTTTTGTTTATTTTTGTTTTAAATCTAGAGATTTCTTTTTGGAGTAAATGATGTAGCGCATTTAGTTTAGTTTTAAATAAATAAATAAATTATCATAAGTTAAGTTTTTTATATAGATTGGTAATAAATTAAGAAAGTAAGAGACAGTGTTTATGAAGCTCCCCCACGAATAGAAAGAGTGTAAATAAATACGAAAAACGTTACAATATGGAGTAAATGTAACAACTAAAGCTAGTAATAACTATTTTGAAATAGTTTACGAGGTTTACGAGGAAATAAAGTTTAGGATTTGAAGCAATGAAATGATGATCAACAGTTGTTTTATTTATTGGACATAATGTGTCAAATAGAATATGATTGCGACTGATTCAAATTTCTTATTTTAATACAATTTAGCGATTCTACAATGGTATGATGATGAAGACTGCAGAATCCTTTGTTTTTATTAATTTGACCGTATTTTTTGTTTCTTCAAGTAAGGATATAATTAGTATAAAACAATTAATAATTTGAACACCACCTGTATTTGGAAAAAATTTGTTTTTTGGTTAACAAGCTTCACAATGATAAATATGAAGTTAATAAATACGTTAATTACTGTAATTAAAAATGATAACATTTCATTCTATTGGCTTTCAAATTTACGTATATACATTCTACGTTTAACGTTTTTTTAACAATGCATCGTTTACGTATTTGTTTCATATTTTTTCTAGTTCTGCATATGCGATATGGTAAGTTTAACTATATTTTGAGTTTGTATTTTATACTTTTTTTAGTAAATATTTAAATTAATAAATATTTAGTTACTAATATTTCTCGAATCTAAATTATTATAATTTATATTATGATAAAAGATTGTGAATTGTCTTAACATATGGATAGATTATTCAAAAACCGCTCGAAGTTGCGTTATCAGATAGTTTTTCAAATAATTTATTCTGTTATTTCAAATAAACTAAAAAAAAAAAATTCTTCATGCTAGTACAATAATAAACTGAAGAAGCTTTTTTAAAATTTTTTTTTAGAATCTAGTTTTTATTATAATCAAGTCGGGCTATCGTGGAAACCATTCTATTAAACCATGCTTTCCGAACCCTCTTCTGCGACACACTATATTATTATTATCTTTCTTTAGAATATTGGAATGGATTTTTTTTATATTAGATGAGTTAGGATGTAAAGGTCATGAAATGTCTTCACCTATTTATCTATTGAACACCCTAGACTGTTTCTGAGCAAGTAGCATAGATTTTATTTGTCTATATTCGAGGATATATTGAATTCTTAGCCTACTATAAAACCAAACAAAATTTCAATATCAAAATATTTTATTACTCAACATATTCTCCTCTTAATTGGATGCACAGTTTCTATTACCTCATCGCTGGAAGAAAATTTATGACTTTTTAAACTTTTTTTCAGTTGAGGAAAGAGATGATAGTCGGACGGACTCAAATCTGGGGAATAAGGGGGGTGTTCAAAACCTAAATCACGAATTTTTTGTATGGCAGCATGAGGTTTGTGTGCAGGGGCATTGTCCTGCAAAAACAAAACTCCTTTGGATAGCTTTCTGCGTCTTTTCTATTTAATTTTTTCCCGTAGAGTGGTCAGTAATGTCGAATAGTAATCTCCAGTTATTGTTCTACCCTTATCCAAAAAATCAATCATGATTATTCCATGGCAATCCCAAAAAACTGAAGCAAAAACTTTTCCAGCAGATTTTTGGACACGAAACTTCTTAGGTCTTGGAGAACCAGAGTGTCGCCACTCCATCGATTGTTGCTATGTTTCTGTATCGTAGAACTGTACCCAAGTCTCATCCATAATAAGAATTCGGTTTAAGAAGTCAACATTTAAATATTTGGGGAGCGATTTTGCAGTAATTTTTCTCATGTCCAAATTGACGTGAACTATATGATGAACGCGTTCGTCTGAAATATTCAGTGCTTCAGATAACCGTTTCATTTTTTCACATTTTATGGGTTGCTGACTTTTTGGGACACCTTTGAGGGTTACATATAATAAAGTAATAGAAATATTTAGAATTATCCAATTCAAATAATGAGACTCGGTCTATTTGCAAATGTGAATACGTTAAAATAGTTATTAAAATAGATAATTGATTGATAGAGATTACAAAATGTTTTGGCAGTCTTCTACTGTACATTTTGAAAACATCTGGATTTGATTTGTAGAATCGCAGGGGCGATGTCGATACAAATTTTATTCGTATTTTAAGTATTATTTTTTCAGTTTAATTGTTAATTTAGTTATTAAGTGGAGTAAACGCTGGAATTTATTATTCGGGAAGAACTACAAAGCTCTAAATGAGGTTTTTATTCACCAATAATTTAGTTGGATTAATCTTCTTCTTGTGTCAATCTCCTCATATCTTCAGACTTTGAGAATTTCAGATATTTGTGTCTCATATTTTCAGATATAACTAATTTGGGATAATCGTAATCTTTTAAAGCTTCTAAATTCTCTAGATTTAATACAAAGTAAAAATAATAAGATGGCCAAACGACGGTAAGATTGTTAATAACTTTTACTGTGGGAAATACTTTATAATAGGTCTCACGAAACTTATCTGCGATTAAATGCCTATTGTAGAGTTATTAGTTTACGAATATTTTTACAGTGACTATTGGAAAATCTTCATATTGTATCGAAACGATTTCCACTACAAAACACGTTTGCGGCATTTTTTATTAGAAAAAATACTTCAAAAAGGCAATAAAAGGAAAATACCATTATAATCATAATCTTTACATACTACTTATACGGGATGATAATCTTTTTGTCCATAGACGACATATTAAACAGTTGTTGACATGACTTATTCCAAATTTTTCATTAAAACAAACAGTCTAACAGTAATGACTAATGGAACGAGATTTTTTTATGGAATCCATGTTTTAAAACCCGATTTATGCGACATTTTGATATCTTATAAACTACAAAATATATCTTAAGTTTATCATTACATAGCTTCATACGAATCTTCCATGATTTGAAACAGTGCTGGAAGTATTCCTCTGACAGCTCGAACAGGACACGTATCGCCTTCTCATTCACTGCTTCAGTCGACAATTCTCTTGAATAATTGTTGGTTTTAAAGATCGCTTTCATTTTTTTTTTTGATTGTCGAGTAATCCAATTTAGCATATTGTTATTTCGACTTTTGTCGCCCCACGTTGGCGTCAAATTGTTGTTTATACACGCTTCAGGATTTATCCAGTTTCGGATTTTTCTTTATCCACTTACCGTAACTCTCAGTTTAGATTTTCCGGTAACTACTTATACTTTAGAATTTCTTATTTATTTTATAACTGACCACAATCTTTATTTTTCCCGCCTTTTATAGTTTTTTTCAACGATTGTCACTTTTTTCTATTATTGATATTATTGTCCTCCTAGTATGTAATTTCGGATGGCGTTGCGGCTTGAGGACTCAAATTTAAATTGTCCAAGAGTTTTTCAAAATGCAAAAGTGTCGATCTTTTCTTTGATCTTTATCAAGGCTAAAAATATAAGGTACATTATAACTCAAACGTTGATGAAGATAAACAAGTAAATGTGTCTTAACTGACGTCTTCATAAAGATCAAATGAAAGATCGAAACGTTGGGATTTTGAAAAATTCTTTTATTTGAGACCTCAGACCACAGCACCCTTCGAAATCACTTTTTTTAATTATGTTCTTTTACGATGTCTGTTTTTTGTAGTACATCAAGAGTACACTCCTGCACTTTCTTCTTTTTTTTTATACATAATTATTAGGTTACAAAATGTAATGACAATGTAAGATTCAACATCAATTTATAGGTTATATATGATTATGTTAATGTTGATTCATCTTCATAATTATTAATTCTATGTACAGAGATATTCTTTATTTAATATTATTATAAAGTTTCTCACTGAATATACTTTTTACACCACCACTACACCAATACTAACAATTACACTGTCTGACGCACATTTCGATAACCGAGTTATCGTCTTCAGAGACTGAAGGTAAAATAAAGTTTCTCACTCTATAAATTTTGCTATAACAGTGTTCCAATTATTTGTTTTTCTGTTTTTATTATTATTTTTCATTCCAATATTATTCCAGTTAAGTTTCATCTACTTCCAGCTTATTTTTTTCCAATATAAATTGTATCTTTATTTTTGGGTGTTTTGATGTCAACTGGTTCTCTAGTTATTTCGGGAGTTTTTCCTTTCTAACTGTTGTATGTAGGGATTCTTTACATGCAAGACGATAACCCATTTAATTATTGCTTTAATCCAATGATAAATATTGTTTTATGAACTTCACGCTACAATAATACACTTCAACACTTCACTTCACTTCACACTTCAACAGGATCCTAGTATAAGTTTCTAGCGTGAGTCTGTACATGATCTAGAACGATATGGCATGCAAATTGATTGTTTTGTTTTATAAATGGGTCAGGAGAGGAATAATCGATCAACCCTTGTATCTTCCTTAAAGTAAATTTAAAAAAAAATATTTTCAGTTTATAACGTTGTTGAAAATAATTCCGTATCCATAAAGGAGAAAATCACTCTTGCAACTGTTGGGAAAACTAAAAGTTAATTCAATAATCTTTCTTTATATATATTGAAGAGATAAAAAGCTTTCTGGCCTACTATCAATTCCGCCTTCTAACTAATCCTGCTTTCGGGATAATATGACCGGGTTAACCAGGATATAATAGGAGCAAGAGACGTGGGGAACTAGAGTGGAAGATATAAATCTTGATGTATTAAAATGTTATTGGTAGTTTGCATTTAGAACATGGTTGTATTGAAACTATTCTAGTTTAGGAATATTTTTCTTGATAAAGCATCTTAATTTTTAGTTTCTTTTGATAGAAAATTGGTTTCAGAAAACAGGCTAGTATATGTTATTATTGTATGTATGTAGATTTCCACTAAATAGTCATCGTATTTCGAAAGTCTTCCAGCTTTCATTTGAATCCTCGCAATAATTAATACGAAGCAATAGCAGTGTGATTCAGAAAAAGGAAGCCGTATGTGTACAACCACTTCAAATCCAAACCGACATTTTTGAAGTAAGACTTTAGTAACAAAGAAACATTAGTTGTTTGTTGTTTATAGAGAAGTAAATAGAATGCTAACGCTATTTTCTAGAGTACGAATAGTGGAAAAATTTTGTACACCAGTTATGTCAAAGATATGACACAAGGGCCGCTTCCGGCCCTAGGCCGTATCAATAAGGCCCACGATTGCAATGTGTCACAGAAAGAAGAATAACGTTTTTTAGAGCTTTTAGATTTCATTCTACACCTCTACGGATGTTTTAAATACTCGTACTCTCAAGTCTACGGACGTTTATAAGTAATTTCAACGGCAGCGCGTGCCTAGACAAGCAGGAGAGAAAGACAGTAGCAGCAAGCGGAAATATTATTTTTGTCGAGAACGATAGAATCTTCCACGCGCTTCGAGTCTAGACTAGAACCTTTCTGAACCATATAAAACGAGTGCGACGGCGTAACGTGAGTCAGTTGAGTCGAATAATAGAAGCGATACGGTTGGAGAAGGATTTTAATTGTACTGCAAAGTAGTGAAGGTATTGTGCATTTGTTTATGTGATGCGCATGCGATATCTATCTATAATTGTGTCGAGTTCCATAATTGTTACGATTTTGGCATAATGTCACAAAAACGTAAAATTGATAGTGAGTGCAGAGCTTTACAGCCTAAATGGGAAATTGCATATTTTTTCATGGAATGGAAAGGTAAATCACTGTGTTTGATTTGTAATCGAACAGTTGCTGTTTGTAAGTAGTTTAATTTGAAGCGACGATATGATGAGAAACATATCAAGTCAAAACTCGATTGTTACACTGAAAAGAATCAACACATTGTCATCTAAAAAATCTAAACTTCAAGGTCAACAATTCATATTTACTAAAACTAATACAGAGAGCGAAGATGTCCTGAAATCAAGTTTCATTATTGCATTAGAAATCTCGAAAAGATCGAAACTTTTCACTGATGGTCATTTTATTAAAGACTGTACGTTGAAATTGGCCGATGTTTCATTTCCATCTCAAAATTCAATAATTTAAAATCTTTCGCTCTAAGGAAACACTGTTGCTTCAAGGATAAATGATTTATCTCAAAATTTGGTTCAGCTGAAGGAGAAAATTAAGGAATTTACAAACGTTTCTCTGACTGTTGACAATAGCACTGATACTGTTGATAGAGATCAACTTGCTGTTTTTATACGAGGTATTAACAGTAACTTTTAAATAACTGAAGAACTATTAAAGTGCGTCCCATTGATAGGTACTACAACACCAAATAATATTTATTCTGCAATTGAGCATTTGATAGTTCAATATAAACTCGACTGGAATATACTTAGCAGCACAACTACGGATGGCGCTCGTGCTATGGCTGGCAAACATTCGGGCGTTGTAACTAAATTAAAACAGAAAATATCAGGGAATTTTGTGGGATTTCTCTGTATAATTCATCGGGAATCATTACCATCCAAACATTTGCAAATGGACCATGTCATGCAACCTATAATTAAAATTGTAAATTTTATAAGAAGCAGAGGATTAAATCACCGACAGTTCAGGCGATTTTTACAAAATTTGGACGAAAAGTTTTTCAATGTTCCTTATTTCACCGAAGTTTGTTAGCTCAGTCGAGGAGTAGTTTTAAAAAGATTTTTTGCAATACGTGACCCTATTCAACCTTTCATGTTAGACAAAGGCAAACAAATTGATTATGACAATGACTGGTGGATTGATTGTGCCTTTTTGGTAAATATGAATAAATAGTTTACTGATCTTAATACAAAGTTACAGGGTAAAAATATGATTGTCACTCAAATAATGTATTCATATATTCAAGCCTTTGAAACAAAGTTGAGGCTGTGGGAAAATCAGCTAAAAAATTAAACTTTGTACCATTCCCTCTTTTAAAATCATTTGGCACAGTGAACCAAAAAAATTGGATGAATATTCTCAACTTCTGCAAAATTTGATCACGGAATTCAACAATCGTTTTGAAGACTTTCACACAATTAATGTAATGAAATTCCCAATTTTCAACAATCCATTCAATTTTGAAGCTTCAGAGGCATCAGTTCATTTGCATATGGAGTTCATAGATCTTCCATCGGACAGTATTTTGAAAAAAAAATTCAATGCGATTGTCGCTTACATTTTATACACAATATTTTAAGAGATTGGAATTAAAAAAGCATGCAGCACGCATTCTCTGCATGTTTGGTAGCACCTATTTATGTGAGCAGATGTTTTCCGTCATGAAAATAAGAACAAACATCGCACAAGACTTACGAATGAATATCTCCAAGCAATTCTTAAAATAACTACAACGAATATGATACCTGACATCAATGAGCTTGTCAAACACAAGAAAAGTCACGTATCTGGATCCTCGAGCTCAACATAATTACCTACCATCTTTTATAATTTATAATTATATGATTTTTAACAACCGTAGATTATATACTTATATGATTTAATAAATAAAATTTTATAATAATTCAGTTAATTTTTTTTTATTTTCAATCTGGCCCGTCTACGAATCCAAAATTTAATATATGGTCCTCTGCAAAATTGAGTTTGACACCTCTGTTGTACACAATAACTAAATGTCTCTTTTTTCTGATAAATACTTTTTTACTGTGTTTTTAAAAATAACAGGATATATTATTTTTTAGACTGTATCTTTTCATAATTTGCCAGCTTAATTTTTAAACATCTTCATTCTGGTGGCAACGGAACATAGATTGTCTGCCCCCATTGTAAAAACTTTGATGTAATCACTCATCAACATCTTGTTTTATGTAAATTTGGCAGACTAATAAGCAAATAGTACTTCTTTTCCATTTTTACTAATAACTTAGAAACATTCCATCACTTTAATAAGCAGATCCTGCAGTTTTAACAAAAAACATAGATTACCGCTACCGCCAGGTAGCCCAGACTCTAACCAAAATATCAAGAAGGACGGCATATAAAAAAATCAGCTGAACTAAAATTCTTGCTTTCTAAACGTTGCCAGCTCCCAAACTATAATTGGTATCAACAACCTGTTTTATCATTTCCGTATTAATCCTTAAAGAAAGACGTCTAAAGTTGTTGATCCGGGCATATAGCTGGATTAGTAGATTTAATTGCTCTGTAATTATAAATTGTAACTTGTCGGTAAACGTTACCCTTTTTTGTAGTGTGAACATTTCGGTTTAAATGATTTAAGTGTGTTTATTTCGAGACACCGCACTACATTTAATGCCTCGCGTATAATGGAATTGAAAGATTATAATTTTCAGGTTAATATTGGAAACAAGAATAACTTTGGTTGAGTTTTTCAGGCTATGCAAGTTTCAAATGTTTCTCATGCGTTGGTGGGCCAAACACGAAATGTGCGCGAGAACTAAGTCAAGACGAAACGGAAAATTGTGAAACACAATGTTTTGAAACATATATAGAGTATCAAAGTGAGTTATTTTCGATAAATCAAGATTATGAAAATCAAATAACTTTTATTTCGATATAAAACGACCTTCACCGAGATGTTTATTTGATGCCTAGCAAGTTTCAGTCCAGATTATGATTAATTAATAATTATAAAAGTTTTTTTTTTTAAATATTTCACCGGTTTTATTATTAGATAAATTCCAACCCAATCGAAAGTATGAATCCCGTAGAATATGTAAACGTTAGTTTTTCTATTTTCCTATAAAGTGGATTTATTTGCAGATCATCTCACTACACTTTTGCAGCCACTAAGTCCCGAAATATATCTAGCAGTATAGCAAAACTTAGCAATTTCAATAAACACAAGAAGTACACAGTGAAATAAAATTACTAAACCCGAAAGAAGAACCGAGCTCCGACCGCCAAAATGCTGAAAGAATTGCCACAAAAGGGGGTGGTAATGCTAACATACATTTACAATGCAATTCTAAGATTCGGATACTGGCTAAAATCTTATAAAGTTGCACAAATCATATTAATTGGTAAACCAGGCAAAGACCCGACTAACGTGTCATCTCACCGTCCAATAAGCCTTTTACTCACAATGTCCACACAATTCTCTGCCATCAATTTGGATTCCGACACAAACATTCTACATCGAAACAAGTTCATCGACTCACGCAGAAAATAAACAGCTGTCGAAAACAAAGAATACTGCTCTGCTGTTTTCCTCGATATCGGACAGGCTTTTGACAGAGTGTTGCAGAGGGCTGCTATATAAAATTGAAACAGCTCTGCCCCCAAACTACTACCCACTAATGAAATCTTACCTAACCAACAGAACCTTCTAAACAAAAGATAATGAGGAAAATTCCTAACAGTTTACTATAGCAGCAGGGGTGCCACAGGGTAGCGTACTAGGTCCGCTATTTTACATACTGTATGCATTAGATATACCAGAGACACAGTATACAACAACAGTCATTCTCTCTACTGATAAATTACAAACCAATTACAAAAGTGGATACAAAAATGAAGGATTAAAGTTAATGATACAAAATCAGTAAATGTAATATTCAAGCTACGTAAGGCTACATGTCCTCCAATTAAGTTAAATAATACATGTAGATAGTGCTAAATACTCAGGAATCCACCTAGACAAAAAACTGGAAGCATCACAACACAAAAAAAAATAACTTGATATAAAACAAGAGAAATACATTGGTTGAAAGGGGGAAAGTCCAATTTCTCATGTAAAAACAAAGTCCTTATCGACAAATCTGTCATTAAGTCTATATGGACATATGGAATAGAGCTGTGGGATTGCGCTTCCAAATCTTATATAAATATTATTCAGAGATCCCAGCTTAAAATACTAGACAATGTACAAGAAATTATCTGAACACCACGAAACTATAGAAACCTACCCAACTCTACTACTAGAGGAGTTGTTAACGCCAAGAAACGCAAAATGACTGAAAAAAAGTTGGCCAATAGACCTAATATGAGGTACAAGAGGTTACATCACTGAATGTAAACCTCACTAAGACATTAGATGTCAGATTTTCTAACACTCGCAAGCAAATTAACCCATAGGATGTATCAAATATTCCGAAACAAAATCTCCAGTTTTCCTTTTCAATGTATGACTAAAGTCATCAGTACCAAAGACGAGAAGAAGAAAGTATTATTGAAAATGGAACGAGACGTTATTTGGACGACATTTATATATTGACATATTAAATTGAACGGCACTGCTATTGGCACTCTTACAGACTCGGAAATTTTTATGGAAACGGATCAGAATGAAGCTTTTTCCGTATATCTAAGTCTTACCGCGTATTCCGAAATCGCCACCCTACACGGAAAAATCCGTGGCCATCATTTTAACCTCATAGACCCGGACATTTTCATAGAAACGGATCAGAATTACAGGGAACGTAGCGACGACATAAGGCAAAAATGCAGAGTGGAAAATATTAACGAATGGGTACTGAGAAAGCGCGAATGGGACGAACACATAAGTAGAATGAACAAGGCAAAAATAGTAAGGATAGTACAAGACAAAACTCACCACTGGGGAGAAGAAGTATGGGAAGCCCACGAACAAAATGGAGTGATAATCTTACCATCAATTGAAGCAATAGGTATGCTGCGAAGAATCCACAGGCAATCTGCCTAAAATGGAGTAGGAAGAAGAAGAAGAAGGATCAGGGTGAAGCTTTTTTCCGAGTCTTACCATATGATCCAGCATCAGCACCCTCCACGGAAAAAAACCGTGGTCTAAATTTTAATCTTAGAAACAAAAAAAAATTAAAACTTAGCTAACCCAACCTAACCTAACCTGACCTAACCTAACCTAACCTAACATAATTTAACCGAACCTAACCTAATCATCCGTATCCAATTGCCACAGATATTAGTCACTCGTAACGTTGTGCAGATACAGATAGAGCTTCACTCGGCTCATTTCTTTAAAAATGTCCGTGTCTCTATGGTTGAAATTAGAGTCACGGATTTTTCCATGGAGGGTGCCAATAGAAAATTGAATATAAAATATGTTTCACCAAATAAGCATTTCGGTGGTGGTCATTATATATCGGGATCCTAAACTATTACATTATTTGTTTAAGGTGGTGTATTTCCGTTGGTAGAACGTAGATGCTGGGATAAACCTGCAAATACTAATAAACGGAATTATTGTGAATGGTTACCATCTCAATCAAGAATTTTAAACACCAACGCTACAATAAAAAGTTGTTCGACTTGTGAGTCATCTAAATGTAATAATAACCAAAAACTTGCTCCAGTAAAGCCGACCTGCAAAGCCTGATATTGTTTTTAGAATGTTTATTCATTTTATGTAAAATATCAAATATATTTGAAACGTATCTATAGTTTCATTTCATTATTTATGGTTCTGTATTGCAATATTCCCCAAACTTTATGTTCAAGGTACACCTACGAAAAGGTAAATTTTTAAAGGTACACCACAAACAAAAAACATTATTAAGTAATATTCATCATCATTTGATTAATAATCATCGAAACAATATTTATTATTAACCAATAAACGTCTTTTAAATTATAAGAAAGGTATTTAATGCGAAACATAATCTTGTTCAATCAAGCATAGATGGTCTAAATTTGGAGTAATGTTGACGCAGCAGCTCTCATCTCTTCGTCGATCGTTTTGAGGCTTTCTTCTTTTTTTTATTTTAGTAAGAGTCGAAAATCCTAATTCACATAAATAAGTCGTTGTAAATGGCATAAGTATTGCAATAGTATGCACACGTTTTTCACACATATCCAAAAATGTAATAAATCTGTTTCTGAAAACTTTAATTTCAACGTGCGATCCGTTTTTATTTCCAACAGTTCTTTCTGCTCTTTTATTAGTAAGTGTCCAAAAAGAATGTTCTCGGAGAATGGATTTCGAACCCAGTCCATAGGTTGCAGATCAATCTTAGGAAAATAGAAATTCATTTTCTTTGGAAGAAGTTGCAAGTTTTTGACAATCAAAGCTTGAACTCTTTTTTCCGGATTAGCTACCATGACATTAGGGAACATTTCATTATTACCATAGATAGCGCAACTGATCCTTAGTTCCAATAAAGCTCGAAAGCTTTTAATTTTATCTAACGATTTTGAAATATTGGAATTTCCGCCTTTCATTTTTTTATTTAGTTCATTTAAGTGAGCAAATATATCTGCTAGATATGCAGGCCATCCTTCTTTTTTACACAGATACGCATAATCTGAGCCCTGGGACTGCAAAAACAAACGACAGTCTCATTTTTTAACTCATAAATTCGGGAAAGTAGTTTCCTGTGAAAAAACCATCATATTTTTAAAATATGATTGATAATCTTCCCCATTTCTTGACATACTGCATTAAAGAGACGAGAGGTCAGCTGTCGCGACTTGTAGTTGATGTAGTTTACGATTTTGATCATTTCTTGATAGTTCCTCTGGTAATGATTTCGTTATAAGAGCTGAGTAAAAAACAATGCTGTTCTTCAATATTAGGATTGTTTTCATCAACCTTATTTATAAAGCCTTTAACTATTCCTGTCATAACTGCTGCTCCGTTTGAGCAAACACTTATACATTTACTCTAGTCCAAATTCTGTTTTTTCCGTTATTTTAGATATTTCTTCACCAGCTGTATGGTTACTCAGTGGCAAACAAAATGTAAAGTCCTCTTTCATTTCACATCCATCAATATATCTAACATTTGAGATGAGATACGCGGGACCACTGATATCAGTAGGCTCATCAACTTGTAGCGCAAAAAATCCATTTACTCTCAATTTTTCAATCAACGTTAGATATGTCATAGATATGTCATTAATTTGAAGTGAAATAGTTTTTACCGATGCAGGTACTTTTTCAATTTCTTTTGCAGCTTCTTAGCTAATCATTATCTTGACAATTTCTTCGCTGACAGGTAAAACAAGTTTCAGCAAGAGAGTACGTTTTTAACTAACATGTTAGCGATCACGTAGCTTGATTTTGTGTTTGTCTGAGGTCTTGAAAGACGAACTCATGAGATTTACCTGCTTCTTCCATTGGTCCTTTAAACGTTTTGTCTTTTTGGGCTACTGATGAGTGTTTAGTGGTTAAATGTCGTATTAGATAACTGGGCGCCACCGAATTATTACCTAAAGTTTCTCTGCACACAAGAAATATTGGGGTTGGACAAGATCCATCCCCGCAATATGTAAAACAGTAGCTTTCGTCATATTTTCGATGGACAATTTTGGTTTTTTTTACGTTTAATGGATTTATCCATTTGTTATAGTATTTATTTTAGGCTTACAACGATAAGAATTATAATAAGCAGCGAAACAAAAGCGTGCGGTGACTTTAAACGGCGCGTACGTACTGATTCGACGAGAGTACGGATAGTGGAGGCGGGAGGCCTCTGCCGTCCGTATACAAACTCTGCTGTAATGTATACAAACAAAGCATTATACTTACAAACTCCTTAATTGTGTTAAATTTGACAACGCTCCTTGTTCTATGTCCTTGATTTTATTTTCCATTAAAGATAACTGCAATACCGACAATTTTGGAAAAGACCCTACTTTGACGTACGCTATTTGATTATTCTGTAAGTACCTAGAATAAGAAGAAATAAAATATCAAAACTAAATAATTCCGCTTCAATCAACTATCTAAAGTACGAGGGCCGGCTTTTTATCAACCTCCGATCTCTCCGTGCCAGCAAAAGAAAGCGGGCATGCGCTGTAGGCTACTGCGAAGCTCTTGCATTACACACTGCACCTTTGTTAACATTCAGGCGTCAGTCGGCGTTGTGCTACAGCCTCGTAAACATGTCCGCCATTATTGATGTTCTCGCCAAGTGTGAATTGCAATAGTGGTGCAGAAATCCATCGGAGAATGAGTTGTGTGTATGGAGATGGTGTTGTGCGTGAATGGTGTCGAAAGTTTAAAGATGGCCGTGATGATGTGCATGATGAAGGGGGCCAAGGACGCAAATCGTTTCAGATGACCTGGTTCAACGAGTTGACAGAATGGTTCAAGAAAGCCGCAGATTCACCATTACTGCTTTGTCTACGGAATTTCCAGAAGTTTCAAGGCCTGTTTTGTAATCTCTTGTTACTGAACGGCTAGGCTACATTGGCGGGAACTTTCTTTGAAGAGGGTATTGTGAAGCTTGTCCACAGCTATGACAAATGTTTCAATTTCTACGGTGATTGAACTTGTCTTTTATTTATAGCCCATCGGAGGTTGAAAAAAAAACGCCCTTCGTATATAAAAAACCAATTTATAATACATAAGAAAACTGGTTGATATTTTATCATTTCTAAACCAGAGTTCAAAAGATAAGAAAGATTTTAAAAAAAAGTTACAAGAAAACTACATATCGTGAGATGGCGCTGCGCTGGTAGTAAAAGTTCATAGTGATTGAAATTGTAAGCCGCTTAGAAAATTGTTCACGTGTGACAATGCGATATCGGGATTCGATTTTTATAGGTATGTGTCCGCATATGATATTCACAGTCGAATAGTTTATGAAGAAGCAATAATGTGACAATCTATAGAGTCATTTTTTTCGATAAAACAAACAAAATATAGGAAACCGTAATATATCAGGCAGTAACCAATTTCTTCAACGACAGAAAGCAACAGGGAACGAGCTAAATAACTGATTTAAAATGATTGTCACTACATGAAATATCGTTAGAACTATAACGTAGATTTACCAATCTGCATCTGCTCGTTTCTGATCTCTTCCACGTTATTTATCCGATAAATATAAAATTACACGAATGTTGTACGTATTTAACATTCCTTCAGCGTTACTATTGTCAAAACTTGACGAAATTTTGTCTTTACTACCTCAAATCAATTATGGAGTATATAACCAACGAATTTAATGTTTACATTATTTTGAGATTTATCCTGATCGATTACTGGAGGCATCGCTGGACCATAAAAGCAGATTGCTAAATCAATGTATATATTTTTGCAACGAGTCGACTACATGCAGACCAAATTTTATTCTCGGTGACTCTTTCCTGTTTCCGAGGTTAAAAGAGTCCTAATCCAATGGTTTTCATCAGAAAGTGTTGCGAAAATATCCATCAAGATCAAGCTCAATGGATTTATATGAAGAAAAGTTCAATAAGTTAGTTTTGCGTTATGATAACTGCTCAAAGAGACATAATGATTTCTTTTTGATTTTTTTATCTATTATTATTTATCTGTACTTTTCGTACATTCGTAAAGGACTAACTACGGGTATTTTAGGTATGCATTTATAAGGGATTGTACTACATTTTACATATTTACTGTTTTTTACTCAATTTATTGAAAAAATTATAAATTATGGTGTTTATTTTTTTCTCTGCAGCTATTGGTTTTAGGAACAAATTTAAGAATGAAAAATATGTATAAATACAACAAGGAGTTCAAGTTATAATTTTATTTCATAAAAGTTGATTTTCAAAATAAGTTTTCATATGAAATATAGTAAGGGGTTACTAATTTCACCCCGTATAATGTAAAAAGTACCCGTAGTTAGTCCTTTGCGAGTGCATCAATGAAATTTTAGGGAAAAAAATGAAAACACAATTTTTTTCACCACCTTTTAAGGGTGGTCTCGTATATCAAAGTGTTAGGTAATCGAATAAATACTTACAATATTTCAAGTCTGTTTAAATGTTGGAATACTTGTAAATCAATTTCTGAAATCTTGTTTCCTCTTAAATCCCTAAAATGATAAAAGCAATTGAGAATTATTTCTCAAGTAAGAGAGTTGAATGACCCTGTAATTTGCGGCGTGTCTACCGAATTTTTCTATCGCAATAAACTTATAACACTTCAAAAACTATCAACGAGCATTGGAAAGCGATTTTCGGATTTTCTAACCTACTCTGAGCAACGCTCAAATATGGTTATGTTCAACACTACGTTTCCATGGTATAGGTTATGGATCCTTTTTGTTTACCATCCGGGTTTGTTTACACAGAAGTCACAGTTGCACATCTTTGTGCGCTCATTCATAAGATCCAGATGTGAAAACATCTGGACGTTGGTTTTCCTGTCAAAAGTGTTCTTTCTTCCGTTTACAATACAAATTTTCTATACGTGATAAACAGGAATCTGGATTTGTTGAGCGAAAGTTTTAGTCTAGAGCTGAATAATTTTTAATTTTAAATAATTCATACAAGATGGAAAGAGCCCATCAGATGAAAGTAAAACTAGAAGATCCAATTATTCCACAGACAATTAAACTCAAGTACCTTTGAAATGAACTAACTAGTTATGGAGATGTATACGACGAGGTGAGAGGTCGTGTGTTGTCTTCAGAAACAAAGGTACGAGTTCATAATGCAAAAATCAAACCTATTATGAGAAAATCAAAAACAAGCAGTCCGCAGGAAAGGAAATTCTCAGGCGGATCTCGGGAAAAAATCCTACTAGACCAAGAAAGAAACGACAACATCAGAAGATCATATAACGTAGACAACATTAATGAATTGAAAAATAATGGAACCAACATATAACAGACGCTAGATAGAGGTGGAGTGACAACCTAGAACCAGTATGAAAGGAAAGAAGTGCCGATAGTCCTATTATAGAAGAAAGAAGAAACTAACCAAAGAGAAGCATGAGGTTTTGGAGAAGAGTGAAGGGCTCAAGCCATCCAGTTACATGAACTATGAAATCTTTCATTGCTATCTCATTAAAAGCAACCAAAGGAATGATCTACGTTTTTTCTTTCAGATATTTTGTCCCAGTGACTGTTAGGTTAGCTTTGACCAAATGACAATCTAAATTTAACTGAAGACCTTTCATATCTGTTAGTCGCTCAAAAAACCTCAAGAGACTTAAATTGAGACAACTATGAATTGGTAGAGCGTTACTTTTATTAGATGTAGAAACTTATAGCTTATGAAGATAAATGATATTGTGTATTAAGCACGATTTGTTACATCCTTTGATTGGTGAAATGAAATGGAGCGAACATTCAACTCTCAAACATCATTTTTCGGTAGAATGAATGAATCTAAATCTAAACTTGATATTTTTAAGCTTTATGCAAACTTATAAAGCATATATAATCCAGAATAAAATTATCTTATTCCTGACTTCTTAATTGATTATAATATAATCTTACAGCTCAAGAAGATGTTCCAAATTTGCAAAAGCCTCTTTATGGATTCTCATAATATCATTGTACATCAGTGATCTACAAAAAGTTTCATGAAAGTTTTGTTTTAATATTAATTTTTGATAAACTTACAAAATGTGCAACTTATTTCTTGGAGGAAAGAGATTATTTGGAAAGATCTTGATGTGATTGTTATCCAAATACCTGCAAATAATACATAAATGTGAAAGTAAGTTTCGCAGTAACAAAAAATAACATTCGTTCCTAACTACAAGATTGATCCTTGTTATAATTCGGAGCTAGTAACTGACAGTTACTTTATCGTAAAGCTTCCTCTTTCGAATGCAGCATCTCTCGCATCTGTAAATATATAAATATCACCGATTTCTCTGACAAAAACTAAAAGAAATATATTTATCGATTCCTCACTTGAATTTGATTCTATTTAGGTAGCAGTATCCTCCATTATTTCTTACAGTAACTTCTCTGCAGCTTTTAGACCTTCGTTTAGTAATAAAAGGTTGTTGCTAGGCCACGGCTATGACCAAAAACAGACTACCAGCACCTAGATTAAAGTGGAGAGCTGCAATCAACTCTGCCTTGTCCAGATACGTTTGCATATCTGTCAAAATTTTATTAACAAGTGGAGAGGATTTGACCTAGCAGATGTATCTTGTTCACCTGGAGGATTCTCCAGTTATAGAGCGATTTGAGGGCTAAGGCGAGGGTGACTGAGAGAACTATAAACGGATTACCAAGCCTATTAGGACAAACAAGGTTTCCTAATTCTGTGTAGAGTCTCCAGCCAGGGATATTTATGGGACTGCGCATCTTTACTAGAATTTTGAGGATCAAACTATCGATCAAAATTACTACTTTCACTTTCCTGCCAAACTTCGTGAAAAAATACAAAAGATACGATCAGAATTGTGGAAAGTCAACTTAAAAGTTCTACACTAAGACAACACGTCAGTTAATTTCAGTTGAAGCGCGGAAGAGTAATGTTTAATTGAGGGTGGAAGATTTTAGGTGCTGTTGCAAACAACGCCCTATGATACTGTAGCTCATTATGCAATATCCTCACTCGATGCCACTTTCTCTCTCTCCCTCCTGTAGCATCTAACGTCTACCTTCATCCAAGAGCTGCACGATGACGCTGTGGCATCACAATGGTTGACGTATGTCCTTCCTATCCTAACCTAACTTAAACTACCTTTCATTCTACTGTGAGGCATGGCAGGGTATTATTTTAAAAGGCTTCCACTAGTTCCCTGTGACATTCCATCAGATTTATCCCTTAGAGAAAAGCTATTTTGATGTGTGTGTACTGCTCAGACCTTACTATCACATATTACAGAGCCATCTGCTGTTTTACTACATACAAATTATCCCTGCAGAACTTTCATATGACACAAACTTGTGATTCTTCCACATTTAAGTACAGTTGCCATAACTTATGACCCAATCTTTGTATGTAAAAGTGAAAAGTTAATTAAACTTTTTTTTAGTAGTTTGCAAATTAGATTAAATATAGATTCCCCAATACTCTCGAGCAAACAGTTAATGTGGTACACCTTTGATCAAATTGAATATTCTACAAATTAATTTCGTCGAAATAGAATGTTTCTAATTAACTTACAAGCTTTTGGTGTGTTCCAGTTTGTAAAACGATTTCTCTTGGATTTCAATTACGTTGCAATGCACCAAAATTCTGTAAAGAAAAATAATAAACATATAAACATTTCTCATTAGATGTAGTGTATTGGAAACCATTGGGTTTGTCTACCCATAAATTATTTTAACGAATTCTACAGTGACAATTGATCAGAAATGGAATTAATTATTCTCGTTTTTCAGTTAACAGTCTTTACGTGATGAGTTGTTAATGAAAGTGTTTTTTAAATTTGAGTTGATAACAACGCTTGATTTGACAATTTATTTAACAGATTTTGGATAAGTTTTAAAAGAGAAATATGGTTCAAAGCCCCTCCCGCTCCTAAAATGGTGACATTCATTTTTACGTCAGTCATTTATTCTGAAAAGCGTATTTTTCAACTTCATTTCGCTCTCTAAGCATTCCATCAATACATTAAACATAAAACAAGTTCACAGTTGGATTATAGGCGATTAGGGACCACTTAAAACTAATCCAATCAAACAACTGAACCTCATAACGTCATTAGACAAACTGTTAAGCTTGGCCAAGTGTTTAAACCTCGCATATATAAGTGCATCTATGACGTGGTCTGCATGTATCAGTGGTATTCCGTATTGTCCAAAAATATGGAGATGACGTCTTAGTTGATCTTGTCGAATTAAAATGCCCTTAGTCCTCTCTAACTCCAATAGCATCCAGCGTCTGTCTTTATCCATGAGCTGCTCAATGATGGCACGGGCTCACTGATCGTACTTCTATAATATGGAGATGACGTCGTAGTTGATCGTCTTCGGTTAAAATATTAGTTGCTAGTCGAATATTGCGCCTGTTTAAGTGGGGCAGTTATTTAATAAGAGAGGCAGCAGGTTCATCTATGTATGCTTAATTTGTCTCACCCAAGATATTTCCATTTATCTCCACTGAGTTTGTTTCACGAGAAGACAACTGAAAGATGTAATAGCAACAAAAATGGGCTCTGGATAGTGATTTCAATCTAGCGAGCGAATCAACATAATCGTTTATCCGAGTACAAACAAAGAATTGGAGGACGTTTTTACAGTCTAGCACAAGCCTAGATCCCACTGTTTGAGCTGAAGAAAACAAGTTCTTTGTCTTTGTATACCGTCTAAGTGCCATTCCATACGTTTGGCAGCAGCAAACAGTCGAGAAACTAGATAAAAGTCAGTGTGATCTTCCTTACAGCCCCGCATCTTGTGGAGAGTGGATGCCTAACTCAGAATGACAATTTCCAATCGGTGAAGATTCCTATTAGGCCAATTCCATTTTCCAACAGTGAATATTTATCAAATTAATAATTTATTTACCCCATTAAACCTGATAAGCCCGGTAAAATTATCAAATTAATGTGTTTCTATAGATCCTTCAACAGATTTGAAATGGGTAGAAATCTATGCGTTTTAGCGCGTCTTGGTGATTCTAGCAAAGATAATGGCAAGAATTTAAGAAATTATTGTGTTGCTAGTGGTTCTTAATAAATTTGCGACAGTTAAAATAAATCTAATGCTCGAAAATCGAGTTTAAAGATTCCTTCACACACATAAAGTAAATCTAATACGAACGTGACTATTTCTTGGAGAAAATCGATAATAATACGGATAATTTTTTATACATGTTTGCAGATATAAATTTTACAAATTTCCATTCCATAGCATACCCTAAAAAAAGAGAAACCGGCTAAGGTAATTGAATTTCGATCACCTTTGCGTATTCAACAATTTTCAATTTGAAATACGTTCAAATATTGACCTATCGTATCCATATAACTAAAGAAATTCGCTGCTACAACTACAAAATCCTTTCAAATATTTTATATTGAAAAATTTTGATTATTTGAATAAATAAACAATTTTAAACATAAAAAATCATGTGGTTTTGTGACTAGTTACCCATAAATGTCGTTATTACTAGAAGTTAATCAACCACATCGGTTTTTCGTATATGAAAGGAACATTAAATCATCACAAGAGCCTATGGAAGACAATTTTCATACGAGAACGTATTTTTGAAAACAATTTAGTGCAATGTTAAATAACAATTTGATCCAATCAAAAGATTTTGTTTTCTGATGAGAGCACACTTCACGGTTATGTTAATAATCAAAATAGCCGCGATTGATCTAATGAGAATCCTCACTGGATAAAAGTAGAATAACGAAATATCCTGATATTGGAAATCATATTATTGATGACGACTTAAATGAAGAGAAATATTTGGAACTGCTTCAAAATAATATCACGTCAACTTCAATGAACTTATATCTTCCATCCATCCAGCAAACCGACAAGTTTCAGAAAGATGGAGCACCACTCCTTTATCAAATCAATGTCCGGCAGTACCTCAGTGCCTAACCAAATTTCTCCAAATCGGTGGATAGGGATGCCGGAACGATCTCCTGATCTGAAACCATTAGACTTCTTTTTAAGGGGATTTGTAAATGTATTGTATACAAAACAAAACTTCTCAGCTTAGATGTATAAAAAAACAATTCACGCATGTTATCACATTAGTCATGTTGTACAACGTGCAAGAACTGTACGAGAATGAAAACGAAAATACAAACGAACCAAACACGCATTTGAATTGACAGAGATGCAAGCGGCTATCAAACAGCACAAAAACAGAAAAAGCCCAGGTCAACTATAGAACTAGTGATGTACGGGGGTAAGATCAAAAAATCCCACACGATTTGAGAACGAGTATTACGATTCTCATGTTTAAAAAAGGAGATAAAAAATACCATCTAATTATAGAGGAATCAATTTGCTGGGTAGCACTCTGAAACTTACAACAAAAGACATCAGAAATAAAATAAATAGTCTTATCACGTTAACAGATAAGCAACAGGGATTTAGATTGGAAAGATCGTGCACAGATGCAATTTTGGTCGTCAGGCAGATCATAGAAAAATCGATTGAGTACAACAGACAACTAAAAGACGTAGTACATCTACTATACGAGTAACAAATCCCTTATGACTTGATAAAAACCATTGAGAATATATACATGGACAACAAAATTTTCTGTGTCATTTTTGTTGCTTATCTTTGTACCTAAGTACTTAAAGGTGTCGACTACTTCGAAGATGAGGTCATTTATGTTCACTGTTTCCTGTTTGCGAATTTCCTTCCTTCTTTCAATTTCCAAATATTTTATCTTCTTCTGATTTATTTTCAATCCTCTTTATCCTGCCTCTCTTACAATTTTCTCCAATGTGTTCTCAAGACTCTTTCGGTCTCTTGCTATTAGTGTCAAATCATCAGCATATGCTATTACTTGTATTGATTTATTAATGATACTTCCATTGTTATTACATTCTCTTATTATGCCTTCAACTGCTATGTTAAACAATACCGATGAGAGTCCGTCACCCTGTTGTACCCCAGCAATTATTTCATATTCGTCAGCTATTCCGCTTTTTGTTATTACCCTTGATCTAGAATTTAGCATAGTCATTTTCCCCAATTGTATTAACTTTTGGGGTACTTGTAGTCATGTCCTTTATAATCGTCCTTCTTTTCAGACTGTCGAATGCTTGTTTGAAGTCGATGAATAACATTTGCATATTAATGTTGTGCTCATAGCTTTTTTCGACCACTTGCTTTATAGTGTGTATGGCATCTAGTGTAGATTTTCCTTGCCTAAAATCTTTTTGGTATTCCCCCATTTTTGGTGTTGCTACCTTTTTCAGTCTATCAGTTATTAATGTTGTAAGTACATATGTTGGGATTTCCTCTCTTCAGTATTGGTATGATCAATCCAGTAGACCACTCTCTTGGCATTGCCTCTGTTTCCCAAACTCTTTCTATGATCTTGAATATCTTGCACCTTAGTTTATCTCCTCCATATTTTATTAGTTCATTCACTATTTCGTCTGGTCCTCCTGTTTTATTGTGTTTCAATTTGTCTATGATGTCATTACATTCTACTTTCGTCGGCTTTTCTTCATTTCCTAATATGGAACCATTGTCACTTATATCATCTTCTTCGTATTCACTGTCTTCTTCCGTAAATAATTCTTTGAAATACCCACTCCATTCTCTTTCATTAAAATTTTGTTGTATTTCGTTTTCTATTCTGTTTCTTTATATGTTGATATAATTTTACATTATTTTTAATAACGAATTTATTCCATTTGAATCTTCCACACTGTAAAAACCAACAAATTTATGTTTATTCACTTTTTATAGCAATTTCCGAAATAGTTGAACGTATCAATATAACGTCATATCATGTTACAATTTCAGTATACAAGATAAAATATTTCAATTTCCTGGTTTCCGTTGCTGAGTTGATGTTAAAAATACATCGTTAATTGCCTCAAATTGATAGGACGTTCAAGTATATACAAATAGCATTCATGCGAGATTGTTTGTTGTGTATCTTTCCAAACCAGAAAAGCTTTGTTTCCACTCTATCCAGTTTTTCACTGCAATTGGATTCTGCTTGAGTTGTTTATCCAGAAATTCAGCCATTGTGTCAAGGCTCTATGAAGAACAGTTCATTCAGCATTTGTATCTTACCACTGACCAGTAATCAACTGTATAAACAACCTGAGTAGAGTGCTATCAGACAATTTCGAAGTGCTCTCTGAAGAGGGTTTTTGGGGTGATTCATTCAAAAGATGTTTTCAGCTCTGTAGTCCACTCTAGACTCATATTGGAATTATCAAGTATAGGAATTATGAAACTAAAAAGTATTTTGAAATGTTCATGTCATTGGTTCGAAAGGCTGTATGCAATCCAATAGACTTATGACGGAAATTGTTACCTAGACCATGTGCCCTTCCATTTTCCTGGACAGTTATTCGTCTAAAGCTTCTCATGTTCTACCTTAGAGGTGGTATCCACCGCCGTGAGTGACTTGAGAGCTAATCGACTGTTGCAGGAGATAGAAATGTGAATTTTATATGCTTTCGATTGATTATATGTCCAGGAAATGTTCAAATTACATATATTAGGGGAAATCACCAAATTGGGCACTGAAGTTGTAGCAATTGAGAGGGATGCTAGGGCTTCTTCGAGGTTCGAGGTTCCTATCCATTAGTATAATTGCTGCTCATTTTGTCATTGCATCCAATTCGCTAGTTTTTCTGCTCATTACATTCATCATTGTTGAAAACAGAATTCTATGATTTCAAAATATTTTCTATATTCAAACTTTGTAGAGAGTTATTTATTTTGCGTATAATCTTATCGAAACAAACGAAGTAAATAGTTTTTGTTGGTTTAAAATGTGACGTATGGGAATAACCAATGTTAATATATGTAAATATTCTTTGATACATAAGATTAAGAACGAAGATAATTTTTTCAAAACTCGACATATTTATAGCTAGCTAAAAAATGCTTTACATTGTTATGAATTTCAGTGTGAATATATAAATAGGTGAAATATTAATGGAAACAGTGAGAATACGGTCATACGAAATTACAAAATATCAAAAAACTTTACTACTAATAAGGGATTAAGACAAGGAGGAAGCTCAAGTCCATTATTATTTATCATACGATGTCTGGATAATAAATAGCGAGACTGTGCGTCTGGAGGGCGCCCTAGACGGCTGGGGTGAAAAACTGGTAGTGCGTTGGGTATTTAGATATCTTGACTATGCAAGTCCCGAAATACGTTTCCGTCACTATTATAGTATTTGTGCAGAAGCGGTTTGAAACAAACGTTTTTTTTATCGTGCCGAAAACCATATGTCACGAAAAACAGGAGCAACGAATCAATCTCAAATTTCTCGTTAAATTGAAAAAAACTCCGACTGAGTGATATATATTGTTACAAGAGGCCTATGGGGACAATTCTCTATCTTGTAAGCGTGCTTTTGAGTGGTGTAAGCGCTTTAGTGATGGCCCAGAAAGCATTGAAGATGACCAGCACCCAGGTCGCCCTGTGACTGCTTCAACTCCGGAAACAGTGACCAAAATCAACCAAATTGTGTGTGCAGATCGTCGAATGAGCATTCGGATGATTGTCGGGGCTGTAAGCGCCGATAAAGAAACGATTAGATCTGCTTTGAAAGGGAACCGATTTGAGTCGATGTGAGCGGTAAAGCAAAAAACGGCAGAGTTCCTAAAGGCACTCATCAACGAAAACTGCTACTATAAATGAAAAAAACGTTAGAATTTATCACTTGAATCAACAAATTTTTATAAAAAAGAAGAAGTTGGAGGAAATAACACTTTTCCGCGAACCTCCCCCATGTTGAAACAAGAAGAAGGACTGAAACTTTGCGATGTTGTTAACTTTGGCATGATTGTTGGAGTTTTATTTTCATCATATTTCATTTTATTCAAAACATTCTCATAATATCTTATTTCAAGGATTTTATAATTTTTTAAAAACAGTTTCTTTAAAACATTCATAATTTTCCCATTATCTATCCTAGAAATTTCCAAATTTTCAACTGTGGCATGAAATTTTTCTCTAATGAGACATAATTTGGTAAATATTGCAACTATAATAATAAAAAAAAAACATACTCTTTGCTATCTCATATAATTCAACTTAAAAATGGTATTTTCGGATTTATTATTAAAAAAAGTTTCAAGAGTTTTCAGCAGTTTTAATCATGAAAAACTAAAGATCTATATTTAAAGCTTACATCATTAATAACTTCATAATTTGAATCCCCCTAATATTTAAAGGCGTTTAGTGTTTAGTGATGGAAACAAGATATTATGCTTGCACACGGAAGCTTACCATTTGTTAAGAACTCTTATATACAGAGTTATATTAAACTTCAAACCCCTTGACGATATTTTCCTACTTCATCAACAAGATTCACTGGTTTTAAAACACTGAGTTCGCATGCAGGCACCCAGAACGTGAATTTATCGAGATTATTTTTTTTGGAGAAGTCCAAGCTTATGGAATTAGCTACCATGGCATATTTTTCCCGAACACTACAATCTACAGAAGTTCAAGATAAATATCCACAGGGTAGGCTTTGTGTCTGCTTCTAACATAAAAAAACACTTCCACATAACCCTCCCAAGGTACTAAATCTCTTTTTTGTGGTATGTGGGAGAATCTAAATATACAAAAATGTGCATATATCACTTTCTTTTTTAATTTAAATACGTTTTCATGAAAATAACATAAACTAATCTTCTTCTATGTGTAAAAGAATTATACATCTGTATGTAAATATGATACAATAAAAATAAGACGAACGTTTTTGTTGGAATAAACGTTTATTCAATGATAAAAGAGTACAATTGTGCAGTTGGTCTAAAAGAAGATATACTAGGAAAAGTCAATGTTATCGATTTTGGATTTTGGAGATACATGGCCTCAATACATGGCGGTCATGACAGGTAACGTTTTCAAAATAAAAAAATTATATATCATCAAGAATCTCAGTAGTCTTATCATTATCAATAATAAACATACTAATAAGGATTGTTGCATCTAGAACGAATTATTTCTTTACCTTGATTTTATGGCAACATCCTTACTATATTAAAATTTTTGTCATGCTGTTCGCAACTTTAAACGCATCCTTTTTCATTTCAAATTCTCTTTTTTTCTAATTAATTTGTATGATTTATATTTGTTAACTGCATTAAAAAACACTATCTCTTACGTTTTTAATGTATTTAAATACCTTACACTACACTTAACTATCACTCAACTAACATAAATAATTTATTGAAATTTTTCAATAACTTCCTATTTCGGTCTATTCACTACGACTATTTATTTTAATATGAACTAAACTGAGCTTCACAAACTGCTTATATATCCCAAAAGACTTCAAAAAACTAGAAAATAAACCGATACAAATAAATTAATAGACCTTCCTAGAAATTATTCAAAAGAAACTATGTAAATAAACCGCCTGCTATATAAAAAGCAAACATCAAAGGTGGCGCGTCCTCTAAATCCAGGCAAGGCCAGCTCCAGAGTGGAGACGCCTTCGTAACAAAATCTTCGACGAGGAATTTACAACCTGATTGTCACAAAGCTGTGATGGTTGACAATCGATTATGACATCAGTGATGTGAATCGTTTCTAAACTTTGTAGGATTGGTGTATTTCTCTATTTTAGTTTTAATTTTAGTCACCTTCAATGTTGTGGGGCTATAATTATGCTTTTCAGTTTACTTCAAGATCGAAGACGTCAAAATTATCAACATGATTTTGACAGTAGTAAATAGTGGCCCGTAGTGATTATATCATATCATGAAATTGTGTGATTTTCATATCATATTGGGACCAAAAACAAAATCCAAAATAAGCTGCATGAAAGCTCGGTGACCTAACATTGAGGACACAATGCGTTTTGATTTGAATGACTATTTTCAGAAAAGAATATTCATCAATCTTAACCCGCTGCTCAATAGTTTACTCTCCATTAATGAGTTGGATCAAGACTGAAATAGATAACTGCCAAGTAAAGTTGCATGAAAAATATTACGCCATGATTCACAATTGATCATGGTTGGACCGCACTAGCAATAATTGAAAAGGGTAAATTTATATTCACTATTTTCTTTCAGCATTAATAGCGATGGTAAATGCTGGTATCCATTTTGCTTGGCCTAGTCCTAGTTTACCAAAAATTATGTCAGATGAATATAAATTTGAAATAACTTCGGAAGAAGCATCATATATAACCATCATAGGTAAGTTTTGTCTTTGTAATTGGAGCTTTTAAATAAAAATAGAAAACTAGAAATTATGGAAATTAGCTGAGATTTTAATTAAATATTTTAAAAGTATTTACAAAGATCCGAAGTTTCCCGTAACAATGTAAAAGAAATTTTTTCAATAAGCATCCTGTAGTTCATTCCAAATGTGAATTCTACTTTTTCGTTACTATAATGATTGGTACCCTGATTTTCTCGAACACTTTTGGCAAGCAAATGCTGGTGTACCATTCTTCTACGTTGCTCTAATGCAACATGTCTGTGGCGACATGTCTAGTTATTGAAAAAAATACAGGCAATCATTTGCTTCAAAGTACGTACGCGAATAATTTTTGTTCGATTTGGCTCGTCTTAAAAGACCTTTACAGTCCATTGTCGTTTAGGGTCGAGTTCAAATGCATAGATCCATGATTCGTCGACTGTCACTATCTTCTAGACGTCTTTTGAAGAACCGCTATTGAATTTTTTCAGCATTCCTTTGTACCAATGCACTCGAGTTTTTTTTTTTGAACGATTGTGAATTTACGCGGTATCCAACGCGAAAAGATCTTTTTAACAGCCAAATGTTCATGCAATATTGAATGTATGCAAGTGGAACTAATGCCTAAGTATGCCTCTATCTCCCGTATGCCCCTTTACTTTTTAGTTACAGTCATTCGAGATTGTAATATGTTATACAGAGTATTTAAATATTATATCTATACACGAAAATTTTTCGACCTCCCGTATAACATGTTGGAGCTACCTACCTCGTACTTGGTCAAACAAAAGACAACAACAATGGACTTTTGGATATCGAATTCACGGAAAGGTTTCTCTAACTATTTATTTTTTTTATGTTGTCGTTTAATTTGTCTTTTTTGAATTTAACCCAAGAGGTCATGGGCTTAGTACGCTTCCACTGCGTAACTCTGCTTTGATCCTCCAGTTTCTCATTAGAAGAAGAAATCAAATGATCCTGACGTAATCATGATCAACTATCACACAGTGACAGACCAGTTCACTAAATAAACTTGATTGTGTAGAATTACAGACGGCTCTCAAATCAACTGTTTACTACTTATTAATAGAAGTTGTTGCGATATAAATAATAATCTAGTTGTTTTCCTCAAGCTTAACCTCAAGCTCAAATGATATAGGAATGTGATTCTAACCTAACATTTTCTAGAAATTGTAACACATCTACTCTTTCAGTTTTACGGAATCAAAAGAGGACATCCGACATACGGAAACAAAATTACGTTATACCCTTATAATAGTTGATAAATTTTTTAGGTCCTTGTGGTGATATCCTAGGGAGTATCCTGTATCCCGCTTTAGTCGACAGAATAGGCAGAAAAAAGACGATTCTTCTTATAGCAGTCCCACAGATAATTTCCATGGGAATGATATATTTCTCATTCTATTCCAAAGTCTTACTTTATTTTGCAAGATTAATTGGAGGATTGGCCGAAGCCGGTTGCTTTACAACTTTGCCTCTGTACATCGGCGAGGTAAGAAATCATATACAGGGAAAGGACAAGTTTGACTTGGTGACTTATGTAAAAGTATAAATATAAAATAGGTACATAGAACAAAGTTCGATTCGTTTTTATAGTTTTGGAGTCTTGCTTTCAAGTGTGACTTCTACTCATTTAATTGAAATTTTTTTCCTAACAGCATCTTTATTAGGTTTGAAAACAGAAATCAATCGCTGGGGGATAGATCTTGAAAATATGGTTCGTTCATTTGATAGATTTTGATATAGTTTTCATAGAATGTTCTTGCGTACGGGGCTTTTTCTTTATCATTTTTTTTCCTCAATAAGACCAAAAATGTACAGTAATATTTATTATTATTAGTTATTTAGTTTCGGGTTCATAAGCATAGATCCATGATTCGTTGCCTGTCACCATCTTATTGACGTCTTCTGAAGCACCGCGATTGATTTTTTCAGCAGTTCTTCACATCAATTGACACGAGCTTTATTTTGAGCGATCGTCAAATTACGCGAACAAATCTTTTTAACAGCTAAATGTTCATGCAATCTTGAATGTATGTAAGTGAAACTAATGCCCCAGTATGCCTCAATCTGATGGTATGTCACATGACGATTTTGCAATATCATTTTACGTACACCATCGATGTTTTCTGGCACAACACCCAATTTTGGACGACCTCTGCGAAATTTATGCTGTAGCGAAGTGCGATTACGATTAAATTCGGAAACCAGCGATACACGGTTGCCAGAGATGGTGCTTTATCACATCAACAACATTTCAGATAAGCGAAATATTTGCAAATGCATATATTCAAGCTGCAACAATGTCTACAGCAAACAATTCCTTCAAAAAATGTGGCATATTGCCTTTCAATCAGAATAATTCCACTGATACAGATTTTTTAGCTGCATCAACCACAGACGTTCAGCTAGCAAATAATGAGTCTAGAACAGGTCCTTTAAATGTCGATATCCAGCAACAACCGCTACCTACCCTTGAAGAACATTCATTTGAAGCAGATTTGCCTGCTCTAACAACACCACAGCCTCAGCCTAGACCATCAAAACTTAATGAACATAGTTTAATCCAATTTCTGATTCGAAAAGTATGCTATGATTTGACAACTTCTTTGGCAAATGCTTCGACACAAAAAATTCTCGTGATCCCGACAGTCAAACAAAGAAACCAAACGAGAAACAACTATCGCCGAGGGAAAACTGTTGTTCTCACTTCAAATCCCTATAAAATTGAGTTAAAAGAACGAGAACAATTTAAGAGAACGAACAAGTGTTCTAAGACAAATAACCCCAAGTTAGAGAAGAACTTCAAGAAACAGAAGACCCAAAAAGCTCCCTCTGGTGTATAAATTGCCGTCGACGATACCATGTGCACCGTTTTAACGTAAATAACACTTATTCAAAGTCTTCGGAAGGTTGGGTGGCTTGCCAACTATGTGGACGGTGGGATCATTCATAGTTTCAAAAAATTCAAATTATAATTTCATATGATTATTTACATCACGAAATTCTATGCCAAATGATAGTTTAGTAATCAAAGTGTTGTGATTAGTTTTAATTAATAAATGCATTGTATTGATTATATCACTGTGTATTTTCTTTAGCGTCCCCACAATTTTCATTGCCTCAAATTTATTTTTTAGGTGTCGGAGCCTCAAGTCCGTGGCGTATTAGGCTCTCTATTTTCCTTAGTTTTCATCATTGGTGTCTTCACGGTTAACAGCATCGGGTCTTACGTAACAATCCATACAGCAGCTTTAGTATTCTTAGTTCTACCCATAATTTTCGTTCTATTGTTTTCTAGAATGCCTGAGAGTCCTTATTATTACATTATGAAGTCGAAATTTGACGAAGCGGAACATTGTTTGAAAGATTTGAGAAGGAAAGATCAAGTTGATAGAGAGCTTCAATGTTTAATAAACGACGTTAATAGACAGATGTCTGAACCTGGGAGGTATCAGGATTTGTATCAAATTCAGAGCAATAGAATCGCTTGTATTGTAATGTTCGGCTTAAGAATTATCCAACAGTTGAGTGGAACTTCGGCGATTTCTTTATACATGCAGATTATATTTAACAAATCTACTAATATTTTATCGAAAGATTTAGCGTCAATCTTCATATTTGGTTTACAGTTGAGTGTTAATTTGACAGCTGTTTTTATCGTTGATAAAATAGGACGAAAACCGCTGTTAACAATTTCCTGTATTGGCTGCTCTCTACCTTTATTCATCATGGCTGTGTTTTTCGTCTTACAGGATTACAGCAGTTACGATTTATCAGATTTAAATTATATCCCCCTAGTCGGTATAGTAATCTTCACCATAGCTTTTGCTATTGGTCAAGGTAACGTGGTGAATCTCATGATTGGGGAGATGTTTTCTTCAAGTATTAAAGCGAAAGCTTCTTGTTTGATGAACATCCTTTTCGCTATCTTTATGATTTTAACAACGAAATTGTTTCAATTGACTTCAGATCATGTAGGCATGTATGTACCGTTCTTTTTTTTCGCTTTTTGTCAAGTTGGTGGCGCTGCTTTCTCATATTTAGTCGTACCAGAAACAAAAGGGAAAAGTTTAGAAGAAATACAGCAAAAATTGAAAAAGAAATGAACAGAGAAGAAGCGCTATTAATAATTGTTAATTTTAATATGAATTATAATAGATGTGGATATTTTTTTAAATAAAATTATATATTTCTTATTCGTGTATGATTTCTAATTATTAACTTCAAAATAGTATATTGTTTGTCTACTCATGTCTGGTTTCTACTTAATTCCTTCCACTTTTTAAGTTCAACTTTCAACTCAATTAAAACATTTATGAATCCGTCAGTTGAAAGAATACAATCTAATTTTCAATAGGTCATGGAGACCTTCAATAATTAACGAAAATGTTACAACTGTGATGGCTCTTGTGATATCATTCAATAAATAAAACACACATTATTACATATTCAAGACATGCGAAAATTTGAGCCAAAATGGTGCCGATATTTCTTATAACCGAACAAAAGAAGAAATGTGTGTATTGAATTTAACGAGGGGATTATCAATGACCAAGAATTCTTCACTAGATCATCTTCGATATTTGAGTGTTATCCTGAAATAAAGCGGCAAAGCGAGGAGTGAAGCACAATCTCCAGCATATCAAATCATTCCGAATGTCTTAAAATATCTCGGAAAAAAAGTGATTCGTGTGTTTCAGTGTTAAGTGATGAATACATAAGTTTCGAAAGCTCGGAATATATTAGAGTTAGCATACTTTGGTGTTTAATTTTCCCACATTCCCACCACGAAGATGCTCTTATTATAGATTGCATCACTGACAATCATATAGAAAATCATGCAGAAAATAATTTTTCACAGTCTGCATCAGCTGGTGTGATGTATTTACAAAGTTCAATATGTTGGAAAAAAACTAGAAATTTTATTTCTAGTTAATTTTTTAGATCTACTAAATGAAGCAAAAAATGTCCACAACGTCTTCATAGTATTTTTTTTATATTTTTATAATTTTTTCCACGTTCTGCCAAACAAATACTAAACAACGTAGCGTCTTCAAACTTGAAACATATGCTGTATAGATTGTATACTTTCTAATGCAGTGGTATTTTTCAAGTAACTACTGTCATCTCTAGGTTGGGCCAGATACTCGGGGACCATCCTCGTATATTGTTTTATCAATGTTAAGCGGTAGTTAATTAATTGCAAGCCAGTCAGAGACAAATTTTAGGTCATTACTCATAATTTCACATGCTTCATCCCATGTTTTACCTTCTGCAAACACTAGCGTGTACAATGACACCATAAGGTCATTCATCATTCATATTTAAGCATTAAAATTGAATGAAATGGTTCAAAACCAATTTATGAGATCATGGAAAAGGATTTTCTATAAGAAATTAAGATTTTATAGGATTTGTCTATTTATAATCATTACGGGTTTGCTTAGCTCATTTCTCTAAAACTACCAAATAGAGAAAGAATTATAATTAAATCAGAGTTTCACACTGGTTTTTGTTTCTATTGAACTACGTAATAACTAATGGCTGTACTAAATAAAGTACATACAAATATCGTTTGGTAATGGAAATAATACTGATTTTATTATATCTAACATTAACCAGGTATAAAAGGATTTTATACTCATAACAGTTAATGTTTAAAGAGGATTAAAACTGTACGGGGTAAAATCCTTTAATACATTGTCGTACAAATTACATGATATAATCGAAAGGGTTTGATTTGGCGCTTAATTACTTTACCAGTCAGTATAAAAATAGTATATAGTATATAGTAACACGCCCTAAAAAGACTTTTTCGTACTATCACTGCCTCAAAACTCACAATTATAATGCTTACTTTCGATCTCTGATATAATTGTGATAGCAAATATGAATATTATCGAAGGTTCCAGAATTTCTAACTAATTTAGTTATTAATAATCATTTAGAAATATCTGATATTTTTCTAAAAACTTATTCATGAGCAATAAATCAAATAAATAATTAAAAATGAGAGTTTAATTACAGAAGTTCGTTATTTTGATCGTGAAAAATTCACCGCTTCTTTATGTGATCTCATACTATAATAGTTTTACGAAATTGGATCAATTTTTACGATATGTACTTTGTTTAAATTACTTTGTTAGTTTGTTTGGTATCTGAATAAATCTATTGACTTTCACATTTTTGTTATTCTGTTAATATATTTTCAATTAAATTAATTTGTTTTTAGAAATTTTGGAAAATAAATCATTTACACGAAAGCTCAATAGTTTGTTAGCGTGGCTCACAATGAAATTATTTTGAAATTACTCTAGAACTATTTTAAGTCATATAAAAAAAATTCAACGAAAAAAATTCAAAAAAAGTGAACTAAAAAATAAACTTTTTGGCTCGAGTCTTAATACAATTGGTCTTCTAAAATGCTTTAAATCAGTGATTCCAAAAGTGGTCTAGATAGACCACCAGGGGCTTATAGGAGACTCGACAGGGGTCTACGTTGAGGGTCAGAAAATGGGTGTCCACAATCGTAAGCGGGGGTCCATGAACAATTTTAAAGATTTTGTTCGATAGTGAAGAACTAAAACTGTTAATTCGTCGTTGAAACTCAGGTACAATGCAAGTACACATAGATAAATCTAATCTTCACTACACCGGATCCATAAAATTTTGATTGAGTCTATGAAACAAAAAAATTCAGGACGCAATGCTTCAAATAAGTAGATGCTGATGATAACAAAGTTAAAAATTTATATTGTGAATTGTAATGTGGTCTATGAGTTCTAAGCCTAACATAGAAAGAAATCTGAAAATGAAAAAACTTTTCAGTTTTTTTATTTCTACACACTTTTCAGAACGTCGAACTAAAGACTCTAGCAACTATAAAAATAATCGGACGGGGCCAGACCAGTGCTTTACAGTGGATGTTTAAACTCTGTGAAGCTATGTGTACTATTATAGCCTTGAAAAGTGAAGCAGTGTAGCCCGGAGCATTATCATGAAGCAAGCGCACATCTCAGCTGATGGCATAAGCCATAATAAGTTAGAGTGATATGCCGCGTTTACAGTTGTATTTATTTGTATTGTAATCATCACTTTTTTGACGTTTTTCGTGGCCTTTGCTTATTTGGCACGGGCTCTCCCTTCTGATATCACACCATTGAATCTGTTTTGGTTATCGGATCATAGTTATAGACCATAATTTCAATACTAATTACAATTGACAGTATATTTTCTTAGTCCTAGCGACAAAACTCTAAAATTCGCTCACAACATTCTACTAGACACTGTTTCTACACTGCGCTGAGAAGATGCTGGTTGCTAAGAATAATTTCTTCCACAAATTTAATATTTTCTGAGAAAGTCACCATCACTGCACCTCCAATAATCTTCGTACTCAGCGAAACAACTTTTAATTGTTAAAACGAAGGACACATGTCAACGTAAACAGCTTCCATTTTGTTTTTGATTTGTGTCAGTGTTGATTCTGATCAAACATTTTTCAAAACAACTTGACTGAGTGGAGGTTCGAGTTCTACTATAATAAAATGGATCGAGGCAACAACTTAATAATATTTTACATAGATGATGCAGCACCCCTGTTTTTCAGCTGCTTTTCTGGGAGTCACAACTATATACCGTGGACAAAGTTATTGAAAAAGTATTAAATTTGTGGATAACGCGCCGCACGCAAGGAGCCATAAGTTTATCTACAGATATACGCAAATCATCAAAGGATTTTTAGAACACTGGCCTAGAATATGTTTATCTTTTAGATAATTGATTATTAGGAAAAATAAGTGAATAAAGACATTCTTAATAATAAAGTCGACGCAGAGGATAACAAAGTTAAAAAAGTATATTGTGGAAATATAGGTAGGAAAATGTAGACAAAAGTTAGTTATGACTTAGCTGGAAAATCCGATATGTTGAAAAGTTAAAATTTATGATTATGGATATTGTAGTAAAATATTTTTTTTTTATAAGGGGCTATTATACATCGATGGTATCGGTATCGAGAATCGCAAAAATTTTGCTATCGACACATCTCTAATATTAAGAAATAATGTAATGTTAGTTAGAATTATTGTAAAATCATTGTGGTGTGTGAAAAAATTGTTAAAGAATGAATGAATATAAAGTATGGACATTTGATGTTTGTAGTTAGTTTAGGAGAGGTAAATCGTTGATGCAAATTGGTTATTCTCGACTTATCAGAAGGTGGAATTAACCAATTTTAGATAAATAAATATGAGAAAATTTGTCCAATGAAAGTGGACGATAGCTTATCGTTCAATGTCTAAAATTGTATGTATCAATACTTACAGCTTTTCTACTGAATAAGGTATATTTTTCAGCGAATCTCTTGATAAATTCTTAAAGTTATTACCAGTAAAATCCCTAAAAAATATTTTTCATAAACTTAGATAAACATCCAAGAAATGCATCTCACAATATGTTTATATCTCCGATAGGAAGATCATTAGGCGCCTTATCGTAATTCTGGTGATCGCAAAGTAAGTCTTCTTTACGACAGTTACAAGGGCCGAAATACACGAACGCTGTAATAAAAAAATCGATAAAGAAAAAGGTTGATTATTTATATAGAATACATATAATGAGCCATTACAGTAAAAAAAATCAACTAAAATTGGACTTACAGCAATTGTTTCCATTCCAGTCATCATGTTCTGCAGCTGGGTTTTTCCTATAAAGATGATCCCAATATTCATCATCATGCTCATCGTCTGCAACAAATATTTCTAAATGTTGGAATGGAATTTCAAAATGAGAAGGGCATTTTTTTATTCACTGCTAGAGAATATATAATTTGAAATAATGTGATTGGAATTGATTCGCTGAGTTGGCATACGTTTTTTCCATACTCTTAAGAAACGGATATTTGCTTTAAAAGCATGAACTTTTGATAGAATTTTTCATATTTTTAGTAAATTCTAATAATTCACGTATGTATATTTTTTGAGCTACGACTACTGAAGAAAATTCTGCTTTTTGTTTCTTTTTTTAATATTTTTGTGTTTTTGTTTGTTATCCGTTATTTATGGACGATACATACAAAATAAGGAAGAATTTTTTAATTGGGAGCATTAGGAAAAATCACGTGACAAACGCAAACAGATGTAATTGGCTCTTTTCTACGAAAAGTTAATTCGAACGGCCGACATGAAAAGATAAAATTCGTTTATGTTGGAAGTCATCAACGGCAAACGGCAACGTCAATCGGCAACAATGCAACTTCAAACGTCAACGGCCACGGCAAACGGAAAGTCAAGTTTATGAATCGGCCTTTCTAGGCGATTGGTTGAACGCGTACATTGTTATTTTATGTGTAAGAGTGCAAAGCATTCAAGACTGTATTCAGTGTTAAGTATGAGTAAATTTAATAGATAACATAAGAGGTAATAGACAACATATATATGGTTTGCGATGAAGAGGTAACAAATGATTTTTATCGGATATTGCCCCTTACCACTCACTTCAGGAAGATGAAATTACAAGCAAATCTTTCCTAAAAAAATATAATAACCTGGTAATCTCAAAAAGGTATTTATACATTGAGAAGGTTACTTGGAATTTCCTGGATCAGGTATCGGTCAGTTATGTGTGGACGGATTATCATTTTATTTGCTGGGATATTGGTTCAGAGAAATGTTCCCTCTCTGGTCACCACACATGTTTTATTAATTAGACTTCTTCTAATGAGAGAAGAACTGTTAATTGAAACCACGGCCAACATTTGCATTGTTATGGATAATCACTTACAATGTGATAAAGTTAAAATTGTTGTAGTGTGTTAAAGAGAAAATGAAACTCACCGCATTCTTCTTCATCGCTTCCGTTAGGACAATCAGCAACTCCATCGCAATTTTGACTTTGTTGAACACATAAAGTATCGTTAGCACACTGAAAGTAACCATCGGTACATATCCCACTTGGTATAGTCTTGAATTGTTCTGAAAAAAAAATATTAATATGATTTTTTAGCTAGAAATATATTTTTTAACAGAATGCTTAGAATGTTTTGATTCTTAAACGTGTCATTTTATACTGATAAGCAACACTTTTAATGAGAAGGAGGAGTACCTTTGACATTGATAAAAGCGCTAGATCTGAAATTATTGATTCGAAATTTGTTTTCTCAAACTATCATAGCAATCATCAAAATTTTCGCTATTAGATTGGAGAAAGTGATGAGTGGCTCAGTCCATTTAATATCATCAAATTGGCGATATATTTTGTGTCGAACACCTCAACAATCTTCACCAAAAATTCCACTTTTTTATCGACATAACGAGCACATCGTTTCGTGAATTAGTATAGCAGTATCACATAAGACAATTATACTGACCTGAATGGACTAAATTTTGAACATAAATTAGTTGGTTATAAGATCAAGAATTCAATGATAATATTCACAAGAAATGTTTGTTGTTGTGTTCTATCGGATATGAATCTGATGAGAGGGTTGGATACGGCAAAAACATTACATCCAAGTGTAGTGCTCGCGCATTATCTGTTGGGACTAGCGTCTTCAAGTGTTTGTTGAGACGACAGTGCCCCGATAGAACTCTTAATATTCGTAGATTGTTCTTTGTCTTTGTCTTTGCCTGTTTCAGTCCCTGTAAGTTGTCCCAACAATTGGTTTTGCTCCTATCTACCTTCTTTTTCAGTGCTGTTATCACAGAAGGGTTCGGATCCCATGATAGGCTTGTCTGCCCTCGCTTAGCAGCTAATTCATTTCCCTTCACTCCAGTGTTTCCCAGAATCCATTGTAGGGTAATTTTATCGAGATTTGGAAAACCAAGAAGCCGAAGATCTCAATAATGAATTCGAAGATCTCAACAATGAAAAAGATGAAAATATTGTTGATCTAGTATAACAATAAAGAATTTGTTCACTTTTTACAAAACAATGGATTTTATTTTATGATACTTTGCTGAAGCAATTTTTGTAATAATTAAAGCCAAATCCCAAATCTTTGCATCAAAATCCGAGAAGACCAAATATTGATTTGAAATTTTTCTAAATATTTATGAAACTATTTTGGAAATCTCGATTATTGTCTCTATTATAAAGTAAAAAGTAACTTTTATGATTGGTCTATGTCAGTTTTTTCCACATTTCCGAAAAATTTTTGAGATGGACTTGGCGGATTTTGAATCTAGCCGCCTCAATTGTTCTTGTCATATAGGCTGTACTTATCGGACTGGTCTGGTATGTCAACTTTTATTGTTAGGTTATCAAAACAACTCAATTTTATACGTCAAATAGATATAAAATTTTATTTGAAGTATTGACATACTTCAACAAACATTTTATGTACATTTCCATATTCAAATAAATATATGTAAAAGCCTTGTGAGCATAAATTTGAATAATCTGTTTTTTAAGACAAAATTTGTTGCAGTCGTTCGTCCACATGAATTGTTGAATATTCAATGACCAAACGTTACGTTGAGACATATTTTCACTGGAGAAATAGTAATAAACTTAGACAAGTACTTTTTTAGGGTATCCATTTTGATGTCGAGTTGAAGAATAGCGAAATCGAGCTGAGGAATTTATACCACATTTATCTTTCAAATTGCCTTTTCAAAAAGTGATAAAAAACAGTTTTTCATGAGGAATACAAATATTGGACTGTTTTAAACATTCAGCAATGTATTTCTACTGATTTATTTTCGGGTATTCATAAGGAAACTAATAATTAATTATATATAATAGTCAACCAACGAAATTATCCAAACAATTGCAAGGATTTTCAATTTTTCAACCGGATAAATTTTTTTATATGCTTTATTGAAATAGGTAAATATTTTCAGAGATATGAATTTTTGAATTTTCGAAAGATTTTAGGTACTTTTGACCTATCAATAATATATTTAAAAATATAAAATATAAATATTACTTTTTTATGATTCTTGTACAATAATGAATAACATTCTTAATAGAGATTTAAGAAAATTTCATTAGTTATAGCTGTTTAACACATTGAGCCCTGGTGCGGTCCATAAGCCCTCAATTGAACTTTCCCCACTGCTCAGAGTAGTCCTAAGAACCGCTCGACGTATTTCATTTCAAACCTTCCCCATGGACCGAAGGACCGTATTTAAATGGTTTTACAGTTTGCTTGGACGAATCTGGGTCCTTGAAACATTAACCTTGGTCCATTTGCATGATCTTCAACTCCATTGTAAAACTAAAAACCTAATTTTTTTTGTTTCAAATAATATTTAATTGAAATTTTTGAATTTGATTTGTGTCACCACCGCGTTAAGTTGATCATTCATTTTCACATCGCACATTTTTGTACACTTTAAATACGAGTAAAAGCATAAATCATCGTTCAAGCGAACAAAATTTTGTTTTCCTATACTGCAAGTAGGATGTGTCTTCATACAAATATAATGGAAAGATTTATTTAGAATAAAAAGTGCAAAATATGTTTTTTGTGTACATAGGACTACTCTGGGTCCTGGAAAAAGTTTTAGCGCTAAACTTTCTTTCGCGACCAGAGCGAGCCCTCACAAAAATATCATTTTTTCGCACTATTTATTTCCAATTTTGGTGTGTAAAGAGTCAAAAAAATGTTTTTGACCCAGGGTAAAATTCATTAAGTTTAGTTAGGACTCAACGTTTTAATCGTTAATTTTGCGCGCTCATAAATATGTACCGATATTATTCTATTATTTATATATAATTATGATTCTAAAAAATGTTCAAAAGCTTTAATATTTTATTGTTGTTGCTAAAAATGTACTATATAAAATAATATAAACTAATTTTAATTACGCTCCACATTTGAATAACTTTTGTAAAATTGATTCCAGAAAAAAATTTATTGAAAACAAATTGTAGACAATTTATTTATATTTAATAGTTTTTTAAATAAAATAATAATTCAGGACGATGCAGCCCATGAGTCACAGAGAGACGGTTATACTTGAAGGCATACTTGTGAACACGCGAAATGAACAATTAAAAAACAAATATAACCAATTAAAATGTTCTCAAATCTCTAGTTATAATATCTTTAACTATTATATAAAGCAACAGAAAAAACTGATATTAATATTTTTTTTTCAATATATTTTTCATGGATGAAAAGTACCCAAATGTGAGTTTTTTCGAACTTTCAAAAATCATCTCTAAAAATAATAACTTTATCGCGAAAACTCATAGGGCCTTTTTATTTGTATTTTAATAAATTATTTGCAATTGTTTGAGCAATTTCGATTCAAACAGTATGGCACTGGGTTGCACTCTGCGTTTATATAATATGTAGGCCCAAGAGGATCGCATAAACAAATTGAATTGGAATAGTTTTTGGTACCCGGGCGCTGATTCCTCCTATCCTATGGTGATAGATAGATGATTTTTTCGGCTTGTATGGAACCGCTTGACGAGTTGAGTACCGGCTATTCCGATCGGAATGCACTGGCATCGGTCAACGATACCCACTACTCCGATCGGAGTGTTGTGTATGCTTAATTTCTACGTACCAAAATGCAGTCGGCATTAACGAGGGTATGTTGGAGCTGCTCCGGCGTCCTTCTATAAACATTTGTCGAGCACGTGGTATAGTTGGTTACGCATGTTTTATTTTTTGTGTCTCCCAACCTGAACGTTTTGGACTGCAAAAAGTAAGGGTGATTGTTCGAAAAAGCTCAAAGGTGAAGAACTATTACAATGTTTAGAAGTTAACAGTGGTGACGAATATTTGTCGGAGTCCGAAGATGAAGTTTATCTCTACGAATCAGAAGCAGAAAGTGATTCAGATGTAGATGGACACGATGATGGCTGGTCGTTATGAAATCGACCAGCTTTGCCTGTAAATACTGGACCAGCTTCGGTTAATGCACAAGCAAATTTCCAATGGACAAAAACAGGTAGATTAAAACAATTCACGTACTAGAAAAATCAAGAGCTCTTAGTACCGGTTTCGGGCAGAGACTTTTTAATCGGAGATTGTAGACCAGACAAATGATTATGCTATTAAAGTTTTTCTCAGCAGTGAAACATCTGCAAAATCACGTATCACAAATTGGTAGCACCTTACAGTTCCAGAATAGATTTTTTTCTCATCTTAAGGTGTCTACACTTTACATCTACCAGCACTAGAGCTAACGATAGCTTAGTCAAAATAAGATCCGGAGTCGATTTTTCAATGCAAAGATAAACAGTCTCTGTCACCCAGGAAAAGAATTGAACCTAGAATCTATGGTGCGATGGCGAGTGCGTTTACAGTTCAAATAATAAGGCGGCTGCAAAATGACACCTACTGGAACGGTATCCTAAGAAGTGATCGTAAGCACAACCCACAAGACGTCATGAAGGCGAAATTAAAACGAATCTAGATGGTATTCATATTGGAAAATGGAAGCATAAAGGTCAATTATATAAGCACTGAATTTGGGAATGAAATTGGAATTTTCCAGAATAAAAGAGGAAAAGAAACTGAAAAACCTAAAGCCATTCTAAACTATAATAACTATATATCAGGAATTGATCGCCAGGATACTATCCTTGCGATAAGGTAGTACAAGAAACTTTTCATTCATGTTCTGCAAATAAGTTTGACTAATGCATACATAGAAAGTACTCTGGTGGTCGTTGCCTTCGTTTTTATGACTCTCGACTAGTAATCGGAGATCTGTTAGGCCCAAATGATGATGTAGATGTATTTGATATCAGGATTGTGCCATCGGCATATCGTACATCATCGTAAATTATTATCGATTAAAAGTTTTTAGGTCTTGTAGAAGTTACTATGAATGTAAATGATTTCCAGTGTTCCTTAAATACAAATATCTGAAAATTGAAATTCAGAATGGACTTTTTGTGTAAAAGATATCCAAAAGGGAAACCAAAACTTTTAAATAAACATTTATCGACATAACATATTGGAGAATGATAATGGCATTTTAAATTTGAAATATTGAAAACAAATATTGTATATCTTCAGGATTAATGGTGGGAATTTAGAATAATTAGGAGTAGATCTGTAGAAAATAATTGGAGCTATACAATTGGCGAATTAGTTCACTAGGTTTCGAAGTAAAAATTGTAGAAATTGATTCAGACTCTGTCCCTTAGGTGATATACTACTCCAATTTCCGATATAGTTCATTATTTCACAGAAATTAGATTGTTTGGAAATGTTAAAGTAGATATAAAAAGGAGATTGTTATAATAAATGAAGCAGAGACAGCAATGAAATTGATAACAAACAAAGCAGGATTGTATTAAGGATTCTTTTTTTTTCAGGATAATGAATCAAAATGTAATTAATCACTTTGTTGCCTTGCTCTAATCAAAATAATGAAATACTATTTCGAGAAGGATAATTACTGAAACTAGAAATTCTAACTTTTGTGATTATATATAAAAGGATTTGTAATATTAACGTCATGTAATATAAGAAAAATAATTAAGTTGCGATACATTTTCTTTTTTAAATACTTCTTGTGATGGCTTTATTCATTTAGGAATGATTTTGATGCAGTCCTTAGTTAAGGTAAGTCTAATAAATTCATGAGACGAACTGTGTAGGAAATACAAAATTTCAAAGTCTTTGTTATATAAGTCAGAAAAGGCTACTTGAAATATTTAAGTTTGCTTTTTCGATGTTGAGTTGTTTTAAGTAGCCTCATACATTAATTAGAAAATTTTCGTGAAGTTTCCAGGCGAAGCTGGATCATCCCTATCCTTTCTAAATACTCTCAATAAAATATTCAGATATTTGCTTTCGTTATTAGTTTGTTTTTATATTTAAAAAAAATTACACAGTAGTTGTTAATTACTATTTTTTACCGGTTCCGGAATTGTTTCAGTCTTAGAAATCGTAGCATTTTTAGTTTTGGATTCAGCATTAGGTCATCTTCAATAACTTATGTTCCCACATATAAAATTGAAATTTGTATCTCTCAGCACAACGGCTTTGCGTCAACTTTTGGACTAAGGTCCTTAAGCTCTTTATCATTAGATAAACTTACAAAATCATATGGAATTCCTTCTCTAGCTGCAGGAAATGATGAAGATCTGTGCAAATTCAAAATTTGATTGCACATATAGCCGAAATTGCGTTCAAACCAACTTGAACACAGACTGGAATGATTTTTTGGGAAAATTAATCCATTTATTGAACGAAGTCTTATTAACTGAAGGAATTGGTAATGCCAAAAATTGTCAGGCAAGGTAAAATCACAAAGTTGTTACAATAGTTTTTGAGTTATTATGAAGAAAAGGCGATTTTTCGCTAGATTACGAAAACTATTTTTTCCAAAATAAGTACTTTAAACTGGTCAAACTCTCTGAGCGTTTATAAAAACATGAATAAAGTGATTTTTTTTCTTATGCGATGGATGAGATGGTGAGATTTTCCCTAGATTATTCCAAGGAAAAAATAGGTATTAACATTATTGTCTTCATAGTTCCATTAGTTTTAGATCTAGGAACTTCTATAAAAATAAAAATGAGGTTTCTAAGGGACGTTGAAAACGGTTCTATGAGCTTTCCCCAGAAAATGATTTTGATTTGGTTATTGTACGTGGAAACTTTCCATTTTGGCGTTTGAAAATACCAATCCACTTTCAACAAGCAATAATTCCTTTTGTATTGGGTATGCAGATATCTTAAATACACGATTTCTTTGTTTTTTTTTATAAGCTACCATTTTGTTCTACACAAACTTTTGGAGTAAATGCATATTTTTTCTGTTATTCAAGAAAAACTGTTTAAAAACGTCGTTTTTTGTCTGAAAATCGACAATTTCGCTCGAGAATAAGTCACAAAGGATTAAACTATAACTTAACTTAAAATTAATTTTTAAAATAATTGTTCATATTAGAGAAGGTAGCATCTACCTTCAGGGAAAAATCAACCGAATGGGACAAGTAGAACCTGAATACAAATTTTTATGAAAATCAGTGCTGCATTGGATAAATACACTGGAAAATGGTAATTGACAGTCCTGTTTTAATGTTAAGAGATTATAAAGTTTGGCGGATGCGGCAGGCAATTCCCATTTTTTATTTATCACAGCGATTTCTTGATATAGCTCTTATATCTTCCTATAACTATTAATTTCTAATAATGCCTTTTTGTTTCTTTTTTACATTCTATAATCCGAATAGTCTATATATCCGTTTTGTATAAAGTATAAGGCGGTTGTTTATTAGCGAGTAAACAGTAAAAAATTGGATTTCATAGCGAACTGATCAGAACGGTATAAACGTTGAATTCAAATTAATTATATAAGTTAGTGAATAGATAAGTTTTGGAGGAGGATTTAGTAAATAGTGAAAAGTTTAGTGTTTCGTGTATACTTTAGAGTATCTAGTGTAAGTGTATAAATAAATTAGGTACGGGAGAAATACCGTATGTATAAATTCACCCCTCCGGTAAAAACAGTTTAAATAAATAAGAAAAACATAACAATATTCACAATTTCTGTATCCGTGGCATACAACCCGCAAATAAAAGATTTGACTCTAAATTATTTTTATAACTTTCAATATATAACAAAAAGAAAATAGATAGAAAACAGAACAAGAGATTCACATTATACAGACTTGTACGATATTTATAAATTGCGAAAGGGTCTTGTAATACGAACGGTATTATGGTGGTATTTACATTGTTGTCAGATCTTTTCTTTTTCTGGTTATTTCAAATGAATCACCCCTCTATAAAACTTACGTTTTTAGAGATGCTTAAGAAATACTGATTATTTTTTGACATTTCAATAAATTATTGTTGTTGAAGTTAATTGAAAGTCACAATGGATTGTTTATCTGGAAAAGAACGAATTAATACTTTAATGATATTAGGATATGGTGATAGGCGTAGAACTCAACAAGAAACGTGTAATATCTTTAATAATTTATATCCTAACCGAAATCTCATAACAAAATCTACTGTCAGTAAAAAAAAATTTAACGAAACTGGTTCAGTAAAAGATTTATCCAAACCAAGGCTCAGACAAATCGCATCAACTGAAAACAAATTTTTAGATGTTTGTGTCCTGTTAGAAGACGATCCACACTTGAGTACTAGACAAATATCCAGGGAACTTGATGTTTCGCAAACAACAGGATGCGGTGCGGAATTATTTCCGCGCGAATGTTTTGTGCAGTATAAAGTTGTATGAGACTGATCGCACAGCGAAATAAAATTCGCGCGCTTTGTTCAGTAGTCGTGCTCTTACTAAGCTATGGGCACCATGTCACGTGATTCGTCTCCTGTCACCTACCAGAACATGACGACATTGAAATAGGGCAATTAATCACCCTAATGCGTGGGACAAGTTTGATCCAAAGTGTCACGACAGAATATTAAAGTCGAGATTGTGGGAGGAAATATATCAACAAATATATTTTTCTTGGAAACATGTAGTATTGCTGAAAGAAAACAAAAAGGTAATTATTACTTTATTTATATAATTGCCTTGTCAGTGCTGCGTTTAACTATTTATTTGAAGTAAAATAAATTTCACTTAAATATAAGTGTGTGGCTTAAGAGTTATTGCAATATTTCAATTAATTTTTAGGTTAGGATTTTAAACACAAATTGTAAACTCTGGTGTGAGTATAGAATAAATGTTTATAATCTGTCTAAATATGATACGCATTGTATGTAACAAAAAAGCTGCTGTAATAGACTATTTGTTCACGATAATCAATCAATACTTTTATTGATTGAGTTATTAAATATGTACGAAATTCAAATCGCGAGAATAAAATTCGTCCGGTAAAAATCGCTGTGTGGATTGGGATTTACTGTATATTTTCTAAAATTCGTAATTTTTCTACTGTACAAATGTGGATCTACTTCTAACATGACACAAACATTTAAAGATTTGTCTTCAGTTGTAGATTTTTTGCGCCATGATTTGGATAAATATTTGACTGCACCAGTTTCGTTAAACTTTCTACTAACTTACTGGCACTAGACCTTGTTACGAAATTTGTATTAGCACATAAATTATTAAAAAATATTCAAATTAAACGAGTTTATTCAATCGTAGCCATCTAAATGTACAATATTTATTTTAACTTTGGTGGATATACTGTAAATATAGCTATAATGGAATTATGGCTTTTAGGTATAGAGAATATTATATCAAAAATAATCAGTATTTCTTAAAAATTTCTAAAAACAGAGAATATATATTGGTGATTTACAAAGTTCATTATTTTTCCGGAAAAAGGAAAGATGTGACAACAATGTGAGTACCACCTTAATACCGGCCGTATCACAAGACCCTTCGCACAAAAATTTATAAAAACCGTTTCCGTGATAATTAAGGCATTCCATACACACTCTGTATATATTTGAAAAGCTCTAAGAAAGGAATTTACTTAATCTATGACACTGAAAAATCCTATATTAGATCGGGGTCTGTTCAAAAAATAATCATATCAATTCCGCAAAACTCTGTATAATATATATTGAAAACGTATCATCATAATGCGCAGATAATTTTTATTTCTATAATACCCTATTTGTCAAACATAAAGCTCATATTAAACAGTTTAATAGTCCTTAATCTCGGAGGATATTCTGCAATGTCAATATTTTTGCAATGCCAGCAACTAATGGATTATCTACCGAGTGACTGACGTCAAATGTTGATGTTTAGATTGATTTTATTTGTTTTTCTTTATAGCTTCCATTAAATTTGGAAATTTGAATTAATTTTTGTCGCATCATTAAATTTGAAATGTTGAAATCAATGTAGCTATTAAGAATTTTAAAGTAATATCACGGGATGGAAATTTGAAAATGGGTTTGAAAGTTAGAGAAGCAAATACAATTACCGAAAAAAATTAAATTTCGAAAAAATTATATTCAGCTTCAAGAATAAAAAAGTCCCTATAAATTTGAAAAAGAAAGTTTTCTAGATATCCAAGAAAAGTATCGAGAAGCAGAAAAAAGCGATAGAGAGGATGGAACTTAAGGAAGCGTGTCGGAAGAAAACTAAATTAATAAAGATTTAGAGAGATTATATACAGTGAAGTAAATATGATTTAAAGATGTGACAAGATGGACTTATAGATTGTTGCAGTGACCTATACCTATAAATTTCGTCCTCGTCACCGGTAGCGCTACGTAATCGAAAACAAGGTTTATTTTAAGAGGCCCACCATTACAATATTTCCTATCATATTTTGATAACCTATTTCCACTCTTCATTGTCATCCTTTGTTTTCGTTTGTGTTTTACTATTTGTATACACAGTCATATCTTTAGTGATTGTGTTTATTGAACATAGTTCAATACTGTATAGTTTCCACTTAATACAATAATGGAAAACAACGAGGTTTGTTCGTAAATTACTTTCTATTTGACCAAAGTATTTTCCTTTTTTTTGTATATTTAATTACATTCTAGTTCATTTGTTAACTCGTGCTAGGTATATTTATAAAGAATTTGTTTTGGTATTTTAGCCACTATGCACCTATACATAGAAGAAACTTTGTACAAGACTCATTGTTCTGCTTCCAGAATACGTAGACTCCTTCCAAAGGAGCTAATTTTCTAGTTCCATTTCTCGAGGTAATTTAACCTTTTGATGGATTGTGGAGAACATTCGCATAGTAGCTGCTCTTCTGGTGCAAATATACAACTTTCAATCGTACTATTATTTAGTTGTTCGTCATATGTCTCCATCTATGGAATCAAATGGGATTGCGGATGCAGCCAACACGATACTTGTTCGACTAAAAAAATCATAAAACTATATTGACTGCCTTTTGATTAAAAAGTTCTACAACTATCTTTGTCGTCCATAGCCTTGTATTGGAGTGCGCATACACACAACTAAACGATGCCCTGTATAGATCAGTTGTGTTTTAATACTTGAACGAGTCTAAAGTTATTCGGGTGCTCTCGAAATGGCGATACCTTCAAAGATGATGTCGAGCACTTCATTGAATTTATAGAGAAAAGACCTATGCTGTATCTCAAGTGAAATATTTAGACATCGTTTAAAGGTTTGTCGATAAGTTTTGAGATGAGCGGACCAACTGTAGAAATGATTTCGTTGAAACATCTCTCACTCATTCTATAGAAGCTGAAAAATTTTCCAGGGTAATTCTTCAAGTTCAAATAGTATAAACAGAGTATCTTCCTTTCCTCTTTCTCTCTTCCTCCACCAAGGGCAAGGGCCTGAGCTATTCGATTAATCTGATCAAGATCCCATCGGCTATTAATTGTCAGTTTGCGCAACCTGCATAACTAAAAACTTGAGATGTGATAAAATCGATGAAGCATGAAGATAATGTGGTACTTAACGGAGCAGTGACCTGTTAGATACGACCAGTTTAATGTCGTTTCAGGTCATCAATGAAAATACCTTAGACTTCTTAGATGATATAGTTAGATTGTTGGAGGTCTGAAATGATTTTTCAGGAAGAATCCACCTGATTTTTTAGCCATCCGTTCAGTTCATTATTGATGTAGCATTTCATGAAGCAACAGTAGGACTCTCGACTATATTATGGAGTCATACTCTCTTTTTGGCCATACTGTCTGCTTTCTTATTGCCTGGTATATATTCGTGCTAGATTCTCTGGCATATGTATTGTCTTGTGAGGTTTACATCCATCAATATACCCTATAACCCCTTATGTTCATTTTTTCGTCATTTGGTGTGCGTTGATACAGTTCTAATAGAAGATTTGGATGAGTTTCTGTGATATTGTGATGTTTTCTGAATCTTCTTTCAATAACTTCTCTTATTGTTGGTACATATAGATCTGTATTTGGTGTGGTTTGATTCATACCATGGGGCATTTATTGTGTCTGGATTGAGCTCTCTGAAGGATTTATACGTTATACTTTGAAATGGTCCTATAGTTCTAGTCTATATTAGTTAAATGATCGTTTTTGTTTTCTAAGGACACTTCAGATTTTCTCCGTATCATCCAGTGCGATTTATTGTTTTCATAATTCATAAGTTATTTTTTTTTGTTACTAAGGTGTGTCGAGCTGAATTTGAGATTTTTAGCCCAATGTTTCTAGCCATTTTTTGATATATTTTATCGGTTTTGAAATAGAATAGAATTTTTTTTCATATTGGGGAAATTATTTACTGTTAGCTTAAACCGATATTGACTATTGCTTTTAAATGTTTTTACCTAAGCCTATTCTTAGGTTATGACGAAGAGTTGAAAGGGTATGCAATTGTCAATTTTGCTGTATTATTTATTAATTTCTTTAGGCATTTTCTCAAATTTAAGCTTCTACTATAGGCATCCTTTGGAAGTTCAGACTTATCAGTTTCTGGTAGAAACTATACATAAAAGCTTGTATTTTACAGAGACGAGGCAAAGGAATCAATCTTGTATAGTCTCTTCTTATTTTAACACAAGTTTTTGAAAACCTCCAGCACAAATAGTTGATTATGATGATATTTTTGATTCAAAAAGTATCAATGTCGTTGTATTTTTTTCGGTTTATTTATTATAAATGATATATCGAACTTTTGAAAGGTTTAGAATCTTTATCTAATATCTCTATCATTACACACTGCTTTAATTATCTTTCTTGCTACTTACTGCTATTCCATATTTAATATTTAATTTAAGATTTAAAAGAAAATATTGTTAATCAAATTGTTCAGTTTTCTACTTTTGACTGTACTTTATATATTATATCTTGTGAGTATAGATAACAAAATAGTATTGTATCGTATGTATGTATTGTATATTATTGTATAATAGTATCTTTTTATAGCTTTTATCTCGATAATGGTTTGTTCTTTTTTGCTTTGGCCCATCAATGAACCTGAAATGTTCATCAAAACAAAGCTCATACGAAATTTTCATCATGAGACTTAATTTAATTTATTCTCATATTTTTATATCCGGATATTTTGAAAGTATTTGTGTTAATGCGACGAAAATGAAGAGCTCAAATAGGAAATTACTTAAATACGTGGGCTTTTCAAAACGAGGTTAATCGACGATAACGATTGAACTTTAACTCCCTCGGGACTTTCAATCGAATTCTACCATTTCATTTGGCCATTATCAGGATATCAATCTTAACATTATATAAAAACATCTTAAAACTTAAAGTATTCGTGAGATTTCTAATATGAATGTATACATAGAAATATAATAATACTACAAATCTTTATTAAAGTGATTTAATTTACGATGGCGGTTCAAATATTATCGAGACAAACAAATTTATTAATTTTCGAAAATATGTACATAAAAACAAACGTTGCGGCTTTGTTAGCTGCTACGTCTTGCAGCTAACAAAGCCGCAACGTATGATTTTAATTTGTTATCGATAGTTATTCCAGCTGTGCCAGTCTTTGACAGTTAGTTCATGATTCTCTATCCAGCTATTGACCACCCACATCAACTGATTCAGCTAACTGAGTTATCTCTAGATCCCGAGCAGCCTCTACATTGTCAGCATATCCTACTAGCCTAATAATTAACCACACAAAGAAGAGTCTTAAAGTTTATTGACCAATACGTACGTCAGGGCAATATACAGGGTGTTTCGAAACTTGATGCAAAAAATTCAATGGCTTATTTTTAAGTACATTTTCTAAATTATACATTCGAACAGTTTGAGTTTTTAATAGAGTGTGTTTGACGGAAGAAATAATTCTACACTACTATCTGAAGGGGTTCGTTGGGCTCATGCCCAATGGTTAACCATCCGAAACTATTATAAATAATAAAATTATGAGTTTTCCAATCAATTTTTAAACAAGAGATACTCTTTGTTCAACTCGATAAAATTTATGGTTTAAGAGATATGTAGATTTTTAGATCGTAGTACTTGTTCACCATAAAAAGACATTCTGAAGAAAACTATCATAAATTGTGATTATTCATTGAAAATACTTACAGGAGGTATCAAAATACAATCAAAGATTTGTAATTCCACTGAATACTGTTAAACATCGTGTTACTTATCAAAAAGTTAAATGTAGATAAACGTAGTTGGTTATCCTACAATTTATCGAATTAAAACCAGAAAATACTATAATAAATGTTCGAAGTGGGCACCTTACATTTCTTCACACTTCCGGAGTCTACGAAGGATATTTCTTTGAACTTGGAAGAGCATTCCAAGATTCTGTCTTATGGCATCATAATGGAAGTTTATTCTATCGATCATTAAGCTCCTTATGTTTCTTGGTGGTGCATATACCAAGCTTTTGAGTCATACTCAAAACAATGAAGTCCATTGTATTTAATTCAGAGAAACGTGGTGGCCATGCAAATGGATCTCTCTGAACAATCCAATTATTATTAAAATGATTTTTTACATAATGTAAAAAGTAGGGAGATGCTCTATCGTGCATGAACCATAAGAATATTTCATAACATGGGTGGGAAATCATTTTGGAGATATTCTGAGTATCGCTGACCACTCAGGTTATCATCCAAAATATATGGACCTACTAAATTATTACCCACTATTCGTGCCCACACATTAACACTAAATCGATGCTGATTCTTTGTTTGAATTTTACCGTGAGATTTTTCATTTACCCATAAATGTTAATAATGAATAAATCAGCTTTATCAGTAAACAGTACTTTCTCAACAAATATATGATCAACTCATCGTTTTTTTTTTGTTTTTATTTGATAAGTTGTAGGCCACGAACAAATTTTTTTACATTTCAATTTTTTCCTTGCGATGTTCGACAGTATGCAGTTCATATAGAAATAATTGATTGTGTTTTAATGCCTCCTGTAAGTAAGTAAATAATTACAATTTATCAACTACATGGACATACATAATCATCCATTAAGGATTCATTATGTTCGAATGTACTTAAATATAAGTTCTGCTTTAAAAACTTCAAAGACCTATAACAAAGCGAGGAGTCATATGAGAAAATGTTTGTCATGTCATCTTCTCACTTGCATCGAATCCTGCAACACCCTGCATATTGTTAGTGGTTCATCTTTGCCTTCAAATAACAATTCATAATTTAAGCAATCGAAATTATGTTCTATAAACTAAACTGTTTAGAAGAAATTCAAATTTTAGATAGGATTGTGTAGAGCAGTTGAACACTCTCGTAATAGCTGTACTATGAAAAATTGTATTCATTTTTTTTTTTGTTTCAAACCCTATTTCTACGCTCCTGTTGAATAATGAATATTATCCTCGTTCTGGTCAAGACTCTAGATATGGCTGAGGTAAAGCTGTGTATTAAACCCCTCTATTGCATCCTGTCATACCTAAATTAGAAGATCTGTGTCCCAGTGACTGATAGGAAAACGGATTAAATTTGATGGATGATGCGAGGGTAAACATACTCAAAATACGTTATCGTTCCCCTTTCAAATCCAATTCTGTGGCAAACAATACCACCTGCATAATCTCGAGTATATCTTCAGGATGAGCGGGTTGTATGTCGACCATTATGTTCATTAATTGGAACACAAAGAAATATTAGAAGATGGGTACTTGAAAAAGTATATAGTTCATCGAATTAATATACCCAGTAATGTAATCCTCACGGATTCATTCTAGGTACAGAACTGAATTCAATTTATATACAGATATTTTATTCTATTTAAATTTAAAGTTAGAAAGTACTCTATATTCTACACTATTATGAAGTACTTGTATAACCAAAATATGACGTTTATTGATCCTTTAAACATTATTATCGAATTCGAATATATAGCCTCTTTTTGAATAATGATGTTATAATAGAAACAGCTTGTCTTCGGTTTCCAAAATTAGAAAATTTCATGTTGTCATAGATGTCGTAGAATAACTATCAAAACATTTGGTGGTGTGAAAGTTTACTCATTAGTGAAATTATAATTATAAGGTAAATATAGATTATTTGTTTACTTTCGTTAACTTTATTGATGCTTATTTACTATTATTTTGAGCAATATTATTCATAATATATAAGTCATAAATATTGATTAATGTCATCACTTATCCTTTTTTGACTTGATATTAACAATTCTTATATTATTTTTAGGCAGTATATTATTTCTTCTTCTTCTTCAGGTGTCATCTCCATTTAATTAAGGTTACTTAAATCAATCCTGAGATGATGTGTTCATACCAGTCCAATCGCGTATGTTTTTTAACCATGAATGTTGTCTGCGACCACGTCCACCTAACTTTCTTTCCTTTTCCATACGTCTAAGCACTTCATCGTTAAATTTGGGTCTATAACTTTATTCGTGCGGCTTGATAAGAGATGGCGTAACTTGTATAATATAACATCGTTCCAATATTCCGAACCTGCGTTGGAAAGCTACTGTCATTTGAAGCGTTAAGCGAATTTTTTTTCTTTCATATATGTCGAACTTATACTGTATGAAGAAAAATGCTGCCGAAAGTCTTCATATTTTGGTAGATGTTTATGGTTAACATGTTCTAGCTGAGCGAACATGCCAAAAGTGGTTTGCACGAATTAAAAGTGGTGATTTTGGCTTGGAAGACAATGAACGTCCTGGGCAACTAAAAAAGTTTGAAGATTAGGAACTTAAAGCATTAGTCGATGAATATTGTTCCCAAACACAAGAAAAGCTCGCAGAATCTTTGGGTGCCACTCAAGCAGCCATTTCAAAACATTTAAAAGCACCTGGATATATTCAAAAGCAAGGAAATTGGGTTTCACTTGAACTCAAGCCGAAAGACATCGAAAGGCGGTTTTGCATGTCCGAAATGCTGCTGGAATGCCACAGAAGGAAGTCATTTTTGCATCGGATTGTTACTGGTGATGAAATATGGATCCATTACGACAACCCCAAGAACAAAAAATCATATGTGAAATCTGGCCAGCCACCCAATTCAAGGGCAAAGCCGGACATCCATTGCGCGAAAATAATGCTCTCTATTTGGTGGAATCAGAAGGGTGTGCTGTATTATGAGCTGCTAAATCCGGATGAAGCCATCAATTAATACGTTTGAAGAGAGCAGTAGCCGGAATATGCGACCAGACACGAGGCATAATTTTCCATCACGACAACGCTCGGCCCCACGTTGCTATTCCGGTTAATAACTATTTGGCAAACAGTAGATGGAAAGTTTTACCTCACCCGCCTTATAGCCTAAACCTTACCCTTCTGACTACCATTTGTTCCGGCCGATGCAGAACGCCCTCACTGAAAAACATCAGAGCAAGATATCAAAAATTGGCTTGATTCATTCTTGGCTGCCAAGCTGGCGTGGATGGGATCCACAAATTGTCAGAAAGATGGAAAAACGTCATAGGGTCAGATGGGCAATACTTTGAATAATACTATTGTACATGTTTTTCTTAAATAAACGTTCAAATTTTGAAAAAAAACGCACGAATTAAGTTATAGACCACAATACATGTTGAGTCCATGAAATTTTTAGTAGTCTACGGAAGATCCACATTTAAAAAGCCTCGAGTCTGTTCATCGTATCCACTTTTAATGTCCATGTTTGTGCTCCATTCAAGAGAACTGAGTGCACGTACACCTTTACGGATGGAATCTTAAGTTTAAGTTCAAGGTTGCGTTACATGATAGGTTATTCACTTTTAAGAATATGTCTCCATCTTGTTCTGTACGTGATTTTACTTCGACATCAGGGTCTACATTTCTCGTTATGCAGCTGCCAAGATATTTCTCAACTTTCTTTATTGCTATGTCTTTATGCTCAGTTGTGGGTTTGGATGTCTTCTTATGGCCATTACTTTTGTTTTTGTTACATTAATTTTCATGCCTAGTTGATTTCCCACTTCTACAACATTATTGATTAGGCGTTGAAGGGCTTCTGGATTGTCTGCAATGATAACCATGTTGTCTGCATAACGTATATTGTTTAATGTCCTGCCGTTAATTTTTATTCCATCCTCGTCACCGCCTATTGCTTGGTTAGATATGTGCGCAGAGTACATATTAAACAGAATTGGCGACAAAACACAACCTTTGTCGTTTGTCCATATCTATCCGTTGCTTCTTGGTTCCTATAAAGATTTCTAATAAACTCTTGTCTTGATAGTCTAACCCTTTTTTCTGTAGTAATGTCAGAAGGACGGTATGATTAACTCGATAGAAGTCTTTCTTGTAGTCTTTGAAACAGCCATAGACATTCGCGAAATCCAAATTGGATATCGCTTTGATCTGTTTCACATTTATGGTAGATTCTGGCTTGTATAATTTTAAGTAGGATTTTAAGCACTTGGCTCATCAAGCTTATCAGTCAGAACTCATCACTCAACTCTATAAAAGACGTAAATCAGAACACTGTGAAGTTCGATACTCCCCACTTGGTAATGCAAGGCAAAAAAATGAGTAGGTGAAGCATAGATCGGAGCAAAACATTTTGGTTGAAAAATATGCGTCAATAAAGCAATTATAGTCAACAAGATAGCAAGCGATCATGGCATGGCGATAGAGTTTTAATTGTTTTACAACTCTATTTATTCCAATCTCCAAGGGATTCGTCGAATCGAAAAAAATTGCAGACTTCCTGTGATGAGAATTCTGTTTTTATAAAAAAGAATCACGATGCTGCGAAAACTTTGGAATAGTCACAAACAAATTCTAATTCAGTTGAATTGTTGCGTATAGAATGAAACTAGAGATGACGAAAGATTTAGCTTACAACTCCAATTTAATAGCGCCAGCAAATGTAGTCTTCACTTGATTCTCTTTATTCTCTAAAAAAACTCTATTACGAACGTTCGTCTCATAAAAATTTAGTAGATTGAGTAATTCAGAATATATTTGAATGTAAACTCATTTATTGGGTAACTTTAGAAATATCCTTGGAAATAATGCATGTGCCAACAATTTGTAACGTTAAGCTAGTTATTACTCTCTAATTGCTTGTTTCCAGAGTCTCTTAACGAAAATCTGTAGCGCATTCCAAAAAGAGAAACAAACATAAACGAGGCACGATAAATTTTGTTTCGTTGGAATATTCAGGTGTGTTTAATATTTATAGCATAGTTTATAACTGAATATACATCTTACTTCCACTACACCAATATTCATTTGCACAATATTTCGATAAACGTGGTATTTACTTTAGAAATCTGAGGAAATATGTGAATTTTTAGACAAACGAATCCGGGTATCAAACTATTAACTTTCGAAGAGATAAACTTAGAAACCGAAAGGTAAAATCCAAAAAGCTGGTTGAGAAACTCGTATTTCACAAACTGAATGAAGGATTTCAAGTAGAAAATTAGGCCAGAGCACCAATTTTTTCATTTAAACTTATTAATCAATAAGTAAATATTTATTGGCGCAATTCAATGAAGATGTCACTTTTCCACGTGTCGTACATTCTATGTTTTCTACGAATGCGTTGTATTTTTAACGAGGTTCAACATAGTCTCCATAGTTTTTTCTCCAATAGGCATTATGCGATAACGGTCTCGTCTGATGAGAATATCTCTTCTGCAAATGAAACTGTAAGGTCAGAAAAAGTTGCTGCCATCACATTTTTGGCCGATGAATCTGTATTTTTGCCTATTTCAGAGCAAGTTCGGCCTTTACAATCAATAGTTTTAACTGTTTTTACTCTTTAAGGAGTGTAGTGGTGGATCCAATCTGCATCCTTGATGAATTAAAGCCCTTTTGATCCAAAGTAAGCAAACGCTGCACCCAATATGCGTATAGCTTACGGAGAAACGGGATAGCTCAAGAAAAACTACATAAGTTATGACAAATAATTGAAATCTAATGATAAAAATAATCAAATATAACAAAAACAAACAATCTCATCGAAATATTTGTCAAACAAAAAAATCTTTAAAAACGGCATTTGATATGAAATGCATATAATTTGAAATATAACTTTCATCAACGTTAAATATGCGCACAGCAGGGAAAGCCATCAGCCTCGAATCTTCCACGATTGTAAAATTCGTCCATTCTTTTCTTAATAAACCGAGTAGCTCGTGCTTGAAAAATTCCAGTAGGCTGTATTATGGACAAAATTGTCTGGTATCTTTTTAAAACCCTTTTAGCCAGTATCTGCCAGCAAACCCATCCTCAAAAAGATTATCGAAATGATTTTTTATACCTAGTTGATACGCCACAAAGCCATTCTTACTGACCAATAATTTTTTAATCATTTACAAATAGAAAAAGTTGCACTGTTCCTTCGGAAGTTAAATTTGCGCTTTGTTTGGAATACTCGATGACTTCGTATGTCTTACAACTTTATGGTTAGGGAATAAAAACACAGATGGCGTTTACATTAAGTTAGATATGGAAGTATTCCAAATCACCTGTAGTATCCCGAATATGCTTCAGTTCCTCTCCTATTTTGTGAATTTTTTCGATGATATCGCTGGGTTAGGTTAGGCTTTCTTTCAATAATTTTTTTCTCCAATTACAGCTGCAGAATCACTTTTTCATAACTTCGCCCCTTTTAATTTCAGCAATGAACAGTTGTATATTTTTAGTCCTCACTTCAAATTCAGCTACATAGCAAACCCCATCCACTTCCGTCATCGGCATGGTACGGTAGTCTTACCAAAATATAATTTCCTATGATGGTATTCATCTCATTACTTTCTTTAGTAATTTTGCTTCTGCCATTCGTGAAATTGCCCATACCATACCAGTTGTTTCCTTTCTATACATGCTATAGCTGTTTCTTCTACACCCATTTGCTCCTTAATTCTCTCATTAATCACTTTTTCCAAACTTGATACCCTAGATGCGTCCATTTCTGTAGCTTCTATTTTCCTTTTCATTTGTTCTTTTAGTTGCCACTTCTGTAATCCATATATTAACGTGTTTTTGATCATGGTATCATATATTCACATTTTTCTTTGTTTGTCTATCTCTGTACCCCCGATTAAGTTCTTTTATTATTTGTTTTGCCTTGTTCATTCTCGATATCTATTCGGCATCATCCGTCCCTTCTTTATTACAATTCAAATATCTAGAGCTCTGAACTTTTTTATTGTTTCATTATTCTCCAGAACAAGATCTGTGGTCTCATTACCAATGCAGAGATACTGTCTTTTTGTAATATCGATTTGAAGACACCATTTTTCGTACATATCTTTTTCTCGCCATGTATTGCATATCCTCTTGCTCATTTTTATTTATAAACTGATCATAGGTGAATTGTAGAGTGTGAGAGCAAGTATCGTCGTCATCTATATGCCCTTTCCTCTACAATTTATTTTCTACTCAGAGAGTGCTTTTGCCACATATATCTTAGAAAGTATGGAAGAGATGCATACCCTTGTCAATTCTAAATGGCCCTGATCTGTTATTACCTATTTTTACATAAGATCTCATACGCGTATATAGATTTTGAATAGTTTTTACAATGATTTATAGCTGTTTCTTGGAGTACTGCCACTAATTTCGTAATGGATACGTTATCGTAAGCTTCCTTTGAGTCTATATACAATAAATGTGTTACCTTAGCCTCTATATCGTGTATCGATGTTACAACGGCCATTTTCTACTCTTCTGATATATTTCCACCATTGGCGCGTTTTGTAAACACGTGCGCTCGAGAAGAATACACCTTTTCAGTTCAATTTTTAAGTAGTTCTGCATTTATTTTCTCTGGTCCCGCTGCTCTGCCATTTTTTAGATGTTCACTTGCATTTTTTTCTGCATTTTGTTCCATATGTATTTTTTTAACTATGATTAGAGCTCCGAAACCCATTCTTTGTTTATCCTCACATTTCTAATCCCAATGTTTTCTTATTCTTTGTCTTGTTTGTCATTTTTTCTTCCCTGTACTTTCTCAAGTCTTCCTTGTATTTAGTGTTCAACCACTTTTGATATAATTGATTTGCAAAATTACTAAATATATTTATTTACTATTTAGGATTGAATTGAATTAAATTATTAAAGATTACGGCATCAGAAGTTTCTCGTTCATACGATTGAGGGCGCTTCCAAACGACGGTTAGCTTTCAAAATGTGTTCGTATTTTCTTCACGAAGTAATTTAAATATAGTGATGGAGACGTGCTATACACTTTGGTATGTGATAATCAGGCATCTCATGTGGATATCATGTTTTTAACCGCACAAATAACGAATATTATACGCAGTGTAATCCCATATTCTCCGATATATTCGAGAATCCGTGCTTCAGCGCTCTATGCTCATGTAGTTCCATAATCACCTTGGTTAGGCATAACAGCGAGGAGAATCGCAAAAAAATGCGAAATATCGCAAAAATTATAAGCGCCTCTCCATCTAATTGATAAAAATGTATGAATTTTTTCTTAGGTATTTTATCATGCTTTCCACATTCATATTATCAATATATTTTGAATGACTGACTCTGATTTTTGGTCTATTCGTTATTTATTAATATCAATAACATTTTTCAAGTGCCATTTTTTAGTAAGATGGAAGCTGTGACAATAAGTATAAGTTTATAGTGAGTAGGACAAGATACACAATTTCTCGTATACAGAAAATTCTATATACCACTGTACACAACTATAATTATCAATTCACAATTTGTTTAATTATATAAAGTGTGTTTAATATTCATATTTACATAAATTCCTAAGTTTACAATAACTACCCTTTAGATGTTTAACAATATTATGAACGTAATTTTAATTTCTATTAACCTTGTCCTTTGGTTAGGGTCAACCTTAGTTCATATCGACTTTTTGTGACTTCCGGGGTTAATATCCACCACAAAGACTCTGTATTAACCGCACCAAACTGACTCACTATTGATATTCTCAGAGAATTGTTCTCCCTGTCAAAAATTTCAAGTTTCAGGGTAAGTCAAGCATATTTTGGCGGACTACAGATTATATTTATTTATTATTATCAATAACATCTACTTCCAGCTCTTCCCCCTATTTTTTTAGTAAGAGAGAAGTAGAAGACAATAAGTTTAAGTTTATAACAAATGAGACACAATAATACCCAACTAGCTAGACATTTCTATGAACCACTTCATACTTTTATAGCAATCAATTCTCGCCTTGTTTATTTCTACAAATTGTGTTTTATATTCATATTTACTTAAATTTCTAAGTGTACAATAACTACCCTTTAGATGTTTTACAATATTATGAACGTAATTTTTATTTCTATCAACCTTGTCCTTTGTTTAGATTCAACTTAGTTCATATCGACTTTTTGTGACCTCCGAGGTTAACAACCACCCTAAAAACTCTGCATTAACCGCACCAAACTTACTATCTGTTGATATCCTCAAAGAATCGTGCTCCCTGTCAAAAATGTCACGTTTTTGTGTCGGTCAAGTACATTTTGACGAATTGCAGACGATAGTCTAGCACATGCAAGAAATTTAATCTGAAATTTAACCTTGAGGAAGCAGTTGAGAAAGTCTTTGAGTTCCTCAAAGCTACTGATACAAGTTATACTCTGTGCCTACAAAATTCTTGTAATGTTTAAGTGGGAGTTGCGTCTCCCACCTTCAGATGTAGAAGAAGGTAATCATAAAGACGAGAATATGTAACCAGTCTTATTCTCTATCGTTAGAATTATACATCAATAAACAAAAAATAAACTAAATACACTCTTCATCATTTTAACCAATCTGTCCTTCGAATACAAGCAACACTGTGGTTTTAATCTTTTGTTAGCAGGTTGAAATGTTTCCTTCTAGACATGGTACTGTACCTTTGTAGTAAATATCTAGTCCACAGTTTGTACTAGGAAACCATATTATAGACGGTATTTTGACGGTTCAACTAAGATGGTAAAAAAGTAAGAAGTAAAAATGATGTATATGAATACAGCATTTACTACTATTGTCCGCCGATTACTAGGTTATCGCCTTTAGGGACTGAAGAGTTTACCAGTTCAAGTATTTAATTCTGTCTAATTTGATATGTGAAAAGAAACTCAAGGTCTGGCCTAGCTTTACGCTTGAAAACATTTATTTATGTTGCTAAATATAAGTTTCTCAAGCAGCTTCGGAACAACAGATAGTAAATTGTGGGGCTTTACCTATCTATTTCTAAGATTATTTCTACGATCACCAGACTTGTTTGTCTTGAAATCTTCCATATTAATCACTATAGGTATATCGGTAATGGCACATTTTATCACTACTTATTAACAATTATTCTAAATGGTGGACCCATTTTGCAAAAATTCGTATTTATTAAAGTACATGAATAATTTTCACACCAATGGAAAGAGGTAGTTTCAAAGTTTTTTTTAATGTATTCCAAGATTTCAATGTGACCTCCAGCAACTGCACGACAAAAACATTTAGGTGTCATCTGTGTGTGTGTCATCCTCTATCATTTATAGCACATTACCGCAAAATTCGAGACGCTTCTCTTTGTCATTAAGCTTGAGAGCCTGCACGATTTCTAAACGGTAGATCTTGTACAGCAAACGCCGTCTCAGATCTTTCCATACAGTTTATTGGGGTATTCCAAGTTTTCTACTAGCTCTATTGTTAGACTCACTTGGGCTGCGATCAAAACTGTCTTCTATCCATCTGACATCATCTTCTGAAACACGCGGTCGGCCTATTCTTTTTCCTTTACACACACTTGCAGTCTCTTTAAATTGATCAAACCAACGAGTAATGCTTTTTCTAGTTGGTGGATTAATACCAAATGCCCGCTGCACTACAATTTTCGACTCACTTCTTGCAAACTCAATAACATAGAACACCTTGTGCTCCACAGTCGCCATCTCACTCACAATGGCAGTAACAGAGAATGGCGGCCTATTTGAGTTCGCACAACTCCGAAAAATACACTGGGTATTACTACGTTGGAATTAATGGAATTGTTGGTAACATTCCTACTGAACACACAGTTTACACCAACACTCACAATTACAATGTCTGACGCGCTTTTCGTCTTCGGCGACTGAAGGTAAAACATGGTAGTTAAGTGCAGTGGTAGATATAAGAGTAGCCACAATTGCTGAAGAATATTTACAGCTTATCCCCAAAAAAATGAGGTTTGAACGAGATTGGTAGGCGTATAATCTCTATCTCGTATTAACTCTTAGAAACCAGAGATCTAGACGATCAATCATTGGTCAAACTTTTCTGTAGGAAATTTAGCTGTCGACAGAACCTTCCAGAATTCCACATAAATACAATCAAATAAAATACTGGAATTTTTATTTTGTCAACACCGAATAACTTAATGACATCTTATGGTTTCGCATAATAAGAATAGTATTAATTCACTTTTGAATTATGCAGCAGAAACCAATGTAAATGCGAAACATGAGTCAAGTGGAAATACTCACATTTCTCGGTAGAGTTCTATTGCAATCTTTTTTCCAAATGAAAAAAATTGTCATAGAAATAAATGAAAAATTCCCGAAGCGTTTTTATAAACTGAAATTCGGGTTGGAAAAAGTAATTATTTGTTTGCGACAAAAAGCAACGAATTTGTAATATTTGAATTATTTTCCATACCCTGAAGTATACCTTGAATTAATCGATTTCAACTTCACAGGCACATCCTCTTATATTTCAATTACTTATAAGAATGGGTTCAGAAATATGGAGTTTCTCCCACTTATTAGAAATATTGTTTGAATTAATCAAATTTCTAAGTGGCTGTAAAACGAAAAAAATATCATATACAATGACGTCATTCCAAATATAAATCCTGATACCTCATACATACAATTGCTCAAACTTATTAGCAGCGCATTTGAACACAAACTTGGCGTGATACAATGTAGTATTCAAAATAATAGACATGGACCGTTTGTTAAAGAATGCCATCGATCTCAAATTTTCAGATACAGGAAAATTAGAAAGGTAGATGAAGTTACTAAACTGAACTGGACTTAACAGTAAAAGACTAAATTGAGGTACTGTAGACGCGAGTATGTAGTGCACTGATACGGCGATGCCCAGTCGTCATTCCAGAAACTTATTTCGCTTCATCAAGAACCTAAAGCATTTTGCGCGCGTTTGAATCGCTTTGTAAACGCATTAGAGTCTGTACAAATGCACTAATAAGGCGATAAAGACTCGTTGTCATAACCGCGAATGTATTTTGGTTAGGTTAGGTTAGGTTGGGTTAGGTTAGGTTAGCTTAGGTTAGGTTAGGTTAGGTTAGGTTATGTTAGGGAATCGTTTAATCGAACAAACCCGTGGTACTTTAGCCTATTCTAGACGAGCATTTTTTTTCGGCACCGTTAACCGGCGATTGAATAGCTAACTATTCTAGAGTATTGATAAAATTCCTCAGGTTTGCTATGAATTATAACGAAGTTGAGTGTGTTGAGGTTAGACGGTATACCTAGCTGGTACAAATCGCTTCATCTGAGGGATTTTTCATCGACATAGGGAAAAACAACAACCACTCTAGACGACCTTCGACCAGCACGATCAACGAAAATGTTCCGCTAGCTGTAAGTTTATTAAACAGGGTTTGTACGATTGATATCAGGATGATAGAAGATTTAACCATGAGGAAAGTGTGGAGAAGTTGTTGCGGCGAGTGTTGTCAGAGTAGCAAAAGCGCAACCGGAAAGGGATATGTCAGGATCCTCTTGGCTCTACCAAACATTTTTCTGTTCACGTAAATAAAATCGACGCTCATGAGGAAGCATAACGACTCGGTAAAGGCGGTCCAACAGGCCGTGACGCAGGAGCTGAACAGCATTCCGATCCAGACGTTTCTAGAGGTGTACAAAAATTGTGAATTTTCTTGGCAATAGTATGTGGATAAGGGAGGATCCTATTTTGAAAAATTTTTACTATTTTCGTAAATAAATATTTTAAAAAAATGAGTCCTACTACTTTCAGAACAGACCCTATATTATAATTCATTTGAAGTTGAATATTTGATACATATAGTTGAGTATTTTATTTCCTTGCAACAACTTTATGGAAGACTGTGGTTATATTGGTTAAATATTTCTGATTTTAAAAAAGATCTCCAGTGCCGAGTTAGACTTTAATGTGAGGTGAAGCTAGCCTTTGGACTCGAGATTATCCACTGTTGATATAAACATTTATTCCATTGTAAATATTTTTTTGGAATTGTCTTTAGATATCTCGCCACTAGATCTTCTCTACGTTTAGATACATACTCTGGATATGATGCTGGTCAGGTTCAGATATATGCCAAATGAGCAGGGTCTCTGACGGACTCACAGTCCCAAAGGATGTCGTCCGAGGCGTTGAAACACAACTTGATGCTCTTCCGGATTAGATCAGCAAATGAGCAGAGGTGGAGGCGTTAAATGATAATGATACAGTCAAAAAATTGTCGCACTGCATTTTCAACATTTCCTTTAGATTTAAATTTTTCTCATGCAAGAATTTCGTCATGGATCTTAATAAATAGTAATCAGACGCTGCAAGGTCCGTAATAAATGATGGATATGGTAGGAGCTCAATACCACCAAGTCTTCAATCATTTTCCGATCTTGTGTTCTGAAGGCAAGTTGTTTCCTCTCATTTTGTTTCTGTGTTTCAGGTCTCAAGATGTTGCTAAGGTAACGCAATATTTTGTTTACGTATGGAACTGATCTAGGCTAACTAGATATCAATACATCTTCGTAAGTGAGTATTTAGTATTTATTTCAGCTGATTGAGGGCGCTCGGTCCTTAAACTGATTCGAAATTTGACCCGCGAACAAAGCTGATATATATGAAAAGCTAACTTATTGTTGCTAATTTTTGATAACTATGTTAGCTTTAGATTAAATCGTATTTATTAGAATATCGTTGTTCTTGCACATTAATATGGATAATCCAATTTATTTTGGACTCTACCACCACGCTAAATCTACTTTTAGTAAAAGTTAGCAACACTACGAAGTAAAAAATTCATTTTGTGTAAGAATTACTAATACTTCTACGTATAAAATTTTTTCCTGATTCTCCTCGTATAAAATGCATTTATTTCTCGATACGTTATTGATTAGATCGGTAAAACTATTTATCCGTTATCACTGAAATTAAGTATATCCTAATAAATCTGGATAAAATCCTAAATTATTATGGAGACATCATTAGAACGAGAGTCGAAATTCATCTAACTCGACAATGTTAATTAACGGAAATATATCCATTCTCAAGACATTTCTTGCAAGATAGAGAAATCATTATCGAAACTATTCTATCTAAACTTAATTGAATACTTACACGATACTACACACCGTTAATCGAGATTTGGTCAAAGCCATTGGGATACAGCAAGAGTATAAACTTAGATTATAATTCTAAATATCTTGTTTACCCCCGTAGCATTTTTAAGACTTTGGATGTACAATCAAAAATTTGAAAGTGACATTCTAATATAGTCTACCATTATTGAAAATGATTTAGATATCGAAAGAAAGCTTCATTAGGATACAGGGAGAGTAGAAACTTAGTTTATAATTCTGAATGTCTTGTATACCCCCGTAGCATTTTGTAGACTTTGGATGTACAATCAAAAATTTGAAAGTGACATTCTAATATAGTCTACCATTGTTGAAAATGATTCAGATATCGACGACATGATAAAATCACAAGTAAAACTTCAACTTTAGTTGACCATTCAAGAATACTGGCAGCAGGTTTGGAAAATAAGCAGAGCAGGTTTTTAAATCTCACTTAATCTGTTCGAAGAGAAAAAGCCAATCGATCCATCACATTTAACGTAATGCTTCAATAGCATCATACAGGACCGTGATAGAAAGTGGGAATCAACTCGAATACTACAAAGCCAGGTTCTCATTAAAAAAAAAGGCGCTTCGGTGTTATTTATGGAGTAGACGCGAATTAAAAAAAATGCAGTTTAACAAAAGCACTTGAAAATCAATGAATATTGAGATTTAACTTAACATAACTGGATTATATGTAGTTAGATTAGTAGAAAGTTGACAGCTTCATCCAGGGCACTGAATTTTCTATTTCGGCTTTCGGATATTATTCTGTTAATGTTTTATTAATTAACAAGTAGTTTGAATCAGATTTGTTTAAAAACCAGTAGCACAACAAAATTATTTACTTATAGCAGCAATTTATCTTATGGTTCGATATTGATCCAAATGCACATGCTGGATACCTGGAAATCGTTAATGATTAAGCTCGCAAAATGTGGGACGGGGAGATAGGATGCCGAAAAAGCCATTTTTGCCAATTGTTAGAAGATACTATTGACATAGGAATCAGAACCAAAACGTATGAGCAACCAGAAGTGATGTTACGATATCCAAAATGAAGAGAAAACAGAAAATATTCATGAACTTTTCCTGATATTAGCACAAAACTTTCCAAATAAGAATTGCAAAAATTTAACAAAGACGGAAATGTTAAAACATAAGTTATAAAAGATAAAAGGGTGGAATAATGGTTAGGTAGTTACCTAAGTTTCCAAATTTGAAAAAAAAAAGATGAAACAATGGGCCTACTATCAATCTAGGTCGAGGTTGCCTGTGTCAACCTAACATAACCTGCATCTGTTTGGGTGTACATTATTATTATCTCTCGTAACATGATTTCCATTTCAAATATTATTTTAATATATCAAATATAATATTTTGTCAAAATTTAATCTAATATTGATAGCGGTAAACCAAGTTAGGACTAAAGTAAGATATTCTAGGTGTAACTTGAACAAGAGGATTATGTAGATTAAGTTATACAAGATTATTATTATAGAATTGATTTACATCGTGTCTACATGTTCCAGTATATATGTAAATCTAATATTATTTCAAAATTCCATTCAATACTTGATGAATTTTAATGATTTAATTGTATTTATAAACCTTCTGAGACCAGGAACTTTGATTTGATTATTATTTGACTGAAAAAGATGAATCCATTGAAAAAGGATAAAATAGAAGATTACTGTATATTCTGAGCTTGCTGAACGTTGAGTCGAAGCCATCGCATACAATATGATACTCCGAAAATCAAAGCGTCTTTTTAGTATGATTATTTAATAAACACAGTGAACATTATGAATCACCCTCTATACAACGTATTATTTACTTTATAATATGTTTGGGAACTCTATTACCAAACTTTAGCAAGTTTGAATTGTTTTTGATATCATATAAACCAAACAGAAACTATAGTTATGATGATATTGTTGAGAAATGACCTAATGTAGATGTTTTAGAATATATCGATAAACAAGTTTCATTTCTGAGCCGTAAATTCTTCAAAGTAAAGCGCTACAGAATGCTAATTCATTTCTGTTTTCTTAGAAAGAACCGCTCAACTTTTTTTCAATTTCAAATTGAAGTTCAAGTACAACAAATAGTCTTTGTATATATAAATTGCTTCCACTCGATTGGAAATTAATAGAAGACTTTCATGTTTTCTTTTGGAATTTGCAAGAATTCAACAATCCCGTTGAGAAGCATTTAAATTCAGACTTTATTTCACTCCCATCCAATTTGAGACTTCAATGGAGTTGTTTAAATACCGAGATAATTAAAAATATTTTTTTATCGTGAGACCAATCCAGAGCGTATATTTCCACTGACGTCGTTCAATCCGCACGATGTTAACATTCTCAATAAATAATTTGGACACTAATATGCGCATCCACCCCCCTCACACAGAGCAACTAACAATCGAAATACTATTATTAAGAGATGAATTCAACAATGTTTGATAACATTTATCTCCTTATCAAAACCCAACCTACACGTACGTATAAATGAGAACATAAGAGGTTTTTTCCAAGCCATTAAAAAACCGTCCTTGGTACGGTGATGATTCTGCGCAATAGATATTACGTGTTCCAAGCGGACAGTTACCGTTTAACGAACGAGTCTGTTTTGTGTTCCAACCGAGTTGTGAACCGTTTCCAGATAGTAAGTATTGTTACCAGAACTGTGCATAACATTTATATTCTTCCAATAACCGTTCCAAGAACGGTCCAGGCTGGAACACACCTCGAGAAATTAAGTTTCATTACACAGTAAATTGTTTAAAGCTGAAAATGTATTCAAAATGATTGAAATTAGGTGAAAAGATGATACTATATGAACAATAATAATAAATGAATGCTAGGTTGAGCTTCCACCAAAAATGTTTTAACATCTTGATCTTCGCTTCAGAATACCATCTATTAATTGGCATAAAGAAGTGGCTCGTGGTCTTAGTACAACAACTGGGTAGTTTGACTTTTTTGGAAAATAATGTTACATTGGTGGCACTAAATATGTTTAGAAATAGGTATCTCTTAAATCATAATAATTCTTGTTACTACAACCAGGTATTTCAAGTTATCTAATTCTTGCCGAACCAAGAACTCACTAAATCCAGTTATCTAGTTGTTCAATTAACATATTATAAATTACATGTTTTTGTATGCGGTATCAAAGCTGTGAAAAATTTTTGAAAATTTTATTCATAACAACACAGAGAGAGTTGTGAAAAAAGTTACTACTACTGAGGCATCAAGACGAAACTATACTGTTTGTTTTTATCTGCGAACAGAAACCCAACAGAAAGTAAAGGTTTGCAAGACCATGCTTCTAAACACACTAGGTATTCCTAAAGGTGTTGTTGACATTGCCGTGACCAAAAGAACAAAAGAAAATACACATTATAGCCGATTTGACAAAAAACGTGAATATCTTCACCCTTCGATCTTCTGTTTTAAAATTAGTTTTTTTTTTAAATTTTTAAAAGAAACATAAATTTTGACGTTTCGACTTTTCTTTAAGTCTTTATCAAAATATCTTTATCTTCCAAACCGTGCTTCTTTTGTATAATATTTAGTTTTTATTTTATTATTGATTTTAATAAGTGTCATGTCTTAAGGAAAAGTCGAAATCAAAATTTATCTTTTTTTAAAAAGTTATGAAAAAAAAACTAATTTTAAAACATAAAAGACCTAAAATCAAGAACATTTAGATGAAATTAATTATATTACTGGATGATATGGATATTGATGTAGTGTTTTTCAGAAGATACGTTGACGACTGTTTAGCAGTAATTCCTAGTAACAAATGCAATACATTCATTGATAACTTTAATAAATTTAACCCAATTCACTTTGGAAATTGAAAACAACAAAAAATGAATATGAAACTTATTAAAATCAATAATAAAATAAAAAAAAATCACAAAAAACAGTGTCGTTATAAGATTAACAGATAGAGCATTAAAATTAACTTCTACAGAATATCACCGTGAAGTAATAAAAAAACTCAAAAATACTTTGAAGAATAATCAATATCCAGAAAATAAAATTGATAAAATCATCCGACATCGTACATATAAATTACACAATAAGAATAATATAAATCCAACTACACAAATAAATTCAAGTAAAGAAAAAAATACATATATAGCACACTCCCCTATACATACCAACTATCAGGAAAATTGAAATACATTTTATCAAAACATAACCTCAATATAAGTCATAGATCACACAACACATTATCACCTCTATTCACTAAATTAAAAACAAAACTAAAGACACTAAGAAATCAAATATTATATATTCCATACCATGTCTGAATTGCTCTAAAAATTATATAGGAATGACTACACAATATTTAGATAACAGAATAAATGATCACAAATACACCAAAAATTATATAATTACCATAATTTGATCAATTAGTTTATTTCAATCTACCTGGTATAAAATCGTACTAATATGTTTTTATCTATTCTACAAATATTTTAATCATCATTTATTAATTATTCTTTCAAAAATGCTCCCAAGGAAGAAGTGAAACGTTAAGTTATACATATAAATGTAATATTTCGACTGCCCTAAAAGGCATCAATACCTTATTTGTATGAAGTACAAAACCTAGCGTTGAAGGATTTGAGGAAACTTACCAGTTATATCTTTTGGCAATGAAGCTAGGTGAAGAAAAATGATAGGGAATGGGAACATCGAAACCGCATGTCTGTTGCACTTTTGATGTGCAATAACAGATTCTAGAAATAATGCCCTCTTTTACAAGCAACGATTTAAGTCATTCAACTTCACAATATACAATGTTACTTCACAACAAAAAGATTGTTTTATTAGGACTGAGGAAAATGGAAAAAGGGGCAGTTGTGAAATAGCAACATATTTGTACAAAAATTTACAGTCACTTCCCCCAGAAATTAGTCACATATCGTGTTTCAGTGCTCGATTCGGAGGACAAAATTTAAATAGATTTGTTGCAGAAATGTGTACGGCGGCTGCCGTACAGGAGTTACTACATTTAAGTACCATAGATTCAAAGTTCTTGGTTGTTGGTCATAGCGAAATGCATGTATGCCTCCCGCTATAACTACCAAACAGTAGAGAGTCGGAAAAGTAAACTGGCCGGCAGACTGGAAAACAATTGCTCAAAGTGCGAAATGAAAAGAAAACAAACCTCACATTATCCATGAAATATCCTTTGCTAATTTCATAGACTGGAAAGCCTATGCCGATAGTTACTTGACAATTCGGAAAGAAGATGTAAATGGTATGGTGGTAAGCTGGCAAAAAATGTGTTTGCTAAACTTTTGTAAAGAGCGTCTATTTTCTATAATATTTAAAAAACTTTTAAGGAGAGTTTAGAACCCTTGACTGTACCAAAAGAACGAGGAACAACAGTAATTTTCGACTGGCTGAAAAAAAGTGTATGTGGAATCATTGCCAATATCAAACGAAAAGTATATCAATATACAACTGTTCCTTCAACAATAAATTTGGAATAAACCATTTTATGGGAATATTCCTCACAAAGAAAATACCAAAAATACGAAATCTAAAAACTCAAGACCAAGAACTTGGAAAGTCTGGATCTGTTTGGATCTGGGAGTGACTACTTTTTTATAATTTTTGTCATTATGAATTTTAATCTGAAGTTGTATGTTCATGTAAATTAGTTTTTTAATCATTTTGCGCTATTTTCTATAGATAAAATTTTGTTTTTTATGTTTTTGTAAGATCGAGCTTATTAAAAACTGGGAACCTTGATAAAATATTGGATAACTCATTTAGACTTCAAATTAATAAAACGCTGAGAAGAAAATCTGAAAATTACTGTTTATTTAATGAACAAACACAATAACTACCAATTATTCGAAAATATTGATTTTTTTTTTAGATCCCTAGTTGTTGTTGTTGAAGCTACAGCATTTTGGTGACTACGAGGAGCTTGAACATATATCTGCATAGGGTGTTGACAATACAAGAATTATTTGAACTGCATTAACTTTCGTATTTCGTGTAAAATTACATAAATAATGTACCTGAAATATAACATGAAGTTGAATTAGGAACTAGATTATGTGCGGTATGGGGAAACCAAATGGAATAAATTCGTTAATAAAGAAATGAAGGCCCGTTGGGAAAAACTCTGGGATATGTCAATTTGTATTTTTAAGTTCGTTTTATATAAAAATGTGATGTGATAATCGCCAATATCAATTTTCTTATCTAAAATACAACGTCGTATATATTATTTATATTTTGGATTCTCCAGAAAATTTTAGACATAATTGATGTACAATTTTTCTATAATTTGATATGTTCAAACTAAAAATCACAGCATATATCGAAGAACACCGATTGGTTTACATTTACATTGAGCTGTTATTTCAAATATTTTCCTTTTCCATATAATTTTATCATTCAAAGAATATTGCAAGTCTTAAAATATCAGTCAATCTTAGTCTCATAATTGATTTCGGTTTTTCCATATACGCTTTTTTACTTTTCAGGCATCACTCGTACAACTCCACGATCAACTAAATGTTCTATTTCCTAGTAAATTAGGTAGGATAAGACACTTAAGAAACACATGTAATATTACTTATTGAGATCTCATTAAATTCGTGTCACATCAATTCACCGCACGACAATTCATCGCAATAGAAATTGATTGCACAGCCAATATTATTGGTATTATTTTCAATTTACTGTCTTCTTATTCTGCTGGTATTTGTCTATCGAATCCTATCGACGACTGTTTGCTGCATTGAAAAGCTAGATCTTCATTCGACCTCAATAATGATGGATTTTAAGAAATCCGTACAAACGAAATATCCTGCTACACATATAAAAGGTTTCCTTTATCACTTTAGCCAATGTGTCTGGAAGCAGATCCAGAGTTGTGGACTGCAAAAGCGCTATCTGACGAAGCTGGATTTTTCACGAATTTGCAACATTAATTCATGTTTCCCAAAAAATAATTAGGTTAGGTAAGGTTTGCATACGATGAAATGGCGTGTGATACAATGTCGTAAGTTCCAATGAATGATAATACAGAAAACAGATAATCTCGCATACTCATTGATTTTCTTGAACCCTGCATCCATGATAATTTGAATCTTCTTCTTTTCTCTTTCTCTGTGTTCTCTTGTGAGATCCATTTCATTATGTCTTTCAGTTTTATTTTTCCTTTTATTGTGTCGTTTCTTATCGATCTACCCTTGACGTTTCATTTGTTGTTCTTAAGCTTTTCTTAGACAAGGCAGTCAAGCTACGCAACCTAGTCGCACCCCATCCAATCAACCCCACTGGCAATCACTGGCTGTTGCGTTCCTGTGTAGCGTAAACATATTACTACACAGGTCGGCTAATTGCTAATTAAAAGGTTTTTCACTATAATCCATTCGGAAAGAGTGTAGAGTAATAAATCAATCCCTCTCCTGGCCACCATAGCCGTAGTCACATTTAAGAACAATTTATTATTTTATTTTATCAAACCTTACGAAATGAATCCAACATTTATTTTCTGAGAAATTTATTGCATCAAGTTCAAATTTCCAACTATGTTTACTTTTCCGCCAAAACAATTCCTTTGAGGTATTTTAAGAAAGGAATGATGTTGACAGGTAAATATTTCACGCCCTTTATAGTATGTACCTATATCAGACAGGTTAATTTGAAAACGATTTGTAAAATGTTTTCTGGGAAAAATAATAATTAGGTATTTTTTATTTTGCAAGAGGGTAATAAAAGATTAAAATATGAGGTATACTTAAATGGTTATTGACAAGTCTCAGTTTAAGAAAAAGTCCTATAAAGAAAAATTCCCAATACACAACTGCATTTCTAGCGCAGTGTTTTTCAGAGAAACGTTTACAAAACGTTAGTGAATATTAAATATGTCGACTTTTGAAAATTATGTTCACGAGAAAGCAATGGCTTTAAATGTATTTGGTGCATTAAAATATCAGTTCCCTTCAGTGAGTGTAGATGATCTAACAAGTATGTGTTCGAAGATGACAGGTCAAGGAAAATCAACCGTTTACAAACTTCTTAAGAAAAGAAAAAACAAGTGGATGTTTCAGTGGTCCAAAGTCTCGGTCAGGAAGGTCAAAAAAAAATTCCTACTATTGATAAAATTTTGGCGACCTTTTTGGAAGACGGATGGCCACTAATCAGCAGAAATAAGCTTTGGCAGGTTCTACATGAAGTAAATTTTTGTTGGAAAAAACAACGTAAAAATATGACAGGATAGAACGGTTAATATTTTAGACAAATTTTCTTGGAGGGACTGTCAACAGGATTGAGAGCCCCATCAGGGAAAGGCAGACGATTAATAGTAACACATATTGGCAGTGACAGTGGTTTTGTTAATGGTGGCCTACTGTTATTAGAATAAAAAAACCGGTGACTAACACGAGGATGTGAATGCAGATGTGTTCGAGGAATACATCATACAAATGCTAGATTTTATTCCAGCCGGATCTTTAATTGTTCTTGACAACGCCAGTTACCACTCGAGACAAGTTGAAAGTCTACCTACGACGTCATGGAGACATGACTTTTGTCAATTGTCAAAATAAATAAAAGTCCCCACAAGAAATATAATATTGATGAAGTGACAAGAAATCGCCAAATTTAGCTTTAAAAAACGTTACTGCTGAAAACTGGCAAAAATGCATTCAGCATATTATCAAAGAGGAAGAAAAAATGTGGAAATTAGACAACATTATTGATCAAACTGTAGAATCTCTCATGATTAATCTCAGCTATCCATCCAGATTCTTTCCATTACTTTATCCTATTTCCTCTATATGGACAATCTCCTAGTCTTGTTCAACCGTCTTGCTTAACTCGAAACTGTCTCATAAACAAATTTCAAGTTATTATTTCAAACTTATACTTCTTGAGGAGACGTGAATGTGTAACTAATATTTATAAAAGTTGCAGAAACTTGCGGTTTCTACAAATTGGGGATCAGTGTCTTTTTATCATAATAGATCCAATCTTGTATGAGTACCTATAAAATAACTAAATATAAGATCGTAAAATCAACCGGCTGACGGATCAATATATCTACATACTACGAGAGACGAAATATAAAATGGAAAATTCGTATACGGAGAGAAAAATTTATTTTAATAAAATTATACTATTGTAGAGATTGCTATTTCAAAACGCAAAAAAATCTTTTAAAGGTTTTAGTGCTAGCATAGATTGATTAGATCTATGAAAATTGTCTGAAAAGATAGTTACGCATGCTATTGAGAATCATAAGTGAGTTTCTACACCAGCATGAAGTTTAGGAAGGAAGTTGTTTATAGAGGTATAACATTGTGACTGAATTGTTAAAAATGATGCAGATGCAGCAGATATGGGAGAAAAATGATTATTCCTAGGTAGGTAATGTACGAAATTTGTGACCCAAAAAATGTAAACAACAAGTACGATAGTTGCTATTTCCTTCATTAAGTTAAACCACTTCAATATAGGCACATAGACATCTTCCGATCTAGTGTCTGATTTTTCGTTCTTTTTCTGCTTGTCCACTTTTAGGTTGTAGGTACTTCGAAGAGATTTTATTTTTGCGTTGACTTTAGCAATATCAAAATCGTCCAACTTCATTTCATCTAAAAGTTTCCTAAGCGCCGTTTCCCTAGCGAGTCTGTTTTTGTATAATGGATCAAACTGGTTCCATAAACATTATTTTTCTCTGTAGGCTTAAACAAACTTCACATCTAAATCATAGCTTCATTTTTTCGATGGCATAATGAACTCAATCGCAAAGCTGAAAACGTAACAAAAGGCTGTGATTCACACGATTCCAGTGAGTCACGCCAGCTCGAGTTTTTGGTGGTGGGGAGAATTGGTCTGGCCTGAAACCTACTCATGAGGCCAGTTGACTGGAGAGACTTTTTTCCACTGGACTGGAGCGCCACTGGACGCCAGTGGAATACACACGAGGAGTGCTGCTGGCACCAGTGAGCTGGCTTAAGGCATAAGGAACGTCTACTGGCCTCGTGTAAATGCGTCCTAAGTGTTATAGAAGAATATGTATCTTCGTTGATTATTTTAAAATGTGTAATTTGATGCTGGGTACTATATTTATGACAATTTCGCTTAATAACAAATCTAACAAAAGTTGATTTATAATTATCAACACATAACCTAACTTTATTCACATGTTTGAGAAGTAGTATAGGTTATATTAATATACCATTCAAATAGGACGTGAAAAATTAAATCTGACACGTGTACATGTGGATAATAATGCATTAAGACGCCTAATCAATGCCAGTTTTCATGATTTTCACTCTTTGAAGCTAATCGATGGAGTGTTCTCGGATATACCTGTTTCGCTGTCGTGTAGTTGATTAATATTTCCTTTATTGACTGAGAAAATAATTGATACACACCTCGAATTACCAACAACATTATGGTAATTTATGTAATCTGACTTTTGAAGGTTGGATAACTTCTCCAAAGTTTCCCTTTTCGCTGTTACACCGTTAAAACAAAAAGTATATTTTCAATAACTTCATTAAGAGTTGCCGGTTTAACGACATCGTCCTTCTAATGATGTTTACATCGGATCAAATGTAATTTCGAGTCATTAAATAATTATAAAGTTCATAAAGAAGATTAGAAAGATTTTGACGGTTTCGTTCCCTGTATTTTTCTGTTAATTACAGATCAATAATTAGTGAACCAATTTCTTAAACTTTCTGCAGTATAGGTTATGTGTAAATGAGATAAAAGTTCTTATGAATTACCAATTTATTCTTGTTGTGACTAGCAACAAGACAAATGTCGAGTATAAAAAAAATATAACAACAAAATGACTGGTGCTATCAAACTAGAATTATGGGAAGGCAGTAACATGTTTTTAAGACATAATACCTCGAATTAAGCTTTTCACTGCTTAAGGCGAATATTCTCGATCATGGGTATGTTGCTCGAGATAATTAGCATTTCAAAATTAATACCTACATATTTATATAATACTTGGAAATTTGGCAACACTGCTCTACAGTTGATCAGGTAAAAAAATCCCTCCACGAAAGCAATACGTACTATACCATTTTTGAAATGTATTTATTGCATTTGCGGTGTAGTTATGGATCATATTATGCCAAAAAAAAGTTTAAACCAACAGTTAGAAGACATTTTAGCGATGACACTGTCAGAGAAAATGACAAATTATCGCACACAGACAAATTTGCAAAATCAACATGAATGTAAAGCTTTATTTTAACTATAAGCCATATGCCACGTGTGAAGTTTATTGGTAAAATACAAGAAACTAGTCGTCAAATATTAAAACCAACATACATTACAGATCATTAAACTTATTATGGGAATTATTGATCAATCAGATGCTTCTTCCACCAGTCGAGTACATCCCCAAAAGCGATACGAGTGTTGTCACTTAAGTTTTGAGATATGGCAATACTGATGTGAATATGTCAAATCTGACATTGCTATCATTTTTTATGGTTAACGTACACGTTTCCTGTTTTAGTTGTATACATATACTTGAAGCATTCATCTTGGTCAAAAAGTGGAATTGAATCGCACATTTCCGTGCGATAATTTCCTATAACTTTCGACGTGGATCAAATCTGCAGCAGTGTGTCGATCGACTTCGACTGTAGGTGATGAATCAATATCTCGAACAACCGTGTTCCGCTGGTTTTTCGAATTCAATCGTAGTCGCACATCGCTCCAGGATAAATTTCATGCAGGTCGTCTAAAATCGACTGTTGTGCCAGAAAACATCGATGCTGATATTGCAAGATCGTCATGTGTATTTGGGCATTAATTCCACTCGCATACATTCAAGATTGGAGAAACATTTGGCTGTCAAAAAGATTTGCTAAATTCGACAAAAGTTGTTCGCGCACGAAGCGCTTAGAATCAAAGGGAACACCAGCATTTGTTTGTCAAAAGTTTTGGACAAAATCAGGAATACCAATCGCAGAAGAAGAATCATTCTCCACCACGGCAAAGCAAGCTCTCACACATCAGTTCAAACTAGAACGTTTTTAAACCTCCAATGGTTCTTTCTTATTCTCACAGATCAAAAATAAATTGCGATTTCAACGTTTTTCTACACCTAAAGAAGTGGTTGATGCTCTCAAATCACATGTTTTGGAGGTACCTTCAACAATTGATTCAAACCCATGCAAAAGTGTATTGATCTTAATGAAAAATGTTTGGATAAATGAAGACAATGAAGCCATATCTCATTATAAATATTTGTCTATCTCAAAACTTAAAAATAGTATAAATAGTAAATAGTACAAAAGATTTTATTTTCACCGTTCTTTCTTTTCTTTTTGTTTTCATATAGTTTGATATAGATGCTTACTTGCAATCTTTTATGTAATTTGTATATATTTTATCGCAAAACACATATTGCTATACTGCTTCAGACGGCTATCCTCGACAAATGCCCATGGAAAGGGTCAAAGAAGATAATGAACAGCTACTACCATGAGAAATAGTTCTCCCAACGATTATTCTAACATTTACGTGCAAATGTCTTACATTTCACGACGTTCTCCATGACGGCTGTTCAACTTTCTATGTTTATCTACGCTGAATACGAAATTACGCCACAGTTATTGATAGTGAAACTTGAAGCTCGGTGATTCAATATCAACCCCGTTAAACTGAATGGAGTTGTATAAGAATATTGGAAATTTACGGGAAGCATTAAAGAAGCTATTTTTCATAAACATCATTAGAACGATTTGTTTTTACTGGATTTTCGAAGTTGTAGAGAAAAATATCCCGACTTGCCATACTCGAATGTGATTTTTGGCTTTGTTGTTGGATCCTATTCTTGGACTCAAACTTGATAAACTATTTTTCAATGCGACTGAACTACAAATAAAAATTTGTGACCCGTTAGTTGTTTGTAATGCTCCTACCAGATCTCTTCAAACTGTCTCTCTTCTTCATCTACTTCTTCGTTTTTCAATTCTTCTTATTTTACATTTATATGTCTCGTTTTCCTCACTCATCTTCCTATGAAATGTTTTTGTCTTGCTTATAGTATTCCTCTCTCGATACATCATAATTTCATTTAATTATTGTTGTTCTAATTGTTTTATTGCTTTTTTCTTTTATGCATTTTTTTTATCTTCTATGTTGTTTGTTTTCTTGCAATTCCTATTTTTACTTGTTGATTTTCCTTTATATACCACTCTTTTGTTGGTTCTCTTTCTTCTTTTCCTGATTGTTTTTCTGCTGATTTCAATAAACTTTTTCTATTATTTCCCATTTTTCATCTAGATTTAAAAAATCCTCAACTTGCATATTATTCTATTCTCGTTTCATTCAATAACTTCTTCGCATTTCATTTTATTTTCCTTTATGTTTTTAAATTCATTATTTTTGTTTTTAGTTTAATCATGGTCATATAGCAATCAAAATCAGCGTTAGCTTCTCTATATTTTCCTATCGCTGATTGTTTTCGTTTGTTTATCAGTTTATGGTCGATTTGATGATGTGAACTACTTCGTAGCATTTTTGCAACAATTAAGACAAATAATATTACAAAACATCAGAATTAAACTGGAATAAAAACAAGTAATTGCGTTAACACAGTGTTTGCAATCTCAGTGTTGACATAGATCCGAAGTTCTACGTTAGTAAATGTGATTTTAATGAAAAGAACGTGCCGTATTCACTTAGAAATGACTATTATTGACATTCATTTCTGATTCTATGTATAGTGTTAGTCTATCCACTTCTGGCTGAGAATACTAATGACTCCAAAGACGGAACAATCGATAACGAAGGTAATACTGTATATTTAGAGTGAATTTTCAATACCCCCGATAGCTATAAAATATTGCTGAATACTAATTGAGAAAATCAACGTCGTTTTGAGGGGAGGAACTGATTGTTGACGTGAATTATTAAGATTAAAATTTCTAATAAGAAAAAAAGTTTTTTGGGTGTAACTTTTTTATTGCAGATGAAGTAATATTCGCTCGATTGATTTCATCTAGTTCTTATCTTTATCTAATCTTGTTATGAATTTTTTTATCTTGTCATACACTTTGTTAAAGCCAAATGAAATGAAACATTATTTCGATTAGTGTACGTATTTATAAAAAATCCCAAAGCACCACAAATTTAAATTATAAAAGGACATTCTTCAACGTGAGAATGCGATCCCTACTTTCCACCATCTTCGAATGACAGGTACACACCCATTTTTTTAATAGCAAATATAAACTTGTGATATATCGTTTCCTATTTCTCTTAATTCTGTATTAAAAATGTTATCGTTTTCAAGTTTATTGCATCAATTAAATGCTATTTAATCTTAAATAAAATAATCTTCTAACCTTATTTAATATATCAACCTTCATCGACCTAATCGCAAGTGTTATTCAAATGGAAAGGTTCAGTTGTACACTGCCACCCAAAGGATCTATTGGGACCCCTATCTTGCTACGATTCTGTAAAATCCTGTATTTACAGCTAATCCATTAATTTCACTCCTTTTAAAAAGCCAGAGATCTTCGTAGTGTTTCACACTTCAAGAGAATGTAGATAGAAGTTTCATCTTCTGTACTACAAAATCTTTACGCCGCATTATCTGCTAACTGTAGCGTCTTCAGGTGCCTATTGAAGCGACAGTGCCCCGATAGGACTCCTGTTAGTATTCGTAGATTGTTCTTACTTATGTTGATACATTCAGCAGATCTTCTTTGATTATAGTTTCCCAGAAGAGTCTTTGTCTGTCTTAGCCCCTGTAGGTTGTCCCAATGATTGGTCTCACAATTACCATGTACATCCACAGTAAAATCTTTGTGTTAGAATCCCATATACCCCCTACCAAGCTCCTGCACACCATCAAAGCTTTTGTGGTTTTAATGATTATTTCTTCGTTGTATTTCTTCCAGAAAATTTCACTATCTAGTATGAGTCCCTGATATTTCCCCTCTGATTTCCACTCAATGACTTGCCCGTCTAGCTGGATTAGCTTGGGGTTTAGATTTTCTTCCTGGTGGAAATTAGGCAGGTTCTATTCGGGTTGACGTTTAGGCCCCCCGATCGACACTACCCTTTTGTATAAATGGTGATATACAGTGATATATATCCCCTGGTGATATACAGTCGCCAGGTTGTGATGAACCAAATTCTCTACTTCCATCCTGAAAATGGAAAGGCAATTGTTGTCATTAGTGCCAAAATAGAACAAGGATAAAATAGATATCTGTTACCCTCTAAAACATGAACCTCGAAACACTTCCTCTTTGACGTAAATGCACCTGGGACTATAGGAAAATTCGAGGTTAACAGTAGAACGTTGGTTCTAACGATAACTTCTATATTAAAAAAAAGCCGACAAATGAATAACAAGTCAAGTTATGTTTTGGTCACAAAAAAAGAATTACTATCAGCTAACCTTATTGTGTTAGATGTCTAGTATATGCTGACCAAAGCCGTCACGACATCTTTTACGCTAACATAAATTAAACAGATTACGAAGTGTGAAATCTAAACACAAACGCCTGCACCCGCATTCAAGTTCACGCCGAGTTCACGCTAGACAAATTTTTATGTTCGACGCTCGCGTTCCAGCACATAGCCAATGAAAACAGGTATCCAGCTCATATGACTACGCATGTGAAACAGTCATGACCAAATTTAACGATTTTCTGTTTATTTTCCTGGTGTGGCGTACCTTGGTGTTATTTGTGTTTGTCAATGTCATTTTCTTTTTGTTTTACCAAAGCATAGATGCATAACATTCCAGTGAACTCTGCTACTTGTGCTAATACCATGCTTTTTCTTTTCAAACAATATTAACAAATCATAAAACAAAACGAATGAAACATAGACGAGATTTTGGTTCTACCATGCAAATGAAATGTTTAAATACGAAAAATATTTATTACTATGTGAAATGACATTTGTTTGGTTCAAATAGGACTAGCCAGTGACAAAAGAAAGTCAAAAATGTGTGTGAATTTCAACTCGAACGTAAGCGAGCGAGAGCGTCAGTGTGGGCGCGAACGTAGAGTTTATAAATCTACGTTCGCGTAGCTTATATTGTGGTCATACCTTGGAATAATGAATTTCTTTTATTCGAATTTTACACACTATATTTATTTATTGCTTTACTAGTTCAGAACAATTCTAATATTAAAACTTGTCTCATGTTGTTTATACTCTCAATCACCCTTCCACTTATTATTGAGGATTGTACCCGAAACATTCTATGGAGTTCTCAATTTTGGAATTGTGTCAAAAAATAAGTCCGTCTGTGTATAAGAAACTGATTGTCAGCTGCAGATACACATCGAACAACCAATCAGACAAGTCTGAGGTCCACTAAAACTTTTCTATATTTTCGATGACACTTGATTTTACGCGAGATTGTCTGCAACACTTTTTCGTAATATGAAGGTTAGAACAGTGTGACGAGATATTTGATGCCAAGAAAATTTAGTACAGTTAGTGAAAATTGGTTTTGAATTGTTGGATATTTATAAAACTTTATATTTATAATATAAAGTAATACACAAAATGTAGAAAAAAATCGAACATTTCATTTTGTTGCGTGTCTTTTGACATAAGTCAAAAAATAAAACGTTGAATTTGTCAAAATTACGACGTAATCAATATTCTTTCGCTATATCTTACAGAAATTGTTTCCTGTATCCCCTTCAATATCTGAGTTACGCCAAGACAATAGTTTCCGATAATCTGCTTAATTCTGGTCGGTTATTATAGAGCCGATTATTTGGATGTCTTCACATAAAAAAAAACAAGAGATGCAACATCTTATGACCTAAGCGACCAGTCTATAGATCCACGTCTTCTAATCCACTTTCCATCAAACTGATTATCCAGAAACGAATATTGAGATTATAATATGGTGGTGCACCATTTTGTTGGAACATTATTCTGGGATCCAAGTTTTGCCCATTATTTATCTCCAGAAATGCCGCAATTAGATCTGGAAGCACTGCCATACGAAGATGTTCCAAATATCGCTCAGATGCCAAGAAACTCGCCTTAAGGGTGCAGAGAGTCTCTACCGTGATAATACTGAAGCAGAAGATATTTTGATATCCATTGTGACAGGTGATGAGATAATCACAACTATAGATGCACACAAATTCTTCAACGAGACCGCAAAATTCAAAAGATCCTTCAAGACTCATAAGATTATAGCAACTTTCACTTAACCTAATCTAACCTAACAAATGTATGTTGCTTGTGGTATTAATGCATGGAACAACATTTCAAGCAGATTTATACTGTAAAACTTTACGACGATTACGGAGAGTTTTTTAAAACAAACGATGAGGAATACTGACTTCTAGAATTGTTCTGATCCACGACAATGCCCGTCCCCATAGCACTCATGTAAACCAACGACTCCTTCAGCAATTTTAATGGAACATTTTTGAACACCCACCATACAGTCCTCACTGACTTTCATCTTTTCCCTGAACTGAAACAGTGGCTTGGAGGAGAGTGCTTCCAAACTGACGTGGGGCTCAAAGAAACCGTCACAACTCACTTCTAATCATTAGCAGCTACATTCTATGAAGAAGGTATTGCAAAGCTTGTTCATAAATATGACAAATTCCTTAATCGTCGAGGTGATTATGTAGAGAAATAAGATGTACCTTACTGTTGCTAATGTAACATTTTTTATATATTTATCTTTTCTTTAGAAGCTTATCGTAGATCGAATAAAAAAACGAACCTCGTATCTGTAGCAATAAATTGTAACTTTACTCAATGGCGGATTTTCTATATAATTATTAGAAAGTAACTTTCCTTTATATGTCAGTATCTGTATGTTAACAATATACTTTAAACTTTTCTATCATGATTTACTCCTCTTTTGATAAGAAAGACTTGGCCTAACTATTTATAACTCTCTCGATACTAAACTTTTTCTAATCTGCTTAAACTCGTTCAGATATAGACAATTTCTTTACACGCTATTACTTTTTATCCGATTTGTCCTTTCCAATATGAAACAATTGTACCCAGATTTAAACTTTCATTGACATTTAACCGCCGAATTCGCCAACTTTTCCAGGAAAATAAACGAAAATTTCAACATTCCGAGTTTCGAGTTTTCTGACTAGTCGTAAGGAGCATGTTTGCCTAACGTTTTGTTACTCGACCAGGGTTTTGGTGACGGAATAATTTCCCGAGAAACAGACTCTCAAAATCGTTCTCAATCAGTCTATATCACAATCTAGGTCATGATGAAAGTCAGAATATCGTAGGCGGATATTAGTTGTAGAACTGCGAGAAGCAATAAAAACGTTTTGTCATTGCCCTCGTCAAATATTCTTTTTGAACAGATTGTGGAATATCCAAAAGGAAACATAACCCCTACAAAATTGTCGTAGTTTCGGAAAAAATTTTAGGGAAGCATCAAGCTTCGGTACAAGTAATGCCGAAATTGAATAAAGTCAGCTAAGCTCGCGCCCATGGCCTCATAGGGCTGAATGATCATTATCGAATAAAATAAGGCGGCATAAGGCACGCAAGGATGATATACATACAAAAAAATTGAGCTAATAAGAAAATAAAATGCGCTGAAAAAATAGGATGATTTGCATTTGTTTATTAATGTTTTGTAAGTTTTCATATGTAAGTTTGTTAATGTTGTTTTCATAAATGCTAGGGATGAAAGTTAAATTTATTTCTATAAAAACGTAAAATAAAGAAGGAGAAGTTTTAAATATTTGAATTGTTTTTTCAAACGAAAAAACGAAATATTATGTGGATTCGCTGGTTTTTAGTCAGAAAAATGTACCTAAAGAAAGTTCTATATAATCACCGTTTTACTTTTTATTTTCTTTTTTTTTATTTATTTTAATTTGTGAGCCATATTTGGTGAAAATTTCATGATCAACAAGAACTTTTATTAAATATTTATTAAATAATTGTTAATGAGTAGTTATCAACGATTTATCCACTCACATTTATTTTGCACTTAAGTTCAATATTCATAAGCGGAAATACCGAAAAGCATAAAAAGCGCAAACCCCAGTAACCTATCAATTACGCTGTTCGTGAGAATTAATATTGGACAGCCATTGAATTGGAATAAATAATTCTTAAAGTTCACAAAAACCATAGGCAAATGTCTACCTACCAGGGTGGAAAGGATCTTATCATATGGCTACGACCCTATTAACTCGATCAGTTTCTGCACAATAAGGAACGTAATCCGGGTTAGTTTCCGAACAATCAGATTATGATCGGGTCAACTGATCATGATTTGAAAGAAACGTATTCATATTTATATTTTAGTGTACTTTGCAATTATAACATAATAATTTTGTAGTCAAGAAATTGTAGTTTATTTAGAAATAAAAAAAATACTTACCTGCTTGGTTTACATAAACTCCTGCGGCGATAAAGAAAAAAAGTGCAATGAAGATAAACATTTTATTGGTTCTTCCCCTTTATGATACCATAAAATCGCTAAAAATCACGCACAGAATGTACAGTTTCACAAACACATTTCCGACTATTCATTGACGTACCGAAAAGTCGTAAACTCTACATTTGCAATTCGTGCATATATCTCAAGGGCATATAATATACTTTCAAATCAATCATAAAAAGGTGCTAATGGAATTACTCAAGTTTAGTTCTTCTTTAATGGAAAATTTACAGATTATTTCTAGTAATATTTTATCAGTACCAATGGCCTATTGCCATTTGGTGATAGTTGGATACAATGTATCAATCACAAATACCGAGTGTTTCATGAACTATGCTTTGTATAATTACAAAAAGTGTAATATTTTTCTCACAATAATTTAACAATTAAAGCGTTGAAAGATCAAAGGGGTCAAGTGCCAATTTTGATCATTTTCAATTGAAATCATAGAAAGGAACCAAAAGCCATCGGGTACAACCTAAGTAAGGAGTAAGTAAAAAAAAATATTGCCAGATGGCGTTGGTGCCAAGTACCACGTCTGTATTTGTGTGCCAAGTGCCACGACGTGACTGGATGTATTCCAAACAAGCAGCAACAAGTAGTTTAATTGAATACATTGGCTGTGTTGTTGCTACTCAAAATTGAGGTCACCTTAAAATCTTCACGTTGTTTGAAATTTTACATTTTCAGATAGTATTCGCAAACTGTACATCACTGCATGTTATACTCTATACTGAAAAAAATGCATTTTTTTCTTGGGTTTAATGATTTATTCTGAAAAAGCAACATTTTGGGCGAAATTCTACATTTTGTTTTTAGGGAAGCTATGGAACGAACAAAATAAAAAACTTGATACTAATAACGTGTATTCCCTTCTCTGGCATTGATTACTGCTTGAAGTCGGCGGGGCATACTTTGAATTAAGTTGTGGATCACATTCTAGTCGATGTTATCCCATTCCTGCAACAGCAATCATCTCAGCTCCTGGGCAGTTCTTGGTGCTGGTAGGTGTCTGCGGATCAGTCGTCTCAACTCATCCCAGACATGTTCTATGGGATTCATGTCTAGGCTACGGGCTGGCCAGTCAAACCGCCTAATTTCTAACTCATCCAGATACTCCCTGACAATTCGGGCTGTATGTGGTCTCGCACTATCTTGCATAAAAATGCCATGTTCCTCCTTAGTCACCATGAAAGGCATAACATGGTCTTCTATTACCTCCGCAGTGAAACCGCAGTATCTGTCCTATTCCGCAAACTTGTGGACACCAAAAAACGGTCATCTCGATGAATGGTAACTCTTTTTCGCCCAGACTCTGGTCTTCTAGTGATCAGGCCAGTTTCCAGAAAGTGCTGGTACACCCTTTGCACACCACAAAGACCAGCACCAACAATTCATGCAGTTTCACGTTGCCCCCGACCATCTTGTAACAGCTCAACAATTCTTACCACAACAATCAGATCTAAAGACATTATGGGTCTGTTAAATCACTACACATTGCAATTGTTAGGTTTTACACAAAGAATCAACAGTAAACTGAAAAACAGGCAAGGTAAAATGTTCAATTAGCGCAAAGGGACTTTTTCATCAAAGTCGTACTATTATACATCGAATGACAGCTGTCAAGTCTCGAAAAAAGTTTGCTTCAATGCTTACTAATCCTTATCAATATTGACGCTAAAATTATTCCCAATTTCTGAGTTATTCGCAATTTCTGAAGTGACCTCAATACTTTGCTCGCCAGTGTATTATTTTATAACGTTAGTAAAATTAACCTGAAATATGGAAAATGGACAACGAAAAAAAGGTAAGGGGTCAGTGGCAGACGCTCAAAAAAAGCTGGAAAAGCATATCAGACCCGCAAAAATAAGAAAATTCCAACAAAATCTCAACCAAATTTAGAGGTAATTGAATTCTGTATAATCTTAATTAACGGGATGAACAAAAATACGTAACTGTTGTAGGTCCGTGAAAGTGCAAGCTGGACTGCAAAACTTTATTATATGAACTTGAGCTATTCACTAAGTTTCATTCAACGCCGCACAGTACTCAAGGAACCTTTTTGATGGACTTATCCAAGTGAGACAAGTGAACAGTCGAAGACATGGGACATACAATGCTGCTCGTGATAGTTATAGACAGGCTACAATGCACTATACTGTTTCCAATGGTACTGGAAATCTCGTGGAAGTTTGTAAGAACAACTTCATGAAAATTTTTGGAGTATGAAGGAAAAGACTTTTTACCATTATCAATAAAAAGAAAAAGGTTGAAACAACCTTTGTCGACAAGAGAACTCGTACTTGTGGTAGTAAGTTCACTAAAGGCGGGTTCACACGGAGTCGTAAACTGGACGAGAATACTACTTGTTCTGCGCATGTCTCACGACTCCTTGATTTTCGCGACGGATAATATACGACCTCCAGCGATACTCATTTCATCGCATATTTTTTAAGGCTCCATCTCTTGCATCTCTGTCTTTGTACACTTCAGAATTTATTTTCCACAAACATTCCGCATCGCGATACAATTCAACAAGTGTTTGTTTTGAATGCTGACGTAGAAAATATTATCAATTGTTCACATTTGGTGGGTGCTTACGACTCCGCGAGAACCCGCCTTAATAATGATATTCCACTTATAAGGCAACATGTAAACTCTATTCCGCGGAATGAGTCTCACTATTCTCGGGCCAAATCTGCTACAAATTTTTTAAGTCTGGATTTAAATATTATTCGTTTACATAAAGCATTTAAAGATCGGCACCTAGAAAGTCTTGTAATGTATCGGTTTTATCGTAGCATTTTTTAAAAATATTTTCCAAATCTTTCATTTAAGCCGCCACGTACAGGCACGTGAAAAACGTTCAGGCTACAAATGAAGGTACTAATCTAACAAGACAAAACCAGGAGCTGCACCACAGAATAGTTGACGCTTCTACTTTTGCTATGAAAGCCGACATTTCACAATCTCAAGAACCTGAAAGTACTACATATTTTATTTAAGCCAGTTATCATGTTACAACTTCTGTGTAAATTTTGCTGATACTAAAAAATCTTATATGTGCCTTTAGTATGATGGATTTACCGGACGGGGTGGTAATGAGATATCGTCATATTTATTAAGGGTGTTAACTATGGGCATTACGAATAAAAAACATTTAATACTTTGGAGTGACAACTGTGCTGCTCAGAACAAAAACCGTATGATAGTTTCAGTTTATTTTTACCTAGTAAGTTATGGACTATTTGAAACAATAGAGCAAAGTTTTTATTTAGTGGTCATAGTTTTCTGCAATGTGACCACGACATTGCTTTGATAGAAAAGCGCAAAAGGAAAGTCAAGGCAATGGTGACCTGAACGACGTTATAATGTCTAATACCCACACAGGTAGGTTTGAGGTACTTGAAATGTATAACCAATTCTTTGACATTCAGTCTGCTGCAGACACAGATATAATTAACAAGAAAAACGCAAACATCAGTAAGGTTGTCAATCTCAAGATAGATAAAAATCACCCTGGTGTCTTTTTTACGAAAATACGTTATTTAGAAAAAGAGAAACTCAAAGATTTTTATCAAAATCTGCTCAATGTAGCATAAGGCACTTGACCCCTTTCTCATTTTTTATTTTAATTTTTCATTTTTGACTGAGATTATTATCATTAGTTATAGTTGTAAGCGTGCATATGTGCATAAGTTACAATAATGTAGGTTCATTTTTATTTTTATATGTAAAAATACGAAAAATAAATTATATAAACTAAGTGAACAATGTCTCTATAAGAAACATGAAATTTTAATAAATGAAAATCAAGATTATTATGATTCAAAGAATTTTTTTTCACTTATTCACTAAATGTACAATATATGAGCCATGTAAGGTGGGGATTATTAAAATATCCTGAGGACCTTTTAACATTACGTATATTTTAATACTCATGATCATATCGATTCCGGATAACATGCTTTATAAAATAATGTAATGAATAATGAATGTAATGAATTAACTGAATCATTATCTTTAAAAGATTCAAATGAAGATTTTCTATGAATCAATCAGATGAGTGCCAGAGTTTAATCTGACTTTTTCTTGAGTCGGCAACAAAACTTTTAGTAAATCAACCATAAATTAGTCAGTTTTTCCTCTAAATAATCAATAAAGATTATTCCTCTAGAATTCCACAATATTGTAACATAAGTATAACTATCTACTATGATATATCAACGGAAATATCCTCTCAAAAATATCCAAATATTCGTTTGAATTTTTAATGCAAGCGAGCTTTGGATCAGCATTAAGCAACTCTGATATTTGAAGCAAAACAAATAGAAGAGCATGGATTTTATTAGTCATGATCACTGTTAGAAGAAGAAGACCCACTTGCAAATCCTTCCTTGTGACGTAACTATTTCAGGATAATGTTTACGTAACTTTTTCTCTATAATTAACCCACAACTAAATCATTTTTATTTATGAGTATCAAAACTAATCTATATGTCAGATTTGTGTAAACTTTTTACATATTATATCAGAAACATGGCGTAAACTAACAATATAATCACAATAACAAGATTTTGAGTCAAAGCGCCCTTGTATAGTATCTTGCACCTTATTTTTTTATATCAAGCGTCCTTAACACTAATATCGTCGGCTTAAGTTGCAAAGCACGACTCCGTTTTTTCCTCCATCAACAGTTTGATATCATTAGATAAATAATTTCCGAATGCATCTAACAGAAAAACTCGTAAAGACTCAAAACAATCCGTGACAATTTATTCTAAATAGAAATTGTTTTTCTTCAATTCTTTTTTCGAAATTTGACGTCTGGCCACTATTTCAATCATTTATTTAAAACAAAACAGATCAATTACTCATTCAATTTTTTTAAACGTCAAGTTTTTTGTGTCTACTGTAAAATTAGGTTCTATGAAGTTAAGCCAACCATATGTAATCTCGTTCTGGGAAGTTTCCCCACTTTAGGTATCACAGCTGTTAACATCCAACTTTTTCTTCAGTAGCATTTTTGCAATCCCAATTTTTTTCACCTATTTGTGATTTCCAAATCAATTTACCATCTCACTTATGAAAAGCCATCATTTTCACTACGTTTCAATTTACTTGAGGTGATTCAAAAATTTTAATTGCTTACACTCTTCTTACTAATTAACAAAATCGATTGAATTTTATTGAAAGAAGTTTGTCAACGAAAAATTAACGTAATAGAACATAACTCTATAAAATCGACGTATAGACGCTCGACGCTGGATAGGAGCGTCAAATGCGATACGAATTAGATTAGGGCGCCATTTGAAATAGCGCAAAACTGAGCATTGTTGAGCTTTTATACCCTATCTCGGTATTACTGCAAGCCGTGCTGTTGTTGAAACTGTCTAAAATATAACTTTTTTTGTAATATTCCAAAACCAACTGAATAACTCAATTATCCAAATTGAATATTTAATATTCTTGAAGAATTTTTCTGAATATAAAGAGATGATAAGAAACGAAGGTTAAGAAAACTAAGTAGTTATTGTAATTCAAAGATAGTTCGTACAGAGAAACATTTTTCATATAACTAAGAGAATCACACACAAAGCCAAGAAGTTATTGAGAAAATTAATACTATTAATATTATGGTCCCAGTAATTGATGCTGAAGAATATCATAATTATTAGAAACTGTGTAGCTATACCAAAATACGAAAGACTTAGAGTCTTTTTGAGACAAAAATCGAAAAAATGTATCACAAAACGGTAAAAAAATTAAGAAAAAGCATCTGAGAAAAAATATTTATTGTTAATTTTATAGAAATTTGTTTTAATTTCAGACTATTTCAGTGATTCACTGCTGTGATGGAAATTTCATTATATGGAATATATTGATACGGCCCTTCCAATAACCCTGCCCGATACTATAATCAAACTACGCAGAAATGTTAGTTATTCTACCAAATTTACAAATATCCAAAGCCTCGACCATTTTGTTAAATCACTTACCAGAATGGCAATGTACAAAACAGCCCGTGGAAATAAATAAATTTGGCACCATAACAACATATATAACGAAAGTTTTGGAATTACCAAATCCGGCATTCTAAATATTCCAATGTGTCTGCGTGTATTTCATTAACACGCCATGGGGATTTGAGTCTAGCAATGATGATGGCAAAATGAAAATATTAAAAAGTGTAGGCTCCAAAGCTACAAGAAACTGAATAGAGCAATACTGTGAAAGATGAGTAGGTACTTTTCAACTTAATCCATCCAAACGTTAAGACGATTGCGGAGAGCTCTTCAAAACAAACGAAGAGTAATACTGACTTCTAGAATTGTTCTGATCCACGACAATATCACTCCCCTTAGCACTCGTGTAAGTCAACGAGTTATTTGGCAATTTCAATGGGACATTTTCGATCACCCACATACAGCCTCGACTTAGCATCGAGTGATTTTCACCTTTTCCCTGAAATGAAGTAGTGGCTTGGAGGAGAGTGCTTCCAAACTGACGTGGGGCTCAAAGAAACCGTCACAACTCACTTCTAATCATTAGCAGCTACATTCTATGAAGAAGGTATTGCAAAGCTTGTTCATAAATATGACAAATTCCTTAATCGTCGAGGTGATTATGTAGAGAAATAAGATGTACCTTACTGTTGCTAATGTAATTATTTTTGTATATATGTCTTTTATTTACAGTCCATGGTATATCGAACAAAAAAAACAAACCTCGTATCTATAGCAATAAAGTGTAACTTTACTCAATACCGGATTTTTAGACAGTAATATGACTAATTTTACTTTATATTTCTGTACCTGTATGCTAACAATATACTTTATACTTTTCTATCAAGATTTACTCCATTTTTGATAAGAAAGACTTGGCCTAACTATTTATAACTTTCTCGATACCAAACTTTTTCTAATCTGCTTAAACTCGTTCAGATATAGACAATTTCTTTACACGCTATTACTTTTTATTCGGTTTGTTATTTCCAATATGAAACAATTGTACCCAGATTAAAACTTCCATTGACATTTAAACCGCCGAATTCGCCAACTTTTCGAGGAAAATAAAGGAAAATTTCAACATTTCGAAATTCCTCACTAGTCGTAAGGAGCATTGTTTGCCTAACGTTTTGTTACTCGACCAGGGTTTTGGTGACGGAATAATTTCCCGAGAAACAGACTCTTAATATCGTTCTTATTCAGTCGATATCACATCTAGGGCATGATGAAAACCAGAATATCGTAGGCGGATATTGGTAGTAGAACTGCGAGAAACAATAAAAGCTTTTTATCATTGCCCCCGTCAAACATTCTTTTTGAACAGATTGTGGAATATCCAAAAGAAAACAATTCATTGTTAATATCATTGTGAAATTTTGAAGCCTTAGACATAATATTTAAGTTATATAAGGCCGTTGGAGACTACCTGATGTCAGGGAGATCATCAATAAGTTGATTGTGGCTCCTAACCCAGAACCAGATTTTGATGACAGTTCACGCGCGGTTTTAGGGGGGAAAAAGCTACAAAAAACTGAATTAATAAAACATAACTGTAGTGGAAGTTGGAAGCTGTAGTTGAATATTGAAAGTACACAGCAAAATTGATATGAAATAAAATTTAAAATATTAAATTTCTTCCAAAAACCTTTACGCAAGAAAGGTTACAATTTGTAACGAGTGATTTTTTTGTCAGATAGTATCTTGTGTCATTGTCAAACTTGTTCAGTTTGGTCCATAATTTAATCATGACTCGACTTGAGAACGAACAACGCTTGCAAATTATTGAATTTTACTATCAAAATTCATGCATCGCTCACTTCTTCCAATTTATGGGCAGTTCGGTTAGCCTACTGAGGGAACTATTCGGAAGCTTGTGACTAAATTCCGAACCCAGTTCAAACTATTGAACATTAAACCACTAACACGCAAACATACAGTGAGGACCAAAAAAAATATTGCGGCTGTATCTGCCAGTGTTACTGATGACTGTGAAATATCGATTCGCCGCCGTTTGCAGCAATTGGAACTCTGTTATTCCACTACGAGGAAAATTTTGCGAAAGGATTTGGGTGTAAAACTTTATAAGATACGGCTGGTGCAAGAATTGAAGCCATACTATCTCCCACAACGTATAACATTTGGTGGATAGGCGCTGGTAAAGTTGAAGGGAGATCCAATTTGTTATCGAAAAATTGTGCTCAGCGACAAAGCTCATTTCTGGTTGAATGGATACGTCAACAAGCAAAATTGCCGCATCTGGAGTGAAGACCAGCCAGAAGCATTACAAGAGCTACCAATGCATCCCGAAAAAGTCACTGTTTAGTGCGGATTATGGGCCGATGGAAACATCTAGCCTAGCGCATGGGCTATCTAAAGCGTTCCGCGGCAAACATTTGCACGAAATCATCTTCAAACATTAAATTATACTGATCGTTCTATCGATTCCAATAAAGTTTTCATCAATTTTTTTCAGATTTTTTGTGTTTTTTTTTCAAAATCAAATCCTATACCTCTTAAAAAATCACTGATTATTATACATTTTAGTTTTGAAATTCGATTTGATTACACAAAAACGATGCAATTTTTAAAACTCGTTATGCAATATACTGTTGATAAATGATTAGTACACGTGTGTTCATGTTTTACAATTGAAATTACGCACATTGCTTGAATACATTAAGCTACAAACGAATAGGACACGATGATCGAGACTATTTAGTTTATATTGTTCTTATTATCCGAGTTTTGTCCACGAAATATAGTCTAATCGGTGTAGTCTTTTTCACAATATTACTATAGACCAATAACATACCATAATATTGTTAAATTTTCAGCCACTGGTTACGCTAATGAGGACGCATCAACTGTTTTCATCGCTTGCCATATATTTTTTTTAATCTTTATATTCATTATAAGTATATTTCGGCTTGTTGCGTTTTTCTTCAAACATTCTGAATAATCCGTATTGTGGCACAGTAGTCACTTCAGATTTATTTATTCTAGCTTTCGAGTTTTTGAGGAAATTAATTTGTTATCGACCTCCCACTAAATTCGAGAAATTCAACAAAACCTCGAAATTGATTCGAATTCTTCCTCTAGCTACACTTCAAGCAAAAGTAAATTTTAATAAATTTGTGGTGATTTTATTCTTTATATCCATTGGTGAGTTTTTCTTTGCTTTTTTTATTGTGATCACAAAAATTTCATTTATCTTTCTGAATATCCTTTTATTTTAAGTAAATTTTGTATGATAATTTTCATATGAATTCGTATTTTCTATTAATTTGGAGAACAGAACGAATAGAATAGAACAGATTCCTTTTTGGTTATATTTTAAATAATATAAATTCAGTTTTTTTAAATGTTAGCACCTTTTGCTCAAATCTGTTCATTCCCATTTCCGTCCTCATTATATTTTTTCCCGCAGTTCTACAACTGCCAGATAGGGAATTTCCAGATCAATCACCAGACTACAAACTCAACCTCAACTCTAACATCTAGAAATCCAGTTCACAGCTGCAACCGTCCTGTTCTTAGCAATAAATATTAATTTGGATAATCGTGTCCGGGAATAGTTTTAGATGGTTTAATTTTTATTTTAATTTAATTCATAAGGTATTTCCAGCTTTTCCGCCTTTTCTATTAATTATTAACGTCGTTCGTTAAAAAGCTAGTGGCGTCCAATTTAATATTAATTGTTCACTCCATCTGAGTACCAGTTTTTATATATTTTAACTGAGGCCGAATACCACTTTCTGAGGAAAAGTCTCCTGCCGGGGATTTCAGGTTACATCATGTTATTTTTCTGATGTTTAATTTTGAAAGAAAATATTATCACATGAGTTAGAGACAAACGGTATTTCTCCTAATCATTTCAACTAGTACTTCCTAAAAAGTATCTTTCTTTAGTGATAAAAAATCTGTCCCCTCAAATTGATGTCATTTTTTTCAACATTACTTTTGGACTCCTTATATGTATACTTCGTGGTTTTGACACTTGACTATCTTTACCTTTGCGCTGCAATAACATGTGTATATACGAGTTTTTATTGACTGCAGAAATCTTCAACATGGAGAAAATTAAGAATTGAATCTTTATACATATCCAAAGATAAACAAATAAAATTTAAAATCCTATAACCTTCTACGGGTTTACAAATATGACTCTTTCTAAATTTTTTTCTTCATATTAGATAATTTATTAAAAAGAGTAGTTAAGAATATTGTTTTTAATTAAGAATAATAATAGTTTATTTTTCTATAGTATTTGAGAATCATATGAACTGGAGAAGTAATTTCTAATTGATTAACAATGAATTTAAATGGTCAATCGGATAATCGCTCGATTGGAATTTCTAAATATCCCAAATGACTATTCCCGATTCGAACTTCATTAAATTTTGCATTTTTCCGTCCACCAACAACAAAGAAATGTGATAAAATGATAATATTAACTGAGAGAAATAGCCGACAGTGATAATTACATCTAAATATTCTGTTAAAACACGAACTGCGTACCTTTTCCTTAGGGATAACGACTGTAAACTATTTCTGTGAGGTAATCATTCATTTTTATTAATCTCGCTCTCACCGGAATATCCTTATCTTTATTGAAATTACTAATTCGACGAGATGAATAGATGAAATTTTCGCGAAATAAACCATTGTTACTTGTACCGTTATATATTTATGAACCAGATGAAAATAGAAAATATATCTACAAATGAAACTGATATTATTGATGTCCAGATCCACTGAAAATATTTGAAAATGGAACTTACATCACCAAGATACGTGATTCACTTGATTTAGGAAGCATTTCTGCAAATTTCACGCAAATTTAATACATCATTCAATAAGTCGTGTGACTAAATGAGAAAAACACATTTTTTTCCAAAAATCGAATTTATTTATCAATGTAATCTCCTTGGAGAGCAATACAACTATTCCCATGCTTCTCTAACTTCTCGATGCCGAGCAATTCCTTCTTCATTTGAATTGAATTTCTTACCAGCAAGATCAGCGAATAGATAGTTGTTACTAAGGGTCAGATCTGGACTAAGCGGTGGATGAGGAAGCAATTCGAAGTGTAATTCGTTTAATTGAACCATCGTTGCCATCGACTTGTGAATCGGTGCATTGTCATGGTGAAACAGTGGTATTTTCTTCGACATATGAAGCCGTTTTTCATTGATTTTTGTATTCAAAAGATCCAACAACTCTATGTTGTATTCACTATTGATTGTCTCTCCCTTTTGGACATAGTCGATGAACAATATTCCACACGCATCCCAAAATATTGCTGCCAGCTGCCTGTTATGCCTTTAGACGCTTCGGACATATTTCACCGGCAGCAGTGTACTCAGATTATCGTTTTAATTCCATAGTAAAGTCACAGATTCCAATGTACGATTAGACACAACCAATTTGTGGACTTTTTTGATGTTTTCTGGAGTAACAACCTCAATTAGACGTTCACTATCATCGGTTCAGCAAACCATTTACCGAAATATTATTAAATTTTACATACAGTCTTTTGAAAATTTGTACTTCATAAACGTCATATCTATTTGACAATGTCAGCGCCATCTGTGTGTCAGTCACACGACTCATTGAGTGATGTAATTCTGGAAGGAGGGAACGGTTTTTAGAAAGCCGTCAATACTCTTTATACAACAGGGTAACTATAAAGTAAAATAAAAAGATATCGATTATAAGCCCAATTGATGATTTCAGAATATATTAACATGGAAATCGAAGAGCATTCGTATAAACCTTCATCTCCTTTTCGCTTTCATTATTTTTTAATTTCTGTCCTAAACACAAAATGGGAAGATCCCAACTTCAGAATATTCTGAAAATTCTTCAGAAAAATTTATTTTCAGAAACGTCAAAATATGTAGCTTAATTTTTGCCTAAAATTGGAGAATCCTGAATTCAAAATTGACGAAATTTCATACAACTGTCACCTTTCTAATTACATCTTTGAGGGTTGAATTCTCAAAAATTCTGAAATACGTCTTAAAATTGACGGAAAGAGAATATCGAAACTAATACATATTAGACGCGATACCCTGTAGATTATATCCTAAAAGCTATTAAGAACTTTATTTTATCGAGAAACCTGGGGTCCGAGATTTTTGTTCTACAATATACAGACACTTAAAATACAATCAAAAGTTAAGGCATAAATAATCTTTTTAGAAAGAAAGGCATTCGGGCATTTTATAGCTTTTATAGCTAGAAAGCAAATAGTTTTGGAGGTTATATTAAGGTTATCGATAATGTGAATTTAAAAGTATGTTAGCAATCGCACCATCTAGTTTTTCTCATTTCTTCAATATTTATATATATATATATATATATATATATATATATATATATATATATATATATATATATATATATATATATATATATATAGTATATATATAGATAAATCGACAACCTTTTTTGTGTTTTCTTTTTTGTTTAAGGGTTTACAATTTATTAGATAATTCAGGAAAGTATTAGGCTCAAATTATTTTTAATTAGAGACTCAAAATTCCATATCCCAAAAAAATAGGATGAGTTTTCATGATTATATAAATAAAATTCGTAAAATTTACAATAGAAGATTATGTTTTTCTTCTATATGTCTAGTATTGGGTGAGAATTCTTCTGACTTTTCAACTCATTTCTTCCACTGTCCTTTTTTATCTTCTCTTTTCGACTCAATATTTGCTTAGTTAATTCCATAATTTTTTTCTCGTCTATCTATCTATCTCTATTCTCATAATATGTCCCCAATTAAAATATTTTGCCATATCAAATAACCTGCCCACAGTTGATGTTTAATAGCTTTGAATTTTTTCTACCGCATTCTAGATATTTGTAAATAGTACGTCTCATTAATAAACCCTTGAATTATTGAAACTTTACAGTTGCTATTACCTCGAAATTTTCTTTAGATCAACCCCATTTTCACGCCTCATTTATAAACCTACTTCTGAGCATCTACCCACCATCTTGTGCTATGATTACTTGGCATCCGCAAATTTTTATGTTTATAGATGTCCATTTCTAACTTTAGGGTGTATTCCATGAAAAAAATCAGTGTACATGATGAGGAGCTTCCCTATAGAAGTCCTTTCGATGTTAGAAAACTATTGGTAGTATCCAGTTCTCATAGTGATTCAAGTTTTCATTGTATAGATTTCTCGATGCTTGTATTATACTCTGAGAGAATCCATTTCATTCCATAGCTCATCATTCTTCTTTTCTTGGCACTGTATCAAAAGCCTTCTTTATGTCTATACATTTTAGTGTACATTTTTGCTATTAGTTTTTTTCTTTTCTAGCAGTGGTGGAATTGTATAGATCTGATCTATTGGCGACTTTCCTGCTGTGAATTCTGTCTCTTCAATCCTGTTTCTAAGTCTCTTTCCATATATTCCTCCCATTAAACTCGTGACACATATCCCGACAGTTCTCACCCAATTTGCGATCTCCTTTATTGAAAATTGATGTATGTCATGCATCCTTGTTGCCTTTCGTTCGGTCTGTTTTCTCCGTTTTTTACACTATGGAACAAAATTCGTATTTCGGATACGTGTTTGACAAATTCCTGTACTATGTCTACTGTTCCGACCGCTTACCGATTTTTAACTGATTCTACTGTTGTACGGACTTCTTCTAAAGTTATTTTGGTTTATTTTGCCTCCGAATCCAGAAAATCTTGACGAGGTATGCAATGAGGAAAGGAAATTTGGAAGAACAAAAATAGATGGAAAACAAGATTGAGAAAAGGGAGACAGTGGTAGCGTTTACTTCACTCAAGAGATACCCCTGTAAAATATGGAATATCATACTACTGAACCGATTTTTTCAGTTTCACAACAAACAAATATGAACAAGAATATACGCTCATCAGTATTAATCTTCATTATGTAGAATAAATATTGAAAAACTTCAAGAACAACATCTTGAATTGTAAACATTGTTCTCGGCATAGCAATGCCAGTTAAAAGATGGACTACTACGAAATGTCCTAAAAGGTCGTTTATATACTTTTCAAACTAAACTACAAGGAAACGTTTCAGTCTCTCCGTAGCGCTAGAAATTTATGTTTTATCGACATCGCACGTGAAATACATTTAGATGAGGCTCCTCTTGAAGACGTAATGGTGTGTGAAAATTGTGTGGACTAATATTTTAGTTAAATACTACTTTTCCTGGCATAGATACGCTTTACTATTTTGCAGAAGCTAATGCTCCGATCAAAAGTTACCGTAGCATAATTTGTTTTTTAGCAGGAAATGTTGGAAAAAAATTTTAATCTATATGTAATATACTTCAGGAATCCTTTGAACATTCATTCCTGTAAATTCTTCTCCAATTATACTGTACGGATGGGTGTCTGTGTACTTATATATGTTGTGAAACGTACCGGGTAGATAATTGAGAAAAGCATTCACCGTATCTCGAAAAGTAATTGTATGTAATAATGTACAGGATAAAATGGTGGAGATTATTTTCGAGCTTTAAAAATGACACCCAAGCATTGAATTTTTAATCTCATTTTTCAAAAAAAGTTTTTGTTACTTTCCTATCAATAAAATATTAGTAGAACGAATTGAAACTTTATTTCATGTGCCAATCTATTATTTTTAGTAAACTTGCTATTATCGATTCGATCTCTTCTTCGTTTATTAAAATCTCGACAGTCGACAGGTTGCGAGGAATCATAAAAATTGAAAAATATATAAATCAAAAACGTATTAACGTGTTTTGGGTGAAGCGGTATCATCTCGAAAGAAACGGCTTAGTCAAAAATGGGATCAAAGGCATTAAAAAGACTGTCACAACACCACAAACATTTATAACTACCCATTATGAGTTTTATCACCCCATTGTTGTGAAAAGTCCTTATACTTTTGTCAGTAATATTTTAACCTTTTCCACACTTCGTGGTCTTTCCTATCCTTCTCCTCTCAGTGATTGGCCAACCAATTCGAGGTACAGTATTTATAGCGATTACCCACGTGCATTGTCCTGATCGAAAAGCTCTTTCTTTATTTATAGATCTAAATTTGATCTACACTTATGTATAAACGCAAATTATTTGATCCATTAAACCGTGAGTTTATTAATAATTTTACTTAGTTTCAGGACATTTCCCACATAATTTGCTTTGATTCATGTAGGAGCCCCCCGACTTGAACGATGGGGCTTAGCTCGGGCAAACGCTGGGAAACCTGGCCTGGACAACTTAGCTCTGGCCATTCTATAGTCAGCCAATCCTGGCTGAACTCTGGGTAACCCGAACTCGGCCATCCTATAGTCAGCCAGGCTTGACAGAATTACTATATAAAGTTCTAATATCTTATCCATAATAGATATCTTAACATTAGAAGTAATAATTTTTTATGAATAATAAAATGCTTCAATAGAAATTTGTTGGCCCAAGGTTGCAGACCAGTCTTGGGTTTATCTAGGCAACCAGGTCTGGTTCAGGCTTGCAAACCAAGCGAGGGACATTGTTATCATCCTAGATTCTTTTTATATTACCAACAGACACGTGTAAACATCTTGTTAACACAATTATCTTGTAATGGTTTTTTATCACATTTTAGACATTATCAATATTCTTATTTCTTTTTATTGTTTTTCAATTCAAGAAAAAACATTATTTGTTCTATCACCATTTGTTAAAGTCATCAAGTTTAAAATAAAATCTTTGTAAAAAAGTATTTGTAACTTGCGTCAATAGGATATAGGAAATTTCCTTCAAATTTGTTTTTTGTGTAAAGTCATGCGGCACGCAACCCGCAGATAGTTACGATCCATAAATCTCGTGGCCGTATTGTCATTCAAAAACAAATATTTGATGATAGCTCGATACTCAATTATTTTCATTTTCTCTCACTTCTGTGATTGACAAAGTGCCGCAATCAGATCAGGTTGAGATCGAAAACTTTCCAGATAACTCCCGTACATAGAGTTATATCCCACAAGTGTATTTATGAACATATTGATGTCTTATCCGTACTTGTATGAACACGTATCATAGAATGAATTATTTTGCTGTTCCCTCAAGATGCCCAGCACAACATATCAAATCGAGGCATTCTGTGTAGACACCTGTCAACATCTTAAACAGTAATTCACCAAAGCTATTAAAGAAAGTAGGAAAACAGTAATAAATTCCAAAAAACAATTTCCATTGTATTAGTAGACGAGGATGTTAGGAAAAGAGTACTCGTCACCTTTTTGTTTATGACAGAGTGTTTTATGATGGAAAATGGATAATAAAAGTACAGTTTATAAAATTACTGTTACATTTTCACAATTTAATTGAATATTAATGTTATATTTCTACTGATACTTCAAAAAATATCTAATATACAGTATACGCCTGGTAGTAGTAGTAGTAATAGCAATGATTACTTTGATCAAACAAAACATTAAAAAAAACTTGTTAACTATTAATTTCAATTTTTCAAACAGCAGTACTCCATAATAAGATTAATTAACTATGAGGAAGGACCCAAAAAATATTTAATTTTATATACTCATTTGTAGAAATGTTAATGTTAGAAATGTTAAAGAATCATGTCTTTACATAAGTCTTGTCATGAGTGGAGATGCTCCACAGGGCCCGGTCAGGCGAATTAGGTGCAAAGGGCAGCTTAATCATGTCATTTCTAGCTAAAATCTATCTAAATGAGTAGGCTGTGTTTATGCAGGTGCATTGTCACTGTGCAGAAACCAGTCCCTGTTTGTGTCAAATCTTTTTTGCCAAATACTGTTACGCAAACTGACCTGGGAGAACAAACTATCTTGACATCAAAAATGATATAAGTAGCGTCTTGACTAGCGTCTCTTTACTGTTGCTTTGATTCTGGATCAATACTGTATCACCCATGGCTCATCACCAATAAGGACCTTTGACAATTTATCTAGATCAGTTTCAAGTTGTGCTTTCAGAGCACGTCGTGTTTAAACTCGATCTTCTTTTCGATTATTGAAGTCCGAGAAACAATTTTTTAATCCCCAAGAGCTTCTAGATACCCCATTCCTTACTAACTAAGTTCATTAATCATCACTCAATGATCTGTGTGGCAAACTACTTTTATGTTTGATTTTTTCCCATAGCAGCAGCATTATTATCATGTGGAAAACACAATTCCACGGCTGCACGTTGTAAACTTGAGCTTGATATGTAGCGCTAGCTAAAAATCAGTTTAAGCCACTTCGATATCAATATCCAACATCTTGTGGAGAGATTTCCTTCCGAGGCAATGCTACTCCAGTTATTATTACGTGCTTTTAGTATTTAACCAAACAAAAGATCGATTCATATTCTAATTCTTCAATAAATTTTCCTGGAAATGACTGAGTACATGTAAATCAGAATAATCCAACTAAAAGCTTGAACATTATTAAATTTACTTTAAAGAAGCAATTATCCCACGGACACCACAAGTTTCCAGATAACTAGATTTTCATTTTATAAATAGTGTATCCTGCAATTATATAAATACGGGAAGTCACTTTGATATAACTTCATATTATATACCTGGATTAGCAACAACAGTAATCCCAGTGCGGGAGGGCGAATTTTGAGTAAACCCTCTCAGTTAATATTCAGTATTAGATAATAATTTTATAATCATAAGACAATTCTGGATTGACTGATTTAACCTAGGTTTTTCTACGAAATAAATTCCAATTTTGCTCTTCAATAAAAATATTTTGAGTCAAACGTTGAATGTAGAATGATCTACTTCGAGATTTTCCTATAGCAGCTCTAGTCAAACATCGATATGTGTTATACTTGTCTTCTTCTTTAGTACTCTTTATGCACTTTCGAGGGTCAGAGCATTGGGTTTTAGCTTTTAATATCCTTTTTTCTATTTGTCCTATCTCTAGGTTCATTTACTATTTCGTTTGTCTTTCTTCCTGTGATACTTCCAAGTTTTCCTTGGGTCTTCCTCTCCTTTTTTTCTTATGTCTCTTTGCTTCTATCCCTTTTCTTTTCTTATTCCCCGCTATTATCATTAATTGTATCATTTCTGCTTATTCTACTTTGTTATAAAAAACATTAAATAAGAAAAAAGAATATCGAGTATCAATATCAATATTTTTTTGGTAGAAAAAGAATTAAATAAACCGTCCTGTTTTTAGAAGGTTCCTGTAACCATTCCAGAAATAATTAATAAAATCTTTGGATGAGTAAGTAAATTTTTCGGTCATAGTAAATGAAATTTGGTTATACCATTATACCCCCAAATCAAAAAAAAACGTCGAAACAGTGACTTTTTTCGAGGACGATCTCTCAAGAAAACAAAAACCGTTTTTTGGTTAATAAGGTCGTGTCAATTGTGTTTTTGAGTACCAAATTTTCTTTATGTTGGAATACTGATAAATCAACTTAAGAAAAACACACTGCATTTTGATAACATTCATACTGAACACACTGTTTACATTACCACTACACCAACACTCACTATTACACTGTCTGGAGCGCGTCAGTTTACCTTCAATCTCTGAAGACGATAGTATGGTTATCGAAACGCGCGTCAGACAGGCTAATTGTGTTTGAGAGGAGGTAGTGTAAACAGTGCATTCACTATTCTGTAAAAATGTTCACGTTTTATACATATTTGAATGCATCAGGTAAGAAAAACTTCTAATTTACAAATAATAGAACCAAATAAGTGACAAGGCTCAAATCAGCGAACTCACGCTATGTTCACAAAAGGTATTATTTTATATTTTACGATCATCATACTATTAAAACAGTGTAACTGTGTTTTTATAATACTGTGACTATCGTGTGAAGTTAACCAAACATCTAGAAAAAGAAGAAACGAATCCACAGAATCCCTTATTAAGGAAACCTCTAACAACCCTTTAGAAATCCTAGTTCAGCTTAATAATGATCTTAACATTAACTTTAAAAACTAATTTTTTGAGTAGGAGAGAAACTATCACAAGAAGCCTCCGTATTAAAAGCAAAAAACTTAGTCGTCAGAAAATCGCCCGATCTGCTAAAGCTGTTACGTTACTGTATCCGTCAAGCACATCTTCACCAACTCTAATATAAGCCAGCAATTTAATGGAACCTAACTTGAAGAAGACACTCAACTGCTCGACAGAAATCGAGAAAGTCTTCCTGGAAGGTACAAAACTGAATCGAAAATTAAATCTATGTACTTTTATAGATTTTTTAACAGTCTTTTATGTATCGTTTATATTTTTTGTTTGTTTTGTGTGCCAATGACAAGCGCGGCTTAGGCACGTAATGCTGAAAAACAAAAAAAAGGAAATCGCGTTTTCGGTATTAAAAACAGTTATAATAAATAAAAGTATGCAAATGTATTGTTCATTTCGGCCTAAAGCATTTATAGGAAACCTTATTATTACACCCGATATGATATACAATGTGTAACAAAAAAATATTTAATAAATTGAGATATTTAGTCTAAGATCAAAAGTTACATCCCTTGGAAAGTGAATAATAGTTATTTATGCGACAAGTGAGTAAAGTAATACTTCTTTTACAAGTAGGACGGTTTGAAGGTAATTCCTACGAGTGAAAACAAGTTACGTTATTCACGAGTTTCATACAAAATTTTTTCTGCTTAAAAAAATTCGATCTTTTATCAATTTTTATTTTGTAATAGTAATATTAAAAATACAACTGTGAGCATTATTAATTTGAAGTGAAGAAGAAGTTACATTACTATTGGCAACATTTAACGAGTTCAAAGAAATAATATCTTCTATAGTTTTATTAGTACTTATTGGATTGTTGGTTGGATAGTGAACATTTACAATGTTGCTTGAAGTCGAACTAGTTGTTCCCGTTTAAATTTTCACTGCGGAATCCATTTTGTTTGTTATTGAGTCGTCTACATAACCCTTCGCAACTGTGTTGTATTTCCACCCTTCTTTAGTTGAATTATATCACCACCGGAATCCACTAACAGAGACGCCGAAGATCGTCGAAATGTATGCCCAGAGTAGTTTTTTGGATTAGGTAAATTCAAATATGTTACGAAAAGCGAGGGAATTCTTGAAAAGGTATTGATACCTACAACTTGGGCTTTGCATTTTCCATTTCTATACTACAAAAAGAAATGATCTTTTTTGACATTTGTGAGTCGTTGGTTTTTATATTTTTTATAAATGTTTACCAAGTTTAATCTATTGTCAGATATTTCTCCAATAACAGTAAATCGACGATGAGTTTTTGTATCAGGTACTGTGATAATTAAAAAATTTCCGGTATTATTAATATCGTTACACTGAGAGATGTTACAAATAATATAATTTTTGCTGTCATACCTTACGCATGAAATAATGATCGTCTGGAGCTTGCAACAGAAACTTAACTAATTTCTTCACGGGCAAATGTTTTACATTTTTTGGGTCTTTAGCTAACTGATTTATTTTTCAAATATGCAATGAATTTCGAGTATTTACTGATGTCTGTGTCGTTATTTACCATAAGGGTGCCTTTCAGTTTTTCAATAAGTCGACCAAAGTGTTGAAGACTTCCACATTTTGGATTTAGTTTCAAAATAAGCTAGTAACATTCTTTTGGTGAAGCTGTTTATGCTTTTTTTAGTACGCCACACCATAAAAGAATTATATTCTTTCAAATACTGTTCCCTGGATTTCTCAAAGTCGCTGCAGTTGCCGATTCAACAACATCTTCTGGTGTGCAGCTTAAACTTTCTTCACTATTACTCTCCATCACTAATAATAATACTACACTCCTTTTAATTAAATACAAAACGAATTTTCTTGAACGAATACAAAGCGCTTGTTTTAACGCAAAAGTGTGAAAAAATGAACCGCTACAGTACTTTTTTCACACTTTTCGACCGATTCAGAAATTACATTCTTTAAGATTGCAAATGAATGAAAAATAACGTGAATATTATAGCGGACATAGAAAAAAATATTTTCTGTGCTGTTTAAATTTTAAATAAATACATGCATTTATTATCATAGAAGCATCTATTTCATAAAAAAAGCATTTGAGTATTAGTAAAATTGAAGATCTAGAAGTTTTCAAAGTATACATAATACTTCTTAAGTCTACTCGTATACTAGATTTGAGGATTTTAGTTAGAGGTATTTTGAAATTTAATTTATTAATAAATAGTTTTTAGGAATTTGAGGTTCTTAAATACCTCAGATCCTTTTCAAACTTCAAATACTTGCAGTTGATGAGTATTTGTTCCTCATATTTTAATTTGATTTAAAAAGTTCACTTCAGCTACTTACATTTCCACTATATTTAATAAATTTCCTTCTGGCGACGAAAACAATTTGTGACAATGAACAATGATAGCATACAATGAAGATTTTTCATGCCAATTTTATTCTTAAGTCAAAATATTTTTATTAAAACTGAATGTGCTAGCGCGGACTTAATGTAATTGCAAAATTCATTTCTATATGATGTTAATATATTCAATTTCAGAGCTACGTAATAAAAAATATTTTTAGAAAATCTATACACTCGGCATAATTATAATTATATTTTATGCAAACATTTTTTAAAACCTATGGTCATAATTTGATAAAAAAATTACTGTAAATTTCCATTAGCACATTATTTTTCTTCGCCTAATATCCACACAAGTATTTTGAAAAACTTTCGAAAGCTTTGACGCGCTTTTCACTTTCGAAAAACTATACGTGTTTCGCATTAGACAGGAACGCGCACACTGAAAATGCCGTAACTTCCAAAACGAACATTGAAAGATAGCGTCGCGACGCCCTGCCGAAACTGATACAAAACCAATCATGGAATGAAGAAACTGGAAACAGAACAACACTTAAATTAGTTTGTTACAAAGAGAATGGACAAAATTTTGAATATCCTCGAGTTAATTGTAGGTAGTGTTTTAAAGAATAGAGTTTCTAAGCAGAATTACTGTTCAAAAAATTAATCTTCTATCCAAACTTAAATATCAGGTAATAAGCAACTTAATTGCTTAATTGCTTAAGTATCTCGAAAGGACCAGTACCGCGCTAGCAAATTCAATATAAAAAATGTTTTGGCGGTTGTTTACTAGGAATTAAATTTTAATTTAACAATAACGAATATAGAATATTTGACTTGACATCATTTTTGGTAGTCACACATGAAAAAGCTTTATTGCAAAATATTATTGTTTATTTTGAAATGTTTTATCTTAATTAGAAGAAAATTTATTGAATTTAGTGGAGAAGAAAGATTTCCTATTCAAAATTTAATATCGGGAACAAAAAATTCGTCCAAAATTGTCTCGAGAGACTGTGGATTCACTCACAAACAAACAATAAGTCGTTACAAAATAAGTAATTTAACTTAGTTTTTATAAACTTTGGACATAGATACGACGGCTGTTACTCATCTTGAAATAGACAACTAATTTGTACTTTTACTGAACTGATTTTTTCCATTCCGATTGAGGAACCTCCAAAACATGTGATTGTAACGCATTAACCGCTTTTTCCGGTGTAGAAAATCGTTGACACGGCAATTTATTTTTGATCTGTCACAATAAAAGAAATCATTGGGATTGTACGGAGTATGACCCATCAATTTAATATTTTGACTGTTCAAAAACGTTTGAGTTTGAACTGATGTGGAAAGCTCGCATTATCGTGGTGAAGAATGATTCGTCTTCTGCGATTGGTGTTCCTGCTTTTTTACTTGATTTTACTTGCTCCAATGGAACGGTGGCGACATGTCCAGTTATAACGAAAAAAAAGGAAATCATTTGCTTCGAAGTGCTTCGTGCGCGAACAACTTTTGTTGGTCGCGATCGATGGTAGTTTAATTTCGAGTTCATATGCATAGATCCATGATTTGTCGCATGTCACGATTTTATATACATCTTTTGTCTAGACTAAAGTAGTTCTTCCTCTACGCGATAGTATTAACTAGTATAGCCTAGTCCAAACTAAGCCCGATAGGATAAACCAGTTTGGTCTAGGCCAAACTAGTTGATCCTGATATAAATACGCACACTCTAGAATAAACTAGTACACCCAGGTCTAAACCAATATTCCAGAGTCGACAATAACTGAGCAAACATGTCAGGATTTGTACATGCGAGAGTTTTAAACGCAGTTTACGTCTAGTTACTAGACGTACGAAACTTATTCAGTTAATTACAGTAGTACAGTAGTATTAAAGTACATTATGAAGTTTTTTTCATTTTTAATATGGATGAACCGACGTTAAGTCGACAAGCAGATCAAAAAAATTGGAGGAAAAATTTTTGGCAGAAGAGAGTAAAAAGTCTTCTCATTATAATATCTTATCAATGAGGGTAGATTAGGTTAGGTTATGTTAGGTTAGGTTAGGTTATGCAATGATACTCTGCAATTCTAAGTGTTACCGAAGCCCACCATGTAAAAATAAATTTTAAAAATTGAGATTGATTATTGCTTTTATTTAAAAAAACTTATCATTTGTTATAGTTTCTATTTCCAATTATCCAACTTTTAACGACGAATCATTATTGTTTTATTAAAAATGATTATTTTTCCAATTAAGGAGTATTTTAATCAGTTTACCTATTTATTATAACTTTCTAGGCCGTACTAGTTTATTCTAGAGTGTACGTGTTTATATCAGGATCAACTAGTTTGACCTAGGCTAAACTGGTTTATCCTATCGGCCTTAGGACTAATTAGTTTGGACTAGGCTATACTAGTTAATCCTATCGTATATTTGATGAACTAGTTTAGCCTATACAAAACTAGTTTGTCCTGAAATCGGGTTTGGCCGGTAATCTTCACAATATTATGTCATTCAATCAACAGATAAAATTCAAAATCCATCCGGTTGTCGATCACTTTCCTTAATGCCAAGTTAATTGTTTATGGAGCGGTTAAGCCTTAATGCAAAGATTATATCGGTTTACTTTTTCAATCTAAGAGAAAACAACGCATTCGATAAATATTTAGCACGAAATCTGAAAGCAGATTAGTGGCGATCTCTATGATTTCACATTCGAATTATTGACAGTCAACTTTAACAAATTTAACAAACAATTTCTGTAATTGTATTTACAGATTTCTATGTGATACTAAACGCTACCGACTTCTGTTTGTCTTCATAATCTCTATTATATCGGAAAGAGGGATGAGGTTGTAATAATAAGATTTATACATGAAGGGTGAAGGTAAGGAAAACTATCTTTTGTGTGAAAAGTGTCTGTACTAACTGTCGAAACTTTAAGATGGCGCTACTGTTTCAAAATACGGAAATTTTTTTCTATCACTTAATATATTCATCATTGCTTTTCTTGTACTTTCTTATACTACTTTACTTACATTTTTTCTCAAACCGTCCCCTCTTTTAACTTTTTTTTCTATCTGCTCAATATTCGCCTTCAAATTTGATTTATAATTATAAATAATAATGCTGAATTGCGTGCATTTTTCTAACTAGATAACTGCTGATACATATTGTCCATCGTTTTCCCAGATTCCAATTATTGACCACTATTGTGCTCACAATCGACAATAACTGACTTATTGGAGCATAACTATTGAAGAGAATTTCTTCTCGAAGTCAGAGAAGTTGTTGCTTGAGTCTGTCGATTCTTATTTGAGGTAACTAGCGACGAATTCCCACTGAAAAGTATGTTTTCTATCGAATAGCTTTCCTAAACTACAGTTGACGTCTGAATTTGACTCTGTTTGTTTGTTGAACAGCTGGGTTGCGGAGAGTTACTATTCCATTCCGATTGAGGCACCTTCAAAACATGTAATATGAACGCTTCAACCGCTTCTTCAGCAATTTATGTTTGATCTGTGAGAATAAGAAGAAATCATTGGTTACCAACAAGAACCCATCAATTCGATGTTTTGAATGTTCAAAAACTGATGTGTGAGAGCTGGCATCGGTTTCCCTGTTTTTCAGGACCACTTCTGACAAACAAATGCTGATGTACCATTTAGAATTAACCGGTCTTCGTTGCTCTAACTAATGGAACGCTGGCGACATGTCCAATTATTCTAAAAAACAAGCGACCATTTGCTTCGAACTGCTTCGTGCGCGATAACACTTTTCTTGCCTTCTTTAAAGCAAATTCTCTAATTAAATCTGTAACATCTATACTGGAACAAATATCTTCGTATTGCTGCCCCGGGTTAGTGCCGCCGGAGTGCCATGCACCACTTGAGCCCCCGACACGGCTCGGCTCTGGGCACAACAGCCGATTTTGGACGACTTTCCCGAAATTTATGCTGTAACAAAGTGCGTTTTTCAACGAATTGCTTCCCTAAACTACAGTTGATGACTGATCTTGACTATATTTGTTTGTTGAACAACTGGGTTGCGGAGAGTCACTATTTCTTTCTAATATGTACGTGTTGTTTTTCTGTTAATTGAGGTAAGCATATCCTGCAATTGAATTAAAAGGAAAAATCTCAGTTGTTTTGAAGCTATATACTAAATTATTAGCTATAGAAAATTTTAGCCACATTTCACGACAATCTAAATATTTTCTTGTTAAACTGCATTTTCTTCTAGAAAAAGCTCTGTATAGGGATTGCAGGTAGTGTGCTGTATGACTGAGTGAAGACAATAAAATTTTATCATCTTCTTCATCAGATACAGTAGTTTGCTACGTTGGTTTATCAACAATTCAACCTATTAAAATGCTTCTTTTGAGTGTAGATCAAGGAAAGTTTTCGCTTCCAAACGTTTATTGGTGATAATAATAAATCATTAACGATTAAATTTTTATTGAATAATGTTATTTTACATTTATAAAATTTAATTTCTAAAATACATTATGACTATTCAATTTTTGACTAGTGCGGTTATTTGTTAACAATAAATTTGAGGTTTATTTAAGATAGAAAAATAATATTATCTTTTAGTGAGAAACAAGATATATTCTAATTTTCAGTTTGCGGTAACAACGAAAAACTATTAAGGCGTGGTAACATTTATATTCAGAATGTAGTCAAACCAATTATTGAATCATACTTGGACACCTCTTTGATGGGAAAAAAAATGTATAAAAATTAGATAGGGAATAGTTGTGATCCTTAAAGACAACAACTAATAAAGGATAACAGCTTTGGAGAGAAATTGAATGATCAGAAAACCTCGCCGGGAAATATTTTGTGAACGCTGGTGCTGTAAACTTATAGTGTCATATAAAGTTTTGGGGTGTTATATGTCTAAAAATATAAATTCTTGACTCTAGTTAGGATTATGTAAGTGACGAACAAGGCGAGAGGTTCCATCAGGACATTTCTTTAATGGAGAAGCGCCATGAAGAGAACTGAAGTCGAGGAATGCTAGTAGGCTATTGTTGGAGACTTTCTAGAAGCCAAATATTCACCATTATATATAAAATAATAATATATCTAAATGTAGCTTATGTTTGTATTTTTTACTTTACGAAAATATATGTTTTGATCTGACAATCAAACCTGTTTTGTGCCTCTGTACACTCAAAAATTGATATGTTTTCATTTAACCAGTATACTCAGAAAATTAATAAAATTCCAACCCATTCATTTCAACTAGATTTATACTAGAAGATAATTTTCAATCAATGGCTTAAGCCATCAATATTTTGTTTCTCACTACATATAAGGTATTTGCTAAGCAATTCACTTTTTACAGGTACAAGCAGACACAGTATCGACTAGTTTTTTTTTCATAATATCAAAATGATATCATCGAAAATACATTTTGTTCATCACCATTGAATTCTATTGTAGATTGTTTCTTATATATTAGATTTTATTATATTATAAGGACGTATTTGAATTTTGATATTGGCTGACAAAAAAACGACTTTCAAGTGCCCTCTAGACGCTCAATTAAATTGACAATCAGTCTCATTGATGTATTGATTGGAAACGATTGATGACTTGACTGCGATTGAAGAATATTTGATTGAAGCACATTCAGGGGTCCGATTGACGGCAGCAATTGATCGTCAAATCTAGAGATTGACAATCGGTCGGCCATGATAATAGGTACCCCGTTGAGCCTCACGTACTTCGAAAACATGGCGGATAAAGAACGCGTGATGCTTTCAATAGCGTTTTTTTATAACACAAATATGTAGGGGGGAATAAACGTCAATATGCATGGACCATATATGTAATACTCCTATTTCGACAGTTTCTATAAGTGAAAGGTGTTCCGACTAAGTGAAACAAATAGTGTATCGTTCTCTCTTTCCTCCGTGGGCTTCAATAAGTTCTGCGCGTCTTTTGCGCGCATGAAGCATGCGCAGTATGGATAAAGTGTCTCGAACGAAAGAGAAAATGAATACTGTCGACACCGTAGCGTAGAGACGTTTTTTCCCTTAAGAACTGCCCATATAGGAGTAGTACATATATGGCATGAACGTACTAATGCTGTAAGCTGTCATATTTATCTTAGTTTCGGCGGTAAATTTGAAAAAACGGTATACTGCAGACTTTGGACGTTACTTCTGAACTTGCATAAAAACTGTGATATTTCGAAACTCGTTATAACACTATAACACATTTATTTGGTCCGTACATCAAGAAAACTTTTTTAGTGTGTAATAGCTCCTACCACGCTTCTGACAAGTGTCGTCATTTCAAGAACTGTAAGAAAAATGTCGCATAATCACCGTTTCAACCTAAAATTATAAACATTAAATATTGGTATTATTTATTTTAGCACTACTTTATGAAAACAACCCCTTTTGGGAGGAAATACCTATTTCAACATAATTTTTGAGAAAACCTGTTCATTTTGATACACCTTTGTCAAAAATTCATGACGCTGTACCTTATGTAAAGATCAAAATGGATGCGCATATCCATTTGCGATCATCCACAGCCGTGGAAAGTAAAATCTAAAGATTTTATGAATAAAAATTGTTTTACAAAAAACACCTTGTACTTCTCTTTCGTCTCATCCGTATAGCGCAAAAGTTGATGCCAAAAAGCCCCCAAGGCAAGTCGCAATATTTCTTGATCTAAAGCAAGCGATGATATAGTTCAGCTAAAGGCCGCTTAACATGCTGCCATACACCGTACAATGCAATGCAAGACGCAATATTTCTTGATAGAAAGCATTCGCAGATGAAGTTCAGCTGATTGTCATATGTAATATCTCGCACACATTATCGCTTTTGTGCCATTTTTATTGCGTGCAAGCTCTAGGGAGAAATCTAGTTACTTTTAGCTTAACAACCAACCTGTCTATCAGGCTCAAAAATCAAGACAGCAGCAGATTTGACAGTTCTCCACTGACCACTTTTTCACTTCGCCACTCGTTTTGTTATTCTCATTTTTAGCCGGCTACGGAATATTGAACAAAAACTTAGGTTAGGAAATTGTTTAATTTTACTAATAGAATTTAGTTAGTGGTATCCATAATGCAATGGCTACAGACTTGCATAATGCTAAGCGATATGCAATATTTTGACCCTGCATGAAATTGAATGCAATTTCTTGCACGTTGTCTTGCACCATGTCAAGCGGCCTTAAGAAACCATACTCTTCACAAACAATAGGCTCGAGAGCAGCTGGTGATTGATAAAACATTGAGGTGTTCATTGGAGCCTCATTAATCTCGATTATAATTTAATTGATCGTTTCGAAGGCACTTTAGTCTTTTATAACCTAATTATATTATGTTTTCTCAAAGGAATAATCATTATTTGTTATTGTGTCAGTTCGATAAAGTGTGTTTAACGACATATTGAGACATATTTATTACGTCAACAGCTTATTAATTAACTAAACTAAATGTATTGAACTACTTATGAAAATGAGTAAAACTAAAGCTAACGGATATAATTTATTAACAGAATTTTTAGGTTTTTGCAACCCGAGTTGATTTGGTTCATCTACTTCATTACTTATTTGATTACCAGCTGCGGGATACCACGTTTCCGAAGTCACTTCCTGTGTGCTCCAAGATGGAGAAAAATTTCTCCTCGTAGTTGAAATTGAACCTTGAACAAATTCAATATCAAAACTTAAGTTAAATCGAAAACATTCAAATTTAGTTACTTGGACTGGTACTTCCTTGTCTGGTACTCCATGCTAAAGAGCTACCCCATTCCGGCCTAGTTGATTTCGTTGAAGAAACATCGGGAAACATTTGGACGGTATTAGCTGGTAACGCTGAACTTCCTTCACTCCAACTAGCTCTTCCATATATTCCTGGACGAGTTCTAGACCCTAAGAAATCATTAGTACTATATGTTGAATAACTTGGACTGGTAGGGGAGCTTGAGAAGCTCCAAGGAAAGGTAGAAGGAAATTTTGGTGATGAAAATGGTGCTCTAGAAGGACTAAATGGAACTTTCGTTGGGCCGATACTACTTGAAAAATCTTCTTTTGGTCTTAAATCTTGAAACGTGCTCCAAGGTTGAGTCTCACTAGATGAAGTTGATATCACCATAGAATCAGTTCGATCTGCGTAAGGGTCTGTAAGGTGGATTGTGCAGTCTCCGGAATTAGGACTAAAATTTAAATTATTCACGTTTCGACTGTCTAACAAACTTACTTATTGTACAAATACTTACATATAGTTGACACATTGCTCTTGTAGAAATCGTAGAGCTTTATCTATTATCTGAGTGGCAAATCGAGTAGCTGGACCATCAGCCATACCCCTATCACAGAGTCTTCTAGTTTCTCTGTAAACGCACTGCTTAAATCTGTCGTGTGAACTATAGAATCAATATATGTTACGATTAATGATCATTGTACATGAACCTGGTCGTTAGAAGTGGCTCTGATCTATCAAAATTTGTAAATGTGCTACTAAATATATATTTCAAATCATAGATATTGACATACAAAAGAACTCATGTATCATATACACCAAAAACAATTCAAACACGCTGTGTGACCGTATTGAAGTGATATTTACCTAGGTACCAGATTAAAATGGTTATACCTAGGTAATAATACCAAAATTCATGGCAAAAGTGATATGTACAGAGTCTGTTAAAAGGGTATCTAAAATTGATGAAGTGGGCAGAGATTTTGTATACAAGGATTAGAAAATATGCAGACAACTTCATGAGAGATTCAATATGTAGACTATCAATCATAAGAATAACAATGGAAGAATTAATCTAGATTCAGAGGACCACAATAGACGTAAATAGTTCGGAGTGGGATGGACCAGAAGCCACTTTCGTGGAATCTATGTAGGTGGCGAGACAATTGAAGAGATTTGACTATTTTGCGAAGAAACCACACTACAATGTTAGTGAAGTTTATAATTATTGGATTTATATGAAAAATGATGATTTGATAAGTTTTGTTACTCTAAAGGTAAAGGTTAGATTGTATACCTCTAAAAAGAGGTACTTGATTGAAATGTAACTGCACATGTAGCTTTTCAAACAATATTTAACCGCATCATGCAATAGTAGTAAATAATGTTTACCTGAAATAAAGCTAATTCATTATGTTAACTAATACTGACCAACATAATGTAGATTTCGAAATGATATCGCCTTGTTCCACTTGATCCACCAATAAGTTATATTGCGGTCCGCAATGTAATCTTTGTACAATAGTTCCCTTGATACATGGAGCATATCGAAGATATTCTACGATAAATAATGATTATTTTGAATGATGAATCGTTGAAAATCTAAATTTTCACCTTTTTGATAACTGGGTTGAGTACACATCTCATGTACGCTCTCAATGGGACTTTCCACTGCTCTGTTAAATTGTTTTCTTTGTTGTTCGGTGAAGCACTCATCCGTATACGTTTTCAAACAATCCACAAATCGATTCCAAGTATTACAAACTTGATCGATGTCATTGAGATTATCGGGAAAAACTAGATGTACTTCCTTCACCAAAGGATCTGCAATCCTTATGCATCTATTGTATTCTGTTCTGGAACAATCCAGTTTTGCAGTTACCAATAATGGTAAAAGAGTCGGCAGTAACGCATGCCACATTTTCTGAAATAAATATAAAAATTTTAGTTTATAGTTAGGAACAGAAAGTAACTATTGTTATCAATTTTGTATGTAGACTTTTTCCTTCATCAATTTTCAATTACTACTACCTCTATAACCGAGAAAGGAGAAGCATTTTTGAACCTAAATGCCTTGGTAGTCTCTTTGCAAACTCTGCAAACTCCTTTCGCCTCTCGTGTGCCCAGTTGATAATACTCCGCCAGAGATATCGATAAAAGCAGCAAAACTAACTTTAGATTTGTTGCCGGAAAATTAAAAAAAAAAATACGAATTAGCTTACGAGAAATTGATGGAATGGAGAAGAAATACAAAAAAAATCTTTTTCGGAAACTGTATTTTTGGTATACTTTGAAGAGAAAACCTTAAAGGCGTCTACACTTTGGTCACAATATTCAATGTTGCAAAGTAGTATTAATATAAAAAAATAACATTGATATATCCAAGTATCAGAAATTACGTAAATTTTTGAAAAGAAAGTCCTACAATTTCGTCCCCAAAAAATCAAACATATTGCCAATTGCAAAGAATTTTAAACGAAGCTCCAGACAAGGAATATCTACTAATAAAAGAAAATTTATTTAGGAGGAAGTATTTTTAGATTTTAATTTAATTTTTTCTTGAATTAATATAATCCTATTTAGTGGGTTTTTCAGTAGATAAAAAGAATCAAATAATCATTCAAAATTCTATATAAAATTGTGGTACTATTTGTACTTTTAACCTTCATTTCCTTTTTCCTTCTTGTATGGTAGGTTTAAAATTTGTTTCTTCTTTAGTTTCAGCCTCCTGGATCCAGATTGTCACACCATCTCTTTCTCGGTCGACCAATACTTCTTCTACCTGTTGGCGATTTATCCCTTGCGATACGCAAGAGTCTTTCGCTTGTCATTCTGCTTAGTTATATCGGGTCTTGTCTCTGCTGTGTATGTCATTATAGGTCTAATTGTTGTTTTACATATTCTGCTTTTTGTTTATTTTGTAAGATGTTAATTTTTCCAAATAGTGTTGTTAAGGTATCCTGCTACTTTATTTGTTTTGACGACCTACTCTCGCACCTCATAGCTCGTTACTTCTATTCCTAATTATCTAAATTTTAGTACCTGTTGTATTACATGACCACAAATCAAATTGATGGTTATACTTTCAACCAATACATTTAAATCAATGGTCAATGGTGCAGTGGATGATAGTGTGTCCGCTTCGAACAAATTCGGTAGTATGGCTAAGACAATTGAAATTTTTTTTAAAATTAGAGAACCCCCATTTATACACAGGTCACTGCTTCAGACGTTCTTCGGCAACAATTTTGGTAAATGCAGGAGAGGACATATTAACCTTAAAGCACCATGGAGGATGGCAATCCAATACCCTGACAGAAGAATACGTCGAAGAGTCTATTAAGAATAAAATTAACGTTGATAATAATTAAATATTATTCAACAGTTAAGATGATATTTAAATATTATTTTGGTTTCACTAATCATAAAAATAAACATTAAGTTCCATTACTTTTACTCTTTCAATTTGTGCAGTTGTAGAAAAAGTATAGTGTGCAACATGTGGGAAAAGTACTTTTCTCACGAGTGTCGCAAACACATGAACTGAACTTTTCCCACTTGTTGCACAATACTATTTTGTTCATATTCGATATTTTTGTGATAACAGTTATGAAACATCTGGGTATATATTTCGTTCCTTGTTGATTTTCTCGAAAACAATTTTACCCAAATTCATATGGGACTATCTCTGACTTATGATCTACCAAACAAAAAAAATCATCTGAATCGATTTATAATAGGTAGATTACTCACCTCCTTTTTGTCAAGTTGTTAATTGCTTTAGTAGTAAATATATGACCTATATAAAAGTGGCATTAACAGCAAAGCGAATTTCTACCTAAATATGCAAATGCAAACGATTTGTCTACCAAAACTAGGTTAACATTGATTACAGAAAAGTCCAGGAGTCATAGATTTTCCTCGAATCAGTTAAGATATATTGTTTCCTTTTCTGTTACGCTCAATGCGTGACTACAAGTTAGTCATACTTATCTAAAATAACACTTCAAACAAAAAACTTATGAGTTTTAGATTATTTTTACGAAGAATAGACATTTTCAATAAATATAAGGATAGTATAAGGACCAGTCAACAAAAGTCATTGCTTCTCAGCGATACCTGATTCCTAATCTCAAATTTCAGCAGATTTTCTATAAATTTCTTATGAATTTAATCTAGGTTTCCCTTTTGTTTCTATTAACGTTGTTAATATAATTATTTTTCTTCTTTTTAAAGAAGAAACCACCTGAAAGATACTCCACTTTGAAATGAGCTAAAGAGAAGGTAAAAGTTATGTAACAAGAGTATTTGATATCTTGTTAGGTCTCATCTAAAAAAGCTCCTTCAAACTCTAAATTCCCAAAGAGAGAACAGTAATAATGTGTATGATTTAGGATGAAACTAAAACCAATCAAGGAGAAACAATCCTGAAAACATGTTTGAAACTCAATAATCTGGACTAGAAGCTGCAGTGGAAAGAATATCAACGTGATTTTCATGTACTACGGGTTCTAGGTATGTTTTCACACTGAAAGAAGATCTGTTGGCTACACATACGCACTAAAGATAAATTCAAGGCTACATGTTTCGGAAGTATCCATTTTTTGTAAGAAGACGTTTCATTTTAATCATATGCATACACAACAGTTAAACTACAAGACTAGTTTCACTGAAGGAACATTCAATAGTCAAACTCATAATTAAAGCAACGAGAGAACGGGATGGTTGTGATGATACAATCATTTCATTGAGATCAAAAAAAAAACGAGAGAAGTTATGAGAAATACAGAGAAAGGCAGATCCTTATCTGAAAATATCGGACGTAGGGAAAAAAGAAGACAGCTTTCTGTGTTATAAGTACATCAAATAAAGCATTTTTTGTTGTCTCACTCAATTAATCGATATGTAACTGAGCCTTCAGTTCATTTTGTTAATATTTTTCGATCTTACCCATTTTTTGAAATAATTATGATAGTTTGATATACAATGACGGAGACTTTTCCAATAATAATTATGAAGTATTAGATCCAGGGCCCACGTTACCATATGTGCAAAGTGTGCAATGCACACGGGCGCCACCCTTTAGGGGCGCCAAAACCAAAGGCCTAAAAAAAATTTGAAAAAAGAAACAAAAATAATTTTAAAATAAAAGTTGAGAAATCGAATAGGATTAGGTATAAGTAACATGTCAGGCGGTAGTTTCTTTATTTTTCCTGTTCAGACATGAATAATGCCGGGAGCTATAAAAGCGTTGCAATACCAGAGGCGTTTTAAACTTATTAGTTTACTGATTCTACTCAATATTCTGAACAAACTGATTTCAGGTTTTGCGCTTCTCATTAACACGTTGTATATGTAGACATGAGGAAATATTTCTGTTATTTGTTCCTAAAATAATGTGATTTTCAGTTTTAGGTTATTTTCTAGTATTTATGAACAACGTGGCTGTACCCCATTAGTTAAGTAAATGCTTTAAAATGAGTGTGAACAAGAATTTATTATTACTATTTAATTTTAATATTTTAGTCTACACATAAATGTGACACGTAACGTTCAGTTCTTTGCTTTATTTCAAGCACCTACCTACCATAAAAAAAGATAATTCAAGCTGCCTTAAGGGGCGTCAAAATCTTTGTTTGCACACAGGCGCCAGTAGCCCGTACGAGGGCCCTGATTAGATCATTGTACATTAACATGAACTACTACTTCGATCGAGAAAGTTGCAAAATATCTAGAAGAGCTAACATTGTAACGAGTTAGTAAGTTTTTTATGCGTTTTCAATTCCTTGATTGTTCGAAAATGATTTTCTATTCTTTTGTCAGAATTAAAAAGAATTTCAATTGCTTTAGATGAATCAGAAATTATTTCTATTTTCGACGAATTTAAATTGATTATTTATTCTTGGGAAAAGAAGAAAAAAATAATATTTTGGTACTGTTTGGATAATTGGAATGCATAAATTGTATTCGACTATTGGAAAATTGAATTAGCGTTTTTAAGAAAACGAAACGGAAATTATCCAATCCACTGATGAACGTGCCATATGATGCTGAAACATTAATGATTTGCTATATGTTTCATTAGAATATTTCCTTTTTATGATATTAATATAGAAGAATGTACAAAATATTTACACTTATTCACGAAATGAACCAAAATAATTCCTAAATAAACCATTTTAGATCCTCTATTTCAACTGATTGTAAATTCACCAAGATTTTCCACAAATTGTTTCCTATTCAATTCAACTATCATAATTATTGCATATATCATATCAATCGTCATATTTTCTACTGTTTCAGTGAATTATTCAATAGTCTTTTCTTTGAAAACTTTATTGTTTCACCTTGAAAGTTGTTATCCCCAATTCCTAATTTAATGTTACAGAATCGAAATTTTAAAATAACTTTTACTAGGTTATTAAGTAATTAGATTGATCTATTTTGTTTAAATAAATTACTAGTTTTATTGGATTTTGTATAGGTATCATGGGAAGACACATCTGCTTCTATAGTATCATTCAAATTATGTACCTTTATAGTATTCACTACGTGCAAAATAATTGATTTAAAAATCTATATTAGACAAGTTTGTTTAAATAAAATAATCAATTCGTATATACTTTTTAGCTATTTCTATTATGGAAAAGGCGTAATTTTTTTACTTATGTACTATTCTTTACTGCCTATTACTATTTTCTTCCAATTCGCGGCCCCCAGTACTTTTAGGCTTTCGTATATTCGGTCTTCTCACATGAATTTTGATCTCTCTTTTGGCCTATTCTCTATTGTGTTATGATACTTTTTAAAAGGAAGAGTCGTATTTTCTTTTTATATATCCGAAATATCTTCAATCCATAACTTTACTGTGTTTCCCCCACAACAATTATCATGAAACTATATACATAGACTATTGATATTACGAGAAATCGATTGGAAGGCTAACAGATATCGAACCATGAATAACTTTGTAGCAAATACATTATTTTCCCGAAAAATCAATAGATAAAATGAAAATTTAGTAATTTTTGTAAGGTTAGGTTGGGTGAGGTTAGGTTAGGTTAGGTTAGGTTAGGCTTTCTGATAAAAATGATGCATTTGCATACTTTTTTCACAAAAACTCTTCTGCGCATGTGTCAATCATCATGACTTTTCACTCACAAATAGATCTTGATGAGATCGATCGAACAAAGTTATCCATGGTTCGATGCTTGTTAACCTTCCTAAGATTATGGCCACTTCCGTTATCTCCGGAAGTAAATGATTTCGCATAAAATAGATATGATCAATAGTCTATGTATAGAGTTTCATGATGATCTTCCTGGGGTGCCTTATCATACTCATAGCGTTTCCTCCTTCCATCTGATTCCATATTTAGTAGTTCATAAATATTCTATATTTATTTTCATGTAATTTTTACATTATGAAGCTTCTCAGTACTTTTCTTTATAATTTTTTGGTTTTTCTACATCTCCAGCTCCTCACTTCAGCTGCATTGTCGGTCTTTGTTTTTAGTGATGACCGCTATTTCCACGATAGTTTATCATCTGCTCGTTAATCTATATATTCTATTCTATTCTTTTCTCTATCTACCCCAACTCCAAGGATTTGGGAATAATTCCCCAATACTAATAGGAGCAAATAATTGGGATAAAAGAATCGTATAAGATACAGTACTTGTTAACTTAAACATCGATAACGTAATTTAACCTCTTTAAATTCGAAAAATGATGTGTTCCCCTCGGAGTCCAAAACCTCTTTCACTTAAAATATGAATTCTCTTTAACTTAAACGAATAATTTGGGATTCGCACCTCAGTAACTCAAAGTTGAAACGACGACGACCTGTGTAACTTCTATCATCTATCAATGAGTGATTTTGAATAAATGTGCAAACAAAAAAGGTTTCCTGTATTCCATTGTTATTGTCCATTGCTTACACGTGTTCACCAAATGAATTCAAATGTAAACAATAGACTGAAACTAACATATGCTGAGAAGTTAAAAGCGATCGAAGCTGTGAAAAGTGGTTTGAAGAGAAAAGACGTTGCAGTCCACTTTGAAATACATTATCCTTGATATTAAAAAACGAAGCTGAATTAATGAAGAAGCAAGAGTCGGGAAAGTCTTCTATGTCAAAGACGAAAAATTGCTGAATACCCCAATTTAGAACAATGCTTGTTTACATGGTTTCACAGTGTAGAAATAAAAACATCAATCTGTACAAAAGCTGAAGAGTTTGCTGAGTCACTGTAAATAAATAATTTTAAAGCTAGTATTGGTTGGTTGGAAAATTTCAAGAAACGATATGATTTGGCCTTTAAAAAATTTGCGCTGAAAGTTCAAGCGTTAGCAAAGAATGGAAAAAATTTCAAAGTTTCATTTGCATTTAATCTAGATCGCCTATAAGTTCTAAACAAAGTTAATAATCGAACGTCTGTAAGTAAAAATATAATTTATCTTATCTAGGCTCTACTGAATATAATCCGTATTTGTGGAATGACTTGATTACATTTTTTCACATTAATATCGTCAAATTCCATACTGCAGTCATGATCATTTTCAGATCAATCGCATACTAGCTTCTAATTCTTAATAATGTTTTCATATTAATCATATCAATATAGAAGGAGATTCTAATAACCTTATGGGAATAATAAAAATGGAAACTTATATTGATTTCAGGACATTAAATGTTCGTGAAAATGCACTCATTCACGTATAATTGTTGATAACTTTTATCCAAATATTCAAATGAAGTTGTTATTATATATAAATTATTATAAATATATAAATTATACAAAAATGTTGATTCATCATATTTTTACAATAAAAAATAATAACAGTTTGTAATCATTAAAGTTATATGAAACAAAAACATTCTTAAAATCGCTTATTTACAATAAGTGTTCAATATTAAAAGTTAACTTTAAAAAATTGAAATTTTTCACCCTTAAAAAAATGGTATCTTACTAAGATTGACTGTTGAGATGTTGACTGTTAGAGATAAAAAATGAGTAAACAAATATTTTTCAATTTTTTTTCCAAAATGTCCTTTTCTTCGTGAAGTTTATCCAAAAAATATATGAACTGCGTTTGATGCTTTGTAAAAAAGTTGTGAACGATTGTATGCGAAGAAGTGCGTTTATGATCATATTTAAAGTCATAAAACTATATGAAATCTCCAGGTGAAATATTTCCCATATTTTTTTCATAAATCCGCCCTAAAAACAAAGATTTAAAAAAAAAATAATCGAAATCTGATAATTTTTCGATTTCTAGAGCGAAAGTATAAAATTACCAGCTTTGCATAATGTTTAAGGGTTTTTCATCATCAGTCATTCGTTAGCTTGTTTTAAGGCGATTATTAATTGAGCCTACTTATTTTAAATATTTCATAATCCTCAAAATCGCCATTTTGGTAATTTCTTTGCGATTTGGATATGTTATCATTGAACATATAAGTGATTTATCTCATATAAGCTTTTTACGATCACTGTAATCTCTTAAAATTTGTACCGTGCATTATTTCCTGTTCAATCAACATATTTGAATTTTTTAAGTACATAATTACAATCGCATTGCATCTTTATCTACTTCTTTACGCATATTCCGATAAAAAAGACGGCAAATCTTATTTGTAATAATGCTAGGAGGTTGGAAACTTTTCATTTAACTCTCGTAGTAATGACTGAGTTGAAATATTACTATATTATTGAATAATTGTTATAAATTACTAATAATTTAAATTGAAACTGGAAAGTTCACAGAATGATAACATATTTTTTACGTAAATATCTATAGAATGTACCAATGACTAACATTTCCGGCGAACCAGGCAACCATACCGACCGTAATCTAAATAAAATAGTGAGGAATGTAACAATAGCTAATTATTTGACCAATAAATACATATTTAAAAAAGTTCTAGAAGCATATGGTTCTCGATATAAATCGTTACAATTTGTTACTACTTATTCCCAAATATAAAATACTCCATGCGTTTAGAACAATTTTTCTTATCAGATAATCTAATATTAAGCAGCATTTTTCACTTTTTCATCAACTATAAAAGCATGTATTATTAACTATAATTCATTCCTCTGTTTCTCCATATCGAGAATATTGAAAACTATTATGGAACTAATGACTTGTTTATCGTCCAAATTGCTTGTTTTTCCTTCAATACCTTTTCGGAAATTACATTAGTTTACAGTTCATCTATTGCGAAAGAAATTTTAGCTGTTGCTAATTACATATGATCTACCATACTGAACACACTGTTTACACTACCACTACACCAACAATAACAATTATAGTATCTGGCGCACGTTTCGATAACCAAGTATCCATCTTCAGAGACTGAAGGAAAATTAATCAGCTCTGGTTTCTGATTTTCTGCTATGTAGATATATAACAGAAAAAAACTGTAGTTACAAAAAAAAGCGTCGAATTATGAAAAACTCATATTTTTTTTTGAGGTGCAGACTTTGGAAAATGACATATCAAAGGCAGCAACAGTCAGACATCATATTCATATCCCAGAAACCTTGAGAGCGCTCTTCCATGAAGCGAACTGTTTCATGATACCCAGTTTTATACATAATGGTGAAAGAGTAATTTCGTCAAGAGCTACAAATAAATTCTGGACTATTCTTTACTTTTCAGACTCTATATTTTCCCTCGAGTTCCAGTTTCTTCTCACCCAATGCTCTTAACAAACTCTACTGACCCAAAAACATATAAAACTGGGAAACATAGTTTAACCATTTTATTGACCAAGAAGAAATTTTTGATATCTGATCAAAAGTTAATACCATTTTCTTTGGAAAAATAACGCCCCAATTCGTTATCTCAATCACGATAAAAACTTATTTGAGTGCTTGAAAAGCACATTTTTTTCTTTTAGTCTTGATACTAACAGCTCAGAACATTTAAATCTCTTACAAGATCATCTAACTCATTTTGGGAGAAGCTCATTTGACATACCTTCAAAATCAGCATCATTTTGTAATAAGCTTGGCCCTTCAATGTCTTGTTCTAAAAGTTCAGATATATTTTTAGGAAATGAAGTGAGTGATGAGCTGGATTCTGCCATTTAGCTCGAATTTTAGAGTTTAAACCGTTTAGGTATACTCATGCTATAAAAATAACAGTCTCAGAGATGATTTGGTGGTTCTAGTCAAATAGTCAGTATTCCAAATCAACTACTTTTCCATAATCTTAAATATTCCATACACTATCTACAAACAGAATTGGGAGTGCATTTTTCATCCCAAATTACTCAAAATAGGTATTTTGCACCTACTCTGATATAACTTTCCTATACACATTCTCTGCTTATACAACAAAAATCATCTGAATTGTTTAAACAACATCTCTTTGAACTACACATGGCGCAAAAACTAATTCTCTTCTAATACCTCAAAACGATAGCTTTCAAGTAAATTAAGTTATAAACAGCAAAAAGGTACTTTAACTATCTCGGTGACTGACAATTGATACGAGCAACTTTTCAGCCACTCAATGACTTAAGTGAGGATTTTTAATCACAATTTCTTCTACTTTAGTGATGTTAATTCCAATTGTCTTCAGATAACCAGCCAAAAGCAAATATATTATGTCTACCTCGTATATGAATTTGAAAATTTTAATTTATTGTAAACATATAAAAAAGCTTTTCAGTCAATAAACTTAACGTAAATGATGCTCAAAGATGAAGATGATTTGTTCGAAACTGATGAATTCTGGTTCTTTCTTGATTATACGTTTTCTCTGCCCAATATTTGTACTCTCTATGAGCAAAATAACTATTTTTAGCAATTTTGAAGTCAATTTTCAAAATCGGTTAATTTAAATAAACAAATAAGAGCTTTGATCATACATCTATAGCGTGTTGAATAACTTGATTTCACGAAAATTAAACGATGCGATCATTGTTATCAAAAACATTGGGCCAAAAAGAGAAAATGGTGGTATATATATTATTTTCTCTGAGAGTTTATAAAATGATTTCTTTTTTTTACTGGGATAGGTTATTTCAAACGAAAACAGCTCGAAACTCTTTTCAAAAATCTCTTTTCGATATTTTCAAATCTAAATTCCTACTTAACTGTCAATATCCAATATTCACCCAGTATATGCTATTAAATATTTGTGCTTATATTTATTGTATTATCCAATAAGGCTTCTGTTTTGGTTCAACGTTTTCTGCTACCGCACAATTGAATGTAGCTGTTGGTCACAACAGAATTTGTCTTAATATTTCCTTGGCTGATTACTTCCGTTCCAAAACACGCGAGAACATTCATTTTCGTTTTCAACAAAAGTTCAATCTACGAGGGTCTCTTGTAACACTTAGTATAAATAAAGAATTCAATTCAAAAATCTAGACAAATTGTGAAATTTTTTCGATAATGGTTGGTAGATACGGTCGCCTCTAGTAGCTTTAAAGAGAAGGCAATATAACTATGTACCTATGGTATTAAATTCTTCATTGAGATTTCTGTCATGGTCGTTAAATTTGTTATTCACATATCACTTAGTGAAGATGACGAAACGTACAACTACAGAAATATGTAAACTTGTTATAACATCACACTGTTTCTTGTAAAATATTTGACACGTCAAAACTGAAGTACTGTAGATTCTACCAATTTTAGATATACATATTGGATGTAATCGATCGAAACTTCTACAGCAGGATGTTAGCCAAAAAAGATTCGAGTTTTAGAGTGGCTTAACATCAAAACATTTATAGTATCTAAGAGTTAAAACTAAGAATAGGAATGGAAAACTCCACCAGTGAATCTACTTTATGGAAGAAAGAGTACAATAAAAAATTTAATGGGATTTTATAAATTAAATAGTTATATAATATAAAATCTCTTAGTACATTGTGTACTGCATGTACGTTCGATATTTAAATGAGGATGGTCCCAGAAGTACCTGGCCCAACAAAGAAAACCAAACAATTTTAGTAAACAATATATTTATTTTTCAACTTAAGCTCCTTTTAGCTCCATACAGTTTTCCAACGATGTTCAATGAGTTCCATAAACTTTTTATTATAAGAATCGTCAAGCTCTTCAAATAGTTATTAACTGTCAACATCACCTCTTCATTGTTGGTCTTTGACCACCGAGTCATTTTTTCAAGCCTGGAAAAAAAAATAATCCGAAGGGGGCTAAATCTGGCGAATAGGGTACGTGAGATAGCAATTCAAACTTTAATTCATTAATTTTGGTTATTGCAATAACGGATGTGTGAGCTGCTGGATTTCTTCGTTCAAACGTTGCAATAAATTCCCATAATATTCGCCGTTGATAGGTTTCCTTTTTCAAGATAGTCAGTGAAAATTATCCTTCACGCATCCCAAAAAACCGACGCCATGAACTTGCCTACAGATGGAACAGTCTTTGCTTCTTTTTAGCCGGTTCTCCCTTTTCAGTCCATTGTTTTGATTGTTCTTTTGTTTCTGGTGTAAAGTGATGGACCCACGTTTTATCTATGATTATGAAACGGTGCAAAAATTTAGCTTCATTTCTGTGAAATATTGCCAAATACTCGATGGAAACATCTTCACGATTCTGTTTTTGTTCCATTGTAAGCAAACGCGACACTCATCTTGCGCACAGCTTTCTCTTGTCCAAATTTTCACTATGCGGTGTATGGCACTTTTTGAAATACTTACTATGTCTGTCGATGATGGTCCAGTACCGCTTTGTGGATTTTCGTCAACATTCCTGGAGTATAGATTGTGGTAAACTTTCTATTATTTTCAAACAGCTACCGCCATCTCTAGGTCAGGCCAGGTACTTCTGGGACCATATTCGTACTACTGTGATTGCTGCGAAGAGTATAACTACGTGTATAACTTCTATTGTCATATTTTTAATAATTTTTGATACTACGAACACAAGAAGAAGTCTATTTTGTAAATATTTATATACATAATTTTTTACTAATATAATTCAATAACAAAAAAATAATACTTTAAATTTATATATACACTTTACACAATTTACCTTTGACGTTTCTTAAATAATCAAAAACATTATCTATGGTTGGATAATTTTGCACCTACACTGTCTTTACCCTGTCCTGGTATTACTGCTGATTCGTTTTCTTAAATATGTTTTAAATATGTCGTACGAGAAACTTCACTGCAATTTTTGTGCTCAATCAACCCCATTTCGTAATGCGCAAACTTACAATTTTTATTCTATTTAGAATGAGTTGGTTGAGAACATGAAATCGTAAAGATCAAAGCGATTAAAACCACATTTTCTTCGTATCAGGTGACCTTTAATAAGCAAATATGGATATAATGAGTAGAAGTTTAGAAAAAAAACACACCTTATTTGAAATTTTCGTTTAACTGGTCTTAAAAAATTATTTAAATAATAGATGTTGATGATGAAATATTGTTAACACATACGTAGAAATTTGAAGGAAAGTTTAGGATTAACGCTATTTTTTTTTTGAATTTTGACTAAAGAGTGGTTTGCCGTCAATTTCCTTTCCTTTTTCTTAATGTTTGAAGGTCCAGAATACCATTCCATACCTAAAGACTAGACCACACTTCTGACCTATTTCATTTTAAGTTGTAATTTCTGGAACCATTGGTGATTTCATACCGAACATTCTGTATACATTACTACTACATCAACACTCACAATTACACTGACTGACCCACGTTTCGATAACCAAGTTATCGTCTTCAGGAAATGTAGGTAAACCAAAACCTATTAACCGATTTTACACTTAATTTTTCCTCCAATAGACCTTCTCCCGCGAAAATTATTTCCATTTAGCAATTTCAATTTTGCAATACAACAATTTATCAATGCATACTTTCATAGTCCGTCCATAGTTTAAATGAGGTATGTGCTGCTTAAACCGGACAATAATGGATCACTTAGTCTGCCCAATATTCTTCCCGTCCCAATCACCACAGCTAATTTCATATATACCACTATTTTCCAAATATTGTATTTTATACTTAGAATTACCCGGCAATTGTTTTAATGTTTCAATTCATTTGTATAAACAGGGTTGAAAGGTACCAGAGTAAATTTACCTTGTTTATTATTTTGAGTTTGGGAAAAAACTTGTTTCAGATAGATTTCTTAAATCTATGACGGTTAACCAACCTATTTACAATTCTCAATCATAACCGTTGAGTGCAGATACATCCTTGATAAAGGTCCTTTCCTTATTGTAATTTTTGATGTTAAGTGGAAATGGAGACTGGACATATTATGCTAGATACAATGAAAAGAATCAGCCAGGATGTATCTGCAAGTAGCGGTGTTTTTCCTAAAGACATAAAATTTTAATCTATTACTGTTTTTAATTACTATAGATGAATATTTTCAATTGAGCTTCAAAATGAATTCGACCACATTTGCCTTTTTCGTATTGAATATAGCGAAAATATCATCCACATCCTGTACCATACCTTAGGAAAATACTGAAACTGTTTTCAAAATGATTACACTGTCCGATGCGCGTCAGACAACTCAAATTAACGTTGTTGTAGTATTATTATTCATCTGGATTGCACGATCGTATTCTGCGTGCTTTTTTTATTATTAACCGTGGTTAGATGCCGAGTAAATAGTTTTTTCCGCGACTTTCTGAGCTGTCTAGTTCCTCAGGACCATTTGAACAGAATAACAATATACTTTAATAGTGAGTAATTTTGTGCAGTGTGGAAGTTCATTTTAACTTAATAAGTAGATATGAAGAGATGTTGTTAATATTCATACGAAGAAAAATAGGATTAAAAACAAATATTATTAGAGAAAAAAGGGGAAAAGGTACCCAAGGAAATTTATTCAAGGTATTTATACTACAAACGATTGTTTTTGGGGTTGTTTCTAAAATAAATGCATTACACTGTTTTCTCTGCTACCTTTTGGTGAAGATAAAGCTTGTCGGTAATAGGGGCCATCTCTATAATTGTATGGAATACGCGTTCGTTAGGATCACATCAGCCAATATTGGGGCTTATTGGTTAAACAGTTGAAAACTGAACTAATCACGCTTTCCTTTATTTTCGTTAGGTTACTATGTTGGAAAACACGAATGATATGAAAGGATAGACGCCAGGCGGTTACCTAGGATGGTTTCAGGGGGTTATATTGTAGTAAGGGGCCACTGCGGCTACCGTCGTTCCCTTCCTCACGTTTGTAAATATCTGGATGGTCGCTACAATCCTACCAACTTTCCTGCTGTGCCGCCTCGGGTGAAATGATTCCAGTACCATACCTTAACTTAGTGAACACTCTCTCAACTTTGTTAATTTATTGAAAGTGCTAGGATCGTGAAAAACACGTACAAGAAGGTATGGGAATTCATATTCTCTTGTGTGAAGTATCTTCCAACAATCCATAATTTCAGCACCAAGGTCGATAAAATCAGTAGAAATCTTCTGTTTCAAAAATCTTTAATTATGAATTTCTATTGTTAAACGAAAAATTCGTATTTTTACTATAAAACCATGATCGAAAAACCGTTAAAACCAGGCAATTGCTGTGCCATTGGCACTACAGTTAATTGCTCAAAGTATTTTGAATAAATCATAAATTATTAATAATATTAACACTAAGAAATTGATCAAGCAAGTTTCTTATCTTGATATAACAACCCTTAACCCCTTTATATCCAAGGTTAAATCTGGAAATATCTAAATTTCACTGTTTTTTCAACATCACGCAATGGTGATTTATGTTAAGGTGGTGAAAAAAATTATCCAAGGATGAAGTAAAGGAAGACGAATGGTTTGAGTTAATTTATTCAATTTATAAATTGAGGTTAAGGATCTGATGAAGGACTTCAAAACTCATATAACAATAACGATCAGAAATATGATTGCGAAGGTTAAGGAACATGTGAATAAATTTTCTATTCCACGATACAATTTAACGTAATTTTTGTCCTAAAATATTAGAGGTCACTCTATAATTTACTCAGTTTTATTTTCTCAATAAATTTAATTCACTTTAATACACGTTTTTATTGTTTTAGTTATTTTTTCATCATTATCATTATCATTATAAACAATTTTTACGCATAAGGCCTTTTTATTTCTTATTTAGCATTCGTTAGAATCTGTTCTCTTTCCCGACCGATTCTGCGTATTTTAACAACGTGCATCATTTCTCCATAGGTGTCAGTTTAATTTCTCCAAGGAAATGAAAAGCAAATAGTATTGAGAAAACTTCAAAAAGTTTAGGTCTCGTTGATGTTTTGGTTGATAGAACAAATAGCAAAGGATTTAACATAAGCAGTTTCCAAATATGTCGTTTTGAATTATACTAATATACTATTTTCGACACTTGATATGAATATGCTATTTAAATAGTTTTTATGTGAGTAATACCACATTTATAACTTGTGTTAGCGCCTTAATTATATATTGTGATACTGCTGGGATGCCATACACATGCGTGAATATCGTAAATGCGCGATGCAAAGCGAAGAAAAACGCGACGACAAGTAGACAAGCAGGAAACAGGCTTCATTTTATTCAGTTTATCACATTATTTTATGTTAATAAAGTGTAGAATAATTTGAAAATTCTGACGTAAATAGATAAATTTTTTATGTTGTTGTTCTGATAATTTGATTTTTTGTAAATTCAGTTTTTTTCATAAATTTACCGATAAATCGAAATGATATTAATTTAATAGGCATCATTAACGAAAGTCACTGCCCTCGGCAGTGTCGTATTATGAAATATTTATTGTGACACAATTTTTATGCAACGTTTCATCAAAATATGAGTTTATCCTTGTTGTAAAGTTAGCTGTGATAGTTATTAACGTTCCGGAGCATCAAGTTACCGGAAGGCAATACTTTCGCTGTTTCCGGTCTAATGGTTAACAATAGAACAATATTTTAGTGAATTTGTTTTTTATTTTCGAAGGTATCCGTTTTATATTCGAATGAACAATAATTAATTTTTAATTTAAACTAACCACGGAATAGATGCGGAACTAAATGAAAATAATACGGGCTTTGTTTATTATGATTCATTAATTTGTTACAAATAAATCGTTATTAGTGGTTTTCAAAAGTTTGTCCACCGTGAAGGCTTACGATCTAATTATTATATTTATTTTATGCCGTTCGTCAAAGATCCTTCTTTTAAAGTTTTGGCAACGTTGCTCATTCTCGCGTTATCACATTTTATAGATCCAAAGATAAACAAACACCTTGTACATTGTGTCTATATTTAAACGGTCATTACCCTAAGTTTAGGAAAATATTCATTCAGTTTTTTCCACTAAAAGTGAACAAATAAAACCCTTCATAGTTGTACAAATACTTTTTAAAGGGGTTGAATGAGTGATTGATTCTTTATAACAATAATAGTAGTACACACGTGCTTATATAACAATTTCGAACGGATACAACAGATGTGGTTGGTCCCAAAAGGGGTTGATGTACAGGGAAAATGAAACTAAGTAAGGAGATACATAACTTATGAAATAATATTAAATCATTTTGAGTTAGATGGAAAATAAATTATGTAATTGATTAGATAATAGAAGCGATGGAATTGTTGTGAAAACTACTAACTTTGTCGCCAAATATTTCTCATCAGGACGTTCGTTGATGAAAATGTCGCGATCAACCCACAAATACTTAATACAGGTAGAGATTTCTCCGAACAAGTTCCTCCAATAAAACGATTATCCGTTCACACCTGACTGACAGATACTTGAACCAGGAAAGTTCACTTCATGCAACGTTGTCGAGAGAGTTTTCGCAAACACACAAACACACAAACACACAAACACAAACACACAAACACACAAACACACAAACACACGAACACACGAACACACAAACACACAAACACACAAACACACAAACACACACTATTTCAGATTTGGCTTTCCTTTTTACGATTATCGTACTGGCACGCCTTTGGTACACTATTTTCAGTGTTTGTGAATGGATAACAATAGACTAAACCCATAAATTGACCTCAAACCGGGTGGTACTACCTACACTAAAAATAATTTTTACCAAACTATGAAAGTGGCATTGATTAAATATTCGTTGGGTCACTCTGTGGTCCATTTGCATATCTAATGAGGTTTCTTTATTACTCTATACCTTTTTGAAATAAACTATAGGGATGAGTCGATTCTCGATACCGATGCTTGGACATTGGTATCGGTATCGAGATTCGATCGTAAAGAGTCGATACCGATACCAGTAAATGGACGGAAAAATTATTTTTTAATCCAGTTTAGGTGTAGAGTGTAGAAAAATCCTCCTTTCGAAATAACTTGGATAATGATTTTGATTTTCTATACAATAATAAAAAAATCAGAGCTTAACGTAGACCATGTGTTTCCCTCTGTTAAGGATTTTCTAGTAAGAGAATTTTTTTACAAACGGCTATTATACATCGGTGGTATCGGTATCGAGAATCGATTTTTTAGGTATCGACACATCTCTAATAGAAGCATATAACAACAAATTTAGAGATTGTTTTCCATTGACAATTTGGTGCGAAAATGAAGTAACTATTTACTTTTCGTTTGGACTAAAAAAATCTATGCTTATAAATTGTATAGTGTATTATTTCGGGAGAAGCTTTACTATCAATTCTTACGCATCAATTAAAACATGCCGTAACTTGTTAAGACTAGTCTCTAATTCTATGAATAGTACAATTGCTTCACTCCCTGTTAATCCTTTCTCTTTGTTTATTTACGATACAGTATGTTTTCAACATAAATAATATAAAGTGCGATAAATATGAAGTCGTGTATTGTTATGACAGTATTGGAACAAAAGTTTAAAGCATCCGTATCAGCAAGAAAATTATATGAAATTGAAGTGGAAGACATATTTAATGTGTGAAGAGTACAGCGTTGGTCTAATAGTATTAAGCGGTGCACAGAATGAACGCGAACATGACGCAGGTAAACATAACCTTAAAAGTACATGTATATAAAGAAATTTGAACGGTAATCAACGATTTTGAATTATTTATAATTTATTATATGAAATGTGTAGAGAAATATATACAGAGCGACATTTGACACGGCGTTTATGGGTGAGACCCCTCAATTTAAATAAAAATATCTAGTTACTTAACTACGACATATTCTAAAATGAACGAAATAGATTCAAGACGAATTTTTTGAGCATAGATGATTTAATCGGGGTTTATACGATGAATTTATTGAGCAGAGACTTCACAAAAAGTTCAATAAGAAAACCTTATTGTCAATTAGATCAGGAAGTTGATCACCAGCTCTGGTCATGGAATTTCCTATATTCTGCCAAATTTTAGTCTTCTTGTACCCAGTCGACTGTTTGTTATAGAAACACTCATAGCACCTACAAATTTTATCAGCTTTTCACGCAGAGAAGTAATTTTTGAGGGTATTTGCACCTACAATTATATTAGAAAAATGAGGTTATTTTTTTGACGTTCAGCGACGATCAGCACGTAAAAATTAGAAAGTTGGTTAACTTCGACGTCAAGAGCGCGTACAAACGCAATCATTGTGTGCGTTATCACAGTTTCTCAACTATCTTTGACATTTATGTTATGGTCGCGTTAATTCTGTATACCGCTTTAATAGTGAAAATTCGACGCTTGAAGATCGTTCGCTTTCTCGTCCTCCACCAGCGTGGAGTATTGAGGTAACAAGGGAAGCAGTAGAAACCAACCTAGTACCAGCACTCGCCGATTATAAGAACCATTGCATTACGAAAATAAGTGCCAATTGTTGAATAATGCCATACGAATTAACCGAGATTCAATCCAAACGTCGAATAGAGTTATGAATGACGTTGGTCAATAGACAAGTTGAGATTTTAGCTAATATCCCAGGACAATAGGCAGTTGGCTGATGGCGCGCCACGCATGCCTATTCTCCCGGAGTATTAGCTAAATGCCGGACAACAGATTATTCGTCGAAAAATGACCAAGTTCTTGTCTATTCTCCTGGGACTTTAGCTAAAATTCGGATGTCGATAAAGAAAAATTAATATCATTACGAGAAGCATCTTCTATGCAGTCAGTCTCGGGAGGACAAGGGTATAAAAAAATGTGGATGCAACCCCGCAAATAAACAATGTGGAATAAACCGGTGTTCTTGTTTTAAAAATAAAATAAAATGTAAATCAGAATCACCAAGCCTTCACGTGTTGCAATAAATGATTGATTGGCATGCAAAAAATAAACAAATAAGACTTCTTTCATTTTTTTTTTATCTTATTCTGTAAACCCAATAGTCTGTTATCCGAATTTTAGCTAGAGTCCCAGGAGAACAGACAATCGCTTGGTCATTTTTCGACAAATAACACAGGCCTACAATGATTTTGGTGCCGCTAAAAGTAAAACAGATTTCAAGTACGTTCGGTACCCTGATAAAAAAGTGATACTTACTTTTTTAATGCTACGTGTAGTGTTCGAGATTTCGCAATGGTAAATAAATCAAAAAACATTTAATAAATTTATTAAAAAAACAAAAGAACATTAATTGAAAACATTTAAATAGATTAAATTACTCATTATTTTACAGGTTAGAAGCACCTCTTTTTAAAATTTCTCCGGTGGATGTCTTCAGGACATTCCCGTGTAATACTCCAATAGTAATCTGCCATCATATGCTCATCCCAGCCACCTTGGTATCTATCTTCCATCACCTTTAAATCTCGTTGTTCTTCGCTATACGCTCCAATATTTTCAGAAAACTTGTCTAAATGGTTGTCCAGATAGTGTACTTTTATGCTCAAATTACATCCAAGATTTTTAAAACTAATTAAGAGCTTATGAACTAATTCTTTGTAATTTTCGGCATTCTGATTTCCTAGAAAATTTTTTACAACAGCAACAAAAGATTTCCAAGCCTCTGTTTCTAAATTATTCATTGAATGAATGAAATCGTTATCTTTCATTAAATGTCTAATTTGTGGACTATCAAAAATACCAGCTTTTAGTTTTTCATTACTTAAACCTGTTATGATCGATCGATACAAACCTGAACGTAGCTTCGCGATTTTGACAGCTTACCACGACGTCTTGCGGACTAATTAACTAAATTATAACATAGAATTAGCGGCACCAAACAAATTTTTTTTTGTGTAATCTATTGTCCGGTATTTAGCTAATACTCCGGGAGAATAGGCATACGTAGCGCGCCATCAGCCAACTGCCTATTATCCTGGAATATTATTTAAAATCCCAACTTATCTATTGACCAACGACATGTATACAGCTCCTTGCCCTGCCAAAATATGATAGTTTTATATAACGAATTGTTACTTGAGTCGAATAAACAATCTGAACATAGAAAATCAGTTGTTAGACAAAGAACAATTACCAGAACCAGTCTAAAAGAGAGGTCAATTCGAGGGAAGTTTTGTTATGTATATGGTGGAATTATGAAGGTTTAGTATACTTCTAAATCATTCCAGATGGTTGAGTTATCAATGCCGAAATATATAGTGAACATCTGATCCAAATGTATTAGGTTTTATTGGAGAAATATACAGGTTTAGTTTGCTGAACACACTATTGATGCGCGTTTCGATAACCAAATTATCGTCTTCAGATACTGAAGGTAAACTAAAGCGGGTTCTCTTACAGGACAATGCGAAATTTACGCGCAATAAGATCCAAGAACTTGGTGGTATCGAACTCCTACCACATCCAGAATTTAATCCAGTAGATTATTATTTATTTAGATCTCAGGCGTAGGGAAAAAAATTAAATCCAAAGGATGTAGTGAGAACTAGGACCAAATAATGGTTTTACAAAGGCTTCAAAGAGGTTACTGAACGTTGAGTGGAGACTATATGATTTCGATTAGCTATACTTCGAATATTAAGGCTTTCTTTTTGTATTATTATTCAATAGGTATATTTATCAGATGTACTCTGTATAATAAAGAGAATCAAAGTATAATATATGTATATTCCCTTAGAAAGTTATTCGAAACAATATTTTCTTTCTCTGTATAATATAAATCTTTTTTAGTAATTATTACTATTAATAATATATATTTTAACTTCTTTTTACTTCTTCGTAATGAAAAAATACATTTACTCATTTTTTTTATTTCAATAAACCTTTTAAAAAAAACTTACCTCTATGTTATAATTATTTTTCCTGTATATAAAACTCTCACAACCGAATTGTTCACTAATTCCACGTGAAATCTGGAATTCAAAAACCGCACAAAAACTCAGAAATTGAAAAATTAATCTGTATTCGATTCCAAGCACTAATTAAGTATAAAATAAAATATAAAATATTTAAATATTGGCGCACCTCCACTCCAACGCTTCCGATGATAAACCACAGAATAAATCTGAGAAGAGAGACCACAGACTGTAAACGTAATTTAGCAATCCGTTCCGGTAAAGAGCCTCCGTAACAATATGAATCGATGGTGCATGTGGGGCCTTTGATATTACCATTGACCCTTTCAGGTGCAGAGTGGGACAATACCGACCCCTTGCGGTTTCTATGGAGTTAATTGGAGACAGAATTGGGCAAGGGAAAATCTACTAAGTTTTGGAGAACTTGACCGAATATGTGCATATACAAGGGAATAATTTAAATAGTTTCTTATTGATAATTTTCTATCAGGCTGTATGAGTATATTTAAACGGAAATAACAACAATAATTTCACTTCTAAGTGACAATAGAATGCCTTTTTAATTAATTAATAGATTTCTTGTTCAACCAACCAGTAAATAGTATTTATGTATAGGATGGATCTATTGAAATAACTTTCTTACTTTAATAGATATGTGATTGATTTTTTTTACAGACCTTGACAAGATAAAGAAAAACACTCTTTGATTTCTTTGTATCAACGGTTCAAATATTTAATATCTGGATAACGGTGAGATTTAGGTTTAGGAAAGTATACATGAATTTGCCTTATTTTTTACTCCTGAATGCATTAAAATAGAAAAAACCGGGTAGTTCTATTTAGAAAAATAAAGAAATTTGATATTTAAGTTAACCTTTGAATACTTTTTATACACACCCTGTATAAAACGAAATATTGTTCAATATAGATTCAAATACGTCTGACCTTGCTTAAAGCAACCGAATAGAAACCATTTTCATATCTTTAAAGGTATCTTCCTAAAGGGTCTGCAACGGTCAAATTTTTTACAAAAAAATTAATAATCAAAAAGTATGCATTTTTCGGAAAAAGCTTTTGGACAAAAATGTTTTAAAATTTTATGTAAATTTCAAAAATGTATTAATATACAAGGTGTATTTAAAATAACAAATTTGCAGTTGATTTGCGGTAGAGCAGTTTAATTAGGAACAACGGGCTTATTCCCTACAGCTCACTCTATAGTTCAGTAGTTAAGTAATGAAGACGTTGAAGACGTTTCCCCCCTACAATTATTTTTCGCGGGAAGTAGTTCATTGGTGCAAAAATTTAGTATAAAATAGGTTTCAGTTCACCTTCACGTCTCTAAAGAAGATAACTTGGTTATCGAAATGTGTGTGTTCAGTACAAATATTACCAACGGTTTCAAAAATCCCTTAGCGTATACTTCCTGTCAAATTTTTCATTCCTTCCCTACCCAAGTATATCCCTAGATAGAAGCGCCGCGTCATCGCTATTGAAAAACCCCTTAAACCTGGACAAAAACTACACATATCTGTAGAAATTGATCTCGGTGAAGACTTGTATGTAAGACCGTATAAATGGGCATAGGCAGGCATATACCATATTTCTATTTGAACAAATTGTTCAAAAATTATCATAATGGATGTGAAATAAGTAATTCTATGATTTCTTTCATTATTTTTTGATTTTGTTACCTTATTTTTGCAATTTCATGACTGCTTATTCTTGAGCTTTATCTATAGTTGTGGTTTTCATATGGTGCTTGTGCTTAAAGGCCGCTTGTCATGGTACAAGAAATTGCATGCACTTTCTTAAGGCCGCTTGACATTGTGCAAGAAATTGCAAGGTCAAAATATTGCCCAGGTGAATATTGCACGTTGCTTGACATTATGTCTCTTGACTTTCCCCACACATCATAGCTACCAGTAACAAAAATAAGTAAAAGTGAACAAATCCTTAACCTCAAATTTTATTTAATATTTTATCACTAGTAAAAATGAGCATGACCAGCTGAGTAATCAAGAAAACAGTTGTCAGTGGATGGGGAGGTTGATTGTTAAACCGAAAGTAACTAGATTTCTCTCTAGAAATGTAACTTGAACGCAATAAAAATGGCACCAAATCGAAAATGTTGCATTTGCAAGGTTTTTGTTGTATGACACAATCAGGTGAACTTCATCTGCGCATGCTTTCGATCAAGAAATATTGCGTCTTGCGTTGCATTGCACGTTATATTGCATCACGTCAAGCGTTCTTTACAAGGTCAAAATATTGCATAGGTGAATATTGCACGTCGCTTAACATTATGCAAGTCTCTTGCCATTGCATTATGGCTGCCACTAACAAAAATTCAATAAGTGAATTAAACAAATACCTTATCTAAAATTTGCTTCAATATTTTGTGGCCGGTTTAAAATGATGATAACAAATCTAAGTAATTGGAATTGCTGCTTGCACGCAATCAAAATGACACCAAACCGATAATGTTGCATGTGCGAGATCTTGCACGAAATAATCAGCTGAACTTCATCTGAGCATGCGTTTTTATTCAGCAAAGTATTATATTTTGCTAAAATGTACAGTATGATTATTATTCTGCTTGTTGAGCAGCTTCTCTTAAATATTCAGACATTGTCTTACGAGGCGGTGGTGGAGGAGGTTTTTCAGCTTCAATGCGATCCGCCAAAGTATACACATTTTTCTCCCCTTCCGGTTCATACTAAAATATTAATCTAATAAGCCATAAAAAAATAGAATTGAAATATTCACCAGTAGTTGATTGACATAATACTCGTAATTGATTGTTTTACTCAATGGATCAAAAGCTATCTCCATCATTTCCTCCAATTCATCATTGGTGAAAGGTTCTCCTTCTGTAGTCATCAAATTGGTAAGCTCTTCTTTTGTTAAACAACCTATTCCTCTTGGATCTAGCCTTCGAAATGCTTCTAGAAGTTTGTCGGGAGTTGGAGGAAGGAATCTACAAGTTGTTTTGAGTAAAGTATTTAAACATTCTACATAAAATTTTTTACGACGATGTAATACCGAGTACTAGTAGGAAGAAAGACTTGAAAGTTGTCAAAATTTATTTTCTGCTCCTTATTATGTGTGGTTCTATTCAACAATTTCAAACAAACAACATTTGTATCCAACATTTTTTTTGTAATTATTCTAACCCTTTGTGATTGTAAAACTTACTTATGTTGTGTAAACAAATCCGTTACTAGTGGCAAAAAATTTACCAAATGAACAGAGCCGGGATACTTTTGAGTTTCTAAGCTTAAAATGATGTCTTGAAGCTCTGCTTCAGTTGGACAACAACCCAAACCTCTTATTATAGAAGGTACATCTTTCAGTTCAATTATTTTAGTTTGGAAGGGGTCAAAAACTGCAAATGCTTCTGCTACTCTTTGCTCTAGGTCGTTAGTTATAGGAACTAATGAAAAATAAATTATTAAGAAATAATTCACATATGAAAGCATTTGATATTGTAATTATTAGAACAATGGTAAAAATAAAAATATTATACACTTCAATTGATTGCAGTATACAAAAATTTTATGGGAAATATGTTTACCTTCAATTTCTTCTTCATCATCATCCATATTAATAAGGAAGTTGAAGTAATTATACAAAATTATGTCACATTTTAAGGAACAGAATTTATATTGACATCGACATATTGTACCACATGATAATTTTTAATACATGTACGCTAAAATCCATGGCAACTTGTGTTCTTGATTTAAAATTAAGATTTCAATACTGGTACATGAAGTATACAGTTATATTTGCTTATATTGCAATTAGTAGTAGCAAGATTCATGATATTTCTGCTACTACTTATCAAAAAATGTCCAAAATGTCGTTAAAAAGTGGCTCGCAGATTCAATATAACTAGATTTACCATCCTTCCAGGAGAGACTGCCGACTGTAACCAACAATGTGTTCCACAAGGTGAAAGAAAATCTTAACCCAAACATAATTGGTATCGGATACTCTGCACTTATCATCAACAACGAAGTGCACCAGGAATGTGATTTACTTCCAATAGTCGTGGACACTCATCTTTAAAATTTATTTTTTTCCACTGACACAATAGGAAATAAAGCTCTTTAAGAAATATGTGAAACAATTGGGAATGAAAATATTTAAAAATAATTATCATCAAGTTATGAAAGTTATCTCAAAAATTGTAAAACAAAAAACTGAAATTATCTCAGTACCTAGAGATTCCTGTTTAAATGTTTCTTTGAATTTTTTTAGGTTCAATATTTTAATAATGTTTTGTTTTCATTTTCGCTTTATTGTTGCCAAATTTTATAACTACCAACCCTAAATGTAACAGAAAATATAAGATGCAAACAACATTCTATCAAGAAATGGACCTCTACTTTCTTATATCAGCAGCCGCTTGCTTGTAAAAAAATATACAATTCAGTTTCAAGAAAGGGAAACTAGTTTTAGGGTATCTGATACAATGGCCAATTCATTTCTAATTTTCATTGTTAAATAACCTATTGAGGTACCTATTCGTCTATAAAATAGATTTATAATAAAAAAGAATACTAAGTTTCAAGAGTCACTAGTTCATTTCCTTTTTTTGATACTAAGTCTAACGTTTGTTCTTCCTCAATAGATTTCTTCTTCGTATGTCCAGGTTATCATTGCACCTCTTTCGTGGTCGATCTCCCTTACTACTTTTACCAGTCTATCGTTTGTCTTTCGACTTATATGTTAGTTCCATTATTTTTCACGCTGAGATAGCTGCTTCTGAATGGACTGAGTAGTAAGTAGCACTGTTCCTACCACTGAAGGCTGGAGGCCAGGTTAGCATCGTACCTTAAAGTACCTCATTTCAATTGAAATTGAAATTTTCCATTTAATTGGTCCTGGCTAGCCACCATATATTATTAAACTATAAATTAGTATTATGAAGGGTTACCCAACAAATTTTTGCAGGCTGCTCTTCACTAATATTTTATGAAAATATCAATTGGCAAGTCCGGAGGAAGAGGAGGACGTATCACCCTACGCACTCGACTTAAATGTAAAATGACGCCCTCTTGTCATCGAAGGAAAATTACGACTTTTGTTTATTAACTCTTGCTTTTTGACTCTTAAAATATGTTTAGTCTAACGAAATCAATTAATACAACTTTGTTACTGTCCTTCATAAAGTAAATTTATAGTTCAAGCAGGTTGTGATTGGTGCAACTCGTTGGCGAAGTGATTCCAGCGTAAAAATATTTGGCAGACTTAACTGGATTTCGATTTCGATTCTTGACCCTTCCCAAGGAAAACATTTCCGTTGGGAACTAACTGCATACTCATAAAAGATTTCCCTATCAACTGAGATCAACCCTACAGTTAGGAGAAATGCTTTTCCTCATTTTGTAGGTAATCATCATCATCATTATACCGTTCAATCGCTTGGATTATGGTTGGCGCTTTGTATGCTCACAAATCCCTTTATTGGGGTGGATTCCTCCCCTTGTTTTTTTTGTTACAGTATTTTGTTGTGCTGGCTTCGTTTGCCAGCTTTCTCCATTTTTTTATGTTTCAGAATTTTGAATTTTTAGAATTCTGATATCTTTTTCAATTTGGTTTCTCCAGGTATTTCTTGGTCTAAGAGGTATCCATTGTGTTATACTCCTCTTCATCTCTGTAGGTTTCCTTCTCATGATGTGTCCTGCCCAAATCACTCTTTGTGCTTTTATATCCCTTATTATATTTCCTCTTCTCAGTTCTTCTTCTATTTCTTTATTTTTATTCAATCTTCTCTGTCCAGCTACTGTAATATTTGATCCGAATATAGTTCTCAGTATTTTTATCTCGATTATCCTTAAATCTTCTTCATCCTTTTTATTTATCACTGTAGCTTCGATATCCAGTTTCCGAGTTAGTCAAAACGTATATGCCTATGCCCCATCTTGTAGTCTGTTAGAGCGTCGAGTCGGTAAAACAACCGTGTCACCGTAGTCGCGACAGCATTTCAATGTCGCAAACACGGCGACAACGGAGTGCAAACGGTTAAAGCACTCAACTCCCTACATGTCCCTGATATTTTTTGGAAGTCTTTGTAAGTTTTGAACATAAATAAATAGGAAAATATCATTGTCCATCGTTACTTTACATTCCCCACTCTTCTTATGGTAAAAGGAAATCCCAGACACGATTTAACCGTGCATTGAAAGCTTTAAAAAACTTTGGGTTTTGAGTTCTAAAATGTTTGTTCTTGAACGTCTTATGTTGGTATTATCGCTCGTGATCCACAAAATACAAGGTTTTTCATGTTTTTAACATTCATGAAGTGAAAATGAAGAGCGAGAAATATGCCTAATGGCTTATATCTTTCTGAGCAAAGCGAACGGCACGCGTTGCTTGACTGTATGGTTGTCACCCCTGTTCATAGCATTTCGCATCGCACGGGCCTTAATTAGGGTTTTTCGATAAAAAAAAAACATTTCGTAATCAGTATATTTATTATTTAATCTATATTCATATTTGTTAACAGTTAATCATATTAATTAAAAATAATAGTAATAAAAAGAGTATCAAAGTCATATTCAACAGCTATATTATTAATGAAAAAAACTGCTATGACAAATAACAACATAGGTATATTCAATATAAACTATTAAGTAGCACATTCATAACATTCTTTTATTGCAAAAAACTTGCAAAATGCAAATACAGAATTAATATGAATACAAAATTTTTTTGTATATATATGTATATAAAATAAATCTAAGTAGTGTTAACACAGATTAAAAAGAATGGTTAAAGTTATATAATCCTTCAGATAAGGTGCACATCAATAATAAAAAATCTATTATCAGTCTTCTCAAAATTATTAGAAAAAAAAATAACAATTAGGTTATAAATGTGAATGGAACAGCCCAAAACAAATTTAAAATTGCAAAGGTACAAAAATCTATGTATTCTTTAGGAAATTCATTATTGGGTCATATAAATTATTATATGAAGGGTATGCAAAAGGGTACAAGCTCTTTTTAAGAAAAATACCAATTTTGGTTGATGGCAAGAGGATTCAAGTGATGTAATGTTATCTATGATATGACGAAATATATCAAAATGAACTCTAAAGTAAAACGATACAAGTACATTCGTTTCATTTAGATTCTAATCATTAGCATCAAAAAAATTAGTAGCAAAACGGTATAAGCGCGATTGTATCAGTTTGCCTCTATTAATGTAATCTACCTAATGTAATTAGCTTGTCTATTTATATCCTTTGACAATGTAACTTGTGTAGTTTGTTATTTATGCAGTACATAAAATAGTAATTAATGACTTTTTTCTTTAAAAGTACAAGAAACGAGAATTTTTCGTTTTTCAACTCTGAAAATTGTTCTAAGGTGAAGAAAGGAATACTAATGTTTAACATGAACAAACTTTAAAATGTCTATAACGAAATAAAGAAAATTTCTTATTTAAAATGTGAAATTTTATTCTCATTACTTATGTTTATTTCGCACCTATAAGTATTCTCCACATGAAGAAAAATATAGCAAAAAAGCGAACCCCAGCAGTGACAATTTAGAAGTTGAAGAAACGCCCGATGAAGATGCCGACGAAATGAACCGTATACTAGATTCAGATTAACATTTCTGTCGTAGCATTTTTTAATAAAGTTATTTGAAGCTTAGAAAATTTTAATAACGAAAATTTGGTTAGGTTAGGTTAGGTTAGGTACAATACATTTATTGTATTTTAATAATTTCCAATTTGAAAAATAAAAACGGATTCTTTAGCATCTAACCCCTACATGTTATACTCTCCAATATCTACTTTCCCTAATGTTTTCCCCTTGTTTCTATTTATTCCTTTAATAAGCTCTTCTAATTTCAGTTTTAGGTCTCTGTCTAGTTTGATTTCATTTATATCGGCTCTATCTAATAACAAATACAAAAAGAATCATAATAGGGTATTTGCATCGTTTGAGAGAAAAATGGTTCATATACAACTTTTATTATAATTTTTTTTTAAATTCTTTAATCAACATTTATAGATAAAAAAATTATTATAAATTCAAAAATTTTGTAGGTAGTTTAAACATTTCTGTAAGGTCGCCATATTGCGTGACGTCATATATATAAAATAAACACTGAACATATGATACAAAGTTATTCTCTCGGTTATTCTAAGATAAGCGTTATTATTAATCATAAAAAGGTTTATATGTGATTATGCAAGAATGTAAAACTGCGATTACAAACATGGTGCAAATATATACTGAACTCTACAATTTCACAAAATAGCTTTTCTTTTGATTGACGAAAGTAGTGAATAATTTTTTTAAACGAAAGAGGTGTTCTAAAATTAGTTTTGGGACTGCCATTCCACACCAAGGCTGCTTTCCAACAAACGATATCTACAACATACTGTAGCTATATTCATTACCCGGAGAATATACATTTTTGTTTGTACCAATTATATTGACAAACTTTACAAAAATAGCCGGTCAAGATTGAATAAAAAAACTAGGGTTTCAAAGCCTAATTAACCAAAATATCAATATTTTTATTTGTACATAAGATTCAAGACTCCCTTAATATATACTGCCCATTTGCTTTTATATATTTGACAGTTCCTTGGGAGCGTGGCGAGACTAGGAAGTTTTATTTATTTGTTGCAAACGTTGTCAACATTATGAATATGTTGCAAATTCAATTCCCTTATAGATTTCTTTAACTTAGTATTATGAGGAGTCCTGTCGTGGCACTGTCGGCTCAATGGGCACCTGAAGACCCTAGCACAGAATACAATGAATAGATTCTGCTGCACAAAGGATGAAATCTCTATCCACATTCTCTCGGAGTGTCTAGAGCATTACACCTGGTAGTGGGATTAATAGATTAGCCGCAAACACTGAAAATCCGCAGTGTCACATCAAGAAAGGGGGACAAAATAGATCCTTAGGATCACAGTGTACATGGTACCCCAATATGCATAGAACTTAATATTAGGTTTATAGAAACGAAGTTAAAATGCAAATTGTGGATGGGTAACATTCGTACGGTGGCAATGAGAAGAACCTACTATCTCTCTTAGAAGATCCCAGAAGACAATCAATAGAAATAGCTATTCAAAAACAAGTTGTGTTACTCTAGCTACTGAAAATGGTTGTATCAATACATATTTGTTTTTAAAGTTTCAGAAGGGCATTGATTTAAACTGACTTTTGAAAAACTAAAACAGGTAGAAATTGGTTTGAAACTCGGTTGAAAAATTTACATCGCGGGTATTGGAGACATCTGTGGATATCTTTTTAGTAGATAGTAGATAGGATAGTAGATAATAATAAATTCCCATTAATGAGTGTTTTTTTAGTAGATAATGTATTGGAGTTAATAGAGGAGGAACTCTGATCAACAGTACAGTGGCCTACGCTGATGACATTGATATACTCAGTCGAAGGGAGCGTGAACTTAAAGAAAGCTTTGAGCATCTAGAAGAATCCTATAGAGCCACCATTAACGAGTCCAAAACAATATACATGGTTACGTCAAGGAACAGAAGAACTCCTCTGAGGGCTCTCAAAGTAGGCCGGTATAAATTCGAAAATGTACTGTCGTTTAAATACCTGGGATTACTAGTGATCGAAAATAATGACAACTCGATGGAAATAAGAGAACGTATGAAAGAGGGGAATAGAGCATATTTCGGTCTCCAGCGACTTCTTAAGTCACGTTTACTGAATTGGAGAACGAAAAAGCGGATATATCGCACAATTCTCTCCCTGGTTGTTATGTACGCTAGCAACACCTGGGTGTTGAACAGCCGTGGGAGCGTAGCCGTGCAAACACCGAGCTATACCGGCTCTATGAAGACTCCAGCCTGGTGACAGAAGTCAAGATGGCCAGACTCAGATGGTTAGGCCTCTTAAAGCATATGTCTGAGGAGTGGGGGTGCACAAAGCGTACTGGCAGAAGCCCGAGGAGCGACGACTGTCTAGGCTACCGCGCAACCGATCTATAGAGTCTTTATAATTTATCTATTTAGTGTGGAGAAAATTTGTCTCTAATCAACATTTTTTCCTTTTTACTGTCTGCAGCTGCTTGTTGCTCCGACATTTATAATTTATTGGACAAATTTACACCGTTTTTACTAATTCCTGAATCATTTCTACATCAACACAGTTTATCTCAGCTCAAAGTTTCAAATGTAAATTTAAAAATTCTCAAAGCAACATTGGTAATTAAGGTCTAACAATTACGAGTGATAATGAATCTTGTTTTCAAAAATGTACTAGTAAAACTAACATGGAAACTGATGGTAACTATATAGCTCAATTTATATTTGTGACATGTTACTGGAAAACAGCCTAACTCTAGCTGTAAAACGATCTAGATTTCGTATACTAAAAAGACTGTACAAAAAGTATCTAATTTCTAATTCTTTTATCGATTTTACATCATCTACCTACAATTTTAGTACAAGACCTATTTTTTTTTATTTACATTCATTTTATGTCCATTTTCAACACCAAAATTTTTTTCAACTATATCATTGCTTATAATAAAATTCTATGACACATCTGAATTAAATCAATACGAAGATAAGCAAATTTGAGGGTAAATATACTAGGGTGTTCCATAAAACACGAGAACGAATGTCCCAAAATAAACTTAAAAGGCTGGAATCATAAATTCTTGGGATAATCATTATTAAAAATAAAATGTCTCTCGAGTTTTTCAGGAAACACGATTAGATTAATGAATATTGCATAATTATTTTGGATAAGAAACAGCTAATTTCAACTAATGTAATTATTAAACAATTTTTGACGGCTTAATAACGTAAAAATATTGTCCAGACCCTGTACACATACTTTTACCTTTTATTACGGATCACCCTGTATCTATATTAAAACGATCATAAAATAAAACATTTCTAAACTTATACGAGTAGATAACCCCCTAAAAAAATATATTTTTGAAACTAGAATAAAAATAAAACGAAAAGTTTTACAGAATTTACATTACATATATCTCCCTATCTAAAAAATATTTACAAAGATAAAATAATTATTTGTATCTATAAATTCTATATTGAAAAAAAAAACTATAAGAAATATAACTCAGCTGCTAAATATTTTGATTCAAAATTAAGTAGTTTTATACAGTATTGGAGAAAATTTTGAGGACTTAAGAATATGAATATCAATTCTTCCACTTAATTCTCAGTTAGACAATAGAAGTAATATTGTGTGAGTGAGGAGTAATTTGTTTTCGTTATTTCAATAGTAAAGTAACATTCATTTTGGTATATACTTGAAGGATTAATCCTTACATACACCTAGTTGAACGTGAAAAACTAGATATTTTTACCTATTTAAGTACATATGTATGTATGTATTTATGTACGTACATATTGATTATGTATTATGTATAGGGTACTCCAAACATAAAGTATTTAAAAAGGTTTATGATGATATCAAAAAGTATAGCGCTGAGTTAACTGAATAGGTGCAAGGTTTCCGCAGTGGCCCCAAAAATACTCTACCAGTAGTCCACAATTGTCTTTTTCGACGTTAAGTAGACTAGAAGAATCCTACCTCAGAAACATAACATGTGAGATACGTTTGAATGGTCTGGGTCTGCTCAATGTCTATCGTGAGATCACACCTACTGATTTGCTGGATCCAAAATAATAGTGTAACAAACATTTTGGTGTCAATTTGAAACCATGTAAAAAGATTTGGATAACTTTAGCTGAAAGAGGTGAATTATTTCAGCCCTTGTTACGCTTATTTTTGGATTTTTTTATATACTGTTTAGAATATATTTCCAAGAAATTGCATATCTTTAAAAAATGATCATTCTAATTCCATAAATTATCGTTTATAACCCCTAAATTTGGAATACAATAAGTAGGGTACTTGTAAGTGTTGTATGTAGATTTGGGGGTATCATATACACCGTGAACCAAAGGATCTATTGTAAAACTTGTAAAAATATACCTGTTGAATAATAATAGTGTAACATATTAGTATTAATTTGTATCCATTATAACGTTTTTACTGACACTGAGAGTAGGAAGAGACTCAAAATTTTTGGTAAACCCCTCCCTCATTTCAAAATTCTGGCTATGCTACTAGTTTCCGGTCGTCTACAACAAAGGTGATAAAAATTATAAATTGAAGACAACCAGGGTGTTTTACATTAACATAAAATAATCAGATAACAATAAGTTGATCATCTTTGTTTTAAATCATTTATGAACGCCTTTGAGTAGTTCTTTAAGGCATACTTTTATATTTTATATCATTTTGTTACATTATGTTATATTATTTCAATTTCTGTATGAACCCAGTTTGATACTTCCTATTTTCCTCAAAATATTTTCCAATACCAGTTCTTAGTACCTAAAATCAAACAATTCTATAAAAAATGTTATAAATTATACGTAGTTTAAAAATAGAAATGTTTTGAGTCGAAAAAGGTAACTTTTATTGTCCCTTTTTCTCATACATAGAAGTTATGTACTTAAATATGTTCTATTGCTTTCTTTGCATTTTTTTTCAACCAACTTTACATGTGTAAATATACAGGTTTTGTATATTCACGCAGAAATACAAGTTGTAGCCTTTTAGCCACATAGATTTATTTATTCTTCTGTCATAGATAGTTCAACTGTTTAATTTCATCTCTTGCTTTTCATTCTTTATTTTCAAATCATAATCAAATTATTTTTTCTCGTTTTTTTTTCTTGGATTTACTTTGTTGTGATTCATATTTTTTCCATTTACAGTTACATATTTACTGCTTCAAATTAAATATTAACTTTAAAAATGATAATTTCAATTCCTACAATATTTTCTTATGAAATGTTTGATTCTAGTTATTAAGATTACCCTCTACGTCAAATTTAAGAGTAAATTTGATGTTCAGTCTTATACCATGTACAAACAAATTACTGTTGCCTTTTTTCTTCTTCTAACATCGCATCCAATTCATCTGTGAGATTCGCTAACATATTCCCTATATCATTTAGGACATCAGCTGGTTCCGATCTTTGTGTTCGGACGTTCGGTTGTTGCCGATTAGGCGTGGGGGACGGATGAGGTGGCAAACCGCTGGGGCGTGTTGGTTTAGGAGAGGAAAACTCAGCGGCACGGCCGCCGCCAGCGCGAGTACGGATGGTACCGGCGTTCTCGTTGGCAAATGGCAAAGAATCAGATTCTGTACTGGAATTCGACTGAAATAGACAATAAAATTAAATCATTAATTTTGGTCTAACTCATTGGTGGTACTTGAAGACAATTGTTTTACAACGGATGGGTAGTAAAATCCTTCTTCGCCAAATTTTTAACAAAAACCACTTAAAAGGAGTTAAAAACTATGAAACTTCAATAAAATGACATTTATAATCTAATAAAAACACTATCAAGGCTCGTTTCAAAAAGGTCTTTTAGAAAATAGAATATTCGATTATGTCTGGTGGCTAACAACTTGAAGACACTAGTTTACTGAAGGATTTATAGAAATTCTACTGACTTGTATCAGAAATTTGTTAAAGTATATATCCATCCATATATCCAAATATATATCCATCAGGAAGTAAAATAATCTACAGGGTAGAGTTTTGAAGTCAGACCAGTGTACCAGTAACAGTGAAAAGTGAATTACTGACCAAAAATTACCCCTAAGGTTTGTCCTTCAACAAACTTGTATTTTGGCAATAGATAATCTTTTTGTAAAGGTGTTATTAGTATAATAAATTACCTTGAAGCTTGCGTCAGAACCGTTTCTGTGCTGCAATGCCAACGTTTTGATTAGCTCCTGTTCCTCAACGCTCCAAGATTGAGATGAATTCAGCTTACACTGAGTATGGGACATTCCTGGAGGAGTTCCCGGCGCCGGTGGAGGCGGTAGTGGAAGATCACCTATGAAATCAAAAAAACTTTATTCAATCGACAATCAACACTAACGAATTAAATAATTCTTACCTTGGTTATCTAAAGATATACTAAGACTATCCGAACTAGGATAAGCAGGCAGAGGTAAAGGACTAGAGGTCTGAACGTGATGGATTTCCACCGTGGTTGTTTGTTCATTACACTCACTGTCTTGCCTTTTGGGTGGATTCGGTGGAATTTTCTTCCCCATGAGAGGACTTCCAGTATACTGCACGTGATAAGCGCTACCATCTATAACATCTCTTGGTAAAGATTTATACTGAGGGCTAAATTGGGGTTTCTCAAAGTCCGGGAAAGTTTCTCTAGCTTTAGCAGCTATTTTAGCGATAGGTCTTGGTCGAATTATGCCACGTGGTCTCGGAAGGGTCCCTCCTCCCTCGTATAACAGTGCTGTTTCATTAGTTGGTGTTATATCACCGTCGTCATATGATCTTGTACGCCAGCCTATCGGTTGTTGATAGTATACTGTTTGGGGATTGTCGGCAGTAAATGTATGATGTGTTCTCTCATTGGGATCTTCTAGGGATTCCAATGATTTACCTCGACCAGTCCGTATCTGAAAAGTATGCCCAATAAAGGAATTTATCCAATTGGAAACTAGTTTCAAGATGTATATTAAGGCATTTTAAGGTATAATGATATCGATGAGAGATTTTACTCATTGGAAATTAAAAATAGAATAATTGAGGTTATGAATTCATTCAACATAAAATTTGTTGAGCAGTTTTAACAAAATTGACAAACGATATGGTCTAAACAAATTCATTTGGTTTTCCAAAAGCTTTTCATACTTTAAAAAATAAATTTATTTTGTTTTGAACACGTATATACTGTAAAAAGTAATGTTAAAGTAAATATTAAGCGAAAAAAGAGCTGATATATATGTAATGAATGAGAATACTATTTTATATGAGGTGTTAAAAACTTTCTAATCAATACAATCATAAAATATGATTTATTTAAGAGTTAAGTACTTTCAAGAGCAGTTTCTGTTTTATTTATTTAATGTATGTGAAAAAGGTTCATTGAACCCATTCAGTCGTAATCACTAGTATGTAAAATGTATTTTTTTAAATATATATGGATTTTGGAATGTTTATTAGAAAAAATTAAAAACAAATTTCATTGTGATATAATTAAAAATGCCTAAAAATACACCTAAAACGATTATTCGATTACAAGACTGAATATATAATGTGTGGATGTTGGAAACAAAAAAAATAATAGTGTACCTTAATAGGAACAATGTCAGTGCAATACAATGACGATTGTACGTAGTGTGGATGTCCTGCGGCCTGTAGCTGCCTTGTCTGGTCGATTTCCCAGGGTTGGTGAAAAGAACGAAAAGTGCTGTGGACTGGGGGTACACCAGGCGATGGAAGGTCCACAGGAGCGTGCACCAGGACGTCCTTTTACACATAAACATGCAGCATAAGCAAACGTAGAAGGTATATGGATTGGTTCGGGGGTTTTGCGGCTAAAGTGCAGCAAAGGTCTTTCCAATGCCATACCACAAGTAAATATCATTACAGAACATATTTTCGTTTATAAAAGAGTATTTATATTAGTTGAATATTTAGAAAAGAAATTTATAAATATAAAATTGTTTTTGTGAACTGTAAAAGTATGTTCTGTAATGAGAAAAGAAATAAAAAATGAACAGTGTAACGTGTATCGTTTGGAATTAATTAAAAAATTTATTGGTATAAAATAATTAATCGTAATATCAATTAAGTATATAATTTTCAAAGTAATTAGAATGAATGTGAAATAAATAACTAATAAATTTAATATTGAAAATGATATTTACTCTGAAATAAATAAAAACTGTAGGCTATCATTACTGACCTTAGTAAATTTTATATATAAGATAATAAATTGAATTAAATATTAATAATAAAAAAGTTGAAGGTATTAGCAAAATAATTAACTTATTTGAAGCCTTTTTTGTGATTTGATAATTAAATTTTAGGTTAATACAAGGGATACAAGTATTGGAGGACAACATTTTATTAAAACAAATTAGAAAACTTTAAGTGGAGTTTCATTGTGATAACCAATGAATGCTATGATTTTGCTGAGTTGCACCAGTAATCATAACGAACCCCAATCAGAATATAATTTAAGCCTTCATTCCAACGAATAAATAAATTCTTAACTATTGGGTACAATTCTAATAATATTTTGAAACCTGTTTTATTCTATATACTTGGTAATAGAGATGACTACAATATTATAGTCTGCTATAAACTACTATTCAGTTATTCAGTCTAAACAAAATTTCCTAAGATACTCACACGGTTTGGTTGATTTGTAGAAACATTTTAATCTCACATAAGTAGGAGTATATCTGCTCAATACCTCAAGAAATGTTTAATTAAGAAAAAATTCATGTATTTTGAAGTTTTGTATAGAATTTTGCTAGGATCTAGTTTACAGAGATCAGTTATCACTAATAGGGTTTGAAAAGTCACAAATAAAAAATTATGTGCCAACCAAATAACATATATATAATATATATATAATACAATGTATTATAATATCTCATGTTTCTAATTGGACTATGTTTTGAACTTTTTTTCCAAATCAAACTTACTTGGATCATTAACTAATATAGTAAATGAATTTGTAATTAGACATTGACTTTTAGAAAACAAAAATCAACATAGATTTATTAGGTTCTTCACAGTAACCAGATAATAATTTAGTTTTTGACAACACACAAACTGTTTTCACATTAGTATGCATATTAAAATTGGATTGCTGCGCTGTTAGCAGTATGATTTATGAAGGCATAACTAGAATGCTGGCAATACATTTTGGCACACACCTATTGTATAGCTTATATGGTCCTTCCTATATTACAAATCAAACTAAATGTTCTGTATAAAATTTGAATGGTGAGTTTTATTGCCTTTCATTACTTTATATGTCTATTCATACAGTTAGGGCCAAAACAAAAGTAGATTTAAAAGGATGAGTACATATTTTTAGGACGTGAAGAGAAAATGGAACATTGATGTCTTTTGTTGCAAGAAAAACTGCTTATTAACAAGTCCAGTATCGTGACAAGGAAAATAAAAGTGATTTTTAATCCAATATTTGAGCGAACTAGGATGTAATTAGTATGAAACGTTTTAATATAAGTTTAATAGTTGAGGATCCAAATTATCATGAAAATTAATAACTGTTAAGAGCTTTTTTTTTAATTTACAATAATTAGAGCACAAGTTACACATGTCTTTACATCTTAGAAGAAATCTAAAATTGAATAACCCATAATATTAATAGAGATCAATTTATATACAACAGTTAAAGGTAAGTATGGAGATTTATGATGGAGAGTTGTAAGTCCAGAAAAATAACATTTTTGGATCCACGCTTCAATAGACGACAAGATACTATAGAACACAAACCAAGGAAGAGGCAGGAATACATACCAATATCACGAAAAAAATGAAGTCTATATAAAGATTCCCTTAAGACAGTACAACACTTTTATGAAGAGAAACTAACTCCATTTGGTCAAATCTAACTTTATTATTGAGTCAATACAGTAAAAAACCTCAAGCTAGGAACATGAAGGATTGGATGGAAGTTGATAAGTTGATTCATATCCCCCCTGGGTTTTAATTTCATGCAGTTATGTAGATTGTGAGTATAGGAGAAGAAATTTAATGAGTTTACACTTGAAGACCAAGAAAGACACAAGGAAACCAATATAGCAAATGAAATGAAAACTACCTACAGTACAACACTTTTATGAGAAGAAACTAACTGTGGAAAGCCATTTAAACAAAACTGACTTTGTTATTGAGACAATACAGAAAAATATCGCAAGCATGGGACATTGAGAATTGGATGTAGGTTGTGAGATATGAATACATGTGGTTAATTTGGTTAAGATCTTCCCTGGATTATAATTTTGTAGAGACTTGAAGATCAAGAAAGAGGCAACGATACCAATATAGCAAAAGAAATGAACACTCCAAGAAGACAGTACAACACTTTTATGAAGAGAATCCTACTAAGAAAAGTCATTACTAAAAACTTTAAAAAAGATATCAAGCTCAGGACATCAGGATTGGATGGAGGTGGTGAGATACGGATACATGTTGTTAATTTAGTTCATATCTCCTGGCTGCTGGCAAATATGTGAACATTCGTGTCAAAATTTTTAATTGAAAAATCGGTTTTAATGTTAGAAAACTTTTTATAAAAATTTGTTAGAGAATCAGAAATCTGTGTTGGTAAGATGTGGAAATTAGGATAATTGAAAAAACTGTTACTAATATAAAGTAAAACTCTATCGGCATTCAATATCATGTTTGAAAATAAACTAAACATGCTCAAATAAAAACTTATAATGATGATAATGATAAATATAATAATGCATGTCTTGAAATAAAAATTACTTGGGTTGAATATAATCAGTAATACATTTACATTTTATGTATATATTTGCCATAAAATAAAATTTGTGTATTTAGAAGACAAATCACGTTATGTAATAAAATTATAATTTTTATTCTAGAGATTTAGATGTCATCTTCTAAAAATAGTTTTGTGATACAACACAGATTATTGCATGGAAAGAAAAAATTTGACCTTCTGTTGTGTATCAAATGAAATTTGTTCACTATTTAACATTAATTCTATATTTTTGTATATTTGAACATCTTCTGGTCACCTTTTTCACTTTATCACTGGCTTATTAAAGTCTCAGTAGTACTGAAATACCTGTCTCTTAAATATACATTACAGGGTAAGCACAGATAAGCTAGATTCAGTTTGGAAATAACCAAAATTTGACTGAAAAGATTTTTAAAGCCCAGAAATAGGCTAAAACTTAGCAGTTTATGCTAAAAGCTCTAAATCTAGATTGAAAGGTTTTGTAGAAATTCCTTGTGTTTATTAAATATATCTGAATTATCAGTAAAATTGAATAAATAGTATTTAATTTAATCATTTATGAATAGGTAAAACCTCTTCTTTATAATGACTGATGTTTCATTCAATATTGCAAATCTCATTGGTAGTTTAATAAAATTTTCCCTTGTTTTTCATTATAGAAACCTTGAGCTGACTTCACGCTAATTTTTGAGCGACCTTAATATATATATATATATATATATATATATATATATATATATATATATATATATATATATATATATATATATATATATAATATTTTGAAAGTTTCAAGCTTAATTCAGAAAAATAATGTGAGTTTTGATTTGTGTCTTTGTTTCCAAAAAATTTACAATTCTATGAAGGACTTTGATTTTAATAATATTGAAGTCCATTTAACTTTTAAAAATTTTATAGAAACCAATATATGATATAATTGGTACATATGGGTGACTGAAAATATTTCGAGTGAAACGAGGAATCCTACAATAAAATATTTAGTAAACTATTTCTAATAGTTTCTGTTATTCAAGTGGAGTAAGTTCATCATGTTATACTCTGTACATTCAGTACTAACTGTTAGAATGCTTTGGTTACTTTCCTCACTGTATGCAGCAACAAATCCATAGGATATCATCAGATGTGATATTATTAGTAGTAGCAGAAATTCAGCAATGTGACAGAAGAACCCTCCTTGTCTGATCATTTAAGTATCAAATTTGATCTGGAGGCAATACCAACTCACCCAGAGGCATTGTGACAGAAGAACCTTCCTCGTCTGATCATTTAAGTATCAGATTTGATCTGGAGGTAATACCAACTCAACCAGGGGTAAATAGAGATTCAAAAGTCACTAATTGGGAGTCTTAGATCGAGAGCCTCCAACAGAGTCTGGATGAATCTCCTTATAACATAGAGACAGTTGAGAAAGTAGAAGAAGCCTTCAACCACTTGTCCTACTTAATCAAGGTGGTAGGATGATCTAGTAGTGGTAGTAAAGGGTGAGCCTTCAGGTATAACCTCTGCCCGTTTACAAACGGTCAAACACAATTAAAAACTAGGGTGACGATCAACCCCAGTAAAACAGCACTATTTCGATTTACAAGGAGAAGGCAAATATAAGCGCACCAATTCTTAATATAACTAAGTTCTTTCCAATGAAGCAAAATATCTAGGATGAAACACTTACTTTGAACAATCACCTAGACAACTGCGGCTATATGGACTTGTCACAAGCTTATTGGCAAGACATATGGACTAAAGTCTAAGATGGTATTCTGGGTATACCAAACCCATGTTACTAACTGTTAGAATGCTTTGGTTATTTTCCAACTGTATGAAGACATTGTCATTTTGACATTTTTCTCAGTTATGATTCAGTGAATTTTATAATTTTCTGAATTCAAATGAGCTCGAACTTATTCTGCACAGTCAAAATGTTCAGTATTGTAAAACCTTATTATTTTTATTTTTCTCATTGCTCAGATTTCATATAAAGTTTTTGTTGTATTTCTCTTTTGGGTTCTGAAACTACAATTAAATTCGCATCAGCTCAAATAGAGCGAAAAGCATTTTCTTAGGTTGAGACACTTTTTTCAATAAATTTGTATTCTGATTCTTCAACAGATTTAATTGGGGAATTCTCAAAATGGCAATAAGAACATAAAATAAAAATGTACTAATGAATGTTAAGTACCTCTAAAATAGAGTTCGTAACACGAGCAAATGGTTTACGGTTTAAAACCAAACTCACCTGTGTGGCATATATTCTATTATCATTGTGTATTCTTTTTCCGGACTTAATATCCTTGATCCGTTTTATGGCTAACATTATCTTTTTCTGATGGCCTAGTTTTACTATACCGAATTCCTCTAAATCTTCCCATGTTAGCTGGGTAACGTCGTCTACCGTTTGATAATTTTGTTCCAGAAGAGCCGGAAGGTACTCATCTAATCGCAACAAATTTAACCACTCTTCTAGGGACCCCTAAAAATAATTAAAATTCATATATAATTAAGTTATTGAAGATATTGTATTACTTACTGGTATGAATTCGGGCAAGTTGTCAGGGAGATTAAGTTGAGCGATTTCAGCTTTCAAACGTTTTCTATGATTCGGTTTTTTAATTCCTATGGCAGTCAAATCTTCTGGTGTCATTCTTCCTATGGTAGGCAAATCGTATCCAGCTGCTATAAACAGAGGAAAATATTCTTCAAATTGTAAATCTACCAGCCAAGAGTGAATTATTTCTTGATCCTGGAAAAAAAACAAAATTTTATACCAAATAACAAACAATGAATGAATTTCCAAAATATTTAGAAAAACATTTCCGCCGTTTAATAAACTATTTTTGATTATGATTTAAAAAAAAATATGGAATCATATTGTGTTATATTGGATTAATTGTCGCTGATGTCTAGTCGTTTAGAATTGCCTCAAAAAGGCTTAAACATAAAATTAGACCATTTTAGTAGTATTAAAGAAACTTTTTTGTTTTTAGATTACTTTCGTTTCTAAATTATTGTTGATAAAAGAATTCTTCTGAAATCTTAACTCCAAATGTGTAAAATTGAGATAGGCTCTAAATTTCTTATTGACTTCAAATTACAGTTCAGTTAGAAAATAGTTTATGTGAAAAAAGAATTAGTAGGATAGTGCATCACCACATTTGCCGTTTCAAAAACCTTAAAGGATGTTTTCCATTCCAGATTGAGGAAAAACGAGTACAAAAGAATGAAGATCATTCGAATCATCTACTTTAGGCTGAGAATATTGATAACCATAAAATAACGCGCTATAGTCCATTTGTGAGGTCGCCCCCTTTTTTCGCGATATCTGGGAAACTATGCGTCTTACAAAAAATTGGTGAAGACATTATTATAACTTTTTGTCCTAAATATAAAATTAAAGAAGTTATAAGCAAAAAATTTTCTTTTTAGCTCTATAACTTTTTTTATACATTTTACAAAAAAAATACCTCAGACCAATTTTGTAGATGATCTTTTGAGGAAAATTTGCTCTGTAATTTTTTTTAATTTCATTCATTTAAAATACGGTTACAACACTTCCAAGTTGACTGGGTTCGTCAATGCTCATGAGGATCAAGACTTCAGTCTGTATCAAAATATGATATTTTGAAACTAATTTTAAAACAGAAGGATCATCCGGATGATCTGCACGCACAATTTTGGTCACTGTTTCAGGAGTTGAAACAGTCACTGGGCGACCTGGACGCTGGTCATCTTCAATGCTTTCTGAGCCCTCACTAAAGCGCTTACACCACTCAAAAGCACGCGCTCAGGATAGAGAATTGTCCCCATATGCCTCTTGCAACAATTTATAGCAATCAGTAGGAGTTTTGTTCAATTTAATTCAATTTTCGGCACGAGAAAAAAACGGAAACGAGTTTAGGGACGTACATAGACAAGATATTCAGATACCCAACGCACTACTCGTTTTTTACGTCTAGGGTGCCCCCTAGGCCAACAGTCTCGTTATTTAATAGCCAAACCTCGTATATAATTGATTAAATTATGTTAAGTAAAGCAAAAATTAACCTGTTTCATCTTTAATAAATATCATTTAGACATGGAAGTGGTATGCTGATCACTAATTTTTTGAAGAGGCTACGAAATTATGTGGTTAAAAATTTTCAAAATATTTATTAATTGACGAAAACAATTTCTCATTCAAATATTGGTTCTTTATAGTCATATATAAATGGAGGAATATAAAAATCTTCCCTTCCTGATTTACGACTACTTGTAGAAAGTGTTGCTTAAGACATTAAGTAAAATTTTGAAGATATAGTCATTATAACATATATATACGTAATATAAATTAGAAAAATGACAAAAAGCAAGTTTCTATAAACCGTTTAACGGTGATGGTAATAACAGTTCAAATAATGCCTTATCTCTTATATCATATTTACACACATACATGTGTGTAAACCTAAACAAGGAACTTTCTGAAGATAAGGGATAAATATAAGCTCCATAATATATGATAAGGAACGACACGCGGTAAATTTCATGCACTTCGAGGTTGTTTCAAAACAGTTAATAAAGAAAAATAAAACATTTACACAACACTTGAAAATCAATCATTACATAGATTATATTGTAGATTGATAAGTGAACGTTTTTATATTTAATAAAAAAATACGTTCAACAAATTATTTTTTTGGTACTTTTTAAGATCATTCTTAGAGAATTTTACTCCCACAGCGTCTAATCTATTCAGTTGTCTGACTTCGGTCCGTTAGACTTATTTTCATAGACCGTTCTACAATTTAGATTCACTAAAATTGTCCATAAATTTTGTTGTGGCAAATAACAACATTCCAATTAGAACCAATTAAAAGTAATCACTTACCATGGTGTTAGGTGAAGGAATAAAAAGAACTGAGAGACAAATAAACCAGTGTAAAGTAGGAGAATAAAAGATATGATAATAAACCAAAAGGAGAAGACGCATGAAATAAAAATTGAAAAATCAAAAATAAGGCATGGCAATAATACAATATGGAAGTCTGGAACGAGAGGGCTGGAACACCTGGAAGATTATTCAATACAATCAAGACATAGTTTCTAACCAAAAAGAAAATACCAAAACAAATAAAAACAGAAATATATATAATATTCACCTCTGAAATAATTTCGAAATTAAATATTTCGAAAATGAATTCTTTCGTTCTTCAAAGGGGAACACTACTTTCCTGGATAATGCCTCGACCAATATTTAATTACAATTCCTCTGAAGAGCGTGATGTCAATAGACCCTTTTGTCGATATTAACATCCCCAATGGCTCGTAATTGCAAGGACAAGTTGAAACTACTGACTAGTTTCGACGTCATTACATCTCATCAGAACAGTTTAACAACCCTCGTTCGGGCTTGAGACCTGAACTGAAAACAACGACAAAGAGCGTCGCTATTTGGTACATGTATATAAACATTTCCCAGCGAACACTAAGTGGCGCCATCCTCATTTCCAACTGCGAACCACTGGTCAGGTAGAAATCTAGTGTAGTCACCGAAAATATAGATTCCGATGGTAAATGAGGTGTTTAAAATGTATCGAAACACAGGATTTCTACTTTTTACCTTTTGGGAAAACGAGGATTATATAACAGACAATGAAGGAATGAAAACAGTCGTGGAAAAAGAAACTCAATTCCAATAAACCTTACACCTGAAAAATTAGAAAGACATCATCATGATGTCCATTAACTTTGAGAAATGCTAATATATTTTTTAATAATAACATATTATATTGAATTAAATTGGGCTTACCGGTATCCCTTGGTGTATCATTCTTTCGATACGTCCTTGATCGGATCCGATGGAACAAGAACTCAAAGAACATCTGGGACTATTCGAAGAACCAATGGTACTTCTTCCTGCCGTGCTTAATGGATGGTAAGACGCTCTTCCACTATCTAAGGAAGCTGTACTATGTCTGGAACCGGAACCGGCACTACCACTTGAAGAGCCTGGACTATCTCTACCGGGTGACTGTGAAATTTGAGCAAATGTAATTATATTTTTTAGATGAATTATCATTTTTTTGTACCTGGGTCATATCAATCCCTTGATCCTCTTGCAAGCTGAGTTGATGGTGGTAGTAGACGGCTGTCTTATGGGTAAGAACAGTTCCAGCTGGTAGTTGACCTGGGAAAGTAAAGGAAGGAGCAGGAAATATTGGACCTGGAGACTTTCCGGTGCTGCCGCTGACTGTGCTGCCATAATCGGAATGGTCATCTGAAAGAGCAACTCATGTTAATATTTAATATCTATTATAAAATATTTTAGACAAATTTCGAAAATAAAAAGGAGATATTAAGGGGTGTTTCTCACAGTAACACCCTTCGAATATTGATTTCCAAGTGTTCAGTTGTGTTTGGTTTATCTGCGAAAAACTAGTGACTTTACATAATCCTAAAGAAAATAATCCAATGGGGTTGAATAACTCGATTTTGGTGGCCAATTAATTGGACAATTACGTGAAATGTTTCCATCAATAGTGTATTTAAGTAAATGAATTATAGCGCGCCCAGTTTAGCATGTGGCTCCATCCTGTTGAAACCACAAGCAAGCCAAATTATGTAAGCTAATTTCTGATCTTGACCATTGATATCATTCTGACCATCATCGTTTTTGAGGAAATATGGACCAATACCTTCTCCAGCCCATAAGGTGCACAAAAATTAATTTTCTGCGTATGTAATATTGATTGAACAAAAGCTTGTGCATGATCCTTACTCCAAATACTATAATTCTGCTTATTTACGTTCTTATTTAACCAAAAACGGGCCTCATCGTTGAGCAAAATTTTGAATGGAAATTCGAAATCAAATTCTGCTTTAGCCCATTTGCCAAATTGTCGGTACATAAGATGGTAGTTTGGTTCTAGTTCCTGCACAAATTGAATATTGAAAGCTTCTAAGTCAAGATACTTCCATTAAGTGGAAGGACATAACTCCAATTGCTGAGAAACAAAAAGCAACTCTGTTCGTTTCGTTTTTTATTGATGTAACGAAACGTGAAGGGGTTGATTCGTTTGATTGCAAAGACCATACTCTTTTCCCCTTCGCTACTACTTCGTACTTCGCTTTAACTGTCCATGAGTCTTACGAGAAGATTGGGAAGATAAATGTCCCGACCAGATTCATTTTAGAGTTTATGGTTGTGCAGAAGCTTTTCCATATTTTAGTAAGTCTCAGCATCGCTATCTTAGCCAAGGCTATTCTTTCAACTTTTTCTACGCATCCACTCATGCTACTAATCAGTGAATCCAGATATGTAAAGCTGTTTTACCTTTCTAGATCGTCAAGCAGATGAGTCCTGTTTAAAACGTTAGACTTATCAACTATCATTAGCTCTGTTTATCATTAGAGGAAACTTTCCACTCTTTCGCTCTATTCTATTTAGGAGAACCGCCATTTCCTCCTGGAGCGTAAGTTGTTTATTCGATCTCCCCCAATAAGAATTCCACCATCAGCTGTAAACGGCTTATCAAATAGGCAGTGCTGCCAGCTCAAAGTTGTGAACCAAACAACTATTTCAACTTGTGTCATGTCATGTATAGAAAACATTTCATCGAAATTTTTCCTGTACGAACATTTACATTTTTCTGGCGTCTAAAATCCTAATTAGCATTATAGTCAATTTCAATTAAATTATAATAAACAACCATTTTGACATTTTTCAAATTGTTGTCCTAAATGTATTATGAAATCAACCAGATCAATTAAAATATTCAAAACAATGCCCACACTGCTTTCAACATTAATTCCTGCCAGCTGTGAAACTTCGAGTAATTCTATGCTAGAATCCGAACTATGTCTGTGGGCTTAAATAAAACTGGTATTTTTTTTGTTTCATTAGTGTTTAATAACATCGTCCTTTTAAATCTAGTTTCGTGTGTGACCCTGTTTTGGCATTGTGAATATCTCTCCTATATTTATTCGCAGATTGTGTTAATAATAGTCTAGGTATTAGCAAGTCATGATAGTGTCGTATGTCATTAAATATTAGAATCTTTTGACCTTGCATAATAATTAAAGAGTATATTCAAAAAAAAAACCATGAATTCGTTTTGGATACATCAAGGATTTATACGAAAAACAACTAGAACATATTTAGACCTTTATTATTAATATTTTTATAGCGTATAATTGAATTGGATAACCATGCCGAGAAGAAAAAGTTTTCCATGTCAAATCAACGCTAGCCAAATGCTACAACTTCACATATTTCAAAGTGATATTCCAAGAAGAAAGATTTTGGTTCGAAAACTTGATGTCCAATTTTACCAAAAATGTGTGCATTTCATTGGATTCGTATTTGCTCCACGAAATAGAGTACTGTTTAAAATATTCTATTGAATAAATAATCTAACAAAAGTAGTTCGCGAGAGAAGCAGTATAAATAGTTGTCTGTTTCAGTGTCAGTGGTGTTAGATCAACGTGAGACGATCAAAAACAAATAATACACAACCATCTGTTTGCTAAAAACCATTGGAGACATTCTGAATACGTTCAAGAAAAGGCTAATCAACCTTTATCGATCGTGTTAATAGGCTATCCATCATATAGTCCCGATTTCGCACTAAAAGATATCTTTTTACTCCCGTATATCGAAAACAAACGTTAGTGATTTTCAACATCATAAGAAGCCAATTTTCTGTTTAAAATTATCGTAAAGTTTATTTTTCTTCACATTTTATTCTTTGAAATCAATTTTAAATGCCAAAAAGACCTAAATATTAGTTTAAGCTGAATGACTATTGAGATTGTTTGAAAATTCTAATTTATGTGGACTGGATATACACCTTCAAACTCTTGTTTTGTTACTGATTGATTTAGATTCTAATAATTATTATACTCAGAGAGTGGAGTTTGAATTCAGTGAAACAGTTAATATTTTTGTAATTGAACGCGACATTAAATTCAAACTCAATTGTAATTGAGTCTATTAAAGTGTTTAGATTTCTATGTTCCGTAAAAATTTCCAATGTCGTTAAAAATTGTAAGTAAGTGGGTCTCTACTCTTTCCAAATTGGATGAATTGAATTATAAGAAGAATTCTAAACAAACGTAAAAAACGAAACCAAACTTTGGACATAGATTAGCTTTTGGGTAGTTGTTTTAGCTTTCCAACAGATCCGCAGCTAAACCTAGTGAGTAACTCTTCTCATGCTCATTGTTCTTCCTTCAAAATACTTATGAGGTTATTTATGTTTTGTTTTGTTTATCCCACTTCTTCGAGGTACGTAAGCCTTTTACTGAAATAGACAGGACACGCTGCTGTGGTTGTCCTTTGACTACCAAGATGGTATTTGGCGTGACAGTGATCTGTCAGAACACTGACCACCAGTTTAATGTGGTTACATGACATCTCTAGAAGTTCCTATTCACCTGATATGGTTATGAATCTTTGGAAGTGTCTTAGGTCTAGAGTGTTTCTACAGTAAGACTCCATATGGACTTCTTGTCCTTTTTTGCAAGACTGTCTGCTTCTTCATTGCTTTGTATACATTGGTGAGAGCTTAGTATACTTTCAGGACCCTCAAGGCCGCTGTAAATAAGCTTTCTAGCGAGTTTTATATTCAAAAATATTCCTAAGAACATATGTTCATTGCTAGTAAGATTTTATAATTAGTGATTTTCCTAGTGACATGGTTTATTACGAAATTGTTCAATCTAGCTACTTGTGCTATTTTAGAATCATCTGTATAGCATAGATATGCTTTTAGCACTTTCATAAGATCTTTATAGACCTATGATTGGCGGTTTCCACTTATGAAGGTGAAGTCGACTATTATAGTACGAAGATAATGAGGCAACTGGTTTATCACATGAACACATACCAACATGTGCAATAAATTAAGCGAAACAATACGGAAATTAATAGTACATGTACTAACATATAAGAACAGTGATAATTCTAAATGAAATGTAATAATAATGTAAATTTTCTATTTTTGTTGTGACATTAACGACCAAGAATTGCAATTGAATTCTCACACAATCTAATAATAGTAAATTGTAAAATAACCTGACGTTATAATATCCTAGCAAATTGACGTAAGTACACTACTAAAATCGTTAATTACTTTGTTGTTGTATGGAGAATTCTTTTCAAGGTACGAAGGCGACATTGCAGCAGGTATGTTAATTAATCGTAACAAATAATTCTTCTACAGCATTTCTCTATAATTTTCAATTTTATTAATAAAGGATATCAAATAACTGTTGAAATAGACTCAAAAAAGTTAACCTCTAAAATATTATTTTGACAGAAACAAAACATTGCTTTCCTAGCTATATATAGCAACAGGTATTGAATTCATCAACATATTTAGATTTAAATGATATGAACGGTTTTGACCTAATTGGTTTCCTTCAGCACAATTTTATAGGAGGCTTTAACCTCAACTGAATACAGTAGTACATGTCCAAAAAAGATAAGATGTTAATAAGAGTCCATGTATAAACTTTACTACTAGGGTTGTTTTTTAAAAACCTCCGATCGCACATATTGGTGTGCGTAGTAGAATTTTTCCCACTCAAACGAAGACCTATTGACGACTGCAACAAGTTATTTCCCGTTGAGTTGCAGTTACATAAACATGCTTGTCACTATTGATTCTCTCGCCAAATGTAAATTGCGAACTGTTATTCGTTTCATGCAGACAAAGGGAACAGTGCAGCGAAAATTCATCGAAAAATGAGTTGAACCTATTGAGTTATTCGTGAATAGAATTAGAGGACGTTAGAGGAACTCGATGGTTCCCATAAGTTTCAGAATCTGCCTTGTATTTATCATTACTGAACAGTTGCGCTACAGAAAAGTTCAGCCAACCAGAAAACTCGACGAATGGCTTCGGAGTTTCTTGACCTTTGCAGTACTGACAGAAAAGATTTTTTGAAATCCATTGTGACATGTGATGAGACATTGATTCTCTAATTCTAACTAAACCCACAAAATTCAAAGGAACCTTTAACAGTCGTAAGATTATGGCAACTGTTTGTTGCGACCAAAAACGTGTGTAGCTTTTGGATTTTATGCAGCCTAGAACAACAATTAATTCATATTGTGAAACTTTGCGACGCTTGCGGAGAGTTATTGAAACCAAGCGAAGATGCATGAACTTTCTTCAGTACTTTGTAATTGTACATAGCTAACTTTCCTTCCTCCTCATTTTTTTCTTTTTATCGGCTTTCGAGATAATCTGTTGAGTTTTGCCGGCTTTTCTGTTGCCTTCGGCTAGCATCTGGTGGTATTATCTCTCTTCTGAAGCTGCTCTGATCCTCGACAATATTCGTTTCCACATTACTCGTGTAACCCAACAACTCCTTCAGCAATTTCATTGGAACAATTTCGAACAGCCACCATCATAGTTTCGACCTAGCATCTTCTTCTTTTCCATGAACTTGCTTGGAGGGCAAAGCTTCCAAACTGACAAAGAGCTCAAAGGAACCGTTACCATTTATGAAGAGGGTATTACAAATCTTGTTCAAAAATATGACAAATGATTTAATCATCAAGGTATTTATGTAATTTACTTTTGTTAATAAAAACTTTTTTCTATATTCATCCGTCTTTTCGGAGGTTGAAAAATGAAACGATCCTCGTATTGAGATTCTGTAATATCTATCAATTACGAATTGATTTTTAAAATACAAAATCACACGCTCTCATTTAATTTTTTTATAATGTTTTACCACTTCGCAATATTAAATAACCAATTTGACAAATCATCTGTGATATAAAACAGACGCGCTTGATTTTTGGGTCATTAAAACATCTCTTTAAAATAAAAAAATTGTTTATCTATAACGGATAAAACAATTTTAGTAATAGTAAATAGAAAAAAGGTAGAGAAATCAACATCAATTGAATGATATATTATGAAAACAAACCACTTTAAAAATATTTATCCCGCATCTTCTCAGTTTTCGTAAAATGGCTGTTTTAAGCGTACCAAGTCCTTTATTTATCTTTCCATCCATTGGCAAATTTTGACAACTTTAGTAACAGTAAAAGGGTAAAGTAAACTAAAAGTAAAATAAACATCAATTTGAATGATATATTATGAAAACAAACCACTTTAATCAGTTTTCGGAAAATGGCTGTTTTAATTATACCAAGTCCTTTATTAACGTTTCCATCCATTAACATTAACATCCAAACTTTTATGTGGTACTCGATCTCATACACTCGCTAGTATTGCAGCTAAACTTAGGTCTCTCGGAAACTATGACCTGAGGTCATGTAGATCATCTATCAGCTGATTGTAGATCCTAACGAAGAACCAGATTTAGTTTGTGTTCAATTTTCGATGTGAAAATTTAAAACTTTATTTTAATACCTTTTTTAAGGCGTAAATTCTTACATGACATTTATAAAGTTGTATAATAGATTATAGATTTCTGTTATTGAGCAGTTATCAACAATTTATCAACGCCCAGGGTTTTTGTAATAAAGTTTAATACTAATAGTTATTTTTATGGTGAAAAGTAACCTCAATAATCCATAAAAACACCGGATCGGTGTTTTTCTTCTCCTATACGCTTCCGAGTTCTTTCCGATTTCCAGCTCCAGCTCGATACATTCGCCACTCTCGATTCAATCGAAATCGCGAAAGGTTTTGAGCGAAAAATGCTCAAAAATATCAGCGACTGCGAGTTAGTATCGTATCGTATTTGTTTGATTTAATCAATATGAAAGATTTAAGTGAATTTGTGAACATGAAAAAAATTGATTGATACAATACTTTTATTTGGAAGGCTTTAGCCCAACCAACATAAAAGCTGAACTAGATTCTAATCTGGGTGAGACTGCTTCTTCATTATCTCAAGTAAAATATTGGCTAGCAGAGTTTAAGCGAGGTCGTACGACCTTCGAAGACAAGCATCATAATGGTCGACCAAATTAGGTGACGACTACAGAAATGTTGAAGAAAATCCACAAAGCGGTTCTGGATTATCTTCGACTGAAAGTAGGCGAGCTAGCAGACATAGTAGGGATTTCAAGAAGCGTGGTACATCGCAGATTAATTGAAAATTTGGACATCAGAAATCTGTGCGCAAGATGGGTGCGGCGTTTGCTCACAACGGCCTAAATTAATTAATTAAAGTTTGAATTACTATCTCATGCACCCTATTCGCTACAATTAGCCCACTCGCATTATTTTAGGGGTGATGTTGGCAGTTAATTAGTATTTTGACGAGCTTGTCGATTCTTATTATAAAAAGGGTATTGAAGTTATTAAACATCGCTGGGAAAACTGTATGAAGCTAAAAGGAGGTTAAGTTGAAAAATCTTTTTTATAAAAATTTTTGTGTTTTCTTTGTTGGGCCTGGTACTTCTTGCACCATCCTCGTACTTAGGATTCGAACCTAGGTCTATTGTTAGAAGCTTTACCAGTAAAGTTATCCTAGAGACGAGTACCGTATTTATGTTCAGTCAGAGCCTGTCTCGTTAGGCATCAACCCCTGAATAAAGTGCACGGATGAGTACAAAACGTGACCTTTCACCATCTCCTGTCATTTTGACAATATGGATTACAAAATTTATACCATAAAAACAGAGTGAGTTGAATAAAGTGTAATAAAAACTATAATAGGAAAAATATTTCTACTATATTGAACAGAAATGAACTTTTATACTTGAAAGTAATAATTGATTACTAAACTCAATTCTGTTATTATATGTTTTTGACTTGTTAAAAGTATTTAAATTACAAGTACTTCCAAAACAACCCACCACAAACACGTGAGGTGATGTCCTATTAAAATTACCACCGTTGTAACAGAATCTGAAGAGTTCCGGCCCGAAACAGGTCCCATTACGACAAAGAAAGTCCCGCCATTTCATTCATTGTTTCATTCATCATCAGCGTATTTATTGTGATTTTTTTACATTTCCATAGAATGCCGGTTGAATACGAAAAGCCGTTTATAATAATAACCCTATAATAAACAATCGTATATTCTTTATATATTTTTTTCCTAATTCATTAATCGTTTTTGGAGTTCCGACATCACGAATAAAACGAACGGTTGAGAATTTTTATTAGAAACTGAAAACCGCCTTTTTCGATTCAGACGCCAACTGAAACCATACCTTTCTGCGTAATATCCTCATTCTTCAAATGCTAGTTGTGTGCTTCGAGAAATAACGGACGAGTTTTTGCAATTTGTTAATGTCAACGTTGTTGTGTGAAGATAGATTTGCTTCTGTATATGTCCCGTGTGCACATTTTTCGATATGGTTAATGTCACACAAAAAACAACCGCCAATGTATAAAAAGAATGAATAATGTTTTAGACGATAGACCCGATGTGTTCAAACGGGTCATTCAACTATACCCATAATCTATAGATTAAATATTTTACTGTTTGTAATGTATACTTAACCAACCCTCGACGTATTTTTTATTCGAAAAACAAGAAGTGCTTATGAAAGGTATCAAAAAAATTTGATTTACTCGAATTATTTTAGCATACGCCGCGAAAATCAACAAAAAGTGTTATTATTTAGAAGCCCATAACTTTGAGTTGCCACCACTGCTTTATTTGACAACTTATGCAACAGGTAAGTTGAGATTTATGGAATCATTGGTAATATTCATACTGAACACACTGTTTATACTACCACTATACCATCACTCGCAATTACACCGTCCTACGGGCGTTTCGATAACCAAGTTATAGTCTTCAGTGACTGAAGGTAAACTGTTTATTTTCAGTACTGTAAATTTGTTTCGTTATCAGCATCTTGAATAAATTTATTGGTAACATCCCTTGATAAAACTTTAGATTTATTTCCTTGGTATCCCACGTTTTTGTTCTTAATGAGCGGGACCAATTTTGAAAAGATACCTATATCAATATTTTCCTAAACATTCGATGAATACCACTGTATAAGAAAGTACACAATAAATAAAAGCTGAACTACATTCTACTCTGGCTGATGCTTGACGACTCTAGAAATGAGACTGCTTCTTCATTATCCCAAGTAAAATATTGGCTAGCAGAGTTTAAGCGAGGTCGTACGACCTTCGAAGACAAGCATCATAATGGTCGACCAAATTAGGTGACGACTATAGAAATGTTGAAGAAAATCTACAAAGTGGTTCTGGATTATCGTGGACTGACAGTAGACGAGCTAGCAGTCACATTAGGCATTTCTAGAAGTGCGGTACATCGCATATTAACTGAAAATTTGGACATAAGAAAGTTGTACACAAGATGACTGTCGCGTTTGCTCACAATGGAAAAAAACAGCGTCGTGAAGATCTTTCCATGGCAATGTTACGCAGTTTCATAATCATGGAGGAAACGTGGGTCCATCTCTTCACACCCGAAGCAAAAGAATAATCAAAACAATGGACTTAAAAGAGATAACCGGCTCCAAAGAAGGCAAAGACAGTTCCATTTACAGGCAAGGTCGTGGTGTCGGTTTTTTGGGATGCGTGTTGGATAATTTTCGTTAACTATATTGAAAAAGGAAAAACTATCAACGTCGAGTATTATGCGAATTTATTCCAACGTTTGAGCGAAGAAATCAAGTAAAAACGACTGCATTTGACTAAGAAGAAAGTGTTGTTTCATCAAGACAATGCACATCCGTTACTGCAATGGCCAAAATAAATTAATTAAAGTTCCTCAAGTTTCCAGATTTAAAAAAATTGCTCAGTCGTTAAAAATTATCGACAATTAATGGCCATTTTGAGAAGCTCCACGATTCTTATTATAAAAAGGGTATGGAAGTTATTGAACATCGCTGGGAAAAGTATATGAAGCTAATGTGTGTTCTTCGGGCCAGGTACTTCTGGGACCATCTTCGTACACATATAGTAGACAATGTACCGAGAGATTTTATATTATATAACTATTTAATTTATAAGATCCTAGAAATTTTTAGTTGTAATCTTTTATTAGTCATCCTGAAATCCCACAGACATGTAATTAGGTTGCTAAATAGTGATTTTTCTAGTTACATATTAAAAAAAAGTAATTAAAGTTATATTTTCTTTGAAAAATGTAAATTGAAATCTAGACAATTGAAAAGACGAATTGTTAGAAACCTCACCTGAAAAGATTGAACGAATAATCAAAAAAATGATAAATAAATTAACCGAAGTGATGACTTACACATAGTGGAACGTATAACTATAGTAATAAGTTGATTTCCACCTTCGTATATATCATATGGTATAATATAATCCCACAAACTACCGAAGATAATATCTTTAAATAAGTTTATTGCAGGAAAATGACCCATGTAATCGATATTGTGTAAATATACATATAATACAAGCTTTAAAGAATCGCTCTGTGGGTTACTAACAGAAATTAAAACCACCTACTACTAACATCCATGTAGGATGGAGAAAAATAATAAATTATTGTTCTTTAGGTTGTATATATATAAGTGTGGTTTGTGTTTTTTTATTATTTATTATGTTGCATCAACCCAACCCGCGCTTCATAATTCTGTTTTCCTATTCTCGTCTCACTTCATACTTACGAATTGTTGAAGCTTTCTGTCTATAACTGTAAAATTTGTATCAGCTTTTGTTCAAAGTATACGTAGATTCTTGCTCATATTTCATAGAAGAATTTCTTAAAATATATTAAATAATTTAATACAACATCTTTGGAATAATAATCTCTTCAGATCCAGCCTTTTATGTATCATGCTCCACCCAAGCCCTTCGAAAATTCTTATGCTGCACTATGTATATAAAAAATTATTATATTAACTATTATTATATTTAATAATATTAACGAATTATTCAATAAAGAAATGATAGGCTTTAGGAAGAAATCACAAGGAAATTGTTAACGAAAGTACATTTTCAAAACATATATTGAGAAACTAAAATAAAATATTTCAAATTTGATCAGATCCTTACGCTTGACGATTGCTGTACAAAGATTTTATGTTAGGTTCCAATTTGGTTGACTTACGTCTCAAGTTTTATAACCCGACGATTTCTTTTTTTTTAACAATAAATCATTTACAGCAATAAATCCACATTCAGTTTAATATGAAGATAGAAACAGTAAAACTAATTTTCCTACACATTTGGGTATTTTATATCTGTTTCCTTACTAAGCCTTGTCATCACTACTTTTACATTAACTAAAGTTTCAGCTAACTCCCTATTTTGCAATTGGAATATTCAAAAGTAAATGAATTTTGCTGTTTATCAAAAAAAGTCAAAGGAAAAAGTAACAAAATATAAATTACTTAAATGAAAAGCCTAAATTCTTACGAAATCTACAACTAAAAACACACGTGGCTACGAAGAAGATTCTTTTCAGACTCAGTTATAGTTGGTCAGCTGACCCGTGACGTTTGAGATTTATCTTGGCTTACAGCGCCGCCACTTGTGGGATTCAATTGCTTCCGAGTCGGGTGGTAGCTTCTTTTTTTGCCAAAACCACAAATTTTTTACGAGTTACTGCAGCACCTTCTCCATAAATAGAGGGATTTTTAATTATATGTTGTTTAGCGAGATTTCAAAGCGTCCGGAGATTAACGCGGAACCTTCTGTCTGCCGCAGAGAGGTTAACTCGACGACGTCAAAAACCCAGTTGATATTTTGGTCTCGTCAAATGAATTTATAATATTTATTGGCCGCGATTATTTGAAAATTTGCTTTTTCCTTTCAATTTAAATGGTTCATTTTTGAATTGCCCTTCTTTACAATCAAATTGCCCTTCTGTGTGACGTGGACCCCACGTTGAGAAACACGGATCTAGACTATACAGAATTTGAATGCAAATACAGAGAAGAAAGTAAAATTTGTTATAACTTTTTATTAGTTACTATTTATTTGAGGGAATTTGTGATTTCTTTTTTGGATTTGATTGAGACGATTTTGTTCTCGCTGGTGAGGTTGATAGCTCATGGTGGAGTAAAGGGAATAGGAAAAAAAGTGTGTTTGTGAAAGGTCTATATATCGACAAGAAGTGGTGAAATTTTGAAACGGTTGATGAACGAGATATATCGTATAATATTGATATAAATAGAGGGTAGAAGCAGAATAAGAAAGAAAAAATTATCCAAAATAATTTCATTATAGTAAAGTACCTATACAGATATGAGTTTAAAAAGGCCGTTATCTGATTCTGATTCCTTGGATAAAGTTCCATTCTCATAAAATATCGTTTGCCATAACAAATTTCTAAACAAAAATAAATTCGTAAAAGGGGGATTTTTTTAATGAATTACTAACGGATAATCGTATTCCGGTATCTTTTTAAGTGCAAAGAAAAACACAATTATCTTACAAAGATAACTTCAAACTCAATTAAAATTCTTAAGGCAAAAAACAGTTGCATAATTTAAGGAGTGGCCGAACTAATTAACGAACGGAACAAAAAATAGTCGAAAACGCATGGAAAAATAAAATAAAGTACGTTTCACGATCCCATCTTTAAAAATATGAAAGAAAGCAAGAGATATAAAACGAGAGAATGCAGTCCCTTTTATGGAAACGTCAAGTTCCACTCCGCGACTTCATCTTATATATATAATATGTCCTTTTAGATTCCGCTACGAGGAGTAACCGATAATTTTTGAGAAAATTGACCAAATGAAATACTTTGGTTCTACGCTCCAAAAAATCGTATTTAAACTTCGACAGGATTTTTAGTACCCTCTTAATAATACCGTGTATATGTATATTAGGATACCATATACACCGAGACCCAAATGATCTATTGTATCCCCCTAAACTATCTATTATGTCCCCCTTTTTTACTGCGGTACCGGGTATCCTAGTGTTTACAGCTGATCTATTAATATCACGTCTCTTAGAAATATCAGAATGTAGGATGGCTATAGCTGCCAGAGATCTTTGTAGTGCCCTGGACGTCCGTAGTGTCTCATATTTCGAGAGAATGTGGATAAAGGTCTAAGTTTGCTAAGTCTAGTGACTTCAGTTCCCATTGAGGCGATAATTTCTTCCTGGATTGAACTGGACACATTTTTCAATTGCATTTATTTCCGGCAAAGGTAAACGTGAAACTTGAGTAAATATAATTTGTGAAATTAAACAGTGCCCACCTTCTAGAAGCAGCGTACCTCGACTCTCGACTATAGACGAGTCTCCCTTCGTTTAAGAAAGGTAGGAGAAGGTGACATAAAATAGTGAGTAAGGTAGAGAGACCTATCGATTTTATCAAAAAACGTGCTACAAGGTATATTGGAGAGGATTAAGTTAATTGCATACAGTTAGGAACGTTAGGACGGTTATAAAAGAAAAGTAATTTGAAATTCTAAAAAAAGACAATTTGTAACTCTATAGATCACGCGATGGTCGGTCTGTCGCAAAGGAATATTGTTCTATTGGGGTTGTTGTTCATGAAAACGGTAGACGGATAAAAATGGTCGTGAATGAAGATGTTTTATAAAGCGTAAGTAGCAGTTGCCAAACCGGGTAATAGTGCAAAATTAATTCCCGCACATTACGGCTTTAATCCGCTCATGCTTCACTGGGTTGCACAATAAGGTTCGTGATTACTTTGTATACCTAGTAAATATAATATTTTTGGTAATGATAAACGCAGAAAAGTATACCGAAGACATATCTAAGCAATATTAATGCAAAAAAATATATGTAATACCGTACACCATGTTTTCGCATAGCTGCATTAATAACTCAATCTCTTAGCGAAATAAGAATTACTGTTGTTGTTGTGGAGTGGCCAGCAAGGAATTCTTACCCAAATTACCGTTAGACTTATATGGTGTAAGCTTAAAAGAAGAATAAGAACTAGAAATAATCCTCATGAAGCCTTCCCAGGATTAAAGGTGACTATTGAGTAGGAAGATAGACCTCAAACAAAAATGATAAAAAACGGGATAGAAGTTGTAGTGAGGCACGTGGTGGTAAACACAACTTACTGAATAAAGTTTTTTTAGCCATTTAACTATGTCTGACTTTTTGCGTGGGCATTAAGTTACGAAAAACAAATTATCAGCTTCAAGAAACTCTTCCAGAATTAAAGTTGGCTATTCAAGTTGAGTGAAAAGATAGACATCAAAGAAAAGTTTTTAAAAAATGGGATGCAAGTTGCAGTGAGGTACGTGGTGGTAAATACAAGTTACTGAATAAAGTTTTTATAGCCATTTAACTATTTCTGACTTTTTGTGTGGTTGTTAAGTTACGGAAAACAAATTATAAGGCTCATGAAACTCTTCCACAATTAAAGGTGGCTATTGAAGTTGAGTGGGAAGATAGAGAAACAAAAATGATAAAAAACGGGATAGAAGTTGTAGTGAGGCACGTGGTGGTAAACACAAGTTACTGAATAAAGTTTTTTTAGCCATTTAATTATTTCTGACTTTTTGCGTGGGCATTAAGTTACGAAAAACAAATTATCAGCTTCAAGAAACTCTTCCAGAATTAAAGTTGGCTATTCAAGTTGAGTGGAAAGATAGATCTTAAACAAAAATGAGATGGAAGTTTCAGTGAGTCACATGGTAGTAATTCAAGTTAACGAATAAAGAGTTCTAGCAATTTCTGCCTTTTTTGAAGGCATAACATTGAGGACAACAATTTTTTTTGTTTGTAAACAGTACTTTTTTTAATTGTGAATTTCGCTGTACGATAGTTTACCCAGTCAATAACGCGATACAAAATTTTTCTCTCAATAAGTGGTTTTGTCTTTCAATTTTCAACACACCCACCTCGTATATCTACTTGTTCGAACGGAGCAATTGCTAATAAGCTTGCTAGCTAGCACAGCTTCTTTTTTTAACGATAAGGTTTCATCTCGCGGCGTTTTGAGGTCGACGATTCTTTTAACTGTTTGTCGCCAGCCTTACAAGGCCTTTCTCACTAATTCGCAGAAATGGCATCATAAAAACATATACTATGTAGGAATTAGTCGTTGTATGTATGTACATTTGGTTGTTCGTCAAAAATGGAAGCCAGTCGTAAAATATTTATGTACAAAGATTCAAACACAATGCTACATTAGTCATTTTATCATTTGATGTTGAGTAAACAGAAATTCACTTGTATGAGAAAAGGTGAAGTATTTCCACATCAACTACACTTGTGATAGAGATAAAGTAAATATTTTTAGACTATAAAAAAGATGAACGTCATACAGTAAGTTTGGTGTTATATGTTGTGGATATTGAAGGAATGTACAAGGGCCGTTTTTTTTTCAACCTCCCATAGGACAAGTTTATATAAAACACTAATTTTATTAGTTACTTAGAGTTACTTTTCGACATAATCAGTACAAAACAGACCTTCAAACTTCTGAATATTCCGTAGACAAAGCAGTAATTGTGAATCTGCGGTTTTCTTTAATCATACTCTTAACTCGTTGAAGCAGGTCATCTGAAACGACAGATTTGCGTTCTTGGCCCCCTTCATCGTGCACATCATTACAGCCATCTTTAAACTTTCGACACCATCCCCATACACACGACTCATTCTCCGATGGATTTCTGTAGCACTATGGCCTTCAGCCTGTAGAAAACGAATCACATTTGGCAATTCACATTTGGCGGGAGAATCAATAACGACGGACATGGTTACGTGGCTGTAGCACAACGCCGACTGACACCTGAATGTCAACAATGGCGGAGTGTGTAGTGCGAAAGCTTCGCAGTCGCCTAAAAAGCGGCCATCGTATAACGAGGATTTAATTGATTAAATTCACGATCTTGTATCAATCAAACTAATCACCCCTGAAAATGACATAAAATCAAATTTAAGTATCTGGAGGACTGAGTTTTGTATACCATTCCGAATTAATGTTATTGTACGATAGAGATTTTCATCAGACGAGAACGTTATGAAACTAAGAAACGAACATTATTTTCATTCTTTTGTTCAATCTCGTCTGTAAATTTAAGCTCTTAATAATAAAAATCGAATGACTAAAATGAATATAAATACATAATTTCAATACTTAAAAATCCGCTTTCAAGTTATGAGAAATAATTATATTACGAAGCACTCCTAGGCCTATTTACTCTACCAGGCATTGAAATAACTCTCTGAATTAGTTGTGAATCATTTAATAATGGCGGTATAGAAAATTCGAAAATACTGAAAAACAAAGTGAATAAGACGCCCGAGTTAATTGTAAAAAAAGTAAATAAAAAGAAAATACATTGGTTACAAGGTAAGATTTGCGATATATTATTGAACTAGATTATTCAAATGAAGAAGCAGTAGACTACTTTAAATTGTGTTAAATTTGAAGACGCCAACGGGAATAAAAGACAAGGATAATCGTTTACGATACTATTGAACTTTTCATGATTGACCCGAATGAAGATAATAAACTATATTTGTTTTATAAAACATTACTATAAATACTTTCGTATGAGATATAAATTAGAACGATAATAGTTTTTTTAATAAAAATGATCATATAGTGATTTAGATTAATTGAATATTCAATTATACTAAAGATGGCGTTATACGGTTTTTGTCGTATTCTACTTTTCAATAAGGTAGAAAGTGTTTTTATAGTAGTACCCTCAAACTAGCGTTACTAGATGTAACAGGTCTAAAAATGGATTTCTGAAATCATTTTTAATGCGGTAAAATATTCGCTTTTGTAAATTCCATTTATGAAAAATTACATTTTCTGAACTGAAATTAGACTAAAAAAGTTTTTGCTACGTTTAATTTGTTTTTTTGGCAATCATTTTGCTCGCAAACTCATTTTTATAAAATGAAATTAGTTGTTCCATGTTTTCATTCCCCTTTTTATGGGTTTGATTTACTTTTTTTTATCAATTTATTCAATTAAAATTGTATTTTGTATTTAATTAGTTCAAAAATGTTTGTTTAAGTTACAAATACGTTTCTTTGAGGTTATTTTGAATTTAAATTCGGTTTTTTAAGATAATTTTAGTTGAAAAATCACTTTTCCATGGTAAACTTTAGCATAAATGAGACATATTTAGTTTAAAATTCACGGTTTAAAAGCATTAATTGGTGTAATAATTGTGTGTTGAAAATTGTATTTGTTGAGTTTGATTTCGCCAAAATACGATTATTTCTGTTCATTTTAGTTAAAATCCGCTGTACCACGTTTAATTTAGTCGGAAGTCATCATTTATGGGATCAATTTAGTCGAAAATTTCAATTTTCACATTCAATTTGTTAAAAAATTGGGTTTTGTGAGTTTCGTTCATCGAAAATTGTATTTTTTTAGTATGGTTTGATAGAAAATCGTATCGTACATATGGTTATGTATTTTCATTCTTTAAAAAACATATTTATTAGTATAATTCGGTTAAAAATACGCTTTTTAAGTTTTTTTTGGACAAAAAATTCTCTTTCTAAAATTAATTTGTTGAAAAATTCTCTTTTCCATGTTTTATTTAGTCGGAAATCCTTTTTCCGAGCTCAGTTAAGTCCAAAATATCTCTTCCAAACTTAATTTGCAAAAAAAAGTTTCATTCTTCAAAAAATGTATTTCTTACTATGATTTGGTCAAAAATCGGTTCATCCATGTTGTATTTGGTCAAAAATACATTTTCTTAAGTCCTTTTTGGACAAAAAATTCGCTTTCTGAAATTAACTTGGTCAAAAACTCATTTTTTTCATGTTTTATTTCGTTGGAAGTTCACATTTCAAATTTAATTTATCCAAAAATTTGCTTTGATGAGTTTTTTAAATTCTTTTGTTCGGTAATTGCGTGTTACATATTTAAATTAGTTGAAAATATTTTTTTCTTAGTTCAATTTAGTCAAAAATTTCATTTTTCACATTCAATTTGTTCAAAAAATTAGTTAGTTGTGAGTTTCTTACATCAAAAATTCATTTTGATTTGGGTAAAAATAGGTTTCTGGTGAAAAATACGCCTTTTCAAGTTCATTTTGGACAATTTGGTTAAAAGTGTGGAGAAGTGGAGAATCCTCTGTTTTGAGTTCAATAAAGTCAAAAATTCAATTTCCATTCGAAAAAAATTGTAGTTTGGTTTCATCTAAACTAACTCACCCATATTTTATTTCAATTTGGTCGAAACTTTTTCAAAACTTTTATTCAAAAATTCGTTTTTTTGGGCTTATAATTAAAAAATTAATGATATAATTAAATTTAATAAAATACTAGTTTTCAAATTTTTTGTTTAATAACATCCTCAGATATTGTGGGTAATAGACAAAAAATTGGAAATGGTGAAAAGTAGACATCTATAATACGTTTAGAATATAATATTGGATTGACTTGAATCAGTTTCTAAAGATAACGAAATTAACGACAACTAAAAAGATTTCAATGAGATGAGTTCAAAACTTACGAAAAGTCGCAATAAATCGATATTCAAACAAAGTAAGCTAAATTCTCCAGGAAATATAAATTAAACAAAGTTGACACTGTTTTATCATGATTACTTCCCCACTTACTAGTTCATTACTCATATATTTATACCATATGATGAAAATAACCTTCACTTTCTTGTTAATAATAGTAATATAAACATTTTACTTAACAATATTTTTTTTAAAACCTACATTATTGATATACGTTATAATCAGACACCACACAAAATTTGGACTCTTAGATTTTTTCGTATTTAAATTTAGTTTTATCATTCAAAAATACAGAAGACGGCATAAGTCAGGCAACGCTCTCAAAAAATCGGCATAAGTCCTGCAACGCTCAGAAGTCTGGCAATGCTGTCAAAATAGGTTGTTGCTTCAGACAGTTGTGTCTATGTCATGATAACACGTGTTTGTCGAGTAGATGTGTTTTTAGCATGAATCACCGATACAAGTTCATGCTACAAGAAAGAATTTTTGTCGTATCTGCGTACAAACGCGGATTCTTCTTCTACTTCTCTATTGGCGTTTTGGTCAGGATCTGTATTTTACTGGTTACCAACTTATTTGAAGAGTGTACCGTGAGGTACGTCTGAGGATCTAATTCATGCCCTTCAAAATGGGAATAGGTTACTACAAAGGGAAGCAGATAAAGACTCTTCTCGTCCTTTGGTGTAACCAGGACATTACACGAAAGCAGATTACGAAACTATGTTTGAACCGAATTTCACAACAGCGTGCAAGACTTACTAGAAATTCTTGAAAGCGGGCTCTGTTGCCGATGCGGCAGAACCAATCTGCAGTGCGGCTATCGAGAGGAGTTCAAATATCGAGTTTACCGTTCGCGTCTCAACACACTTCACGAGTAAGATTTCGATCGTAGATTGGAATTTTGCATGTGGTATGCAGTCAGGATGATCCACAGTTCCACTAGTTTATTTTGTGGTCGGATGAAGCAACCTTCAAGCTGAACGGTACGGTCAATCGGCATAACTGCATGTACTGGAACGACCAGAAGTCTTCATTTAGAAGACGTGAGGATTCTGGTAAGAAGAATTAAACCTACTCGGGGTGTGTGTATCCATCGGGGAGATATCTGTATTTTTTTAAGGCTTCAAGGCTTAAGTTACCTGGAAATGCTCGAAGATTTACGTGGACAAACTTACACATACAGTAATCCTTATTCGAATTCCTTTTGATTTTGACTTTGCATTTTTTTCTCTTAATGTAAATTGGTTGTCTGACTTATAACAACCTCTGTACAATAATTTAATTATTTAAATGATGTATTCTTATTATTAATATCCGACAACAACTTACCTCTGGGGATACCTGGTGTGTCTGACGACGCCAGTAGTCCTGTATCTTCTGAACTAGCATATCCCGCGGATCCGAACGAACTTCCAGAATGTCTGAACTCATGTGGAACGGCTGGAGGGGCTACTTTCTTCGCAGTTGCCGCCGGCTTGGGTGGCCGCGACATGCCTCCCACTGAAACAAAATAACAAACAACTTTAATTTTTTTCAACGCGATCAAAATGTCAAATAATTGAAAGTCTGGAATCACTTAAGGCCTAATATATTTTGTACTTAGGGTTTCCTATCACAGTGAATACTCGAAATTAACTTGATTAAGGATTAACAGCATTGGTGAGTTTATCTTTATTTACTCGGGGTGGTAGGGTTATACAAAAAGGCTTGAGAAAGTGTTGATGAATAACTATGCCAAACTGGTGTAAGTTCCTGGATATTATGGTGTCAAGGGGATTAGTTCTGTCACTACGACGCTACCAAGGGCCGGAGAAAGCTTTCTGAACATTAAAACCCCGTTCAGACGGTACTGGGTACTGGGGGACTATCTCGTCAGTTAAGCATACAAACACGGAGGACATCACGGCAAGATGGTCAATGTACAAAATATTAAGTTAAAAAAGAAACTTTACTCTTTTTCGGGGTATTTGGGAAAAGGGAACACATCGAAATCAAGGATCAATCAAAATCCAATGTTATTTTTATTTTCATATGTTTAAAGAACGCCTCTGAACCGATTGCTGCTTTGATAAGTTTAAGATTTAAAACATAATATGTAGTGAAATTTTTAATAGAAAAATTTATTTTAAGTATTAGGATACGATCGTGTGAACTTGACACGATTTTAATAAAAACAAAACGAATGTATTACGATAAACCATGATTAATGTTCATAAATTATATTAGTCGGTAATAAAAAAAAAATATTTGAAATTGCATGACATAAAAAGACAAATTGCTTGCACATATGTGTTAATATTTTAGCAATCGCTTTACATAAAAAATTTTAATGAATTACAGGATGTGTATCATACATATGTCGACAACATAGCGAATGTCAACCAGTTTATTATTATTGTGAATCAGAAAAGAATAAAAATGTTCTAATTAAATATATGATATACGAGGGCGATTTGAAGGAAAAGTAACTTTTCAGAGATCAAAATGTTACATATTAACAGATTAATTTTAATAAATATGAAAAATAAATCATTTTTACTTTAGAAAAACAATTTAAGTAACCGAGAAAAAGTTACAAAAATTAATGATCTACAAGGCGGGTTCGGTAGAGATGGATAAAAACACCTGGCATGAGACAAATAACTGCTCCATCTAAATAGGAGCAAAATTCGACTAAAAACCGCCACTTAAGACGCCATCTTCACAACATGGGCATCATGGACGATTCGAAGTGCGCTGCACTCACACGAGCGCGGTTTAAACACTTATGATTAGATTAGCTATGAATGGTTCTTCCAGTTGAGTTGTGGAAGTGTCTGCGAACCAAACAAAAGGATTCTAAAATGTAAAGAGCTAGGAGTAAAAATTTTGTATTTCTTAAAATAGAATTCGCAATTCGTTCTACTACTTAAGCCATAAATGTAACGAATACCTGTTTTTTGAAATATAAAGATAGATTCGAAGAGGTGCAAGCTACAAGACCCTTTTGAAAGGCAAACCATACCGAAGATGCGATTCGAACAACGAGTAATAATAGACACAGATGTAATAGCAAAACAAGCAGAGGATAATTTTTTTACCAAAGTGTTTACATGTACAGATCCACGAAGGGCACCGTCAATATGTAGACCAAAAAACTTGATAGAATTTGAAGATCGTATTGAGTCATTGTTGAGTTTTAGAGGTTGTAGAATGAAATGAAGATTTTTTAATGTTTAAACAAAACCCATTCGCTTCAGACCAGGACTTAATACTATTGAGATGGTAGGATGTGAAGCTTGTATACCTGGACCACTCCAGGTTACACAGATGTCATCAGTAAATAAAGTGAATTTACCATTAATTCGTGAGTCTGTGCAATCATAATGAATACCAAAAAGAATTGGACCTGAAACTGAATCTTGAGGTACACCACTGCCAACTGGTAAATTAAACGAAACATTACCATTAGCTCATACCAGTTTTCTACATTCAAGGTAAGATATAAACATTTTAAATAAGTAGGTTTTATTCTGTTTTGGTTACAAATACCTGTAACAAAATTATAGAAAAATATTTGTTTAGAATTCAGAGATGCACAATTTCGATTTGGTTATTTTGACCGTCAAATAACTTATTAACCTTTGCTATACACACTGGGGTCGGAAAGATTTTTAATTCTATGGCAATCTTCTAAGACTTCTAATAAAAATTGGCAATGAATTGAGTTGAACTCACTTTTCTTCCATTATCAAATCGTTATATTTCGGGATGTTAGGTATATTCAGAATTTCAGTAACAGTTTTTTTCTGGCAATGATTAATAACAGTGGAAAGGAAACGATATTAAAGAACCCAACTGTTTAGATATAGAGCTAATCAAAGAAGCCGACTATAAAACCAGGGCCCAAAATGCAATAAAATTTTTATGACGTGATATTTCAAGTCTGACTTTTTAATTTGATGTTCAGTTTACTTGAAAAATATTATTTTGATAAGTGTCGAATCTCAGTTATTTTTGTGCATTTTAGTTAGTGAATTATTTACCTCAGAATTAAAATGCCAACTCAAATGCTATAAACAGTTTACGTAGATCACTCTAAGGCCACGAAACTAAATGTGGCAGCACTGCTGTTATTTATTTATCTACAGCTGAATTTCAGTTTCGCTAATGGTAATGTTTTGAAAGAAAAAATATGCGTAGGTTTTGTTCAATATATGAATTGTAGAAAAAACTATATATCTTGTTCTATTAATATATTCATTGTAGTTGCAATAAATCTGACCATTTAACTCTTTGGCGCCATTCAACTACAAACAGGTGGGCGAATAACAGCGTTTCGGTTTATCAACAAATCAGAACCGGACTGGAAATAGATGACCGAATACGGAATACTACTGGTACTTGTTCAACCTTGTATATAAAGAGAAAGTTTAATATGCAATTTCCTACTCGAGTTTAAGAGGATTATTACATTTTTACACGGTCTTAATGGATTTAATTTGAATGAAATGTTCGATAATAAGACCTGATAACGAAGCTAAACCAAATATTTTCACTACTATCAATAATACTGCAATCCCACCTACAACAGAAAATATAAGAATTAAAATAGATAGGCTAAACAAGAAGTACATGAAGGTCCCAGGAGGCAATGATTCTGGATGGTTTTGGACTATACTTCTAGGATAATAGGGTCTTAGAAAAAAATCGAATCTATAAATTATCGACATCAAACTTAAATGGAATGTTAGATACAAAAATAACTTAACTCGCCCTGTATTCCAGAACCTAGTTTATATATTCAAAATTTTAAAGAAAATAGGTGTCTAATAATTTTTGGTAGATTAACTACAGATATAGAATTTTCAGCCTAAACACAAAATTGACGGATTCTCATACTAATTTCTGTCCCTTATTTAACCCCTCACGGGTTAAAAATCCAAAAATTCTGTCTTAATGGGAGCTTACTGTCCAAATTTCATGATTGTAGCTTTATTTGTTTCGGCTGCGCGATGAACAATCGATTCTTTCGGAATAAATTATTGATATATAAAAACGTTTTGACACTAGTGTGGAAGTTGGCTTGATTGGTAGTACTAGAAGTTATTTTGAGACAGCTATAGAACACCAAAATCTTGATATTAAAGCTGCTTCTTTAGAACTACGATCTAAATAGAGTATATCCTAAAAAAAATAAAAAAATCGTCAGGAGTTATGAAGAAACTCTGTAAATATCTCAATTTCGAAGTTCTTCTATTTCTAGAGAGTAAACTCCAAACACAAGGGTTCTAAAGAACTAAAGTTTAAGTTATGAATTTTTTTCTCGTTTTCTTTATTATAATTCCATATAAAATCTTTGGTTTATTATTTTTTGGTAATAAAGTTTTAAAATTTTTTGAAAATTATAACCGGACTAGTCCCTTAAGCTTAAAATCTTTTCTGTCGCAGTAGCACTGGGAAATGCTTATTGTTTCATTATGTCATTTCGAATTTCGCTATGAAATTTTTGAGCATGTTTTTTGAATATAAAAGGATTCGAAAAACGTAAAAGTAATCAATTTTTTACATTTTTCGAATCCTGGGGATGTTTGGGATGTTGGATGATTCTAGCTGCCAAATATCTTTATCTTCTATTTTAGTCACTCCCGGGTTTCTTTGATATTTCGTAATCTTTCTACTCTCCCCATGAATCCTGAGTCACTACCAATATACGTAGGGCTATTAAAATTGTCAGAACATGCGATTTTTATCTCTCCTAAGGAGATTCTCAGCAATGTTTTTTTCCAAAATTACGTAAAACTATACAGAAACATCTATTATAAGAAAATAAAAGCCTCCAAGGATATTTATAATAATAGGACACTGGCCAATTCCCGTAATGTTTCTAAAGAAACATGGTCCATGTGAATGATCTAAGAAATAAGGCTTCTTAATCTTCACCTGATAACCTCAATAATTACTTTGTGAACGTAGCCAAAAATTTAACGAATTCTACTATAACCCCTTATAAAAATCCGCTTTCATATCTCCCTGATGATAATGTGAATTTTCACAGTTTTTTCTTTATGCCTGTGGTTTTAGCAGGGTTTCGCAGTACAATTTATGACATCAAAAAGAAATCCTCATCTGATACCACTTTTAATAGTAGTACCTTAAATTTATAGTGTTTGGAGAATGAGTAAAAGAAAAATGTTTTGTAAATTTGTTTACAGTTTTTGTTGGTAACCACTTTTTTAATAATTTTTTTTGGTATTCGAAAATTAAGTCAGTATTAAAACCAGCTTTTTGGTACATAGTAAAATTCTAATTTGATTCGTCTATAAATTGTTCTATAATATGAGTCACTTTCAACATTTGTAGGATTTAACTAAAAATCAAACAAAAGGGAGAGAAAATCGAAAATCTGAAAATATATTTAAAAAGCCATAAAACTTATGGATGATTCTTTGAATGGAAATTGAAAACTTCTGAAGGCCGGTTCTGTGTTCTTGATCACAAGATATTCTTTTGTTTTCATAATAATATAACGTAATGGTGAAAGGCATTGGAGAATGATATGGTCCAGTAGACGACAGTTTTGGCGCCTCTACATCGATATCCATGAGTACTGTCGTAAGAAAAATCTATTAGAAGTACGGCATCTTATAATTATTAACATATCGGTTTATGCATCGCTATTAATATGCACTGAATCTCACGTTTTTCAACCTCGTGATTATTGATTTCGTGATACATAGAAATAGATTGAAAGGGGACATGATATAAACCAATACGACTATATCCAGAGGAGGTATTCAATCAAAAGCTTAGTTAGAAAAACAGATCATAATGGAGTCGTATAAGAAGAAACAGAACAGAATATTGAGGAAAATAACTTTCGGGATAAAGAGTTTGGAGATAGGTCGAGTTAGGGGAAAGTTATTAAGAAAAGGAAAGCAGAAGGCTAGTTCTGATGATTTCGAATGCACTAGGTCTCACTTTTTTTGTAATATATACAAAAAGCTATAGAGAGGACTTGTATAAAACATTACGGAAGGTATTTTATTGAGGCTGCTAAAATAATATCACAATGGACTCGTATAGGAAGGAAAGAAGAAAAAACAAACGAATATTGAGTTAAAAATCCCTTCAGAATAAAGAGTTTGGAGGTAGAACGAGTTAGGGCGAACAAAAGGAACCCGGAATATAAGTTCTGATGATAGCAAACAATTTTGAGTCATTCTATTAGTTAGACTTTTATAGATTTCTAGAAAATTTGATCCTTTTCTAGAATTTTTCTTACAATATTGTGAAATTAATACACTTTCGACAGGGAAAAGAAAAGCCTCAAGATCTCTTAAGACTTCAGTATACCATCTACCTCTGATCCTGATGAAATTTCTCATAAAAAATGTAAATGGAATAAGGAAGTTATTGACCAAATTTGATTCGGTGAAAATGACTACAATCGGAGATATGCAAGTTTTTGTTGGGGAAAAGGGATGATATACCCAGTTTTCTGGAGGGTTCGATGTAGAAATTCATTCAAGGTATTCAAAGATACAAACATAACTTAACTTGCCTCACTTAACCTAACCAAACCAATGCGCCGTACATTGTCCGAGGAAGCTGTAAGCACACTTAGCCCTAGACCTAGGAGGTGAAAAAATTCGGATATAGATACAATTCCTTATACTTTCCAGGGGATCAAATTCCATCAATAACTAATACAACTTCTATGCATTATATATATATATATATACAAAAATTTTTGAGCAAACAAAAATCGTGTGGATTCAAATCAGTTTTATTTAGTAGGTGAATTGAGTAGTTCTCGTTTAATTATCGAATCAAATAGGTTTTTGACATATTATCGTCTAAAATGAGCAGGACAATCATTATGTATGAGCTATAAATGTTGCCTTTTCATTAGAGTAACTTCGTTATTAGAAATATAATTTTTTTTAGTGGAGGGCTGCATGTATCCAAAAATTTCAAAAATGTGAAATAATTAAAAAATGCTGGACTTTTGGCATACGATGCCTCATATAAAGTTATATTGAAATTTTGCGTAGATTTCAAAAATGTAATAAAAACTATAACATTCCGTTTAAAATAACGAAGTTTGGGTCCACTTCCGGTATAACCCATGCAAGCAAATTTTCAGAACACTAGTCGCAGTACTTTCCCGTATACATATGGATTCAGCTCGTCGTGAAGGACCCTGTATGTAGGTGAACCAGGACTATGTACATACATTATTTTCTGATTTGATAGTACCAATTTTTCAAAGCTAAAAAGATAAAACACTTTGAATATATGAAGTGGTAACTTTACTATTCCAAATAACTATCAAAAGAATTGTCATTACAGAGCTTATTTCTATCAATGTAAAAATATATAATAACATATAATAATAAAACAATATTTAAATTAATTATCAAAACTATCCAGTTTTTATATGCAATAGCATCAATTTTATATAGAAATTAATATACGTGTATATATAGTCTGGACCTGCCTTTTCTCTTCCACGTAATATGAAATTTTACTGATGTGATAGATAATTTTAATTTCCCTCTTAGTCTACTCAAAATGCTTTTTTAATGACTTACTTACCTTTAGGCCGTTCAGCTTTGTTATAAAATAGATGGTATTTTAAATACCTTAAAGATATCGTGCGTCCCATTAATTTTAAGAAAGGTCGTCTGGTCTATGAACTTATGAAATTTTTTAACTGATCACAACACAACTACTTTGTGAAGGACACAAACTCAATTATAGCTAACTCACTTTAAAATTAGAGTACGAGGTTATGTCAGTTTAAAGAGTGAATTGACAAAAAACTTCCCAGGTAAAAAGTAACAAAAAAATAATAATTGGTAAGCAAAAATTTTGATGTCATTATTTATGTTTTACGTTCTCTAAGTTTTCTAATATGAGGTGAGGAAAATCTGGTGTTGCATCTTGATCTATCATTGTGCCAAGAACAATTGACCAAAATCAATTCATCTTCTCCCAGGGTACCTTCGAACACTTCAGGGGCACTTTTGACAACGTGGTTGGGGGGTTTTGGGGTTTCGTACCCATCAAGACTTTCAATTTTAGAAAAATTGGCCGAAATCCGTCTATCACACAAAATAACCTTATTTGTTACGAATTTTATTCTTGTTGCACTAATAGAAACTAACAAAAATACAGAAACAGAGGTAAAATAAATATCGATTAGTATAATTTTCATAAAAAATTTGAGACATGTTAATTGGATTTTGCTTCTTACCAGTTTTTTTTTCGGCACAAATCGATAGTACACAGTTACTGTTTTATTAGATATTTTAAATTAATGTGGAAAAGCACGTAAACAGAATTTGAAATTTAACAAGGAAACAAATTGTTAGACTAAATGCTCTTATTAAAGACGGGTGCCTTCAAAGGTACGTTGCCAATACCCTGGAAATTAATCAGTCAACTGTGACTGAGATAATTGCGAGATATCGACAGACCAAAGAACATGAAATAAGGCCAGTGCAGGGTCGGCCATCGGTAATTCCACCTGCAGGCAATAGATTTTTAGAGCGCAAGCTTTACGAAGAAGACATGCATGAAACGGCAAGTCAGCTTCAATAAGATTTAGCTAATCCATGAAATGTAAGAGTACCTTCTGAAACCGCAAGAAATGTTTTATAAAATTCTGTAGTCAGAGCCGTAGCTGTCACTGTTCCTCAACTTACCAGGGAACAGCGTGCAGCTAGTTTAAGATTTGCCGAGAACTGGAATGTTCAGAATTGGGGTACTGTACTTTTCACGAGCGATTTCAGATTTTGTTTATTTACTCCAACTCTAAAGAATATCGTTTATAGAAGAAATGGTTAGAGGTATTTTCCTTGCAACATAACACCTTCAACAAATTTTGGGGTAGAATATCTTCAAAGGCTCACACAGAATTACTACTATCATATAAATGATCGTTAACTGATCATAGATACTTTATAGAAATTTTAGAGTCACATGTTGTCTTTACGCCTTTTTATAGGCAATTACTTTGTGTTAATGTATGATAACGCACGTCCCCAAGTACCTATAATAGCATACTAGTACCTTCAAGAGGTAAATATTGTTGTTTTAGAGTGGTCTGCATACAGCCCGGAGTTAAACCCTATTAAGATTAGGGTGAGATCCACAGATTTGATACCAGCTAACCTTTAACCACTGCAAGATGTGGGAATGATGGAGTGGGAAAATTTTGATCAAAATTACTCGGAGGATTTGGTCACGGCGTTGTCGTGATGTGATTAGAGCTCCAGGTTCTTAAGCCTATAGTCTGGGCAGTGAAGCTTTTACCCATTTTAGTTAGTTTAAACAAATGTTCCGTGCTTGCGGACCATCTCTAAAGCCGGACGCAAAATTTTTAACATTTGGCTGCTGTAACTGCCCATAAAAGTATTCTAATTCAGAAATTATCGATAAAATAATAATAGTATTGGAAAGAGTAACTGTTATTAATTTAAAAACAGAAAACGGTTAAGAACTATGTGAAAACATTCATATAAATAATAACAGTTATTAAATTTCATTATAATAATCAGAAATCATAGTGATGCGAAACATTTTTTGGCGGAGTTTATATCAAAAAAATCAATTTATTTCACAAAGATAATTTTCACTCAACTTCATATATCATTTTTAACAATTATGTACTTTCTCAAATACTAAGCCTTACTATAACTAATTTCAACATATATGTCAAGAAACAAAATCAAAATTATTATAAGTCGAAAGCAAAACGTTGTTGTCGGTAACCTGCCAAGGTCGCCAATCCACTTCCTTCTCGAAGTTGTTTATTAAAAATTTAAAGCAATTCTCCCATGACGAATCGGTTCTACAAACCTACATTTCAAGAGATATCTCTAATCTTCAGTCTTGTCAATCGGTTTCACGAAACTGATGTTAATAGATTTCTAAAAAATCATCTATTATCGGAAAGTGCATTTAGAGAAATCTTAATTTAAAATTGGTTCTAAAAATTATGTAAATGGTAATTATAAAGATATGCTCATTAAATATTATATCAAATGGATTTCTAAGAAATAAGACATCTATCGTGAGGTTTATTATATATATATATAAAAGAGGATGTCCTGACTGACTGACGGATTCATTTACTCATCAACGCCCAGCCAAGGCTATTAAATATAGAGACTTGAAATTTTGAGGGTATGTTTGTAACGGTGTGTAGAAGTGCGCTAAGAAAGGATTTTGCAAAATTTCTATTTTAAAGGGGTAAAACGGGGTAAGTTTGCAAATTCGAATTTTTCGTTTTTTTTTAGATATCGACTTCGTTTCTTCACTAAAGCATTCTCCGTACAAATACCTAAAAACCAATTTCTGCGATTTTCAAAATTCGACTTGGAAAGAGTTCAAAGAGTTGAACAAAAATTTTTATTACGGAACCATATATTTAGCTATTATTCATGACGAAAAACGATTATTTTTTAGAAATGGGTCCCGTTGTGAATATCTAAAAACTAATTTCTCCGTCTTGAGATAGAACTGTTTCTCCCATGGTGAATTTTATGTACCCTGCACGAGTAAGTTCTCCGTCAAGTTTAGTTATTTTAGCAAAAGATAGCGAAACAACTAATGTTGTTTACAGAGAAGTATTGACATAAATTATATATGATACAATATTTTGTTTTGCGTTTTTGTAATCATTGTTACTTTAATAATAAATCATTTATTCAATATTTTTATGTTAATGAAATATATGTAGGTAAGTATTTGTTATATTGTTTATCATATATACAGTGCTTTTCAGATAAAAGTATCCACCTTTAATAACTTTTGTAATACTGGTATTTAGAAAAAATCCAAAAACACGTCAATTTATGTTGGAAGGGGCAAGCATTATGGCTTATTTAAACTTACTGGAAAAGCCAACCCCCATTTAGAAAAACGTAAAATTTTATTAAAAAACATTGTTTTCTGTAAAATCCCCTGTTCCTTTATACTAACACTACCCTAGTAATACCCGTCGCGGCTTCGCCCGTGGTTTATTGAACCTCGCGTGATATAGGGATAATTCAATGAGAAATATCATGTATTCTATGAATTAATTCAATTTGGAAGTGTTATAAAGAAAAGACACATTATCATTTAAAAATTGCACACATTTATTATACAGTGCTTTTCAGATAAAAGTATCCACCTTTAATAACTTTTGTAATACTGCTATTTAGAAAAAATCCAAAAACACGTCAATTTATGTTGGAAGGGGCAAGCATTATGGCTTATTTAAACTTACTGGAAAAGCCACCCCCTCACCCCCAGCAGCATCCCCTTTATTTTTTTAAATTACTTTTCATATTTTTTATGTAAAATTTGGATACTCCTCTTTCAGCTGATTTCAAAAATGTATAATACTTGTAGGTTAAGGTGGTTAGTTTATGAGATAAACAATTTCTCTTTTAAGAGCACAAATTTTACTTATTATTTACTTTCACCTTATTTGTACTAAAATGGGTTGTACAACAGTTCAAACTCTTTAATCCTTTTAAATGTGCTATTTATTCTACTTAAAAAATCCAAACAACAAAAAACTCTACTTTTTATTAAAGTTTGATATTGTCAACTAGAATTTGTAGTCACTATTGATAGTGTAATTTGATACATTACTTATTTTGTTTCTCTGAAATGGTTTACTCTTTGCAAGAAAGAATTGAAATTGTAGGTTTATACTACCAAAATAATAATTGTGCAAGAGCTGCTGCTAGAATATTTAACGAATTACATGACGGAAGATATGCAACTCATAAGTATGTAATTCAACTGATGGAGAAATTTACCACAACAGGGTCTGTTTGCAATAAAGTGCATAAGCGAGAGGGACTCGTAAATAACGAAGCAATCCAAGTGGCAATTTTAGGGCAAGTCAGCTTAGAGGCTCAACAACCCCAATCGTTGTCAACAATAAGTAGAGCGATCGGTGTTTCATCTTCTACAGTTTTCCGAGTTCTACATAAATTCAAGTACCACCCATACAAAGTTAAGTTGGTGCACGAGTTGAATGAAGATGATTTTGATCGTCGTCTAGAGTTTTGCGAATCAATGACGCAAATTATCAATAACAATCCACAATTGTTAAACAATATTTGCTTTTCTGATGAATGCTCATGGTCATTAAATGGCTTAGTAAGTAGGCATAATTGTAGATATTGGGCTGAAAGTGATCCACATACTACGCGTGAATTCCATACACAACATCCCCAAAAGTTAAACGTTTGGTGTGGTATCCTAGGTGACCACATTGTCGGACCTTTCTTCATCAACGGAAATTTAAATGGTGAATCATATCTTGAGTTACTCAGGGAAGGGGTTGACCCACGTATTACAACAATAATAGAAAATGATGATAACCTTTCCGAAGATTTACTGGTATTTCAACAAGACGGAGCTCCCCCACACTATGCTATGCCTGTCCGACAATTTTTAAACGAAACATTACCCGCTCGTTGGAAAGGTAGAAGGGGGCAGATGATGGTGGCCACCTAGGTCACCGGATTTAACACCCCTAGACTTCTTTTTATGGGGGTATTTAAAAACAAAAGTTTATGCTACCCAACCAGAATCTCTGGATGATTTACGAGAGAGGATAGAAAATGAATGTCGACAATTAAATCCAGCCGTATTAAGCAATGTCAGAGAGGCATTTCAAAATAGATTATACCATTGTATGGAAGTGAATGGTACTCATTTTGAACACTTATTGTAACTTCATAATAAATAGCACAGTTAAAGAGATTAACTGTGTTTGAACTGTTGTACAACCCATTTTAGTACAGGCAAATAAGGTGAAAGTAAATAATAAGTAAAATTTGTGCTCTTAAAAGAAAAATTGTTTATCTCATAAACTAACCACCTTAACCTACAAGTATTATACATTTTTGAAATCAGCTCACAGAGGAGTATCCAAATTTTACATAAAAAATATGAAAAGTAATTAAAAAAAATAAAGGGGATGCTGCTAGGGGTGAGGGGGTGGCTTTTCCAGTAAGCTTAAATAAGCCATAATGCTTGCAACATAAATTGACGTGTTTTTGGATTTTTTCTAAATAGCAGTATTACAAAAGTTATTAAAGGTGGATACTTTTATCTGAAAAGCACTGTATAATAAATGTGTGCAATTTTTAAATGATAATGTGTCTTTTCTTTATAACACTTCCAAATTGAATTAATTCATAGAATACATGTTATTTCTCATTGAATTATCCCTATATTACGCGAGGCTCAATAGACCGCGGGCGAAGCCGCGACGTTACTAGGGTAGTGTTAGTATAAAGGAACAGGGGATTTTACAGAAAACAATGTGTTTTAATAAAATTTTTCGTTTTTCTAAATGTATATGTTGATTTTATAGCCCATCCAAGTCTGATGAGTTTAGTCTTAGAATACGCTTAAACACTTAGTGACTCTCTAGAAGATCGTATCACTACGTAATCATATAAAAAAAGTCCAAGTTACAAGAGAAAAAAATATAATAAATACACCTAAAAAAAATTATTTATTTATATTTATATATTCCAGGTTTTGTATTGATATCTCACGTTTATTATGCTCTATAGGCCTTGTAGGCCTGGGGCAAGAATGGCAATAGTACATAGTTTCATATATTATATATCAAAGTTCTTTATTTTGCATTTTATACACAATATTCCTCCATCCCTTCCTGTTCACAGCTTTTTCTCTCCAATTCTGAACATTATTATTTTTTAGGTCTTCCATTACACAGTCATACCATCTCTTCCTTGGTCGCCCCGTTCTCTTTTTCCCTATTGGTCTTCTTTGAAGTACTAATTTTGGCATCCGTTTTCTATGTAGTCTCTCAACATGTCCCAACCATATCACTCTCCATCACTTAATAAATGATCTTATTGTATCTTCTCCATAAAGTTCCTCCAATTCTTCAATAGTTCTTCTCCTCCATCCCTCTTCGTGTGTACTCCTCCGTAGATTCCTCTTAGTATCTTCCTCTCCCATCTTTCCAACATGGCTTCATCCGCCTTTTTTAATATCCATGTCTCACATGCATATGTCGCGGTGGGTCTTACTACCGTTTAATATATTCTTTTAATATACAAATATTTATATAATTTTTGTCAATTCTTGAGAGATCCGTTATTTGTCTAGCACAACAATCAGCCTTTGGTTTGATTTCTTGAATCTAATTTCCACAAATAAGCTTTTTCTACAATGAAATCCACGGACACTCTGGTTGGATGCAAAGTGTCACTGATGGAATCTATGGACATGCCGTGTTGAATTAAGTTCTTTGTTATGTGAAAAGCAAGCAGAGGGTGAAATCTATTACACTCGAGTAGTTCGACTGGAGCCGATCGTGTTGAGATGCCTGTGGATATTGATCATGAATTTCTTTAGATTGTAGTGTTCGGGAAAGACGTGCCTTGGTATCAGACATCACAGGCTTGTACTTCTTCTGTACAAGGAGTAAAGATAAATTGACCTCCTCGCGTCTGCAGTCTAACTCGGTGTTTATTAACCACGTGTGCTAGTTGAGTAGGTCTTGCACATCTAGGTGGGATTATATTGGACACCTCGAGAGGACATCTGCCTTGGTGGTAACGGTAAAACAGAGTCAGGTCAGCGGCCTTTCTTTTATGCTCTAAGCTGTCCAAGTTTCTGCTTGCTCTCTTCTGTAGTCGAGTCGAGCATCCTCAGGGTATAATTGGGAGCCAACTCCAAATGTAAGAACAATTCTCCAAAGGTGGATGAATCTGGACCTTGTGAAGCTGTTTTAGCTTATACCAACACGTGATTGTGCCAGGATATATTGCTTCGAATCTCCACACCCAACAAGCGAATTTGTGATGATAATAATATTTTATGTCCAGACAGCACCAAATACTGAGCTGCAGTGCCAGCCTTCATTGTAAAAACAGCAGCCTGAGTCTGTGCTGCATGAAACTCAATCAGATTGTTCCCACCTCACTTCAGAATGTTTCTGAAATCGTTATTGATGGTGGTGATCTGTTGCTACCTACGAATTTGGGTGTTAGTTGAGTTTATTGGTCTGAACTGATCTGAACGACGATACCAGTGTGCTATCGTCGGCGAAGCTATAGATCGGGTTTGGATTTTGTCGAGTGAATCTTTGTTGTATGGGAAAGACAGTAGGTGACAAGATGGAGCACGATCTTTACCCACCTACTCCACGTTCAGAATTAGTTACGGGCTCAATATTTTACAATGCAAAAAAGCGCACAATCACTTGCCAATTGAAATCAAATAGATATAAATCTTTTTCCGCATTCCGCAAAAATTCGAGGGCTTCTACTCTATTCTAATAATAGTATTTAATTTCGGGCATGCTGCATATTGGTTTAATTTTTGCTATGGACTTTACTAATTATTTCCTATTACTATTACCTATAATTTTGCTACTCATTGTCACGTGATTTTATTCTGTATATTGAAATTTTATTTTATTTGTATCTTTATTTAGTTATTTTTATGTTTGTTTTTTGGTTTTTACAAGCTTTTGTCTACAAATTGTAAAATTTTTTGAAAATAAAGCATTTCTCTCTCTCTCATTTTTCCTTTTTCTTATGATTTCTTGTTTTATCGGCGCTTCGTGAAGAGACTATAATGTAACCAAATATTATTGAATTAAGACGAGGAAAATCTTAAAAGATTTCTATCCAAAGTGGGCGCAAAAACACATAAAAGCGAGAATATTATAGGTAATTTTTTTTGCTCATTATGAAAATAATACATTTATGTTAATTTAAAATAAAAAAATCTCGAAACGCTATGAAAGTCGTAACGTAAAAAGAAATTGAATTTCATTTGTGGGTTCTATCATGGTTGCGCGGCCTACTTGTTTCCTTGGTCAATTAGTATTTCAATTTCAACATTTTCATCATTATATAAATAATTCAGCTTTGGTAGAAATGAGTTGACAAAATGAGAATTTTAACAAGAATTGGTACAAAAAATAAGACAGTTCATGGAATTTTCGTAGTATGTACACGTCCAAAAAATATATTATATCAGTTTTTTTTTGAACAGCCTTAATGAAATAGTTTTGAACGTTCTCTTGGAATTAATTCACGTGTTTGTTGCAATGATGTTTTTTTGCTGTATCTGCTTTGTTTTATTTGCCTGAGGGTGAAGCTGTTATTGTATTTCGTGTAATACAATTTTTTATCGAATTGTGAGAAATCACAGGTATTATCTGAAAAACAAAATATCTGTTACAGTCCTCGTGCAGTGCCAACCATCACTCATCCGTACAAATGCACGTCCTCTAATAAAATAATTTATAGTTTAAAAAAACTTACATACTGTTTTAGCAATAATAAAATCAAAAGGAAAATAATAATTGGCATAAGAATAAAATTACTGATGAGAAAATTGATGTCACTAGCGTGAGATGCTTTGTATGTCATTTTAAAAATAATTTTGTAACCAATAGATCTGAATCTGGTTTATACTATTTATACACTGTTTCGATAAGCAAGTATTCATCTTCAGAGACTGAAAGTATGTTACTTTACCTTCAGTCTCTGAGTAACTTGTTATCAAAAAGCGCTTCAGACAGTGTAATTCTGAGTATTGGGGTGGAGTGCATCGAGCGCACAGGCAAATTTAGAAAATAATTCGTGCATCTAGCGCACACTACCTGTGTCGAATCCGAAAATTTGATCTCCTAGTCCCAGACTAGCGAAAACATACGAGCTTTTGAATAATTATTATCATTAAGACAACCATCAGCAACATCTAAGATTTTTCAAAATTAGAAAATGTTCATATTATATAAAATATTGAACAAAAATTGATAGAAAAAATTGTTATTTCTAAGAATGAGTGCATATTGGTATTAGTTTCAAAATAATTAAAAATTGCGTACTTTAAATTTTCAACAAAAGAGCCTTTTAATTTAAAAATGGTTAGGTTAGGTTAGATTAGGTTGGGTTAGGTTAAGTTATGTTAGGTTGGGTTAGGTTAGGTCAGGTCAGGCCTTTATACCAGCAAATGTGCGCTCGATGCACCCTCCTATATAATCGTAGCGCTCGAACAACCGTGCGCTAGATTTACGTGCGTTCGATGCATGCATTCGAGTGTTGGTGTAGTGGTAGGGTGAACAGTGTGTTCAGTATGAATATAACCAACGGTTCAAGAAATTCCAACTTAGATCTGATTTGTAAGTCTGCGCTTGCGTATTACGTACTAGATCGTTCTTACTCTTATGCAGAGGATACAACAAGAAATTCATGTATCAGATATTTTTGACGAGGGGTCATCCATGAATTACGTCACATGTTTACGGGGGGAGGGGAACACCAGAATATGACATAGTGTGATAACGGACAGGGGGTCAAAAACATGTTACATCACATGTTAAAAGTCAAAATTCATAGTTCGAAATTCATACGTGAATAAAAAAACTTGATTTATATTTATTAGTAATTTAGCACTCCCGATATGAGATTTTCTCTTAAGCAACAACAGCTTACATCTAGAGCGGTGTTGAGACTCTAATTTACTTTGTTTAATGCATAATGACGAAGCTTTATTGACGGAAGAAGACGATGTAGACACTGAAGATGTTAAAATTCAGAATGAAAAAATGAAGAGCCTGATTTACCAGGCATAACTAATATAAAGGAGTGGTCCAAAGTCCATGGACATAAGATAAGTTTTGAATTTTTAATTTGTTTTTTCCAATATATAAAATATTTGAATTTACGTTGATTTTATTTAAGATTATAAAATAAAAGTAATAAAAAAATAAAAATCACAGTTTTCTTTTGACTATTTTTAAAAATGTCACATCAGGAGGTAGGGGGTTGTAAAAATGTGACAACCTGTGACAAGGACTGGGAAGGGGTTAAAGTGTCCTAAAATTAGTGAAACGTAATTTATGGATGGACCCCAAATGCTTCATTAGCCAAGTGTGTACAGTTTAAATCAAATCTGACGACTCGAAGCGAAAAATTGAGGCCAAGAAAGATACAAGTGAAAGTAATAAAGGCGTGGTCAAAATAGCATGACGATCGAAAAGGCAATGAGCAGAAAATCTCTCTGCCTCATATAAGAGATTATTAAGCATTGATGAAACAAATAAGAAACTTCTCAATTAACTCAGCAAAAGCTAAAAAGCACGTATTGATTTCAAATAGAATTCAGTTTCTGCTAATGCTAAATATCATGACAAATCCTTCCTGATACCCACAACTAGGAGTAAAATTGTCCTTCTTCAAGAAAAATCTGTAAATACTACGATTGAGGAAATATTCGACCTCTAGTTCACTTCTTTACTAGACATAGAGACGTATGGAAGCTTTTTTCTAATGGTAAACCCAAGTTCTCCATAAAAACTCAGTTTTGTTGTAATTTTTTGTTATTTGAGATGTTTATTTTGAGAGAATCAACTGTTTCCAACGTCGTCACCTAATGAATCCACAACAATCGATTGTTTCGTGCACGCTATGGGTAGAGGCTGTACGTTTATTTGGATTCAGTATATTCAAACTTTCTGCCGTATTTAATTTCGATACCAAATCTTATAATAATTGAAATTCCATCGTATTCATATCAAATTTCTGTCGTTGTGTTCTATATTGGTGTCTCATATCAAAAAGGTGTTTATCCAAGTGTGATCCGTCTTATTGTATTAATACCTTAAGTCTTAAAGTATTTCGAGTATCTGATTTCAAGATTTCAAGTGTTTGACCTATAAAGATAGGTGACAATATAAACAGTTTTTTTTCGACCTCGTTCAGAGAATTATGAGAGATCTTAAAATAAATCTCCCGCATGTAATTAATTTGATAAAATTGTTGGTAGTACGTCAATATGTGATCATTGATCCATATATTCCGTACCTTAATTATCTGACGTTGGATTTGTTGACATGTGGATCAAACAGAATAGGGAATCTACGATAGAAATGATCAAAGGAGCATTTGAAAGGAAAACGATGAAACCACATGATAGAATTATCTAACTCTATTCGATCATTGTTTCTGGATAAATCATCATTTAATTTGTTGGTTTAACGACAATGCCTCTAAAAACTATTTTCACTCCCATCAATATCAATTTATGTGTATATATAATTGGTTCAGACGCCAAAGTAATAAACAGTATTCATTGAAGTGTTTAATAGTTAAAAGGCAACGTGTTTCCGGGCCGACAATAGGTATATTGTATGATTTACGATTGTAGACGCATCAAAATATTTACCTTTCAAACATTTTTTTCGTAGCTCGAAAATTCAAAAGGAAGCTAAAAACAAGATTCTACGTTGCTGGTCAACCTAACCAACTAATGCTTTTCGTTTTTCGGTGTAATCGATCATATCATGCTGCGCGTTAATGACATTTACGTTACATTTATTCTTTTTTGTGTAGATAGACATTTTCTATATTGAATACGTTTGATTGGATGTCAAGAAAATGTGAGGGAGGTTCATTATTTTGTGCTACGGGAGATAAGCGATAAGAATCTGGGTTAACAACAACAAGTAGCATCAAACATTATGGTACTGTTGTTATTCATTCTTTACAATGTATTTTTAATTGCGGTGGAACAATAAATCAAACAATGGGCCAAATTCCATAGGCCTTTCATAATGAATAGTTAGGATTTAACATGTTTTCTCTATGAAAATCTTTACATCTATTTTCAGTTACGTCAGATTAAAATTCAAATGGCGTGTTTTGCTTAAATAAACGTCAGATCCTCTAGTTTGGAGTTATTATTAAATATAAATAGTGCAAATCTGCAGGTCTTCTAGAATCTTGTATTCAATCTTCTTCACTATTTTTCTCCACTTCCTACTTCATCTATATCCCGCTTGATTTCTTCTACCTTTTTTCCTTCCTTCTTTTCTCTCCAGCACCATTCTCTGCTGTGGCAATCTGGCAATAGACATCTGGCTCTTTTTGATCGACCTATTGTTCTTATTTCAGGCTTTTTGTATATCATAATCAGTTCTCTGTTTATACGTCTTCTCTAGATATCATCTGCCATTTTGACACCACGGAGGATTCGTTTTTCCCATATTTCTAGTTAATTTCATATTTTTTGTCATCGCACATGTTTCTGATACGTAAAGAAAAGCTAGTCTTAGAATTTTTCAATTCGCTCTAATTTTGACTGCTCCTGAAAGGTTTTTGCTATCAGTATTTTCGATAACGATCCTTCCGATCAGTTACTTTTTAGAATTTTCTTATGTATCTCATTTTCTTCTAGATTTGTGGAAGTTATGGTTACTTCTAGATAATCAAATTGATTAATTTTGTCACAGTTACATTTCATTTCATTTTTATTTATTTGTTAGCCAAACTGTTTTGCTTCAACCACAAATTTCTCTCCTCGATCTTGTTAGTATCCCTATGTCAACGGATGTGCAATTTACTGTACTTTATGATTGTAACCATTCAAAGTTAAAAAATATACCATTTTTAAACCTGGAAATTTATCACTAGAAAACAACACTAAAATCGATTTGAAGTGTATGTTGTGAACGAAATGGCAACTTTATGTATCATAAGAATTGTCTATGTGGAAGATAATATTCTGACAAACTAATAGATGCAGCTATTATTAACGTTCTTTCTCTAAGTGACGAATTAATATTTTCAGCACAATATATGTAATGAATTATTTTTATTGTTAATTTTTTTGTTATTGCAATAATACGCGACTTACAAAAGTTATAATATTAGACAAAACAACAGTTTTAGTTTGTTACATCATAGTCGACATATTTCTTAGTTTGTATAAATTGAAAACGTTGGGATTTCTGGAACCGTTGCTGTTTACATTACCACTACACCAACACTTACAACAATTACACTATCTGACAAGTTTTCGTCTTGAAAAAAATTTAGTATAAAGCCGTCATGAAATATTTTTTTGAACCACCATCAGCCTACGCAAATTAGAGATAGTTAGACACTGTGTATAGAGATTCTTAATCATCATTCACGACCAAATAATTTTGGGCAGCTGAATTCGAGACGACCAAAAACTGCGACAATAAGCGATAACATCGATAAAATTTCACCAAGTGATACTGAGATATCGGCATATCAAAAGAATGTATTTGCTATGACTTACAAAATAATTATGTATGCTTTGGACCAAAAGCGCATTTATTGACGCGGTTGAAGCAAAATGAGTCTAATTATAACTGTAGATGAAATTTGAATCAATCTCTGTACTACTAGAACGAAAAAACTTCAAAAACAGTGAATTGCAAAAACCTGCTCCGAAAAAGTAATAAACAGTTTCATAGGCCGGAAAATTAACTGCGACTGTTTTTTTTTGAAATATTCATGGAATTGAGTCATCGGCTATCTTCAAAAATTTCACCAAATAATACTGGACGATCATCGAATAAGTATTAGAGAGATAGAAGAGGCTATCGGCATACCAAAAGAATACATTTGCTATATACTGACAAAAGAATTGTGTATGCTTTGGACCAAAAGCGCCTTCGAATGAGCATTTTTCATAATTTATTGACGCAGTTGAAGCAAAATGAGTCTAATTATAACTGTAGATGAAATCTGAATCAATATCTACAAGTAGAACGAAAAAACATCCAAAACAGTGGATTACAAAGGGAAAATCTGCTCCGAAAAAGTAAAAACGGTTTCATCGGTCGGGAAAGTGACGGCGAACGTTTTTTGGAATATTCATGAGATCGAGGTCATCGACTATCTTCAAAAAGATGAAACAACAGCTGAAGAGTAACACACTTCAATGTTTGAGAAGCTAAAGGGAGAAATTGCAAAAAGTGACGCATTTGAAGGATAAGGAAGTTTCCTTTAGGACAACGCACTTTCTCACACTTCGATCGCAATGGCTAAAATTCAAGAATTGTACTTCGAAGTAGTTGTGCACCCATAGTATTTATTCACCAGATCTAGCGACTGTTTCCTGTTTCCTAACCTTAAAGTTTCACTTGCCGGAGGGAGATTTTCATGGGACGAGAACGTTATCGCTTATGTAAACGCATAGTAGAACTAAGTGTATACAATCAAAAGGAGACTGTGTTGAAAAAGTTTTCAGGTAACCCTCGTATTACTCGAAAGTATCATTCTATATTATTTTTGCAAGGGTTACAAAGTTTTATTACTGTTATGCGTTTATGAATAAGTAATTAAAATGAGACGTAAATAGTCTAGTATGGAAAAGTTAAAATGAAAGAAAATTAATGAAACAACATAAAAATATACTAAAAAGGAAACAAAAATATAATCATTGCAGCAAATAAAAAATATTAAAGAAATAATTAATTATTTGAAAAAACTTAATTACAATATACAAGAAAATTGATTTCTCCGTATTTCTTGTGAATTATGCCAAATTTTCACAAAACTTTAACGAACTCTTAAATCTGGCTCCGTCGTTCTTGGCGCCACTACATATGGCACAAAAAAGGCGCCACTCTTTAGGGTTAAGTAAGTTAAAATCTGTCTACTGATGTGTATCATTCCATTATTGAAACTGTACATAAATATTGCCACAGAGTATCAGATCAAAACTAATAAGTAGTTAAACGTGATGTGGCTATAGTAGAAACAAGTTATTTGGATAGCTAATTCTATATTAGAGATGAGAGCTTCTCAATACATTTGTAGATGAAAACGAAGGCTTGACGTTGCCCATAAAACGCCTAAGATTTTTTTCCGAAACAAACGGCGGAAAAGCGAATAACTCATAATCAAAAATCAATTTGCTTAATGACAACATACAAGAAATTACATGTAATTCCTCGCAAGAACAATATACTACATAGAGGAATATTGCATGTCGTTTGACATTATGCAAGACACTTACCATGGTTGCCACTAATCAAAATTCCAATATTAAAAGTAAACAATTTCCTAACCTCAAACAGTGGCAATAATTATATCTGTCTCTAACTTGCTTTTGGAGTCTAATGGACAATTTAGCTAGAGAATTAAACGAGAAAACATAGTAAAATTAGTTGATAATGGATGAAGAAACATTTAAAAAACTCACGAATCAAGCGGACTCAATTGAAATAAACAATAAAAAAGTGGTCAGCGAATAACTGGCAATAATGATAACTGCTGCTACTTCGCTTTTGGAGTTTGATGGACAGAATTGCAGCTTGGACGCAAAAAAATGGCACCAAATCGATAATGTTGCACGTGCGAGACTTTGAGAAATATTGCGGCTTGCATTGCATTGCACGTTGTCTTAAAGCAGAAGCCAAACTCAAATCCAATATTACATCTATTAAGTATAAATAAATGAAGTGTACTTTTATGTATTTTATAGATTTATAACATATTTTTTTAGTTATAGCGAGTGTTGTTGAGTTCGTTTCGACATTTGAGTTGTAAAATAGATAACAATTATTAAAAAAATTAAGTGACTGCAAAAATTAACAACTTTATTACCATCATCAATCAGGTACATAAATTATAATATTTGGAATAAAAAAAACTATATGAATGAATGTAGTCACATTTTTCATTTATCGAATGTCACTTACATAATGTGAAAAGACAACCTACAGGATAAGTCATAAGCAATATGTCAAATTTTGATACACCCTCGTTACGATTTATATTTTGAGATCCAAAGAAAAAATCAAGTATTTAAGGAAAATGATTCTATTTGTACTCGAAATAGTATAATTCCCACCCACATCAATACCTTAATAACTGAACGTTCCACAACTTAAAATCTTGAAGTCACTAATTGGAATACTCTAAAAAATTTATGAATTATTCCATTTATGTAAAGATCAGATAGATCTTTGATTACTTACTTATCCACAAAATCTTCTACTATAAGTTGTAACAATAATATTTATTCTCCATTTGGTTATATCATTTATTTCCTGTTTCGCTAATTTTTCCTTTCTTCCAGGTTGTTTACAATGTCTGTATTCTATTTTCTTTTGGATCTACCTCTTCTAGTCTTATTGTCTGTTTCGGTTTCCCATATCCCTTCAACTGATGCGTTATCCTTTATTATCATTATGTACTTAAATAATTTCAACTGTTGTTGTCATATTTTTTAAACTACACTCACTATTTTGAATTCGCATCTAATTGTGCCGTTATTATTTGTTTTGTTGAAAAATCCTCTGCATAGGACTACATATACAAATATTATCTTATTTACTTTACTGGCTATCTCTTTGTCAATTAACTTGTTAACGTTTTTCTATTTCTGTTCTAGTATTAACAATTATTTCTTGTGGTTAGTTTGATATTTCAATTATTTCCGTCTTTCGTATGTTTATCTGCAGTTGGTATTGTTCCATTTCATTACTACATTCCTCCATTCTATTTTGTACATGTACTAAAATCACCCATGGCGAAATCAAGCGAATGTGATAGCAAAAACACAAATGCAGTTAGAGCTTACTACTTGACGACAATGGTATCACCGTCTGTAACTCCTCTAGCATCTCAAAATATATAGAGTGGCCCTTTAATCATTAGCTACACTACTTGTTTTTTGCAAAACAACGCAGTTTCAATATTGTGAAATTCGAATATATGTAGTAGGAGTTTTCCGAAGAAGCTGGCTTCCATTAATTTGTCGCGACCATTCCGATTACCAGATTTGAACACCACTGAAAATGTGCAGGATATGCTAGAACATTTGGTAATGTGTCTAGCACATTTATGAAGATGTACCATCTACTTTTGTCAATGCGTAATCATATATAGGAGAATATTTAGGTACGGGATCGCCTAGAAAGGATTTTTGTTTGCAATAAACTTGTATCAACGAGAAACTCCATTGAAACTATGAATGAAGAAACATGGGATTGAATTTATTTAGTAAATTAATGCTAAACTAAAAGAAAGTCAGATTGGACGCTTATAATTAATTAGTTGATTCTAGAACTTCGCTTAAACCGATTTTCTGATCTTTATTTATGACTCACCATGTATTACAATTTTTTTTATAATCATCTTAAAATATTGAATCGTATTTGAACTTACAATTTAGTAGATTCTTCCAGCTTCCGCTTAGTACTTTCATGTACCGATTGATAGAAACCGAAGAAGTGGAGGACAATCCGGCCTTATCGATATTCCCATCGGACTGACTTCTCGTCATCAGAACAGGTCTCGTATCCTTTTTCCTTATCAAGGAGTTCGTATGAGTTAATTTCCGGCACTTTTTTTCGCCTAAAGCGTCTTTGAACTTAATACCACCGATATCTTGGAGATTTAAATTCTCGTCTTCGTCGGATGAATCGCGAAAACTTAGATAAGTCGAAGAGAGAAGGGCGTGGTTTTGTTTTATACGCGTTTGACGACTATTCGCATTTGACGGATGGTTTGATTTTTTATTAGGCGGTAAAGGAGGCGGGCGAAAGCAGATTGTAGTCATGTCTGATTTCGATTTATTTGTTGTTTTACCTGGAAGGACTGTTTTAAGAAAGAAGTTAGAAGAGTGAATTTTTTTGTCAGTTTAGTGGTTACTAGATAAACTAGACTAGATTTATCAATTTTTTTAGTCAAATTCAAGTAATCATTATCAAATTAATGTATTAAGAACACACTTATGATAGATACTATCTTATTAAAGAAAATTAAGGTCGATACGGACACGAACGTCCTATCTCTGGACTGTAAAGCAGGTCACTGTCTGTGGCGATCACACCCAACAACTGATCTGTTTGTGGGCCATCAAAAGTACTTAGGATCTTGGTGTTACGAATCGTAATTCAGACTACTTACCACACAACGTCTACATAAAGCAGACACAATGTGGTCATACCTTTAAAAATTTTCTAAAATAAATGCATGGTTGGAGTTCACCGTGCTGTAAGTGAAAGAGAAGTGGAAAATAACGATTTATGAAGATTGTACCATGTACTGATCAAATCTGGTGATCACATTAGGTTAGATGTTGATTTTTTGAAGTGAGACTGGTGGCATTCCACGGTACTCTGGCTACACTTTGCAATACACCAGAAGTGAACCCTGGAAGGCATAATTTTCCGAAGGAAGTCACTTGGCACGGGTCACGAGTACAATTTCCGTGTCGCCTGGATTTGACTATGCCATTTTGTGAATCGACCCAAAAGATGTCGAAAATGAAGAATAAAATTTTTCGATATCTCGTTTGGTTTTCGAGATATCGATACTTGAAGTTGGAAAGATTTATTTTTATTTAATATTTGTATATATCAAACTAACCTAACCTAACTTAACGTAACGTAACCTTTTTGTGGTGCACTTTGAGTGCAAAAAGTTCAAAAATCGTTTACAGCCAAAGTTGTCTAAAAAAAATTTTCGCGTGATGATTATTGTAGTTTTATTTTATTACTATTTTTTTTCTTATGGGGGCTTTGCCCCCGGACCCTGGTCTGCCCAAAAACCACAGGCCGCGAGGAACGGGTGAGTTTGGAGAGGGGAGATTGGGGGCAGATAAATTCGGAGCGGGTAGATTTGGAAAGATTTTTTAGTCATTTTTCTTATTCGGTTGATTTTTTCATTAAAAATAGGATAAATGATGCAAAAATAATTGCTAGATAACTTTTTCAGGATAATTATGAAATCCTACAGTAGTCTGGCTTTTCAATTATAAAACAAACGAAAATAAAAAACTTTTGAAAACAATCAGAACGTACTTTTTGCTCAAAAGAGGATATTTTTACATTAAATTACTAATTAAATCTTCAAACTATCATTAAATATTTTTTGTATTTTATAAATAATGAAAAACAAACGACAATTCTTTATAAAAAACATTAAATTACTCATGTATTTATCGTATGTTAAGTTATATTCGTCACAGAGTGATGAAAGTTATCAAAAATGGCTCATTTTACTATAAAAATCTGTTATTTTCAATATAATTTTGGGGTATCAGGGTAAATAATATAAAAATAATAATCGAACAAAAAAGGGTGGCAGGGAGAAAATAGGGTTAGAGAACAATTTCATAAATTGTTAGTAAAAATACGTTCCCACAAGTTTAGCTACGAGCTCAAAATGAAGAAGAAGAAGAAGGATTTATGATGATGACATAGCTGATTAACTAATAAGTAATTTTCAAAAAATTATGATTTTGTTGCTGCTTTACTCTTGGTACTATTTTTTTAATCGTTTTTTCTTAAATTGACTCAAGTTTTCAACCAATCATTTTTAAAGCTGGTAGTTCCTTTATTCTTGGTACGTTGCATGTTTTGTGCGGTTTTCCTGCAACCTGGTGAACCGGCCAAATGGCCGAACGATAGGGGATAATGCAGCCGCAGCTGTCCCCCCCCAATGAATTAAAATAAACAAAAAAACACAATATCTCAAAAATTCAAAAAAAAAATAAGAAAACCTCTCAAAAATAAAAAAAAAAACGAAAAGGGCTGTTTTTGCTTACAAGCTTCACTTCGTTTTCATTCGGCCAAAATCTCCTGTTAGAAATAGTTAGCAAACACAACCCAACGAAACCACCACAACCCCAGCCCTGCAGAGGAGCTATTCCTATATCAGCGCCTACTCAAACAAACCACATTCCTTACAAAAATCCTCCTTATCCTACCAAACTTAGACTAACGAATCTCTCTCTCTCTCTCTCTCTTCTTGGTACTCTATATGAACTTAAAATTGAACTATTCTCATTATTGCGATCTCCAGTTTATACACGAACAATACATACAGTGGTTTTCAAGAAAATTCTTGAAAATATGAATGAAATAGTTTCAAAAGTTAAAAATTTAATTTTTCAACAATGATGAAAATGATTGAGGAAACCTTATTTTGTCCTTGATTATAATTTATAACCAAGAATTTCGCCCTCTCGCGTATACGTTACTCATTAGGTTGTTTCGAAATTATAACTCTTACATTGGTAGAAAGGAGCTCTCTTCAAAAAGACTAAGTTTGCATAGATAGTTAAGTAGAACTGGACATGCGTTTTTTCATAATAAAGTTTCCGCTTCCCCCCACCTCTTATTTGAAGAGATAGACTAAACTTGTAAAATCAAATATACGCTGAATTTCTTGAGGAATACCATAATCATAGTTTAAATGTATCTTAATTAGACAAAATTTGTAAATTATTCATTTTATAATTTTTGGTATTTACAGGGTGTCTAGACCTGACGTGCATCTCAATTCCCGCAGTTTTCCCGCTTTTTCCCGACAACTTTTTCTAATTTTCCCGATATTAGTAAACCAATTTTTAGTAATATTCAATAAACAATAGCATTCAATACAAAAAAAAAATAATTATCGCTTTTTTATTGTTTTTTCATAAAGAATGATACATATTAGTTACTCATAACAAAATATAAATGAAATATATTATTGAATTAATGACTACTTATATTAATAGCGAATCACAATAGGTTCATTTATTTATTCTTTTCTAAATTTTTGATTTGGTCATTTAAAGCTGATGTTTGTTCTAACAAGTTCTTTCGTTTTGCTTTCAATTCTTCAACTTCTTCTGCTTTTCTTTTTCTTTCATTAGACTCCTTTTGTTTTTATGCATCTTCATTTTTTTTATTCTGACAGAACTCCACATATCTACTATGCGCCATTCGCACGTTCAACATCATTTTAGATGTGATAGATACGTGTTTGATGCCCCCTGCCGCAGTAACTGCATCATAAATGATACGCAAGGCAACTAGACTGTTTTCCGCCTGATTTACAACGATTGCCTCTTTGTTTACGGAAAATCCGCGCTCAACTGCTGCATTTCCATGAGATAAAATGAAAATTATTTCTAGAAAATTAATCAAGTTCGGGCAGATCAAACCGGAATCTTCTATCAATTCTATCCAAAATTTATCAAACCTTTTTACACTTCGATTATATATCTTCATGGATTGAATGGTGTTAGAAAATTGTAGAATATCTCGATACTCTTTTTTTATTTTGTCAGCCGTCGAGCCAGAAATCAACTTGTTCGTGTCAACCAGAACAGCCAAGCAAGAGTCAAGTCGCTGTAGAGCTACGTTGGATTGATGTGCGATTAAATTTGGATTCACACAAGTTATGTACTTTGTAAGTTTATACAATAGAGGTGATCGTTCTTGAATTTTTTTAATAATTTTAACGAAACAATTCTTACAATCAATCATGAATTTAGTCAATAATTCACCAGAGGGCTTGATTTTAGCATTCTTCAATGCGCTCTTAGTTGAAAATCCTATATCAATTTTGCTAGCAGGAAGCAAATTATGTATTGAAACCACAATTTTCTGTGCATTTCTCCGAAAATTCCCGATCTCGAAAAAAAATCCCGTTGTTTTCCCGTCTTTTCCCGCTGCAAAAAAATTCCCACTTTTTTCCCGCTATTTCCCGATGGCTAGACACCCTGTATTTAATTTCGCCCTCTGGCAGTGGACCTATAATTGTTTAAATAATTTCCAGGTTTTTCTCGAAGTCACTTTTGTTATAAATTTTTTTTTCCAGAAGCTGTACTATAAACGGTTCCCGAGATATTCCCGAGAGCCATTCTTATTGGGACACCCGGTACAATGATTTTGCCAGTTTGGTTAATCCACAAAATTGTCGAAATTGAGGTTGAAAGTTCGGGTAATGTGCTAACATTATGTTGAAACTAGAAATAGACTGATTTCGATCTAACATGGAATTTTCCCATCAAATCGTCATATTTTTTCTATCTAATCCAATCTTCTTATTTCTCTGCTTTTCCTTTTTCACATTAGTCACAATAAAGTTCGAGTTACAAATAATTTTGGCTACAAATTTTTATAAATCAAATCAAGTTAATGAAAATAGACTAAGTGCATTTCTATTAACCAGTTTAAACAAAAAAAATTGACATGTGAAATAGCGGACACGTAATCTGTAATCTTACAAAAAAAAACTAACATTCTGCAAAGTTTCTTATATTATTCACGTAACCCACAATTGAAACCTGAAATACCGCGTGTTAATTAGAGGCAATCCAAACTTGATTTTCTAGAAAGAAAACTTTTAAATTAAAAAGAAAACACATCAGGAATCTAATAAATCAAGTTCTTAATGAACAAACAAACTCGAGTAACTCTGAACTTGTTAATTGCTTATTAGGAATGGTATTGAATTGATTCGAAGATATCAGTCGAATCGCTTCTTAATCAGTGACTAATTTCTTTGAATTATTAGAGTGTCAATAATCTGCGACAATTAGTAAAAATTATAATTTTATACTGGTTTTATAGTCATTTCTTTCTAAGGAAACGTTGACTATACTATATAATTGAATATTTATACATGTCATAGTGGCTAATATAATTTAAGCGTAAAATTCCTCAAGGCAACTGAAGAACCGGAACAAAATCTTATTTAACATCAAAGTGAGTGGAATGATAAATGAGGTGAAGTAAAGAAGAAAATGATGATTGCATATAGCGAAAACGGTTTAATATGCAAAAATCCGTGTGGAAAACTGCGGTTTAAGAACATATGAGATGGAAAATTATCATTTTTGATCAGAAAGTACATTATCATGCATCAGCAGCCTACTCGAAGAAAGATAAAAAACAGAGCGCCAGAAGCAAAGTAGAAATGTATACGGATTACGTCAAACCGATTGTGAATAAAAAAGAATAACAGTGTAATGATAAGATTGATAAAAAATCCGGAGATAATAGAGAAGAAACACCAAGTGTGGTGCAAGAACATTACTCTACAAATGTGAAGAACAAATCCTATTATGTCGTAGTTTGTCATGGAGACATCAATATAAAAAAATACTGTAAAATAATATATTTCACAGAGCAAAAACAAGATGTTTGGGTAAAAATTAACAAAATTGTAAACCCCAACTAAAACTTGATTCACAAGACCAAAACCATATAAAACACAAATGACTCGTTGGAGAAAATTGGTAAAGAGAAATAACCGAAGACATCTACATCCTATGGACGACCGTTTCCAAAATAGTATGAAAGTCTGTCTGTAACATTTCAATTGTTTTTAGCTCGAATTTAGGAAAAATAAGACAAAACCACATGGAGTAAGATTCTGTACTACAAACTGATACCATTACGACGAAAATTGAGTTATTGAATGAGTTATTATAAAAATAAGATATATAGATGCACATTAACAGAATTTAAAACTCCTAAGACTTTCCCAATCAAAACCTAGATCTGCAAGATCAATTTCATATATATGAAACCGCCAAAACCAACCCGATCTTGGTCTTGTTTTGTTCCTCCCCAGGAGATACCACGTAGACAGAAAGCCGATGACCCGTTGGTGAAAATTGGTAAAGAGAAATGAACAAAACCATCTCCATAGACTGGACGATCATTTACAAGATAGTTTGAAAGCTTGTCTTGAACATTTCAATTGTTTCTAGTCCTAGCTCAGGAAGAAGAGAACAAAATCACGTGGATTAAGTTCCTGGAATACAAACGGTGCCCATTACGTCGAAGTTTGTCAAGTAGATATCATCACAGGAAAAAGCAGAATAAATTTAAGATTTTTTGGTACAAATGAGCAGCATTTTAGAATCGTAAGGCTTGCAAGCAAAGACCTAAATCTGCAAGACCATATGTGACAAAAATTGGAAAAATTGATAAAAACAGATATTGTTTCTGAGTAACTTAATCTTTATGTTATGTAGTATTTTTCGTAAATTCAAAATTTAATTTATTTTGCCTAAGTTTGTTGAAAGTTGAAATTTGAACCTTTTTCTTGGAAAACTAAAAACTTTTATGTATACGACAAAGATTAATGGGTCTACAATATCAAGATTTCGATATATTCCAAGTAGTGATCAATAATTAAAGTTTGAGTTTGTTTTAAAGTTAGAAACATAAACTCCAAGTTATCTTACAAAGTTAGTTTTATAACTCATTAGTATCAGATAATCAAGTATATAATATAATAAGTAATTTTTTATCATTTAAATACATCGCAACACAACAAAATTTATTGTAACCACCAAAACTGACAAGAGAAAATCACATACAAAAACATATCTCGCGATATGGTAAAAAACCTACGTGAACATATGCTTAATTCAATCATTACTGTAACAACTGTACTTTTCGCACCATATGAAACTAATGACAATAGTACGCGTCCAAACGAAAAAACGAGAACGATATCAAAAGCAAATTAAAAAAAAGCGCAGAGAACCGCCAATTTCCGCGATAGTTTCATATATAAACTACAAACGACGACTGCCGTGTGTATAATTTTCTTTTGCGAGATATGAGTGGTATCTAAGTATCCAAAAACCCACACAGGAATTGCGAAGCAAAACGTAAAAAATAAGCAGCGTTTCGCCCACCTGTGCAAGAATATAACTCGTAAGCGACAGGTTCGGATCTAAAAATCTGACTTTATGACGATATATAAAAGACAAATTCAAAACAACTAAGTATTTCAGTAGGCGATATATAAAGCGGTTGAATTAGATAACATCTATCTTAATAAAATGCAAAGGATACTATGTTAAAGTATCTTAAGGATAATGGAAAATAAGGTTAATAAATCGATGATATTATCTCGTGTTGTCAATTGATTGTTATGGTTTACTCATGAGTTATTTATTTTTTACTCTGAGAAAGAAAAAATTGAGAGGATTTAGATCTGGTGATAGAACGGGTTTAATTCCTTAAATTCAAGGATGAAGAGGATGAGGATTTGAATCGACACCTGCGTGGGATATTGAGTTTACAAGACAAACACCAAAATGGAAAATAGGGTTGATAAATCGATGATATCTGGTATTGTCAATTGATTGTTTTCACTCATGCGTTATCTATTTACTACTTAGAGAGAGGAAAAATTTAGAAATTCAGAGGATTTAGATCTGGTAATTTGAGACATCATAGAACGGGTTTAATTCCTCACATTCAACAGTGATTCTTGATTCAATAAAGGTCATATATAAGTGAGGATTTGAAACAACGAGCCTACACTTTTCAATATCAAAGGATTTTACTCCTGAAAGGTTGTTATAGGAAATTTATGAAATTGAAGGGGAAGACATAGTTAACGAGCGAATGGAACAGCCATGGTTTCAAACAAAACGTAAAGCTCCAGGAAAACAAAAATTTCAAATAGAAAATCATTTGAAAGAAAGACTTCGGAGGAAAGTTCTTCTTTAGACAATGTTCTTGTCACGATTCGAGATGAACTGAGTCGAAGCACACTATGGAAACTTTTAGAAGAAATAAGTTTTAGAAAGAAATGATATTGATGTATGAAAAGACTCATATTTACCCAAGGACTATAAACGAAATGGGAAACCAAAGATATGTATTTTATTTAGGTGGCTCAATGAGAGGCACCAAATATATTTTGGCAAAATGAAAATGTTCCAAGTCGAAGACATGCTTTTCCAAATAATTTATTTACTGGTTTAAATCAACCAACAGGAAAAGGCGCAGACTGTTAATAGCACACATCGGTAGTTCAAACAGTTTTGTTAAAGATGGTTTAATGACATGTTTCGAATAAATGATAGTTCTTTTTCCTGAAAACTGTACAATAGTAATGGATAATGCAAGTTATCAATCAAGACTTTTGGAAAAACTGCCTACAAAAAGGATAAAAAAAGTTTCACAAAAGTGGCTAGATTCCAAGAATCGTAATTTTCATCCTATTTCTGTGAGAACAGAGCTTTGTGTTCCCTTCGTAAACAAAATTTTCTTATTTTGATACGCCTATGAATTACGAATAGATTATCATTGCTTCAAGAGGCCTATGGGGATAATTCTCCATCTCGTGCGCGTGTTTTTGTATGTTGTAAGCGCTTTAGTGAGGTCCTAGAGAGCACTAAGCGCCCAGGTCGCCCTGTGACTGTTGCAACTCCAGAAACAGTGACCAAAATCAACCAAATTGTGCGTGCAGATCGTCGAATGAGCATCCGGATAATTCCCGAGGCCGATAAAGAAACGGTTCGAAACATTTTACACATGACAAAAGTTTGTGCGAAGTTGTGCCAAAAAATCTGACTCCTCACTAAAAGCTCTTGCGTCAACGGGTCTGCTCAGATTTCCTTGAAAGGTTAGAAAAAGATATGCTTTGAAGGGACTTGATTTGAATCGATAGAAGCGGTAAAGCAAAAAACGGCAGAGATCCTAAGGGCTCTCGCCAAAGAAGACGCCAGACCTCGTATTCTATTTTTTTAATAAGGAAGAAGATTGATTTATTACATATATATTGATAAAATGAATTCACATCTTCCGTATTATACTATAAAATACATGAGTGATGAATTGATTGTGTTATTGACCTATTCATAAATAAAGTTTTTGTTATTATTTTCTTGTCAATAATTGTTAACACGATTTCTCTTTTGCACAATATCTATTCATTGTTTTTTCGACGTTATAGTTTCTAATTTCTTCTCACAATATAATTTTTAAAATAGTTGTAGATCTCAATTTGACAAATATTAAATTTCAACAAAAACATTGCTAATGCACCAAACTAAGAAGCTTTTTGAAGAGTGTTTGCAATGAAACGCGACCCAGAGAATTAAATCGATAGTGAACAGATTTTTTTAATGGAGCAAATCAGTTGTGTTTAAATTTTGAATACCTTGACTTGGCATTTCAGAATAGAGCTAACGTCTTTGATAAGTTTTGTTCAAATTTTGAATATCTTGACTTGACATTTCCATAGATCTACATGATTTGATTTGATGTTAACTTAGAATAGGTCTTAAGTTTTTGATAATTTTTGATGTTAACTTAGAATAGATCTTAAGTTTTGATGTTAACTTAGAATAGATCTTCAGTTTTCGATAATTTCTGATAATAGTTCAATCAATTTTCATCTTATATTGCGATTTGAAACCATGATATGTTAACTTTTCTTATGGTTAACACAGAAAGGCAAAGCTGTCCCACAAACGCTTCTCCTACACAACTCTTCGCAATAGTGTCAACATAATATTTGAAATATTTGGATGGGAATTAACACACTAGTGTTTATAAGCAGCAGCAGTTTCCATGTTGTTTAAGACAGATAAAAACCAACTTTGGTTCACATGCTGCTAAAACTATTGGTTGAAATTATTCCAGCTCAACTAACTTCTTCGATTGACAAATACTAATTAGAAATTCTTTTACTGGGGTTTAGTAACTCATTTGATCAAGTCTCGAAAGCAAAAATACGTACTTTTGCTTTTAGAAAGATACGCGAACAGCGATTTTCATCACCTCAAGACGCTGTTGAAAACTATACAAACCATGTTTCTACAATATCAGATTGAGAGTGAAAAAATGTTTGCAGAATTGGTTTGAGCGTAAGCAAGGATGTATAGACCTTAAGGGCCAATATTTCGAAAAACAATTGACTATGGTGCTAATAAGAAAGCCTGTATAACTGTCGAACTACTTAAATTGTAGCTCAGTGAAGTTGACAAGAAAATGATTAAGGAGAAACGCTTTTCATTGAAAACTGTATAGGTCACAACCTAATTTTGCCATTACCACTTAACGCAACGTCTAGGCTACATCCTCTGGACCTTTAAAACCTGTTAAGGGCAGGAACAAGAGTCCATTTTCTCTATTAATCTAGTGAATGCCAGGCATAGCATTAACTGACGTTGAAATCATTGACAATGACCAAATTGATGTTGATCATACTGCTTCTGAAGATGTTTAACCATTTATTTCAAATAAAGAAGTCAAAACAGATATTCAGAAACTATAAATTTACTAAAAACACAATGATATTCGATCTACCAATCATAGATTGTAAGCCCCGTTTTACAACCATTGAGCTATCGGAGCTATTTTACATTTGCAACCTCATTTGAAAAAAAGGCTCTTATGCGGCAGACCCTGTATAAACTTGTTTTCCGGTTGTTATGACAATAAAAAAATTTCCATATTAGCTTTCTACGTCACTATGTAATCCATTATTTTCTTAATTTGATTTATATATCATTTAGTTATTTAATTTTCACTATTATAATGTACACAATTCTTAATCACCTCGTATTTTAACAGATAAACGTGTTGCGCGTTCACACAGCAGATTAAAACGCATTTTTTTCCTCACAATCTCTTGTATTTCCTAAAAGAAAAAAAAACGACCAATCCCATTTGTACACCCATAAGTATGTTTATCGTAGAATTCATTAAAGTGGTTCTTCGCCATATAACTAACGCCTTCTGAGTTCAGGTACCAACTAAGGTATAAGGAAAAATACCGAGCTATAAATCCATGGTTGAAAAAGCATCGAGAAAAAAAAAAGATATCTTTCCATTGGTACAGCTATATCGATCTGTCATCCCACTCCTTTTGAGATACAAACTGTTAAAAAATGTACCAGTACTACAGGAACCCGGCGAAACTTGTTTATGGTAAATAATAAACGTTACCCTAATATACGAGGACGACTTAAAAATTTTGTTTATTCGGGAATACGATTTTTTCAGAAAATTAAAGATAATTTAGAATATAGATGACGTTCAAAACAGTTTATCAGATAATTTTGGGGTGAAAATATTGGTATATTTTCATGATATTAATGAACTAAAAAATTGTTTACTATAACTAAAAATTTATCTTGATGAGTCGGTGTAGAAAGATCATCGAAAGAAAAGTAATTCACGGAATTTTTGAAGGTGAAAAGTTTAATATTAAATCCTTCTTGACAGGAATCTCTTGCACTTAATGACCACGTAAATCCTGTTTAAATGGATCATTGCTGAGACCATCAGATGAGAATATGCTCGGTGGAATATTGTTATGAACAAGTTCGCGAAATGGGTTCTTAGACCTACTCTGTCCAGCTTGAATGGAATTTTTGAAATTCGACAAATTCTCGCGACGCCTTTCTACTTTTTATAAATGACAGACACGCCTTTGATATTTTCTTTTAGAACTTTTTATTATGTATTATGGCAGGCGGTTTATTTACAGTATTTCTATTAATTTGTTGTGTTTATTTTATTCTAGAAGTTTGTAGAATTCAATTTAGGATATATAAGAAGTTATGTAAGGGCAGATAGTTTAGTTTTAAATAAATAGTCGTAATGAAAAGAACGAATTAGTGAAAGTAATCGCAGAAATCATTTACGTTATATTTATAAGTAAATTATTAAAGTTAAGTGTATTGTATAGTGTGTAAATAAATTAAGAACGTAAGAAACAGTGTTTATTAATTCACCTCACGAATAGAAAGACTGTAAATAAATACGAAAAACGTTACTATTAAAATCTAACAGACCATCCTAACCTAACCAAATTATGAGTTAAGGAACAAAATAAGAATGGAATCGATTTTTGATAGGATTTGATATTGGAACGAGCACCTGTCCTGTCGAGATTCACCTCTAGTAAGGTCATGGAAAAAAAGTCATTCAAGAAATTTTTATGGTTAAATATAGAATTTGGAAAACTTTTTGAGAAGAAACTATTGCAAGTTTTAAAAACCTAGCAGAATTTTTCATATATAAATGCTAGCAAGATTTGATTTGCGCATCTAAAAAGCACGTAAAAAGCTCTTTTTTACGATAAATTTCTAGTTCATTTTTTTGACTTGTGCCAGCTAATTTAAAAGGGGTCGATTGTAGCATAGTCCTATCATTTTCCAGCCACTGCTGGGTTGCTGCAGTACAGGAAAACAAACTTTAATAACTTTGTTGAAAATAATCGTAGAGTCAAACATCCAGGGAAGTTTTATTTCTCAAGATCTCTAGTATATTTCCCAATCAAAGTTTCTTTGGAAACGCTACCGTAGAGCTGGTTTTTTATTAGTATGAACCAACCTTTCTGTGGTTTCCTAGGTGCCTTCTTAAAATTGGTGAAATCGTCAAGCAAGTTATGTTTACAACATATAATGACAACTAGATCATTCTTCAACAAATTAAGTCCAAAAATTGCTTTCTCAATTGTCGAAGATATAGAATAATTTAGTTTTACGAATCCCTATTAACTTTACTCGGAGCTCCGCAGTAAAAGTTGAAAAGAATCTTTGATATGAGTTTTACATAAAAAGTATAGGTATCAATTTGAAACTCGGGGTTTAAGATTTCTGATAGCGTGAACTAATCAGCGTAAGATTTCAAAAAACTTAGGCATCTTCAACAATGCATTGTTGTTGCGCAATACAAAGTTTTGATGTTCAAAAAGTCGAACCACAAGTCAACCAATACCGGAAGTACTTTCCGACATTTGAAACATCGATAGATGGATTCGACGACATGGAAAACACCGATTTAACGTTTATGATCCTAAATAGTGTAGCCTATTTGTTTTTATTAACTGAACAAGGTACCAAACGCAATGTATCCGCGTTGAATAACTTCAAACAAAACCATAACAAGCTTAGTAGAGGAAAAAATCTATTACATGGCCGTTTCAAAAAGCCTAAGCAAATAAAAAACATCAAACCCTTCAAGTATGAATTTCTTCCCAAAAGAAGGTGAAGCCAACGATATAAACCTGAATTTTGTTTATAGTTCAATGTCACCTACGAGAAGTAATGATTTCTTAGCTCAGGACGCTTCAAACCTTAGTTAGGCTCAAATGTATACTCATATAGATATATAGTTTGACCCTAAGATTTCCAAATTTGTCCTTAATTGAACATGTGTTGAACAAAGAAAGGTAGAAAGTTACAAATTGACAGCGTGCTGCTTAAACTTTGATAGATCTACGACTTAGCATGCATCGGATTAGAATGAAATATATTTTTCTTGTCTAATAGGAGAAAAATAATAATTCTGCAGTTTGCCACATAATTAATCTTTGAAACATAACCTCAACTCTATTTAACGATCTTTGAGAGGATCCTGTAAATACATTCTATTTGCTGTGTAATATTTACGTCTCTAATTTCTGTAATTAATTATATTCTCATTTTTTTAAAGAGTAGATTAATTAGTACATTATTTATAGAGCCGCCCTACCCTCGCATTTGAAATAAACGAGTGATTAGTGACTTTGCAACTCCTCCCGAAACAAAATTGAAATTCGGTAGCTGAGGTCATTATTAAAAATAATATGACATGGCTTTGAAAAAATGTAATACGACACGTCTATTTTGTGAAAAGAGGAACGGCAGTATACAAAGGGGACCTATTCGATGATGACAAGATGAATTTAATATATGATACAGGACGAACATCGAATGATTAACAATTTTTCTGGAAGCGGTAGAAAAAAATGGTAGTGACATAAATGAAATAAAAAAGGGTGAAATTAATGAACTGATAACGTGTAAATGAAAAAAAAACAACTAAATTGGAAACTGAGTGTCTTTTTATTCATTTGATTAATGACTAACAAGAATGTGGCCTTGGTATTACATCCCAGAGAAGCTATTTTTTTGCAAACTACGATTCGTTCAACTATTTTGATCAATTAGTTTGTCCTTAGACTTAAAATTGGTTTCTATAATGTCTTTCCATTAGTGGAAAACAGTTTTGTTGTGGAACCTTATCACTAATTATGGAGGTTTCCCGAAGAAACTCAGTGTCAAAACTTAAGACTTTTTTGAAGATTATACGCAAAAGAATATTTAAAAAGGGCGAAGAGATTAGTGGTTAAACGCAGTTTGGGTTTAAAAACGGGTTAGGTATCAGTTACTAATTCAAAAATGTTATGATCAAAGAAAAGACATCTTCGTTTGCTTTATAAACTACCAAGAAGCTTCTGACTCTATTCGGCATGACTTACTGTTTGACATCTTAAAGGATGTTGATACTGATAGTAAAGACATCAGGATCATACAAAATCTGTATGCAGATCAAACAGCGGAACTGCGAACTAGCGGCTCTCTAACTACGGAACACCTTCAGATACTTAGAGATGTATACTCTCACTAATGCTCTTTAATATATACGTAGAAAGAATTTTTCAGCTGGCATTGAAAAACCATCGAAAAGGTATTAAAGTAAATGGAACTCTCTTAAATAATATTAGGTATGCCGACGATACTGCGATATTAGCCGACAACATGGAAGATCTACAAGAGATAATCAATTCTATCAACGAAATTGAAACCACATACGGCCTCGTAATAAACGCGCATAAAACCAAACTAATGGTCATAAGCAGACAACAACACTGCCAAGCTCAATTATTTGTCAATGGAAATAACATAGAGACAGTCAATAAATTTAAATACCTTGGATGTATGTTAAATGAAAAATGGGATTGCGACGAGGAAGTTAAAACTCGGATAGCAATTGCAAAAAAAACCTTTTACAAAGTTTAATAAGTTCCTAATCCGCCGAGAAGTTCCCCTAAGCATTATATTGAGGGTGATAAAATGGTATATTTGGCCAATCCTTTTGTATGGTGTGAAGACGTGGTCCCTGAAATATTATACTCTCAAGCTCATAGTAACGAGAAAGATCGATGGAAGGAGAGGACCAGGTCGTAAGCAACATTCCTGGCTACGGAATATAAGAGACTGGTGCGGCATTCAGGGTGCGGAAACAATTATTCGTCGTGCAGAAGTGGGGTACTTTCAGATAATAGATTAGAAGTTTTGGACAAGAGACACCTACACGCCTCAAAGTGTATGGTACTAGAAGAAGAAGGAGTATCTCTTAAGGGAGAAAAGTTAAAAAAGTGTCAATCTGTAAGTAAGACTCACCAAAATAGCCCTAGTGTGGAAATGATATAAGTTCAGCAGTCATATATTTTATGTATAATTTTTGAATGGATTTATATATTAATAGTTTTGTAGAAATAGTTAGAATAAGATAGTGAATTAGATACTTATTTGAATATTATAACTGGCGCAGTCTTTAAATTTTTTCCACTTGCTACTAAAGCACCACCTTAATTTCCAATTTTTCAACGGTTACTTTTTGATTCACTGAGATGGTTTTGAAAATTGTAATCTTGCCAAATGTAGTTTTACACAAAAGCTTGAGACATTTTAAAAGCTTGTACTTTTACAGACCTGAGCTGTTAATTGAGCGTGTATGGAGTACTCAAAGTCAATTCAAAATTAAAAAAGTCATCTTATACAATTTGTTTCATAAATAATTTGTTTATCATTATTTTTAATTCGTTATTAGAATAATTCCATCTTCTACTTTGTTTAATATACTAATGTATAGATAGAGTCTCTTAATAGAGACTTTGACAATTGCTAACGGCTATATTGTTGAACCTACAGGTCAAATTGTCTGTCATTTATTCAGTTTTGTCAAATTCTTCAACAACGCGTGCAAATGATGAAATTGTTTCCTATCTTTGCCGTAAAAGTTTGTTTTTCAACTTATTATTGATAATAATAATATGTGTAGATCAAATGGGCACTGATAACCTTTGCGATTCTTTCGGACTTTGTTATTGTCGCAAATCTTGAAAAGAATAATAGGCCGAATTCCCGTCATCTGCTCTTTTTTTTTCGTTTGTTTTTACATGATTATTTCTTATCTCGAAAGACATTCTTGTTCTAAATTGATTAAAACTAAAAGATAAACAAATAATAAGTAGATTATTTGTTTTTATTGAATCATGTATTACGTACAAACACAAAGAAAAATACTTTCACAGATAAAATAAGTTAAATCGTATAAGGTATCTCAGAAGAAAGTTTATATCATACCATAGATCTTTATAAAATGTTTAATTTTAGTAAAACTACACATTTCTTGAAAATATTATCACCTAAATGTCCAGGTTGTCCAATGAAGTAAATATCTGACATATCGAAGCCTAAAACAGAGAAAGAACACCAACGATATATTTGGTACGAAACAGGGTAGACGTATTAGAAGAAGTTCTCAATCCAATTGCAGCGTGATCTTTATGAGGGTCAAAGAAGAATATGGAATCTGATCACAAGACTAAGATAATACCTCTAGTATACTGGAACAAGAGACTGATACTTTCGAAATCAGCGAGGGCGTGGTTCAAACAGCGATTCCAAGATGGAGAAATAAGTCTCCAGAACCGGACGATATTAGCAACGAAATGATTAAGTATGGTGACAACTCACTTTTAAAGGTGCTGGCAGTATTATTTAATTTGACTATGTCTTCGGAGATAGTACCCAGTGAGTGAAATACCAGTATCACCATCCCTATTCATAAGAAAGGAAAGACTACATATTCACGGAACATAAATTAGACAGGGCGACTGTCTAAGTCTAATGATTTTCAACCTTGTCCTAGACAGAAGCAGCGAGTTCTGAATGCTACGCAGATTATGATGCTGTTCTTACAGCAGACGACGAAGACAATCTACAACGAATGCTTTCCAGATGCAATCAAATGGCAGAAGAGTTCAATATAAAGATATCTATCCCCAAAACAAAGTCTATGACAAAAAGTATAAACACAGTACGCTGCAAATTAGCGATAGACGACAAAATAATGAAACAAGTTATAAGATTCAACTATCTAGTTACTATAATATCATGCAATAGAAACATCGACGAGGAAGCACGCATATAAGCTAACAAAGCCGCCTTGAAATTTGTCCACCTCAAGTAAGGTGCGTATATACAAAACAAGTGTATGTCCCATATTAACCTATGAGGTTGAAAGAAGAGCGGATCCAAGCAGGATGAAATAACTTCTCCGTAGAACAGAGATGAGAACCCTTAGATCAATAGCCGGAGTAATTAGCTGGGACAGAAAATACAGTTCTGACATTGGATAGACCTGCGACCATATAACACATGTAGTCAGATGGGTACAGAGGAGAAGACGAGAATGGAAGGTATAAGTAAACAGAATGAAGGACGAACGGCTGGCGAAGCAAGCATTCAATGAGAAGACAACTACCAGAAAATCAGTAGACAGATATCCAAAGAGATAGCCGAATCATAGACTATGGCATCGAGACTGGAAAAATTGGAGAATACAAGGCAATTCCTAGAATAAGTGAAAGACAAAGAAGAAGATTTAATTTAATTTTATTTAATCGTAATCTTATTTAAGACGTTCTAGACGGTAGGTTGTTTATTGGCTATTAAATGTTATGTTATGTTATGTATGATATGTCGAATAATATAAAAAAAATATAAAAATATATATAAATAATATAAAAAAGTAAAAACTTGAAGAAATACTAAAGTTTTAATTTGTCAAATGGTAAGAGAAAAACTTTATTGAATAGTACTAACGACATGTTATTGAATGGTATGAGTGACTTTTTATTAAATGGTATAACAACTTGTATTCATGACATTTTTTATTGAGGAGTCTAGGTGACACTTTATAAATGGTCGATATAAGCGAATTGTGATTGAATTAAACGGTTTAAACCATTCGGCATAAAAGGATATAAGCGACTATATATTGAAATAAATAAGTGGCATGTTGTTGAATGGTATAATCAACACATTCATATATAATTTTTTTATAAATGGATATTTTTTTAAGTGACAAGCTACTTTCACTCAAATGATTTATTTTTGATTGGTCTGAGCTACACTTTATAAACGTTATCAAATTAGAAGATATAAGCGACTCAATATTAAATGATATAAGAGACTCTATATCAAATGATATAAACGAATCTGTATTGAACGTTATAGGTGACTCTATATTAAATTGCTTATCTTATATGACATCACACCTCCGCTCAAATAGTGTCATAACTCAAAAAATTAAGAAATATCTTTTATTGTACTATTGGTGCTAGAAATCTTATCTCAAATTATGTCACGTAAATAGTTGCCGTTGCAGTGACTTCGTTAGTTTTTGAGTTATCATTTGAAAAGTGAAAGAGAAAGTTATAATTAATTGCAAATGCTGATTATTAAATAGTTTGGTTTTTTCACTTATGACACTATTTGAGCGGAGATGCGACATGTTGTTAAATTGTGCAAACTGCACGTTGTCTTCAGTTTACTATGTTGTTTTCGCTAGATTATATATACCTGTCAATGTGACAGATATATGTTTTTTATTCAGAAAAAGCGATGGATAATTCTTGGTAGTTTTAAATAAAATTTAAGATATCAACTGCTAGTTAACCTAATAATAAATTTTAACGATTTTTTTGTGTTTTAAATAAGAACGTCCATGTTCTCGACAGTTAATCCACATATCGTCTATTCTTTTTGCTCTGATCGAGAATGGTAAATAAAATCCGAACAAGCGAACATTTGAAATTACTAAAAACTTCCTGCTGGTAGTAATGTAAAGATTTAATCGTCTATTCGTCGGCGAGTTTTAATATTTTTAATGCACCAACAGTTACAGAGTACAACCACAAGTAGTGTTGTAGATGCAATCATCAACTAGGAAATTACGTAATTTATTTTATAGTGGCGTCGCTCGTTAGTCGAAACGTCGACTCGATATCGATTTGATTTATTTTTGAAAACTAGGTCACGTTACAAGAAAACAAAGCGCATTGAAAACGAGTAGGTTGTCACCAATTCCAGAAATATAAAGTTCAATTTGAACTAATCATCGTTAGATTCTTGCCACATACTTTCGATTCGTCGGGAAGTTCCGTTTTTGTTTATACATCAAACTGTATAAACATTTTATCTTTTCAAAAGTAATATTTACATTAGGATGTATTTATGTTTAGGCTAAAATATAATATTGTTGTGAAATCAATAGAGCAAATACTACTTCCTTGTTCTAGTATGTTGTTGATAGATAGATGAAATTATAAAAAGAACCGTCGTCAAAAAACTCGTGATAAAAATGAAAATTTCTCGTATTATGAACGTCTTATGGATTTATAGAAAATTTTGATATTCGTAATAAGGTATTTAAAGAAACATGTAAAATTGTTGAAAATGGAATATCAGTGAAAAACGATAAAAAATTACTGGAAACAGTTTAGAACTAGAGAAGCAATAAATGGACTTAAAATAATAAAGATCGGCTAAAAATAATGTAAAACAACTGTAAATAAACTCAGCGCAATTGAAAATTGGAAATATGAACTTAATTCAACCTAAAACTACTTAAAACAGTATATTCAAGGATTAAATGTGCTTAAAACAATAAAATGATGTTAATATCAAATAAAAATGATGTAAAATAAGTACAAACAAACAGCAAGATTTAAAAATGGTAATGTGAACTTAAAACAGTAGAAAACACTTAAACTTTGGAACTACTTAAAACAATAAAAAGAAGCATTGAATGTACTTATAATGATTAATATATAAAACCAAAAATGATTTAAAACAACTTGAAACAAACTCAGAAAAATTGAAAACTAGAAATATAGACTTAAATCAATTGAATAAACTTTAATAAAACTTAACCTAACCTAAAACTTTTCAAAACAATATAAAGCGGTATTGAATGTACTTAAAACAATGAAAAATGATAAATATGAATTAAAGATGACGTGAAACAACTTAGCAAATTCGTAACTGAAAATGTAAATTTGAATCAAGATTTTAATAAAGTCGAAACTACTTAAAATTATATAAAGAAGCTTAGAATGTAATTAAAATAATGAGGATCAACTGAAAATGATATAAAACAATTTGAAGGTTTAAACTGTAAATATAACCTTAAATCAATTGAAAACACCTTAATGAAGCCTGAAACTGCTTGAAACTATATAAAGAAGTATTGAATATACTTAAACAATGAAATATGAATTAAAGATGACGTAAAACAAATTAAAACAAACTCAGCAGAATTCGTAGCTGAAAATGTAAGCTTGAATCAAGGTAAAACACTTTACTAAAGTCTGAAACTACTTAAAGTTATACAAAGAAGCTTCGAATGTACTTAAAATAATGAAGATCAACTGAAAATGATGTGAAACAACTTGAAACGAATTTATCCTGGTTTAAAACTGGAAATATAAACTTAAATCAATTGAAAACACTTTAATTGTACCTAGAACTACTAGAAACTATATAAACAAGGAGAGAATGTACTTAAAATAATAAAGTTCAACTTAAAATTATGTAAAACAACTTGAAACGAATTCATCGTGGTTTAAAACTGGAAATGTAAACTTAAATCAATTGAAAACACCTTAATAAAGCCTGAAATTTCTTAAAATTCTGTAAAGAAGCTTCGAATGTACTTAAAATAAATAATATTGGATTTAGTTGATTTTGAATGGACCTGATATAGGATTGGGAAGGAACACTATGAAATAGGGAACTATTCCATATTAAGTGAGTGGTTCCGCAAGTGAAATATGTAAGGCTATGTTATTATTGAAGTGACACGTGAAAATGTGCAAGCAGATAATGATACAGATGTGGCGAGACAATTTAAAGCAAGTGTAAATGTAAAGTATTCGTAAATACTTAAATCTATAAAAAGAAGCATTGAATGTATTGAAAATGAATTGAAAACTATAATTAATTAAAAATAACTAAAAGTACCTGGAAAAACTCCGGAATTGATTGAGCATAGCTGCAATTGATAAATTATATTCGAAATCTATTGAGAAAACCAAAATTCGCTTAAAGGTATAATTTAAATCTTTTTCCAACCGATAATATTTGTAAATATTGATATATTTGAGGGATAAGAATAAATTTCTGTTTATAATTAAAAAAAGTCAAAATCATCTACTTCACAAATCTTACAAATAAAGAAAACTGAAAAAAATTTATATTAACTTTGATTAAATCAACTGATGTAAAATGAAAACAAATAAACCACAACTAAAACCCAGAAATTACCAATCAAAACCTATTTTACAAGTAACTTTACATCGAAACGAAAGATACCTAATTTGAGATAACCAGTAGATAATAATTTTGATATGATTATTGTCGGTAATTGGAAAAAGAAGAAAAACTTTAATATTAAGTACCTCGTCTTGGAAGGTCACATCTTGTGAAACATTAAAACTAAAATAAGAGATGAGGTAATTTGCATAATAAGCGGCCTCACTATCACGTAAAGCTGCTGCTGCTAGCTAAACCAGATAACATGGATAAACGGAATTTAAAAAGGATCATACAACTTATTTGACATTGAACTCACTTTATTAAGATATAAGTAATTAAATCGCCATATATTACCAACAATTATTTTCAGAAGCATTCGAAAATATGCAAAATGATGTTACAACTCAGCGAGATACATTTTACGAGGGATAGTTGGTAAAAATATCAAACTAGAAGTATGAGACAAACTTACAAAAATAAATAGGTATGGCAGTAGTAGAAGTCTTTTTCATTTACTCAACTATTTAACAATTGACAATTGTCTATCTACAGGGGTAGACAGAAACTCTTGATAAAAAAAATTCAATTCAAATCACAATGTCCTCTGTTTTTGCGGTTTTTACAATGTTTTTGGTAGATTACGAAATAAAAGGATTTCAAAGCTTTATAAACTCAATAAATAGTATAAAATTTATTCCTGTCGCATGAATAAACAAAAATGAGACTGGCAATAATGGAAAGAAGGGCTAATGAGACAAGATTATTGATTGAATGTTGACGCATTTATATCTGTGATGGTGCTGACATGGATTGTAGTATCCGTCATGTCAAAAATTCAAATATCATTGTTTGTTTGGGGGCTTTATTTAATTAATCACTATCAATCTCATCGTTATAGGTGATATATTATCTTTTTCAAACATTTTCATTCTGCTCTAATTACTCAACAACTTTCCAGAGGAGTCTCTTCTCTAGCTTTGTCTTCCCATTTCTATCGTGGCTGCTCTGCCCTAATAATTTCGTGGGTTTTCTTTCTCATTTTATTTTTATTCATGTGTTTGCTTCGTTAATTTGATTCCTACTTAGGAATTCTTCTAATTTTGTTATGAATTTCATTTTATTTTGTTTTGTTGGCGTCTGGGATTCGTTGATATCCTCGGCGAGTTACAATTTACCAGTTTTTATAATTCTAATTTCAATTAATTCTTAAAATTTCCCTGATTTTCCTATGAATAAGCAGAGAGAATTTGATATTCTTGTTCATCGGTTTTTATATTTTATTTCTTCCTTTACTTCCTTTAAACACAAAAGCATGATTCCATTTTCTTCGATTTTGATTCTAATATCAATTCTCTCCTTTTTGGTATATACGAGGATGGACCCAGAAGTACCTGGCCCACAAAGAAAATATATTTATTCTTATTTATTTATTTATAACCTCCTTTTAGCTCTATACACTTTTCCCAGCGACGTCCAATAAGTTCGATATTCTTTTTATGATACGAGTCGTCAATCAGTCGACATCACCTCTTCATTGTTGGAATATCTTTGACCACCGAGCTGAATCCGGCGAATAGGGCGCATGAGGTAGCAATTCAAACTTTAAATCATTAATTTTGATCCTTGCAATAACGGATGTGTGAGCTGGTGCATTGTATTGATGAAACAACACTTTTTCCTTAGCCAAATGCGGTCAATTTTGCTCGATTTCTTCGCTTAAACGTTGCAATAAGTTCGCATAATACTCGCCGTTGATAGTTTTTCCTTTTCCATGATAGTCAATGAAAATTATCTCACGTACATCCCAAAAATCCGACGCTATGATTTTGCCTGCATATGGAGCGGTCTTTGGCTTCTTTGGAGCCGGTTCTACCTTTTCAGTCCATTGTTTTCATTGTTTTTTGTTCTGGGTGTGAAGGGTTGGGTCCACGTTTTATCTATGGCTATGGACTATCGTAAAATTCGGATTTGTTTCTGAGAAACATTGCCCAACACTCGATGGAAACATGTTCACGTCGCTGGTTTTGTTCCATTGTGAAAAAACTCGGCACATCGAGACCAAGACAGTATTGAGTTTTATTGAGGTTAAAATAGTGCATTACACAACTATATAGTCTAAGAAGCATACTGATTATAGCTCAAACAATGAGTTATCTTTGCAAAAAATCAGTAGAATATTAAATAATGGACTATTCAGTTCAATATCCAAGGTATAAAGTAAATTAGTTATAAATTGAATAGCCCCCGTATAACTATTTACGGAATCTTTATATTAAAACATGATGTTATGCGCAGCAAGATATGAGGAAATTTTTAACGGTAGTTTTACAACATTAAATGTTATTGATATGATTCAATTTTTCATATAAATGCGATAAAGATTGTTTTCAATTTAGCAAAGATTAATTATTATGAAAAAAATCATATTCTTAGAATTTATAAACTACATTTTCTTGAATACATATTTCAACGTTAATATTTTCTGCTTAATTTTGACCTTTATCAAAATATTATTTGACATTGATAACCTTACTATATAAATGTATAATCAAACATGCGTTTTAATTATTTTATGAACACTTTTTGGCGTTCTATTAGTTTCAATATACGAAAGATAAGAAGAAACAATAATTTATATTATGAAATTAAAAATTTTGCTCGTTTAATCGTGTTTTTATTTTTATTATAACATATACAATGAATTATCTCATTAAAAACAATGTTAAAAAATTAAAAATCGTCAAAGCACTGCTCTAGACAAGCAATACACTTATCGTAACTTGAGTTTTTTTCAAAATGGTTTTGTTTGTGCTTTTTAACGCACATAATGGTGTCAAAAATGTCACAGCTAGAAGTCCATAGTGCTAGTGAGTCAGGAGAGTGTGGCCAAAATATACTTTTATAGTATTGATGACTTTCTAATCCAATTTTACAAGTTTTGCGATCTTTGTCCTAAGTAAACAGTATCTTAGTCGTGATCAATATGTTATTTCTTGTTGTTTTACATTTCACTATCTTGAAATATTTCATATTTACTAAAATTATTTTGATAATTGAAGATATTTTTCATACCAACATCGTTCCTATCTACTTTTATGATGACAGATTCTGAATACACTAACCTTCACAACTACACTGTCTGATGCACGTTTCGATAACCAAGTAATCTTCTTCGGAGACCTAAGGTTAATAGTTTACTTGGGTATCAAAACACGCACCAGACAGTGTATTTGTGCGTGTTGGATAGAAATATTAACAATAGTCTCAGAAATTCCAGCTTAGTTCCTGTCTCTTCTTCGCTTCGCCTCTTGTTAACCGCTGAATCAAGATTGAATGCTTAGATCGTTTTTGACACATTTTTCTTAAGCTACTGTTCTTTTTGGACATAAGATAACGTGCCTCTTTTTCCTACACTATCTTATTCAATTACAAACGGTAATAGTCGTGTATTCTCAGAAACTATGTCAGGTAATAGTCCACCCTATCATGTTTTTTATCCATACAGTGTCAAAAGTTTCCCATTAGGGCAGCTATTCATCTCCTAATATCTGGGATCATTCCTGAAGCGTTCTACTTTTTTGATGATCGTTATCTACCTGACACCGGTTATTTAGTTTCCATACATATAAAATTAGAGCAATTTCCTTAAACTCGACTTCAATCTCCTAGATACCCTTTTTTCTAGTACAGTTACTTAATACTTTTTTGTTTTCATCTCATTATATAAATCAATATTCACAATTGTATTAATTCTAATTTCATTTCATTATTTTGATGGATTGATTCCTTCCCTATTCTTTTATTTTGTTCTTTATTGTATCCATTTCTTGTATATAATTTGCTAACCACCCTCCTTCATTTAAATTGCGGATGTTGCTTTACTTATCTTTGTCTTTTATGAAAACTTCCCCTAGCGTAGTTTACATCCGGAGATCCGATTGGGGGAGCTTTTTACCTGCGGGATATTTTAGGGGACTTCCTAAAAGTATTTATCAAACAGGAAATGTATACAGAGTTCTAAAATGTGAGGTTCAATGCTGTAGGGTAGATTTCATTGCTAAATTATGACCACCTAAATTGGGAATTCTAATAATCTTTACAAATAAAGTTGATATTCATGAGTTATTGCAATTCTAACGAAACTATGTCCAGTGAACAATAACACAGGTTTACATAATGTAAATTTGTGTCACTTAAGACTTGTTTAGTTACTTTGTTTTTGATTTTCATCATTTAATCGTACATATTAATCGATGAACAATACTCAATTTAGAAATTCTATGACTTAGTTAGAACTAAAAGCTTGGGCAGCATTCGTCTTGGCGATGCAAAATTTTCTTGGGAATAAAACAATAATAAACTTTACTTTGAACTTGTAGTAGAACACCTTCTGGTACCTGGTACCTACAATTAAAAATATGATGTGCAATATGATCATAAGTCTAAAGTCTACACATCAACTCAATAATTAATTTTTTAGTTAATTAATTAAGTTTTTCCTAGTAAATACATGTTTTTTTCTGTTTTATACCTGCATAGACACTAGAACTAATAAAAAATGATATGTTCCAGGTCTTCATATTAAAATTCGGGAATGAGCAGATGCCGTGAAAATAATGCTGTGACATGAGAAAAAAAGTATATTTTCTGAATTATTCATTTGAACATTAACAATCCGTAAATTTTACAGACACAACTTGTATAATCGGAGGATAGCAAAAATTAATTTTTCAATCGGATTTTCTACGAAAAGGCTCTCTTTGTTTAAATCATCATGACCATTGTACATGTCAAGGAAACTGTTCGCCATAAAGAGACATTCTGAAGAAAATTATCATAAATTGTAATTATTTATTGAAAATATTCACAGGAGGTAATAAAACATTTCTTGGAGAACTAATGAATGAAAAAATGTTTTATCTACAGATTTTTGTTAAATTAAGTTTATGATCGAGATCTGTTTAAGGTAAGTAATATTGTACTTAGGTTCTAAAATTTCACGTGTTGTTCCGAGTGGTAGATTTAATGATGAGTTAAAAGATGGACATTCTGTGATTATGTGCTTTATAGTCATTTTGCAATAGCAATTGCTATATTTTGGTTCAGGTTTCGCATCAAATAAGTATCTATGGGTCAGTCGCGTATGGCCTAGACCAGAGATCCCAAAGTGGTCGATGTTGACATCTTGGGGTCGATATCGTATTCTTACGTAACTTGTATTAATAATTATTAATTATACTTGCTATTTACTGAGTTTTATTGTTTATTGTATTTATTTTGATAAATTTTGATGACTAAAGAATGTTAAGTTCACTCACTTAACCAACCGCAAAGTTTCTTGCCTAAAATGGTTTGGGAATCCCTGGCCTAGACGGAGACGCGTCGCATCTCTACGATTTTTCGTGTTTTCACTGCGTCTTTCGCTTCACTAAGCTTATATGTGGACATGTGTTCTCCCATTCATTGAGAATTTATGCGTTAGGATTGATTTAATATCGGCAGTAGTTAAAAAGTGTGGAGATACAAAGAAAGCCTTTTTTTGTTGTTATCTTTTATATATTGTAGTTGCTGCTTGATTTTGATTGCTAAGGAATTTGTGGTGTGAATTTTTGAAGAGTTTGGATTGAGCTGAGGGTATCTGGAAGTATGAGGTATAATTTAGCAGTGGAAGTAGATGGGGTTGGAGGAGCTCTTAGCATATATTTGGAGGTCGGTGCAATGATAGAGATACCCGTACCGTCTTGACATTTCGATGCGTCTGTGTAAATGTGTTCAAACTTTTTGTACTCATTGAGTATGTTATTAAAGTGTCCTTCGATCGTAATGAATTTGGTGCTTTCTATTGTCCATGGTGGAGATTCTATAAGAAGGCGTTCGGGAAGGAAGAAATGTGTTTAGATATGATCTAATTCTAGCATAGATATGTTTGGGGTTTTTTCCTTATGTAAGTAACACGATGTTCAACAGTATGCAGTACATTAGAAATCTTTGATTGTGTTTTAATACCTCCTGTAAGTATTTTCAATGAATAATCACAATTTATGATATTTTCTTCAGAATGTCTCTTGATGGCTAACGATTTCCTTGACATCTACACATATCTCCCAAGTCATAAATTTTATCGAGTTAAACAAAGACTGCCTTTTCGTAGAAAAACCGATTGAAAAATTAATTTTTGCTATTTCAGATTGTACAAGTTGTGCCTGTAAAACTTACGGGTAAATTTAGGTGGATAATTTCATGGTTAATTTGTAAAATAAAATAAAATTTCTCCATTATATTAACAATTCTATTTGGAAGTGTATTCCAAAAAAGAAAACAGTTTATCTAACAATGCAAATCTATAAATTTGCGAAACCACAAACCATAAACTAGTGTTGACAATACAACCTGTTTTTAATTCTACGGAAATGAGCCGAATAGTAATACTCCGAATTCTAAGAAAAGATTGGTTTCGATTCTACCAACTTCTCGAGGTCGTTTCCAACCGACAATATGCTATTCTGTGTAAAGATTATTTCACGAAACTCTTAAAACGAACTACATCGTTCCGCATACTGAATCCTTTTAAGTTTCGTTGAAAACTGCAGTTTTATTTCAAGGTTCTATATAATTTATATTGAAAATAATGATAATATACAAATTATATTACAAAGATAAATAATAGACTAGAATATTCTTCTTTTAATACATTTTAAACATTCATAAATATATTTAGCCACCTCCTGAGCTCTTCTCGAGACGATAAGCTCCACCTCTTATACCATATTATTCATTGGCTGCTTAGTGGTATCCATTGTGTTTGGTGTTGGTTTTCTGGCATTCTCCTATCCAATATAGTTCTTCAACCGATCTCACCACTTCTTGAATTCATCGTTCTTTTCTAATATCCTGTTTTCTCATTGTATTCTCACGTTGCATACGTGAAATTGTGTTCAGCGACGAAGCTCATTTCTGGTTGAATGGATACGTCAACAAGCAAAATTGCCGCATCTGGAGTGAAGACCAGCCAGAAGCATTGCAACAGCTACCAATTCATCCCGAAAAAGTCACTGTTTGGTGTGGATTATGGGCCGGTGGCATCATCGGGCCGTACTTCTTCAGAAGCGACGATGGCCGGAACGTTACTGTGAATGGCGAGCGCTACCGTGTGATAATTGACGATTTTTTTGCTCAAAATGGAAGAATTGGACATGTCTGACATGTGGTTTCAACAAGACGGTGCCACATGCGACACGGCACGCAAAACAATGGGGAAATTGAGAGCTGCCTTCGGTAAACAGTTCATCTCACGATTTGGGCCCGTCAATTGGCCGCCTAGATCGTGTGATTTAACGCCTTTGGACTACTTCTTGTGGGGCCATGTTAACGCTAAAGTCTACAGATATTAATGAGAAGTTACAACATTCGAGTTTAACAAAGATCCATAGAAGTGAATAAAAAACTACATAATAATAAATTACATAAATATACTACTTTAATTAACATCAGTTGAAGGTTGCAGCTATTTTATATCAACTTATTTAAAAAATCATCGTACAATTCAACTCATGATTGGAAATCGACAATATACTTTAAAACACCTCTATTGCCTTTAAAATCGCCTGAGAGATAAAATGAACATTTTTCAATATCGCTAACTGAAGAAGTGAATTTCTCATTGCCACCAGGAGTACCCAGCCGGCTAGGGTAACTTCAGGCAACCATAGGCTGAATCTACGACTTGTGTATAAGATCAGGAGCAACGCTGAGAAGATTCAAGCACTGTTCTTCAAGAAGAACAGGACAATAACGTGGATATCGCGGAAGAGAAATATCTGGGGAAAATTGACGATAAGACGAGGAAAGTAAACAGAAGGACTGAAGATTAAGCTCCTTATTATCAACATCAATAGCGTGGAGGTATAGTGCTTACAGGCACAGAAAGAAGTTTCAGCAGAGCATGAGTTTAAAGCAAGCAACTCCAGTTTCTACAGAGAGATCATTGGATCTACCAAGATAAGAACAAACAACATCAACATCCAGCTGCTGTGCTAACGGACTATATCAGGCATCAACGGCTGAGAAAACAGCTAGACCACTAGCAGGGCTATTAATTTGGTTTAGAAATTTGATCAACTAGTAAAGAAGATATTTAACTTTAATAAGTATGCTGAGAATTTGCCACTTCTAGAGGCTGCAACTGAAGAAATAAGGACACCTGTCTTGACACACGCTTTGATGAGATAAAGGTGTTTTGCATCATTCTTTTATAGATGGGTTTGGTCGAGAATTTGAGCACTGAGTGATGGCAGGGGCGCACAAACTTGAAATATAAATATACATACAAATGAGCGATCTAGCAAACACGCTTGTTCTATTTGCAATGTAATTTCCAACAGATGGACAAAATAATAACAATATGTGTCTTCAAAAGACTTAATTAAACTTATTCAAAAAGTACTTATTGTGGACAAAAAGTGAAAAAACCATTAACAGAAGATTGTAAACTTGTTTAAGTAAAGGATATTTGAAAAATAAGAATCGAGCTCGTTGGTATAAGTGTCCACCGTGCCCATCGCGTCTGCCCCGCTCTGGTTTGCGCAGGTCTTCAACATTAAATATAAATGAGAGCTTCAGGGTCTTAGACGAGAAATTAAAAATGTGCTGAAGGTTAATATTATAAATTGTGGACTATAAACTAGACGCAGTTTTATATACTTGGTCATTGTATTTAAATTTATAAAATTTTTTATATTCGTTCGACATAATTCAACAAAATTTCCTAGTTGTAAGTCTTTTTTTTTATGCTTTCGCTGATAAATCGTCTTGATTTTTATTTTGATTTATGGCGTTTTAAATATATGATATATAATCTGATATTGACAACTTCCTAAATTAGATATATTAATCAATCACCTTCCGCATGAGTATCAATATAAAATCTGTAACCATCCAAATTTTTAAATTACGAAAAAGAAAACATTGAAATTGTAGATTTTACTCAAATTGTTGTCTTTTTTATCATTAATAGTTTTCTCGTTTCTGTATTGGTTGAGGTAATTCCATTTTTTCCAACGTATTGATGACTTATATAAAATTTCGCTCTCTATTAAAAGCATTATAATTATTAAGAAGATCTTAATTTAATGTTTTTTGATTCTGTATTCACAAATTTACCTGACAATACATAGAACAGCCTTTTCTTGGATTTTTTGTCATCCAGAAGTATTCGAGGTTCTTTGACATCCAAATCATCATCAAAAAAATTTTTGCGTGTTCCCGGTATATTGTTTTAAGTCTCAGAAACTTTTGGATTGGTTCCCGAGCAAGCAGAACATTAAAATATAATGTTGTATTTAAATATTTATTTTGCTTTTTCCTTGTCCTCTGTTTCTTTTCCAATATTGCGATTTCATGTCTTTTTCTTTTCATTCTACTAACAAATTTTGATTTTATTGATTCATTACTACGACTTATAAAGTTAATCAATTTATTCAACGGGAATATCCTGTAATTCGTCAAAAATCCTTTTATAGTGGCTCAGAAGATGTGTAGCAGTAACGATATAAGGTCGTCTACCTTGACACCCAACCCTAAACATCATCTCCACTCCCAAAATAAAATTGACTGCTTTTAGTTTTCGACAATGATGGCGCTGAAACACGTTCGTGTTCCATGTGTGTATGTTTATAGACGCACCCATCCATATTTGACGGCAAATATTTTGTTAGTACATTAAATCGCAAAGAGATTTTAGGTCAATTAGAAATCATAATTTCCTAGCCAATATATTATGAATTTAGGTCATCAATATTAATTATTAGTATACAAGGTGTTTAAATAAAATTGATGTTACATATAGTAGCAAAAAATATATAGGATGATAGTTAATATGTTATTTGGAAACAAATATGGCGATAAAATTAAATATACGACAATAAAAAGCTGCAACCAGGGGTTGAGGAGAGTATGAAAGGTTCAAAACTGTTGAAAATTATAGAAGAAGGTGTAGAACATGATACGTAACTGAAAAAACAAATTACTGAAGAAATACTAGTAAATGACATTACAGAAAGTAATTTGAAAATACATATTACTGATAATGTTAATATACCGATAAAGATCGCAGTATATGATAATAATAACGAAACGGAAACACTAAAGGAAGGAAAAGCATCTGATATTGATAATATAAGAATCAAGTATGGAGGAGAGACACTAAAAAAGAAGATAGCACTGTGCAATTTCATTGTTTTCATTCTCCCATAGTCTAAAGAACGCCATTTAACTATTTGGTTAAAGAAATTTATGAATTAAATAAATCTCACCTAGCCACGCCACTACTTATCGCAGACTGTCTAGCAGGAAAATTTCAAAGAAATTGTAGCAGCTTCGGCCAATAGAAATACATTTATGTTTACAATTCATTGTTTTTATTGGTAAACAGTGGAGATGATAGGTCCACGTGGACTGACGGTTTGTTAGATGTTTACAGAATTTTATACGAGGAGTAAACATAATTTTTCATTTCTTATTTGGTATGAGTGCCGTGCGTATTTATGAAATATTGATTGTTCCTCGCATAACTGTCCATGAAAAATGAGAAAAAAGGGATTCCGACAAGTTTAAAAAGGTGTTAAGGTCAGTGCTTAAACTATTCACTATAATCATAGCAATGATACTTGGGAATGGGATTCCAATATCGTAACAACAAGGGTCCAAACAGAAACGGCAACTATGGAAATGACAAAGGTCTAATGTGCCGCTCTCTTGAGGATGTGTCATATCATACCTACTACTTAAGAGTAATATACACTCATGTATCCGTCTACGAACAAAAAGTAAGATAATCATAAAAAAGCCATCGAATTTCAAATACCGCAAACAAATTTGTCATGAATTGTTTATAATTTGCAATTTTTGCAAACGGCTTTTCAAATTTTCAAAACCTTCCTTCATGCGATTCTGAGTCCGCCATATTTTTAGGAGGACTGAAAAAAGTTTTGAACTGAAAAACAATTGATGCCTAGACTATCACCACTAAAAGTTCATGCTGTTGCTAAAACTAATACAACTTTTGAACGTATTACAAAATATTTTTTTCTCGAAATAAGTGTTTTTACAATACCAAGGATATACTTTGTATGCGAAGAGACCTGATTTTTCAGTATCTTAATAAATGAAAGTACCTTTTTAGGATTACTTAATAGTAGAATGTGATTGGAATTAGTAATTACATTGAGATATTGGCGACGTATCGCCCACTGTGTCTGGACTGGAATTCCCTTTGGCATTCGTTTCATAACCATAATTTACAGTCTTATAAGCTATATATGAATTATTGGTTCACGACAAAATTTCTTTAATTGGTCTAACTATGACGCGCTAGCTATCTTGTATATTTTTTTTATTGTGTACACTTTTGTGTTTAAAGTTATTGATTGCATTAATTTATTCATAAATCTAGCGCCGTGCTAAATCAATCAAATGATCAAAATAAATAAACAAGTTCAAGAAAAGATCACAGCTGTTGAAAAACTAGGAGGGTGAAAATCATTTGCCTATGTTTACATCGACGACAACATAAAAAACAAGAGAGAGAAAACAAAAATATAAAAATACTTAAGAAGAATAATTGTACCACACAATATTATGAGTGCAACTACAATAAGAAGTATTAACGTATTGATTTTAGGCCTCTTCTATTATAAAATTTGACGTTTCGACTACTTTCGATCGTTATATTTTGTTGGTTACACTATTTTTAACTCAAGAACGGCTGAACCGATTTGGATGAATTTTAGTGGGAGGGTAGCTTGGAACCAGGACATAGGATACTGTTTATCCATGAAACGTGTTGTCATAAACCTAAAAAATTATAGGTCAATCAGTCTAGCTGTTGATTTGTTAAAAATGATATAACAAAACACAACTGACACGAAATAACAAATTGAGTATGATTGAAAATTTGACAATTACATATCATGAGGCCATCTGCGAAGGCGCATTCCGACAATCCTTTCAAGTTTAACCTTTACTATAACATTCTAGTTTTTCTGAATTATCTTTTTGTTGCTTTAATTCTATTATCCATCTTTATTAACGAAGCTTGGAGATTCTAAGCTGTGTTACCTGGCCAAAGGTCATCAAAATCGGTTTTTTGCGAATATCTCGGTTCCTATTGCTCCAATGAGATTTGTATTTATTATAAAAGTTGTAGAGTATAAAATTCTCTACAACTTTTGTTTAAACGTTTTTTCCAAACAAACAACCATTTTTGGGGAAGAGGGCGAAGAGTGCGCAGGGTATAGTATATGAGCTTATGCAAGGTCAAGCGTGAGTTACGGTTGTCAGTACGTTGTATAAAGTCAATCACTAAAAAATTATAATTATTAAACAATGCCCATTATTTCTGTCCTAATTATTATTTATTTATATTTAACTATTTAACTATATTTTTATTTCTGGATTATATATTTTGAATTAAAAAATCAGTAAGGAACTTTTATTCATTATTAAATATGGCATTTTATACATTTATTAGAATGTGAGTTTAAATATTAAAATTGATTGTCATTGTAGCTAGTTATCTTCTTCTTCTTCGTCGTCGTCTTCTTGTTGTCGCTCAAAAATGTTCAATTCATTGTCAGCAGCCTCATTATCGGTCATATTCATCTCCAAACCTTCCAGAATTTCAGGATCATATGTGCTTTCTTCATCAGGATTACTTGGATATAGTGGAGCGTTTAGGCAAGCTTGTCCATTGCACTGGTCACTAGCTAAAGAACATAGTAGTCCCGATTTTTCCATCCACAGCGGGACCCACAACCATTCTTGCAATTGCAAAATATTATGTTAAGTAGTTCGGCTGGTGCTGGAGGTAATAACGTTCTTACGGGCTCCGGGATTTCATTTTCAAGTATTCAGCCCCATTCTTGAGGTTCTAAGTTCTTCCCTAACTACGTTTATATGTTGATGTTGATAAATATAAATATTTGATAATTAGTAAATAAATAATTATTGATTTATACATAAATAATTGGCATTGCTTAATAATTATAATTTTTAGTAAGTGATTGACTTTATACAATGTACTGACAACCGTAACTCAGCTTAACCTTGCATAAGCCCATATACTATACGCTGTGCACTCTAAGCGCTCTACCCCAACAATGGTTGGTTGTATGGAAAAAAAGTTTAAACAAAAGTTGTAGAGAATTTTATACTCTTCAACTTTTATAATAAATACAAGTCTCATTTGAGCAATAGGAACCGAGATATTCACAAAGAACCGATTTTGATGACCTTTGACCTTCAATATCTTAAGACGGGGACACCATAGCAATGGTGGCTTTTGAGACAATATTTAGAACGACAAAACAAAAGTTTATAACAATTTTCAGCTTCTTATCTTTCATTCCGAGATTGATCCGTTTTTTTTTACCTGATAGACTGGGCTAATTATTTAACAATCTTGAAAATCTTGAAAATTATAAAAGGTGTAAACTACCAAAATAACAAAAGAATTCTGATATACCAATTTCTATTCTATTCCAGTATGAAATTTATTATTCTGTCCCATTTATATGATAAAAAATTTATGAAAACCGTGAGAACAATTAAACATTCTACGACTTTTCTAATAAATATTTCATTTCACATATTTTCTACCAATTCCATCTACCCCCGAATCCCTTTCTTTTCATCTACCTAGAGAGTGGGTGCGACCCTTTTCAAATTCGAAACCTTTTCTATTTCTGGATGGCTTTTGTGAACACACGTGTTTCAAAGACGTGTAGCGGTCTTTAAAACGGGGCCGAGCCATTTTATTACACACAAAACAAAGGTAGGTTTGCTATTGTTTTCGTACCTATAAAACTATTTTTGTGACAGATTTATTAGTTACGAGAATGTAGAATGTATGCAATCTTACCAAGCAATATTAAATCAAATTCGTTTTTTAATAATTTTATACTTTCAGCTGTATAAACATGAAATATAAAAGCAGAACTAGCTCGTGTAAAATTAATTTTTACGTAACTTATGAAAACACCTCACAATTATTGTTATTAACTTATTGTCTTCTATTTATTCGGAGTTTCCTTATACGAAATGATGCGACAATCAAGGAATATAGTCACAACTCTGAAACTGGCATAATTGCATCACTTAATCAACATCACAGAGATCTTCTCTTTCAGTTTCATTCCAATCCTGGTATGGTTTATGTTAGTATTGATTGGTGTATATTAAAAACAATGATAGAAACCGATTCTAAGAGAAGCGTGAATCAGTAGAAGCCATCCACGTGGAGGTTACTACTCGTAGCTACGCTAACATCGAATATTTGCGCAAACTAATCAAATCCAACTGGTGCCTAACCAATCGTACATTAACTGATGAATTGAATATCAATTAAGAAACTACGAGAGGTTATAACTCATGAAACGATTACTAGAATTCCTAGGGGCGCATCAAGACTGACAACAGAATCTGGATGATTCAAGTTATCATTCATGGATGTTTCAGTATGACCTCGAGATACGTCAGCAATGTGGGAAATGTACAACAGAATCGAATATGTCCAAGTAACAAATAAAGGTAATGTATTCTTGATATCCACAGGGCAATACGTCGGCAGTCGAACATTTCTAGCGCTAGCCGTGGATGAGGGCTAGCCAGACTATTTGACACAATGATAACGAACCGGACCATTCCACATTGATTATGAATGAGTTTCTTAGTAAAAAGTGATTCCGATAATGCCGCACCCACCCTATAGTCACGGAATTGCCCTATGCGATTGGTTTTAATCACAAGATAAAGTCACACCTCAAATAAACTCATTAAAGTTTAGTAGGGGAAGTCAAATAAGCTTTAAACGTGGTTCTAAATGAGTTAATTTCATACTTTAAAAAGGATTCTTTGAATCATAGACGTAACGTTAGGTGTTTAAGATCCATATTTCCCGACAAACTGCGAACACAATCTAACTAAAGCGAAATGAGTTTTATATGAGGATACGAAAAATACTAATTGACAAAAGTGCTAAAAAATTCAATCAACGCATTTTTGATTATACCTCGTATTCGAGTTATTATAATTGTGAATGGTGAATGACGGTAGATCTATAACAAGACGTTTTAAAGCGTGCAATAACGTAATTCATTTAGGAATTTTTCATGTAATATTCAATTAACTTGGCTGCATTTATAGTCCAGTCACCAACTGTTTTTGGTTAGCAACCAAAACGTTGCAAGTGTCGATGTGTGCTTGCTCTGACGATTATAGTTTTATTAGCATTGTTTTTGAGATGAAAAATGGATTTTTCTAAACAACTCGAACATCAAAAATCATTGGTTAAACAAGGGACAATTACCAGAACGCGTCGCAAAGAGTGATCAAGTCTAGCGGAACGTCTGGTGGAATGATGAAGGTTTCGTGTACTTAGAAATCATTTCACATGGTCGAGCTATCAATACAGGACATCTGATGTCAATCTGTAAGGTTTATCGGAGAAATATTCAGGTTTAGTTAACCGGAAGCGGGTTATCTTACAGACAATGCTAAAGCACATAATGCGAAAGATTCGCGGAATAAGATGGAACGACTTGGTAGTATTGAAGTCCTACCAATTCCAGTATTTAGTCCATCATCAAATTCTTGCGTGGGAAAAATTGAATCCAAAGGAGATGAAGATAAACCACTGGAAGAATATTTTGCATCTAAGCTCAAATAATGGTTTTACCAACGTCTTAAAGAACCTGCTGATCGTTGGATTAAGACCATAGAATATTCGAATATCAAGGCTTTTTTGCATGATTATATAATAAACAAAGAGAACATTGGAAACTATCATTATTTATGAGACACCCCTTATAATTCAAAACCTGTTATAAATTATACATTCCACTACTTTTTTCTTAACAATATTTGGAACAATCAAACAGATTTTTGGTCCTTCGAACCGGATAAGCAGTTTTAGTTGAAAAATCATAGTTTAGCTACAATAACAAGCTACAACATCAAGAAACAATGAAAATGATTGAAAAAATTGTTAAGTTCGGCTTGATATAAAGTCTAAAAGCCAAAATTATAAGAATAAGTTCTCAATATTTGTTTTTTAGAGACAACGTATTTTTACTTTTAAAGAGCAGTGCATATTCAATTTTTAATTAACAGGCTAAGGCAACAAGCTTAATTCCTAATTTTCATAGAAATCGATTCTGTCCGGAAAAATGTTCCTTTGATGCCAAGACTATTATCGCATTCCTAATTTATAAATAATGGAATTAAATACACATTGTTTGTGCATGTAAGTACTTACATATTCACGCAATTGCAATTCAATTAGTAATTCTATATATTTAGATATACAAGACTTCTATAAACCTGTTGGGATAATAATTTATTTTGAAAATTTGGGGAAATATCTAATTCATGGTAAAGCACGTTCTTAAACTAAATATAGGAAGCTAACCTATAATTCAAATCTCATAAATTTAAGAAAGTGGAAAGTATCTTTAACAGGATCGTTCTTTATAGTGACTAAGCACTAGAATAGTTCGAGTAAACGAACTGATTTTGACGATTTAATGGTTTCAACATGTGAATAATACAAATAGAATTTTGTATCATACTAATCCATAAAACAAAGTCAATTTACTGCATTAGTTACGTCGTTAACACTCTTTGATTCTTGAGAGATTGTCGCCTCTAATTCGTATTAGCGCCTTACAGACCTCCCACATTTTTCTTTCAGCACATTTTCATCAGGTTCAACATCTTCAATGTTTAATAATTTAACACGGCAAGTTAATTTCTGGCTTAAATCATATTTGTGTATAGATGGTGTAGACCAGTTTCTCCAACGTGGGGCCCACGTCCCACAGAAGAGAAATTTGATTGTAAGAGTAAAATCAAAATATTAACTGGTTATTTGGCATCGTCAAGTAAACTTGAACCCCGGACATTTTAGAATTCCACTAACAGCTTGAATGTTCTATCGCAACTACTGTAGTAATAAGTTTTCTAAAAGCTTGTTGATTGAATAATTATATAAATTGTATAGTTATAATTGGTACGAATGTGATACATGATTATACATAGAAGTCATAGCAATTTTAGAAAGGCTAAGGTGGGGCGAGGCACAAAAAGGTTGTATGTATGAATTTGGGATCTCTTTTACACTGCGATCTAAAGGATCTATTGCAGCAATACTAGAGAACCCAGTTTTACAGATGATCCACCAATCCCACTCCATTTAAAAAGTCTAGAATGTGAGATGATTTTAATTGCCAGAGATCTTCTACACCTTTCAGGTGTAGTGCTCTGGAGTTTCTCAGTGCTTCAAACTTCGAGAAAATGTGGATAGAGGCTTCGTCGTCTGTGTAACAAAATCTGAACACCGTATTATCTGCTAGGTCTAGCATCTTCAGGTGTTTGTTGAGGCAACAGTGTCCGGATGGATCTCCTCTTAGTTTTAGTAGATTATTTTTACCTGGGTAGATTCATACATTCAGATCTACTCTGGTTACAGTTTTCCAAAAGAGTCTTCGCTGTCTTAGCTCCTGAAGGTTGTCCCAGTAATTGGTTTTGCTTTTTAGCGAGCTATTTTATTTCCGTATACTCCTATTTCAGTTCCGTCTGTTGTTTTTGATCCATCCGTATACCATTTAATGGCATTTCTTTTTTGTATGGTGTTTTGATCCCACTTGCTTTCACATTTTATTATTAACGTGAAGTTTTTCTCAAAGCTAAACTTTTTCGATGTAACATTCTGTGGCATGTCCCAGGGCTGGTCATTTAGGAATGGGTTTTCTTTGATGATTCCGTCTATGAATATTCTAAGTGATGTTTTTTATGCCGCCCAGTACTACATGGAGAGGTGGGAGATTTAAAATCACTTCTAGTGTAGCTCTGTTCGGAAAGATTTCGTGGCCCCATTTACAAATAAGCCATCCAGTCTTTGTACCTTTAAGAGATTGTTCGTTGTGGTATTCAGACTTGTTCTAGTACCCCAAACCACTGCCCCATATGTGATGATTAGTTTCACAACTGCCATGTACATCCACCGTGGGATCTTTGGGTTACAGCCCTTATTTTTCTCTGCAAAGTTCCTGCACACCATCGGAGCTTTTGTGGCTTTGGTGATTATCTCTTTTTCATGTTTGTTCCAGAAAAGTTTACTATCTATTGTGAGTCCTAGGTTTGAAAACATTGGTCTAGACGTGGAAGATTCACATATTTTTTTGTCCTGGAAACCGGAAAAATTTGCTTTGGTGAATACAGTGGATGATACATAAATTCCATTCGTGACTTTCAGTCTTGGCAATCATCGAAGTGGATCAGCACTTTTTTTTCTCCAAATGCGGTCGCTTTTTATGTAATAATTCATTTTTACTGTTCCACCTTTTCTAAGACAGTTAATGAAGACAATACCAAAAATGTGAAGAGCTTTAACGATGATTATTTACAATTTTCCAAAAATTATTTTCTTGTTTCCGCACTACTTGAGTATTCCCAGTCGTTTATCTACCCATTTAGTAAAAACCATTCTCCTTTTTTCCGCTTTTGATTACTTCCTGCCTGCTGTATTCAGGTACACTTTTCGGCGGAATTTATTACTGAATTTAAAACGACTTTTGTGAAGCCGTAGGTCAGGTAATTTCGCCGAATTTACATCCCCCAAAAAGTTCTTAGAGGGGATGTTAGTATAATTATTCATGATCCAAATTCTATACAAAATTTCAAATCCTAATTAGTAATAAAAACCGACCGCTTACATAAAGTTTTATAATTCTTTCTGATATTTGTTAAAAGCACAGTATATTTATAATTGACGTCGTCACAATGCAAACCATTTTGTTTCGTATTGTAAAATTTCACAATAACTTTTAAAACAAAATAATAAATGGGATTATGTGGATTTCTTATTACTAAATATACAATTTTTAGCAATTTCTATGCTTAACGCTTAGTTTTGTTGAGCATAAATTCTATTGTGTAATAATCGCGTTTCTTAACGGTGGCAGAAAATAACGAAGTTATCTTTCAAGTATTACAGAACATATTCAACTAAATTATTATTTCATTATATAATAGTAAACAAATATTTTGTAGTAGTAAATAAATTTTGGGAGCAATTAATATTGATGAGCTAATAACAAAGTATGTAGATGAAATAGGCAAGAAATCTGACTAAAAATATAGAATAGAATGTGAAAATAATATGACAAGCTATAATTTGAACTAATATTGGAAAGTTCCGCATAGATAACTGACCTAATACAAACAATTAAAAACTATTAATTAGAGCGAAAATATTTGAAAAAATATCAGTGTCTGTTCATGTTTGTTGCAAAATGTATCCTTAATAATTCCGTTCTCGCTCTTGTTTGTTTTCATATATCAAAGTTCATTTTCTCGAATGAATATTCCATTGCAATAACTTTTATGACAATAGTCATCCTCAGAGATATACAATGAACAAAGTTTCATGTATTACGTGACTTGTTCCCCAATTTTCATTTTTGAAATCATGGCTTATCTTCCATCAACGAGTTCCTGCCAAATTTCAATTTTATTTTCATTTAGAAAAAGACAGTGGATGATCCTTTTGCATTAAATATGAATCACAATGAAGCGAGGACCCCACTTCGAAAATAGATATATTTAGTTGAATACGATAACCAATTGAGTTGATTAATAACTAGAACCACCACTACACTGTGAAAAGAAAAAATCATTCAAGACAGTGGATTGTAAAGGATGAACTCGATCAGAAAAAAGCAAAGACAATTTCAACGACCAAAAAAGTGATAGCGCCCGTTTTTTGCAAGTCATGGGATTGTGTCCATCGACTATCTTGAAAAATATAAAACGTATCATTGCTTCATAATGTGAAATTGCAAAACATCCGTATTTGAAAAAGACGAATGAGATTTTTCATTTGAACAGCGCACCTACTCATAATTCGGCGATTGCTATGGTTAATACTCACAAATTGCACTACTAATTCGTTGACCACCCACCGTTTTCACCAGATCTGGTCCCCAGCGACTTTCAGCTGTTTCCTAACCTCAAAGTTTCACTTCCAGGAGAGATTTTTATGAGACGAGGACGTCATCGCAAACGTAAACGCCTATTTCGATGAAAAAATACATAAAAATGTAAATCGAATGCGACAAGAAGAAAATGATTTTGATACATAATGTTATAAATTATATAAAAATAATATAAATTTACTTGAAACTATTTATAAGAACATATATCCCCCTCCTAAACCGTTTACCGTTACTATCGTTGCCTAGCAACGTCTATAACATAACTTAATATCGATTTTTTCGCAAAAAATCACGACACCTACGATATTTTTATCACTATAAGTAAGAATCACTGCGATTCGGAAAAATTCAGTAGTCACTATTGACCATATTAACGAAAATATCGACAGCAGGTTTAAAGACACAAATTCGCGCACAGAAGTCTATATGCACGAACACGGGACAACCTTCACGATAGTACCGATACTAAAAATGACGGCAGTACCATGAGTACGTGCATCTGTGATATAAGCCCTCGGTCATAAAATTGAAATGTGATGTTGCCGATTGCTCTTGTGAATAGAAACCGTATATTATGTTAATTATTTAGAGAAGTTTCATTTTAACAATAATATAACCCTTCATTCTTTCTATAGTATAAACAGTTTTTTTAAAATTATGTAAATGTATTAAAAAGAGTTAATACAGTTTCTTCTTTCAGTATAATCTCACATCATGCTTTCTCATTACATCCTGTCTCCATATATGTTGCTTTTTTAATGTTTCCCCTCATCTATTTCTTGTCTACCTCTTTTTCATCTTTCAATGTCTCTTCTATTACTGCTACTATGAGTAGTAGTACATCTTTTCTGGGATACAATTGTTGCTTTTATTATTGATGTATCACTTCGTCTAATTCTTGTCTACACCTTTTTCGTCTTTGAATACCTCTTCCATTGTCCCATTACTATTCTTTAAGTCTTTTTCTTCTTACATACTTTTAAATTTCATTGTTGCTTTTATTGCTGATATCTAATTTTATCTAATTTTGCCAACTCTTTTTCATCTTTCTACTACAATAAATTTTTTCTTCTTACATCATTTCTCAATACCATTGCTGCTTTTATTACTGATGTTTCAGCTCACCAAGAGAAATATCTAGAGACAATATACAAACAAATTTTAACATTTGGATGTGAATCTCCTTTTAGTTCCATACACTCTTCTCAGCGATGTCCAATAAGTTCTATACTCTTGATATAATAAGAATCGTCAAGATCCTCAAAATAACCACTTCATTGTTGAAAAATCTTTTACCACCAAGCCATTTTTTCAAGTCTGGGAACAGAAATTGATTCAAGCGGGCTAAATCTGGCAAACTGGGTGCATGAGGTAGCAATTCAAACTTTGAATTATTAATTTTGGCCATTGCAATAACGGATGTGTGAGCTGGTGCACTGTCTTGATGAAACAACACTTTGTCCTTAGCCAAATGCGGTCAATTTTGCTCAATTTCTTCGCTTAAACGTGACAATAAGTTTGCATCATAATACTCGCCGTTGATAGTTTTTCCTTTTTCATGAGAGTCAATGAAAATTATCCAAAATTACCTAACCAAAAAAAACCAACGCCGTGACCTTGCCTGCAGGTTTCGGGTGTCAAATGATTGACCAAAAAGCAAAGGACCTACCTCAGAATAGTTATGAATGGAGGAAATCTATACAAATATAACCATTAATACCTGATACCATTAAGTGGTAGAAGGCTTTACAGATTATATATATTAATAGTAAATTATTTTAGATTGTAGGTAACAAGTTTATTACTTCATAGATTTTGTATAACACTTATCCTTTTAATTTTTGTTACTTTTACTTAATTAATTTACTAATTCTTTTTCAAATTCTTGTTACTTCTCTTTGTTTCCAATATTGTTTTTTTTTTCGTATTGAATTACTTATAAATTCCGTACTTCTTTTACATTTATTTTTATCTTTCGTCTCCCGATTTGAAAACTACATTGTCCTCATCACTAAATCAATTTTACTGAAAATACGTGATAGAAATATTTCGCTACGAGTATTTTCATTGCTTTCAGTGACAAAAGAAATTGAGTATTTTCAATTTACGACATCAATTGCGATCGGGAATCTTTCTGTTTGGTGTATTTCTTAAAACAAATCTATATTTATGTTATATTTCTTGACAATCATTTTTAGAAAAGCTTTAGCTGTAAAATTCCTCGTGATATATCAGAATTTATTCAATTCTCTCACCTCTATCTCAAAATTTTATTCCTTTCGGTTTTTATGACACCATATATTTTTCTGTGAAGCTTCAAACTCAATAATATAATCAACAAATTTTTGAAAACAATTATTGTTGACGCATAAATTGATCACACAGGCCGGAATGAAATTTGTGATAAGTCATTTTAGATTGTTGAGCTCAGTTTTTATGTAGAAATAAGACATTGGGCCAATGGAAATAGAAAAATATAGAAAGGAACATAACAGAAAAGCTTCAAAACATATTTTGTATCCAAACTACATCAGCTATCAAACCAGTTCCTTCCAGAGTTGAAGTATATACCTATATCTCCAAAGTACCAAAAGAATATACTGAAATAACCTCAACTTCCGGCTACCTAAATGCTTTGGAAAGTGATTTTGAACCGAAAATCTCAGTTCAAAACCATCCAAAATTATTATTTTTACAAGCCGAACCGAATGATGTAGGAATAGATTTGGAATTTCCTAAAGACCTTTCGGAATAACTAAAAACGCTAAAAACTTAATTTAAAAATCATAATACACATCGCATAAAAAATTTTTATACGATTAGTGGTGCTTTTAGAGGGATGAACTTAATTAATTGTACAACCTTAATAACATATTCATATATTTATCTTACAGTTTAACCCATAAAAAACTTGTTTGTATAATTTTTATGCACAGAGGGATGGTTATAGAGAGATGAAACTTTATAAATAAATCATGAACCACCTGGTAACCATTAAAAACATTATATTCATAGTAAATACTCTGTTAAGATATTTTAATCTGTTGAAAATGAATTTATCTCAGGGGTGGATTCTCGAAGGGCTAATTTATTGAAAACAATTATATCGTGAATTTTGAATTATGAAGGCATATTTAAAGAGTAATATGCAAAATTTATTTTATTTAATCAAGCGATATTTAGCCCAAGAAATGTTTATTTATTCGTTTTGAAAAGAAGGGAGCATACACAACTTTTTATGAACTGGGTAAGACAAGCTTTATTTTAATAGAAATCAATGTTTGGAAAAAAATTCGAGGTAATACGATGTTTGCTACTAAATTTTTGAGATATGGTAACACCGATGTAAATATGTCAAATCTGACGTTGACATTTTTAATAGAGAACGTACTCAGAACGTGTGCTATTTGAGTTGTTTACAAATACTTAAAACATTCATCAAGATTTCCAACAAAAGTTCGCACACAAATCACTTCGAAGCTTGTTTTATCAGAATAACTAGATAATTAGAGTAACATAGAACGATTAATACTGAATGGTACATCAGCATTTGTTGGCCAGAAAAAATCATGGAAACCAATTGCAGAAGACGAATTATTCTCCACTACGACAACCTAATCTCTCACTCATCAGTTCAAACGAAATCAGTAAAAATATAGAATTGATAGGTCATCCGCTATACAGTCCATATTTGGCATCCAGTGATTTCTCATTATACCAGAAGATCAAAAGTAAATTGCGAGGTCAACGTTTTTCTACACCTGAAAAAGCGGTTGATGCGCTCAATTTACATATTTTAGAGGTACCTGAATCGCAGTCGACAATTGATTCAAACGAAGAATATATTGAAAAACAATAAGGTCATATCCAATTATAAATATTTATGTGTCTATCTCAAAACTTAAGTAGCAGCCCTCGTATCCTATTTTTACCATTGTTAAATGGACTAAAGCTCAATATCAGAGAAACGGAACTGAGAGTTAGCAAAATTTGTTGCTGGAGAAGTTTTGGCCATCTGCAATACCATTTTAATCTACGGTTTTCAATTATCATGAGACTTTTTTTGTTCAAACCATCCAAAACTTCGTTCAATTTGTGTCTAAAATAAATGTCATTACTGTATTGGATTAGATTGTTTTTGAACCTAATTTAAAAATAAACTTTCTAAGAGGAATTTATTACATTTTTTTCAGGCGTAGAAACGTTTTGGAATAAGTCGCAACTAAATAATCATTTTTCTATCCCTTCTGAAACCCGTAAATCCAAGAGTCGATTATACATACTTTCCTTGGTTCTTTTCTATTGTTTTTTTGATACAAAAGCAACCCACATTAGAGTTTATTTTGATGTGTTGTTGATCTGTATAATGAGACTTTGTAAACACTTTACGATTACCATCAACAGTTCAAACCTCTGTTTTATTACCATACGTTATTAGATATATCACTCTATCGAAATTCAAAGCAGTCCCCAACCCACCATATACACAAGAACCACACAGTAGTTTTATGACCACATACATCTAGAAAAGTTGCATCCGAGATGGCGAGATTCTATTGCTTTGTTTTGGTTCTTTTAAGAACCAGACCTCGGCTTCCACTCCTTCATCCAGTCGTTCAACCAATTTGTCGAGGTAATAACACACGTTTCAACCGATTGATAAATTTTGTGTGACTTTTTTGATCTGGATTCTAGCGAGTCGTACAATTCGACATTGGAAACTGTTCGCTCGGCGTGAATTGTTCGATTTAATTTGAATACTGGTATTACGGTTCGGGAACAAATTTTAATATCGGTTGAATGTAGTACGGTTAATGGAATATGACCTTCACAGAAAAAAAATAATTCGCGGACATGTGAACTGGATCAATTTGAGGTTAGAAGGAAGTTTAAATTAATTTGAAAGTTTTTGCGAGACAAAAAATTTTATTTACAAGACTGTTATAAGATATTCAACTATGTGTTCGTGTAAAGACCATATTTTTGTACGGCTAGAAGCAATTTTTTTATATTAAATTGGGTATATGTAATTATAGAAGATCCCAAGTCAATATCTGAAGGACTGTATTATTTAAAATTTATGGTAGTAATAAAGTTGCTAAACTGGTTAAAAAAGTATGAATCAAACAGAAACAGGAACACTCTCCTGGATTGGTCACATTGGAGGAAACCTCTGATGAGTACTTGGTCGCTATGATATGAAAGTGAGATCCAAGGCTGGTGAAAAGACAGTAACAGTGCTATAACTGATGAATTTGTTGAAATATCAGGATATATGGTCAAACAGATGTGATTGCACGATTTCCATGTAAACTGTACATTGTACTGTTGGCACAGGACTGCAGAAATGAGGAGTGGAAACGGATAATTATTATGAAATGTGTAACGAAGAAGAAACGATGAAGTATCTACAATACCAGTGCCCTACATTGACGAAGAAAGGGCGAATACACAATAGATTGTTTCGACACAATTGCAGAATTGGATACGAGGATGTATTGATATCTAGTTATCCTAGACCAGTTCCATACATAAATCAAATATTGCGTTAGTATAGCAACGAACTATAACTTATTAGAAGTGTCAGTGTAAAGTTTAACGTCAAAAAAGTGAGCCAGAGTTACGCAATAAATTAAAAGAAAAAAGATATCCACTGAAATTATGAAAATCGAAAAATTGGAGTATCGAGTCATCAGCAAGAACCTGTATTTAAAAGGGTTAAGAGGTAAGCAGATTTACGAAGATATGCTTAATATTCTTGGTGATCAATGTCCTTCGTATGCGACCGTGAAAAATTGGATTGCAAGCTTCAAAAGAGATAAATTTTCCATTGAAGATGATGACCGATCGGGAAGGCTAGTTTCTGTGTCAGTCCCCGAAAATATCGATGCAGTTGATGACATGATTCTATTAGACCGTCGAATTGGACTAAAACAGATATCTGAAGCACTGAATATTTTATACGAACGCGTTCATCATATAGTTTAAGTCAATTTGGACATGAGAAAAATTGCTGCAAAATGGATCCCCAAATGTTTGAATGTTGACCAAAAGCGTGCAAGGGTAGAAGCATCGCGTTCGATCTGTGCTCTATTTGAAAACGATGTAGACTTGTGAAAACGAATTGTTACTATGGATGAGACTTGGGTATATTTCTACGATCCAGAAACAAAGCAACAATTGATGGCATGGCAACACTCTGGTTCTCCAAGACCTAAGAAGCTTCGTGTCCAAAAATCTGCTGAAAAAGTTCTTGCTTCAGTTTTCTGGTATTACCATGGAGTAATCATGATTGATTTTTTGGATACGCTCATACCATTTCACCAAATACCTCAGATTTTTATGAAATTTGGTAAATTTGTTCTATATATAGAGCTGAATAATACCACCAAATTTATATTTTTCATCACACATACTTTTTGAGTTATGACACTTTAAAGTTTTGTCGTTTTTCAATTTCCGAGCCTTGGATAGTGCCGAAAAAAATTTACTCGGCTTGAATAGATTATTTATTAATTCATTATCGTCGTAATTGGATCGAATTTCGTATCTTGTGGACTAGTTCTTTATCACATCTTTGATTAGTGGTGATGTTCTGATCGTTATGAATTGTTTGTATCAGGGGGCTCTACTCGACAAACGGAGTGTTTTAAATTATCTTCGTATTTGAAGGTTTACTGCAGCCCCATAGTTCTATTGCATACGACCAGATTGGTATGAATATAGTTTTGTAGATGAGCCTTTTATTAATTGAGACCTTTTGTTGAGTAGCTAGTGCATTTTTTTTTAGTTCCAAATCTAACTGTTTTCTCTTGTTTTTGATATTTGTTTTCCATATAAATGCAACCTAAGTACTTGACAACTGGTTTTATCAGAATGGGGATATTATCGATGAATATTTGCAGACAAACAGATGTTCTTGTTGTATAATATTATTCCCTCTGATTCACTGAAGTTAATTTTCCATTGATGAAGCCAATTTTGATACAAATTTAGATTATTTTGTACCTTTTCTGTAGCTACTACATCTATTTCCATGATTGTCGTGTAGTCTGCAAAGGTTGCTATGAAGGTATCGTCTGTGCTTGGAACGTCTGCTGTGAATATCAGATACAGAAATGGGCTTAGAACTCTACCCTGAAGTACTCCAGATTCTATCCTATGGTAAGTTGAAGCCAAAACATATGAAAAAGTGTTGTATTAGATTAAGATTAATGCAGTTCATAAAGAGAAAGCATCCAGAAGGAAATTTGATGTTTTGGCTAGATATTGTAAGTGCTTATTATGCAAAAGACGTTGTGCTTTTGCAAGATTGAATATATGAGGTATTTTTCTGCAAAATTTTTCAAAGAAAATATGTATCCGATCGTCAACTCAGTTAAAACTTTGTTTGGAAAGTGATCCGTCACCTTCCAAATTTAGTATTTCATAATTTAATGCAACATTTAAAAAAAAATTAAGAAAGGGAGCCGACTGGGTGCTGAAACAGTTCCTCCCCATAGCCCTAATATTAATTACAACATTATTAACATCATATTACATCCAAACAGGCCTAAATATAGACGGTAGGTATAAGGTGCAACGTTGCCGATTGATAAAAACTGTTCTCAGAATTTAGGCAACGATCGATACTCATTTATTTTTTTTTTCTCCAAGTTTCTATTTACGGTAAGACAACATATACTGGACTCTGACCGTGTACACAGTGAAATCAAGAAATTAAGGGCAAAGAAAATGATACAACAGTCCATTAAGTACGAAGTCATTTTGAATAAAATTCAGATTATCACCAGCAATTATTCTGATATCGTTGTGACAGGTAATTATAGGTCGGTAATTGGGTTGAAAAATTTGATTAACTAAATCACGGCACGATATAAAAGAGGTTTGAAATATAAATATTCAAAATAGAAGGCAAATAACAGCGTATATGTAAACAAACTTTCTCATACAAATAATTTTACAAGTGATAAAGCTAGTTATTGATACTGTATACAGTAAAAAGTTATATAGGTTGTTGAATAAAAAAGAAATTCATTTTTTAACGCTCAAGCACCATTGAACATATTCCCATAGTGATCGATACCAATATTAAAGCATTTGAAGAAAGAAGTCACTGTGATGCAGTTTTCCTTGATGTTTGTCAAGCTTTTGACGAGGTCTGGTATAATATAAATGAAGGAAAAGTTACCAAAAGGTCAATTTAGACATTCGAAGTTATATAAATTCCCATCAAGCTGAAAATCAGTGAAATTATTTAAAATACATTAGAACATAGAATTTGAATGTTCCCCATCATTTCCGTGCATGGAAAAAATTTTATTCAATGTCAAAGGTCAAAAAAATGAGTTTTTCGCAATTTTCAGCAAAACGGTGAGTTTTATCATAAAAATACCTCAGACGAAAATTGTAGATCATAAAATTATCTACAAAAAACGTATCAATACTTTTTTCCTACAAGCCACTGTTTCTGAGATATAATAATTCAAAAAGTTATAATGGTCCAGAGTTACTATCGTATTTAATGGTTTCATCAATTAGGCACGTACATACAAAAAAAAGTTTCAAATAAAAAAGATGGGAAATATCATTATCTACAATAATGATCTCTACAATTCTTGTGGTACGAAGCGCGGTTCGCGAGATATTTAATACAACGTGTTTTTCAAGATGGCGGCTGAAGTGAAGCCCCCCCTCATGACGCCCTCTTGGATTTACATTCTGGGGACACCCCTGAACATATTATTAAAAAGAAAAAACCTGTTTCCGTACGTTTTTTTTTCAGAACCTACTTTTTTGGTTGGGGCTCTTGGACTAAATATATTTTCGGAAGTAAACTTATCTTTTAACATTGAAATGAACCGAGACTTGTTGTGTATTTGAAATTTCTGTTGACTGGTTAGAACTGTCAAAAGTTCATTAAATAAATTATCAATTGACAAATATGTTGCTAAAGTTCGACGATGTTGTTCGGCAGCTTTGGTATTTATCGTGCAATCATTATAGCCATTAAATACGACAGTAAATCTGAAACATTATAACTTCTTGAATCGTTCGTTCGTTCTAATTTGACCGGACTATTTGTACAACATTCTCAAATCATATTTGATCGAAAGACATTTCTATGTAAGATACGAAAACGAACAAACTCAATTGTACTAAGATCGGTATTACCACAAGGTTTATTTTTATGCACGAAAGAGTAATAAAACTTCTTACTTACAAATCCATATTTAACTATACAGTCATTTTAAATATTATTACAGAATAATCTAAATGTTTTATAAAATTTTTATAGATGTACCTGAACTAATACAAGTTTCGGGCTTTTATTGATCTTTTATAACCATAAGCTGTACAGAACAATATAAGAAAGTTTGGAGTGGTCAAAAGCCCAGTGTATTAAAGATTACATAGCCGTAACATAAATGAGGAGATCTACGATTTACCCAATTATTAAAGAAGAGAAATGTGGCGAGTTTCAAACAGTACGTAAAGCTCCAAATAGATAATCATTTAATAGAAGACTTTGAAAGAAAGTACATGCGATCTTTTACAGAAAAGAATTTCCGACAGTAGATAAAGTCGATATTATAAGTATTACCCTGAACTGAGTCGAAGCACACTATGAAAAAAGCATTCCAGAAAGTCTATATTGTAGTATGGAAAAACATTACCATAGAACTATAAAAGAAACGAGGAACCAAAGAAGAAATTTTATATTACCTCCGATTTCCATGAAGCTGTATCTATTTGCATGAAAATTTGGAATTAAGTTAGACTTACCCGTATCTTCGAAATCTACGTTATACCGATATATGCTTATTACTCTTAGGGGTAAAACCTACCTCTTATTGCAAAAAATCAATCAAAATATAAGTATACATAACTAGAAAAATACTTTAAGGTTTAAATAAAAATTATTCATTGCTTTAATATTATTAATCATTTATTAATTAATAATATTTAATGGAATTTATAATTTTTCTTATAAAGCACCTCCGGTTCATATAAAATTAAAAAAGTATATTTTAATTACTTAGTGGTAACATACACCTTATATTAAAATGACTTTTTTTGTTTGTTCAATATTTTGCATTCCAAATGTTCAACTCTTATAAATCATCATCATTTTTTGATTTATTTATTTCAAATTGACATTTCTTATCTCTTCTAACTTGAATATTATGTATTTAAAATTTTCAACCCCTATAAATTATCCCTTATGACAAAAAATGAAAAAAATATTTACAACATTTACATACTTTCACTTGTACTTCAAATTCCACCTGCTCCATAATTTAAAAAAAGTGTATTTAGTTTTTTGGATACATTTCGGTTAATTATCAAGCAAATTAGTCGTTCAAAACGTAGATTTATAGTGAATTTTATAACCTTTAAGTTTATAAACGTTTTAAATTTCTTTAGCCCTTTTTTTTAAAGGGCAACGTTTAAGGGTTCGAAAATGGTATCAGTAATACGTTTAATTTAAGAAAGAAAAATGTTCGTTAAAAAAAATAGTAACTTTTTGTTCTGCATCTTTTTTTATAGTTTTATAATTTCGAAAATGATTTTTTGAATTTAAACATAATTTTTTTCGAAACTATGCATTCTAAATCGTTCAAACTTCCAGAGATTATTATTATTACGTAAATAAAGCAAATCGTCACTAGATTATATTTTTATTGTAATTTGGGTACTATTGCTTAAGGTGAAAAAAAATATAAATCGATTTTATTTCGGCCATAAGTTTTTAATTTTTATGCTAGAGAGTTCTAGCTCTCATTTCAAAGCTTTTAAAAAGTGCTTTGAAAAAGACTAAATGTAATTACTTGAATTTTAAAAAATTTTCGCTCGATAAAAAAATTCAACCTTCTATAAATCATAACACGGTTTGTATTATTCCTAAAGCCAATTTAGAAAAACCAATCTCTTTGTATTTTTTATAAGCTTCATTTTTACTTCTCACACTTTTTCTGATAAAATCAAAAGCATTTGAGTTATTCGTGAAAAATCGATTAAAAACGTTCTTAATTGCGCATAAAAAAACTATTGACTTCTCAAAAAAAATACGGTCCTCTATCAGTTTCCACGGTTATTTTCAACATAAAAATGTTCACCTCCTAGTGGGGTTGGAGCTTACCCCTAGTGCAAAAGCACACATCAGCATTGGGTAGATTTTGCTTGTTGAGATACATACTGTCAAAATTTCAGTAGAGTCGATGCAGGATGGAAATCGGAGGAGAAAACCGTGGTAGCCTGGACTATTATTGACATTTGAATCTACTCGTTCTGGTAACTGCCATGAGGACTTGAATACTGATGTTTTTAAAGAATTTTTCGAACAAATGATAGATCTTCTTCCTCAGAAATGTATAATAGTAATGGATAATACAAGTTATCACTCGTGACTTTACTCAAATCCAAAAGGTTGAAACCAGATTCATAGAGTTGGCTAAATTCAAAAATATTTAGTTCTGTGAGAAAAACCTGTTTGAACTGGTATGAACACAGATAAAGAGAGAAGTTTTAAGAAAGAAGAATTCTTTTAAAATTAGTGATGTTAAGCAGTTGTTTTTGGAGGCTGTAAGGAACGTGAAGCATGAAAAATGGGATACGATTAAAGAAGAAGAGAAAGCCATAGTAAATATAGAAAATCTAAAAAATAGACAAAAAACGGGGACTTGAGTGCCCAAAAAAATTCAGTTAGATGGGGTGGGATAAGACTGGAGGAAATGAAAGTAAAAAGTTGGGAAAACGAGGTCGTTCCTAGAGAAGTGTGTTAAAATTTTTGTTAAAAGTTTTTTCCTTCAAAAACAAAACGTATATTGAGTATATCATGTTTATTTCCAAGACAATTCCATCTCAGCTGAATCAATATCTATCGAGCAATTTCCTCGTGTTTTGGAAAAAAGATATAATCAATCAACGCTAAATCAGGAGAATTGAATGGATGAGGAAGCAATATGTGACATGGGTACTACACATATTGTATTTTTAAGCTGCAAAAAACTTTCTTCTAAAATATCCTTTCTAAAATACCCATAATTGTTTGGTTTTTATTGAGTTTCGATAGACTAACAGTTACGAAGCGGCGCAAAAATTGAAACCATTGATCAAAATGACAAGTTTATGGCTTCCACAAATGTTTCGTACGTTCCGTCTCCAATAGGCCAACATCGTTAATTTTTCCGATTGTTTCGAGGATAGACACCCCAGAACGTCTGGTAACTGCTTGTAGAGCCACAACGAAACTTAGTAACCACTTTTTTATTATTGAAATAGTTGGTATCAATTTTTCATTGTATTTATTAATCTAGTTTTTTTAAATAATATTTAAGAAAAAAAGAAATAATTTCTTACTTCTACTTAACGATATTTTTGGCCTTTCTAACTATATCTGATAGGCCAATAAAAAGTCTTTTTTTGAAAACAAAATGAAAATGATTTTACGCAATTTATGATTATCCTCAAAAGTTAAATTAGAATCTTGTAAATAATGAAAAAATATACTAAGACGAAATGAGAAATACCCATTTACCTTCCCTTGAACATAATTAAAATTTAATGAAATTTTATAAAAAATATACATTTTTTAATATGATTAAAGTTCCTGCTATTAGAGAATAAAGTGGTTTTGAGAAATTACTAATTTCAAGAGAAAAAACGGTCGTAACTTTTTGAGGGTACTCCGCAATTACCTTTACGATGGCCCCTGCCAGTTCTTTGTATAGCTAACAAAGACACGACCGGTGGAAGCACTGCTAGCTGCGTTGTAACTGTGTGTTAGAGAAAGTATTCGGAAACTTTCTGTAGTGCGTTTGTTTCAATTTTTATTCAAAAATATGATAAAGATCTATATAATTTTAATAATTATTAATACTATAAGGTGATATAGTTCTTCCAATATCAATTACAGACGACAGTTATGCGAGAAACAATCAATATTATTACTAACGAACCTACCGTCAGTCCATGTGGACTCATCATCTCCACTGTTTCCAAAGGGAACATCGAATCGTAAACATAAATGCGTTTCTATTGGCCAAAGCCGTATGTTTATAATTTCTTCGAAATATTTCTGCTAGAAAATCTGCGATAAGCAGTGGCTTCGCTTGGTGAGATTAATTTAATTCATAAATTTCTTTAAATAAACAGAAATATGGTCTTTAGACCATAGGCGAATGCAGACAATGAAATTGCACAGTGTAGTGAGAATAAAGACAAGTATGAATTTAATACTAAAGATTTAGATATACAAACACTGCAAGTTATTTTTTATATATTCGAATGTTTAAAAAAGGAAAATATTCAGCAATCTGATAATGTAATCCTAATAAGAATTGCTGAATTAAATAGAGTAAATAAATTTTCCATTTATTGAGTAGTCACGAAAGAGGTTGCTGTGGATCATTCACAGAACCGAGAACAAGAAAAACTGAAATCTGTTGACAAAGCTAATCAAGATTCTATAAGTAGGACAAAAGGTAACAAATTATCCAGAATACAATTGTATTTGTATCAGTTTAGAAACATTGCATCAATTTTTGTCAGCATGTGGTTTTAAACACAAAAAACTGAATAAACGGATGGCAATAACCGAATCGTCAAGGATAGTGCGATGGCTACAAGATTATTTGTGTCAGATAGAAGACTGCCGAAGTTATAATAGACGAATGGGGTACAAAAAATGCTCAGTCTGGTTTAAACCCTGTTTAAACCAAACGCCCTTCAATTAGGTGCATTTTACTCCTCTATTATTAATATGCATTTGTAGCATGTTAAAGAGGTATAATAATGAATTTTTCCAAGTTCCAAATAGGACTACATTTAAGTGCATATGTCTAAATAACGGCGTATAATGCTGTCAAATTTATAATGATTCGATTGCCTTTTACCGAATACTTTCTCGCATAAGATATAAATATTTTTGAAAGTATTTATAAAAATCATAGATTTATAAAGTGAGGTGTCTACGCCTACGGTAGATCAAAAAAATTGTCAGCAAGTGTTTTTATAACTGCAATTGATATTGGAAGAACTTTTCCGACATCAACAATTTCTAGTTTCTATCTAGTTTCAGTGTTTTCACTTTTATGTCACTAAGTATTTTTCAAATTATTCGAAATTCTAAACATACTGCCCGCTTTTAAGCCTCTTATAAATTATAGTTTGAAAAAAGACTAAAACCGTAGCTATAGTCAAACTAAAAAGTAAAAATTATTATCGACGTAATAATAAAATTAATGTTGAAAAGAATCAATGGTTTTAGGCACAAACTATTTGATCATATATTTTGTAAAAGTATCTTTAATGTAATTTTCTAAATTGCCATAATTGACTGCTTGGTAACTAACAAATTTAACTTGATACTGAACATACTGTTTACACTACCACTACTCACCAGCACTCACAATTACACTGTCTGACGCGCGTTTCTATAACCAAGTTATCGACTTCAGAGACTGAAGGTAAACATTTTACTTGCCACCTTCCACCAAATAGTTTACGAAATAAGAGTGCCCAAAAATCTTCAATTGAACGGGCCTGAGATAAATAAGGGTGATATCTTGTTTTGGTACAAAGTAAGTTATTCTGTGCCGTCGAATTCAAAAATGCATAATACTGGTAGACACAGAACATTTTGCATTGCATCCCTACGATAGACCTTAAGAAGTCATTGAACGAGGGAAAAACCGAAGTGAAACCGACTCACACATCACTACACGACAATGTCGTGACTATCCACCTACGAATGTTTTAATTTGGTTTTATTATCATTAATTATTTAAATTTGAGAGTGAAGGCTTCTTGGCGAGCATTTGGTATAGATACAATCAATGGCAAATGACGAAACAAATGCTTTATGGAAATCAGTCCAGAATTGGGACATAAGCATTTACTTCTCGAAGATTTAGTTAAAATTTGAAGAATCCTTTGTTATTTGTTTCTTATTTCAAGTAAGAATAGAACAACTATACAAGTCATTTAAAATCTTCCAGATACGCGGATGGTTGCTTGAAAAGTACAACTGTATTAGGAAGTTCATAATCTATACTGCATATGTTTAAAGTTTCAAGACGCCACGTTGTCTAGTATTTGATTGACAGCCATCAATAAAAAACGTTATCAGTGAATTTATAAAAATTGTTCATCACTATGTGATACTATAAATTCTTTCAAAGGCATTAACCCAACCAATATAAAAAGGAAAAATCATCAACAGCGAATATTATGCGAAGTTACTGCAACGTTTGAGCGAAGGAATCAAGCAAAAATGGCCGCATTTGGCTAAGAAGAAAGTGTTGTTTCATCAAGACAATGCACCAGTTCACACATTCGTTATTGCAATGCCCTAAACTAATGAATTAAAGTTTAAATTGTTACCTCATGCTCCTCATTCGCCAGATTTAGCCTCCTCGGATTATCTTCTGTTCCCAGACTTGAAAAATGGCTCGGTGATCAGATATTTTCCAACAATGTAGAGGTGATGTCGTCAGTTAATGGCTATTTTGAAGAGCTTGATTCTTATTATAAAAAAAATCGACCTTATTGATCATCGCTGGGAAAAGTGTATGGACCTAAAAGTTGATTACGTTGATAAATATATATTTTCCCCATAATTTTTGTGTTTTCTTGGTTGGGCCAGGTACTTTTGGGACCATCCTCGTAAACATATTTCCGGTGACTTTCGTCTAGTGCCACTAACACCAAACTGTCATTTTTATCAAAACTAAAAATTCTATTGGACTATTTAACAAATATAGATTCGATCGAGATCTTGTTTGTTTACGTTTTCATCATACGCATAATAGACTACTTTCTTGCTAGAAACCATCTTCCGTTTCTTGTACATCCCCACCGTTCCTAAATAAATACTAAACAAATATTTTTTTCTATCAACAGAGGAAACACTTGTAAGATGATATAAAGAAAAGTGCCATCTGTATTTCCAAGTAATGGAGGTGTAAGAAAACGCGCGCACAGATGTGAGATCATTCGTTACACCGAACCAGATGTTCCACAAGGCCTTGTTTTGCATTTAACATACATAAATATATTTCTTTAAAACAGTAAACCACCCGAACAAAGCTTATAAGGCGAAGAATAAACTGGACTTTTATTGCTAAACAATACTTATCCGTGAGAATATGTAATTACATTCTATTCAAAACTATAAGTTTTTTATCCAAAATGTTAATGTTTCCTATGGTTAGTTTAAACAAATTTGCATTAATATGTTTATGATACCACTAGATTTTTTGATGCGAACACTTTTTTAAATGTTGCTGGTTAACTTTTTCGTGTAGAGTCCAAAGTATGTATAGTTCTTCCGATATAAATTGCAGATTAAAAGGCAATCGAATCATTATAAATTGGACAGCTTTATACACTGTTAACGTGCTACAGCTGAATATTAAATTATACAACGTAAATAGACGAGTGAAATGTACCTACTTGTAAGGTGTTTGGTTTAAACAGGGTACCAGACGTTAACAGAGCCCCTCATTCGTCTATTAGAGCTTCGGTAGTCTTTTATCTGACGCAAATAATCTTGTAGTCATCGAACTAGCCTTGACGATTTGGTTATTGCCATACGTTTATTCAGTTTTTTGTGTTTAAAACCACATGCTGACAAAATTTGATGCAATGTTTCTGAACTGGTATAATTGTATTCTGGATAATTTGTTCTCTTTTGCTGTATTACTTCTAAAGTTGCAGCCCTGTTCTTCTTATATAAACTATAAATTGTCCTAAGTATAAAATCTTGAGTAGCTTTGTCAACTGATTTCTTACTATAATAATTCAGCAATTCTTATTACGATTGCATTATCAGATTGCTGAATATTTTTCGTTTTTAAACATTCAAATAACTTGCTGTGTTTGTATATCTAAATCTTTATTATTAAATTCGTACCTGTCTTTATTCTCACTACACACTTAATTCGCCCATGGTCTAAAGAACACCGTAGTTCTATCTATTTAAAGAAATTTATGAATTAAATAAATCTCACCTAGCCACGCCACTGCTTATCGTAGACTGTCTAGCAGAAATATTTGTGTACATACGCTTTCCAACAGCTTCGGCCAATAGAAATGCAATTATGTTTACGAGTCGATATTTTTATTAGTAAACAGAAGAGATGATGAGTGCACGTGGATTGACGGTTTGTTACATGTTTACCGGATTTTATACGGGGAGTAAACATTATTTTTCATTTCTTATATACTCATTTAAGTTCCCTTCAACGAAGGTCCGATGATTCCATGTTTTTTTGACACGCTCCAATATCTTGGGGAACCGAAACACCACTTGTGGTGTCGGATAAAATTATCAATTTATGAATATTTCTGGTTTCTGAAATAAGCTCCTCTAAAGACAAACAAAACTGCCATCGCCTTGCTTCGTCACCTTCTTCTTAAGTGTGAAAAAATTTGACTTTGTACGTATAAATACTGTGTGTTTTATAAATTGTCTGTAAATGTGTTCTACTCATATTTTTAATTAGGCTTCGACACAAATAGTCTTTGAATTGTTATATACATATATATATATATATATATATATATATATATATATATATATATATATATATATATATAAAAGTATACGAATAGTTTACTGATGATTTTTAGGTTTTGTATAGAATTATGTATGTTCATTCTAACTAAATAACTTTTTGCAGTATTTGCAACGTAAGAGACACATTACTGTATAAAAGAATAGGTTTTTCGAAAATTATGAGATACTTAGTTTTTTTTTTAATTAAAATTATTCTTCAACCAATCAGGATTTTAACTTTCACAAGAGTCGTTTCAGCTATACGGGGACACAGTATATAAACTTTCGGACATGTTTCGTGCATAAGCACATTTAAAAAACTAGAATCAATTAAAGAATGTCAACTTATAACTTACACGTGTAATTTTCCGGAAATTACTGAAACGTGACAACGCCGATAAAAAGCAACAATGGCCCAGTGAGTGGTATGTTGGATATACAGCGTGTACTGCAAGGCGCAGGCAGGCAGGATAAACATAAAAAAGACTTGGTGACCTCCGCAATAGTCAAGAAAGCAGCAATACACGAGAAGAACGCATAATAACGACGAACTGTTACTTCTTTTTCTTCTATACTATAGAGATGGAACACGATATAGGAAATGAGCGTTGTTTAGACACATTATCACGTAATTTTTTATATTTGTTATTGTAGGTAGGTAGAAATCAACATTCGTGGTCGACTCCCTTACGAAATGGTTCTAGAAAATCCTCGTTTATGGAAAAAATACGTTCCATTTGTTAATTAAGTAAGTACGGAGATACTTATTCACCATTCAACATAGATAAATAATTTTATTGTTTAAATTTTCGATTTCTTAGCAATAACCGGCTTTTAGTTTTTCAAAAACTTTTTTCTTTAGGTTGCCTCACAAGAAAAATGCAGTGAAATTAGACTAACGGGATATCAGTAGATTTGGGAGAGCTTATTATTGAGATTCATGCACTCATTCAGCTCACGTTCGTGAAGACTTGGAATAAATAATTTTCGAGTAACATCCATTCCAAAAAAAAAACATTGGGCGAAAGGAAAGGTTTTTTGTCAAGTTCTTGAGCTTCATAATTAAAAGCTTTGTGTTCCACATTTCCAAAAGCAAAATCTCTATCATTTAGTGATTTGATTTTTGTACGAGTGAAGGTGAAAATCTGACTACAAAAACTTTCAATATTCGTTGGCACTATTCTCGCACCTCATCTATTTCTCGTTCTATCGATGCACTGCAAATTTTTGCACTCATAACTATAGTGAGTTAACAGAAGACAAGAGTTGAATGTAAACACTTATTTGATACAAAGTCATTACAATGAAGGATCTTATTTGCTTGAACTACTTTTTCATGGCTTCTGAAATGCTTTGAAAAGGAAATGGAAGGCTCAGGCCGGTTGCCAGTTGGATATAAACAACCGTTTGATGCAATGTTTTCATGGAGAGGAACCGTTCTTGCTTGGGCTTCTGTTTCATGCCTCCTGAAGTACTTTGTGAAGACGAAACAGAAGATACGAGCCGGGTATCAGTTGGATATAAATACTTGTTAATGTCTCCACGGTGAAGAACCGATCTTGCTTGCACTACTGTTTCATGGCTTCTGAAGTACTTTAACAAGAATTAGAAGACACTGGCCGGTTGCCAGTTGGATATAAACAGCCGTTTGATACAATTTTTTCATGGGAGAAAACCGTTCTTGCTTGAACTTCTGTTTCATGGCTCCTTTATGCTTTGTGAAGTCGAAACAGTTACTGTCTTCACGGCGAAGAACGGTTCTTGCTCGCACTTCTCTTTCATGACTTTTGAAATGTTTTGAAAGGGAAATACTAGGCACAAGCCGATTACCATTAAACAATTGTTTAATACTATGATTTCATGGGGAAGAACCGTTCTTGCTTGAACTAGTGTTTCATGGCTCCTTAAATGCTTTTAAGAAGAAACAGAAGGCACGATCCGGGTACCAGTTGGATATAAATACTTGTTTGACACAACATCTTCACGGCATTCAGTTTCTTAGTACTCGCATTTCCCTTCAGAAATTGTAGAATTGACGGTCGCATCCTTTAAATACGTCCCTCTCATGTCATCAACAGTGGATTAAATCCTTAAGGCAAATGATGTATTCACTAAAAGTAGAAGAAAATTACTATAACAGACGATGATATGAATAGGGAAAATACGAGTAGAAAACTTTATATAGCAATCGATCAAATGCGGAATGGACCTTTATTATGAGAATATCTGGTTATTGTCGACATTAGAAATAGCCTATCCATCTCTAATACAAACGAACCGTATTTTATTTTTCTTCTTATTCCAAGTAACTAGGTATTCTATATATAGAAACTTGAAAACCACGTTTAGTGGTTGTTTTGATTATATACGGTCCGCTATGTAACCAACATTGCATATAATATGTTGTTCAAATAGTTTACGATATGTGAAACTATGAAAAAAGAATTTAAATAAATAATTTGATGAATGACAGAAGTACTGCCCAATACCGGTAAAGTTGATATAGCGGTAAATTTATTAGTAATAGGTAATAGTTTATATTTATATTTACTCAAATAACTTCTATGCGCACTAAAATAACTTAGGGTATGATACATTTTTTCGAAAATACCCGTATCCGTTTATATTTAATACTGTAACGTTTTTCGTTTATTATTTATTTACACTCTTTGTATTCGTGGGGAGAATTAATAAAGGTAATCTCTTACGTTCTTAATTTATTTACACACTATTTAATACACTTGTAATAATTCACTTATATATACATATCACTTAAATCATTTCTACGATTACTTTTATTAATACTACGTCTATTTATTTAAAACTAAACTAAATGCGTTTACATAAATCTTTTATATATCTAAATAAAATTCTAATAACTTCTAGAACAAAAAGAATCACAACTAATAAATAAATAGACTTTCCTAGAAGTTATTTAGAAGAAATACTGTAAATAAACCGCCCGCTATATTAAAAAGTTGTGAAAGGAAATACCAAACGCGCATACGCCATTTATAAAAACAGATAAAAGGCGTCGCACGAATTCATCTAATTTTAAAATTCCATTATAGCTGGACAGGTTGGGCCTAAGGACTAATTACGCGAGCTTGTTCGTAACAATACATTTCTTTTGGGTTATTTGTGATTTCAAGTTGTAAATTGGAATATTTCTAAACCTTATTGATCCAACTCGTCTATCTTAGTGTAGGGTAGCCTTTTGCGACAACTCGAGATCGACACGAGCTAGCGCCATGAATCATTCGATAAATTTTATTACTATGAATAGGCTTACCTACGGATATTTGAAATTTATCCTTGGACGATAAACTCGCACCCGGAAATGGGGTATAAAATTATGGCAGACATTATTACCTCTAGACTGGGGTCGACGACGTATTTTGTTACTATAACTTCGTCAACATTATTAAAAAACAAACTTCATTGTTTAGAATTCACCCTCGTTACTGCTTTATTAACTTGCGGTACCCCAATCCGCTTTAAACCGCAGAAAGGTGCTTTTCTTTTTGAGTTTCACGTTTAGTACGTTGTCCACCAGGACAAATATTGATTTTTCATATTCCATATTTCCATTAATCCAATGATGTACTCCCCTATAATTTCCAATCAAACTTTTTTGGGTCCGTACAGGAATTCTCAAGTGTTTATTTTCTTGAGGCCAATATCTTACGGCGGAGTATGTTTTTTTTTAAAATATCAATTTTCCACCTTAGAAACATGAAAAATGCATCCGTTTCATATTGTCTCCTGGGAAGTATTTTCTTAACCTAAGTCGCAATAGTCTTTTTTGTCCGTAGCATGAGAATGTCTCGTAAGTTGGAAATGAGTAATAGCGTTTATAATTTGGTTGGCACATCCCCAAGGCTAATATAGTTCGCATTTACTGTGTAGACGAGGGTCGATAATTTTTGAAACCAAAAAAAAAATAATAGTAGGACGAAACCCATTGCAAAAGGAGGAGAAGTAGATAACAATAAAAGGAAAAATAATTTACGGTTGATCTGCGGTCGGGAAGGGAAAGGAGGTGAGTTTTTAAGGGTAAAAAACGGTTTATCTGGATTTCTGGCAAAACTACAAGTGCTATGAAAAAAAAAAAACAAATAGTAAAGTTGTAGGTAATGAGAAAATCTACAACTATTGTATTCACACTTTTAAAAAAATCAAGTTTGACATAATATCGAAAAAGCACCCTAATTCTCCGGTCAAAATATCCGCTTTTTTTTAAACGTCGGTGAGATTTTTGTTCGTTGAAATCTCTACTTCCTAATTGTGTAAAAATAATACCGTCACCATGGTAAATTTTCTCAGAAAAGGCAAGAGATAGAACGAAAAAACTAGCATCAGAATGTAAAATTTTTAGTTTGTTTATTGAATTTTTCTGCTCTAATTACACACAAAATGTGAGATTTCATGTAACATTGATGAACATAAGTAATTAGACAGCTCAGTAGAAGTCCAGAAACTTCCACTAAGCTTGGCTTATTCCGATCGAGAGCGTGGCGAATAATCGAGAAACAACGCAGTTTCCATACAATGCAAAATAAATCGGCTACTCGACTAGAGATGGCGTTACTGTGCGCAACGTCCACTAGTTCGGCTACAAATACGTCTGCCTCTCGTCAAAAGATTGCGCTAGGCGCTACTATATATATTCAAATGTAATAATTTAACTCTCTTCACTCCTCGTATTTTTTCGGTATAATATTAGGTAATATCTTGTTTATTTCGATGGTGGTTTGAACCCCCTAAACCCTCCCACTGGCTACGACCGTGCTTATTGTATTATTTGTATAAATTGTGAACATGAAGTTTTGATACCTATCGAGTACGATTCTAATACGTAAAATAGGTATTTTTTTCAATATTTCAGATTAGCAGATAGATTTATGTAGTTCTTGAAGCCAAAAAAAATAATTTATGATGATATATCACGTAACACAGTATAATAAATATTTTCTTCTTTGCGGTCGATTTGTACATTTTTAATGAAGTTCATCAATTAATTTGATTAATGGCAACCCGTATTTACATGCTAATACAACGAGACCAATCTCATTAACCTAAACACGTCCTTGATAAAAATCAATCACACAAAAGACAATACCTGACGTTCAACATAATACGTGATAAGAAACTAGTACTCGATTTATATTAAAAATAAGAAATTAAAAAATATTTCCCGATATGTTGTATTCGGAAAATCATTTATATCAATCATGAATCGTTTCCAATATTAAAGTGTCAAATACTGCCAGAAATTAAATTTACAAGCGGACATTATTAAATTTATTACAAATTTACGTATATATTTAAAGTAATTAGTACATCGGGACAAGTCCGATATTTAAAATAAAATGTTTTATTATTTACAGTTCAAAATAAAGGTCATTTCTATCGATCTATTTACACAAATTGTTTGCCTAAATACTAATTATAAATAACAATTGTTAAAAATTCAGTTAAAAATTTGTACACGGGGGTTGCTACACTTTGGCAAATACAGGAATGAATGTCAAATAGCCTCTTAATGCGCGTTCCTAGATGATGGTAGTAGGGATTAGTACGGTCCTTCAAGCAGGTATACATGACTACTATTGTCACTTTATTTATGTATTTACCATATGTAATCAGAATATATTCTCATTTTAACTTCGTGCCTCTCGTACGTTTTCGACATTCACTCTTGTATTTTAGGGTTGCTAACTAACAAATTTAAAAAATCAGGATTTGAAAAAACAGGACGCTGCTTAAAAACTATTCAGGACGTCATAGGACACTACAAAAACTAGGACATGTCCTGGGAAAGCAGGACGGTTGGAAACCCTATTGTATTTGCCAAACTGTACTTCAGTTTTGAAATATAACAAAACTGATGTGAATATGTCAAATCCGACATTCGAAAAACGATAAAATCAATATAGCGGCGAGGCGGCGAGTTTTTGAAATGAGACTGGTGGCATTCAACGGCACTTTGCTTTCACCAAAAGTGAACCCTGGAATTCGCAGTTTATTAAGTAAGTCATACGTGACTTGGTACGACATTCGAAAAACGATAAAATCAATATAGCGGCGAGGCGGCGAGTTTTTGAAATGAGACTGGTGACATTCGACAGCACTCTACATCACACCAGAATTGATTGCTCTGCATGTCTTTGACCATCGTCCTTCTGCTCCTGTAATCCCAATCTCATAAAAAAAACTAGCACTCTATTCTACATCATCAAAGAGCATACACCATAACACGTGATTTTCCACTTTCCAATTCTGAAGCCTCTAAAATAAGCTCTTATAGAGCAGCACTATGCTTGAAAAATATATTGCCTTCTTTTTAGTGACACAACATTACAGCACAGTGATTGGAACTATTTCTCTGTTATTTGGGAACTATCTTTTTACATTTATTTTTGAATTTTTTGCCCTTTTCACATTGACTTTAAATGAACTATATGTTATTTACGAATATTTAAGGAAAATGCACACAAAACAACAATGAGAAAATTACTGAAATTGAAAAAAAAAAATTTCTTTAAAATAAAACTTACATACTTCATTCATTCCTATTTATGTTTTATTATCTGATTCTGATTATAAATAATTTCAAGAAACCGGTAAAAACAACTTCACCTATTATACTTTGGTATTAAATTACTCATGCACAACAAGGACGTGCCAAAATTCACGCAACTCTAAGTGTAACGTTCAATAAATTATCCATATCTACTGATATCAGTATTTCGTAATTTACATACCTGTAAATACTGAGTGTGAATTAACTGAAGGTCGTTGTGACAAAAAAGTAGACTGCGTGGCAAAATTGTTATACAATACAGAAAAACGATAAAATTGTTTATTGACAATAGTTAATCATTATAAGTGATAAGCCGTTTGATGTAATATGCCGAGGATAGTAACGAGAACAATATGGTTTTTTCAATAAAAAACTCAAAAAATTCTAAATCGTGAATATTTAGAGAAAAACGCTAGATATATTAAACAAAAAATGATTGTTTCAAACAAATCGTGTTGACAACAAGTCAGTTTCGTCAAAGAATTGTGCAATTAACTTCTCTAAACTTTCTACGTTTCTAGACCGATTTTTGTTTATTCTCAAAATATATTTCTCTTCCAGAATATCTCATTTGACTGATATTTCCTTCAATCACGTTTTCCAAGACCTTGTTCATATTTATTTGGCGTAACTTTGTTTTTTTTAGTACTTATGCGTCCATGATTAATGCACAGTGACTTAGGCCTGTCGCGGAAGCAACGAGCAGTGAGCAAAAGTGACTCACGAACTGTTAGAGCGCTGACTCGATCATGTTCGTCGTGCTAGGCAAATTACTTGACAACTTGACATTTTATTTGACAATTGGTTTGACAAATTTTTGAGATTGAATCCGAAAAGTTGATACATAGAAACACTAAAGGAACAGAAATCCGCATAGGAAAGAAAAAGCAAAACAGGAAGCCGAGAAACCCTTAGATGCTCGAGACTTTTCCTCGCAAACTACGATCGTGAAAGATCAAATAAACACTTCGTCATTTGCAGGAATAATCCACTTATTCTCACAGGATGTTACATAAAAGAACACCTTGAGTAAATAAAAATAATTAACTCCTGCGACTGCAGCTTTTATGGGGAAGATGATGAACGTCTGCTTGGGATATTGTTCTCTCCTACACTCTTATTATTCATACATTTTAAGCATTCTATCACCTTCTCTTCCTTCAATTATGACTATATCTTTCTCTTATAATTTCTTCCTCCAATTTATTTTCACATAGTTCTTCTTCACCATCATTTAATAATTTTTTAAACCACTGTGTTTATATACGAGTAGTATCTGGCCTGCCTTAGAGATGGCGGTAGTTACTTGAAACATACTACTGTATTAGAAAGTACACAATTTGTACAGCATATGTTTCAAGTTTGATGAAGCCACGTTGTAGTATTCGTTTGACAGCTATCAATAGTGAACATTTTCAGTGAATTTGTAAACATGGAAAAATTTTGTCATCGTTATATGATACGTACGACCTGCGAAGACCAGCATCGCAATGGTCGATCAAATGAGGTGACGCCTCCAGAAATGTTGAAGAGAATCCACAAAGCGGTACTGAATCGTCGATGGAATGTGCGCGATCTAACAGACATAGCAGTAGGCATTTAAAAAAATGCGGTACATCGCATATCAATTGAAAATTTGGCGAAAGGTGTGTTTCACAGAAATAAAACCGTTTCATAACTATGGATGAAACGTTGGACTATCACTTCACACCCGAAACAAAAGAACAATCAAAACAATGAATTGAAAAGGGAGAATCGGTTTTTTAGGAAACAAAGGCCGTTCCACCAGCAGACAAGGTCATGGCGTCGGTTTTTTTGGGTTGCGCGTGGGATAATTTTCATTGACTATCTTGAAAAACTATCAATGGCGAGTATTATGCGAAGTTATTGCAGCGTTTGAGCGAAGAAATCAAGCAAAAATGGCTAAGAAGAAAGTGTTGTTTGTTGTCAACATTGCAATAGCCAAAATTAATGATTTAAAATTAGAATTGCTACCCTATTTGCCAGATCTAGCCCCATCGAATTATTTTCTGTTCCAACACTTGAAAAAATGGCTCGTTTGTCAAAAATTTTCCAACAATGAAGAGGTGATGAAAAGTGTATGAAGCTGAAAGGAAATTATGATGGAAAATAAATTTATTTCTTTCAAAATTTTTGCTTTTTCTTTGTTGTGTCAGTTACTTTTGGGACCATCCTCGTATAGACATTTAGTATAATCCGTACCTCAAAATTTGGCGTGCTAGCGGATTGCCGTCTCTTTTTAATTAGTTGACTTGTCTTAAGCGCTTGTACTAATAAAAAAGTCGTTGGCGTTTTCACGTCTTTACTATAGAAATCTACCCATATAATGTACGCTTTTAGGTAACATGAAACTCGCGTACCCATTAAGAGGAACCACATGCGCCATATTTAGGTTATAATGTGGTACTGCTCAGCATCTTGATGGACATGATCTAGCATTTTATAGATAGTAAAACGAGGTAATCGACAATTTATATAGTAAAAGTTTGATAAATTGAGTTGTTTTCCAGTTTGTGACTTTCATATCGTTTTTAATTTAAATTTATTGTGAAAAAATTAAATTGAAAATTTAGTACAGGTGCTTATCAGTACTTAATAGGTCAAATTAAATGTACAACAATGTTTTGATAATTTACAACACAATTTTTATTAATTACAGTGGATATTATGATAAAAATAATAATAGGAATTATTTTTCTCACCTAATACCCAATGCAAAACAAAAATCAAAGTGGGACATCAACAAGATATAGATGTAAATACGGGAATGAGACAAGGAGAATCACTCAGTTCCTTTACATTTAATTTGATGATAAACGACAGTAGACTTGTTAAGAACGCAAAAATAAACTTTCCGAAAGAAAGAAGACCACGGCAACCACAAGAAAGACCATCTAAGCAATAGCAAGATTGCTGGACTTAACCTTGCTTGCTGCCAATGAACATGCAGTAGCCTACTTATATGTTAGAAAGACGAAGAAGACCTTTCACATTTTCGTACAAATAATAATTTCTAAAGAGAGACACGAGCAATGAATTGAAGTGAAGTTTTTCGTTAAATAAATTGTTAGAGAATCACGACTCTATCTGGTACATATTTTCGAATCGTATAAATGTTTTTTATAGGGTTTCAACTTTGCAAAAAGTAACCAAAATCAATGAAAATATGTGAGAATAGTATAAGATGACCATTCAGATGATTGCTAAAATTTTTACACATCACATGATCATAAAGAAATTTTGAAAGAATTCGATCTCAAAAACTGATTTCACCCAATGCCCATCCGTCAACAGATCTTAATATAGCATATCGTACTATCCTGATTTAGCACCATGTGTTTTTTTATGCTTCCAAAGATCTATACCTTAGAGACGTAGGAAATATATATTTCCTAAAAAGCTCCCTAACTTACTTTGAACAATGGAAAACCGATAAGACCTTCCATTGTAGGAACAAGTTTAAAATTGTTCTTTTTTTAGTTAATAAAATATTATGATATCTGTTCTTGTCAAATTTATCATAGTTCTAAGGATTTCTATACCATAAGATTTCATTCTTATAATTACTAATTTAAAATTATAACTAATCTCTATTTTATTAGAAAATTTCTCTTAACAGCTGTTTTTATATCATCAATGTTTAAAAAACTTGTATAATTTCCTGTAAGATGTCGATATAGACATTTATCAATCTTATTTTGTAGAGGTGACTCCAACTCAGTGGTAGAAACGTGACTTGAAAATAATTCGACAATGTACAACCCCTAATCCTATTAACTGCGCCATTTGTGAGAAAAATAAAAGTAATTTATCACAAATTACTTGAAAAATTGATTCAATCGCTTAGTTACTAGTTACTAAGTTGCTAAGTTAAAATTTTGATTTAATATAATTAAAATTGAAAAGATTCTTTATATGATAAATAAATAACGAATTCCACAAACATTGATTTACTAGAATTATCGAAGAATTGGGTATTTTCCACATATGGCAATAAAATAATTTTTATTTGTAAATAAATCATCATATTATTTCCATTTTGGATTCAAAACAGTTGTTCTACCTACACCTTCAAATTTAACCTCATTATAATACTGAATATAAAACCATTAATCATTATCAGTTCCTACAACAAGAACATAAAAAAGCACATACGTCATAAATAGGTAATCCGCTTTTTATATAAACCCTATATCTATTCATTTCTAAATTACCAATAAAGGGATATCTTAATTAACCAAAGATAACATTATTGTTACTTTTAGAAGATCCTAGTACGTATCTGTACTGTCCATGAACTGATCTGTTTTCTAATAACAATAATTAATTCGAGAGAATAATAAGCATTCATTTGATAAATAAACGACCTCTTTGTCATCAATTCCCATGGAAGCTTATATTTTCAAGACATAAAGTCTATTTAGTAAGCACAACAATTTTAAAAACAATTCATAGCAAAACAACAACAAATCTAGAAACATACAAATAAGAATGTATTGGTACTAACCGTGTTTTGCCAATAAAACCATAATAATATCCACATAAGCTAAATAAAGTTTAATTTAAATCACACACTACACAATTTATTGTTTACAACAATTCATCTTATTAGTTAAAAGTACTTTTTTGACGGAGCTGTACCCGGACGACTAACGTGCGGCAAACAATCGACACGCTCACGATAGGATGCGATAAAGAACTGAAATTTTCGCTCAAGTCGAACTCTAACAAGAAGGGAACAAATACAATACTGACTGTGGAGCTCACGGATAGGCAACCCAAATGATTAGTCCGGTCTTAAGCGACTGAACATAATACAGTGAGTATTTAAATGTTTCTTAGTTTAATTTGAAAAATTAGTCTCAGAAAAAAACTTATTGCTTATAAATTTTGAAATATATTAAGTGTAATATTGGTTGCCTACATAATTTTGATTATATAAAGTACAATACAAAGTCGTTTTAGGCTTAATATACAGTTGGAATATTTTTGAAGTTATACCTGGAGTATTTTCGTATGAAATAATATTTGTATGAATATAATGAATATGTAAACTTATATCTGCTTATCACTTCTAAATAGCGGTAAAAAAGTGCGATTTTTTCAAAAACATTTTATTTTTCTAGGTGTGTTAACACGTTGACTGCCAAGGCAATTTTCACAGTTTTATTTAATTACATATCATTAAAAATACAAATTTGAACACAAAGTTATCACTAGTATAGATATAGAAAATGTAGGTTTTTTTAAAAAAGTTTTATTTATTGGTTGATTTATGTAAAACTAATTTCCTCCAGGAGGTAAATTATAAGTTATTTTGTTGTTGACAGTCAACGTGTTGAGAACATTGTGTCATACTGGTTATATAGGTATAAGGGTTCAAAATTTGACAATTTCATCTTGCCGCCAAAATTTATTTGGTGTATGTCCCTTGTTGATCTACTTTCTAGAATTCTTTTTCCAGCGAGAACATATTTCTTTTTAAAGTTCCCATAATATGCTTCGACTTATTATAAGGTAATCCATCTGCAAGGCAAGAACTTTGTCTATTTCCAAAAATTCTCTTCTAAAGAAGAACTCATGCACTTTCCTTCGAAGTCTTTCGTAAATCAATTGTAGTTCGCGCTGTGTGTTATGTCGTCATGTGGCTGTGTCCTTTTGTAACCAATTTTAATGCCGTTCACCAATAGAATTCTATAAGTGGAAGCTGTCCCGAATAAGGAAGACAGAATGGTATCGATCTCTCTATCCTCCGACGTTCCAGCTCGGTTCTGCGCATTCTGAATCATGCGCAGTATAGTTAAAGTGTCTCGAACAAGATAGAACATTAATATTGCCGTTATATATATGGTTGGAGGTTAGTATAAAAATGTATCAATTAAATTCTTTTATATTTATAATGATGTATGTGATTAATCAAATATTATAATAGAAATTCACAAATGAGCCATGAGTAAATACTTTTTACAAAATTTTTTCAGTTCTATAACGTCTGGAACTGGACTACTATTGTCAACATTGCATCAAAACAACTCAAGTTACTGAGATCGTAGTCAGACATAGACAAACATCCAAGAACCGAATATTCTCTGTATTCGATAAAGTACGTGATAAAAAGGACCGTAAAAAGCAAAAAAAGTCCCATTACCTCGTCTCGTTCGGAACTCCGTTGCTGAATACGAAATTTTTGATTCATGTTTTTCTCACGTCAAAACGTCAATTCAGTCACAGTACCTAATAAACATTGTATTTATATGGAGTGAAACACGTGCACAACTTTGAAAAATAAAGTTAAAATTTATACTAGTAACCGTGAAAAATTCTTATATTTACTTTTCTTTTTATTCAATTTTTAATTATAAATTATATTTCGCTAGCTTCTAATTTTGTTGGGCGAGTTCGTTATTGATATATTCAATATGTTCGATGTAATGTAAAATTAAATCTTGTGCATATGCATGCATCTGGACTGTGTACTAATTATAGAAAATATGTTTACTGCGGACGCGTATAAAATATAGGTACATACATACGTAATGCATTTGTTTTATATTTCCCGTATTCCGCTTTCTCGGCCGGGTTTGATTTGTGGTCGGAAAGTTTTGACAGATTTCGATATTACGGTCGGGGTATTGGGAATGGCGGGATTTACATACAAGATTTGATATTGGTATAATTTATTATTTCCAGCAGTTTCAATTAATATTTATAAGTTTAATGTAGACAAAGCATTTTAAAATAGGTTTCAAGCACGTTTAAGGCAGTACTATAACCTACTAACATGAGGAAGTTTAAATGAACATTAATAATTGAAAATTCGTAACATTAGAATTTTGTGGTGAATAATGTTATGACTCGTTTGCATCAAATCTACCCTAACAGCTCGAATTATTTGTTTAAATAATCCAGATCATTTTATAATTACTGAAAAATACATATTTTGAGTGTTTTTGGATGATCTTGAATAAAAATAAGGAATCGGGGGCTCTCAATTGTTATTTATAAATTGTGTATGGAACATTTAAGTTCAAGGAAAAGTGGTAAAAGAAGTGCCTTCAAAATTGGAACAGTGACTATTTGGCGAGAAGCACAAAATTATCCTGAAAATTGTTATTTTTGTAGCGTGAATGTAAATGGTCAAACACTAAAAATTGAGTAAATTATAGTATCCAAGTACTAGTCCAGTGCAGCGCTTAACTGACTATTCAGTGCCTAAAATATATCTGAACCCTAAGAACAAAACACATTAGAGAAGAGCATTAAAACGAGGTTTTTAGGAACTCAATGATTAATTTTTTTAGTAAACTTTTTCTTATTAAATACATATCTTTATTTATTTTACACCTAAATAACTAAACTAATTTAATTATTGAATCTTACAGTTGATTATTCAAATAGCTGAATTATTAATTTAAGAATCCCGAAAATGATTATTTTATAAAAAAATTTACGGTTTCGTTCATAACCAACAAACAGGAATTAGATCAAAACGAAGTCAAATTAAAGTGGCTGCTGTTACCGTTTAGTGGGCGTGAATATTGTGAATAATTCATATGTAATTTACTGTTGGTGTGATTTCATTTTAATAGGTTCTTATTACTTTCTGAAGATTTTAAATAAAAAAACAATAGTGGAAATATTCATTGAGGATTATTTATTTTATCTACTACTTATTCCCAAAAAATATAAATAAATACGTTGTATACATCAATCCCGTTGTATGTATTCTTAGACATAATAAATATGAACGTAAACATAGAAAGGTTATACCTAGTACTAGAATTGAATGTTATGTTCTATTATTATTTATCATAAACAGGGAATAAAATGAAAATTACTGATTAGAAACAATTGATGGCTGAAGTGTTGGAAGATATCAATACGAACCGTTATGAATAGAATCTAATTTTATTTTTTGTTGTTTGTTTTCCAGTTATGAGCTTCCAGACATCCAAAACAATATGTGTTACGAAATTGTGACATCAATGCACAGCTGGAACATTTCAATGACACGGAAATATATTGATTACCTACTTGAAATCGAAATGACGCAACTTTAACATAAATAAATTTTCAGTCTAAATAAATGTATAGTACAAATAAATAAAAATAATACACATCGATAATTAACCTCAAATTTATAAACTTAGGTTAAATAAACCCCTACCCTTACAAGGAAGTAACTGATGATTATTGTTTACCAAGAGAAAATATCTTTTGCCCTTATTTTTGAGATTCATGTCACCTACATGTCATTTATTTAGATTGCGTTTTATTTAATGGCTAGAATTTTACATTTAAAATGTATTTCTTAAGGCTGAAACAAAATTTTAAAATCTTCTTTTTAGTGGTAATACAATTAAATTCAAACTTTTCACTTTATTTTGAAAACAATATTTCTCTATAGGCAACACATTTTACAAATATCTCTCAAGCTTCAATCACGAAATATGTTATTTGCTATATCAAGAAGCCTTTTGTAGGGGCAAAGCAAATACTTTGTTGTTGAGAAGTTGTAAAATTATATATTAGGTAGTTCAATTTCCATTTAAATTTATACGTTATTTCTGGAAATTATATAGTATTCACAACACGAATCCAAGAATAATAACTACGATTAAATTTTCGATGATTTTGTTGTTTCACGATAACAAATCTGATTTGAAACGTTCCTTTCTGAAATTCCGATAGAAAATAACTATTTTTAAAAGGGAGTATTTATAATTTGAAAATGCTTTGAGAATTGTGATGTTTAATTTTGAAAGTACTATAATTAACGGAAGCCGTCGTTGTTTCGTAAAATATTTCATTTACATCTGTCAACAAACTCCTGCTTTCAAACCCCATTTCAGACGATTTTCTATCATTTTTTTTTAAATTTATAAATACGTTAATAATGTTATATTTATTTTAGGTTAGAAACTACAATTATCGATATACAAAACATGTTATTTCGTTCTTAATGATCCACGTTTTGAACATTTAGTTTATTAGATAAAAAAATATGAAACTGAAATTTTCGGCAATTATGACATGCCCACGGCAACCAATAATTATATTTTTTTAAGATTTGGAAAGTTTTTAATATCATACCGTCCTCAATCCTACTGTGAACTATGAAACCATAGATAAATAATGATTAGTTGCAATATTATGATTCATCTGGGATTTATGAGCGTTCTCTACGTGCTCTTTCGATAATCAACGATATAATTTCGGCGGTTTGAAGCAGTGTAATTTAATTGGAAAAGTTCACTGCATTTAGTCCAAACAATATAATACTTGGTAGGTTAGGTGCCGCGACTTCCTGATCAATCTATTACTTTGAATTGAACAATATATTTATGATATAGTATAGGTGAAGTGTTTTTCAAATGAAGAAATACCAAAAATTACCTAAACGTAAAAATGAGTCAACTTCCGAAAGATGCAGCACTATGACCAAAACATGATTATTAATTTGACGATGAACAGATTCAGGACGAAAGTTCAATTGTGATTGTTTGTTAATGCTCTAGATGTGATCATATCCTCCCATCTATCGATATCTTTCAACTACCCATGATTGATTGATTAATTTCCAGTATATTGGCAAAGTACCTCTGAATGCGCCAGTCTTCTACAGGAAACAATTTTAGGCTTTATTTAAAATTGCATAAGGGCACATAAGTGCAAGATATTGAAGTATAACTTAATTTAGTGAACTCTTTCTCAACATGGTCAAGTTACTGGAAGTGTTGAATCAATTTGAGCTGTTTAAGGATATTTTTAAAAATAGATTATTTTCTTTGAAGACAATAAAAGTAGTACTTGATGAATAACATTCTTTTCTTGCGTGGAGACCATTCATTTCAACAGCACACCGTTTTAGCACCTCCACAAGGTAATTTTTTTGGTTAGTTTAGGTTAGAATCAAACAATTGGAGATTAAAATATGATTGAAATTCCATATAAATAAATAGTAAATGATCCTTTTGCATATTTTTTTATCTAAATTATATGGGTACCAAATACAACTTAGATTTTCTCTTTGGTAGTGGTATAATTAACGTTCAGGACACGGGAAAGTGAAGTAATTAAGATAAGTAATTAACTGTTTGAAATTAACGACCTCTTCTGGCTGTAACTACCGCAAAAAAACGGACATTTTAGTGAAACGTGTACTGCTTAATTACCAAAACAATATAACAGTTGTATGCTGCAAACAAACATCATCGTTGAATGGATTTTTTCTCCATAATTAATGTTGAAAGTTTACTTTACAAATAAGGATTTCAAAACTTTTTTTGAATTCTGCTTCTAACACAATTTTTAGGCCAGGAACCAGCAGTAGAAAACGTCGATTTTTATGAAAATTGGGATTTAAGCCCTACTTACCCCCTTATTCAATATTTACTCTGTGTCGAAGGGTGCTTTTTATTTTGTATCGTAAAAAATTTAGAAACCTTCGATTTTAGCATGTATTTCAGTAAAATACAGTTTAAATGAATTATTCGCAGATCTGTTGATATTCTCTAACAAGTTTATAATTAATCGGACTCATGCAACCCCTCCAAATCATCCCCTAATAATATGAAAAGTTAAAAAATAATCTCGACGATTCGTTTATAATTAAAAATTATGCAAAAGTGTATTTATATTGAATTGAGAATATTTCGGCAGTATTTTTAAAAAGTGTTGCTTTTTAAATATTTCAACCCTTATAAATCCCACCTTCAATGACCAAAAATTTCAAAATTGCAGTTTACATTTTCCACGTTTCTCTTTTTCCAATGCTCTGAAATTTAAAAAAAAAGCAGTTGTCTTTTCGACAATAACTCGCTCAATTTTCAAGCTAGAAACTTTTCTAAAAGAACATTCTGTAGGGGATTTCAAGTACTTCAATTTCAAACAGTTAAAACTTTTTTCAATACCCGATTTCGAAAAGAGTGTAGCTCAAAGGGGTTACATAAGCCACATTTTGTACGCGAATGCAAACTTTGGACTAATATATCTCCTACAATTTTTATGATACATAGGTCAAAAGTTTTGGCTAGAAAAACCTTGCAAATAATATTGGAAACATTTTCTCGTAACATGAATAATTTTTAGTTTATTTAAGAAATTTTTTTTTCAAAATTACGGAAATGCAGTGTTCAATTTAATCAATTATTTTTTCTAAAATAAGCATTCAAAACAGGTCAAATTATATGGATCATATCAATGATAGATAAATAAAATTAATTGTAATTGGATTACGATTAATTTCAATTAGAGAGGTAATAGCGAGGGTACAATTATTATATTTTTTTAAAAAAAAGGATAAAGAAGAAACGTTATTTTTGTTATAAATCAGTCAACTCTTATGCAAAAGACTTTTAACGGTGCTCATTTTAAGGGTTTTTATATGTGCTTTGAAAAAGATCTCTTTAGTTTTTTCCCTAAATTTCATTTGTTATTTGAAGTTAAAGGTTTTTATTTTCGGGGTTCCCCAAAAATAACCTTCCTTCAACGAGCGATAATTCAGTTATTATTGAATTTACAGAGGTCCTTGAAAAACGAATATCTTTGTTTTTTTATTATCTACATTTTTGTTCTTGATGATTTTACTGATAAAATGAAAACTTTTCAAGTTATTCATGATTTTTTCAATGAAAAATGAGCAGTTGCAATCGTTAATAACTCTAAAAGTACCAGCTTTAGAAAAAAACTTTATAGAGTAAAAGCTGCTTAGAATTAGTCAATCTATCGACCTATGAGACTATTTATAAATAATTTTTTATCTCCAAGAAGGGGTGGCTTACACCCCCGGGGCAAAAGCACCCTTCGGCACAGGATATATTTTAAAGAAGGTTATAAATACTACCTCCATACCAATTTTCAAGAAAATTGACTTTGATAATCAAAATTCCACGGGAAATCTGTTGGTACCTGGCCTATTGGAAATTCGTCAAATTTTATTTTTCGCTTCAATTCGACTCTCGCATCAACTATGGTGGTTACAAGCGACAATGTTCAATTTTATAAAATTTTGAATACATCATTATCTAACTATTGATTCATATAACAATTTGAGAACGTGTAGTACAGTCAAGTACTCAAAATATGACAGAATTAAATGCATTCAATAGTTGTGTTAGCGGAACATAGCAAGCAGAGAGCGATTTGTATCACGTGATCATGGGTTATACAGATCGATTGTAGCAACTGCCGGGCACTAAACGAATAACGAGGAAAAGAACTTAACCTAAAATATTTGAAGTCGATAGGTCAGAACAGTAGCTAGTGGATTATGAAACATTCTCCAAGAAGCTTTTTTTGAAAATTTTCGTATATTTAGAGTTTTAGAAATAATCATAAAAAATGAATATCTTTATTATCTTCATTTTCATCTTTTTTATGTACTAAAAAATATTATTCCAGACATCATACCAAATCTAATCTTTCTACCAATTTCAATGAACTTTATCTCACTATCTAAATCTAATGAGCGATTCTGTATTTAGGGTCAAATAGAAGCTAAATTAAAATTAATCTCGTCAAAATACGAACGTCTAGCACCTTTATTTAGTATCCTTGTAACTACTAATCTCATGGAATTTCTCTCGGAAATCCCAAAATTTCACAGCCGCGCGGTTTTATAGCGGAAAATAATTTTAACTCTTACACATTCCGTAATTTAGGTCCTGAATTACGATAAGTAATTTAGGATCCCTGTTAAATTGTTAACTTCAATGGATTGTAATAGTTTTCTAGCTACCTACGGGATATACCTTTCGAGATATTGAGGTGATATAATGCATACAGTGTGTACGTAAAGTATGGATTGTATAATAAATCAAAAATGCCAAACCTACTTGGAGTCATAAGTTTTTTTTCTGCGGCTTCATCGTGCAATGTAATTTAATATAAAAAAAGTATGTTTTAATGGGTTTAAAATGATTATTTTCTAATTTACAGAACTATATCGTCTTTTGTACTACTGTAGTGTGGCCAGTGAAGCTTTTCACCTCCGAATTTTTTGAAACAGTACAAATTTACTTGAAATTTAGCACATAGTTAGAGAAACGATCAATGATCATTAGACATAGTGCCGATTGTCGCTTCCATCCCGGTGGGGGGGGTGAAAAATTATTTTTAAAAAATAAGAGAAATCGATAGAGAATCAAATTCTGAATATAAAATATCTGAAGAACTTTTCCGAGAAATCAATAGTTTTTTAGTTATTCACAATTCAAAACTGAGGTAAAAAAAAGCACGTTTTCAAAGTATTTTTCGCGAATAACTCAAAAACTACGCTTTTTATTAAAAAAAGTATGAAAAACAAATTATAAAATAAGAAAAAACGAAGAAAATCATTTTCTATAAAATGTTCTACGTCCAATAGAAAGCAATAAGTGAAAGAAGACTTATTTTGGGGAGAATACTCGAATCGATGTGTTGAACTTCAAATAACGGAAAGGAGATTAATTTTACGTACATAATGCTTATAAAGTTTTTTGTGGTACTCAAAAAGGCCTTTAAAATGAGTACTGAAAAAAGTGAATTGGACCAAAATTGAAGAAATTATAGTAACAAATAAATTGGTTGCTGTGCACTTACAGCTGTACCATTTCCACCAGAATTAAAATTAAACGTACACCTTCTACAATTAGTTTTATTTCAGTATTATCCATATGATCCTAAAGTTAGACCGGTTTAGAATACTTATTTTTTAAAATATGTACAGTAAAAGTTGAAAACGTATTTGTAATTTTTTAAAAAAAAATTGCCATAATTGCATAATAACTCTGAAACTATGAAAGATACGTAAAAAATTGTAGAGAACAAAAATGTAACTTTTTTTTCAACGAATATTTTGTTTTTTACTTCTGTAACTTGGTAAATGAAGGAGATATTTCCGTTTAAAGTATACACTTTAATGGAAAGTTGACCTGTCTCCAGCCTTTCAACTCTTTCCCTTTAAAAAATAAAGGGCTTGAAAGATTTTTCATTTACATGAGTTTATAGCTCCTGAAATTTCTTTTAAAATGCTTTTTTAGATACTATAGCTTTAAAATTCATCGAGTTTTATTTATTTATAAATAGTGATGCTGAAAATAAATTTTTAATGTTAAATTATTGCATGCAATTTAATCATTGAATAACGGACAAAGTAATTTTTTAATACTTTTTTATTTCAAAGGTTGTTTTTAAGGGTTAAAAGTTATTTTGCAAATGTTTATTTCAAATAACAAGCACCGTTGAAGCATTCCAATCTTTCAAAAAGGCTTTTTTTATTTTTCTCAATACAGGCGTGGTTTTTAGGGTTCGAAAGGAAAAATTCTTTTATTACCATCAAAATCGCTTTATTTTAAATAATTTCACGATTTAATTATATCAAATCTTCAAAAAGTAATTTTTTGTCATTATTTTTTGCATAGGGGTTGTTTCTAATGGTTACATAAGAGGTTGTAAACTTCAAATATACAATAAAATACTATTTAATATTTGTGCTTGAACTATATTTTTACTAGAAAAATGATTAAAACCTAATTTTTCTCACTTAGGGATAGTTTTTACCCCTAAAAAATAAAAAGCGTCAATAGGTCTTGTATCACTTTTGATATTGAGCCTAAGACCTAACTTTTTCTAAATTTTATGCAAATCTATTCAGTTTCAAAGAATTCGGAGGTTACACCTGATTTTCAGCTTCATTCAATGTACTAATTGTACGTTTCTATAATGAATAGTACCTTGGAGTGCGATAAATATGAAATTTCTGTATTGTTAACACATTATTGGAAACAAAAGTTCGGAGTAGACGTGGCAGCAGAGAAAATATGTGAAATTGAAGGAGAAGAAGTTAATGAGCGGCACAACGATGGTTTAATCGTAATAGTAGTGAAGATTTGACGTTTGAAAATCATTCATGTTCGGGTCATCTTGTGTGGGCAAAATTTCAATTCAAAGGAAGTGTTGAAAATGCAGTTCGACAATTTTTTGTATCTAAGCTCAAAGAATGGTTTTACCAACCATTTAGTTTGCTAAATGTTGGGTTAAATCTACAGATTACGATCCTATACATTGAATATTTAGGTTATCTTTTTATATGATTATTAAATAAAGAAAGTGAACATTGGAAACCGACATTTATGAGACACCCTTTATATAAGTACAAGGATGTTATGAAAAAGCTAAAATCAATGTGAAGGAAATGTGCGGATTGCAATCCTAGTCCTAATATCTAATTAAACCTTTTCGGTAGACAACCATTCAAACGTCTTCTTTACCTCCTCGAAATTTTCCATTTACAACGATGTTCTGTCCTATATCTACTCTAAACTCTCAAATAGCAGATCATTATAAACTAAATCCTTCCAATTCCATTAAACCCTAAGCATACAGGCTTCGCAGTTGTTTGTGAAGGTTTCCAGGTTTTAATCACGATCTTTTTGGATCGATTTCGTTTCTTTTTAATAATGATTCATAAATAACCACTCAGCCCATTACATTTCTAAATGTTAATTAATGTCCATATATGTAAAACTTGTATATGGACAGTTTTTATAAATAGAAGCTGTTCCGATTAAGGAAGACAGAATACTAACGCTTTCTCTATCCTCCGAAGTTTCAGCTCGGTTCTGCGCATTCTCAAGCATGCGCAGTATAGATAATGTGTCTCGAACGAGAGAGAAAATGAATACTGTGGGCGTAGGGATGTTTTTTCCCATACCAACTGTCCGTATAGGAATATTATATATATGTTCATGCCAAACCTAGGTATTGACTTGGATGGACATGGATTGAAATTTCGGGAACGAAGTCGAACAAACCAATTCTGACACTGACGTTCGCTCTTGAATGAGTTACTGTACAAATATTTCTCATTTTATGTTAAAATTGATTTAATCAAACTATTCTATTGTAGTGTAAATTTTCTGTCTGGAGACACCTTGTACGATACATAACCGTATTTTGGGAAGTGATTTCCCGAGGGTGCGATCCTAATATCCAGTCTATAAAGTAAAAGCTAAGGTATGATGTCGCGTTTATTCTCTCATACGCATTTCGTTGACGCTCACCCTTTAGACCATTGTTTCTCTACTCTCTTTGTAATGTGCGGAAGGTTCTCTTCACATAAATTTTCCCGCTATATTTCATTGGTGATAACAAGTGTTCCACGCACACATATACAAAACGGGAATGAATTTACGGCACAGCTGGTGTTGTTATCTACTTTATTGAGTATAGTATATTTGCTGATAACGAAGACTTCAGGGACACTCTCTTATATATCAAATATTATTTTTAGTTGGTGAAGAAACTTTCCGTCATAGTAACTTATGGCATATGGCACACCTGATTATTATACCAATAGAGTGGGAATGTGATTTAAAACACATATAGAGTGAGTTTTATGCATGGAACGCATCAATTATCTGGGAAACGACTTCTACGATTTTTATAAATTTCTGTGCGCAATCGTCTTGTGATGTGGCTGGTATTATGGTGGTGTCTTCATTGTTGTCAGATGAGATTTGTTATTTCAAATAGATCACCTAAATGCCATAATTTCGGAAGTTAGAGCTACATTTACAGTATCTCCAACAATTACAATAAATATTGTACGAGGATGTATTGATATCTAGTTTGCCTAGACCACTTCCATGCATAAACAAAATATTGCGTTACCATAGCAACGAACAATAACTTATTAGAAGTGTCAGTGTAAAGTTTGACGTCAAAAAAGTAAACCTGTATTTAAAAGGGTTAAGAGGTGAGCAGATTTACGAAGATATGCTTAATACCCTTGGTGATCAATGTCCTTCGTATGCGACCGTGTAAAGTTGGACAGCAAACTTGAAAAGAGGTAAATTTTCCATTAAAGATGATGACCGATCGGTTTTTCGGGATATTGGGTGTGGGATTCATGCATCCTACGAGGATTGTTACGTGATCAGCATCTACATTTATACCGATTTACGTTTCCCAATGATACAAAAAGTGGCCTCATCGCAAAACATAACATTACTTAAAAATTTTGGATCGTTTTGATTGTAACATTTTTCCATCATTAGGTTTGCAAACCTCTATCAAGATCGTCATCTGACAACTCTTAAACCAACGTTACTATGTAGGGATGGAATTTATTATCACGTGAAATTTTCGTTACGGATGTTTGCGGAATATCAAGTTCCCTGGATATTTGTCTAGTACTCAAGTGTGGATCGTCTTTTAACGGGATTTGTTTTCTGTTGATGCAGTTTTTCTGCATCCTGATGATGTTGTGTGTCTTGAGAAATTATGAAGGCTTAGGGTACTTCGAAATGTATGATGTTTTTAAAGAGAAATATCCAGATTTAGTAAACCAAAATCGGTTTCTCTTACAACAAGAAAATGCTAATCCACATACTGCGAAAGTTATGCGGAATATGGTAGAGGAAATTCTTACGCAAGAAAAAATTCATCCAAAGAAAAGAAGAAATAGGGTTAAAACCATAGATTACGATAGGCTATACTTTGAATTGATAAGCAAGAGATATATTATACTATATATTAAGAACCTATCATGAAGATATCACAGAAAACTGAATCACGATAAATGAAATTAGTATTTGAATGACTTTGGGTTAAAAAAAGAGGTTTTGGGACGGTAAATAGGATGGCAGATGTAGTACTGGCATCTGAAAACAGCGTCACACCAATGCGCAGCGGCAGGGTGCAGTACCCAATTGTACGCGACATATAGGGTTACAGTATTGACACTTTTTCAAAGTTTATCAAGTATTTCGATTGATTCAATACCTGTCCAGGTACAAAAAACTCCTTATGGAACACCAAGAGGCTGTCAAAGAAGTAGATGAACATTTTTCTCACTTTCAACTTGATCTTGAAGACTTTTTATGGTAATATTTGTTTTTATAAAGCAATAGATGTCTATATATACATATATATGTTTCTAAATCGTTTTGATTGTAGGTCTCTTCCGATTTAAAACTAGTTTTTTTCATAGATAGGTGAGAATTTGACGTTTGGTCGGTCTTCAACAAAGTATAACTAGACACTGGCAATTTGCTTATTTATATTAATCAATACATCACCTATATCATGATTAGAAGAATAAAATCAAAATAGAAATCTGTTTTAATATAATTTTTTAATAATTTGGGTATTGTGTTTGTGTATTGTGTAAGTAAGTGGTTTATTGATTAATATAAAGTCGAAGAAAACTTAAAATCAAGATGATTTAGAAACATCTCTTTTAAAATGTGACAATAACCCGTTCAATAACCGTTGTATAAAAATATTTAATATGTTGAAAGCAAATTGGCAACGTCACAAGCGCAAAATTAAATAGAAAATAACGTCAAAGTATAGTTATTGGTTGTATATACTTAGTAAATTTCAGGAGGAAATATATTAAATGAATAATTATTATTAGAGTACTGTCAAACTATTCAAAAAGTTCGAAAAATTGTCCAAGTACTTAGTTCAAAAGTACCATACTGATTTTTGGTTGTTAGACACCAATTCCTCTGTTACAAATTGAATATCTAAAAGTATAGTGATTCTCGTTAAAACTTTCTTTTGCTAATAAGTTGTTATGTAAGAATAGTACGTGTTCTTTTTGTTGTGTGAATTAGTTTTATTAGAAATGTGGCACATTTTCACATGATTCAAACTTTTAATAAAAAACAATTTGTCATGTGAGAAACAGAAGAAAACTGCATATCAATAAGTCACAAACTTTTCGAAACTAAGTGACTGTTCACACACACACACGTGCGCGTGAGGAATCCCGTCCCTCTAAGCATCCACCCTCGGATAAATCCACGCATGGGTAGTGACTGTTGTAACTGTCATTTCAAATATATACCTGATTTTCTAGGAAAAATATACTACAAAATGTTGTCGTATCTCTCTGTTTAGAAGGAAAAACAAAAATTTAAGATTTATTACGTGTTTTGATATACATATGAATTTTCTAGCATTTTTAATATAGTTTTTATTTATATTCAAACTCCGGGCACTTTCTCATTGATTTTCAACTAACTGCAAACATTTGTAAGATCCCCATTGTTAAAAACTTCCAAACAATTGCTCAAATTTTTAAGAAATATACAAAATGGAAACATATTTTTGTTCTTTGATTTTTGGTAAAATAACACGTTCTAAACTGTCATTGCTGTTTTTTTATTTATTATTACGAAAACATTTTATTACATTAATTGAAAAATTAACAACTGTAGCACACTTTTAACCCACCTTCTTTTTTATCATCATTAAAAACAATCATAATATCAACAATCATAGATCTATCTAAACTTTTTATTTATTATTTATTTATATTTTATGGAAAAACATCAAAATCTTTCCACGAAATTACATTATTAATTCCAACTCTAGTATCTTTTACATCACAATCGCAGTGCTCAATGGGGGGGAGTGAAGCTAATTACCTGACTCATATGTGAAATAAAAATAAGGCACTACAGGGGGTTTCTCTCTTTAATAAACGTACTCTTAGGTGATAGTTTATATAGATAAATGGTATTTCGTCTTTAACACTTTTATCTGTAACTTTGTGGTTACTAATATAACCATGAAATATATTTTAGGCTTTGACTTTGGAAGCTATGAATCATGCACGGAACAAGAAAACATTTTAAGGTATCAGAAAATTTTGATAAAGACCGAAATCACGTCAAGATTATTATCTATTAAAAACTAATTTCAATTAAAAGAGATTTGAATTAAAGACGATTTATCAGCAAAAAGATTTAACAAATTTACAAATTTCAAAATATTTAAAATAGAAAATTTTTTATATGTATAAAATTAATGTATTATCTCAGTTACTTACTTTCTTAGTAAAATATTTTCTACCCTTGCAGATGTAAGTCGTGTGTGGAGTTGAGCTACAATCTCTAAGCTATGCTCCATTCTTTTCTATCCATTACTCTCCAACTTATCTTATTCTATTCAATGTTGTTCTATTGCTACTACTTCAAATGTATCATTTCCAATCCTATTCAATCTCCTTTTTCCTCCTATCATCCTTACATGTCTTATCTCCTTGCTCGGTACTTTATTTCTTTGATTTTTTTTGTGATCCATGTTTCTGCCCGAAATTAAGTAGATATATGACTGACTACTCTTTTAAAAATTTGTGTTTTTATTTCTTTTAGTATCGTTTACTTTGTCGGGGAGTTATTTTTGATACTTCCAAAGAATCTTTCTCCTTTATTTGATCCTCAACTCCAACTTCCGTTATTTTTGATGTAGGTATTTAAATGTATCCACTTATTGGTAATTCCAATTGGTTAATAGATATTATGTTCACCTGAACCATAATCGGCTTCCAAAATAATATTGTATATATTTTTTTATATTTTTAAATATCTTCATTTTTCAACGTAATCTCCTTTTAGCTCCATACACTTTTCCCAAAGAATGTTCAACAAGTTCGATACCCTTTTTACAATATAAAGAATCTGCAAGCTCCTTGAAATAGCTATAAACTGCCAACATCACCTCTACATTATTGGAAAATCTTTGATCACCGAGCCTGTTTTTCAAGTCTGGGAATAGAAAATAATCTGAGGGGGTTACATCTGGCGAATAGTGCATGAGGTGAGGTGCATGAGGTAGCCATTCAAACTTTAATTCATTAATTTTGGCCATTGCAATAACGGATGTGTGAGCTGGCGCATTCTCTTGATGAAACAACATTTTCTTCTCGGCCAAATATAGCCGTTTTTGCTTAATTTCTCCTCTCAAACGTTGCAATAAGTTCACATATTACTCGCCGTTGATAATTTTTCCTGTTTCAAGATAGTCATTAAAAATTATCCCACGCGCAACCCAAAAAAACTAATGCTGTGACCCTTTTTTGTTTGGGATGTGAAGTGATGGACCCACATTTTATGAATACTTATGAAACGACGCAAAAATTCGGCTACATTATTATTATTTATTTCTGTGAAAAATTGCCAAACACTCGATGAAAACATCTTCACAGCACTGTTCTTGTTCCATTGTGAGCAAACGCCGCATCCATCTTTAGCAAGCATCTAAAGCAAGCAGCTTTATTATGTCCAATTTTCAGTTAATATGCGATGTACCACCACACTTTTCGAAATTCCGACTATATCTGCTAGCTCGTGCAGTTTCTGTCTACGATCATTCTGTACCGCTTTGTGGATTTTTTTAACATTTCTTGAGTCGTCACCTCATTTGGTCGACCACTGCGATGCTGGTCTTCGTAGGTAGTACGGCCTCACTAAAACTCTGCTACCCAATATTTTACTGTTGATTAAGAAGGAGCAGTCTCACCTAGAATATAATCTGGTTTGGCTTTTATATTGGTTGGACTAATGCCTTTCAAATAACGATGACCAATTTTTTCTATGGTTACAAATTCACTGAAAACATTCACTATTGAATCACGCTACCAAACAAATACTAAACAATGTAGAGTCTCCAAACTTGAAACTGTGCACATTCTAATACAGTCATATTTTTTAAGCAACTACCGCCATTTCTAAGTCAGGCCAGGTACTTCGGGGACCATCTTCGTATATATGTGATTCTATAGTTTCTTCTACCTTACTGCCAAACTCCTATATCTTTGGTTTCTATTTATCTACGTGTTTTATAGCTTTTTGTCGAACATTATTAAGTATCGTGATGCAGGGCCTCCGCTACCATATGTATAAAGTGTGCAATGCATATGGGCACCATCCTTTAGAGGGGTCAATAACCCGGGGCCCAAAAAAAAGTTACAATAAAATTTGCAAAAAAACCAAAATTAATTTCAAAATAAAAGTTGAGAGATTAAATAGGATTAGGTATAAATGAACATGAATTTTTATTAGAATATCATCCAGTGACTGTCGATTCCTATGTTGCGGGAACATGTCAGGCGGTAGTTTTTTTATTTTTTCTGTTCAGGCATGAATACTGCCTGAAGCGCTGTAAAAGCGATGAGTTTTAAGCAGGTTAGTTTACTGGACCGTACAACAAGTGCATAAAAACAAGTAATTCTGTTAATTTTTTTTATATTTAAAGTTATTTTTATTATGTCAAGTGTTGTATAATATTTCGTTTACTACTTCTTTTTCTAAAAAATTTGTTATGGAAATATCTTTTTTAGATGACGCCATCTGAAAGTTGTTCGTTCTGTATTCATTTACATACCGAAAGTTGCGTTTTGAGTGTTCCATGTAGAGAAAGTGACAGTTCTGTACTGCAAAACACTTTCGGGACGCTCTGAAGTAGGCAACTTTGACTTCCTCAAATGTGACTCTAGCCACTTCAATGTTGACAGTGCACAGTTTCACTTCGATGATTTTGCATAACCTTAAATTTTTAATTTTCTGAAATTATTTGTTGTATCCGAAGTTTTATCTAAATTAATGAATAAGAATGAACGATGAAGAGTTACTCGAATCCACGCCACCTGATCTGATCGAAGAAAGCAATGCAGCCGTTCTTAATTCGTTGCCGGATAAATCTCGTGCAAGGTACTAAAACAGTACGAGTTCTTTAAGAAGTGGTGTCACCAGAAAAAATTATAAATAAAATGTTTATAATTCTCTATTATTTATTTTCTTTCCTCAATGTAATTGAAAAAGTTTTGAATCTTGTGCGTCGTCTACAAAATTTTGTGTACGCCGCGAGTGAAATACTATTTTGATGGAATCGTCTGCTGCTCGCCTCGCTTCGCTCGTTTCACAATTTTCAGACTCGTCTAACAAAGTAGCACTCTCAGTCCTTGGTATACAAATAACTATTTATTAATTGAAATTTCATGTTTGAAAATAATTGTTAAAAAAATATATTAGTTTTGGGTTAATTGCTAGTATTTATAAACAACGTTTTTGTACCCCATTAGTCAATTACATGCTTGAAAATGGGTTTAAACCAGAATTTATTTTGTTAATTTTATTCTGTTTGATCTACCTCCAGAAAAATAGATCATAAAAGATGATCCGAAATGCCTTACGGGGCTCCAAAATCATTTTTTGCACGCAGTCGCCAGTAGCCCTTACGGGGGCCCTGTTGTAACGAATCATATATCCTTTTACTTGTACCCAAATAGGCTCAGATTTAATTCACTAACTCTAATTCCGACCCTTATTTGGTAATGGCCACGATTAAAGAAAAAATAAAAAAAATAAATGGAAAAATAAAAAGATGGGAAAGTTATAGAATGAAAAGAAAAAGTACAAGGCGCAAGTAAAGACTATCTTAAATCTGGTTAATAATTGACAGGATAGTACTGAAACGATCCTTCGACAAGGTTCTATAACTTAAAATATAGTCCCACCCTTAAGGCAGTTTCGCACGGGCTAGAATACTACTCGTTCTGCACATATCTCACGACTACTTGATTTTCACGTCCTATAATATGCGATCTCCAGTTCATACGAATTAGTGTTTGAAAGGCGTCCCGACCAGAAACGAACCGCCTCTAACATCTAGTTGTTCATGATACGTTTTTTATTTATTTGTGTTTTTATAGTGTTTTAATCATGGCTACACAGTGCAAAAATTGTGTGTGAACTTTTATTTAATGAATTACAACGTTTGAACAATGTTAAAAAAATGAAACTCTTGGTGCCACTAATAATATATGACGAGAACTCTCTTTGGAAGATCAAAGTGGATACAGAACCTTTTTAGAATGGATCCAAGTCTATATTTCTCTGGCGTAGGAAATGTTATTAATTATTATTATATATGAATAAAATGTATTAATTTATCTAATTAATAAATAGAAACTTCACATTTGGTGGGTGTTTCACGACTAAACCGGTCGTGTTCACTCCAACTTGCCGGAGTAATCATGACCGATCTATTTTTGGCCGTTGACGACTCCCACTACAAAGACTACCAGTTCACACCAGGTAGTGATTACGACTAACTTTTCTAATAGTAGTATTCTCGCCCAGTTTACAACTCCGTGTGAACCCGCCTTTAGTCCATGCAGTTACATGAATTGCTACTCCTTTTATCTCAGCAGCAAAACATGAGGATATTAGGACCAGTGGGGGTTTTCAATCCGCGTTCTTACAACCCAAATTGACTCCAATTCAAACATTTGATTATCTAAAGAGAATACAAACATTACTTTTAAACAATTTTAATCATTTCTGATTCTTCTTAAAGAATGAAAAGCAGTCGGCATCGCACAACATCATTTTAACGGTAGTCCTTTTAGATATTTTGTCACTTTTTTCTTTAAAGTAGCACATTGTATAGTTTTCGCGTCAGAGTTCAATATATCAACACGCCCTTAGTAATTTCACCTGTATGTTTGCAACTAACTGAGGAGCAATATTTTAGAGTCAGTTATAAAATAAAATATAATTTGATAAAACTGAAAAACACGCTTTTAGCAATAATCAAAAAGTGAAAAATAATTCATGGCATAAAAATAAAATTACTGATGAAAACATTGATGTCACTATTATAAAAGCGTGGGGTGCTTGTAGGACTTTTTTAACTGTTAAATTTCGATATCACAGTTTTGAGCGATTCAGGTAAATGGGTAAATGGAGATTAAAGGAAAGGGAAGACCTATATACTAAGTAATTTTCGGTAATGGCAAAATAATTCGTACGACCCTGAATAGCTTTATCAGTTTAGTTATCCTAGAGGCACGTTCCGCATTTAAATTTCAGTCACCTACATTAGAGACCCATCACCGAGAAACACTACCGTCCATTTTACTATAGAGAGCCATTTCGAGCTCATTAAGAGAATGGAGAAAGAAAGGAATAAGGTCCTACTCGGTGAATAATTTTTAGTAATCGAAAAAATCATTCTGACAGTATTTGGTTTGGGAATCTGACTAGTTACAAAACAAAAGTTAAGTACTCATAACTACTGCAAAAAACATGTCATAGAATACACTCCACGCTTGTATAATAGTGACACTAATGTTCTAATTAGTAATTTTCTTCATGTAACAAAAATTATTACTTACTAATTAGTTTTTCAGTTTCATTTATTTTTTATATATTCTAATAGTTTTTATTGCCACGCCATCACAGCTGCTTTATTAAAATCATCTCTTAAAAATATTATTTTTTCTCGTATGTTTGCCATTCTGTGGTGGATGTATTATTAAAAAATTGGAAATATCTCCCTTGCGTGCTATCCATATTACAATATATTCCACGAATACTAAATGTCATGATAAATAAGCAGTTTGTGATACATGTGACGCCCTCTAGGTGCTTCAATAACAATTTTTATCAACTAATGGATTTGTTAATATCTTTAATGAATATTGTAAATATAATTGAACATTTTTTAATTAAATTTAGTATTGTTACGAGTAGAAGATAATTTCACAAAAACTTTAATGTTTTTAATTGAGATTAAAACAATTATTCAAGGTTTTATTGATGAAATGATGACTTACAACACCGTATACTGCTTTACTATATAACCATTCATTAATATTTTTAGCGTACTCACCTAGAAACTACCACCGGCACTTTAACGGCACAAAAAACAACTATCAACATATACTTTTAAGTGTTGAATGAAAATTTAGCCGTTTTTAACCTAAAACCGAAGCAGTTCTTGTGCCAAATACAAAAATCAATGAGTACATCGTACAATATATCTATCCGGCGATATTCTTTTAACACTTTTCATCATGTTTTCACTTACAAAAAACCGACACAAGTTTAAAAATTAATTTGAAATATTTCAGAAACACGCCTCCAATTCGCGATCGCGTCAGTAACATTTTCTATTTTGATGAAATTAGAAAAATTAAGGCTCAAACTTTGATATGATGGACAGAAAAATTTTTACCATTTTTTTTATTCTGCTTATCGGTAAAACATAACTTATTGTTTTTTAACTATTGGTTGGGTTTTGTTTTGGCTGTAAAACTAAATGCGGCGATGCCAGATCTCGGAAATTTCATCCGTAGAAATAGTACGGCGGAAAAAGTTCGAAATTTGTTAGAAGTAAACGAATTTAAATGTTCAAGTATAATTCTAACAATCCTTTAGTTAGTTAATTAATTAAACAATTATCCACGTATATTTTTCGTCACTCAAATGAATTGATAATAAGACACAAGTTTGACATTCTATGAAATTATTTATCAAACATGCATTACATGGCAACAGAAACATTTACAAATATTGCAAAAAAACATAACATCAAAAATAGCAGAAAAATTGAGCTCGAAACTAGGGAAGATTATCATAACTGAATATTTTCAGTTCAAATAAAGAAAGATGTTCAAAAGGTGGCTTTCGAGATAAGGATGTGTGGGAATATTGAATGCAAAGATCTTTCTCTTTTAAGATATTGCACTTTTATAATATTTTCTAACTTGAACCACCTGCTAAACACATTATAACCTTGACCAAGAATATATTTTGGTATTATATAGTAGTAGTATCCTAAAACAAAGAAAAAAAAAGGTTTTGGAGCTACAGGTCTTTAAACCAAGTATAGGTTTATGTATAGAATTGAATAGAATAAAATTCAAAATGTATTAAGGTTAGGAAAAGGTAGTTTAGTTCTCTCCGAGCATTAACGTTGTATATAAGTTCAATAAAACAATTGAGAACGTATTTAGTTTTTTTCATAAATACACCGTTACCTTATCCATAATCCCAGCAACATACATGACTGGTTCACATTTCAATTAAACACTAAAATTAATAAAAAGAATTGAGTAGGGCTCCTCAGCCACTAATTAGCAACAAATTTTGGTTTATTTTTAGTTTATATTCTCTGATATTTATCTATAATTATTGATAGTGAAGCGTTGTCGATATTTTGTGTCCGAAATGGGCAACGAAATCGATTTTTTGACTACAAATAACGGCCTATTTTTGCTCATTTGGCATTGTGATATATACGAAGCTGTATTTATCGTATTTTATGTAGCAATATTCACGGGAACACCAAGTCGTACAGCTTTTCTAGCCACCGTACAAATTTAATGTAGCTGCCTGTGCCTTTTTTCGCTTTCGTTTTTTCTCAAATTAAAAATATCGTTCAAAGGATATCAAATCAATGATAAAGAGTTTGTTCAAGCTAATGCGTCAAATACCACAAAGACATTTGTAAAAACCGACTTGGAAGAATGTTTCAGGAACTGGAACAACCATTCGGAAGATGGTATTCCTTCGAATGGGAAATGGGAATACTTTGAAATATATCCCCTACTGGATGAAAAAAATTTTTTTATGTATACAATAAAGTTGAGGGGCTACCATTCTCAGCAATATATATTTGAATCCATAGATGAATTAAGAATTTGGGCTATAGTGGGGCAGGTACTATTCCGTTTCGAATAAATGGAAGTTGAAAACTGAATACAAATTGTGTAATCATTTCAAGAGTCATTTTTTCAGACCAGCCAAAGCTTTTAATTTTTGCGCGAATTTCTTTTAAAACAGAGAGACAGAAAAATGTTTCATTGCCAAAATTTGTAGACAAAAGCTTGTAAAAACTAAAAAACAAACATAAAACTAACTAAATAAAGATACAAATACAATAAAATTTCAAGCAGCATGCTCGGAATTAATTAATTATTATTTTAATAGAAGTCGTTTACAGAGTAGAAGGCACTTTCCAGTAAATATGCCCTCAAATTATTGCGAAATGCGGAAAAATATTATATCGATTTGATATTAATTGGCAAGTGATTATGTATGCAAAAATTACGATATACGTTCATAAGGCACAACCTACAGAGTCTTTCTTCTCTCATGGTTTTCAGTACCAAGTTTTGACTGTATGCAAATGCGCAAATATATGTTGGCATTATGGAACAGATCCACGACTCTCAATTTAATATACAGTCTTTTGATTTCAAAAATTGAATTTCCAGCTCTTCATTCTCATGTAACTATGGCATGGTAATGAAACTGTCGATTACTGGAGTGTTTTTGTCGTGAATCCGAAATTTCTATCCTCAATTCTGTCATTCGCATAATTAAGGTCAATTTATAAATTTCTACGCACACGTCCGCGTTAAACACAAATGCCCGCGTTCACGTTCCAACGTAAAATCGAACGTAACGCCAACGAACGTAGGCTTTCTAAATCCACCTTTGGACATATCCCAGCGCCAAATCTGCGTTAACTTGAACTCGAACGCGGGCGTTTGTGTTTATAAATCACACTTCGTAAATTGTTCTTCACGAATTGTTCATTTTAGAACCTTAAATCTATTTATATCTGCGCTTTACCAGCTATATCTTCTATTCCATCAGCTGATGTCTTTTTAACATCACTTATTATAGTAACTTGCCCACATAAATTAATTAACTGGGGATATATTAACTGAATTACGAAATCATTTTTTAGGTGACTTTTTATTTTTTCGTCACATAAATCGATTTGTAACATCAATAAAACCAACAAAACTGTTTTCTCTTTAGCCTGTTACAAAATACTGTATAAGAAATAATCTAGGACATTATTTGGTTGTTATCATCCGATTTACTGTTGGGTGCCAACAACAATATTTTCAAGAAAATTCTTTACAGAAGTTGCGTACCTAATATTCGTTTTGTGAAATTATAAATGAGAAATAGAATAATAATCGAATATAAATAAGGACCCCTATTAGTCTTCAATCTAATAGTAACATCGCAAATAAAAATGAGAGATTTAAGAAACCTTTCTGCCAACTATTGTTAATCACAGAGTAAGCCGGAGTATTGTGCTAAAGTAATCATGAGTACTTCAAAATCAGTACCTTTAAAAAGTACGGAAGAATGAAATAACTTGCCATGACTTGTTGGATATTAGACATTTTATTCTTTTAAATTTAGAGCAGCAGACTACAACCAAGGATTGGTTAGTTTTGTAACTTGAGTATTCGCTATGGGGCGCTCAAATTGTGTCGCAGGGCAGAGGACGATGTACAGAAATTATATCACATTGTTCCCCTACGCCGGTGTATATTAAAGTTTTGCAATGAATCAAAAGGAAAAGTTGATTGAATTGATGCGTGTTTATTCAGTTTTATATAATATCAGTTATAGCAAATATATAAAAAGTTAATAAATGCAAGAAATCTAGGAGGTTGGATCATCCTGTGAACTTTGACGAAAGTCGTTTATAAACCTTTCGTTATACAACTTTTTCGTTAAAACAAATTTCCCATAAGAACTCCTTTTTTGAGTTAGTCACTGTTTCTTCACTTTTCTTTCTTGTTATCTGATGAAGTAGTAATAATAAATCTCATCCGAATCCGACTCAGAAATATAATCCAAATATTTTGACAAGTGTGCTCATCACCCACAGGACGATGCTGTCATGTGCTGTGCTGTGCTTTCCGGACTGCGCCACACAGCTCAATATGCGCCTAAGCCTAACAATGCACGAATCATTCTTTCTGCCTCTAGATGCATAAGATGAGTACTTAAGGCATAAAGAAAAAAATATTTTCTGATTGTCGATAAATTTTAATAAGTCGCTAAACAAATTTGTACATTTTGGAATATCTTTTTACTAATGATAATTCCATTGTTAAATATTGAAAATTTAGCAAATGTACATTTTATATACCTTCTAATGACAATTTTCTCAAATATACATCAATAAATAAATTAAACAGATAAAAACAATGCGTTTTAGTATATAATAAATGTGATAAAATACGTCATTAGAATGAAAATGTATTCATCTAAATTAACAAACTTGTAGCGCTCTAAGTAATTATATTTCGATGTTTTCAAAACATGAAATCTTTATTGGCAATTCTAAATTGACGATTTAATAGAACGCATACTATAAATTTTTCAATTGCAATTTAAACTTTAATCAAAAACTGTTGATAGATACATTTAAATTGATATATTGATAAATCTAGAAGTAGGATAGTGAAGGAAAGAGTTAGGGAGGGGAACAACCAAGATTTCTTTCTAATTTTGAATACGCGTCTATAATATTTCATAAAATATTAATTGCTATGAGATTATTTTGAATCTGACAACGTCGCTGTCAAATAACTAGATAATATTATCGATTCTGCGAAAGGGCGGTAGGTAGGATGTTGGGAGGCAACGCGCCGGTCATTGGGGAGTATTTCAAAAGAGACGACGACGTTTCGCGTCGAGACGCTCTCAGCAGACCTCCATTCAGACGATCAAAGTCGGTATTGTTAATAGAACACATAAATCTGGAATGTGTTCCTCTCCTTTCTTTTATCTTTATCTTTTAAACACACACAATTATTAGTCTTGACACCTTGTTAACAGTTCTAAATAAACAAATCTTGATGCTTTTAACACCAACGGAAAATACGGGATGTAAACTAAACTTTAAGTTAGAATTTTCGATGTGCGTAGCATCTTGAAAAACAATACCACCTTTTATAAGTAAATCCTGCAAGCTATGATAAGCCCGTAAAATAAATAGAGCTTCATTTGTCGTGTTTACCCGTGCCCACACAGTGAATATCTGAACGGAAAACTGATAAAAAATATAAGTTAACATTTGCTTATATATTTATACCTAATTTCAATTCCGAAACATCTAAAATATAGAGAGAACTGTATAGAAGTAAATAAAACATCAAATATAGTACGCGTAAAGTAATTACTCATTACATACTCATTAATGAGTATAAATGTGTCGATTACCTTTACCTATAACCTCTAGTTACCGCAACTATCTTTTCTAAACACTATTATGCAACTTATAGTTCGGTTCCAAGTAGTTTTTTTTACTAATATTGTGTGCAACGAAGCAACCTTGAAATTACCGAAGTTCATTGAACGAAACAAACATTGATCTAAAAGCGATAATTTTTGGTTGATAAATTCGCTTTATACCATAGTGACAAAGATATAACCTCATTTTAAGAGCATCGTTTTTCTCTAAACGTTCTTAAGTGTATAACAGACTGGCCTACGATAACGTAAAACCCACGTAATAAAAGTGTTTATATCGATATGTCTTGGCCTGAAAATTTGTTTTTATGTTCCCATCGCGACAAGGACAAAAAAAGAAGTTATGGGAGAGGTATTCAGCTGAAAAGTCTGTTCTGTGAATTAGCTGCACGTCGAAGATTAACGAACGCTCTTGCCATAGACGTAACAAAAAATATTGGTTAGATATATTTTAATCGAAATTTAAGAATAATTTCATGATATGATAAAACCTAAAGAATAAAATGAGAATATTAATATATTAACAAATAAAGTAATAGAGGAGTTTTTTATGGAAAATTGAAAATAATTTAGTTTGCTGAAATTAAATTCCTCCTTCCTAATCGAAAACACTAGTAAGGGTACGTTCCAATCAACTCTCCCTCAGCATTATTTTTACCGTTCCATCCATATGCCTGCGGTTACTCAACTTCAAAATGGCACCACTGTTGATGACAACGTCACATCCGCTCAGCTTATAAAATATTTGTGTGTTAGAACGGACTTAATCAAAACTTGCAGCAAATTAAACTAAAAGTATCTATTGTACACTCAGCAGTTTTATCGTAAGTCTCCAGTAATCTAGGGGTACGTTCCACCATAACTTTTATTTACAACACCTACGGTTTTTTCAAGTTATTGAAGAGAGCTGAAACTAGGCCCTGTGGTCGTTAAGTGGAATCAATATTTCTAAATATATTAAGAATAGTTCACATTATTACAACCAACATATAAATCTTAGTTTTGAAATAACAGTAGATATATATCCAAGAAATAAAACCAACTAATTATATGTCAGGCTCACAATTACTAAATCTACTAAACTAAACAAAATGTAATAATTATGTATAGTAGAGAGAAAGAGGAGTATCTCATGTGGGAGAAATATCCAGTTAAATATTATTCATTATTGAAAATTTCAATAACCTAAGTTCTACAAAAGTGTGAAAAAATATCTAGGGCGAAAATAATAGTTGGCGTTTCCTTTGAAATTTACCTTGATAATCATGTGGCGGCACTCTTAATTAACACATATAATAATAGCATTGTATAAAGAATATTTATACTATATTCTTTATACAATGATACTAGTGTAACTATAATAATTGGTGAAGTTACCTTGATTATAAAAATTCATGAACGCCTATGTTACACTGATCGTGGAAGCTCGTGTTGAAGGTCATTTCAATAGGATCAACTAACTTCATATCGCTAATGCTGTCAGTTAACTCAGTGTCGCAACTGTCACTTATGTTTCATTTTGCTTTTAGTTAGTAATGATATACACTTATTAACTCATTTTAATTACAATTTAATTTGATTCAAACGTTTAAAAATCTGAGTGAGTTTCTTAGACATTGTTTGCCTTCGTTTAACCGTTTTTCCGTCAGTAATAGTGACTCAACAGGTGCAATATGACAGGAAGATTAGCAGGGCAGACTATAAACGATAGACTTTTGGCCGCAAAACACAGCTTATCTGGTTCAGGTATAGCAAAATCAGTATGCAAAGCAACGACAGAAGAAATGATTGGACCAAAGAAAAAGCATTTAGATTGTGAGTTTTTTTCTCAGACAAGAACTGGTTCGTTTAGAATTATATCCCTTGTCAAAACCTAATCATTCCACCAAATATGTTAGAAACCCTCTCCATTGAATTTTGTATAAAATATTCTATTACAGTAGAAAAGTTTTGATTAAACTATTGTTTATTCTATTGATGAATCAGTATTTACAAATTATTTATCACTAGTTACAACGACATTCCCTTGAATTTGCATCCCAAATATTTATTTGATTCAACTATTTTAATATATAACAAACATATTCAATTGGTAAGATTGCAAAAAAATAAGTTAGATTAATGTTTAATCGAAAATATAATATTAAAGCTTATTAGAATAATTCTTTTATGCCATTGAAAATTGAATCCTATTTTTATGTATATTTTTCAATGAAATGTAAGGTTTCACTGATGTAACTATATTATTTCATTAATTTTTGGACTATATGGTAAAAGACACAAGATATCTGACAGAGAAACCTGTTTTTAAAATTCGGGTCAACGTTAATTTTTCTTTAAATGATAAATTTACCTCCATCATATTTAGCAGTTATATAAGTACCAACTTTTAGTATTGCCAAACAGATCGATTTAATAGATATAAAGTTATTTTGTATTATGCAAATTTTTGAATATTTTACAAGCACACATTTTAGAACTAGAATTACTTGATTAGGTATGACATGACCTTCTCTTTTGAACAGTAAATGTAGGATTATATATTTATTTCTCACAGTAAAGATTTTAATGTTTTCTTAAAAATCAGTTGAACTATTCTGATGTGTAAAGTTGAAAAACATTATTTACAACAGGGCAAGAGTGTTTTTAATTAACTAAGTTTATGAATATACAACTTAACCCAGAAGGTAATAAATTTTAAAAGGTTAAATATTTTTGTCCCTAACTGTATGTTAATAATACATTTCTATATTCTATAATAACATAATACATTCAATTATCTTTATTAGGTGTGAATAATGAGTTATTGGAAGGGAGTGTGGTGATCAGTCAAACATGAATTTGTCATCATTATATAAATATGTTTTTTTTATCATTTTTTTGTATTTACATCAAATTTTTCACTTTCAATATGATTTCACACTAATTTTTATAAATTGTCCATTACAGGAATTTATTTTTAAAACAGCATTTGTTTTTGATGATAGAAACAAGTTTAAAGTATTAAAAAAATGAATATGCAAAATATAATTTAACAACAAATCAATTAAATAATAATTTAAGTAGTAGGTCATTATTGAAACAGGTTCAGAAAAACAAAAATTATTATTACCATTTGATCAAATGCTGAATTACAACTATTTATTTATAAATTTTAATTCATTCAATACAAGTAATTGTTTGACACATTAAATACATTTTGAATAAAGTACATTATGAATTCTAGTACTCATATTAACTTAATGAATATTGAATAATAAGTGTCCATACTTGGCCTCAACTTATAATAAGAATTGCCTCCGTTATCTGTCTGAAACAACATAGTTTCCACTTCAAATAGAATTTATAACCTAGATCACCAGTTGAAAAAAGCTGTTTGTTCAATTGATTTTTTATTTGAAATTTTTATGGTGTATAGTGTAATAAATCGGCATATTTTTGGCTGACTACCATCGACTTGATCCATTCAATGAGAGGAATTTTCTATATACATAATCTATTTGCCTATCTATATTAAACAATTCTGTTGAAGCGGCACTGATTTCAACTCTTTGAAGTTTTAAAAACTTCAAAGTTGTTTTGCTTTTGTCATATCAAAAGATAGAAAATAAAATTTTCTCAACAGATTAGATGAGTTCTTATTTTTATTAATATTTACAATCAAATCTAGTGGACATTCATTAAGGCTTTATAAAGGTCACTTGATATGATGCAAGACAATGTGTAATGCAATGCAAGACGTAATATTTCTTCATCAAATCATGATCAGATGATGTTTAGTTGTTTATCAGTTTGGTGCCAGTTTTATTCTGTATAAGTTGAAATTCTAGAGAGAAATGAATTTCAAATCTTCTGATATTACTTCCGGCAATGATTTCTTAGTTATCTTATGTTTTATTTTCATTAGTTTTTCAAATGTTTCTTCATCCATTCCTGAATAATTTTAGTATGTTTTTTCATCTAATTCCAGGGCTTATCCCACCATCTCCTAGGCTCTCTTTTCTGCTCATGAGACTGAAAAAGCAAGGCAGAAGCAGATGTAATTATTGCGAGTGATGCACTTTTTCTTATCCACTTTATCTAGCTTTGTTATTTTCATTTTTAAACCGATCACAAAATATTGAATAAAATTTTATGTTAGGAAATTGTTTGCATCTACTTATGGAATTTTGATTATTGGCAACTATGACGCGTTAGTAAGAGACTTACATAATGTCAAGCGAAATGCAATATTGTTCTATGCAATATTTTGATCTTCCAAGAAATTGCCTGCAGTAAGCTAAGTGAAATAAACAAGAAAAAAGTGGTCAGTGGCAATAATGATAAGTGCTGCTACCTCACTTTTGGAGCCTGATGGAGGATGTAAGAGATGTCAACATGTAATGTGAATGAATTTTTTTTAGCAACATAGACTTACTCATAAATTCATCTGCTGAAACAAGTGATAATAAGTTTGAACCTGCTCTGGCTTGTAAATATTGTCCTATAGCTGCTTCAGTTAGATTGTATGTGCAGAGAGAAATGAGTCACCTCGATTTAGATTTAATTTTATTGGAGATAAAAGGCTATGACCTTGAGACAAAAATTCAAGTTATCAATCGAAAACCATTAACTCACGAGGGGAATAATTGTGAACTCTGAATTTTACTAGGGGTAGGGGGTACAGAAACGTTTGCAAAATAATTTATAAAGGAAGAGTGCAAAGAAGGACCAATAACTTCTTTCTTATCATCACTACTCATCATGCTATAATTTGCTTTTGATTCATAAGTTTCTGGCCACAAAAAAACTTCTTTTCAGCTCACATCACCAGATTTGACACTGTGCGATTTCCGATTCTCTCTGAAAATAAAAACTGTGCTAAAAGTGAAAGTGTAATTATTTGTTTAACTAAAATGGAAAATAATGTTTTGGATTTTTTCACTTTGTAGAATTGTTTTAAGAGAAAAAATCTGTCAATCATAGTTTAAATATGGTAAAGAGGTTTTGAATATTTCTATCTCTTCTTTTAGAGAAATTTCTTCAATCAATTCCAAGTAAGCCAGAGATTTCAACGTTTAATGTCATGTAAATATGTACAGATGTAAATTTAATTTAAAATTTAAAATATTTTTTTATCTTGGTCACATATGTCTTGAAAAGTTAACCCGAAACACTTTCACAATGTTAATTTTGTCGAAATTGATAAGAGATAAAAAACAGGACGCCCAGCATATCATCTAACAACACCAGTCTATTAAGTAGGCGTATCATTTGTTAATGATAATATCACATCCATTCTTTTTGTATTACATTGTTATAAGTTTTTAAATATTGTTTATGATGTTAAATTCAATACACATAATACTTCTGTCAATTAACACATCACTCAATAAGTCTTGAGACTAACTTTTTTATCAAAAATCGATTTTATTCATCAATGTAATCTCTTTCAAGACCAATACAATCATTCTGACGCTTCTCTAACTTCTCGATGCAGTGCTTGCAGAAGGATTTGTTTTTTGTCTCAAAATAGGCTTCAGTTTCAGCAATTGCTTCTTCATTTGAGCTGAATTGTGAATTGGTGCATTGTCTTGGTGAAACCGTGGTTTTTTCTTCGACATATGAGGCCGTTTTTCCTTGATTTTTGCATTTAAAAGATCCTACAACTCTATGTAGTATTTGCTATTGATTGTCTCTCTTTTTTGAAAGGAAATAATATATAAATATTGAAGTCAAAACCTACCCAGCTGACTGTATCGACACAGAAAATCTGATGTAACCATGGCCAAACACTGCTCTGAATCATTACACACTTCGAAAAAAAAACTTTTTTATGGTCAAATGCTCAAGCATATTTGTAAACACACTGCCTTCCGATATCTTTACGGCCATAGCTATCCCGCGCAATTGCAATTTACGATTAGATATAACCAATTGGTGGTCTTTTTGGATGTTTTATGGAGTAACCACTTCAATCGAACGACCAGAACGTTCACTATAATCGGGTGTCTGTACGACCATGTTTAAATTTAGCAAAACAACAACAAATGATTCTTTTCAATGGAGCAGAGTCCGAATAACACTTTTGAAGCCATTGCTGAGCTGGTGTAGTATTTTTTATCAAGAAGCAATGATAAATTTACACACATAATCGTTTTGAATTCTTTTTTTTTTTTTAAACAAAAGTAGCTTCACTTAAATAGCTTTTACATTTTTCTGACTAATCGAAATGTCATGAAATTTTACAAATAGTCTTTTAAAAGTTGGTACTTGATAAAAGCCATATGAATTTGACAATGGAAGTGCCATCTGTCTGTCGGTCACACAACTTATTGAGTGACGTTATACCATCGAAAATAACCAATTCCTTAATTGGTTCTCTATGTAGAGGTGAACCTAGCGGCCACAAGAATCAGTCAAATACAGTGCCAAAACAAAGCCCTGGTGAAAATTTGTTTTCAAAATACCATAAAAATTCAATTACATCTGTATTAAATCTTATTATCGAATTACATTGTTATTAATTAGATGATATCATTTGATAAGACTTCCATCTTGGAGATGCTTTATTCATTATAAAAAAGAAAATATGCTCGAAGCTCATTGATTTTTCCTCTGACTCATCTCCAGACATTTACTTATAAAAAAAATTAGATTTCTCGGAATCAACCTCAACGGGGTTATTTCATAATAATTATTACCTGCTTATGATATACAGGACAACCTTGTCGAATAAAATAGAGAAGGACATGCTCAAGGCATCACTAGAAATATTTAAAAAAAAACTAAACAGCAGTAAACACCCTTACGGATTGTATTGTTGTTCATCGCTATAAAAGCCAAATTCAAATAGTTTATTGATATTTAGGGTTATAACCAATTATTTTTATTGACTAATATATTGTGCTATGAAACTGTTAAACTACCCATTCCAGACATTCCTTTTTCTTCCACTTTTATTTTATACTTCACGCTTTTCTTATTTGTCTTTCTTATATTCATGCTATAAACCATATTTTTCTAATCAAATTTTTATGTACTTATTTCTTGCTATGTTTTTTTTATTGTTTTAGATTTAGTTCATTGCACAAACGAACCGAACGTGTCAATACCACAATTAGCAAATTTGTTGATAGAAAGATCACAAAATGCGAACTGGATAGTAGTATACAAAGCATTAGTTACAGTTCACCACATGATGTGTTATGGAAATGAAGTATGTATACCAAACCTAAACGTGCTGGTTTGTCTCAAACATATGAAATGTGACTCTTGTCAAACAAACAAACCCTCCATATGTTTTATTTGATCCGGGTGTGTAATATTATGTCTTGAACTCATTGACAGTTTTTCATAATTTTCTAGCTTTACCCGTTTTTTCAGCAGCTATCATTATATGATTTGAAACTGTGGAAAATCCTTTAAAGGGGATATCCTGGTCTAGAACCCCAAATTTTAGGCATTTTTGAAACTTAGAAAACATTTTTTCTACCCATTTTTTTTATATGATATTTATTGACTTTTTGAGCATATTAAAAAACAGAATTTCAATAAATTACAGGCAATCGAATCATTATAAATTGGACTGCATTATACGCCGTTATTTAGACAGATGCACTTAAATGTAGTCCTACTTGGAATTTGAAAAAAATCATTATTATACCTTGTTAACTTGCTACAAATGAATATTAAATTATAAAACGTAAATAGACGAGTAAAACGTACCTACTTGTAAGGCGTTTGGTTTAAGCAGGGTACTAAACGTGAACTGAGCTCTTTTTGTACCCAATCGTTTTTTTTTCTGGTAAACGAAATTTCAAAACAAAAACCAAAAAAGTAAAATAAATTCTTTGCAAATATAACAAAAGAAAAAAAAACATTGCAATTCCAAAGTATCTAACAATTTTTTTGACCTTTTCGAATAAAAATACTTCAAAATGAAATTTTTTCAAATACAAGGCAGACGCGATAGACAGATATTTAAGAAATATTTCAACCAAATTTCAAAGGAACTCGTCGGGTAGAACTTAATATAATGTCAACCACTTCAAAAATAGTAGTTTCCAGAAAAACGCGTTAAAAGTTGGAGAAACAATCCAGAAGAATAACTTGTTCCACTTGGCCAGCTTAGACGCTACGTTTAAGGACACAATCTTAAGCGTCTAAGCTTTGAAAATATGCAAAAAATTGATGTTTTCAAATTTCTAGACCAAAATACCCCCTTACAATTTTTACTTGAATTTCCATCAAGTCCCATAGTTTACCCAATAAACTCTTATAATGTATATTGCCAACTTTTCCCCTAACTATTAAGGGTAAGATGTTTTATAATATTGTACATTTGATTGTCTACCAATATGATATAAGATATTTTTGATATAAAGCAAGCAAGTTGCCTCTATAATTTTCTATTCTCAGCCATGTCTACTTCTCCATTAAATCTCCTTACATTCTCTTGGTCTTCCCAGTGTGCGCCTTCCTTCTGGTTGACTTCTCCTCACTCATCTTATTGTCTCTTCATCCCTTCTTCTTATATGGCCCAGTCACCTAATTCTTCTACTTCTTATCACAGCTGGTCGTCTGTACCGGTTCTTGAGTTCTCTGTTTTTGAGTATTCTCTATACACTTTAGAAAACTGGCCTATAGATCCTCCTTAATATTAACTTCTTCTGGGTGTGTTTTGTTAGTGTCCACACCTCAGCTCGATACAATAAATATCTACTGGCAACATTTAACCTCATCTGTATTACTTCTTCTATTTTATTGTTCCTGTTTATAATATATCCTAGGTATTTAAATTCTGTAGTAATTTTAAAGCTGTAACCCTTAATGTCCAGCGTTGAATGATTGGGCTCTGCAACTCTTCCCACTTTCATATATTATTACCCCCTATAATTACGCTGTAATTAAAATGACATATTTTATTAAAACTTTGCGTTCTAGTTGGATAAAGATGGAAGTGAATTTTTAAGATACCCTCCATCTATCACATTCTGATTTCATGAATAATTTACAAAGTTATAAATATTAATATTATAAATATTAAACGTAGAAGCAGTTTGAATTTAAGAACAGACCTAGTACTTTATCCCTGTACTGTTATACATAGTGAGTTTTATGTATGGAACTCCTCAATTATCTTGGATAATGGTGGTATCTACATTGTTGTCAGATCTTTCCTTTTTCCGGAAAAATATTGAACTTTGTTCCACCAAAGTTGCAATAAATATTACACATTTAGATGACTACGATTGAATAAACTCGTTTAATTTGAATATTCTTTAATAATTTATGTGCTAATACAAATCTCGTAACAAGGTCTCTTGTCAGTAAGTTATTAAAAAGTTAACGGAAACTGGTGTTGTCAAATATTTATCCAAATCATGGTTCAGAAAACCTACAACAATTGAAGACAAATCTTTAAATGTTTGTGTCTTGTTAGAGGTAGATCCACATTTTGAAGTGGAAAAATTAGGAATTTTATAAAACATACAGTAAATTAAGAAAACATACAGTAAAAACGATTACAGCTAATGCTCAAAATGCTGCCAATTACTTCAATACAACAAGCCATGCGATTTTTAAAACTTTGCAATACATTTTGTAACATCCCTGACTGCTCAATTCATCTTATCTCTGTGGTAATCCTATCTTTTAATTCCGGAATATTTGTTTTATAAACGATGTTTTTTAAGTAACCTCACAGGAAATAGTCTAAAGTTTTCATGTCGTGTTATTGCGGGGACCATTCGATAAAACCACGCCTTCCAATCCATCTTCTGGGAAACACATTATTTAGGTTTTGCCTCAGATCACACGTATAGTGAAGGTTGGACACCATCTTTTTGTAACCAATTATTGCCGTTTGGGATATTGTTACAGTCTGAAAATTTCTAAGAATGAAGTTTTTTTTAAATGTAGTTGAAAATATTTACTTGGATTTGGAAATATCCGAGCCAACTCAGCTATAATACTATTTTTCAATAATTCTAAATACGCCGGACCATTTAAGTTACCCTCAATGAAAAAGAGACCAATTGTTTTGTCGCCTATTTTTCCAGCCCATACATTCAGTTTTTCGGGATGTTGGGTGAGGGATTAACGCATCTAACGAGGATTGTTACGTGATCAGTATCTACAATTATGCCCATTTACGTTTCCATTAATACAAAAAGTGGCCTTATCACAAAACATAACATTACTTAAACAATTTGGATTGTAACTATTTCCATTATTAGGTCTGCAAACGTCTATCAAGATCGTCATCTGACAACTCTTGAACCAACGTTACTTTGTATGGATGAAATTTATTATCAAGTGAAATTTTCATTGCGGAGGTTTGCGAAATATCAAGTTCCCTGGATATGTGTCTAGTACTCAAGTGTGGATCGTCTTCTAACAGGACACAAACATCTAAAGATTTGTTTTCAGTTGATGCAGTTTCTCTGCGCCCTGATTTGCTTAAATCTTTTACTGAACCAGTTTCGTTAAACTTTATTACTAATTTACTGACCTTAGATCTTGTTATGGAATTTCGGTTAGGATATAAATTATTAAAGATATTATACGTTTCTTGTTGACTTCTACGCCTATAACCACATCCTAATATCATTAAAATATCCATTGTGACTTTCAATAAACTTCAACAATAATAATTTATTTAAACGTCAAATTTGTAACCCAAATGTAGCTATAACTACGAAATTATGGCATTTAGGTATAGAGAATATTACATGAAAAATAATCAGTATTTCGTAAAGCGTAAAATATACAGGGTGATTCATTTTAAATAACATAATAACCATAATACCGGCCGTATAAAAATCGTACAAGCCGTTCCCGAGATAATTGAGGAGTTCCATACATAAAACTCACTCTGTATATAATATGACTCAGAAGAGAGAAACAATTGAATCGATTTTTGATTATTTTAGTAAATTTTCATCATCTCCTGTATTAGGTACTGCTTTAATGTATAAATCGGTATATAGAAACAATCACTATGAAATATTATTTTTTCAGAGATTCACACAATATTTAGCATCTAGTAACAGCACATTCCAATTGAGCAATTTCTTAGACAAAGGCGGCGTTCAAGGTAAGGAAAATAATTTTCATAACAATTTTTTCCTTTTTATGTATTTATTCTATAGCTGCAAATCGATGTGAATTTCATTGAAAATAATTGAGTTATTCGCGTGCTTCTCGTTGCTTACGCCGATGATGTCATAGTTGTGATCACCGAACAATCTGCATAATTAGCGCAGCTTAAACTGTACCAGACAATGAGACGAGTGAGGTGATGGATGATAGATCATGGACCTGAACTCTCCACGGAAAAAACTGGAAAGGAAATGTATACAGACAAGACTGTCCATGAGATCGAGACAGACGAAATAGAGTCTAGATGCGAAATAAAGTGACCTTAGATACGAAGATATATTTCTGGCCCCACATGCGGAAGACAGCTCAAAAACCGGCCGAAATAACAGCATTTTTGAACCGCTTAATGGCAAATATTAACGGCCGAAGAAACGAATGTTGCTGATGGCGACAACTCACTTAATTCTTTTGTATGGGGCAGACGCCTTGAGAATAAAGCGATGACGATGGGACAGAGACAAGGTGTACCGAGAATCGCCCAGCTCCTACCGGACTGTCTCTGCACAAAGGGTCCTAGTGGTGGTGGGTATAATTCCCATGGACCTCCTGGCTCTCAAGCGTAAGAGGATATGCAGAAGCAGCTCAGATATAACACGACAGGATGCGGCAACAATCGAACGCACCAGAACAATACGGACGTGGCAACAACGATGGACAGAAGAGAAATCAGCTGAATGGTCGCGGGGACTAATAAAAAAACCTTCTACTGTGGATCGAAAGGAAGTTTGGAGAGGTGAACTTCTACATTACCTAGCTTTTGAGGGGATACGGCTACTTCCGACGGTATCTTCACAAAATGAAGAAAGTACAAACACCTGAGTGTACGTATTGTGGAAACGACTTAGATGATGCCAAACACACACTCTTCTTGTATAATCACTGGAGGGGTTTGAGAGAGGAGGTAAGGGATTCTGTGGGTAGCATAAATCTTGATAATGTCGTCCAGTTGATGCTGCACAAGGTAGAATGTTTGCAACTGATTGTTACCTACACAGAGAGAATTCTTAGGCAAAAGAATATAGACGGCTGCCTGATATGGCGATATCATAATAGAAACGTACATCATAAACGGATAGACCCACCAATCAGAAGTAATATCACAATAGTCCCTGGTTGGACGGAGATGACAGAAGATGGCGGTTTAGTGGGTAGGCTAAGGGAGTCCCACATATCCATCAGTTCTCCTGGTGGAATCAGTTACTGTTTATTCGAATTGCTTGGTATTATAAAAAAAACTTTTGTGTTTCGTGTCTTATATCCTGACACAAAATACGATTTAGATACCATTTTACAGATTAATCAAAGTTTAATAATAACACTTATTTAAGGATAACCGAGAGAATAACTGTCGTATTTACTTCGTATCATATGTTCAGTGTTTATTCTATACTTATGACGTCACGCAATATGGCAGTCTTACTGAAATGTTCAAACTACCTACAAAATTTGGAATCTTCAATAATTTTTTTCTCTATAAATATTGATGAAAGATTCAACAAAAAAAATATAATGAAGGATATATATATATATATATATATATATATATATATATATATAAACTATTCAAAACTATTTTTTTCTCAAACCACGCAAATTCCCAAATGGTACGAATTTTTTTAGGTTATGATATGTCCCCGTTTATAAGAAAATATTCAAGATATCTGAACGAAAAGGCACTAGCATACAGAACGATTGCTTTTGATTTTTGTAAAATAAAAAGGGGGTAACTATGATTTTTTAATTTTTCATCAAAATTATAATAAACTATTCCAAACGAATAATTTATAATTATTATTTAATTTTTGCAGAAAAGATGATGGTATGTTGAGAACTATGAACGCAGATAAATTATTAAAAACACTTCCAACATTACAAAATCAACTGGATGTTTTATTGGAGTTTGATTGTTCTGCAAACGATTTAACAAATGGTGTCATTAACATGAGCTTCATGTTGCTATTTAAGGATTTAATTCGTTTATTTGCCTGTTATAATGATGGAATTATCAATTTATTAGGTAAGTGAATATTATAGAAATTAATTGACAACATTTTTATTATATATTTTTAGAAAAATTCTTTGATATGAATAAGAAACAGTGTAAAGAAGCTCTAGATATTTACAAGCGGTTTTTAATTCGAATGGATAGAGTAGCAGAATTTTTAAAAGTAGCTGAGGTAAGTTAAACATAAATTTCCTTAACTCATTAATGCTCAAAACTTTTTTTCAAATGTTTTTCAATTTATATTGTGTCAAAATGGTGTTGAATCAATAAATCATCAATAGAGTTACTGAATTTGCGTTCTGATCACTCATGGAGCAAATCAGGATTTAAATTAGGATAATGACATCAAATATTTTTGAAATTATTTCTAATAATCATAAAAGTTATTAATTTACAGTCTGAATTAAAAAAAAGTTACTAATACATTTCATTAATTTTGTTCCAAATAATTTATGTCTTATGGTTGATGGTAACTAAAAAAACATTCTGGGTGTAGTGAAACGTTGCAGTTATTATTGCAGTAAATTGTTTTTATATGTTACATAAATTTTATATTCATATTCACTTTTCACAATTAAATGATCTAACCGCTCCAAGTCATGGTCATTTCTTTTTGGTAAGACCATACTTATGAAGAATATACAGAAAAAATTCCCTCTAGTATGGCAAAAGGTCTATGTTAGAACCTAACTGCCTATGCAATACCTATCTTTGGACCCTACAAACATTTATGGCATAAGGCTACCCCATTTTTTGGACCTTGTTCCATTTCTATGTATGGATGTATGTAGATATTGGGGTATCATATACACCCTGACCCAAATAATCTATTGTGTATTCCTTTTCTGCTGCGATACTGAGGAACCCAGTGTTAACAGCTGATCTGTTAATCTCCATTCTCTTAGAAATTTCAGAATGTGGGTTTGCTATAGCTGCAAGAGATTTAGAGTCATTTGAGTCTTTGATTCTTTTTGAATTACCTATTGGCGGATTTTGGGGCACTAGAACACAATTTATCAAAACCAAAAATTTTTATTTCATCGGTCCATATTCAATTTCCCATTGGAAATCAATTCACCCCATAGTTTCCAAGAAAACGAATATTTATACCCTGTTTATTTCCACGTAATGTCCCTTTTCCCACAGGACTTTTATATTAAGTGTTTATTTAAGTTATATTTTCAATACATCAAAACTAAATTTTTTCCACATATTTTCATTGTAAATTTGAATTAAATTTTCAATTTTTCCTGAAATAAGCAACTTCAATTGCATGAAAATTTGAACATAATTCCTTTTTTTGGCCATAGTAAAAGAAAGGATTCATGAATATGAAAATAATAGATCTGTTAGGAAGAAAATATTTTTTCCCTTTATGAAATCAAGCAGATAACAATATGAATCACGTTTCTCTAAACTTTGAAAATTTTTTATTACTAGAAAATTCTAAATTGTCATGCAACTTTAGTTGCAGTTGGACACTAATGGTTTAAATTTATTCTTTATGTTCAACTCTGTTCATTTATTCAAGACATGTAGAGATGAAGTAACATCAGACTTGAAATTTATCTTTTACTTTATACTATCTTATGCAAAAAAATCAATTACATTTATAACAATATTATTATTTTTTATTGAATAAAATTTGGAATTTTTCTTTTTCAGAACGTGGGGATAGATAAAGGAGATATACCAGATTTAACAAAAGCCCCGAGCAGTCTCTTGGATGCTTTGGAACAACATTTGAATTATATGGAAGGAAAAAAAACATCAGGTTCCAGTCAAGCAAGGTATTTTATGTTTAGTTTGGAAAAGTAAAGTGAACATAGTTTAGATATGGATATTATGTACTGTGGACTGTTCACCAGTAACGACTTTGCGGGCTATTCGGCTTACCTCTTCTGGCTTTAAAAAACTTGAATATAAGTTCTGTAGTCCTTGTTTAATGAGTGCCTCTTACTCAAAAAGGTATTTGTCAGTTTCTTTTGATTCCTTACAGAAACGACAAATGCTGTTGGTAGTTTCTCTGATGGTTTTCAGCTGGTAGTTCACCAGACTGTGTCCGGTAAGCATACCAGAAACTCTCTTTAGCTCGTCTTTGTCCAATGATTTTTTTGAGTCCAATTAGTTGAATAAGAAAGAAATCTCTCCATGTTTCTAATCTGCCTAACAGATTTTAGGGTCTTAATGGCGTGTAGTTATCCCTCAATTTTTCTAATGTGAAAGGAAATTGCCACTGGGCAATCTTCCTACATGACAACTTATAATATTGCTATTAACCATCTGCTAGTTGTCAATTTTACAGATTGTTAAAAGAACCTTATTAATGAAGCATTTTATATTTATGTCAGTTCATGTTTGCATTCACCTGTTGTAACTTAATTTATCCTGAACTACTTAATTTTATCTACAGTAACGCCAGTAACCAGAAAAACGTGAAATCGGGAGTAACTGCATTGTCTTCAACAAGTAATGCTTTCGGTAATGTGGCAAATTCTAAATTTGGCTCAGCGAATGGTATAGACGAACAATTAAAATTACAACTACTGGCCGAAGAGGAAGCTGCCATGAATCAATTTAAGGTATAAAATTATTTTTCACTACTTTCTACAGCTAATTATCAATAAAAAATTTTTTACAGACTAAGGTGTCACCGACAGCAGCTAACAATCCGTTCTTGAACAAATCTCCTACGTCATCTACGTCTAAAACAAGTTCTTCTTCGTCTCAGTTCACTAGTACTCCAACATTTGATCTATTCACTGAGGAACCTGCTTCAGTTAATTCTAAAGCTTCAGATGATCTACTGCAACTTTCTAATCCCTTCTCAGATGCTTTCGCTCAACCAATACCACAAAATTTGAATGCATTCTTACCGCCACAACAGAATAACCTTTGGTTGACCAATGGAAATGGTGAGATTGTAGAATATTGTACAATGTATAAATTCACTATAAAAAATATATTCCAGGATTTGCTGTAATGAATCCGGGACCTAGTTCAACATTATCGTCTACTGGTTCATTTGTATCAGAAAATAATTTTGCTTCAGTATTTGGAAATACAGAATCTAAAGGTTAGTTCTATCTTACTATCTGGTAACTTGTAATTTGCGTTCTTTCTGTATAAAATTCATTTCTTTAAGGAACCAACTTTGATGCCCTAGGTGGTGTGCTCCAACCATCTAATTTAGACGGAAAACAGAGTTCAAACAGTACATCCAACAATACCGAAAATAATAATCAACCAACGTCTTCGAATGGATTACTTACTGGTGATTTGGAATCAAGTTTAGCATCTCTTGCTGAAAATCTTTCTATTAACAGCAGAACGACCCCAAAGTGAGTTCAACAAGGATCTAGATTATCTATAATTTATTTATGTTGAATATTTGTTTTCAGAGGAGTTCAATGGAATTCTCCTAAAATCGGTTCTAAAACCAGTTGGACTCCTCAACCCATATCAGATACTACAGGAGCAGGTTATAAACCTATGAATCAAGCCATGTCTTCATCGCCATTTAATAATGCCACAGTTTCGTCACCGCAACCACAGATGTACCTTCAGCACCCTCAAATGATGGTATTAAAAAATTAAAACAAATTTTACCAAAAAAAAAATATCGGATTTTTTTTTTATTTTCAGAGTATGCGTCCTATACAAACGATGCCACAATTGAATCCTGCGATGAGTCAAATGGGACCACAGTCTCTCCTATTTCATTGATTATTACAATATCTCATCCACATCCGTCTATAAATAAGAAATTCCCAGATGTATAAAATTATTTTTGTTAAATATAATGAATATCAATTAATATATTTAATAATATTAAAATATAATAAATACATTGAATTAGGCTGATGTTGAGGAGGAACAAGAAGTAAAAATTAAGTTGGAATTTCTGGTACCATCGGTGATATTCATTCTGAACACACTGTAAATACTACACTGTCTGGTCCTTCTAGCCTGCTGAAAGGTTCGAAGAATCAAACAGCGTAATTATTGTGATAATTAATAGTATATAGTGTGTTTAGTAATAAGCAAAGAAGAAAATCACATTTTTGAGATTTGTTATTGTTGAAATACTTTGAATATATTTATATTGTCTGCCATAAAGTTTAACAACTTTAAAAAACAATTTTGTAGGGTGATCACTGCGAATTTATTATAATCGACTGTAAAATGCTAGAAGTCTAACCTAACCTAGATTTTATGACGTTATGGGAAGATGATACCAGGGAGCATAGCTGATTACCTCTCTTGTGGTCTTCTAGTGTGGTTGGGCTCTATTAGTGCTTGTAGTAAAACATTTGGGCGATTTTCTATTCTTTTATGGTGTTTTAGACTTCGAATGTTGTCATCAACATTCGAAGTTTCACAAATTGTATCGTGCATTGTTTAGAATTTTCTATTGGCTTCTTGATACTACAGCTACAATTGATTTGCTTGCTCATCCCTTTATATCTATTTTGTGTAAAGTAAAATCTTGTACATCAACGTTATGTATGAATTAGGATATTGATATGCGAATTGATATCAAATTATTGTTAGACATTTTTACAAGAAAAAATATGTATTTTAAAAAAATTTTATGGCGGATAAAATGATTTGTTCACTTTACAGCCTTGTTATTTACAGTGCAATTATAATTAAATTAGTTTTAAGAAAAATGTTGGCACTAACTCACTATTTTGTATGTATATGTTGATTTACACAGTGTGCAAAAAGTTGATGTTGTAATTGCACTTTTTTTAGGGTAAGATTTAGACTTTTTTTCAGATTAAAATAAATGAGGTATCCCAATCCAAAGCGGAATAATTTTTATAAAGTAAAACTATTAAAATCAAAGAAATGTTGAAAAATCGTTATACCCATATTATAGTGTGTCTCAGAATTAATACAGTGATCGATGTTCGTTATTTCGGTCCTCACTGTATATTTATTTATTTCTTTTTTCAAATTTGAATTTTAAATTCTTGTTTGTGTTATCATTTATACAGGGTTAATATTTATTTTTTTAATGCAGAAGTTACAAAGTTTTCAAATCGTCGTTGTTCTGGCAGAAGTTACTAAATCCAATGAAACACACAGTAGGACTGTTAATCTTAAATTGAATGGTTAGGTTAGGCCTATAAAATTACTGAAAACTGGAATTTAGTGACTTTTGCCAAAACTTAGACGAAATAATATAAGATAAAAGTGTATTTTTATTTCAACTATTTTGAAATCTAAAAAAACTTGCCTTTTATATAAATATTGAACTAAAATTTTAATATGTCAATTCCCTGTTTCTCAATTAATTACTTTTGCCATAATTGTGTGCCAAAAATTCCATTTTTACATCCAATTTTAAAATTTTCGTGCAGCTAGTTCATTTTGAAAATATCATGGTACTTCCTTTTGAATCTGGCACATTTTAATATCGAATTAATGTAATAGACAATCAGTAAATTAAAAAAAAGTTAAATTATTTTTTTATGTCATTAAATGACAAATATCGGAATCAGAATATAAAATAAAATTAAGAAAAAACATAAGTGTATCACAATAAAAACTATATTATTGAATAAATGATTAAATAATCGAAATATTGTTAATAAAAATGTTGAAATCGGAACCAGTTACAAGTAAGATGTAAAACACTCGACGTCAGCAGAAAATGAACCAAATTAAAATGTCGAGTTGTCCTAAATTGTCACTTTCCTCCTTCTAAGATTCTAATTTTCAATTCCCAGCAACTCGGTTATATGTTTGTGAGGTATAAGATATTGCTTCTTCTTGTCTCTTTTTCTAAAATTTTCAATTCCTCCTTTGACTTTCCATTTCTTGTACCGTTAGGTTTTCTAACTAAAATTCTTTTGAATTTTTCGAGTGTTTCTAATGAAAGTGTTAAAGTTAGACCAGCAAAATGACACATATCTCGAAGGGAAATATGAATAATACCATCAAATGCCAGAATTATAAAGAAAAATGGAAAATTGAAAGCAAAGGAACTGTCAAAACTATATTATCAAATCAACAAGAGAAAGGTCGATATGTTCTCGAAACTGGACCACTTAGAAGTATCCAAAGCTCTAATAATAACTTATCGAGCCTTTGTTGTTATCAGCCCTTTTTATCCTTATACAGCAATATGCTACTTTCAGGATCTCATTTATCTATCTGCTGGTTGGAATTTACTACAGTTTACATACAATTCTTGTCTCGATGATATATTAATTGCTTTGAAGCATTCCAGTTAGGTTATTCTAGAAATAAATCTGCTAATGTCAAGGTATTTGAATAATGCCATTGTAACTTTCCATTTTTTCTGCCCCAAGACTCTGTAAGTAAAATTTTATTAGTCTTTCTATAGGCAATGGCCAGAGACAAGAAGAAAATGGAGCTACTTAAAATATAAAGCCTTCCTAAGTTGTTATTAATTCTTTTACTACTCAGATTTCAATATGTAACTTGAAGTAACTCATCTATTGATCTGCCGGATGGTATCTACTCAGGTTTATATACAATTCTTGTCTAGATGGGCTCTTACTTGCTTTGAAGCAATCCAGTTAGGTTACTCTAGAAATAAATTTGAAAATTGTCTCTTTAGTCAAACCTAAACATGATCATTGAATAATACATTTTGTAATCTTCCATTTTGTCTGCTATAAGGATTTGTAAGTAATATATCCTATATTGATCATTTTAGAGTTAGTATGTTTCTACTAAAAGTGTTAAAATTAGAGTAGTGAAATGATGAGTAATAAATAAAATATTGCAAACCCCTAAATTCATCTTTCAACTTTGTTCCCTCTTTTTTTCCGCTGCTTTTACATCCCATCCGAGGCTCTGAGAATAACCTTAGAACGTTTACGAATATTCTAAAAGTGGTTATCAATAATCTTTTTCTCATATTTCAATATGTTATTTTAAGTATCTCATTATCTGCTGGATGGTATCTACTCAGGTTTATCCTTAGGTACACGAGGGCCCGGTATCGCCATAAAGACTAGTGGCCACGCGTGACCGAATTAGACAGAAGCTCACAATTTCATCACCTTTAACTTAGTATTTCGTCCTCGCGTGAAAGTACTACCAGGGGTTTGCATTAAACTTATTGTGTATACATTTACCTACTGAAATTTATGTCTTGCGTCCCTATGAGTAATTGAGATTCTTTCCAGATATTTCGATATCAGATTAATAAATTTAGTTTCTCAGATCATCTTTGATTTTTCAATATTTCCAGTCTTTTACGGAGTCTTGTTCAGTCTCATTATTTCCTGTGCGAAAAACCTAGAATTTTCTCTACTATGGAGAATTAGTCCTTGGTACTATTCTTCACAATTATTTCCATCAATCTAGGCTTTTGAAAAGACTAAAAAAAGAAAATTTGGCGTAATGTTAAATAGCAGTTAATATAAATGAGCGGTCGGACTGTTGATAGAAATTTCACGCGCCTTACGATTCATTCTTTAGTCCGACAAGGCATTTATCTGTCCTATGAATACAGTTCATTACAACGCAGTTCACCATCTTTCAGTAATTCTTTAAATGAATTCAAAGACAATGTTATGGTGATCACCCTGGTTTGTTTACAAAAAACACATCAACAATATGGCCAACGCCAAGTTGTCTTATATGACCGCTAGATGGCGCTTGCGTTACAGGAAGGCAAAAAATGCAACCCGCATGACTCGTGAACCCCAAGAATACACAATTCTTGTCTCTAATGTCTATTACATGCTTTGAAGCAATTCAGTTAGATTACTCTAGAACAGTGGTCCCCAAACTTTTGAGTTAGTGAGCCATTCTAGCATTTATAAACCTTTTAGTGAGCTACCCAGGAATATTGGGCCAAAGAAAGTACACAAAATGGAATTTAATCCAGTTTATTACAAACGAACATTTATTTCTAGTATTAATCAAAATATATAGGAAGTGTAACAAAACAAGTTTAAATGTTCATTTCAATGAAAGGAGTGGAACTCTTTTTGGCCATCAAGTATTTTCTTGAAGTTTGGAGAGTATGTTGAGTTGAATTTTATTGGTGGACACTTTCTTTATGTCGTCACCCGTCGAATAATCTATGAAGCCAAATTGCTTTTGATCTGCTTTGCGTGAAAACCAGGCATTTTGTAGGTCAATTATTGCATGTAGGAGCCCTTCATTTCCTTTTATTATTGATGCTTCCGTGAAATCCATATTTAGGAATTCGTCAATGGCTTCTTTGTCAGTGTCGGTACTGAGGGTTATTGGGTCACAAAAAGGTATTGGGGTCAACTTTCTTTTCCATTCCACTGTTGATTTTGAGTGGGTCTTTTAAGTATTCGAATAGCTTTTCCTTGCTTATATCTTCTATCTTGAAACCTTCTGTAGGGCACTGTTCTTCTATTGATTCCTCTGATAGGTGGTCTATTATCTTTTGCATTGACTCAACACATGTTTTTATGGTAGGAGGCTCAAATATTAGTTCGTTGTCCAAATGTTCATCACTCAGTTTATTTCTATATTTGTTTTTTATGAATTTCATACTTCAACATACTACACAAGTATAGTAGAATCCGGATATAACGACCTTCAAGGGACCGGCGATATTGTCGTACTAACCGGATGACGTATAAAACGGATATTTACATATGTATGTATTATAAGTGCGAAAGTTTGATTTTCCTATTTAGGTAAATAAAACATGTTGTAGGAATCAGTTACATATGTTTATTTTAATTATTCTTATATGTATACAAATAAGTAGTACATACCAAATTACAAACATAGGTACGTAATGTACTGTAATACTGTCACTAACGTAGGAAATCTGTTATTTGGGTTTCTTTTTGACAGACTTTTGTTCGGTAGTAAGAACTTCGGACAGCATTGTGAATTCGTGACATCATTGTTTTCATATGGTCATCATCAAAGTTAGTCTGAAAAAATACATTAAGCGTTTCCGCAGCCTTCAGAGCTTCAGATATACTCAAGGTTGGATAAAACTCTGGTTCGTCATCATCACCGTCGCTATCTTTGCTATTCGCGTCGTCGGCCATGATATTATCCACAATGTTTTCATTAGACGTCTCTTCACAAGTGGCGACAGCATCATCGACACGCGCGTATTGTTAAAAGTCCTCGTTTGTTATAGGTAACTGATGCTTATCAATAGCCTTCGCCCAAATGCTCAGCGGTACGTCGTCTTCTTCGTTAAAATCATCTGAAGTTATGTTAAATTCTACATTGCTTCGGACAAAACCAGCATGTTTGTAACAGTTAAAAATTGTTCCTTGCTTGAGTTGAGTCCAGGCATCTTGAATCATTAGAATAGCGTCAAGAACAGTGATCTTCGGGCACTCAACACTACTGCATCCGCCATCTAGAAACTGGATCATTTTTAAAACAAGGTTTTTACGAAAATGTGCTTTCAAAGCTCGAATGATCCCTTGATCCATGGGTTGCAACACTGATGTCGTGTTTGGAGGCAGAAATACTAGGGTTATGCTTTTCAATTCTGCAATATGGGGATGTGCAGGACAGTTGTCAACTAATAGCAGGATTTTCTTATTCTTTTTCGTAAGTTCACGATCCCATGCGCGTGCCCATTTGGTAAAAATGTCACCAGTCATCCAGGATTTTCAATTACGAGAAGTTTTTTTTAGCTGTGCCACTCATGTTGGCTGCCACCATCACTGTTATTCGCTCCTTTGATAATTTTCCTCCTGTACATTTTTCACCTTTAAATTTCAACGTCTTGTCTGGGGTTAATTTATAAAACTACCTGGTCTCATCTGCATTAAAAATTTCATCATCACTAAATTGAGCACGTAGAGTAGGCCAAACTTTTTCTAACCAATCGTGTACATCACTCTGTTGTACTGACAAAGACTCGCCAACAATCTTTCCACTGACGATGTTGTGTCTTACTTTGTGTCTAACTGTCTAGCAAAAAAATTTGCTGTCTCTTGTAGCAGAGGTCCATTAAGAGGTATTCCCCGGTCGCGCTGAAGCTTAAACCACTGTAACAATGCCTTATCCAACTGCTCATGAGTAGAAGTTCTTACACGTTTGCATTTCAAAACATTGGCATTAAATAACGGCTCGATCTTGTATTTATTCTTCTTTATTTTTGATATTGTAGAATGAGATACGCCAAATTCCTTTGCGAGGGTCGCGTTTGATTCACCAGCTCCTAATATGTGTAATATTGCACTCTTTTCTTCAATTGTAAAACACTTTCTCTTTACAGAACTCATTTTATGGCGCTTTATGAACTTGTCATAACAGGTGACAAACACTAACTGCGTGCCAATAAGGAGAATTGAACGGCGAAGCGCGCGGGGAAAGTGAGGGGGCCGAGGTATTGGTCATTTGTTACCTAAATTGAAACAAAATACGGCGCGTCGTTTTAAACGGACGAATTATCGTAAAAAATGGTCGCTATAAACGGTTTGTCGCTCAAACCGGAGTCGCACTAAACGGTTACATTTTCTCAGTATCTAACTATTAAACCGAACTTGAGTAAAATAATATCGACGCTAAAAACGGTTAGTCGTTATAAATGAATTCTACTGTATGTAGAACTGAACATAGCTTTCAATCTCAATGCAACTTGAAGCACAATTGGATACTTTTCTTTGGGGACTCAACGGCAGCCTGGTCTCTACCAAAATAGATTTTTATAGTAAAATTAGAGTCTTTCTCTATTTATTGTTGAGTCCTCCTTTTATTCTTGAGTTTAGATTTGTTGAAAGTATCTTTATTATCACTTCTTTTTTATTTTCTGAAGTTTTCTAGACGTTAAATAACAAAAATATAGCAAAAATTAAATATTAATAAATACGGAAAATAGATTAAAAACGACGTCATTGCGGGATCAACAGAATTTTATTTAATGCTTGTACATTTTGATAATATTTTCCAAAAAACTTCCAAATAAATCAATTTAATATTCTTGTTATCGAAATAATTCTATATTTTATAGATCGTTTAGAACGAAATAAATTATATATTTAATACATATCAAGCTATTTTTTTGTTCCGATTCTACATCGTCCTTTTTCTAAATTATGTTTAGTTGTCATTGGCCAAAACAAAAAGGAAACAGAATTTAGCTGTTGTTAATTGATATTTGTGCCTTCTCTCGCGCCCATATGGGTCTATTATCAATACGGTGATAAAAACTATTCATATTATATAATCACGAAACATACTCGTGTTTTGGCGAGTGGTAATTGAAACTTCTACTTAAATCTAATGGAATTTCATTTAATAGATAATTTTAGTAAGCACTATCGTCGACAATCGTCCTCTAGACCAATAAATCCTCTTATATTTTTTATTTATTTATCAATTATCCTAAAAATTTTCCATCCTTAATGCTATTTTTCCATTATGTGATTAGTCTGCCTCTCCCTATTAAGTTGTTTGTATAATCGATCGTATTTATTACATTTTCTTCCAATTATTTGATCATTTTATAATTATTCACTTTTAACCATCCCATCTTTCGTTCTATTTGCATATTTAATAATATTAAATAAGATTATTGGATAATTGAATAATTTGATTGGACTAAATTTACAAAAACTTCATAAAGTCAACTGGAAAACCAACCCTTTCATCATGAAAGGGTTTTTTTTCGTTCGGCACTGTAAATATAATTTAAGTAATATTTTATTTCCAGATTGATTATAATGCAAAATGTATATTAAGTAGTAATAAAAATTAGTGGGTATTACTGCACTAGTAACCGCTTTTACGGTAAGTTTCCAAGACATGACGTATTTTACATCGTTGCCACGTTGCAATATTTTTCGTTGCTTATTTATAAGAAAATAACCTTAAATTGTAAATGAATTTTATATATATATATATATATATATATATATATATATATATATATATATATAATCTTTAACAAAAATCTGTGGGACTGTTGCAATCAAACACTAAAGTGTACTCTTTTTAATATGTATTCCAAGCTTTCGAATAAGTACGTATTCATCATCAGGGAATTAATTAAAAAAAGAACCTTCAAAATGACAATTAGACATAAGGAAAAAGTGCCAATAGTCGACACTTTGAGGATTTAACTTTTACAATTTGTCTGTAAATCATAATAAAACAAAATATAAATTATGTCGTCTATTACTTTGGGCGCATTAACTATTGATTGATGTTTCTGTCTGCATTTCACGACATTATATTTTTGAGTTTTTTGGTTTTTAATTTTTTTTATCAAAGTGTGCAAATGTCATAAATGTCGACATACAAATTTCAGTGGAGCATGTGGAGCTTTTCCTACAATTAGATCAAATGAAATTTGACAAAATTTATCATTCGTTTCCCGCCTTTGAATTCCAATAAAAAAAGTCTCCTAGCTTGAGATCCTTCGGTTTGTCAATTTTTTAGATTTCTTCCTCATCCTTACATTCAGTTTCCCATCGAGATTCGTCAGATTTCCTAAATGACATCATTTTCATCAACTTCGCTTCTTTAATTTTTGACTTTAAATTTTTCAGTAGCTTTTTCTTTTCTTTTAATTTCTTTCATTCTTCCTTTAATATTTGCGCTTCTTTTTTCTTTATTTCTTTCTTTTTGGGCACACCATCAACCTTTCCTGGTTTTGTGTTTGGGAAAAATGCTGTTTTTTTAGTGTGTCGACAATTGGAGACTGTCGGAAATTGGTACATTTACTTTAGGTCTCCCTTTTAACCATACCTTATTGTCATTTTGATGGTTGTTGTAATTAGTTATTTGAAAGCTTGAAATACATATTAAAAAGAGTTCCATGGCAACAGTCTCGTAATAATAACGTTTATAAATTAGTTGGCAAAGACTTCAGTGCTACACACAGGCCATCTAGGCGTGGTAATACTTTTCCTCCACTCTTTCCCATTTCTTGTATTCGCCTTTCAGTCTCGAACTCCTTCCCCCATTAGATCTCTTGTGCCTCCGCATCTCTTCTTCTAGACCTAATAATTTTACGAATTTCTTGTTCATGTATGTTTCCCTACATTTTTCCTCATAATATCCTTCTAAGTAATTTCCTCTTCCATATATATAATTCGTTGTCTTCTATCTAAACGGGAAGGAATGTCCCACTATTATAGTGACTACAATCGATCCAGATACCTCGTATAGATTGCGCATGCTTGAGGAATACCTCGTACAGGTTGAGGATGCGCAGAACAGAGCTGGAACCTCAGGATAGAGAAATCGTTGCCATTCTGTCTTCCTTAGTCGAAACAGCTTCCATTTATGGAAACTTTCCATATAGGAGTATCACATATATGTGAAAAATAAATAAAAATGACCTACACAAGAAATTTTACCACAATAATCTGATTTTGACAACAATAAATTCTGCAACGCCGAGGCCTGATACCACACGGCTGCCAACGTTTAATATTTATTTTTCCCTAATACACGAGTATTGCTTTTATTTACACTTTCCATATTTAGTAGTTGTTATTGTCAAATTTGAAAACTTTATGTAAGAGCTCTTTAAATATATTTATTTCTTGTAGAAATAGTACTTTCATTTAGTTTATATATTGATAATTTTCAGGCAAAAGTTAATAAACATGGAAATATAAGTTAGAATAATTTTTTTAAGGTATAATCTGATTTGTTTGCCAGAAACTGCCGATTGATTAAAAGATCCTATCTATAATATAAAGATGGTTAGTTTCATACTATATTTGAAGTAATTCTATAAATTTTTAGTATTAATATTTTCTTTTCATTAAGTGCATTAATACAAATTTAGTCCAATCTCTATGTAAATTTGTTAAATTCTGTATTTTGTCATTAATTTCGATTTTAAATATGTTCTTGTTTCTTCAAACTTTATTGACTGAAAAATATCAGGAGTCATTAAATATTTTTTGGAAATTGTGCATTTTTATTTCTTCCTGTTCTTCAACTTGGGTACTGTCACCATTAGTTTAATGCCAACAATGATAGAAGTCTTTATATATAAACAGTATTCTTCTTGTGGTACCTATTCGTGACGAATGTTGACAGTTCTAAGGTTCTTACGCCATGGTCTTCGTTTTTTTCCTGGACCTCTTCCAAATATATTTTGCCTCACAGTAGCAATACATATCTGGATTTGTTTCGCATTATTTTTACTAATATCTCCTTCAAGACCAAGGACTCAACTCTATAAAACAGGACAGATAAGACGTAGCGTCTCAGTGTTCTTATTTCAAGCCCGACGAAAATTGGGGGCGTTATTAAATCTAAAAAATTGAAAATGTGCGAAAACCCTGGAAACTACAACGCTTGCAGGACAAGGACCCGAAAAAGAATGTTTAAAAATGAACCAACTGCTTCATGTTTTAATTCCCGATAATCTGATCCCTAAAAGCCTCTATACAAGTCCACATCGTCCTTATATATTTAAAACAATATGACTTATGGTTCTAACCAAAAATGATTCATGAAAAACTTTTTAGAAGACCACATCAGAGAAAATGAAGGGCATTCAGAAAAAAGTCTTGCAGCAAAACTTTCAGATAGATTAATTCTAATTTTATGGTACTGTTTCATTTAGTTTTCAATAATTCTTTGGTAACAACTCGTATTAAATTTATTAAAAAGAGTTAATACCACTATCCGAAGTGAATGGATTATATTCTCAATAAACGGATTCTATTATTTGGGTCAATTCTCTATCTGAGTGTGATTTTGGACCTCCCAAAACCCCATATCGTTTTAAATAAGCCCTTGAAGGAGCAGTATATCTCTGACCTTTAACACGTTGATCCCCAACCAAAATTGATAAACTTTTTCCTGGGCTCAACATTTTTTTTTGTTTTTACACTCCATATGAGGCGTGAATTCAAGTTAAAATTTATTTGAAATAAAAAGTGCGAGGAAATGATGTTTTTTATTTGCGTCCATAGGCCCGCTATGAGCCAGAGGGAAAGTTAATCACTAAAACTTTCCCCAGGTCCCATGGTCCGTACACAAAAGACATCATTTTTTGCACTTTTAATTAGAAATAAATCTTTTCATTATATTTTTTAAAGGTACACCTCAATTGCAGCATAGAAAAGCAAATTTTTGTTTGCTTTTCTATGCTTTAAACGATGATTTATGCTTTTAATGAAGTATTCAAAAACAAAAATGTTTTATGAAGGATATTATATAATGAAGGTAATTTAGAGGTAGCACAAATTAAAAATTTTAATCAAATATTTGAATTAGTTTAGGAAAACAAAAAAATATATAATAAGTAAGTTTTTTTGTTTTACAATGGAGTTAAAGGCCATGAAAAAAAAATCAAACCTAACCGTAGGATAATATTTCAAGGACCCAGGACGGTCCATCCAAATCGTAAAATATATTTAAATACGGTCCTTTGGGATACGGAGTCATATATGTAATACTTTTTTCTATAGCTTCTATAAGTGGAAGCTGTTCCGATTGAGGAAGAGAGAATGGCAACTAGGGATACGAAACTATCGATAAACTATTGGGACTATCGATAGTAATCAAGAAACGAGAAGTTGGAACATGATATGTTCAAGTTAAACATACAGACATTTATTTCAAAAGAATACATTTTTCAAAATCTATCTTCACTGCAAAGTCCGGCTGAATTTGCTAAATGATACATTTTGCTGTCTGCATGCACAGGTAGAGAAGCAAGAAGAAACAAAAAAAAGAAGAATAGCCGCGAAAGGCGGTTAAAGGAGACGTTAAATGTAAACTTTACATTTAACCTTTACATTGTAAAGGTTAAGGTTCCAACCTGTGGCGTGAGGCTTGGTTTTTGGTTTTGGTTTTATTTCAACTTTGATCTTTGATCAGATACCTATTAGTTGTGCTGTGCAATAAGTGTAGATGGATAATCAAAGGTTATATTACTCGTATAGTGTTTTGTGTAATTTTTTACTTTGTAATATTAAAAAAATGAAAAAATTCTTGAATATGAATATTTCTGCCAGTTTCAACAAGAAGCGAACCAGAGGTAAGTCGATATTCTTTGGTATTGCCATTGGCAACAATTTCTCTATCGTTCGAGGTTTCAGCTCGGTTCTGCGCATTCTCAAGCGTGCGCAGTATACATACAGTATCTCGAACTAGAGGTAGGGATGTTCCTTTCATACCAACTGTCCATATAGGAGTATTACATATATGCGCGGAGTAGATTTGGAATCAAATTCGTCGTGAGGTCTATAGAACCGCTCTGGGCTGCGAGGAAAGTACAGATGTGGGTCTATGGACTGCACTGGGGCTGAACGTGTTAAACGATCTGGAATATCAAAGGAATCACTTGGCTTAGAATGAAAGTTATCTAATCCTCGTTTATAATAGTGCCAAGGTCTTTATATTGTTTGACTCTTTGTATTGGAACTTGATTGATATAGAGATGCCTTCCTGTCACCGTATTTTTATTTTTTGTCTTTTGACATTGATATTGCTGACAACGTGTCATCTGCATATATGATGTTATTTACCCCGTATCCATTTAATAGTATACCTTTTTCTGTTTCATATAGGGCTTCGCTGAATATCCGCTCGAGTACTACTCGAAGATCATATGTAGCTTTGACGGACTCCTCTCATTATTTTCCTTTTTCCATGAGTTCTCCTTCGATTCTAAGGTTTGGATTGGTTCCAGTAGGGGAACAGCATTGGTGGTATAAATATCATAGTGCTGTTTATTCCCAACTGAAAAGTCCTATGCAAAACACGGTCCTTTGTAACAAACTTTTCAGTTAAGAAAAAAACATTTAAAGTAAGAAAATATTAGATAATTCTGATTATATTTTTACTATACATCCATACAGCCTCTTCTAGCAGCAATTTTGGTAAGAGCCGTGTTACAGGAAAAATTTCATGGACCCATTTTTGCAAAGTTGTTAATACTAGAAAAACACATTTAAAAGGAAAAAGTCAAAAATGAAAATTTTATTGTTTACATGTTTGGTTAACATAAATTATCTATTTTGATTAGTTTAGTATTATCGTCATATAAAATGGAAATTCCGAGGGTTATTTGTGCGATTGTTACTTTTGAATTTCTATCAAATTAATCGAAATTCAAACGACTTTGTAAAACCAAATCCCATAACGAGGTTCCACAAATACAACCGCCACCATGTATTGTATAAACTATAATAATGACCATAAGTATAATTAGTTTAAATTCTAGGAATTTCACTTTTAATTTTTTATTGCAACTTATATAAACAATACCGTATGTGTAACGAATTTCCCATATTTTAATTCAAGGACTCGTCCATCGAATATAATATGTATGTAATTCAGAGGTGTAACATGTAATTGTACCATTGTACCTGACATCAGAGATTGTAGCATCCGCTATTCTAATGAACTGCATATAATTATGTTTTATAACGATAAATAAATATTTTAATGTTCGTTATTATACTATATTAGAGACATACTAAAATCTAAATTGTTTTTTTTCTATTCCTGTATCGAACAAGTAGCTTCAGGACTAGTTTATGGTTTTTTATTATCAAACAGACCCGGACTGAGCATGTCTTTCATCAATTGTTTATGAAGAATTCTTAATCAGTGAAGACAGTGTAAATTCAGCTCAATCCTTGTTTTAAAGAAATATCTAAAAGTTTTGACGACAAATCTCGATCGACAGCTAAAAATCTAAATTTAAAAACTCGTTTATGTCTTTTGTTCTCAAGATACCGTGGACAGCTATGCAAATAAACGATGAAGTCCTTAACAGAACAAATGCGGTTCATGAGTTGGTAGATAACATTAAATGCAGGAAAATAGCTTATTTGGGACACATAATGCGTGATAGCCGGTTTAGTATCGTCCAGTTGATTATCATGGGCAAAGTTGAAGGTCTTCGAGGAATTAGAAGGAAACAAGCTTCTTGGTTGAAGAATATTAGAGAAGCAGGACAGATCTTAGTGCTTGTTATGGACAATTCCTTGGAATGGGAGTTACATATTGCCTCCTTATCTAAAAAATTAAGTTCCTCCTGTTTTGCGCTGAGATCAGTTTCTAAAGAACTAAACTTATCCACCTCCTTAACAGATTATTATACCTTTTTTGAGTCCCATCTCCGATATGCCCTGGGGTACGTGTGGTGCGACTAAATTTGAGCGAATCTTCAAACTACAAAAGAGAGCCGTTACATATTTACTCGAACTAAACAGCCTAATTCGTAAGCACGCTTCTCCAATTACAGAAAGATCGTTTCACGGCTATCAACACAAGAGCGCGGAGCACGACCTTTACCTACCTACTCTACTTTTATAATTGGTCCAGGGCTCAATTCAAAAAAATGCACAATTACTTGCCAATTGAAATGAAATCGATATCATGTTTTCCCGCATTTCGCAATAATTTGAGGGCATATTTACTGGAAAGTGCCTTCTACTCTGTAAACGACTTCTAATAATAATATTTAATTCCGGACATGCTGCATACTGGTTTAATTTTGCTAAAGACTTATATACTATTGTTACCAATTACTTATAATTTTGATACTCATTGTGGTTTTCTTGTGTATATTGAAATATTATTTTATTTGTATCTTTATTTCGGCGGGTGTAATTTGGGCGCTAACCATCCTTCTTTACCTGTCTGACCAAGAAGGGTAGATAATCCCACATGTATTTTCGGCTCTAAGAAGTGCAGGTAGGTCGAGTCATAAAATAAACCAATAGAGGGAAAGTTGATAGATTTTCAAGTATGTTAGGTTAGGTTAGGTTAGGTGAGGTGAGGTTAGGTTAGTTTATGTAAATCCCTTATTTTATATGTATTATGTACTTAAGTACTAAATAAAAATATAAATAAATATAAAATTTACTTTATTCTGTAGAGTGTTACAAAAATGTTGTGAGGAAACTTTATTAAGGGCAGATTTTTCATTTAAAAAAAGTGCAAAGTAGCCCCCTCTAACGATAAATTTTTTCAGACCTTAAGTGATAATAGGTCATTTCTCTTATAGTAAAATCTAAAAATACAAAATTATATCTTATTATAAATGTCGGTGATTTAATAAATAACTGTATTTCATAAATCATGTACTTCAGTCGGTTAGCGCCCAGAATACACCTAGTTTACATGTTGTAAAAAGTACATTAATCCTTTAGCGCCCAAATTACATTCGCCCCTTTATTTAGTTATTTTTATGTTTGTTTTTTAGTTTTTACAAGCTTTTGCCTACAAATGGTAACAATTTTTTGACAATAAAGCATTTCTCTGTCTCTCTCTTCCTTTTCTTCAAAATATGACCTCATGACTACTCACTTTAAGAAATGAACAATTTTTATATACATAATGTTAGTTAAAATAAGTACAGTCCGTCCCTGCGTTAAAGAAATTCATAGAAAAACGTATACATAACAGGATCGCTTGTGGTACCTGCAAGAGTGTCATCAGTATCATCGGATCAGATATGGTGGTACCCTTTTACTTTTGATTTAAGCAACACTGCCGTATAAGTGTGAACACTTACGGTATAATAAAATCTACCAACAGTAGTTTTAATTAAAGATTCCCCTCTCCGTCATCTTCAAAAAGAGAGAGAATGTCTTTAGTGGAATGGCAATTTAGTAATTTGCGTTATTCGCAGTTACTTTGACTTGACGACCTACGCGAATGTTTGAATGTCTTTTTACCGGGCCAAAGGTTTTCCATTATTTTTGTTATAAAAGCGGAATAAAACCCATGGATTTGACAAAGGATACCGACCATTACATCCGGAAGTATATTTTCAATTGATTGAATTTGCAGCTACTAAACATCAATGATAATTATGGGAACCGTAGGAATGTCGAGAGTTAAGTGTTTTGATGTTGGGATATTTTTATTGTGCCAATCAAGTTGAGTCTAACTACCTATTTATTATTGACGGTGAGTTCATTTTTGCTAATTTTCCATACACTTTTTCTTCATATCAGACAATAGGTTAATGAATAGATTACAATATGAAGTAAATATTAAAGAAATAATTAATTTCATTTGTTATGGTAAAATCAGAATAAAATTGTAGCTTTATACAATTGTTTTCGAAGATTTTTTGCAAAATATTCCTTTTTCTAGAGCCAAAAGAAACAGTCGAAATCAGTAGATTAACAGAAATTTGATAATAATAATTATTCAACTAAAAACAAAAATCTAAATAAAAAAATAGGAGTCTGCATTTTAAAAAAAAATTATGAAGTATTAAATTTCATAAAATAACTTTTACTTGCACTTTTTGCTAAAAAATGGATGAAAAATATGACGCGAAAATATGCTAGTAAATAGAGATCATAAATATGCAGCAAATGGAGGTTAATTATTACGAGGTATGATTAAAAAATGCGCGGAAATATTTTATTGGAAAAAAAAATAAAATTTGATTGATATTATTCAAGATATAGCTAGTAAAATACTTATACTAAAGTTAAATCCATTACTTTGATCACTTATGTTGTGAACTTAGCTTACATGATGCCAAATATCGAGCAAAAACTCGCGAATGAAAAGCAAAATTTGGCACTCATCTCATTTGCATGTTAATATGCTTTGTAGGGTACAAATTTTGAGTTTTTCACTAACCTATCGTACAGTGAATTATCTGAACAAATAGGTTTTTCTAGTTCCTGTACATTTTGATCGATTCTCGTCTTATCTACGCATTTCCAGTTACTGAATTATTAACAATTTTTAATGCTTGTCTTAACACATGATAGTATAGACATACAATAATAGATACATATGATTGCTTCTATAAAACATTCATTCGCCTCGTTTATTAAAATAAAAGAAAGCTTCTGTAAGCGATGGACCACGTAAAGATGAAGGTTAGCATAAAAAACTGTTTCAAGCGGATATTAAAAATAAATACTTCTTCTTCTTCCTCTTATAATAGGTGTATCGCTTGTTCTTCTTCGATATCTTTTGGTTTTTGTATTCCTGGCTTTGTTTCTAACGTATTGTCTTCATTGTGGGTCTGATTGTTGCTTTGTAAATTCCTACCTAAGTTTCTTACCTTAGGTGTTTATTCCGCCAATGACTAGTAATCTTTTTATCTCGTTTTCTACGTCTCAATAACTAGTTATGGCAATTCCAAGGTATTTGAATTTCATTTTCTGTTGTATTATTTGATCTTCTAGTTCTAATTTGCATCCAATGGGCTCTTTGGATGTCGTAATGTATAACGGTTTTTTCAGTCGAAATATTCATAGTCACAGTCTCAAAAAAATACTTTATCGAAAATATACGTTGTAATATTGTCCGAAAAAATGTGAATAAATATGAATTATGGGAGATGAAATTGAAAAAAAATAAAAAAAAACAACAATATGGATTAGTGGTTAATTAAAATTCCTGGAGGTAGTAAAATCGACATTCTACGAATACTTGCCTATTTTCTAGTCAATGTTTGAGGTGAAAAATGTTGTCGTTAGATTACTATTACCTGATTTTGATATACTGATTAGACTATTTGAAACCATTGTCGTTTTGGTGAGTATCCATGTTTGCAAGCAGTGGAAGGGACAAGACAGACAACAAAAATCTTTCTTTTCTTTTTAAATGTTAACAAATATTTTCATGAAATGAAAAAAAATTGATTGATAAATGACCCAAAACTGAAATAATAACAATCATGAGAAACTTTTTAGAAAAATTTAATCTATAGAGAAAAAATTGCTATCAATTTAGATGAATTTGGGACAATAACCCATTTTCAGGTGAAAAGGAGAAAGGTTTTTTTCAAATGGGCATGCAGGTGAGGTTATTACGAATAAGTAGAATTTTCCAGAATATCTCGATTTTGGCAGAAATGAGACAGTTATTTGTACAGGATGACGAGTTCATATCCGGAAAATGGAGTGAAACTACATGAAATATTTATTTACCACAAAACTGCTACAGAAATGGCGATGCTGAAGAGGGCCTTGATTGACTCTCGAGATATTTGCAAACATGAAAATTTCACTTCGATTTTCGCAAAAACTCTAGTTAGGCGAAAACCCACAATACATTCAATTTTCCAGACTTTCGTGGAAAATTCTTCCTGGAACAAGTTTTTCTCCTTTCTACTATAAATTATCAGGTTCTTTTAAAGATTATTTATTCATTGATAACTTAAATTTTATCTCAATTCAAACAGAGATTGTCTTTTTTATTCGTTTTTAATTTCATTAAACGGTTTATTCGTTTTTTTTTTCAGAATGCAATGCAATTACAAACATTTTGTTCGTGATGTCATTTTCTAATATTGCCCTACTTTAAAATTTCCTCAGTTCATTGCCACGATATTATGCATTAATCTTAGGCAGTTTGTTTATAAATTAAATACGTTTAATTCATACTTTGTGATAATAATAAAATTATATAATAAATATACTTGGAATTTGTTTATAAACAATATCATTAAAACATGACTGCTTAATGAATTGATGAAAAAAAAAACGGTTGATACATAGTTGTTTTCAATAAAAAATCGAAATATTTTCAACGTTTTTAATAATTAGAACTATATAAATTGATGTTTTGTCTTGCATTGCATTCCACGTTATATTCTTGTCTATAAGAATTAAGGGGTGGATTTTCTATTTAATTTTAGTAATAATGATTTTTTTCTTCATCATCTGTCTTGATTTTAGGCCTCCTTCAATTGAAATTTCGTTTAAAAACAGACGTTTCGGCAAAATTGATATTTTTATAAAACCCAAGAAATTATTTACCTACATGGTAATTTTTAATAACTAGTTGGAAAAACAATAATTGAGTGAAGTTGAAGCATAGACATTAACACGTAATAATAATAATAATATTTGGCGTCTTAATGCCCGCGCGGGCCATAATGTGTACCGATATGACAAAAAATATTAAAATAACGTATATACTTATAGTTTCTTGAAGCTTTATCACTTTTTATTGTTGTTGTAGGGAAATGGTTTCGGCTTCAGAAAACCATTCATACTTCGGGATGGACAACTACTGTTTTCAAGATTCTAGCTGCAACTCCAAGAGATTAGGTCGATCTGTGAGCGTAAACGTAGACGTAACCAATTTTAACATTTACAGACCTCCCCCGTCAGGTACGATACTGAGATGGAGGAAATCCAAAGGCGATCCGCAAAGCATCTTCGAAGAAGAATTACCTTCTGATGATTTCGAATATATGGAGTGCGGACCGTCACCACCGGCCGATCACACGCCTCATATTTACGAGAGTTTCGAAGAATTCTCGACAAGTGCGGATTTATCTGTTCAAATATGTCACGACACCATCAAAATGAATCTGTTAGAGCATATGAAAGTTTCGTCGGGGCGGCATCAATTGTTGGACGATATAGAAAATAAGAAAATTCAAAATATAGAAGATTTGAAAGTTCATTTTAAAGGAGCTTCTAAAGTGGAAGTTAATACGGGATTTCTTTGGGCGGCATTTATGAGAAGGCATGATTTATTACAAGGTTTTTTAGAAATGGGCGCCGATCTTAATTATTATGAACCTATTCAAGGTTTAAGTGCGATACATTTAACATCATTCAGCGGTTGTACAAGCGGTACCCAATTCCTGATATCAAAAGGATGTGACGTAAATGCTTTGTATAAATGTTACACTCCGTTACATTGCGCAGCTTTCGGAGACAGTCCCGAAACGGCTCTGATTCTCCTAAACAATGACGCTAAAGTACAAACACTCACCAACAGTCCCCATAGTTGCCATGAGAGTGTCCTTCATTGCGCGGTTAGGGCAAACGCTATAGCTTGCGTGAAATTATTCACACAAGAAGGCGCCGACGTAGCTGAATGCGAATCAGGTTTATCTCCAATCCATTTAGCTGCTGATTTAGGTCATCCCCAATGCTTGAAGATCCTTTTAGAACCCAAAAAGTTTAACGTCAATACGAAAACGAAAGATAAGGAACAAACACCGTTACATTTAGCGGCCGAAAGTGGTTACGTGGAATGCATAGAAATTTTGTTAGAACACGGAGCAGATGCAAATATAAGAAATCATAGAGCACAATCACCTCTACATCTAGCAGCCAGAGCACAAGCTTACGACTGTGTAGAGATTTTACTGAGAAAAGGAAACGCTGATCCGAATATGGGGGATTGCGATCAAAGAACATCCTTACATTGCGCCGTAGGAAAAGCAGCGAGATCTTACGATATCATAGAAATTTTAATGAATTACGGTGCCGATATCAACACTAAAGATCAATATGGATATACTCCTCTACATATAGCAGCTTTAAACGAACTATCTCAATGCGTCGAGGTTTTATTGTATCACGGAGCTGATGTAACTGCTAAATCGAAATTCGGCATGACCGCTTTAGGGATAATAACTAGAAAAACTCCTGCTTCGTTAGCTATGGTAACGCAAAAACTAGATTCCGCCATAACGTTACACCACCATCCAGAATCCTCCAATAGAGAAGTAGAGTTACGTTTAGATTTCAGAGGTATTCTACAATATTGCCATCCGAGAGAAATAAGTTTTTTAAATACATTCGTAGACGAAGGACAGAAAGAAATTCTACTCCATCCGCTTTGTTCGGCTTTTCTCTATTTGAAATGGGAAAAGATACGAAAGTACTACATAGCGCGTATGTTATTTTGTTTTATTTTCGTTCTAAGTTTATCTTTATACGTATTAACAGCTTTAGCGCATAATTGTTACAACCACGGTAAGAATATGAACGATACGCAACCTCAAAACGTTATAGAACTTTGCGAAAAAAAATCCATGATGGGTCATATGTTGAGAAACAATCCTTTTGTGATAGAAATGCAGTGGTTTGTGTTAGTAGGAATAACTTGCTGTGAGATACTTAGAAAAGTGTACGGAATAGCTGGATATCCATCGGTAAGACAGTATTTATCTCATCCGGAAAATATCATAGAATGGACTGTTATTGCGAGCGTTTTCGTTATTTCTTTTATATATACAGGAAGAACTTATACTTGGCAGAATCATGTAGGTGCGTTCGCTGTGCTATTCGGTTGGACTAATTTGATGTTGATGGTGGGACAGTTGCCTATTTTTGGTTCGTACGTTGCTATGTATACTAGAGTTCAAGGGGAATTCGCTAAACTATTACTAGCTTATTCTTGCTTACTTATTGGATTTACTATTAGTTTTTGCGTTATGTTTCCAGATTCGTCGACATTCGCGAATCCTTTTATAGGTTTGATTACAGTAATGGTAATGATGACGGGAGAATTGAATCTAGATCTTCTAGTTGACGATGATCCCGAAGATCCGCCATTTCTTTTAGAAGTAAGTGCTCAAGTCACTTACATATTATTTTTATTATTTGTTACAGTTATTTTAATGAATCTATTAGTAGGTATAGCTGTACACGATATACAAGGTTTACAAAAAACAGCGGGGTTATCAAAATTAGTTAGACAAACTAAATTAATTTCATACATGGAATTAGCTCTTTTCAACGGATATTTACCTCAATATTTGTTAAATTTATTACATTGGACGGCATTAGTATCCCCCAAGGCATATCGAGTGGTTCTAAACGTGAAACCTTTGAACCCGAGGGAAAAAAGGTTACCTAAAGATATACTGAAAGCAGCGCATGATATTGCGAAACAAAGGAAACATTTCGGACATACTATATCGTCTAGAGCTAGCGAAATGGCTTATTCCAAAAAACCCGTTAATAATAATCTAGATCAGAATTCTGAAATTTTAGATTGTCACAGTGTATTGCCGATAATGCAAAGTAAAATTGAGAAAAATGGCGAACAAGTCGAACATCTTAGTAAAGAAATTAGGGAATTGAAAAATCTTGTTGAAGCAAATCAAAAACTTATCGAACAGCTTTTGAATACTATTTTACAAAATAAGAAAAACAGCAAATGTTAATAAAGTAGATAGATATGTATTTAGATATTAGTATACGAACTGGAATGTATACAATATAAAAAAATTAGTTAAAATATTCACTATAAAATACACGATCATAATATCCTGTGCAAATCAATATATTTATCGATCTATTTCATATTTCACTTGTGAAAGATCAATTAGTATAAAGCATCGATTGATTAATTTGACATATTTAAGGTTTGCTATCAAGTAAGTATCGAAAAGACCATCCCGGAATCGGTTCACAAACGATACCCAGCTCGGTTGGAATCGTTCGTATTTCGGTTACTGTCCGGTTGGAACACGTAATCTCTATTGCGCAGAATCGTCACCGTATCAAGGACGGTTTTTTTATGGGTTGGAACGAACCTTCAATTCAACCTTTGATCATACAGTTACATGGACAGCTCCTTCTTCTATTCTCCCCAGTAAAAGAAAAGTGGTAAAACAAACAATGATTATTTTCGATACAGTTTCTTAAAAACGGGTAGTCAATGTTTCAAAAATCCAATTGCATTTCAATTATCAAAAGAAAATAGAAAAATACTTTTGAGTCTTTTTGTTTTAGGAATCAATAAAAGATTTCGATTGCTTGGATCTAATAGAACACATTTCTGATTTTTTTAAAGAGCTTTCTACGTTTATGTGCGAATGCGCTAATGCTAAAGCATGAATATAGAACCAATTTGCATATTTTCCATTGGTTCAGGCTTCATTAACTACTTTATTCGGTAATTACTATACTGTGAACACAGCTAAAATGAGCTAAGAAAAGTGAATATGGAGAGCCTATAGAACAATTAAAATAACTTTCAATTGTTCTTGTGAAAAAATCTAAAACCATTGACAAACCATACAAATATTGAAAACTGTTTTGGAGTCAATATAAGCAGACGGTGCTTCATAAATAATGTTCTTTTCCAATGTCAACTTGGTTTATTAAATAATCATACAATGAGAAAGCCTTAATATTCGAAGTATAGCCCATCGTATTCTATGGTTTGAGTCCAACGATCGGCAAGCTTTTGAGACCTTGGTGAGATCGTTATTTGGGATAAGATGCAAAGTTCACTAAATCTTCATAATTCCACCAGACACAAGATTTTTCGCTCGAATCGACTTGTATTTGAGACAGGTTCTGATAATTTTCTTGTGTCTAACAACTGATTTTTCATGTTCGGGTTATTTAGATAAATCCATTCTTCATTGGAAATAACAAAGCGTCTAACAAAACAATCATCTTTCGGAAGGGAAATGAGCTGTTTCGCTTGAATCTCGATTAATTCCTTTAGCACTTGTCGATAACTTTCATAGGTCTAATCTAATGATTCTAAATGGTGATGTATGGTATCTTTAGAAGGTCTAAAGGGGTGCGATAATCGGCGAGTATGATTTGCTACAAATCAAACAACGTTGTATCGTTAGCTTATTAATTGTGTCTTCCTCTCCTATTTCACATATTTTCCTTCCTGCTACGGCTGATTTAAACTTTGTTTACATTAATGTCTTATCAATATACGAATTTAATGTTTGTCGCATTCCATACTAATATGGAAAAAACGATTGAAAGAAAGTGAAGCAATTGTACTTTTTGGAATTAGAGGCTAGACTAGCGCAAAGATGTGTGGAATCGTTTTGACGTTAATTCTTTAAGATGTTTTACCAGTTTCTCTACCAAAGTAACATCTAACTGTATGATCTAAAATTTTAAATATTTTGTGATGAAAAGTTGAAAATAAAATATCGATGCCTTAGAGCAGAAATGAACCATGTACGTTTCGGACTACTTTTAGAAAACACGAAGTTTTGATACGTGCATAACTCTAGTAATGATGCCTTTTGATTTTCAGTAATTTTGTAGTCTGTAATCTTTGTAAAAATGTTACAAAAAAACTTTTCTCATTCTAGAATCTCAGTTTTTGATTTATCTATTAAATGGACATAGGACATTTATGCTCTATCGTATCGTATCGATTTTTAAACTAAGAAACATTCTTATTTATTAGCACTTGTGTTAGAATTTCCAAAGTTGAAATCAGCAATCACAGGTCACCTATATTTAGATGGTTCATAACAACGACAAATAGGCGCCATCTATATGTCTAAACTTCAACTACTAAACTGACATATTTGACAAAATACTGGCAAATTCATATTTTATAAATAGCGCGAAATTTAAATTTTATTTCACGGTAGTTAATACCAAAAACAAGTACTTAATAATATTTTTTTGCTTCAAATAAGTATCAAAATTGCATATTTTTTGGTGTATATTGTTATAACAATAATGAAATTTCTTATTTCCTAGACATTTTTATATGTTTTTCTTGTTCATTTGTCTTAATTTTAGGTCTCGTCTATTTGAATATTTGAATTTGACGATTCAACCAAATATTTTGACAAAAAACCGAAATAGGTGTATATAATGTATAACATTGATATTAATTTTCGTGATATACAGGGTCCAAAAAATTCGTAGATGATGTGTAAAAAATACTGTCAGAAAAAAAATTCTCATACGTTTCCTCGTTTCTGAGTTATGAGCCCTAAAAGTTGCGAAATCAAAACTTATATTGAATATATTTTCTAAATTAACATTCGAATATTATGAAGTTTTAATGGATGATTACGTATGTCCATGACTGTGTGTTTGACGGAATAAATAATTCTACACTACTATCTGAAGGCCAAGGGCGTCTCATACCTAAGGGTTAACAATCCATAACTTTTACAGGGACAAATTGTACAATCTAAATAGCCAAAAGAATTTTTCAATCGATTTTTTAACCAAAAGATACTCTTTGTTTAACTCTTTGTACATGCCAAAAAAACTGTTCGCCATAAAGAGGCATTCTGGAGAAAATTATCATAAATTGTTATTATTTATTGAAAATAATTACAGGAGATATTGAAACACAATGTATAATTATTTAGAAAATATACTTGAATATAAGTTCTGATTTCGCAACTTTAAAAGCCTATTAGTCAAAAACAAGGAGTTTTATGAGAAAATTTTTTTTGTCACACCATTATTTTCACGTCATCTTCTCCCGGAACACCCTGTATATTAACATGAAACAAAATTCATTCATATATCAAGAAATGTGTTGTTGACCTTGTCATATTATGTAATTTTATAATGATTTGATTATTCTTTTTTGAATAATTCATCAAATCTCGGAAAAAGTACCAACATAAACATATATGTTAATTAAATGTATTGCAATACAAGGACTTCGTTTTATAAAATAATTTCCACTTGTTGATTATTTACAAACTATTTTGATAAAGTGCTAAGTAAATATGTGTGTTATTTGTACAATCAAAGTCTTTCCAAGTGTTTATTGATAAGCGGAGAGCTGATGAATTCCTCTATGTATATTTTCTGAAATAAATTAGAAGAAGAAACGTAGTTAACGTGATAAATATGTAAATTTGTATTATTATTCATAATTAGTGATGGATTTACGCCTTGACCCATGAGGTGTAGGGCGGCAAAATTTTTGAAATGCCAGAAAGATAATCCATTTCAAAAATTGATTTATATTAGTTTTAATGAAATTTTTTTTTCATGGAATATAGACTGAAAAAACTCGACTCAAGATAAAAAATCTTGAGCCAAGAACTTTTTCTAGGTTTGAGTAAATTTTTTGAGTACAAGTTATTTTTCTTTTTCTCAAAATTATTAACTTCAATATTTTTTGCGTTGAATGAAGTTAACAGTTTCTTTATTAATTCTCATTCAATCTTCATTAATTTACTTCTTAATCTGTTGATAAGATATCAATTTTTTAATATATCAGTGATAGTCTTTTCCTTGCAATTAATCCTTTACCAGGTTATGTTGCTTATGCTATCTATTCTTTAAATTTGGTAGGATTGTGTGTAGTTGAATCGGTTTCAGAAGCAGTTGACTTATTTTCTACTTAAAAAGATCAGAATTGAAATGGCTCGAAAGGCATTTGTCAAGTATTCCTCAATGTTTGCAAACAGAAATCTGAACCTCCACATCAGAATAGGATTCATTAAATGTTATGTGTGGCCAATACTGCTGTACTTGGACCTTGAAAGCTCAAATGATCAAAAAACTTGAGGTATTTGAGATGTGGCTCTATAGACGCATCCTGAAGATACCTTGAACTGACAAAATCACCAATGACGAAGTACTAAGACGCATTGGTCGCAAGAGAAAGCTGTTGACAATTATTGAGATAAGAAAAACGTGATCTCCAACCTTCAATGAGAAGACAGTATTAGAAGAAGCAGAAGAAGAACTATACAATTTCTTTACTATATTTACACGTCGTTGGGAAATCCTGGTGTAACGTATCCAATTCAAGATTTGAGAGTCTTCATTAAAGTCGTTGGTCTGCTCGACATGAGTGCTACGCATTAGGAAAATACTGCAATAATTGATGCAATGGAGTTTAAAGTCGAAAGCAGATATGAGAAATCGACTACGCGATTTGAAGCTATGGGATAGCAAAGAAAATTACAAAATTTGGAAACAGGAATCTTAATCATTGTAATTAGAATGTAATTTTAAAGTTTTACAGTTCTCTGGTTTTTTTAAGACATGAGAGAGAGACAATTTTTTGAGTATGAAGAAATAAACTAAAGCACTATCTATGATATGATATAACACTGTTCAACGAAAACTCATACCAATTTTTGAATGTACTATGATCGCCAAACAATAATATATCAATGGGAGGAAAATTGACAAATCAGGTTTCTTTATGACATCAAGACATATATTTTTTAAAATGTACAATAAATGGCTATGATTCTCGTGAATGTTCGGCTTATCCAGTACAGTAATCTGTTAGCATTCCTGGATTTTTCCCTTGATACCGCTTTTCTATTAAGGAAATGTCTTTTGCCTTGTTCGTCACTCATAGAACCCAAATTCTCGGGAAAGAAATCCAGATGAGTGAATATGTATTTTCAAAGACATATTACATCCCAAAGCTTTGTATGAAATTATAAGCTCATTGATTAAGTCTTTGTAATTTTCCGCTTTATGGTTTCCTTGGAAATTTTGGACAACATTCTCAAAACATTTCTAGGCGACTTGTTCCAGGTTATTCAGCTCTCCTTCAAAGTTTGTATTCAACATTGTGGACCAATAAATATTCCTTTTTTATTTTTTGCCTCGCTGAATTTGGGAAATTTCTCTTTCAGATATAAGAATCCAATACCATCTTTATGTATAACTTTTATGAAATATAAAATCAGGCCGAGTTTTATATGCAATGGTGATAAAAGTATGTCTTCAGGGTTCACTAAAGGGTCATTTTTAACTTTCTTCTGCCCTGGAATAAGTGATCCACGCTTGTGCCTTACTTTCTTTGTGTAGTGACATTTTCTGTCTCATTCGCAAATGAATCAACAATATTTTGTGTAACCAAGCCGGAGCCCAAGCAAAAAAGCAATGTCTTTAAAATCTCCACAAATTTTCCAAACACGTTTACTGCATTTAATTTTTTCAAGAAGGAACTTCTTGTTCTCGTAATGATCTTTCATATCAGAACCATGAACAACACTGCTTTCAAGCTAGGTTTTGAGGAGTCAATGAGCAATCTCCAGTGACTTAAATCATATTCAAAATTCAATAAATCATCACTGTAAATTCCAGTTCTTTAATCTAGACTTCAAAAGCTCAGCTTCTTTTTTAGAAAAATCGTTTAAATCACTTTGTATCAATAAATGAAGTTGATGTTTGATAACTTGGATAACTCTCTCGAGATAACTGGGTTGACAAAGAACAAATTCCGGACTAGAAACAGAATTCTGACTTTCTGCTTTTGATTTGGAGGCTTTGGCACAGGCAGATAGACACTATGTAGGAATGGTAGGAACAATCACTTACATGATCTTCTGGTTCCGTCCAAATCATTGGTATACCGAAAGGCAAATGTCTAGATTTTTGTTTAGCCCAATCTAATAGGAGTTTCAAACACTTTACACAACATATATGTGGAACCCAGGATTTATCCTGGTGGTGCACAGGAAAACGAAAATAGTCTAAATAGCACTTTGCAATTAACGGCGTAAATTTTCGACAGTGAGATGTAACAGTTAATTCTTCACACACATAACAAAAACTGTCCGGGTTATTAAAACACTTCCGCAATAGTTATACAGTTATACAAACAAAAATAGTAAATTAGGTCAGAAAAGAATATTTAGCTGTCACAAAAAAACTAGATGTGACTGAAACAAAATAATAGTTTTTTTTAATGAAGGTACATCAAAACAAATAAAAATCATCACAAAGTTTTACTGATAAAAACAGTGTAATCGTCGCAAAACAAAATCGAAAAATACAGCCAGATGACTCACGGCAAAATGAAAGACAATTTTCTTTAGACAAGAAAATTATTATTTATAATTTATCTATGTAAGGCTTATAACTTTTATAACTTTGTTGTTTATTAGTAATACTTAAATTTATACTTCATAAAATTTTGTTATTTTGAAATAAAAATTATGGATCGAAATGAGACCTATTTTATCCAAAAAGGGCTGCGCATCGAACGGGGCCTAGGGTATAAATCCGTCACAGTTCATAATAACGAATACATAAATACAAGACTATGTTCCATACGAAATATTTTTCAAAAAAAGCTGTCATAATATTTTTGGAAATATTTACTTTAAATTGTAGGAATATCTTTGGGTTATACAGGGTTAGGCAATGATTTCGCAAATAATTTTTTTGTCGAAAAAATACATTAATAGGAAATAAAAAACTAGCCATTCGATATACAATTATTTAAAAACTACATCTGCCAAATGTCCTCTGTAGACATCTATGTATTCATGGAGTCGAGTATGAAATATCTACATAACTCTTCGCAGCATATCAACAGGTATTGCTGCAATCTCGTCACGAATTCGTTGTTTGAGGGCCGGGATTGTCCTAGGTGGATCAGTTCCAAACTCTTTCGTTTTTATATAACTCCATAAAAAGAAGTCACAGACAGAATGGTCGGGAGTCTGATAGGGCCAAGCGATATCCACCACCGTCTTGTTGAAAAATTGTGTTTTCATTAACTGGTAAGCGATGAAGTTCGGGCGTGAGGAAGTTTCGAATCATTGCAACGTATCTCTCAGAATTAACAGTAACGGCATTTTCAGCTTCATCCTCAAAAAAATACGGACCGATCATTCCATTTGCCGACATTGTTGAGGCAAACGAGGGTGCTCCTACACCCTTTTTTGTGTCTCATCACTCATCACAAGTTGTTAATTTGGTCATCATTTTCTTCCAACCTGGCAAGCATAACCTCACAAAATCTGAGACGCTGTTGATACTTATCCAGGTGAAGAGATTGAACAACCTGTATTTTATAAGGATGATATCGAAGATCTTGATGGAGTACCCTTTTCACTGATCTGTCACTTATTAGAAGGCGTGTGACGTGACAGACTGTCGATAGACGTGGACTTCCTAACACTGCTTGTCGAACACGTTCGATATTTTCATGGGGTTTGAAGCGTTCTGGCACTACCACCTCTTTTTGTAGATGTCGATCCAGTTTGCTCGAGGTTGTTCACCCACGTTTTAATCGCATGGCCTGACAGGTTGGGTACACGGTATGTTAAAATGTCGTCTAAAATCCCGACGCTAAACTCTCGCCATTTTGATAATAAGCCTTGATTGCGTATACGCGGTGCTCACCCGTCCAACGCAGGCCTGTGACTGTCTTCCTTACCACATCACCCCGCGCTGCAAGTCCCACCCCAAATCTTCCCGTTTTATTGCCGTTGTAATGAATGAACATAAATCGTCCACATCTATTAGATTTGAAGATCATTTCTTATATTCACAGGATATTATAATCCATTTATAACTAATCTTAAAAGTAGTACAGGACTAATTTCGATAAATGGGCATATAAATACCTACTCTACAAGTTGCCCAAGGAAAAGGAAAATAAATCTTCAATTTTTTATGCTTTTTAACTTTTTTTAACCACCATTTGAATTAGCTGTTGATTTATTCAAATATTACAGATTAAGTTTTGACTTGATAACACGTATATGCATGAAAATTATTACTTAGATGTATTTTTTTATTTAAAAATTATAAATATTTTAAATAGAAAAGTCATCTTGCCATTGAAAGTGTGATACTAGATCTAGGATTGTTGATGTTTTTTTGAATAAACGTTGTAAACAACATTTTTCTTTGAATTTTGATTCGACAGAATAATTGGTATAACAAATGTACACCTGACAATACATTTAATACTATAGTGAAATGAACTCTTATTTGCCAAATTTCTAGGGCGAAATATTAAATATTTCATGTAAGTCGTGAACTAAATAGAAAAACTCTACTAACATCGCAAACAAGGCATTAGAGTAAAAGAAAAAGCATAATCTGTACTCAGCAAGTATTTAACATAATTTTTTATTTCCTTATCTCACGTAAAAATTCAGATAAAAAATGATTTACTCACATTTTCACCTGAATCATTTCAATACAATTTATATCTTCATAATTATGCCACGTTGCCTGATCGTCGGAAAAGTCGTCGATTGTTGAATGTTTTGTAATTTTGAGGTTATGTTATTTTGCTTTATTTATGTTACCAAAAGAAATGTTTCAACCGAGTAACCCAGAAGGGCTCTAACGGTATCAAGACATTTTGCATTTGTAGATCTAGTTCGTGACATCACTGAGTGCCCTAATTGTTTAATTTACCTTCAGTTTATTTTCAAATTAGTTGTGATAAATTTAGATTTCAAAATATCTGGATAATTAGATCGTCCACTTTGGCGCTGTATAAAAGGCAATAATGACTGAAGTGGTTATATTTCTTGGTCCAACTTTCAATTCATTGACCTGCTCACGAATTTGTGGTAAAAGTTCGGGAAAAACAACATTAAGATCGACACATTGAAACGTGGTTGCCTCAAAATGTGTTAAAATATAATACACCCTGTATTTTCACTGCGTGCTTGTCAGAAATACGAAAATCTTCACTTTCCTCGGTTTTCTTACGTACAACAAACAGTAAGTTATGAGAACTGTACAAAGATTTAAAATCTTTTAAATTGGGTACTTCCCGATAACACAGCTTTACGAGTTGTTTCCACCAAGTAACCCAGAAGTATTCTAACGGTATTAAGACATTTTGCATTTCTAGGTTTAGTTCATGACGTCACTGAGTTCCCCAATTGTTTAATTTACCTTCAGTTTGTTCTCAAATTAGTTATGATAAATTAAGACTTGGAAATATGTGGATAATTAAAATTGAAAGTCTCTGGGTGTCTACACTTTCAAAAATGGGGTTCGTTTTCGTTTCCTTTCAATTGAATGATTACCATAGACCTTTATACACATATCGCCTCGTATTAGAAATTGGTGATCACACATTTTTTGTTATCGTTTTCCAACTAAAAATGGTATAAAAATGTGGTTTTCTCTGTTAAGCCCGATCCTGGTCCTTGACCAGACGAGACGACAAGAGTACTAGCCAGCTACACTCTTGATTGATCCTTTGAATCACGCACGAAACACCACACGAAGCGGAGCGACTGGGAGGCGCGCGCAACGTCCATATTCTCGCGTTCCTTGGTAAAGAGTGTGGATCGGGAATTAGTTGAGTTTAATAATATACATACATTAGAAATAACATCTACTTATGTTTTTCAACTTGATAATGCAGATATGTACTTAATTCTTGTCAAATTTATTTTAAAAATATAATCTGTGACTTTCCAATTAACTCACCTTTACCATATTTAAAAACATACAGATACCACATGATAGACATATTTACTCAATATAGTAATTAAAAATTGGAGATTCATGGTATTTATTGTTAAAATTCAAATTGTGAATATCCCAGGGGAGGCAAATCTTCAAATGCGCCCCTGAAAACATTCTTTCCCTATTTTGACGATCAGGCAACATGGTATAGTACCTAAATTCTTTTTTCGTGCGGGTTATATGTATAAAATCCAAAAGAACAAGATGCTAATTTTTAAAAATTTAACTAATCTGGATGTAGATGCCTCAAATAAATTAGCAAACAGACCACAAAATATGAAGAGGATTACTGGTTTTCTCATATAATAACAGATCTTATTTGATTTTAACAGAATGGCTTATAGAGCTATATTAATTTTGATTGCTAATAAAAATAAATGTATTGGTTTGTAAAATTTTATTTTCTTAAATAAAACACATACATTCTTGCTAGAACCAACTTTTACTTTAAATAACTAAAAAACTATAAAATGAGTTCCTAGATTACATAAAAACAGATTAAAAATATAGGTATACATAAAGGGTGTCCAGAAATTATTCCTCTAACTCAACAGATGACAGATGTTCATTGTTCAAGTCAGGTTGTATCTCAGAATCAAAAGTTTTATAATCAATTAATGATTTGATTTCTGGTTATTAAAAAACGAGTCATGGAGAAATCCATGTTAGAAGTGACATTAAGAGAAAAAATCCGAAATGAAAACTACTTAAAAGAACAAAAGCTAATGATTCAATTAAAATAATCACACATTTAAAATGGAACTGACTGGACATGTTGTAAGAATATCAAATAATAGAGGGACATAGCGAATACTAGAATGGCGTCCAAAGGATGAATTATACAGAAGCAAGCGATGACTGCTGACTAAATGGACAGCTGATTTGGAATGTATATCTTCCAACTGGGTCAAATATGTGCAAGACCAAACAAAATCGTCTAGGTTAAGAGAGGCAGTGGACCAGACAGGCTGCTAAATAATCATGATGAATATGAAAAATTGAAGTGGATTTTCCTGAAAAACAGTACTCGAATTTTTATAGAAGTACCAAAAAAAATTAGAAAACTTCGAAAATAATACAAAAAAATATATATCTTTTCGTTTTCTTATGGCCAATGATCGTTAGTATTTTCTCCTTCCCAGCCAGGACAGCAAACACAACCCCACACAACCTCTCCTATATGAGGGCCAACTCAAACAAACCTTCCTCTTATAACAAATTTCCCTTATCATACCTAAAAATTTTTCAATAAATCTTTCTTTCACAAACATCTATCACTGCAGGATTATAAAATGTACAAAATGTGTAGGTCTGCCAAAAATCTAGTCATTTTCAAAAATAGCTAACTGTTATAGAAGAAACTTTTAGTAAAGGTAAATTACATTAGACAGACATAAAAACACATTTGTTATTTGTGTTCAACAGTAAACTTTCTGGAGACCCTGCAGAAATAGAATAAACTTATGGATGGTAAAAGCGACCAATACAATACTTATTTATAGAGCAAATTCTATTGGAAATAAATAAAAATTTACCTCTACACCCTCCATAGAGAAATAAACATTGTACAGAGCTTAAAAAAACATAGACAAATGTGATTTTGAGAAATCATTTAAAATTTTCAATTCATCACTATACCCATACTGAAGAGTATATAAGGCTTTATTCAATATACAAATTTGAGAAATAGTGACCAAAGCATTACAACAAAAAAGATTATAGTCTACATTACTTTGATAAGCATCTGATGTGTTAAAAAAGATATTGTGATTATATCATGATAATTACTAAAAAATATTCAGTGGTAAATAATATTAATAAAGAAATAATTATTATAAATTAATCTTCCAAACCATAATAAGTTGATCTGTTCCTCCAGTTGCAAACAATGTTCCATTTGTATTAAATTTGCAAGTATTAACATTACCTGTGTGTCCAGTGAGAGTATACAAGGGCCTTCCTTCCATGACATCTACAATTGTAACTTTACCGTCTTCTCCACAAGTAAGTAAGAAATTTACTGTGGGATGCCACGATACACATTTTGTAGCTCCTTTGTGTAAAGTATAATGTTGCTGCAATTTATTATTTCTTACATCGTACACTCTAACTGAACCAGAATCCATTGCAGCTGCAATTGTATTATTATTAGCATGGATTGCGAGCCGAGTAGGATTGCTACTAGCAGAAGCAAACTTTTGTTCACATTTTCCAGTATGACAGTCCCATATTCTGAGTGTATGATCGTCTGCACTTGAAGCTATGAAGTTTCCATTTGGGGAATATTTTACACTATTCACCCAATTAGTATGGCCGACTAAACTTGATAAAAATAATCTCTGTGATACATCCCAAATTTTAACACTTTTATCGTTAGATCCTGTAAGAAGTTTTGTATCATCGGAGGAAAAATTTAAACAATTCACACTGGAAGTATGTGCTTTGAATACTGTTGTTTCTCCTTTAACTGCAGGAACCCAAAAACGAACTGTTTGATCTTTCGAACAAGTGGCTACGAATTTGCCATCAGAGGAAAATTCTACACCTGTTATTATATCGACATGACCACAGAAATTATAACTTCGTACGTTATTTCCTGTATTCCATATCATTAAAGTATGATCTTCACTACTACTAGCAAACTGATTGGTATGCGGGTTAAATGATATATCAGTGATCGCCTTTGTGTGTCCTTTCAAGTTCATTACCAAAACAGGATCTTGAGAAAATGTCTCACTTATTTCCGACATTATTAAGCACTTTCAGAATGAACTATTCAAAATAAATACTTTTGTCGTTATTCCCTTTCAAATTCATTCTTATTTAATCAGTGACACCAACTGTATTATGGAAAATCGAAAAGTGTATCCCACAGAATTAATGTTCTGTAATTGATGTGTTATTTAATGAAACACTATTATTTATATTTTTGTACCCACATTATGAAGTCGTCACTAAAATTTCATTGATTTACTAGGCAGAAAATAGTAATGTATTGCTTCCAAGAAATTCACAGTAAATTGATTAATATAAAATGAGATTATAGCTTAGTCAGAAGTATATCGGTTCATAACCTAAAAAGGATAATCATACTATTTTGGAACAAATTGAATGATAGATCATCTATCAACTGATTACTGATAATCTTTGTCAATTTTGTGTTTCGCTTATGGGAAATTTCAAATATAGTACTCAACCTTTTATTTTGATTACTTTAGCTTCGCGTATCAATTTATAAATTTATGGATTTTTTTGTTCAGTTTCCGAACGACAGTGAATGGGATTCGAATTACTTTTCCAACATTCAGATGAATATTGAGTTAATCAGATCGTAGGTTTCGAAGAACCCTACTGTCATATGATCTGCTAAACTTTCTTAAAAATCTAGTTCTGTGATTGACAGTGATACTATGTATGATAATAAAAACAAAATAATATATTGAATTTCTTTTTTTTTGTAATTGGTAAACTAATAATGATTAGGAAACCTGTGATAGTCATACTACTTAATATATTGTGTTGCGATTTTGGTAAGTGATTTTATGATATTATCAATAGTATTTTTGACTTGAATAATACTCATTTACATATTTAGTATGTGCTTCCCCTTTTAGAACTTGAATACAAAAATTCCATTGAAGAATATATGAAATTTTCTTGTATTATTTCAAATAAGTAATGTGTCTTTACTATCTTACTTTTCTTTTACATCTAGGGTCTACTAATTTTTTAGTGTATTCGAGTTATGATGTTGAAATCAAAACTGATGGTCCAATTGTACAAGGAGCTACCTTACATGTCAGTGCTACTGTACTTGACTTTGTACCAGATGGTAAACTCTTGCAATTTGAATGGTATGATAATGCTATACCTCAGCATAAACAGGTTTGTTTTATGAATTTAATTATCTGGTTCTATTGAGATTAATAGAGTTTATTCTTAATTTAAAGACGAATGAAATAACTTCACCAAAAGATACCTGGAATGTTACATACCCTGCTGATAAATACCCAGGTGGTGCTTACATTGTTCAAGTAGTTGTAAGCAGATGTTGGTTTCTTGATGTTTGCTACCAAATTGGTTCTGCTAGGACTCAATTTATCATTACAGGTAAATATGTACTATACTTTATATTTAATTTTCTTCAACTTTTTACTTCTTATACCTTTTTATATGTTTTTCATGATAATTTATTATTTTATAAATTAATACATTAACAATTCTTTTACAAGGCTGACAATATTTTACCAAATAACTTTTATCTCCAAATTATAGTAAACTGAAAATATGAAAAGTATAATATCTTGAAGGATTTTTTTACTCAATATTGCTACCATAAATATTTACATTTGTAGTTTAACAGACCATTTTCCAATTTGTAATATAAATTACTATTTCTGGAGCTGTAAAATTAATTTGGCTCAATGTTTCATCATAATCATCTTATAGCTCCTAGTGGAGCAAAGGGCATCTTTCAGTGCTACAGCAGCTGTGTTTAAAAGTGAGGTCGTAGTCCTCATGAGTCATTTAGTGGATTATATACGATTTTTTGATGAAGGCTCTTCAATTCCTTCTGTTTTTGACTATTTCTGTAGTTTATATTCCTTTTTAAGTTTATCTGTTGCAAATCTTTCTTGCCCCATATAAGGAACAGATTTATACATTGGGCTGAAATAGTTTTAATATTGTTCTTGAGATACTTGTTGAAGACTTTATTTTTACAATGACTTGAAAGCTATTTCTCTTTCGATATTTTTTTGTCTGTATATTTAGTTTTAATAATAAAAATTTCATTGCTAATCTTTATTTTTTTATTAACAGTTGATCTAAATGGAGATCTTCTCATTGAACAACATAACCAAACAATAACAAATGGGTATGTCTCAACTAAAGCAGAAGTTGTCCATCAAGTAAAATTGAAACAAACTGATGAAGATTTTGTTCAAAATGCAGTGACATTGAGAACATATTGGTTTGTCGATTGCAATTATTATGGAATCACGAATGGATATGAGTTTGCTTTCAATTATACATTGCCCTATGAAAAGCATATGATTGAAGCTTTAGTAATGGCAGATTTTACTCCTCTACCAACTACTACTGTACCTACTACCACATCAACAACAACTGCTACCACATCAACAACAACTGCTATCACATCAACAACAGCTCCCACATCAACAACTACAACCATTGCTTCTTCTTCTAATGGTACCACAACCACTGTGTCTACTAAATCTAAAACAACTACTTCTAGAAAAATCAAGAGATCTCTTATTAATACAAAATTTGTGTCTGAACCAATATCATTGGCCTGTGCAAATGGGAGTTTTCGACCTTATCACAATCAATTTCCAATGATTCATAATTATTCATTGGGATCATATTACGATTTGCAAAAAACCTACGGTTATTTTTATAAAATATTACAGTCTAAAGGTAAGAAAATATTGTAGCTAACTCATCTTTTGTCAAATAAATATGTTGATTTATTCTCTATTTCTCATAAATCCAATATCTATATTGAATAAAATAGGCAGGTTATGTAGTAAGATAAAAACATAATAGATGATAAAAATATTTTCTGAGAGTGAAGATTAGTAGAAGGATTCTGTCACAACAGACTTTGTTAGGATTGGAAACCAGCCATGGGAAATATTACGGAAGATTGAGGACGATAGTGAATGAGATCAAGACCCGTCCAGATCTTATACTGGTTTTTTATATATAATTTTGTGAAATTTAATGATTTTTGTGTTTTAGATCCTCTATCGAAAGTTAATGTTACCGGAAACAACTGGCTCCAACCGGGAGACATGTTATCATTGAAAATTCAATGTGACGGTTCGAAAAACTTCTCATATTGTGTTAAGTATAGAAGAGGGGAATATAATATCACTGGTAATGAAACTTGTGATATATATGAGATGTTAGATAACTGCGATTTCACTATATCTAGATATTTGAGTTCTCCTAAAACTACTGTATTGATCATCATCGAAAATGACATCAATAAAGTGGTAACACCAGTAACTGTTAATATTTACAAAGGTTAGTTAATATGCATAATATTTTACAGTTTGTTTGTTTTTATAAAAAATTGATTTATATGTTAAATAATATTATATATAAATAATTATTTCAGTGAAAAAACAAGGTCAGTTGTCAGTCATTGTGGTTCCGGTGGCTTTTAGTTTAGTAGCTGTAGTCCTAATTGTATTTGGAGTTGCATACTACTTCCAAAATCGTTCTAGGTGAGTATATATGTAGCACTGATTTATTTTTAAGTTAATTTTGTCCGTTCTTTTTTGTTAAATGTTATTTTTGTTTCTATCAACGTAATGCCCCTTTTCTCAAGTATAGAACCAATTACTTTGTCCCACATCGCTTTAGGTGTTCCTATTTTTTTGTTTTTGCTTTCCATACTTTTTCACTGGTCTTAAATCTTCCATTCTTTCTAAATGATCCCACCAATTTAACTGTCTTTGGTAATTTTGAGTATCTTTGCCTTATTCCTAGGTATGTTGCTTATTTTTGTAAATAATTCTATAGTGTTATCTCCCTTTTAATACTCCAGGTATTATTTTGTCGCAGCTTTTCAATTTTTTATCCATTTGATCGCTTCTATAACTTTTTTCGTTATCCTTTCTTCGCTTTCATAGTGGTCATTATTTTTTCTTTTTCTGTTAAAATTCTACTTGATGTCATACTTAAATGTCTTGATAGTATAGCAGTATAAAATGAAAGCTTACATTTTAAATTAAAGTCAATTTAATTTGATTTTAAAAAAATATTCTTTATAACTTGACCGATAAAAACATTTAAAAAATTAACTTTTTAAAAATCACTGTTGATGAAACACATTTCAAAACACAGATTTCCATTACAATGATTAAAATGATAGGTGCTAATATTGTATTGAAGTAGTTTACTAATTTTGCCTATCATAAATTAAATTTTGGTGTGTATTTCTTTCAGTGTAGAAAAGTGAAAATCATTTCAATCATTTAAAGGGAGGTATAGATCATCAGAACATTTTTGATTAACTTGAAATTTTTCTTGAATTCTTTTTATACATCATCGAACAAAATAAGAGGGTGCTTCGTGAAATGTTTTTAAGGATCAACCTACTGTACACTTTTGTTTCTATTCTTATGGGTAGGAGATGTGTTTTTTAAAGGTATTTTTATTTAGATTTATAATAGAAGTGGCTGATTTCAATTTCGGTCAACAATACACCGATTTGGAATATAAAACATTTAGAGAGAGGCTCAAAGACTCAATATCCAATGCTTTTACACGAACCCCGACGCCTAGCTCTTCAGAAGTTCCAGTATGGCCTCCTGGTAGTAAATACGGTAGCATGACATGAGTGAGTACAAAAAACTTGAAAAACTTCCTTATTATAAAAATTTTTTTGTTCATTTTCATCGATTTCATATTATTCACCACTTTTATAGTAAAATAAGGTTTTAAACTGGAAAACTATTAAAAATTTTTAATCGATTTCTATTTATTTTTGTCGCAGTATATGGATTTTGATGAAGATGTTATCAGAGATCATTATCTGGATGATGAAGGAAAAATACAATATTTTTAATATATTATTCTGACTTGGAAAAAAAGTTCTTCTGTATATTTTATCTATAAGAAGGATTTTAGTAGCTATTTTCTTATTTTATTGCATTACAAACTTTAAATAAGCTTATTTCATGTATTTTATGTAGAAAAGGTGTAAAGAAACGAAAAATATTGGTTAAAAGTTGTTTTTAGAGTAGAGGTTTCTAACATTTAGACCAGGTTCGATAATTTTTGAATAAAGAAAAAATAGTAATAATTGTAGGATGAAATCAATTTAAAAAGGAGGAGAATGCATAAAGATGAAAGGAAGATTAATTTACAGGCGATCTAAGGTCTAATTTGCTTTAAATGAAATTAACTAAAACTTAAGTTTTGGTCTTATATTTCTTTATTGATATAATTATTAAGCGCAAGTATTCTGAAAGAATCCTAATTTGGAAAAACTGCTTTCAATAAGGATTTAAAATTTATAAGGAAATCTTAGAATTTTGAGAAATAATTTGTTTTTACTAATGTTATTAGGTCTTCTAATGAGCTCTTTTGGAAAAATTTTGCAAACTTTCAGGTGACCTCTAGTTGGAACATAGATAAAATATTAAAGATGTAAAGAGTGAGTGGAGTATAAGGGAAATTGTACTATTGGACAAAAGAGAAAAAGCATTGGTTTATCACTCTCTATATCCCTGTACTCTACAATAAATGCAACACTTGTTATTATCCATCTTCTGCAATTCCTACCACTTGAAATTTCGACATCATTTCGTTCTAATCAGAATAGAGTAAAAAGAAGTAGAGAGTGGTATACCAAGTTACTATACCTCGCTTTCTTTATCTACAATATTTTCTCTATGGGTTGGAAACCTCAACTCTATAAAAATCAAGATAAATACAATATTGTTATTTTATTCTGTGATAACTTTTTTCAACATTGTGTTAATGAAACTTTGTAACAATATAAACAAAATTCTTATTAGCCACAGCAGAATTATTGGCATTGACACTAACACACAATTACACTGACTAGTCGTTTGAACTAGATATGAATCCGCTACAAGGCTCGAAGGACCAGATAGTGGAATTGCGTAATGGTGTATTTTCTATGAATGCCATTAATGTTTCAAAAATTCCAACGTAATTATTGGCTTGTATGTAATAAAATATTAACTCTTAATATAATCATCAGACTGATATTGAAATTAATTTATTCCAAAATAAAATTGTATAAACTTAATTTGTAAGAGATAGCTAGTAATTTTACCGTTTTTGTATAAAATAAGTTGTACATTAAAGCTTTGCCATAATTATGTCACAATATATTCATGAAATAATTATCTATAATTAATATGTGATAGTTTATAACATGTGTTTGGACAATTATATGATATAACGCATTTTTTGTTGATTTCTTGTCCAAACTATGGTCAAAGGTACTTAGTATTGAAAAAGTGTATCCGTTTGAGATGATCGATTTTCCAAGGAATCAGATGAAAATGCAAATTATATGAATAATATTACTGAGAGGTAGAGTTAGTGTATGAAACTTTAATTGGCTGTTCAAAATTGATTTCGCAGGGCGATTCAACTATTCAAATTGGCTTAGTCATAAATATATTACATTATGTATACATATGTTGAACATATTTTTTTTATATATATAAGAGTAGTGGAAATAATAAATTAATTATTAAACCAACTATCAACTTGTTTACTATTTTCCGAAACAAATTATTTTTCTGATTTACCTTTACACTCAAATGGTACTTTACTATCGACGTGTGCATCGGTATTTCACATTTAACACTCCAAGGGATAATTCAAGAACACCACCAATAACTGCATAATTTTACCTATTTTTTCATAGAGATTCATATAGATTATCTATAGATCTAACATGAAACATAGGTACAAATAAACCAGAGAAGTGGAAGTCAACAATGTATCTATAGTTAACAGAGTTTATTGAAAGTATGAAATCTCCCATCATCTAGCTATTGTATGATCGGATTTAGCAGATGGAACTTCGATCAAGTGTCTACATTAAACATGGTGTCGATATAAATGTCCTGGAAAAATTTGGTACTGCCAGATAATGTATGAAGAGACAAAAAAGACCAATTGTAAAATTAAGCTAATAAAGTTAGCTTTTAATACTAGTTTCTAATTACTGTTGGGCAGAATACACAGGGATCACCTCAGAAGAAACTCATTTCCGACGCAAATCACTAACCAGTTTCTATTCAATCTAATCTCGACAACACAATTTTTTCACTTCAATAGCATAGTAGTAATTCATTTTAGTAAAATTCATATCTTTACTTCATTTAATCATTTATTTTTGATCTTGGAACTAAAGATATTTGTTATGTAAAAAAGCAATCACAAGAGGGCAAACCCTATTAATCTCTAGTAGGTCATAACCTTAATTCCCCGGCAGGAGACTCTAACTCAGGAAGTGGTATTCGGCATCAGTTGAGGTATTTAAATAACTGGTGGAGTGATCAATTGATATTAAATTGGACGCCATCAGCTTTTTAATGAACGACGTTAAAAATGAATAAGAAAGGTGGAAAAGCTGGAAGGCACTGCCACAAATGAATTTATTGTAAAAATATACAATATATAATCCTAGGTTACAACGTATTGTTCGAATTTTCCAGAATTAAATATTCTCATCAAATAATCATATTACAGTGTTGCAATATTGAAAGGTAAAAGATTTCTAGACATAATTTGAAAAAAGAATAGTAATATAATGTTGTTCTCATTTATTTAAACTATTTTTAAACGGTGGGGTGAATTTATATATAATTTTTCTTACTTATTCAATTTATTTATACACCAACCCAAAATTCTCTAAATTATACACTAAGACTAAACACTTTTTTAATTATTTACATATTAATTCATTTGAATAAAAGAATTAGAATTCTAGAATGTAAGCAAACAAAAATGTCTTCCTATTAATTCTATCAAAACCGCTATAACGGATTGTAATTGAGTTATAAAAAACAATATCAAAGGTTTCCACTTTATTTATCGGAAATTCATACCCGGTGCGTCTACTAAATTTTCGATTCTATTGAATTAATCGAACAGAACCGGCTTTACGGTCCATATAGTGGACGAGTACATAAGAGTAGTGGTTTTCAAAAAAGTTTGGGGAATAAAACATTAATATCGCTAAAGAAGGATATACAACAGTATTGAATCAAAGAAAATGAATATCTAGAAAAACATACGCAGAAAATTATTTAGATGGTTTTGGAGACAATAGCAAGGTATAGGGATTAAACGGAATGTTAGCACAGTAACAAACTAAATTGTAGAAAATTAAAATGGAAAGAAAACTGAAGATTGTGATGTCATTCGTAGAAAAAGTAAAAAGGACATTTGATTGAAAGTTAGAGAGATTAGCAGTTAATAGGTCTTTCAATTTTAATTAAAGGAAAAGTTTGTTATCAGTTTATTTTACCTGCATGAATTTGTATTCTAAAAATCAATAAAATTCACAAAAACCGGTTGATTAGAACAGTGCTGGTACAAGCAAACAACATAATAGTTTCACAATTTCAAATATTAATACAGTGTTGCAAGATCAAAAAGTAAAATCATATATTTCCAGACAAATTTGAAACAAATAGTGATTTAAGCGATTATCACAAACAAAAAATGAAAACGTGCTGAAGAAAGTATTCAATAAAATTAAAAGGATATTTAGAAAAACGTATACAGAAAATTATTTAGATTGCCATTAGATAGGTTGTGGAGAATTTTTTAGGCAATAACATAAAAGTATTTCCAGCTTTAGGTTATCTAATAAACTTAAAAGTTCTTTTTCTTCATTTTCATCTCAACTACTTTCTAGAAAATTTAGATGATGTGAATGATGCCATCAAGACACAAAAAAGATGAAAAAAGACACTAGGGAAGATGAAGCATCTCAATCGTTTTAGAGACATCTTCCAGATACTTTCCACAATCCAAAATGTATCAAAAGAAGTTCCACTGCGAAAAAGTAACGTGTTAAGTGCTAACTATGAATGTATTTTCGATAAAAAAAGGTTTTATCACGCCATTATAGAAATTTGTGCATTTTGCCTTTATGGGAACGGATTTGGATTTATAGGTTAGATTTAATTTCATTAATTGAACGTTCATATGGTTGTACTTGAAATATCACGTGTTATTTTCTCTATTTTATATACGTTAACAATTTTGTTGCCTTTATTTTCCAATATTTAACGTTATTAAAATGGGGAGTTTTGAGATTATAAACAAAAATTTTCAAATCACAAGTTTGAAATAATGCTAGTTCGGAATATTTCGATGAATCGATATTTGAAATATCGAAATGTCTCAGTATAACAGTTGGAAAAGGATTGTAATAACTAGAAATAGTTTCAGTAAAAGATCGTTTAGTGACATCCCATAAAGCGTTTGTGCTATATAAACCTGTTATTTTTATGTCATCAGTATCGTAAAAGTCCAAATTTTCAATTACGTCAATTGAAAAATCGATTTTTTCTATAGGTATTTGATACTTTGACGTGAAATCGAATTTTATTTTACTAAACAAAGCTTTTGGGAATAAAAAAGCTCCTAACCAGAAAACATTCTTTTTATATTGCTTAAAATAATCTGTTCTCTCTTTTAATTTATGTATATATTCACATAATGAATCGTTTTCGAAGCAAGTCAGTTTTTTCCACAACTTCGGAACATTTGTTCTTAAAATATCGTTAGCAATTTCTTCTACTTCATCCGATATACTTTCAATTCCACTCAAACCTTTTCTAACCGAAATCAAAGAATTGTATATAATCTTTATTAAATTATTATACGTTTTGATTTCTTGAATAATGAAATATTCGTCAAAAAGATTGTTTATTATCATTTCTGGTAGATGATCTAATATATCGTTAATTTTAGATATAATCTTGAATTCGTTTTCTTCTATATAATCTTTTTTATTGGCATTGAATAGTTCAGAAACTGATCTTACTGTGGCTATAATAAAGTTGGTATTGTGAATATTTTCTAAATTCTTATTAATTCCAAATATTTCGACGTTATCTATTTCCGGTAGAGATTTTACTAGTTTTAAATAATCTGAATAGTCGCATTTTTTTGGTAAACTATATCCAGCAACATTTCCGAAAGAATAATTCCTATTTTTCATCATTTCTGCATTTAAATATCCACTTAACATATTAATGCAAAAATCAATATCACATTTGTTATTTAATTGAGTTCCATACTGATAATTTCCTATGATGAACAATATTTTTTCTACGTCTATAATTCGTTCACTTATAGCTGATTGTAATAATTTTATAGACGTTCTTAAATCAATTTCATTTATAATATATGTCGGATTCCAGAAGGGATTTTCGTAAGATTTTCTTTGTAAAATAGCGCTGTGGAAATTAACGAGTCCGTATAAATATTTTGTGAAAATTTCTTGTTTTCCTGGTACACCGTTCGAAAAAAAATCCGATATATATTTTTTGTTCATAAATTTACGAACGGTTTGTTTAAAACTTCCTGGTTCATCATATACGATTTTAATACAATTTTGTAACAGTTCTAAAGGGATTGATTGGGTTGGTTCAATTGTTAACCATAATCTGAAATTTTCATTTGTATTTTCAAAATCCATACTGACTAATTCGTGTTCTAAATTTTGTAACCAGTTTTTGTCGAGATGGCAGTTTCGGAAAAGCAACCAATAACCGTTATCTTGTGCTTCTTTTAATAAAGAAGTAGTTTTTTTAGAAGATTGGTCGCTTAAACAGAAAGATCGAAAATTATGGTTAACTTTTTTTTTGTTTATCAACACGTACAGGTCTTCTAAAAATTCGTTTCCTTCTTGTATTATTAAAATTGGGGATAAACTATAAGATTCGTTGTAAATGTCGTCAATTGTCCATTGAAAATGTTCTATAAATTCCTTGCCGAGTTCGATTTTTATAAGATTTTTTATATCTGCGTATAAATATTTAGGTTTGAATATTTTCACTAGGAGAAGTTTTTGAAAAATATTAAGTTTCGATTCCCAAGGTTCTGGTAGTAAACTATTAGAATATATATAATTTTTCCAGCTCGGAAAATTGTTTTTAAAATGGAAAGAAAAATTATAAAACACTGGTATATTTTCTAGTAATTTCAAAGTTTCCCAATTCAGTTCACAATTTTTGAAAAATAACATCAACTCTTCCTCACTTATTTTTTTTTGATACACTAGAACGCATATAGATAAAAAAATTAAAACTGGAAATTTATCTTTTTGATATAAAGTGAAATTGAGTGATTTATACAATTGATAGAGGAAGTTTTTGTTGATATTTTCACACTTTTTTAAGACATATTTTGATTTTTCTGCGTTTATAATCGATTGATAATACAAATGATTGAACCAATCGAAAGAAAAGTTATAAATAAAGTTCAATGAACTCAATTTAGTTACATAAATATATAAATCAGCTACGAAACGTGCTACACTTGTATATTGATTCATAAAATCTCTTATAACATTTTCTGCTTGTTCATATTTATAAAAATCGTTTCTTAAAGTCTTTAAAACTAATTTGTATTCTTCTAATATTTTTATAGAAATGTCGTCTTCCAGTATATCAGTTTCAGATTCGCACAATGTTTCTAGAATCTCTTTTTCTTTTTTAATTATATCGGCATCGCATTTACTTTTCTTCAAAAACGTTTCTGTTTTAAATTTTCTCAGTTCCGGTTTTTCCACTCTAGCTACAGTTCTTAAAAAGTGATTTGTTAAATACTCAGAAGTTGCTACGAAGTTAATAATTGTAAGTTTGTTATACATTTCTGGGAACAACTTGGGGTTCCGTAAGTTACTTATTAAATAAATACGAAATTTTATATTGACTTCTATATGTTCTCCGTTTAAGAAAACAAAAACTTTTCCATTGCTCTCGTAACTTTCTTTCGATATGAATTGGTAGAGGAAAAGTGGAATGACGTCTTTAATTTGGTGGATGAGGATTGGTTTTCCTAAAACGATACAATCTGTGAGTTTATCCAAAAAATCTTCGTGAGAAAATGTGGTTACTGTTAATTTGTTTCTTTTCTCAATTTTTTTTATCCAAGTGAAACTCCGATAATCTGGATCGATAAATAAAGAAAATTGCTGTGAAAATTCGTTTATTATGATGTTTTGTAGGAAGAAGTTCTCCCTAAGGAAATCTCCGAGTTTGAACCGACTCATTTTTAATTGTGCCGAAAAAGATTGTTCGATGGAAAAGCTTTTCGAAATTGGAATGTATTCTAATATACGTTGTTTCCATTTATTCATTATATTATTTCTTCTTATAGAATCTACCGGTCCTAAATACCCTATAATTCCTGCTGTTAATAACATATTCCCCAATATCACTTCATTTCTTTTTTCTAAATTTTCCACCGCTTCACTCCACCTTATTTGTTCTTCGCTCAAACTTCCTGTCAACTTTTGCGCACTTGCTAATTTCCTATTACAAATATCAACTTCCTTTTGCAACTTTACTTGTTTCTTATTGGCTTCTTCTAATAAAGCGTTCAATCCCGCTAATTTTTCTTCTATTCTTTTTACTTCTTCCTTTTTTTCGTTAAGTACGGCTACGGTTTCGGCGTATTCTCTTTCAGCTTTTCTCAATTTTTCTTTTTTCGGCGCTACTTCTTTTGCTACTTTATCGTACATATCCATCGCTATTATCCACTTACATAAACCTTCAGCGGCACTTGAAGCTTTTGCTACAACGTGTGGTTTAAAATCTTTGTGAGGTAGAAAATCTTTTCTTATTTTTATCATAATTTCAGATTTTATGTGATCTTTATCGAAGTCTTTGAGTGATTGTAAAAAATTCATGTCGCCAAGGATACGTTTACTGGGTCCCCAGTAATCGTATGTTTTTCTACCAGTACTAGGATCTGGTATTCTATCAGGTTTGACGTCTTTAATAACGCACACAGCTGCCATTACTAGTTTTATAGCATCTGGTGGATTTTTCATCGATTTTACTAGAGTTATATCGGAAGGTTTTAAAGTATTTAAAGCCGATATCGCGTCTTCTAATATAGGTATAGCTTGTGCTAGTTCAGATTCACATTCAGATTTTAATATTTGAGCTACGATAGCTTGTTCGCTAGCTATTTTTTCGTCTTGTCTCACTAGTTCAGAAGCTCTTTCCACTTCAATAGTTTCTAATGCTATTTCATTAGTCATTTCGATAGCTTTAGCTGTCATTTCGGCTAATTGTGGTTTGTACTCAGCTAATACTTTCTGCATATTCAGGATTTGTTTAGAAGCGTAAGATATTTTAGCTAAACCTTGAGAAAATCTCTTAATTTTTGTTCCTATACACATTTTTTCTTTAGTTAACAGTTCTATAAATAATTTTATAGCGTGGATAAAACGTGCTGATGATATATATAAAGAATTAAAAGATGTTTTAGCGAATAATTGAAAATCTCTGTGGAAGTAAACCAATGTTTCGATTGATTTAATTTTATCATCTATTTGTAAATCTTTAATCATTATATCGGCTACGTGTTGTAGACTTTGATCAGGCCAGTCGTCCCAAAACATAATATGACATTTAAGTAGAGCTGGGAAGATTCGTAAACGCGTTCTTAGTTGTTTTGGTTTCATCGATAGACATAGTATTAAATGTAGATTCAATTTACAACATTTGTTGAAATGTAGAAACACCGCAGAACTACTGATGTCGAGGTTTCTATTTCCACCTTGTGCTGATAAGCGTGCTAGTTCTAAAATACTTTGTTTCTCTTCTAAATTGAAAATATGAGAAACATTTCCATCTTTTATTATAGATTCTATATATTGTAGAAACTTATCTTCTTTTAAATCTTTCTCGTTTATTAAAAACACGGTTTTATGTTCCATAGCGCCGGCTTCTTTAAGCACATATTTGATTTCTTCTTTCCAATTTTCTATAGTATAATTTTGTGTTAATGTCGGTTGAAACAATTTGTAATTATAAATAAAAGCAGACAGTTTCGTTAATACGGATTTCCCTAATCCGTTAAATCCTAAGAATAAACAATTTCCAGGTGATAAAGATAATATTCTACAAATTTTTAATAACTTTTCCAACGCGTAATCGAAGAAATTAATATTTAATTTCACCTTATTAACGTAATTATATCTATGTAATTCATCTGTGATGATATCGATAATATTTTTAAGATCAACAATTTCTTCATATTTAAAATGTTCTTTATCTTGGATAGTACTAAAGATAATTTTATTAATGTCTAATAAATCTTCTCCAGTTTCGTTAAAATATATATTAATAGCTTCTTTAACGTCATTATCAAGTAAATTATTATCTAATGGATGGAATCTATCGCCGAATATTCTAAAAACCTCATGGATCCATAATTTGACGTAAATCTTTTTATTCGTATCGTAAGTTTCCTTTTTTAACAAAGCGCAGCCTTGAATAATTTTTGAGAAACTATTCAAATCGAAATTATAGTAACTACGTGTTAATGTTGGTCTACTGCGTGTTATTATATTTTTGTATAGAAATAATGTGGCGTCTATTATATTATTTACGATATTTCCTATATCACTCGGAAAACCGTTTTTTTTCCATATATGTAATAAAGTATTATTATAGATTCTTGTTATGGTTTCTTCTGTAGGTTCGTTAATTCCAAATACGCAAAAGTGTCTTAGAAATCTTGAGTTGAATAAATGTTTGGTTTCACTCATAGCTGCTACTATATTCATATTGCTAAGTTGAATTTTGTTATAATTTTCGTAATCGTACCAAACTTTATGATCCACGTGTTGTCGTAGAAGTTCCAAACAACTGAAAGTTCCATATTTATCTGGTACTAATTGATTCATGTTATCAATAAAAACAATATAATTCTTATTCATAGAAGGTGAGTATATGTTATGTTTCCTTTTGTTGGTTTTTGAGAATATCATTGTTTGCATTTTACGCGCATGGAAATTTATATTAAAATTAATGTGAGATATTTCATATAGTTGCTCGTCCAATTTAGTCCTCAACGTATTTTCTATTAATATAGTTTTACCTGTACAATTAGTACCGAATAATAAAATAGGAATTTTATTTTCTATACAAAGAGAAAGTATATAAGAATATTTAAGAGTATCTACTGTAGGTACTAGAAACTCACACATATAAACATTTTCTACAATTTTTTCCGTTTTTAATAAATCTTGGTATAGTTTCCAATTACCCCTTTGTTTATAAATATACTGATATTCGTCTAAAAGACCATCGTGTGGGATACTAACATCTAATTTTCCGAATGAATGTGGATAAGGATGAGACGGATTTTGTCCTCTCCATAATAATTTATAAAATTCATCAAACTTATGTTTCGAGGCTATATCTAGTAACCCCCCTAAGCCTACCACTCCCGCTTGGATGATAGTAGCTTGTATCCAAGTCGATAAATTCTTAGAATCTTCTTCTTTTTTATTGATACTACAAACGTCGTCTAAGAACATTTGAGTTATGGCAATCATATTACGTACCAAGTTGATTTCGCTCAACTCGTAGAGCTGTTTGCAATGATTCGCGAAAAAATCTAAACTAGCTGAAATTATCCAATAAAATATGTCTTCTATCTGAATACGATAACCCTGGATCCAATCCGAAGTGCATGAGTTAGTCCATGATTTTACTAAAGCTTTCCAAATCGGTATCCCGTGATTTACGTAGATAACGGTTGATTGGGAAATCTGCAATTTGAAATTAGCTTTGGAATGTGTAGAGCTAGGTTTAAAAAAAATGAAAATTAGCTATTATAATAGTGAAAAAAGTGAAAAGAACAAACAATATGATTAAATTCTTATAAACCCAATATCAAAAGATCAAAGCAAGATAGCTATAAGAATTCTGCCTTAATAGGTTTTAATTGAACCTACTGCTCATTTAGATCAAGTCAAATGTATTGCGTATTATTTTTTTATGTAAAAAGCAAGCAAAAGACAGTGACCTCACTACACTCGCGTAGTTCGAATGGTGTCTGGAGTGTGGAGATACCAGTGGATAAAGACCTTGAACTTTAGTAGGTTGTAGTGTTCGGAAAAGACGTGCCTTAGTAGTTGATTCTACAGGCTTACACTGCCGGGCGTCTGCAGGCGAACTCGAGGATCCTAGGCCACGTCTGCTTCTCCAGTAGGTCTTGCATATACTGCTCTAGGTGTGATTGTGTTGGACAGATCGGAAGAGCATCTGCCGTGGTGGTATCGGTGAAACAGAGTCAGATCTAAAGATAAACGAATTTAGGTTTTGTGAAGTTGCATAAGCTAATTCGGCCATGTGACTATATTAGAGTATATTGCTTTCAACGTCAACAATTTACAAGAAAATTTGCGTTGATGGTCTTCTTTGTAAATGCGGAAGCTTGGGTCTTTGCTGTATTGAACTCAATTAGATTGCTTCCACCCTACCCCAGAAGGGTTTCAAGATGGGTATTGATGGTAGTAATCTGTTGCTGTCTACGAATTTGTCAAGTAGATTGTTTCTGAGGTGTGTCCATTGATAATGACCTGGATGGATCGGTCTTTTAGGAAGCTATTAAGATAGTCGATAAGTGATACTCTACTTTGTACATATATTTGTAATTGTGTTGTTGACAGAGACAGTATGACGCGGTGTCTATCAGACATACCAACTGAAGTCATTAATACTTAAGTGTCAAGAGTATTTTTTCATAGAAAACGTGTTAGAACATCTCAAATAGAATAAATCATTGTACTTACCACAGATGGAGAACAATTTTGCAGATTATCAGTTTCGAAAACAACTTTATTCAAGTTTCCAAGCTCTATAACTTCACCAGATTCCAAATATACTCTTTTGTCTTTGAACCTAATGATTTGTATCCAATTTTCATTAATATCTCCATCGAATACTATCCAATTTTGCACGTGGGGATTGTCATCGATATTTTTTCTCAAAATCGACGTCACTAGTCCGTCAATCCACTCATGAGGGCTGTTTAAGTATCCATGAAGAGATCGGTAATGGTAACAATTTGGAACAATGAAATGGAGATGAATTTTCTGTTCCTCAATAACTTCCGATAATTTTTGACATACTTTTAATATTGTAGTTTTGGAAGTACAGGTTTTTCCCATTACTATAGTGTATTTATCATTTGAAATTTGTTTTACATTTGAAATTATAGAACAGAAGTCCTCAGATGTTTCTAGTTTATTCTGTTGGCATATTTCCACAATTTCTTTGATTGAAATATTTTTTTCATAATTCTTATTATTACTTGGGAAAACATACTTTATAATAGTTTGAAATTCTTCACGATTATCCATATCTATTTCTTTTTCTAATACGTTAATTAGACCTGAGACAATTCTATCAGTTTCATTCACGTCTACATTTTCTTTTGTAGTCGATTCAATTTCATTCAAAACCTTTATTAATTTACTCAATCCAAAATAACATTTTTGTTTGGCCGATAACAAGTCTTGTGTTGTTTTAAAGATAAAACATATTTTGTTAGATAAATACAAGGAGTTTTTGATTCCTATACTACATAACATAATCTCAGCGATTTTTTCGTAATCAGGTTCTAGTAAGCTTACAGCTCTGACATACTTTCTCATAGTTTCTGGTAATTTGTTGTGAGAATTCTTTGTTGTACAAAAGCATATAAAACTACTTAGTTTTAAATTAATATTTGTACTTCCAAATTGACAATATTCCAAGTTTTCTTTTCTAGCATGTTCGATATTGAAAAGACATTCAGTAAGTCTAGACGTTACGTTGGGGTGCAACTCTGTTAAGTTCTCCAAACATAACCAAGATCCACATAGAAGAGTACCTGAAATACAACGTTTCTCAAAGCGAATTGGATAATCAATATATGACAAGGAATAAAGATTGTAGGCAGCTGAATATTTTATATAACATAATTGTCTATTATCTCCTTCCGGTTATACAAAATGGTAATGATAATGGTAAATACGAAGATGGATTGATATCTAGTTAGCCTAGACCAGTTCCATGTATAAACAAAATATTGCGTTACCATAGCAACGAACAATAACTTATTAGAAGTGTCAGTGTAAAGTTTGACGTCAAAAAAGTAAACCAGCGTTACGCAATAAATTAAAAGAAAAAACATGTCCACCGAAATTGTGAAAATGGAAAAATTGGAGTATCGAGTCATCATCAACTACCTGTATTTAAAAGGGTTAAGAGGTAAGCAGATTTACGAAGATATGCATAATACCCTTGGTAATACTTCGTATGCGTCCGTCAAAAATTAGACTGCAAGCTTCAAAAGAGATAAATTTTCCATTGAAGATGATGACCGATCGGGAAGGCCACCGAAAGTATCGATGCAGCTCATGACATGATTTTATCAGATCGTCGAATTGAGCTAAAACGGATATCTGAAGCACTGAATATTTCATACCAACGCGTTCATCATATAGTTCACATAAATATGGAAATGAGAAATGGAAATGAGAAAAATTTCTGTAAAATGTATCCCCAAATGTTTGAATCTTGACCAAAAGCGTGCAAGGGTAGAAGCATCGCGTCCGATCTGTGCTTGATTTGAAAACGATGTAGACTTCTTAAATCGAATTTTTACTATGGATGAGACTTAGGTACATTGTTACCATCCAGAAACAAAACAACAATCGATGGAATGGCGACACTCTGGTTCTCCAAGTTTCATGCCCAAAAATCTGCTGGAAAAGTTCTTGCTTCAGTTTTTTGGGATTGCCATGGAGTAATCCAAAGTTGTTTTGTTTTTGCAGGAAAACGCCCCTGTACACAAATCTCATGTTGCCATGCAAAAAATTCGGGATTTTGGGTTTTAATCACTAGAACACCACCTTATTCACCAGATTTGGCTTCGTCCGACTAACATCTCTTTCCTCAACTGAAAAAAAGCTTAAAAAATCGATCAGGTAATAATAGCTGTGGAGGTCTGGTTAGCAGTGCAAGAAGAAACATTTTTTTTGAAAAGTCTAAAGTTGCAGGTTCGCTGTAATAAATGTATCCAATTAAGAGGAGAATATGTTGGGTGATAAAATATTTTGACATTGAAATTTTGTTTGGTTCTATAGTAGGCTAAGAATTTTCCAATATATCTTCGTAAATCGATATTCCAATTTTTTTATTTTCACAATTTCGGTGTACATCTTTTTTCTTCTAATTTATTGCGTAACTCTGGTTTACTTTTTTGACGTTAAACTTTACACTGACACTTCTAATAAGTTATTGTTCGTTTCTATGGTAACGAAATATTTTGTTTATGCATAGAACTGGTCTAGACTAATTAGATCTCAATACATCCTCGTAGGAAGTATCATTAGAAAAAGTATAACTTTGATTCACAATTGCCAACTCTTCAAACCCATGACAATCGTTTAACTTATTCATACCAAGCAATCCGCGTTCATCTTCTTGTAATAAAAGCCAGTTTTTTAAATACAAAGATAGTGCATGTGTCACTTTCTATACATTTTTCTATAAACCTTCTTGTTGGTGTTTGAAAAACAGTTAATAAACCCCTTTTCAGTTCTTATGAAGGATGTATAAATAGTAAATTAAAGTTTAAACGGAATAATTTCATTGAAACAAACATAAATATGATAAATGTATACTATTTGTGAAAAAAGTAGTGACGACCACGCACTACTAGATCCTACTATGAAATAGTAGAAATAGAATGAAGAAACCTGTGATTGTTGAAGATTATAGAGTTCTAGAACACTACTCCTGGACGCGAACGAAGCAGAAAGACCAAACCTACAATTGTGAGATAGTTCAGAACCCCAGAGTACTATTCCTGGGGGCGTACGAAGAACAAGGACGAAACCTCTAGCTATGGGAGAGTACAAAGCTTTAGAGCACTAAACTTGGGGACGTACGAACTAGAACAACGAAACCTCGAATTGTGAGATAGTACAGCACTCCAGAGTACTACTCTTGGGTGCGTGAGAAATAGAAAATGAGTGTCTTTGGCAGCTAGTGCCGCTTTACATCTAGAACTTCTCGAATGGAGTAGGATCAGTTATAAATGAAGCATCTCTAGTACTAAAGTAAGAAAACGGGAGTTGTCTCAACATAGTCGCCTTTAAGGCATTGATATACTATACACGTCTGTTATATTGTTACCTTTTTGAAGATAGTCAATGACCACAATTTCATGTTTATCCCAAAACCTTCGGAGGAAAATCCGCATTTGTAATCTACTTACCACTACAATCTTTACTGTTTTTTTTTGTATCAGGAGTGTCGTGGTGAATCCAGATGATGGTGCAGAGTGTCTAACTCTTTCATCTGCTAAGCTTATTGCATTTAAGAAGCAAATCTTTAATGACAACTTGATACTCAATTTTTTCCTTTTTCAGGCAAATCTTCACAACGTCAAACAGAAACTTAGCGTCCAAAATGGTGAAAATTATAATGAGATCCTCTCACTAAGTCACTCAATATTATTCTTAATTTATTTCCCAGGTTGAGGTCGAAAACTTTCTACACAAACCTCGTAAATCTTTTTACAGTGTAGATGACAATCTGAATTATACCTAGATAGATTTGTAAGGCAATTTAAATCCTCATTTTATTGGACTAGATGGAAGGTAACCAATTGTGAAGAGAACGGAAAAAACTATTGCATCCTGGAAGCTTTAGAAACACTAGTTGCGAACCTATGGGACACTCTCTATATTAGAAAATATTATATATATAATAGAAAAAATATTTTCAATACGTGAAACTTTGTTTTATGTTCGTATATTTTGAGACAACGAAAGTATTTAATTTCGGATTCACCTGGTATGGGCTTACCTTTCAAGTATCGTTCCAGCGTATAACTCCTTAAATGGCTACTGCAAACAAATTTGATTAAAAAATTTCCCAACAAGGAAACCAAACATTTTACGGTTTCGAATTTGGTTCCATCTGATTGGCCTTGAAGTAAACTACAATAATTCATTTTATATGTATTAATCAATATTCTAAAACACCTGTCTGTGTTAGGTGTTATTAGGTTACAATAATTTCCTAAGTATTCGTATACGTAGTCGAATGTTGTATTCATACATGTCACTTTGACGTAATCGTTGATTAAATTATATTTAAAATACGCTTCCCATTCGAAATTATAGATACTTATTTTAGTAGTATCTAAAATCTTCTTTACGAATTCTTTTATATACAATTCACTTACTATAACATGTTTAATTTTTAGATAATGAGCGTTATTTGAATTATCTTTTATCATTTCTACTTTTTCTCCAATGGAATTGTATAAGTTCTTAAGGCATATTTCTAGTTTTTTATCTGATTGAATACAAAGAGCCATTTCTATATTTTCCGTCCAATAACATTGTAAAGACACTTTGATAACTTGTTCGTTATATTTGTAAACAATTTCTTTAAATTCTAGTCCTGTAAAAATTTTAAAACATTCAGAAATTTGTGTCCTAATTGTACGTCTGATTTCAGCTTCGATTTTTATAAATGTAGCTTGTAATGTTGGCTCTATGTCTTGAGAATTATCCAATACAACTTCTTCTATCGTGCCCTTTATGCCCGTTATTTTATTTGCTGTTACTTTCAAACTAGTGATATTTTGGAAAAGTTTTTTCAAGAAATGTTCACACATCAGGATTTCTTTCGAGTTTGAAATAGCTTTTATAAATTCGTCATTAGAAATGAAATAAAATCTCGGAAAATCAGCTCGTATTCTGTCCAAATAGGTATTTACGCCCACAAATACTATTTCTAAATTATTTACGTTTGTCTTCAAATCCTCTACTATATTAGTTTCTTCTATTATTTTAAAAACGTTTGGTTGATTACAAATTACATCAATAGATTGATTATATTTTTCGATTATATTTTCTAGTATTTTTGTTTCGTTCGGTATGATAATTTCGAGTTCTTTAAGTGATATGATGGGGTAAAGTTTAAGTAAAATATTTTGAACGTTATACCAATTTTCTATTGTTTCTTGCACCTTGGAAATTTTCTCAAAATAATCTTTTACTTCTGCTTCGTGTGGTGATACAAAAACTGAACTTTTCATATTCCTTATTATAGTATTGTGATCGTTAATAATAGTTTCTATTTCATCTAATTGTACCAAGATTTTTATATCATATATTTTGTGTTTATTTACGTTGAAATCGATGTTGATCCATTGTTTCCTCAAATCTACTAGTTGTTCTAATAGAAGTTGTTCCTTTGTAGCCCCGATACTGACGATTTCGTATTCTTCTATTTTCGAAAAAAAATCTACTTTCATAATTTTACGTAAAGTTGTACCTAAAAAATTGAAATGCATCCAAAACTTATCCTCATGTCAATTTTTTCTGATGAAATTAAACTTTTGAGCATAGTTAAGTCTACGGCCATCCTTCCGTCCTGGTCGCAGCGTTCGTGTCGCCGCGACCAGGTCGCAAAAACGCTATCCATACTTTCTTATGTCGATGGTCATGGTAGCAGCATTCGACATTTCAACGGCAACGAACTGATTAAGTTTCATTCAGTCTGTTGACAGACAAGATTACGAGGAAACGTTAAGATTGAAAAAATCTAATACTGAGGTATTTATATATGAAATTAATACACGGCTGCCGGTTTTAAATGTAAAGTAGAAGTAATATTCTAATAGACTCATCAAGGGAAAATTATGTATCGAAGTGAGCAGTACTGTGGTGCAATACTGGGATGAACTCAATAATGCTGATAAAAGTATGAAAAAAAACTTTTCTTGGTTTTACGAAGACCAAATAGTGTGAGAAACTAGCGACATAAATAAATCTCTTTGCGTTTACTGAATGGATAGTATATTTTCTTTTCTCTCGATTTTTTCGTAAATATCTCGAGACAATAACTACTAACAGTACTTTATCTTCTATAGTTTGATCTGAACTGGAGAAGGAAAACGCTTAGTTTAAGAATTTACATTACAGCGACCTGATCGTCACAATCGTGTCGCTGCGACCAGGAACTAAACTTAGGCAAGTCTTTTACGTTGATATCTCTTTCATTTTTACTCGTAAAAAATATTGTTAATAGATTTTAATAGATGTTAATATGATTTTACTAGATTTCTAAAAAATATTTCTTTTCAGCCCTCAATTTTCCGAAAATTTGTTTATTCCTACAAGTTTAATGAAAATAATGATATTATATGGAAATATTTAAAGGAAAGGTTTATATAAGTTGTTTTCAAATTTTGAGAATTAAAAATGATGGCAGCATAAAGGGAATTTATATATTTTATGGCTAAAGCCCGATTAATACGAAGTTAATTTGAAACGTAAGAAGTCATTACTTGCGACGGTCAAAACTTTCCCAAATCTCTTGTGAAAACTGTTTTATATAGTTTTATATAGAATAAACGTAAAGTAAACAAAATGTTGAATGTTCCGAATTTATTTTAACATGCATTTATGATTTTTTAGATTCGATTTTGCCATACTTTGAGTGATTATATTTAATTTAAATTTTGCGCACTTTTCATAGACTGATAAAAAAGCAATAATTCGATCAAAGAGCTGATTATCTTGACTAGATTTACCAGGATTCATAATTTTTTTGTATCCTTTGCATGAGAGTACGAAAGATTGAACTATTGGGGACCATGCTCAGAATTTTGTATTTTTAAGTTTAGCTGAAGCTTTTTATTCAAATTTTACGTAATAAAATCGATTCATTCGATAATAAAAATACAATATAGTTTAACACACATCTAATTCAATTATTCTTAATTTCTAGAATTATTCTTAGTTTCTAGAAGTCTGCATGCCCCGTCGACATATTTTCAATCATTTGACAACTGTGGCAGACTGACACTAATCAAAAATAATAATAATGCTACCAACATATGTTGCCCCCATGAGTCCAACTTCTATCTCAATGAATTAATGACACGAATTAATTAATTTATTGATATTGCAAAAGTTACCACTATTGAACTCCGATACATTTATTCACTCACCAGCATTAGGAGTTACGTCAGTCCCAGCAATTTCAGACATGGTTTTCCAATGTCTTTTTCTCAAACAATCATTGCAAATAATTTTCATAACTTTCACTGATGGTTGGAAAGCTTCGATCCGTTTCAAAGCAGTACCGCACAACTTCAACGGGGCCGGCCAATTTAAAATATCAGGATCATCCACCGTTCCTTTGAATCTAAGAGTAATATTTTCATCTTGAGCTTGTCTTAACTTCTGTCTGTAAATTTTGTATGTATCAGATAATTCTTTTTGGTATTTTTTTACTGCATTCTTGGTACTCTCGTAATTTAACATCTCAAAAGGTCCGTCTTGCCAACAGTAGAGGTTTTGCTGTACTTCTAAACATACTTTCAAGAGATGATGGAATGGATAAACGTAATTTTTTAATTCTTCGTATTCTAAATACGTGGATTTCGGGAAACTTAAAGTAACCTGCAAACATTATGTGAATCTCTTATTATTTTTGTTAATATTGGTTAAAATATCAGCCTTTTCTCAGTGAATATGATATTTCTGAATTTATTTCAATGCAAATTAAAATTTTATTTATAATTTTTGGTTTTATTAAATGTTTATCAACAAATAACCAAACTGACGAGATTTTCAATAAGTTTTTGCGTTATATATTGCTTTATAAAATGGTAAGTAATCTTCTTTTTGGATTCATTGATGTTAATGTATTTGTATTAAAAAAATTACTATGCGAAGTTATAACATATTTATTTGCATTCGAAAGGTCAAAATGCGTCACAAACCCTTGCCTGATATACCTGATACTAAAGTTATCAATCAGTCAAAATCAGCGTGCCAATTACATCTATTGTATATATAAATAAATATTCCTGTTAGTATGAATGGCAGTTTACCTTGACATAAGGCATTACATGTCTATCATAAGCGATAAGCTGTCAAACAATCGCCTCTAATATCAAACTAGATCTGTAGAAGCTTCCAAACTAACGCATACATATCATAACAGACCCATCGTAATATTACATTGAGCATTGAGATTACCAGAACGTTCAGATAAATAATGTAGATGGCTCTGTTCATAGTTGCCTTAAGTTTGTAATTTTCGAGCAAACTGAAGACGTTGCCTTAGTTGGTTAACGATTAGAAGAGTATTTAATGTTGTCAATAGTGATAGAATTAGTTATGAGCGTTTGGTGAAGGGGTTTTATCAATGCACCCCTAAGGTGAGAGTACATATCGAGTATGCTAAGAAAGAGTGCCCGAATCAAGTGGTATGGATACATTTAGGTTTTCTTCGATGTACATTGCAAGTAATCTGAAGACAATCGTGAGGAATACAAGAAGAATTTCATCGTACATCCTGGTCGTACAGACATCGATATGGTGAACGTTCTGGTCGTCCGAGTGAGGTGGTTACTCCAGAAAACATCAAAAAAGTCCACAAATTAGTTATATCTAATCGTAAAATGAACTTACGTGAGATAGCTGAGGTCATAAAGATATCAGAAGTCAGTGAGTTTACAATTATGCATGAACATTTGATTACGTGAAAGTATATTTCAAAGTTGGTGCGCGTTTACTCACAGTCGATCAAAAACAAGAACGTGTTGATGATTCAGAACATTATTTGGTCATGTTAACACGCAATAAATAAGATTTTTCGCGTCAATATGTGATATTGGATGAAATATGAATCCATAACTTCACTTCCGAATCAAAACGATCATCATCTGAAAGGACTGCAGCCCCGGGGAACCACGTCCGATGTGTCCAAAGACACAACAGTCAGCTGGGGAGGTTATGGTTAACTTAAACCAAATAGTTCAGATCTGGTCCCTAGTTAGTACTGGCTATTCGCTGATCTCAAAAAATGGTCGTCGGCTAGAAATTCAGCTCAAATGAAGAAGCAATTGCTGAAAATGAAGCCTATTATGAGGCAAAGGACAAATCCTTCTACAAGCACGGTATCGAGAAGTTAGAGAAGCTTTGTAATGATTGTAGTGCTATTGAAGGAGATTACATTGATAAATAAACTTGATTTTTGTCATTTTGTGTTAGTCACACGCCTTGTTGAGTGTTAAGTTAGCTATTAGCTTCAAAAAATATTGGGAGTGCTGCAACTTTCTCTTGCATTTTAATATAATGTTTGAATAGTGCTTTTGAATTTTTTAAAAATCACGAAATAGCTTATCCTCTCGACACACGATGCATCTTTACATTAATTTCGAAGTATCTATATGGTTAAATCTTCTAATTATTTTTTTATACATTCAAATATCTATTTACTTACTTCTTCTTGATTTATCCACTCTATCTGACTCTCAATTTCCCTAATTTTTTTCATATGTAACGTTATAAAATTCAAATAACTTTTGGCGTTATCAATATCATCCATCTCGTCTAAAATCACCAGTAAGGGAAAAACTTCCTTAACCATTTCGGAAACGTCTTCAACTATTTTTTGTAATTTCTCTTCGGCGTCATATTTAAGACTGTCAAAAATTGCGGATTGATCTTCCATTATAGGTAAAATTTCTGTCAACCATTGAATAGACATGGCATTTAATTGCATATGTTCATCGGCTAGAATGCCTAAATCGATTATTTTACATAGGGAAGCTAGTGCTTCATTCACTCGTGTTTCTAGATTGTTGAGCTCTTCGTTTCTTATCTGTAATTAGGGAAAAATTGTTCTCAATTGACAATAGTAAGCTACTATTATTTATTATACTGAATAGCAAGCATATTTGTTCAACAACGCGTTTTTTCTTATTTATATTTCGATTTAAAACTAAGTGAAACAAATACTGTTTGTAGTCGATCTTCGTGAATGAATTCATTATTTTGTCAAATTATATTAGTATCGACTTTGAGATGGGTTGACTTCTTTGATGCAAATCTATGATCAACGTAAGTTACTATACTCTATTTGGAAAGAGCGTAGATTAATAAATGCTCATTATAAATTCAAAACCCTGACATTTTTAGTACGGTATTTTACGTCTAAAATTTGGAATATTTAAATATGCCATTGATAAATAAGTAGCTGGATAGAGATATATTTTCCCCATAACTGACCGTACTAAAATGTAAGCGGTTACCTAGATAATCCAAATGACCATCCTTTTGTTTCCAAAATTGAAGGATATCTTTATTTCTCTCTATTTTAATACTTTCACACCAACCTCTGAATCTCCCTAAAGTAAGAAGACCCTTACCATCATAGCCGTTGAAATGGGGTTTTCGTAAAAAATACACATTACTATATGAATTTTTGCGTTGTTTTTCCCAACAAAAATTTAGTTCATGTAGACCGTGCCAAAGCTTATTCCTGCTGATTGGTGGCCATCCGTCTTCCAAAAAGAGTGCCAAAATTTTATCAATGGTAGGAATTTTCTTTTTAAAGTAAAATGAGTGAACTTTTCCGCGAATTGCATATTTGTAATCCTCATCGATGTAAACCTTTGGCCTTCCCGACCGAGACTTTGGACCACTGAAACATCCATTTACTTTCCTTAAGAAGTTTGTAGACCGTTGATTTTCCTAGAACTGTCACCTTCAAACACATATTTGTTAGATCATCCACAATCCACTGAAGAGTACTGATATTTTAATGCACCATATACATTTAAAGCCATGGTTTTCTCGTTAACAGAGGGTACATGCGTCTATACTTTATATATTGGAGTATAATTTTCAAAGGTCGACATATTGAATATTCATTTAAGTTTTGTAAACGTTTCTATGACAAATACTGCGCTAGAAATAATTTTTTTCTACGACCGTGCGTTTTAACCCACTTTCCCGCACGCATTTTAGTTTTGAAAGTGTCACTTTCCCGCACTAGTGCGGGAAAGTAAAATTATGCACATTTTGACCATATTAGATAGTTTTTCACTTCTGAGATTATAACTATTGTTACTACAGGTAAATAAATATTTACGAAATAGTCCATCAAACAAAATTTAAACCTTTTCTAGCTTTTTTAATTTTTTGAAAATATAAAATAATACAGATATTTTTTATATAACCATGTAATTGTTACTAAAACGTCAAAGTTGTTCAAAACGTCTTGGAAGTGACCGAATAAGTGCAATCTTCTTCTAAATTAAACCACATTAAACCGAATCCGATACAATAATATTGATGGATTCATCCGACGAAGAACTTCCCGAAGCCATTTTGAAGGCTGCAAATGAAACTAATTCCGAGTTGTTACCTGCCCAATGACTTAAAACCGTTGCCGTCATCGTCATCGTCATCTTTATGCGACCTGCAACCGATGCCATCCTCATCGACGTCATCTACCTTCCAGTTAAAACCAAATAACTCCACTGGACCGGCAATTCTTACTTGTCTACAGAATATAACAAATTGTGTTTTCAATATTAATATTTATAATAATTAGTAGTTTTTAATTAAAGTTTTGTATATTATTATGTTTGTTGGAATAAAATAATTTTTGAAAAATGGGTTAGTATACTTTTTTGTATATACGGTCGTAGAAAAAATAATGTTCCTAACTTATGCGTAAAGTGTCTTTCCCGCACTTGACCGCTTGCCCGTCGTTCGGGACAACTGCAGTCGCGTGCGGGAAAGTATCACTTTCCGCACTTGTTAGGAAAATAACTATTTCAAGCTTTTTGTTTGGATCGAATGGATGTTTCACTATCATATTCTATATCATCTAGTGAATTATAGCTTGGATTTGGATCCTCCATATCACTTATCTCATATGAGTTAATTGCTAAATGCTTTAATTAGCGTAATTTCAAAAGCATGCTTAGAAGTGTACCGAGCATTTGATTAAATAAAGGGCCAGAATGTTACTATTATGTTTATTTATAAGGTAAAGGGCTTTTCTATCATTTAGAATAATGAATGTTATACTTACCCATGTCATAAATTTCCCAATTTCAATTAATTCTTCTGTAGTTTGCGGTTTAGTCCCTGCTCTCATTTTTATATGTTCGAAAGTTTCGCACAAATCGGTAACTTCCCACAGATGTTGAGACGACAATTTTCCAAAAACGAGATCTATGTTCCTGTGAAGACCGTAGTGAAGGTTTTTTTTGTAATTAATAAAAGATACTTTCGCTATTCTGAAAAATTCGTAATCCGGGATGAACATAACTTTATCTAAATATTTTCTGTAGAAGTTTATTTTCTTACAACCTTCTTCGAAAATTATATCTACTATTGATTCAAAGAAGCCATTGGAGCAAATATCTTTGTAAACAACAGATAGAGCGTTGTTAATATTGTTTAAATATTCCATAATCGGTTCAAATTGTTTGTTTATATTCATTTTAATATTTTCTTTACAATTATTGATAAATTCCTCTGTCAAGTACAGGTTGATTGGATTTTTTCTATTTCCTCCTAGTTTGTAGGTTAATAGATCGAAAATATCATTTCTTATCCCTAAAAGTTGAATCAAATCGGATCTTTAATGGCCAAATTGCGTTCAAAAGTAGTTGTTGACATTCTATGAATAGCAAAATTTATTAAAGAAACTTCGAACGAACACTTTTGAGTATTTTTGTACAGTTTTAAGATTTGATTTGGAAAATAAACCCGTTTAAAGACATATTTCTTAAGATTCCAGAAATGCACTTACCACCAAAAAAAATGCTTCCATAGAAAAGACAGTTTACTTTTACGGCTCTGACAATTGAAGTGATCAAAAAGATTGTAGAAAACTATGATAAAAACTATCCAGATGATTTACAAAAAGAGTCCTATCAAATTTCTACAATCAAGTTCAACATCAACAATGAAGTATAGAAGATGTTGATCAGAAGACCACCGAATAGCCGAACAAACAGATTATTGTTATATTAGATGAGCGTAAGATCTTGAATTTACTTCGCTAACTATAGTTGCATTGTGTACCTCGGACTGTTTAGTCAAGCATCACCGATTTGTAAAGTGAGCTATGTCTCTAAGATCTGTGCAGATTACCTTTTCTGGCTTAAATAAGCTTGAATATAATTATTGTAGTCTTTGTTTATGGATTGCCTAGCAGTAACAAAGGAGGTGTTGGGCGCTTTCTTTTGATTCTTCACAGATGCGAAAAGAGCTGTCGAGAGTTTCTTCAGGTGGTAATTCACCGGCAGTGTCCAGTAAGAATACCAGTAACTCTCCTTAGCTCGTCTTTGTTCAATGAAAGTGCCTTTTCAGACCAGTTGGTGGAATAGGAAAAAATCTTTTCAATTGTTTCAGACCTGGGGTTTATTCTATGTTTCTGATTTTTCTCGTTTCCCCTTTTCTTCATAACCATGTCTTAGCGGCTTTTTGAGAAACCTATGAAAGGTTGTGATGCTATAGAAGGAATTGTCTCCCCTTTTTTCGCCAGATGATCGGCTTGTGCCATGTACATCGGTGTGGCCACGTATCAACAAAAGAGTAACTTTATTGATTGCTTCCATTGATTCTAAAGATTCGATGCAGTTCGATACTAGCTTTGACTCAATTCTATAAGAGTCAAGTGCTTGCAGGGGAGCTCTACTATATGATAGTCTGAGCCCATTGGGGTAGCGAGCTTGGTTACATATAATTCTGCCCCTACATGTCTTTTTTCCGTTTTCGATTAATCAGCGTAGGCTAATGAGCCTCGTGGCCATGCAATTTCTACATTTACCCATTGCTGTCGATTTGTTATTATAATTTTATCTATGATAAGATTGCCAGGCAGCTCATCAGGCTGTATGCTCTGTTTCTTGTATGCCTTTATTGCCCACTTTATTGCTCTACTTTTTATAAAGGTCTTCAAGGAGAGCAAGTCTAAAATAACTTGTAGTGCTGCCGTAGGACATGACCATGTCGCTCTTGTTATCGCCCTTTGCAACTTATCTAGGATTATTTCCCTAATTTTGATTTTTGTTCTGGCTTCTATATAGAAGCTGCCTAGCTCAAGATAGGTCGCACAGTGCTATTGTACATCCAGTTAATCATTTTGGGTTTTGAGCCCCAGATTATTATTCTATTATTCTACATCAGTTGCCTTATGGCTTACAGCTTGAAGATGTTGTTTCCATCTTCAATGTCTGACTTAAGGGCTAGTTCGACCTCGTTCATTCTGATTGTTTTTAAGAAGTATTTGTTACTCTAGTGAATGGAACTAGGATAGTCTTTGAGGGGTTTATACTCAGAACTTTATTGACACCTAACCATCTCTGAGCGTTTGTTAGGAAAGACTCTATTTGTTCCCAAGCGATACCATCATGCTTACACAAAATGTTCTTAACTCCAAATCCGTATTGGAAGAAGACAAGAATTTAGTACAAAAATAGGTGCGCAGAGTTTTGGGATTTATGTCAAGAAGGTAAAAATAACCAATATTTCCATAATCTGGAGTAATACAAATTACTGGTCATTCTTCCACTGAGTTTCTTAAATTATGCTTAAGCCTAAGTGAAGACCATTATCCTAATATTGTTGAGAAAATGAGAAGAAATAACATTGCCGTGCACTACCAACATGGTTAGCTTAAGCTCATTAACTGAAACAATGTTCCACAAATTATTTATAATGATACCAATACCAATAGAAAAAAATCGATCAAAATTGTTTCCTACATTTTCCTATATTGTGATATTGAAACTAAATATTTAAAAATGATATTAAATCTTGTAACATACCCAAAATATTATCAATAAAATTATGATAGATTTGTATAACTTCCTGTTGAGTAGGCTTCAAAATTAATCCATCAGAGAAAGTAACTTCCAAGAATATATAAGGTTTAGGATCTCTGGCAACTGTAAAATCCCTTATATCTCTTAAACTGTCGGCAATGGAATCGCTGATATGAAGATTTACTACACCAGTAGCAACCTTCAACAAATGGTGATCCTCGTGTTCTTCTTTTTCAACTAGAGTCATTATCCTCGAATATAAACCGTGAATTTTCTTAGCTGCTTTTTCACTTAGTTCTTTATATTCGTATTGGATGTCTTCTACATTTACAACGTGATCGAAATGTATTTGAAATAGCTTTGAAGATAATTCTAGTACGCAATCTTTTTGAATCTTCCTAATTATAGGACAATGAAGGATACATTTATCTTCTAATAATTTTCGTGTAGAAAGAAATTGTTTATAATTCTCAGTACGACCGACGAGTTTATATGGGGTAATTGTGAATTTACCTTCTGGATGATAGTTTTTAATTCTCGTATTCATACCGGCGTAATGGATTATCTTTATAAAATCTAACTTGACTTCCCTCATAAAATTACTAACAAGCTCAGGGTGTTGTTGTTCCAATCCTCGTGCTTCTATTCGTCTTCTTATAGCCTTTTCTTGTAATTTAGACATTTCGTTTATCGTATAACGTTCCGAGAGTTTCCTAAAATCTTCAGCTGTTAAAGATCGACACGGTATTGGTCTGTATTTACCGTATTTTTTTGATTTTAGTTTAGCTTTCATAGCAGTCCCACACATATAGTCAACTATTTTCTTTTTTTTACCTTTTTTAATAGCGAATAGTTTATTCAAATCTCTAGTCGTGTCTAAAAGTACAGGTTTTTCTACACTAAGCATTGGAATTTTTGAAAATTTATAACTGATTGTATTTTGTTGATACATTGTTTAAGAATAGCGTTTGAAAATACACTGATTCTACTGTGAAATTGTTTACATTACCTTGGAAACCAAACAGAAACGTAATTGATTTTCCAGGGTATGATTCAACAGCGGATTCGAGCGGTCGCGGTCGGTTGAAAAGAGAAGCAAACTACAATGTACAAAAAAAATACACTGCCAAAAATAAGTAGTGGAACATTTCTTTTGGTCTTTATATTCTCAATATATTATATAAAATGTGTGTCATAAATAATTTCGGATTCCAATGTTTATTTTAACATGGTTTTAGCCCAACGTTCAGGAAGCTCTTTGAAACTAAAGTTCCTCCTGAGAACAGTTTCCAAAGAACTGAACCTATCCACCTCATTAACAGTTTATTATGCCCTTATTGAGTCCCACCTCCTCCATGTTCAGAATTAGTTAAGGGCTCAATATTTTACAAAGCAAAAAAATGCACAATCACTTGCCAATTCAAATCAAATCGATATAATCTTTTCCCGCATTCCACAATAATTTGAGGGCATCTTTGCTACTTTCCAAACGATTTCTATTTTAATAATAATATTTAATTCCGGGCAAGCAGGAGCAACCAGATAGACGATGTCGTTTATTAACAGAAGAAAGAAAATAGGGTTTAGTATTGAGCCTTGAGGCACTCCACATTCTATTGGCTTGGCAAGAAGACATCGTGGAATCGACCCTTACAAGCATTTTGTCCTTCAAAGTTGTGTCCAAGACATATTTATGCAATAGCAATAGCAATATATTTATCTAAGTGAATTAGACGTTTCTCGAAGCTTAGATTGGATAATTTTGATTTCTCTTTAGATCGGGGAGACAACATAAGACAACGTCATGCTAAAGACAAAATTGGAAGTAAATTCTTGTCAAATAAACTTCTAAAAGTCAAGAACTTTTGCGGAAGATTGGAAAAATTGGCAGAAAATGTATTTGAGTTCCTCATAATCAATACGAATATAATAAAGCCAACGAATCCATTACATGCGACGTTATGTCATACAGAGCTTGGTCACAGGCAACGAAAAACGGTTTCTATATAACAATTCAAACCCACCACTAAGTACTGTGAAGCTGAGTTTGAATAGTAAAAAGTCGCTTCCACTCCTTTGGTGGAGTATTGTTGATTATGAAGTATTGAAACCTGTACCAACTATTGATGCAGATCATTATTGTGAACAATTGGATTGAGTGAACCATTTTTTAATCTATTGTCAACAGAAAAAAGGATTTTCTGCAAAACGACTATGCAAGACCGCAGTGTGGAAAACTAACCTCGGTTTGAGAGGTAATTCCTTATCTACTAGACTCGTTGGATGTCACACCTCGGATTTCCATGTATTTCGATCTATAAAATATTTTCTTAGTGTCAACAAACTTTGATCGAAGTATAATAGTTTTATCTTTGTATTGCAGTTATAGAAACGGGTGCAGAACTTGTTTGTTTCAGCCGTCAAGATTTGCATTTATAGTGCGGTCAACTGTCAATGGAAAGAGAATAAACTATGTTAAACAATACTTGTAACTTATCCCCGTCGTATCAAAGCTATTTATTTTCTAATTCCATATTGATGATGTAGCATACGGGATTTCTTATGTTGATCCACTGTCCGCAATGTTTGTTGGATAAGAGGATGAGTTGAAATAAAATACAAAGTAAAATAAAAACTTTATTTATATCTTAATAAAAACATGTTTTATTAACGTTTAAAGAAGCATAAAAAAGAAGATAATCATACGTATATTTACATTATTTCAATAATCAAATTGTTATATTTTGCATATTTTTAAAAACGGCTTTCTTTTTCGCGTTTTGTAAATGTGACTTTTTGTTACATATTACGTCTAAAGACTTACCTGCTAGTTTGTTTGAAAATCGTTGGTGTTCAAATATCGGTTAGAATATTGAATTTCATAATAAAACGACAGAGAGATAAATTATTATCAGCTATTGAACTAAATCAAAGTGAATTAGGTATAAATTCAACATAATCTTAACTGACGATAAAAATTGAAACAGTATAGAACAAAACAGACCTTCTGATTACCATTTTTTTTGAAGTTTGCAGAATTGTTTGAATGATCAAACTTTCACAAATGACGATGATCTTCAACCACATCTGGTTCAGTTTTTTTCTGATAAGGACCAGAAATTTTATAAGCTCGGAATCATGAAGCTGAAAGAGAGATGGCAAAAGGTCATTGAGCAAAATGGAAAATATATAATGTATGTTTTATTTTATAATTCAATGCCGATATTACTTTGTCGCAATCCAATATTACGACCAAGACTCGTGAATATCTCTATTTAGAGAAACAATAATTATGATTTGATTTCTTGATTTTGAGCATAACAAAAAAACCATAAGTTATCAAAATATAACAACCAGATTAGTTTTTTTAGTGATATATGTATTGCACTACTCCCAACCACCATAAGAAATATATATATATATATATATATACAAAAACGATAATAATAGAAAAGCAGTGACTACTGCACGATGTAGAACAGTAATTATATAACGTACTCTAGTACAGTGATCATTGTAATAGTAAAATTATATAATATACTCGGAACGTTTAAGATTAAGAATATTTTAGTACCTATATTACAAAATAAACTTCCAACATATACATGGGCAATTAACAACAATAATTATATATATAACATATACAAAAATGTATTTATATTATGAATATTATAACAGATATTATTGTATAAAAGTGTATTAACACGTTTATCATAATTACAATTGTATGGACAATAACAAACAGTACACGAAATGTTTTCAAAACATTATATTTATACAGAGCTGTTCAAAGGATTTTAACTTCACTTCATACTTTTAGTTTCCTAGTACCTAGAACTATTTTTATATACTTCAAAATACGCTTCCAGTGTTAACTTACGAGCTGGAGCAATATTTTAATGGAAGTTGAAGTTGAGTCAAATATTTTTCAATACGTAAGTGAAAAAAAAAACAGTTTTTGATTACCACGAAAGTAAATATTCATACGAGAATGGTTCCAGATGTACCTGGCCTGACCTAGAGTAGTAGTAGTTGCTTGAAAAATACTTCTGCAATAGAAAGTACATAATCTCTGCAGCTTATTTTTGTTGTGTGATGCAATACTTTTATTCTAAAGGTTTAAGCCCAACCAATATAAAAGCTGAAGTAGATTCTACTCTGGGTAAGACTGCTCCTTCGTTAAAATATTGGGTAGTAGTATTTAAACAAGGTTGTACCAGCATCGCAGTGGTCGACTAAATGAGGTGACGAATCGACTACAAAGAAGGCAAAGACCGTTCTATCTGCAGGCAATGTCATGGTGTCGGTTTTTTGGTATAAGTGTGAGATAATTTTCATTGAATATCTTGAAAAAGAAAAAAACTATCGACGGCGAGTATCATGCGAAGTTATTGCAACGTTTGAGCAAAGAAATCAAACAAAAACAGCCGCATTTGGCTAAGAAGAAAATGTTGTTTCATCTAGACAATGCACCAGCTCAATCATCCGTTATTGCAAAATCCAAAATTAATAAATTAAAGTTTGAATTGATACGTCATGCACCCTATTCGCCAGATTTAGCCCCCTTGGGTTATTTTTCATTGCTAGTTTTGCAAAAATGACTCGGTGGTCAAAGATTTTCTAAAAAAAAGAGGTGTTGTCGGCAGTTAATGACTAATTTGAGGAGCTTGACGATTCTTTTAATAAAAAGGGTAGTAACCTATTGAATGTCGCTACGAAAAGTATATGGAGCTAGAAGGAGATTACGTTTCCAAAATTTTCGTGTTTTCTTTATTGGGACAGGTATTTCTGGGACCATTCTCGTACATGTGGTTTTTATATACCCAGAATTGCGCGAGAACCTTTAGATTTTATTACCATTGAAGTTGATTGACGCCTCATTTCCATTTACTCAGAATGTTCTATTGATAATTAGACGTATTCACAGGCAACCCTTAAAAATAGCTGATAAACTATCAGATAACCAGAGCACGTTTATGGAATCAGCACCGATACAATATTAAAAGAAATCGATAAAAAAGAATCGAAGAATTGGGGGCTTCTGATGCTTTTTAACTGATGACTGTTAACAAGAAATATTAAAATATAATTTCAATCATTAACATGAATACTTGAAACTTTGAAAACTAATTGACGTATCCTTGACACGATATAGAGAGAAGAAGAAGTATTCTCATATGGGGAAAAAGTTGAAAAAAGGTATTAATATAGGAATTGTAAATGAATTGGAGTGATTAAAAATTTAATTAGTTGATTACTAACAATTTCAAATACTTGCGTTGTACAAAAGTGTGAAAAGTTGTCTAGGGCGTAAATACTATTTGGCGCTTCCTTTGAAATTTATAGTGATGTTAATGTGGGGTCACCCTTATTTACTAATTTTGACGGACACTTTCTCTCACACACAAATTATTTTTTTTTCTTCCATAGCTGTAATGTTACCAACGGCCCCGGATTAAGTAAGGCAGTCTCGGATTTTCTATGTACCTCCCTCTTTGTTAATTGTTCGTAAAAAGTCGCGCACTAAAGGATGTGTCCCACAATATCTCGATTTAATTGCTCGGTACGTGCTCATATAGTAACAGATTTCATTGCCATGTAATGATTATGTAAGGTTTAGAAGGAACTTGCTTCCTAACGTGTCACAGGCGCCTGGTTTTTATTCTGAAATCTTTCCGTCAATTTTAAGAAATTAGATGTTTTATTATTGATCAAAAAGTATAACTATAAGTACTATTGTAATAATAAATAAATAATTAAAAGATCTTCAGTGGTAGGCTCAGGGAAAAAATCACTTAATTAGAAGTTGTTTTGGGCGATTAGAGCTGGAGGAGGCAACACATGGTACTAAATTTAATGTATTTAGTTTTAAAAGAATTATTTTGTACTGTATTATCGATTTCTAAGTTCCTATAACTAACATGTATACATTAATTTTATATAATTTTTTGTCTGAAAATGTAAATACAATAAATAGTAAACTAAAATCTATTTATCAAAGTAAACCAAAACCATGATCAGCGCGTGATCAACACGTGAACATCCCGGGCATTGCAATCCATTCTGTCGTATTGCAATGATCATAAATCTTAGTGATGCGATAATTTTTTCACGGAGTGTGTTTAATATTTAATCGCAATAAAGATCTATATTTGATTTTTTATTATTTTGATAAGATTCTGTATAATTTTTGAAAACAATTCATGTGTAATAAGAAGTCGATACACAACAATTTTTGTGAGGACGGGTTGTACTTGCAAATACTTTAGTGATATTTTAAGTATACAGAAAGTACAATTGTTTGGTAAAGTACTTTTTATTGAAGTTTAAAACTATTTACTATTCTAATATTAAAGATACTGCCCTTTCCGTACTGGGATTAGTTTTGCGTAGCTTTATAGTAGCAAAATTGTTAGACCTGTAAAATATCAATGACAATTTGTTAATTACAATAATTTTTCCATATAATTGTCATCGCTAATATTGGAATCACACGTACCTATTTTAACAATGTTATATATGTTTAAACAACAGAATTTCTAAAAAATTATGCTGTCTACTAACGAAATCACATTCGCTACAAAATAGTTTTGTAGCGTTTGAACAACCGACACCCCTCAAGGGTAAAGGCCGATTCATAAACTTGACTTTACGTTTGCCGTAGCCATTTGACGTTCGTAGCCAATTCGTCACCCAATTCATAAACTTGACGTTGCTGCCGTTAACCGATTTTTCTGTGTATATTTGTAATCTGGTATTTATGGACGAAATTATGGCAAATTGCGGAGAGTTTTTTTTTATTGGGACAAACGTGACAAACGGATGTGATTGGTTCTTTTCTATTACTACGAAACTTGTTACGAACGGACTACGGGAAAAGTTTCGTTTATGTTAAAAGTCACCAACGGCAGACAATCGGAAAACGGCAACTATGAATGGTCTTATGTATTTAATTTTGTAATAGCAAACGGCAACGGCAAACGGAAAGTCACGTTTATCAATCGGCCATTATACCTACTCGTAAACAGTGAAAGCCAGTATTCCCAACAAACGTCTAGTACGATATAATAAACAATTGAATCACGAGCTCTGTTGCAGCGAAGTTGGCATACTCCACAAAACATGTTGTTTGTGACTTTATTTCAAAGCTAATTAAAATTTTATTTGTGAAGTAAAATTCTAGGTTTGTTAATAGATGAATATTTTCTGATTGTCTACAACTAAAAGTAATCAAAGGCTTTATTAAGAGAAAATTTGTTTTTGTACATTTTACGATGAACAACAAATATAAAATTTTGGCATACAGTTTGAGGAGCAACGGTTTTGACACGCAAGAGGCGGGATTAGAAGGGATGGCTATACAAAAAGTTTAAAAACAGTACATAATGTAAGAAATAAATTCCATCTTTTACATTCCGTAATGCCTAAAGAAAACTACGAAAGAATTAAAAATATGTGCGCTTCAAAGTATGAAAAACATGCTTTAGCAGTGATAGGGGGTTTCAAGATGGTTTTAAGATGGGTACTCGAAAAAACCACGAGATCTTTACTTTTTGGAAATTAGAGCCGACGTCCTTCACTACAAACTGCACTCATGGCCTAAACGAATCGAGTTTCAGAGATTAAAATATTATTTGAATAATGAAGATTGTGAAGTCTAAATCTTTTGAAAAAGCGATTTTGTTTTGAATTGATGAAGTTAGTATTATTTTCGACTCACAAATAAAGAAAATAATGGCCAGTAAAGAAGTCCCAGAACTCCTTCGCCAAAATGTGATAAATTGATTAATATTATCAAAGATAATATGATTAATTGGGTAATCATATTCCTCTATACACAAAAGGAAAAATATTTCTTTTAAAACCTCTTTGTACTTCATTTTATGTATTTGGAGATCTATTGCGATTGCTCTTTGTAAGTAAAAGAAATTAACATGTAAATTAATTTTTTTTTGATTTCTTATTCTACTGAGATTTTCTTTAAAATTGAAATTCGGTTTTGGTTGTTTCAAAAAAAAATTTCTTCATATTATAATTTATTTATTTGTATTTTTAATAAAAATATTGACTAGGTACAGTGAGGTGTCGTTGGTTGTGTTATTTGAAGGTAAGTAGTTAAAAAAAATATTAAAGCAGAAATTAAATTTCAATTTGCCTTGTAAATATCATGTTTTGGGGAGTTCAGCCAAATTTACTTAGACTCATTGTAACAATTAATTATTTCTTTACAACAATATTCCATTTAAAAATTCAGTAAAAGTAATTTTTTTCTGTAAAGTTTATTACAGGTAACACGTTTTTGCAAAAGGCAACTTAAATATTAAATTGAGCAAAACAATTTTTACTGTACAACTACTACAGCCAAAATAATAATAAAAAAAAGATGCTTATTTGTACTACTATTTTTTCCTGGCAGTCCCAGTAGAATCGAGTCCCCACAAATCGTACCAAGGTCCATACATATTTCCATTATGAGGTGATCTTTCGTCGAATCGAGAATTGTATTCTGGATTCTTAAGCCTTTTCTGTAACGTTTCCCCGTAATCCATTAAATTGTTATCCTGATCGTACTTACTATGAGAAGAATTATTACTGTTCGTTTTAGTAAGTTTGGATCTAGGTAATATCGATCGAGGTTCCACTGTGTCTGAAAATTCATCATTGGTAGAGTCGTAATAAGAATTCTTATGCCTTTCGTTATTATCAGCGTCTCTTTGTTTCCCACTTTTTCGTTTACTGCTACTTCTTGTTTTAACTTCCGATTGTATGGATTCGTAGCTCGGACGACTTCGCCTAGTCGCTTCTTGTTTACGTTTCGGATGTTCTTCTTCGTAATATTTATCATCGTCTACGGTTTCTTTTTCACCGTTTTCTCTATTTTGTACTTCTATTCCGAACGTTTTGAAACTGTTCTCTCTTAGCTGGACAATATCATCATGTCTTCTTTCCAATTTCATAATTTCATTTTTATCTTGTCTATTTTTATCTTCTTTTTCTGGTAAATATTTACTCTTTTGTGATAGTTTTTCTAGCTTCTTACCTAATTCGACTACGTTAGGGAATTGGTTTTCGTTTTTACGAAGTTTTTGGTCATCAACTAAGATTGAATCGTAAGGATCATCGCTGGTCATACCAGATTCTGATTCAGAATCTGTGCCAGATGAAGTGTTATACTGTTGGAGAATATTTTTTCTGTTTAAAGTCTTCAACATAAGACCGTCACCATCATCATCATAAAATTGATCTTCGAAATTGTAAGATTTGTTCGGTTTCTTGTACATAGATTCGTTGTTATTAGAAGGTTCTTTCTTGATCGATTCTTCTTTTTTCTTAAAGCTTTTACTACGTTTAATTTCTTCTTTATTTCTGTTACCATTTTTGTTGGGAATTACTTCGATTTTGTTATTATTGTTTATCGTGGTATCTGAATCTTCTGATTTTGCTAAACTTGGTTTTCTTCTTCGACCAATATTCCTTCCATCGTCTTCTGGTTCGGATGCGTTTGATTCTATATCAACTAAGTCTTTGTGTTTCCATAACGCCATTCCTTCTAATATTTCATTGTCAGAAGCGCTTTTACCAAATTTCCAAAATGATTTCGTTCTTTTCACTAATTTGTTTTTCTTTTTGGAAATATCAGGCGAATCAGATAAAAAATGACTATCTGTTAGATTACCATAACTTCTCGATTGTTGAACTGGGTTTCTTTTCTTAGGCACCTGCGGAGTTTCCGTATTTTTGGTCGGAGGTGGTGGAGGCTTGCGGGTAATTTTTCTATCTTCATCATCGATGTTTTTCAGTATTTTTCTTCTGAATAATAAAAAGTTATAATTAAAATAAAAAAAAGAAGCACATCAATGAGCAAAGCAAAAATTAGAAAACTATAATGGTGATGTATAAGGCAAAAATAAATAAAGTAACTGTTATTAAGCGCTTCAGAATTTTAAAACTTAAATTCAGCTCCAATAATTTGTAAAATTAGACATGTTTTTAACTTAATGGCTTGCTGTAATATAATTCAAACGTATTTTTTGTGTGTTTGTATAGTATAACTTAGTATTTGCAAAGAAGTCATGATTTACAAGAGAAAAACTGACATGACAAGCATTTTTCTTCAGAAAAAGAACTTGAAGAACTTGATTGTAAGAAAGAATAAGATCTCTATGCCACTGATTGGGAGCCAGAGTATATTCCATCTGAGGAAAGCGTTAGAAGATGCCATTGAGAATGAAATTAGCGACAGTGACGAAGAAGAAAGTGATCAAGAACATATAATCTAATATTCAGAGTAAAGGGAAAAAAAATGATGAAAAAGAAAAACCTCTATTGGGGCCATAAGCTGGTAAACATAAACAGCTGCGGTTTACTGGAAATGAAAATCCACAAATCGATTTAAATTATGAAATGACTCCATGTGATGCAACGAACAAACAGGTATGCAGAAAGTGTGATTAGAACTAAGCTGAATATCAGCCGAAGTTCAAAAAAGAAAAGTGGACTACACATTTAGAATAAATAAAAAAGTTTTTTTGCTTAATAATTGCGCAACCGATTAAAACTCGCAATATATTGGTCAACAGATATATGAAAATATGGTATCAAAAATTATGTCTCGCAATAGTTTGAGTTAGTTTTCAGGATGCTGGATTCATTAACATAATGCTGTGTCAGTCACTATTTGTTGACGTGGTCTCATTGGCAATTCCTAAATAATACACGTGACAGTGTAAATATTAAACTTCATATCTAGATGTTTTTGAAATAGTTTTTTTGCAATTTTTTGACAAAAATTGCATTTTTAAGTGACTTTATCATTAATATTGTATGAACGCTTTTCACAAAAACGTTAATCTGACAATATTAAATGAAAAGTATAATGGAAAGTGCAAGTAACAACCTACACGTCCATAAAAGTATTCACAGGATAAAATGATTAACAGATTTATGACTGTTTTTCACATACAATAGCCATGTTGTATGGTATGGTATGTACGTGTATAATTTACTAAGTCGCAAGTTAAAAGAAATATCTAAGCACGTGCAGAACTACAAATTAATATAGATCAGGACAATTTGGTGGCTTATTTCTTGTACCGTCTACTTCTGATCAAAATCGATTTAACTTACCGGCTTGACACTTTTGTTTGCCCATGATTGGAATCATCGTCGGAATAATCAATTTCCGGTTGAGGTGGAGGATCATTAGAAAAACCTGAATCGTTGCTACTATGAAGTGAAGCATTTCCAATCGGACCTCCTGAAAAACAATCATTTACCTGAAAACAAATATTTTCTAAAGAAAACAAAGATATTACCGATTTTTCCTCCCTTGGACTGTAAATGAAAAGGCAGCGGTATTCCAGCTGAAGGTTTGTCGGATCTGGATGGTGCTGGATGCGTGGAGTAAGCAGTAGCGTTGGGTGTAGTTGAGAAGTTATAAGATGACGATGATGATTTCATACCTAATGATACATTTTGTGATTGGGCGGCAACGATTTTCGATTCTGGCAGTGACGGTACGGGAACTGGTGCTGGTAAACTTGGCGGAGGTACAATATTAGAACCTATAGCTCGGCGAATCTAAACAAAATCAAAATTAATAATAGAATCATGAAGAGATGGACTTTAACGTTAATTATAGTGTATATTACCTATTTTACCTTCTTTTACAATTTTTTTCGTCATGATTCATTAATAGACTAATTATGATAAAGCTGTTTAGCTAATATGTGGTATATTTTGAATTTAATGGTAATTTCGTACAAATCTGTCGTTGAAGATCATTTATGGTTCGTTTTAAAAGCGTTTAATGTCTATTCTAGAGCCTACGATGACCTACAATTTCTAATTTCGGAGAAATCAGAAAATGGGAGTCTACTAGAAAATTACCAAATTGCTAAAATAAGTCATAAAGAGCAACTGATCAAGATATTAGAAGAAAGCTGATAACTTGACATGTTTTAAATGCATGCTTCCACGTTTTATTCACATGTAGTCATTTGGCAGAGAGCAAAACTTTTTTATAATCTTTACTTCTCGACTGCTGTGGCCATACAGAGAACGTATCATCCATAGAGTAATGAAATAGTAGGACATTTCAATGGTCATTTAACAATTCTTTTAGAGAATGTGGAATACCAGACTCTAAGAAGGTGGACTCTCAATTATTCTTTTTAGATTTGGTTTAAGAATAAGAATATTCTTAGAAGAGCTTATTTCAGGATCAAACTTACGGTTTCAAGAGGATTTTAATATAAATTCAAAGCAAATCGATTGGTTACTGTTTACATTTTCAATGAATTGACATCACCAACAATCCAAAAACTGATAAGGAAGCAGCGAAATTTTTGTAATCTTTACCATTTCTGGCCAGTGGGGGAAAGCCCTCTAAGCTTTTCTGATCTATGATAAAAATAATAATAAATGTGAACGTTTAGAAAAATTGTTAACGTTTAACAAAGGTTGCCATAGTATTTTCAACCTTTTTTATTAAGAGATAAAGTCGATTTATCGACGAATTGGTATTTTTTTACACTGTTAAAGACAAAATCCAGTTCAGAAACCAGCGAGAAGATTTCTTTTCACATAGAGTTTTTATTAGTGATATTTGCCTATAGTAAGCTATTGTTTGTAGCTTTATGGACAAAATCAGTTATCCCAGAATTTTGACACTCAAATGATTTTGTACAAAATTTCTGACTTTTGTTTTATTATTATTTCGGAAGATATCAAGTGTTTTACTTATGCCAAATTAAAATTATACCAATAAAGTAACACCACACAGTACAATTGCGAACTTTCTTTGATTTTGTGATTGCTTTTCAGATTATTTTTCCAATTTCGAGCCAAACCATTTGAGTTCCGCAGTTGTTTGTAATAGGGAAGTTTATTATGTACTAAAGAAAATTCATTGTAATTGAAAAGACGAATACAATAAAGCTTATCAAGACACTTTAATCGCTTCTTTTAAATATGTTTTCTGATAAACGTGAAAAATTAGTAAGTTTCTCATACATGAATTTTTTCTGATAAAGATGTATTTATATTTACATTAACATCATTCCTTCCCATTCTTCATTCACTCTTTTTGGAAATCTACTTTCCGGCGTTATTTTAGTATGTCCTCACTCTTTGAGTTTTTATGCATTTTTTTATTCATTTTACTCACAGATCCTCAGTTCTCGCTTAGTTCTTCTTCTCCAAAGTCCTTCATTAGTTTTTATTTCCCTATAAATTTTCCATATGACCAGTTTTATTTCTTCTGCCTTTCTTATAACCTATGTTCCATTACCTTAATTCACTGTTGGCCGTATTATTATTTAATATATTCTAATTTTGATTGCTTTGGATCCTATGATCTTATCAACTTTCTTAATAATCCTTTTCTTCGCTTCGCTATTCTTTTATCTATTTCAGTCAGTTCTTCGTTTTCATATGTCAGTATTGCTTCCTGATAATAGATTTACAACCGTTTACAATATTTTTTTTCGCTCTAGTTTTAATACTATACTCTTTGTTTTCTCTTGGTTTATTATTAGTCCACTACTCATTTCATTTACTTCTTTGTTCTTATTATTCATAATGAAGATATTTTCTTAAAAAAATCTTAAGGACTAAGATCACGTGCACCTCGGTATGTTGATAAGCAGCTTTCCGCAATATAGGAGAGGTAAGGGACTTCTGAATAGTGGTATTTGAGCTTATAGCAAATATCTTTTAAACGCACAATTATTTATTTAATTCAGGAAAATTTGGAAAGTTTGTAAACATATATGAATGTTTATAGAAACTTGTTGACGTTCCTGCTTCTGTAGCACATAATAGTTATTTGTTGTATATATACGTTAATTAATGATTGTTTATTTTACGCATCAAGAATCGGATTTAAATGTTCATCCAATTATGTTTTAACCCATATAAAAACAATTAATCATTTTCTATATAACGTTGACCCTATTTGAATTACTTATAAATAACACAACCGAGCTAATGACCAATTCATTAATCAAATAAAAGCCTAGCGTTCTACTCTACCTGCTTAGCGGTATTGGATGATCTGTGCAAATTCAATGTATCTCCAAACATACGTGTGCCAGGTGTTTCTATGGGAGGATTACCAGAGGGAGTTCCTGTATCGATTGAAGACATGTAATTGTTACCTATCGTTGGGGTAGAGACGTTGTTGGTATGCGATCCACTTGCAACACTTCGGCGGCTAGGGGAACTACAAAAATTTTGATGAATTATCATCAATAAAATCCAATTTACTATATGAATGGAAAGGTATCCAAGTAGAGAGAAAGAATAGTTGACTTAGAAGCTACAATCTAGTCGTTAAAGACTACAATCATCACCAATATATCATTTGACTTTTGACAAATGCGAAAGAAGCAGTGATGGAAAATAGAATCTTTGATTCAGAAAAGAGAAAAAAAACTAAGAAATTTGAAGGAATAGAAGATTGAAATATGAAGAACGCGTTAATGTAACGACTTAGAAGTTCAGAATTGTGATGAAAAATGTCTTTAATCACTACAACCATCACCAATATATTATTTGACTTTTGACAAATGCGAAAGAAGCAGTGATGGAAAATAGAATCTTTGATTCAGAAAAGAGAAAAAAAAACTAAGAAATTTGAAGGAATAGAAGATTGAAATATGAAGAACGCGTTAATGTAACGACTTAGAAGTTCAGAATTGTGATGAAAAATGTCTTTAATCACTACAACCATCACCAATATATAATTTGACTTTTGACAAATGCAAAAGAAGCAGTGATGGAAAATAGAATCTTTGATTCAGAAAAGAGAAAAAAACTAAGAAATTTGAAGGAATAGAAGATTGTAAAATGGAGAATACATGTTGAATGAATCGACTTAGAAGTTCAGAATTGTAATGAAAAATGTCTGGTACTTACGTCGGAGGATCGTCCAAAATTTCTGTATAAGCCAGCGGAAACCATCCACTACATTGCGTTCTTAAATTTTCCCCGAACTGCCAACCTTTATTTCTTTCCCCTATAAGAGCCAGCAAATCTCCTTCATGGAAACTCAGTTGATTCTCTCCGCTGGAGAGATAAGCATAAAGGGCGCGGGCCAATTGACAGTCCCAAGTAGGTGGTGGTGGTACCGCCATGGATCTAGTTGGTTGACGGGTGGGAGTATTACTTCCTGGAAATCAAATATTCATTAAGTTGTATCAACTTAATAAATTGATCAAGAGATATATTGCTCTTAAATTTATCGTTATGATCCCATTAAAAGGACGTAAAGGATTTTTTGTATTGAATAAACACCCTCATCTAAAACATATCTTTGTAGCTATCATGTATCTATGAACAAATTCGTTACCTTGAGTATTGGTGTGAATTGACGAATTCAAGTTGTATTCTGATTTAGCTCTGTTCAAAGTGCTATTGGGAGACACGATTTCTTCAATTGATCGTATATCTAGGCAAGATGCGTCCATACTTCTTGTTTTTCTTAGTTGGGAATTGACACTTAATCTGTCATCTTCAAGATTCGGGCTTCTCGGGTTAGAGTAGAGGTCCTCGTTTTGCCATATGGATATTTGCTGAAATGAATATAGTGCTACATATAATAAACTTTATCCTTTGTTTGTTACCACTTCAGGTAAAGAATTTCGAAATAATGTAAAGAAATGTGATAGTATCATCTTGACGTTTTCTTAATGGGGAAATTTCTATAGAAAAAACAAACTTCTTGATGATGCTGAATTGAATTTATGGTCACCAAATTGTCTCAACGTGGTTGCTTCAAAATATCTGCGGTTGTAGGAATCTACAGAGTTCAAAAAAAAGCGAAAAACGAGAATGAAAAGATGATAGAGAAAAGTCTAATGGCCGTTCCTGCCCCATCGAAGGAGTAATTTTCTATCAGTTTTAATTTTGAAAAACTTCTTTCACTGGAATTGGAAGTGTCAAGAATAGAAAGCTTTATGCAAGGCTATTGAATTTTATCAGCAATAATTCGATGAGTTCCTTAGTGGAATGCATTTTTTGAATTTCAGATTTTTAACATATTTTTAGAGCAATAAATTGTTCATAAAGTTGTTTGAAGAAGGTAGGAGTTTCTCCGGTTGTAATACTTGGAACATATTACTCAGGTCACAAAGGCTCTGAGTTTGAGAAATTAATATATCTAAACAGTAATAGTATACATTGACTTTGAAATATAATTCCGGGGCTGAAGTTCTCTCATTTTGTGATAACTCATCAAAAAATCGTTATCGTTATCTTTCGTCTTTTATTTTTAAAAACATTTGTTACTTTACACTATTTTGCTAAATCTCTGGACTCATTTAGCAAACCATTGAATGAATTTTGATTTCTTATTTTGCTCAGTCTATTCAAACGATTACTTAATAAAATACTAGCTTTCTGTAGGTCATTATTTTCACGCTGTAGAGCTTTAGAAACAGGATTAATGATTTCAAATAATAAAGAAAAAAATTTGATAAGCATTAAGAGAAATCTATAGTTTGTGTACGGCATTTAACATTGAAGAGGCTTAGCGTGTTAAAAGTATTTACAACAATAGCACACTTGGATTCGCAGTGCTTAACCCGGGAAAAAAAGAGATTGATTTTTCGACTTTTGTAATTTCTGAAGTAAACACTCTATAGGCACGAATGACAGTTTTTTTATATGTTTTTTTCCCGGAAAACACGAGATTAAGTGACATTGGGGATAACATTTCACTATTTTTTGTTTACACACGTTAGGGCCTCTGTAGCCCGAGGGCCCCGTATCATTGATACGGCTGATAAGACGGTAGCTACGCCACTGCTCATTAAGTAAAACTCGTAGCAATATGTTCAGAAAATAAGGAAGCAGAAGAAAGGATTTTATTAAAATTATTTGCCTTTTGATCCATGTATAAATAATTCATAAGAATAAAGAAACAAGTTTGAAATTGAAAATACTGAATAGGTAGTTTTTTGTAGTAGGAAAATGAATGATATATGAACTGACAATTTACAACAAAACTGATTAGACGATGGCTTTATACTTCTAATATATAAAATTCTTATGTCGCGGTGTTTGTAATTGAACTCGTCCGAAACGGCTTGCTGATTCTCATGAAATTTTGTGTCCATGTCGGGTAGGTGCGAGAATCGAATAACACTATTTTTCATCCCCTCAAATGTTAAAAGTAGTCCCCGCCTAATTTCATTTTTTAGATAAAATTTTTTATTTTTTATGATACAGCATTAAAAAATACATACAAACCTAAATTGTCAACCCTCTACGATCAACCCCTACTTACAAACTTTAATTTTTTTGGCAAGATTTTTATTTGTTTTTTTGTCATATTACTCTCAATGTTTCACCCTTCTACGATCATCCCCTATTTTTCCATCGTAATTTTTACTTTTTTTAATTTTATCTACAGATCCGCGATAGGATTGCAAGATGCAATCGAATATAATAATTATAGTATGATAAATTCTTATTTATAATTTCAATTTCCTTTCTGATGATATACGTATCATTTTGATTTTTTTGTGCAGCTCTCATGTTAATTTTGCTCTCATCGTAAATTTATAATTAAGGTCAAGTCCAATAATTATTTATTAATAACTGAAAAGTCAGTTTTTACTCTCATGTAAACAAACACGTGTTGTGAGCTCTCGCTAACAACGGCCATTATCGTACCTGTACATATTGTACTTAACATTTTTTTAAATAGTTTTAAATCAAAACAGAAAGGTGTACGTGTTTAATAAATATACGTGTTTTAATATTGTGAAAGGTAAGTCAAATAATAAGCAAACGGATACAATATTAAGCCACTGAGAGAGACAATTAGAACGAAGAGGAGCTGATCAACAACGCCAAAAAATTCCTCGAGCAATAACATGAGATTTATTTCTTCGACTAGCATTCCAGTATGAGTCTGATGTAGAATATTAGGCTCATTTCAAAGTGGTTATTGGACAAATATGTGTGGCATATTCTCGCCCAATTGATAATAAAGATATGAATAATTATTTTTGATGTCTAGACAGGCATCAAAAATTTTAATTTGAAATAGTATTTTTAATAGTAATTTAGTAATAATTTCCAATACGATCTAACTTAGGAAATATGAGTTGTATCAATTTGACAACCCTGTAAAATAAATTCCACTATATTCTTATCGTACGATATAAAAAAAATTTTAGATTCATACGAACTTACTTTGAGTTTGTTGGTAAATATATTTTCCACAGATTCGGGTAGATATTCCCTAGTTTTTGCGACGTCAGACCATTTTTCGATGTTTTCTTGATAAGCTTCGACGCCGTGTGTGTAATAAGAGAGATAATGTTTCGATAGAGAGCACTGCCTTTCCAGAACGAATCCGTATCTTCTTCTTTCTTGTGTCATCGCCTTAAACAATGGGTAATTTCACATCGATGTTATCAAATCATTGATAGAATGTGTTTCAATCACAACAAACTTTTCAGATAACAAAAACCATACTCTCCTATTTACTTACTTGTATATTCCACATACAATTAAGTTTAAATATCTTGAGTTATATAAAAATTAGAACTTACATTTTTCAAACTTTGTTCGCAGAAAGCATCCAACTTAGTTTTTTCTTCTTCCAAAATTTGCATATTCTGAAAAGAAAAAAATTAATTGAACATTCTCCATTATGCAATTTATTTTTTTGGAATCTATTCAATAAGTTAACGCTTCATCGTATTTTTAGAGAATAGAAAACTCTTGAATAATTATTTTAAGTATTGTAAAAAAATTACGACCGATTATTAAAAGTATATAAAGACTCTTTGCCATCAATGCAAACACTAGAAAGATAGACTGCAGTATTTAAAAGTGGTCTTACAAGTCTTGAAGACGATGGACGTGAAGGACGTCTAAAAAGTACAGGATATGATTATGCGAAATCGGCCATTAATTGAAAGAGATTTATTAGAAGCATCTCATTAGATAGTGTGAGAAATATTTTCTCTAGACTTGTTTATAAAAATAAGTGCCGCATTCACTAACATCAGAATAAAAACCAAAACATATAAGACATTCTCAACATTTGAATGATTGTAGAAATAATATAAAGGCATTTTGGGCATTTTTTTTATAACCAAAACAAGACTGGTGCAAATGTGTTACTTTAGCTTCAAAGCATGTTAATGTCCAACAATCGGATAAGAAGGAGCTAGCATCAGGTTTTTTTGTTTGCAAAGAAACTTAATGTGTGGATTACGTACACGTTGATAAAACAATAAACGCAGAGTTTAATTTTTTTATGTAAAAAGCAAGCAGAACAGGGTAAACCCTATTACACTCGAGTGGTTCGAGTGATACCTGCCTGTAAATATTAAGCTTGAACTTCTGTAGTTTGTAGTATTCGGGAAACACGTGCTTTGGTAGTTGATTCCACAAGCTTGCACTTCTCTAAAGAAAGAAGTCCAGATAAATTGACGTTCTGGGCGTCTGTAGATGAACTCGGTGTTAATGAGCCACGTCTTGCAAAAACTGTTCTAGGTGGGAATATGTTGGATAGCTCGGAACAGCCTTTGCGGTGGTAGTATCGATAAAACAGATCAGCGATGTTTCTCCTATGCTCTAAACTGATCCTGGTCAATTTTGGATCGCTTATAAATCGAATTGCTCTTGTCTGTATTGAGTAGAGCACTCTCAAGGTATGCTTGGAAGCCGAGCTCCAAATGTTCAGGAAATATATGTACGAATCTGGGCCTTGTAGAGAATCAGAATCGCGAGGTATATAGTTTTTGTGAAGCTACCTCAACTAATTCAGCCACGTGACTATGCCGGGACATATTGCTCCCAACCTCAACACTTAACAAGCGAATTTGCAGTGATGGTGATGTTTTATTTCCAGACAGGCCAAATCCTGAGCTACAGTGCTAGCTTTCTTTGTAATCCCTAGAGCCTAAGTCTTTGCTGCATTGAACTCAATTAGATTGCTTCCATCCCACATCAGAATGTTTTCAAGATATCTATTGATGATGGTGATCTGATGTTGTCTACGGATTTGAGTGTGGTTGATTCACTGTAGCCTCGCGGATAAATTGGATGTGAAAATTCATGGAAAACAGCTGGTTTGTACAACAAATTTTTTATCAATATATCAAAACACAGTCAATTAAATTGCGAAGATCCATTCTTTTTGTCAGACTTTGCTCCCTCCAATTTCTATTGTTTTTACATCTCCAGAAATCCAGAAATCATGTGTACAGCATATTTGGTCAGTTTTCCAAATTTTCACTTCAGTCTATGAATCAGAAAATCACTAGAATAAGTAATTGAAGTTCAGGGAGAGAATATTTAATCATAAAATTGTTTCAAAACAATAAAATTCTATTATTTCTTACGGAACAACAAAACTTAGATAAACAGTTACGATGTGTGCGTATTGACAATCAATAAACATTTTAAAATAACGAATCCGATTTTCGAAGCCGAGACAAGTGATAAAAGTAAAGTAATACTACCTTAAGTTCCTTATCCATTGCCAGTCCTGTTTTACTGGACCCTCTGGACTTTTTCCTTTGTTTTTTCATTAGAGCTGCAGCTTTGCTGTACGTTTCGGATCGCTGTTTGTGTTGTTGCAGAAATCTCTTTTGTTCGCACTAGAAAAAGTACACAAAATAAGAATTAATTTAAGTTTATAACACGATCGTAGTCGAGTCTAGTGTTTTTGATGATATTTAGTGAGATTGAACTTTCCGAGTTATTAAACAGGTCGTAAAGTTTGTTTTGATAAATAAAGTTGTTTGTGTAATTATTATGGCGCAGTCAGTAGGATGTGCGATTACAAAACGTAGACATTTATGGCCTTGTGATAACCGCATATTCAGTAACTAATTTTTTAGTACCACATCATTTTTGTGAATCTCTACTGGAATATAGTCGATGTAAAACTTTGGAAGATCTGTTTATTTATTTTATTCATTTTTCATTATGAAAATGTTTATACTATTCATTTTTCAGTTCATGGTATACAGGATGATAAATTTTGAGTTGATTACGATTTGGATTTTGCTTATGATAGACATTTGTAGCGAGTAAAAAATTCTTATGGTGTTTATCCAATATTCACATCATATCTCATTATTATATATAGCTATATAACAGTTATTGTCAATTTGTGGCTTATATCTTTAGAGAAATCTTGATTTTACTGTCATAGGGGCTCATTTCGCGGAACTACTACAGAACAATGTTTTTATTGAATGTTTGCTTTGATGATTTTTATGTGTTCCATTGAAATACTTTGATTTAGTGAAGTAAATGAAGAGAAATGGATATAATGATAAATTTAATTGAAAACAGTTTTTTTCAACATAATTTAAAGTATGCGAATCCAAATCTTTCCAGTTGTACTGAAGAGAATACTTATAATGAAACTAAATGGACGGTAGTCTATGATGGTGAAATGAAATACAGAGTGCTACATTTAACTATACCTTTTGAGAACAAATTTTAGCTATTTTAATGCTAAACAAATTGTTTGAATATGTTTTTCTCATTAGCAACCCATGCAACTTACATAAAAATAACTTATATTTGATAATTACCTGCACCACTTTCGTATCTTTTTCTAAATTTGTTTCTAAAGGCACCAGTAGATCCACGTAGAAAGCTTTCAACTAGAAAAAATACACAACATTAAGGTAACGAAAGAAATTTATGATTATAGTCGAGAAAATGTGTAATAAATTCACAAGAAAATAAAATATAATACATTTTATAGAACGTTATAGAGATAAAAAGATAGTACACATCAAATAAAGTCTAAAAATTTATTTTACGTAGAAGCTTTTGATAAATATGTCTTCTGAAAAGCATCAGAAAGGTTTGAAGGATTTGAAGGTTATCAAAAAAGTGAAACTGATAGAGAAATATCATTATAGGACACACTGGTTAGATTAGATACTAGTTATTAATATTAATTTTGATTTTTAACTAAAACAATGCGTTTTCAATATATATTCTCCATTAATTAATATTACCGTTTTAAGAGTTTAAGGGCAACAATTGGACTGGAGAGATTTGGACCTTTTGGGGGCACCCGAATCCTCGCTCTCGTGTACTTTTTGGACTCTGGGCTTAAAAACGTTTGTTTCGTTAATTCTGATATTAGCGTGAAACAAAGAATCACAACGGAAATGAGATCAAAAAATGCGACACAGGAGAAAAAACTGATAAACTCAATCCGTAAAAAGATGAACTAGTTGATGCAAACTTGGATACTATCTTAGCTAGACCTAAAAAGAGAAATACCAGTACCTCTACAGCTATAGTAAAGATACACCAATAAAACGAAGGTGATAACATTGGACCCTTTATTGTGGTGGAGCTGCAACAGCCTTAATTAAAAGCTATATTATAGAAATATTTTTGTAGTCAAGCTAACTGCGTTGGTAATGCTTCGAGAATGTTAATGTTCATGATTCAAAATAGCGAAAGAGAAGAAAAATAACATACAGAAAAAAAGGTTAAAATAAATAGCGGTGACTAGGACGAGGAAGAAATTATTTAAAAATTGCATTAGCATGTTTACCAATTCACCAATACAAGGATAATATCTCGATTTACTCATATTAGTGCTGGCGAAGAACTAACTAGTAAACAAGAACAGTTAAGACCTTAACAAATCACATTTACAGTTATATATGTAGCACGTAACAGTTAGGCCCACTATTCAGTGTAATGTCACTAAAATTGAAAATACCATGTAATTTCATTGATCAATCACTGATATTCACGCCGACGCTAAGCAAAGTAAATTCAACTGTCATTCATCCAACATCTATTGGATGGCTGAGAATCTGTTAGTGAGATTTGCTTGAAATCAAACTATTAAAATTCTGAATATCTCAATTTGAAGTTGCGAAGCCAAAAATTAACTAATTGCCGCGGAAATTGGGCTAGTCCATGATCACCAAATATCATTCTTTAGAAGTCTATTAGAAAGCTGAGATTCTATTATGGGATTTTGTAGATATATAATTCAAATTGGACCAGTAGGAGTCGAGATATTTCGTTTTAAAGTTAAAAATCTCACCCCATATAGGGCGAGAATTTTCAATTTCGGTCGAACTTTTTTGAGATTTCTTAACTGTCTGCAAGTTATAAATCATAGGTGTAGATTTTGAACTGTAGTAAACGGAAAGCCTTTTTATGATTTTTGGAGGTCTAAATATCGGAAATGGGTTATCTATTACAGACCAAATTTTCATGGTAGGTTATCTTGAGGGCCAAAGACAAAAAATATAAACAGCTGCGATTGGAGGATTGGGTTTTATTATAGGGGCAGTTTGTATTAATTTTTTTGTGTATATATAGCGTCCTGATTATCCACATTCGTTCTTATTTCTGAACCAGGGAAAACAGCACCACAGGGTCGTTACGTGCTCTAGTGAGATTGATAACTATGTCCTCAATATCTTGGTCCTCGTGAGAAAATTTACTTGACAATTTTTCAGAACATTAGAAAACTTTTAACTTCATTTAAATTTTTGCTCTCAAATTATTGATCATATTAGGTGAGTTTGCAAATATTGCGTTTCATGCGTATTTATTTTTATATCCTCTTTCCTAATAGCAGTCACTTCAAATAGAAATTTTTTATAAATATTATAATAAGAATAATGAATGGAGAATATTTTTAACGAAACCATCTGTTACTTCTAAAAGACTAATAATCCAAATAGCTTTTACTTCGTTTTTTGGTCAATTATAACATTGCAGACCTTCAACTTTCGCGCATTTACTTGAATTTATTCCGCGTATTCATTTATCTGCACTGAAAAAAAAAGAAACGTGATTTCAAAACTAATTTGCAAATTATATGTTCGCGGTTATAAATGACTGTCATTTAATTCGTCCTACGGATATAATTACTACATTTTCGTTCGATATCAATATCGAACTTTCTCCATCGAATCTTCTCCACCAGTTTTCGGTCAAAATAAAAATTGTAAATTTTATTTAATTCTTATAAAACAAAAATATTTTCATTAGCTTAACAACCCCACTGTTCTTAGATAATTAGATTCGATTTAATTAATATTGTCATTTTAATAGAAAAATTATTGCTTCGAGTTTTAGGATGGAAGACAATTTTCCGTCTCTTGGAGATACAACGTTTACTTCCACATAAATAAGATTTATCGAAAGCCTCGAAATATACATAGTTAATAGATTTTTGCACACTATTTGCACATGTCTGCACTCTTTCATTGTTATAGTGTAAAATAAATTAAAATAGACTCAATATACGAGGGGGTACCCAAAAATAACCGGAATTATTATTTAAATGCTAAATATTTACAAAACATCTTTAGAGATGGCTGCAAGCTCCTGTTTCGTTCTTTTCTTGATGTCTTCAATATTTTCAAATCGCCATCCTTTCATGCCCATTTTCATGCGTGGAAACAAGAAAAAGTCGCACGGAGCCAGGTCAGGCGAGTAAGGTGCGTGGGGCAGCGGAACCATGTTATTTTTAACCAAAAACTGGCTAACAGTGATGGCTGAGTGTGCAGGTGCGTTGTTATAGAGGAAGAATCAGTCACCTGTTTGCTGAACCGAGCTCCAAGATATTCCACTGATTTCAGACAGTTAATCAATTGTCTGTCGACGGTCTATGCGCACAAGTTCTCGAATTCTTTCAACATTTTCATCGATTCGGGCAATTGATGGACGTCTAGAGCGAGGTTTGTCATCAATCGACATGTCGCCATTTTTAAATCCAGAAAACCACTCATACACTTGAGTTTTACCCAAAGCATCATCTTTGTAAGCAGTTTTCAACACGTTGTTCACTAAAATTTGCCATAAAAAAAAAGAAATAGCAGTGAAACAACACTAACAAAAACGGTCACTAGTGACGAGCTGAATGTGGCAGGTTAACAGCCCGTGCGGCACTGAACTAGTGCTGAGTGTCGCTAGGCAGAAATCAGTACTAAAAAAGCTCCACACATGGCAATGCTATTTCGGTTACTTTTTGGTACCGCCTCGTATTTGGTACAGTATCCGTCTTTAATTGTTTCACCGTTGCAAAAGTGGTCCGTATGTATAATTATACCGCATGTCATATATTTGAAAAAACAGACACCATGTCTTTATCTGTGGACAAATCCACCAAGGAATTGTTTGGTCCATATTTACCACAAGGAACCTAGTATTGTGATTGCTGTTTAAACTCTGGTAAGTCAAGGTGGATCTACCTTTCGACTAGAGTAAAGAAATGTCAAAATTGCGATGGAATAACGCCAAAAATATTGTCACATCTTTGTATTAACCATTGGTACTAAGCAAACTCATTTCAAAATGAAACCACTGAGCTTTGTAAGATCTATATGACTTCCACTTTTTCTTACTTTCAATTCGTTCGTGCTTGTACGAGTACCTAGAAATCACTATCTAACCATAGTATCTAGCTGTGCCTCGGTTTTATTGATGGTTTTGTCAAAAATAGTAATGATAAACGAGGACTAAATTGTTTCGTAACATCGTGACGTTTTTGACTTAATGACTCGCCGTGTTAATGATGATGATAAGGGGAGCAAAGATTTACTTTGTCTCCAATACTGATCAATACTGATCAGGAAGCAATAAAAGCAGTACATTTGTGAATCTACTTCTAAACCTTGAACTTTATTATATGTTATAAATGTCCATATCTTGGTACCAGCTTGTGCAATCGTGTACTGTACCTTCATGATCTTTCTTTTTTCTTCAAATTATTTTGATAATTTGGCATTATCACATTTTTTACTAAACAAATTCCAATCATTTTTCTCCTATCTTTTATTTATTTTTGAGACGGAGTCACATTATTAAAGCACAAGTGTGTAAGAAACAACAATATAATAATTGAAATCGTTAAAATGTTTTTGTTTTGTACGGGCAAAGTGTCTACATTTAACTGTCCAACACTCGGTTCTTTTTTTCTCTAATTCAAGTCCGTAAAGGCGTAATTGGAGCGAAGGGCATGGAATCGTAAGAAGAGGCCATAAAACTAATCTGCGGCACACATTCGGAATATATGAAAACGAGTACAATAGTCCAAAGGAACTAGAACGCTATTAATTTCCTTAATAATTACACTACCGGGAGACGTGAGAATAATTCTATTCTAAATGGTATTGTTCCCTATCAAAGGCTTTTTCGCTGGGGAATTACCGACCACTACAAGGATTGTTTATATGTACAAAACAGGGTGATTTTTTTCATAACATTAGAGCAAGAAAGAGAGAGAGAGAGAGAAATTCTTTATTGTCAAAAATGTTTTTACAATTTGTAGACAAAACTGAGAAACAAATATACAAATAGCTAAATAAAGACATAAATATAATAAAATCTAAATATAATATATACACAAGAAAACTCCAATGAATAACGAAATTACATTTCAAAATGTACATGTGGAAATTCCTGAAAACGACGTTTTTTGTGTAGAAGGTACTTTCCATTGAATATGCTTTCAAATTATTGCAAAATTCCCTAAAAGATGATATCGATTTGATTTCACTTGGCAAATGATTGTTCATTTTTTTGCATTCTAAAGTATCGAGCTCTTATTTAATTCTAAACGTGGAGTAGATAGATAAAGGTTGTGTGCCTCTTTCCTAAAATTGAGAAGCGTGCTTACGAATTAGGCAAACGGATTCAAAGATGAATGAGGAAGTAAGAGTTAATCTTTTGAATCATTTAACGAGCTGCCGCCAGTGAGTCCTACAGTTTAGTCTGAGTAAATAAGGTGAATTGAAGATTCGCTTAAATTGAATCGCACATACGTACTCCAGATGGAAAATGCAAAGCGGTAGTGCGACTCATAATAAACCGTTATAGATGTGGATAAATTTAGTTCTTTGGAAACTGCCCTGAATTGAAAAGCAATAAAACGATCACACTACAATGTATTTGAACGGATGAAACAATTGATATTGTTGCCTAATTTGGTTAAATAGCTCCAATATCTCCAATTGAAAACTTGAGAATTAGGTTTCCATGTTGCTTAATATTGATCAATCCCCGGTCTAATAAACAACAAAATGTTTTGTTTGAATTTCATTGTGTTGATTAAGATGTTTCAAATCGAATGTGATGAGCTATTTTAATCAACTGTTTACAAAAACAATTTTCCTTTTGCATCAAAATAGGCTTCTAGTTAAGCATTCACGGCTTGATAAAATACAAATGCATGGGAAATAAGCATTCTATCATCACAGTCCATTTCTACAAGACCTCATCGTATTTCGCGTTTAGAGCATCGCTCGTACACTCTCTAGATCTACAGTAGATTTCAATAAATGTTTTCGTTTCGTGAAGATTTAGCTTCCGTGGCTCTACGCTCTTGTCGTCGCGGTTCTTTAGTCGTCGTATAAATATAGATGTGCGGTTCGTTACCTTCTACTATTCCTAACTCTCTGTGGTCTTCTTCAAGGCTACCTCAATATATGCCTTGGCATTTGCCACGAGATTATCGCGTTGGAAAGTTGTGGCGAGTCCTAGACTTTATCATTTTTAGTGGCAATATTTGGTAATCCTGTAGTTTCTTCGTGTCCATATAGATACGCCGATCCTTCCTCTGTGTTTTTTTCTTTTTTCATCGATCTAGAGAATGTCAATAGTAGTAACACTTCACTGTTACTCCCAGTCCCAATCACTGCATTTCTTCGTCATTTATTTGTATATTCTGGTCGGAATAGTTGTTCTTTTGTTTTTTGTAGAGGCTTTTGTCGCTGTTTATCTTATGTATCATGTTCTACACTATGCGTCGGAGTCTTTGGATGTTTTTCATTCTCGGCATAAAGATGTTGTACAGCATGGATGCTAAAACTACTCCTTGGGGTACTCTATCATGTTCTTGCAGATTAATATATTCTTGAGATAACTTTTCAGGAGCTTTTTACAACTTGTTTCATATATTCAACATCTAAAATAATCAACAGCTCTACTTATATAAGGAAAAACTACTCCTTTTAGATTTAAGCCTTGAGTTGTGTATGTCGCAAGTCTCGAGATTGGTTGTTTCATGCTGTATTACTGAAACCGAACTATTCTTCTTGTAGTTTGTCTAAAATTGTGATTTGTTCTTTGGAAATCGTCTCGTCGATTTGATTCATGGTGGAAACTAAAAGCATCGCATCGTAATATGAAAAAGTGAGATCTTTTCCGTATTTTCATACCATGATACTATCCTCTTGCTCCATTTTATTCCATTGATAAGTGTAACATCTTTATCATGCAGTTTAAGATAATAGCTTACATAATCTTATAAAAAGTCCAACTTAGTTGTTTTATTTAAAATGAACATCGTGTATTATAGTTGGATCACACTTCACTTACTTAGAATTAACCTGTAAAAAATCTTGTCACTTCACCGTTTCTCTACTGTCTGGGAAAATAACTATACGTAGTAGACTCAGTCATCTTCTCGTCTCTTATCTTCTCGTCCCTGTTTCCACTCGATAACTTCTTTCATTCATATTTGCACATGTCCAACAGAGAATTTGTCTATTATTTCTTCTTCTGTTGTAAATTTGTTTTAAGTGATTTATCTGATCGTCTCCTTGATGTTCCCAGATCTTTTCTTCGTTTCTCTTCAGAAATATATTTTCGCAGCCTTCTTCCAACGTCCACTCCTCTGAAGTATATCATGTTATTCTTGGCAATGGTATCTATTTTCGTTACTTATGTTCTTGTTCCAGATTATTCCGTTAAATAACGACATTGTATATATCCCATGTGAATTTCAGTCTTTGTTTCATGATTCCTTGTGCACTATTAAGCAAAAGGTCTTTTTGCTTTCCTTCAAGACACATACTGCTGTTTAATTGCATATACACCAGTTTTTTCCGACTTTGTGTTTTATTTTTTGTTGAATTTCATTGTACAGCTTATCATTTTCATTTTCACTGACAATATAAAATAAAATGGGAATTTGGTTTCGACAAAAATATTAATGATCTTATAATTTTTATAACCGTGTTTGCCGACACCCTAATTCGGATTAACACGTTTTTCCAAAGCTCCTCGTCATAATTCGCTTCCATACTAACCGTCTATTACAATGCCAATTAACTAAATTTGATTAAGGGTAGAATACAGGAGTTATAAACTCGTTTAAACAATAAATGGGAAGTAATACTGAGCGTTGTTGTGCTATAATTACTTCAGATATTTTGTACATTAATGTCTATATTTTACTGAGCAAATCGTCCTAAGAAGAGAAAAGATTTAAGTTAAAATAATTTGATTGTTGAAAATATGAATATTAAACAGACAATCAAAGCTTTTTAAAGAAAAAGAATACTAAGATAATATATAAGAATCATTAAAGGGCTAAATAATTTTCCTTTAGTCAAGCTCTCATTCATTCCGATTACCATATAATAATTTTAAAGAAATTATTGATTTCATGCTACTAAGTTCTAAGTATCTAAATTTCCTTCTTCAATACTGTTACGAACAAGTTTCTGCTTTCATCTGCCTTTGATGTTTTCTTTTAGAATTTTTTATTATAGCAGGTGGTTTATCTACAGTATTTCTTTCAAATAATGACTAGGAAAGTCTATTTATTTATTTGTTGTGTTTCTTTTTGTTCTAGAAGTTTATAGAATTCTATTTAGGATATATAAGTTGTGCAAGCGCAGTTAGTGAATTATTATAAATAATGAATAGTGTGTAAATAAATTAAGAACGTAAGAGTTAATGTTTATTAATTCATCCCACGAATGAAAAGAGTATAAATAAATACGAAAAAAGTTTCAATACGAATTGCATCAACAAGAGCTCTTTACAAAGAAAAACCTAATTGCTTAAAACATAATATGTATATAGATAGTGACTTTCTGTTATACATGAGATGTATAAAATATTAAATCTCAATAAAATGATTCATTCATTGACATTTATAATAACTGGAAGACAAGCCTTCAACGTTAAGTTGTACCAACGAAAGTCTATTGGAACTTTTAGTTATACTATTTCGTTGGCTTTGTTGTTTAAGTGATGACAAATTATTTTTATACTGCTATGATTAATATTAAGTTTGTAGCAACATATTTTCATCTTAATATGTATTCAGTGGATGATAATTATTTGATAATTGTTGACATATAGTTAGCATTAGCATCAGGGAGATATGATAGCAGATCATGAGAAGGATTTATAGAATTTGATAAATTTTTGGCTACAATCACAAAGTGATTATTAAGTTTATCAGGTGAAGTAGAGAGTATGCTCGATGAAGAAGCCTTATTTCTTAGTTCATTCACAATGAAACATGTTTCTTTAGAAACATTACGAGAATTAGCGAATTTCCCTTTGAAATAAATATCTTTGGCGGCTTTTATTATCTTATGATGAATTTTCCTGTATAGTTTCATGCAATATTTGAAGAAAACACTATCGGATAATTTCCTTAGGTGAGATAAAGATTGTATTTTATTTACAGATATACGTAAAGTTTTAGTGGACCAGTTTGCTTATTTTTAATACGCCTGTGGGAGAAAAAATTGGATGCCAAACTAGTTAGTGTTTTTATGAATCTAGAAAATTTGAAGTCCTCATCACCAGAGAGCATGTTCCAATCAGTTGTTTGACAACGGTGCTTGAAGTTTTAAATTTTATTATTGACGAGAAGCATTTTTGATATTGGATTTGATCGAAAATTTTTTAACACTGCTTCACGATCGGAGGAACCTAAATTATTAAAGACAGTAAAGTCGGTGGATTCTGGATCATATGATGACACGACATAGTCTATAGTACTAGAACTGGTCTTAGTTATTGCGGTAGATGCCGTTATATGCAAAATAATCAAAAATTGACTGATATTTTTGACCAGCACACACACTGGAAAAATCAATATTAAGATCGCCATATAGAACTAGTTTTATTTTAGAGGTAAGGACTCCAGTAAGGACAGTAGTTTGTGACAGAAAGTATGCACGTCGGCCTCAGGTGTTCTGTAAATACAAACAATACAGAGGTCTTGTGGTAGACGATAGAAAATTCGAATACTTTCTCACATATTGAATCATTAAACTGTGTTATTTCAGAAAAGTCGTCGATTGTGGACATGATCATACTACCTCCATGAGATAAATCAGTTCCATTGAAACTGACTACTGAGGTATAGTTTTCACAAGAACAGACTCATTATTATTCAACCAATATTCAGTGATAGCAATAATTTCTGGAATAAATGATAGTAGTAGTATCTAAGACGGTCTCTTATCAAAGAAATAGTTGCGGATCCATGAACTCTTCCCCGAAGCTGTCATTACCTTCCTTCATAGTACAATGTGAACAAGATGAAAGCTTTCATAGAAATGCTGTAATTTGCGGCGTTACTAAATTGGATTGTGTGAGGTAAATAAAAGTAGACTGTACTAGTCCCTGTTGCAGATCTACTACAAAACACAGCTAAGGGATAAGAACAATGAACATCATGCTATGCACAAGGTAAAGAAAAAACAGCTGGGTGCCACGTTCATAGACACAAGAATAAAAAAAGAAGTGGAGATTCGTTGATTTATAATAAATATTAGTAGGTTTCGGAGTAAGGACAGCTTTATTACGCGTTAAGTCTTTTCTATCTGTAATAATTTCGTTGACAATTCGCCATTCGTTGAGGCTATCAAAAACCAAGACATCAACTTTGAAACAGTAAAAAATAAACTTGGCTCATTGCAGGAAAGATGATAGTCGGACACTTCTATTAAGCAGAGAAAAGTAAAAAAGAGAGTAAATGATAGAGTAGACTGAAGGCACCATTGTATGTGATGAGAATTGGTAGGAATCTTCCTAGAATGCATCTTCCTATGATGGGGTACATTCTGGAAGGGACGGACTTAATCGACAATGTATGTATGCTTATTTCATTTAATCGTTGTTGGAGCATTTATTTAGTTCCAGAACCCTATAAAACTGGATAAAAAAGGAATACTTACAATATTCATTTGCCTGTCTTGAATTTCTTTATAAACTTCTACAATTTTGAAGAGTGCCACACCTGTAATAAAAAACTATTTTTATTTGATAAATCGAGAAAATTCAAAACAGTTCTCACGCCCCAGTGGAAACATATGTGAAAGCGTAATAATTATATTTAATTGCGAGGTGAAATAATTAAGCCGACGATATGTAATATATAATTAAAGAAAAGTATTTTTAATGTGGTCGTAGATAAAATATTGTACAATACTCGCGCGTGAAGTAATTTTGCGCACTTCACGAACTTGTATCATATATAAATTTTATTTAATGCCATATAGTTACAAATGCATTTAGAACTCACATATAGTTGTGTTTAATATATTTTTTTCCCGTATCTATTTAATAAAATAATCGTATAACTTGTATAAGAAACGTTCTTTTGTATCTGTATTAGCGACAATATCAACAGAGATGAATTTTAGTGAAGCACACCACTGGTTGGTTCGTGTGATGTGAGCGTTTTTCTGAAACACCATTTTGTTAAGCCGTTCGTCGGTATCGGTATGCCACTATTACAGAAGCGTGTCCTGCCTAAGGAGAGATAAAAAACCCTAGTATATATCAGAACGGTAAATAGAACCCTCAACATTCTCTCTAGAAAGAATCGACGGTGGAGGGTAGTTTATTACGAAAAAAGGTTTTTTCTAGTCATTTAGCTTAACGGTAGCTTAATTTTTAAACCAACTCTCAATCTTCGACTTAAAAAGGGAATATTTGCGGTGGATACTAATTATTCAGGTAAACGTTGTGGTTGAGAAAAGGTGAAACTATATGTAGTTAAATTTTATTTGAGTGATCCATCTCTTACTTACTGTTCTTTACTTTATTTGAATTATTTTTTCTCCCAAATTCCAGTCGAATATCTTCCATTCTCTTATTTGGTTAACAAAAAAGTTTGATTTGAAAAATACAGGAAGTTTTTGTGAAACGGGTACGGGATAATCTTTCTTTTCATTGCATTAATCGGCATGGACATCGAAATATCTCTAAATTTCACATATTTTGAAAATAGTTTTCTACGGATAGTTAATTTGTCGTTTCGGATACAAAGCATGGTTTAGATTATTGGGTATAGTTCTTTTAATATTAAGACAGTTATTTGGGGAACAATCAATATTTCATAAACACGCGCGGCACTCATTTCAAATCAAGAAATGAAAAATAATGTTTACAACCCGTAATTCTGTAAACATCTAACAAACCGTCAGTCCACGTGGACTCATCTTCACTGTTTACCAATGAAAACATTGAATCGTAAACATAAATGCATTTCTAGTGGCTGAAGCTGCCTGTACACAATTCGAAATATTCCTGCCAGAAACCAGAGAAGAACTAGCCTAATGTGGGCAGCAAAGCTCAGTTTCAACTTAAAGGATGATAAAATACTCTAAATAAAACAAACTCTGTATAATATCAGTGCTCTAGAAACTATGGTAATAATAAAAAATGGAAGAGCAACAAAGATTAATTCTAGGAATTATGGAAAGGGTACCAGACGTAAGGTTGAGTTTCTTTTTTATCGAGTCTTTCTACGAAAATTCTTTCCATTTTTTTCGATCTTTTATTTTTCTTTAGTTTCTTTGTTCTTAGTAGTTTTGTTGTTTTCGTCTATTCAGCTTTTTCTCGGTCTTCCTCTGTTTCTCGCTCTTATTGTTCTGGCTTCTAGTATTTATCTTTAAATCTTTTCCTCAATCAATCTTTTCACATGTTCGAATCATCTTACTCGACTTTTTTTCTGCAGGTTTTTTGATTAAGACTTGCTTGCTATGGTCCAATTAAGTTTCGACCTCAATTTTCCAGAGGAATATCACTTCCGTTGTTTATATCTTTTTTCTGTGTTCTTCGGTTGTGCTTCGGACCCATATCTTTGGTATAGGTATGCTACTCTTTTGTAAATTTCTACTCTTATTTCTTTAGGTATTTCATTGTTCCCTAGAAAGATTATTTTTATCGCGATAAATAGTTTTTCCGCGTTTGCTGCTCTTTATGTTAAGTCCTTCTCTAATTTTTCGTTTTCTGCTCTTTCTATTTGTTCTATTTGTCTATTTTAATGTTTCCATTTTCCAGTGCCCTACTTTAAAGTTTCTTAAACTGATTTTTATTTTTGATGATGATGATCCCGATTGCCGTATGAGTTTTGCGGCATTTCGCAGGATTCATAGTACCTCAATTTACGATCTATTGAACATAGTATGTTCATACTCAAGGACATCCTCAACACTGATGAATACATTATGAAAAGACAATTCTGAGGAGGTATTAGAAGACCCACCTAAAATCAGGACCTATTCCAGGAATTCAATATAAAAAATATTGAATTTGTTTCATAACTCACAAGCATTTTATGTATATAATTCTTATCTTACTGCTATTCGTTTTGGTATGTAGTTATAAATATGAACTGCTCAAAAATCAATAACTTGGAAGTTAATTAATAAAATTTCTAGAAGCAAAGATTTGTTTTTTTTTCTATAAACGTTTCATTAGCGACTCTCCTGGAATACTAATTTCCATTTTATTTTCCTTTTGAGTTGTGTAAACTGACTTAATTCATTTTCTTGGAAACATACAACTGATTTTATCCTAAACACTATAAATGCCTCTACCGTCGTTATCCCTGAAAAAATATATCTTCGGATGTAAGTCACACAACAGTACTAAAAGCACTATTTTCCAGACGTATCTGTTTTCTATCGACTTTTATGCCGCCCTTCGGGCATGAAACATTTCTCCATGCAGAGTTTTCTACTCCTGCTGCTGCAGCTATTCCCAAGAATGTTTGCGGAATTTTCTACAAGCGTTCACATTCAAGTTTTCTTTGTGAAAATGAAAATAATTTCCCCAATTGGATTGGTGTTGAGAATTTAATATAGAAGTTTTATAATATCTAAATAATTGTTGCATTTTGAAACAAGTATTTCATATTATTCATATATACAAGGATATATTGAAAAATTCTCAGCCTACTATAGAACCAAACAACATTTCAATGTCAAAATATTTTATTACTCAACATATTCTCCTCTTAATCTCAACATCTCTAGACCTTTCAAAAAAAAATGTTTCTTCTATCTCTGCAAGCCACTGCTTTTATTACCTCCTCGTTGGAACGAAATTTACGACCTTTTAAACTTTTTTTCAGATGAGGAAAGAGAAGATAGTCGGACCGAGCCAAATCTGGTGAATAAGGGGGCTGTTCTAATAATTCAAACCCTAAATCACAATTTTTTTGCATGGCAGCATGAGATTTGTGTGCAGGGGCTTTGTCCTGCAAAACAAAACACCTTTGGACAGCTTTCCGCGTCTTTTCTCTTTAATTTTTTCCCGTAGAGTACACAGTAATGTCGAATAGTAATCTCCAGTTATAGTTTTACGCTCCTCCAAAAAGTCAATCATGATTACTCCAAGCCCAAAAAAAACTGAGTCCCAAAAAACTGAGGCAAGAAATTTTCCAGCAGATTTTTGGACACGATACTTCTTAGGCCTTGGAGAACCAGAGGGTCGGCATTCCATCGATTGTTTCTTAGTTTCTGGATAGTAGAAATGTACCCAACTCTCATCCATAGTAACAATTCGGTTTAAGAAGTCTACATCGTTTACAAATCGAGCACAGATTGAACGCGATGGTTTTACCCTTTCACAGTTTTGGTCAACAATCAAACATTCGGGATCCATTTTGCAGCAATTTTTCTCATGTCCAAATTGACGTGAACTATATGATGAACGCGTTCGTATGAAATATTCAGTGCTTCAGATATCCGTTTTAGCCCAATTCGACGGTCTGATAGAATCGTCATGAACTGCATCGATATTTTCGGGGACTGACACAGAAACTGGCCTTCCTGATTGCTCATCATCTTCAATGGAAAATTTACCTCTTTTCAAGCTTGCAGTCCTATTTTTCAGGGTCGCATACGAAGGACATTGATCACTAAGGGTATCAAGCATATCGTAAATCTGCTTGTGTAAATTTGCTTTTAATACATGGTGAATGTGACAAAGTTCTTACTAATTATAAGAATCCTCAACAAATGAAGCAAAAGTTAATCGAATTAAACCAGTTATTGACGATAATAATGCCAAAATTTATGTTGTTACTTTTCTTAAAATATCAAGATATCTTTCACCTAACAGAAACCATTTTCATATCTAAGGGTACCCTCGTAAGAAAATAATGTATCAATATACAGGGTGTTCCATTTGAAATAACAAAGTTACAGTCGATTTCCAGTAGAACCGGAATTTGCGATCTTTAAAAATATTTTAGTTAAAGATATCGTATCCGAAAATCCAAACGTAGAAATTTTCATGATTTTACTATAAGTGTATAACGCAGCAAGTCTGGACTCTAAAAAATGAGCATTTGAATCGAGAATGTCTTATTTTTTACTAAAGTCATTCCGACTATTTGGAGACGCACTTTAAGCCATCGATCGTTCGAAAATTTATCTACATATTTTTCCACACAAAGATAAACAAAATGATTTTATACTAACGTTTTGTAAGTTTGGGGATTATTAAATGTAACAGTGATGTAATAACCCCTTTTAGCTCACCGTTTCGATATTAAATGGCTTCTAGAAGTGCCTCATAAATCCGACGTGTGAGTACGTGACAGTAAGTTATATAGATTTTCAAAAGGACTTTCTAAATGACGCTAAGCGGAACTCACGTATGTACTTCTTTACACTTTCAACAAAAATTTATCTGACAGTTCGACAAATGTAAAAGAATATTCAAGTAAAATAGAAATATTTCCTAAAATGGAATTTTTTTCTTTAAATTTAAATAGAACTAAACTAGAGATTATTATTGAGCAATATTTTCCTATTAAATTCTTGGAAATCAAATTGTTTTACCGAGTTTGAACTATTGAGGTTTTCTTCTGTTTTAGCTATGAAACAAGCTCAAATCTTTTGTGTCTTATCACTATCACACATTTATCCATCAGCTGGATTGCTTCGTTGTTCTTGTGGTGAAGCCGTTCTCATGCTTCCTTGCAAAATATCTTGTTTCGTTTGTACCATTTACATTCCTAAGTTTCCATGTAAGTCGCTGGTTGTTGGTAATACCCCTCAATACCTTTTTTGGAATCTTTATATGATTTCTATATTGCTTGAGCTGGAACAGCCCCCAGGTTGCGATCTACCTAATAGCCAGCACAGTTTTTTAAATTTGAGATTCAGTTTTTAACTTTCTTCTTGTGTTCTTTCCTTAGTTTATTTAAGTTCACATCTAGGTACTTAACGGTGTTTGCATATGGTTATTGATGGAATTGATTCATTTTAATGTACCAGCTTTTCGATCGATCTATCTCTTCATGTATATCATTAGATTCTCGATTGCCACTACGCATGTCTGCTGTAGATTGTTATGTAATCCCCAATAAATAATAAGGGACAATCGATTTACAATAATTATTCAATTGTTACTAACAACTATTATAAATCATATAACATATTACAAATCACCAGTAGGACAAAGAAGCCTTCAAAGACCTAGGAAAAGATGGAGTGACAACCTCCCAGGTGACTGAGCAAAGGCAATGATGTGAAGAAAACAGGCAATGATGCCTATACACAGCAGGAAGAAGAAGAAGAACTATGATAATGAAGTTTAAATAATTTCGATGTTTTTTATTTAATAGAAGAAAATGAACGGGCGTAGAAAAAGTATAGTAGGTTACACGAGTTGTAAGCCCATTACGTAATCATGAAATTGATGAACTCGCTTCGTGTGTAAAATTTTTCAGTTCGTGCGTAATGGGTTACTTACAACTCTTGTTACGTAATATACTATTTTAACAGAAAAATTGGTATTCAAATAATATTGATGGGTTTGATATTGATATTGATACGATGAAAACGCATTGGGCTTCATCCTCATTTAGATCAGAAATCCTTATCGTGTTCGGTTTTCATTTTGTTTATCTCTGTTGATGGGTACGAATTTTGTTTTGTGACAATCGGAAAATTTGACAAGTAGAAGTAGATGATGTTTGAAAGTGGTAAATGTGTTAAAAAAAAAGGAAATCAATACTTCAATAGACGCCTTCAAGGAACTTGGGCATTTGTGAGATCCAGAGTACGCAATTATGGATGTATAAGGAAAAATATATTTTATTAAAATAGATATGTAATTGGGAGAGAACGGAAATAAAACCTGAACATTAAATTGCTCACTTGATAGAAACAAGTAGTCTGGATTAAATGGAAGATTCATGATTAGTAATACGTTTTTGAGAACTGTCAAATCGACATATTTTATCTCTATCTCCCTTGTTAACTTGTTAAGTACTTAAATCGAGATTTCTTGCATGAGAAGAAAGTAGAGCGACGTACAGAAACTAGCTTGAAAGTAATCTGTAAAAAAGGAACCTGGATCCTCGACTATTATGTTTATCAGATTCTAGAAGACTTGAATAAAATGCATATATGAAATGTGCGTTTAATGGAAAACCGTTACGACATTGTGATTTGTCTAATAACATATTTTTCCTGAATCAATAATTGTTTTATTATATTAAAACGTTATTGTTGAGCAAAAACATTCTCTGCATTGTTAGGTTGAAGTTTAAATAGTCTACCTTTGGGGGTCGAAAGGGAGTGGCTTATCAATTTCGTTAGGTAAGGAGTTTACGAATAACTTCCGATGACTATATCAAGGTGCCGTTGTAGGTAAACTTGTCGAGTTTGATAAAACCACATGCCGGAGACGGGGGTAAGGACCTCTCGTACTATAATTGAATATCTGTTGGCTGCCGAATATTGATTAGGGGAAACTTGGGGATGACTAATTTATCGAGATATCACAAATTTTAGGATGAGGACACTTATAATAATCTCTTCTTTTGTTCTCGGCACAGCTTAATATACCTTCTAGTTTTACGTGTGTAATACGATGAATTATGGTGGGTTTATATGGAGTGAACAGCTTAAGCCGGTTAACACAATTTCGATTATATTATTCAAATTAAACTTTATTCAACAAATTATTTATAAAGTAACGTTTTATTCGAAATTGTAACTTTAGTTTGAGTTTAACAAACTAAAAATGAAATTAATCAGCTACATTATTGCGCCAGTGTTGTCTCAAAAACATAAACATAGAAGATACTGTGTGAAAAGATCATGATCTGATGAACGTAATTTTTGTGCAAATCTAATATCTAATACATTCTTTTTATAAAAATAAATGTTGACATTTTCATTTTGTATGATTTTTTACATTAATTTGGCGTTTAGAGTTTGCTCATTTATATTGTATTTGAGATTTTTTGGGATGAAGGTTGTCTTGAAAATTGAGAGGTTTTTACTAAAATTCTACAATTGATTATGGAAAAAGAATGTCTTGCTTCTTTGTTCGGTTGAAAATAATTTTTAGATCACCCTCGTAAAATTTAGTGAAAATTCAGATAAGTGGCTATCGATATTCACTTTCTTATGATTTACAATACTGTATATACATCTTCAAAAAAGCTTTAGTTTTTGTTATAGTTCTTCTAATATCAATAGCAGATTATAAAAACCTTGTTGACAATTTTCTTCGATCTACCATAAATTTATTATTTTTATAAATACTGTATCTTATGCGAAAAATTATTCGTTAAAAGGCCATCGATTCATTATAAATTGGACGGCATTATACACCGTTAACTTCCTACAGCTGAATATTGAATTATAAAACGTAAATAGACGAGTAAAATGTACCTGTCTATAAGGGAGTTTGGTTTAAACAGGGTACCAGACGTGAACTGAGCCCTTTTTGTACCACATTCATCTATAACGATAAAATAAAAAGCGGTAATTGTTTTTGTTTCATACTGTATATTCACGATAAATTCAATAACAGGAGAAATTTTTTGTATCTCACGCAATTTTCCTACATTCTATAACAAAGAACATCATTCGTACATTTAGAAAACGATGTCTCCGTCGTGAAATGTCTGTGTAGATAAAACATAAAGGCCATATGTGATATCAATAAAGAATCGTCCCTTTTTTATATACGTAATTAGCTTTTTCTAAAAAAGCGTCGAAGCCCTTTACGACGAAATCACCGTAAAACTTTTTCTTACATTTATTTAGGAGTCCTGAAAGGTCGGTGTTTTTAGGGAGTGACTACACTACCAACTAGAGCATCTCTATTAAGATCCCTTTATGTTTTCGTTTGTTCTATTAGAGAAGTTTACTACAATTGTGACATTTATATAAGTTAATATAATCGATTTTCAAGAATGTGAAAACTAAAGAAATTACGCAATTGCCTCTAATAAAGGGAACATAAACATACTTCGTCCCTTTTATCGATTATGTTCTAACCGAATCAGTGCCACGTAAGGAAATAATTATATTGATAATTTCACACAGATTTTTTTGTGTCTGTACTGTCGTCTTCGTATGCACATATTCGTGTCGAATGGTTTTTTGACGCAAGAATTTGGGTGAGATTCACATGGATGATGTGAAAATAATGTTCGGTTTATGACTACAGCGATGCCAGTCAGGAATGTAATAAATATATTTTGAATAGTCCGTAATATTGGACGTGTATGTATGTTGACTTGCAATAAAACTATATTAGGAAGTGATGTATAGTACCACAGAAAATTAATGTACTGGAAATATTTGATCAAATCGCAAATGATCCAAAAATATCAGTTCCAAATATTTTTATTATTTTGAAAGTAGAATGATGTATAAATTGATTTAAATGTATTAATAGTTGATACAAATCAGAAATCAAAAGTTGGTTATTTTAAAATTATACGAGGGAGGTTCAAATATGACCGAGACAAACGCTTTGACACATTTATTTATTATCGAAAAAAATTACAGTTTTTTCAAAGAAATCTGCAGAGACTTCATAGGAACGGCAGAGACAGTAAATCTATGAGTCGGCGAAGATAAGTCGGAGTTCATGATAATGACAACACCACAAAGGAAAAGAGAAATGAGTTTGTCATTACAACTAAACGAAGAAAAGGTAAAGAGCTCAGAACAAGTTCAAAGTTATGTATATCTTGGTGGAGTTATCAAGGACGACGGTGACGAGGGAGGAAATCTGGAAGCGAGGATGACGAGGGGAAGTACATTATGGCTGAGAAGAACGATGATGAAATAAGGGAACTGTTTGGAGATGCATAACTAAGAAAAATAATGATCCAAAAGAACAGAGTAGTTAACATACAGATAATCATCAGAGAAATATGATGGAGAAGAAGGAGGAATAAGAAAACAGGAAGACCAAGGAAAAAATGGTACGCAGAGGTAATGGAAGACCTAAGAGAGAGAGAGAGAGGAATTCAAATCTGGAAAACGAAAGTAAAAAATAGGAAAGAGTGGAAGGGATTCACTTCCATGCTATTGGCCTAAAAGGCCTGCGTGAAGCAATTCGGACAGCCATGTGCTTTTCTCCACCTCCTCGTCGGTGTTGACTGTTTGTCCTCCGAAGGCTTCTTTCAGTGATCCAAACATGTGGTAGTCTCAGGGTGATAAGTCCGGACTGTAAAAGTATGTTCTAATATCTTCCGCCCTAGTTCAAATATTGGATTTAGCTTGTGGGCGCGCACTATCCAAAAGTTTCTCAGCTTCGAGCGATTGGTAGGTTCCACGTGTATTTTGAGAAGGCTAGAGTAGTATGCAGCATTTATGGAGCATTGTGTGTACAGGAAGTCCACGTACAGCAATTTCCGTCGAACCCAGGATACAGTAATCAAAATCTGGTTTTCTTGGATGTTCCAATTTTTGTGTCAATCAAGAACAATTTGAACATATCGTAAAACTTGTGAGGGAATATATAATAAAACTGCCATCAAAAAGGCATCTCAAGCTCATATCACCTGAAGCAAAAGTAGCTTGTCACTTTTATTATATAATTTACAATAACATCGGACTGATTCAATCAATAATTCGCTTTTTTCTTTATCAAATTTCGATATTTTGTTCTGTCGTCAAATACGACGCTCACGTTGCAATGGTTCTAATTAGAGACGCGGCGTAAACCGTTTGAATGGCACGGTGTCCACACGCCAACGTCAACGTGTGAAAGAGACCTCAACAGTATATTTCAAAAATAAGCATCTGGACGCTGTACGTGGCCGACTGCGTTTATAGGAGACCATAGCCTTATGGTTTTAGTACGCGCGTGAAAATGCTGAGTACAAAAAAATAATAGCTTAGGGATTTCCAACTATTTTTGTATAATGAATTTGTTTATTGTGAATCAAATAGATTATTAGTGACTTTTAGTGAAATTTACATTTTTTATATCGTCGTTTGTTTCCAGAAATTATATTTAATATCTAGAATCCCCCTTATTCCTCCATTATTTCTAATATAATCAAGCCTTTTTTGAAAATTATCTATAGTATGTTTTGTTGCCAGAAATTATTTTATTTCAATAAATTTTGTGTTCAGAATTTGCATAATTTCGCGTTCTTGTTTTGATATTAATCGATTCCAATTGTAATAAGAAAGGTCGTCAGGTAGTTTAAGTGTTGCGTGGGAATCCAGCGGAACAGTTTAACTTCATATTAAAATTTATCACTTAGAATCCACCTTATCACTCCATTATTTCAAATAGAATCAAAGACGTTTAAAAAATTTGTCTTGTTACAAATCATTTTTTCAGTTCAATAAATATTGTGTCCAAAATTCGTAAACTGTCCCGTTCTTGTTTTGATATTAATCTATTTCAATTCTAATATATAATTATAATAAGAAAAGTTGCATGGGAGTCAAGTGGAACAATCGAAATTTATATAAAAATTCACTTTGTTCGCTTCTACGAACACATATGTTCAAAATCTCATTATTATTATCATTTAATACACCAAGATTCGGTTTAATTATATATGAGGTTATTATCGTTTTAAATTTCAAGAATAGCTTAATTAAAACGATACCATATACGCCTACAAAGTCAAAAAGCTATATATCCAAATCTAAACAGTAATAACATCGTTATACCCTTTCCAGCAAAATATACACAGCCCTTATACAACGCGTGAAAGGCAACCGTGTTTTCTTTGACTTAATTCGAAACAGCGATCCGAGTGTAATCCAACTTTTAGTAATTGGATTAGCATACTTTCAGTTAATTATCGTTTATTTGGCTTCTTGTTACAGAAACAATTCCGTATGTTGCATTGACACTAAAATATCTTAATTTAATTAATTCAGATTATCAAATAATGATTCGCTTAAAACCATCATGGATAGATTATGGATAACATTGAGACATTATTTGAGTAAAAGTTGTTTATAGAATAGAAGGCACTTTCCAGCAAATATTCCTTCAAATTATTGCGAAATGCGGAACAAGATGTTATAGATTTGATTTCAATTGGCAAATAATTGTACATTATTGGCTACATTTTTTAACAAATTTACATTATTAATATTTGTGCTATGATTGTGACTGACAAATGAGCTATATGCTCTTTAAACCTGTCAATAACGGATCTCTTAGTCTGCCCAATATACTTTCGGTCACAATTCCATATATACTACTGTTTTCCAAATTTGGTATTTTATCCTTGTTTGGATATTATTGTTTGGATTTTTAAACCAATTTAAAACTCACTCAAATATAGGCAAAACTTAATTAATTTAACAAGCTTTTGAGGTAAGAAGACTCCATATTTGTGCATATGTATATTTGAAAAATTTTCGAAAGATCTTTGGAAGGCGTTTGAGGACGAAAACAATTTCATAAATCTGTTATTCTGAAGTAATTACTCTTTAGTTCTTGATAAACTAATCTTAAAGCATGTGGTCAAACAGTTTTAATAAAACGTATGGGTATTTCCTGTCAAAACAGGCTGGTCCAAACCCTTAATCCTGAGCTCTGTTGGGCGGTCTTCATAGGGAGTAGTTCAATTTGTGTCAACACTTATTTATTTTGTGCTTATCCTGCCAAAATCGTACCTTATGGAGGAGAGCCATGAAAAACAAATGAAAATGGTCAGATTTGTACAATTTTTCTTCTTAACCCTGTTCTTGGAGGTAATTCTTTGCTAATTTTGTCACAAGCAACACCGTATATTAAAAAGGCTGGGCAAAATAAGGGAATCTAATTTGCTTGTTGAATTGACGAACTTCATAATGTTACAAATTTTAAAAAAGGGATTCAGTTTTATATACATAAAATAAATTTTCTTCTTTCAAAAATTTTTAATAAATTTAGCACGTTCTCTCTAAAAGATTCTCACACGTTTGATGCTATAATATACGTTCTCTGATCCAAATCCGCTTATTATATGAAAATTTGTTCGTATTCTATACAGATGAACAGTTCTCTACAAAATGCACACGATTTTCAGAACAATTCATAAAAATCCAATTTTCTGTATTAAACGAAATATGAAATTTGCGATGGTTACAAAAGCTTCTTTACAATTTTCCTCTCATAAAGCTTTTCACAGCGCACACATATAATAATATACTTCTAAACTAAAATCAAGATTTGAGCTGTTCCGAGTTGAACTAAGCGTGTCGAGTGACACAAAGAAAAGAAAAGAAAGTTTTTTCATTACACATTTCTCTCAAGTTAATAACAGAAGTCTAGCTAGAATCTCGTATTATTAGAAGTGGTACATCAAACACTTTCATTTTTGTCTGTAGTCTACACAAACATATTGTAATGTTGAAAAAATTATCTTTTCTTTACATTAAATATTAGGAAAGTAGTGCTACATCTAAATCATCAGCATTTTTCGTTGGTTATAGATTTAGATATAAAAGATGTCACAGGATCGTGTACTCAAGATTCAATTAAGGTATTTCATATGAAAATTTTCTCCTGTCCCTTCAAAAACTATTGGGTTTTAACAGTTTCTAACGTTTTGTAATTGCTAAAAAGTTTTTTCTGCTTTTTCACTTTCATTTCCATTGCGTTCTCTTCCTCCCCTATAATTTCCATTCCTTTCATATATTTCAAATTTTTAACCATTCCCCATTTTCTTCCATTTACTACATTTCTTTTTCTTTCTCTTAAACTTTCTCGTTTCATCCCTTATTTTTATTTCAATTAGTTTTCCTTTCTTCTTAGTGTTGCTTCTAGCGTTAAGGCTTTTTTCCCATTTCTTCTTTTTTCCGATGATTTCTTTGTTTTTCTCATTTACTTTGTTTTCCTACGATTTCCTTGATTTGTATGTTACTACATTTATGACTGTTTTTCCTTTTTATTAGTTTATATTCTTTCTACCATTTTCGCTCTCATTCTTTCATTCGATTTATTTCTTAGCAATTATTTAGACATGTATTGGTCATTTCATGGTCATTTTTTAGTCAGTTCTTATTAGTTTCTCATTAAAATTCTTAATTATTTCTTCTCGTTCCTTCCCTTTCATTCCTTCGTTTCCTTCGTTTCCTTCGTTTCCTTCGTTTCCTTCGTTTCCTTCGTTTCCTTCGTTTCCTTCGTTTCCTTCGTTTCCTTCGTTTCCTTCGTTTCCTTCGTTTCCTTCGTTTCCTTAGTTTCCTTCGTTTCCTTCGTTTCCTTCGTTTCCTTCGTTTCCTTCGTTTCCTTCGTTTCCTTCGTTTCCTTCGTTTCCTTCGTTTCCTTCGTTTCCTTCGTTTCCTTCGTTTCCTTCGTTTCCTTCGTTTCCTTCGTTTCCTTCGTTTCCTTCGTTTCCTTCGTTTCCTTCGTTTCCTTCGTTTCCTTCGTTTCCTTCGTTTCCTTCGTTTCCTTCGTTTCCTTCGTTTCCTTCGTTTCCTTCGTTTCCTTCGTTTCCTTCGTTTCCTTCGTTTCCTTCGTTTCCTTCGTTTCCTTCGTTTCCTTCGTTTCCTTCGTTTCCTTCGTTTCCTTCGTTTCCTTCGTTTCCTTCGTTTCCTTCGTTTCCTTCGTTTCCTTCGTTTCCTTCGTTTCCTTCGTTTCCTTCGTTTCCTTCGTTTCCTTCGTTTCCTTCGTTTCCTTCGTTTCCTTCGTTTCCTTCGTTTCCTTCGTTTCCTTCGTTTCCTTCGTTTCCTTCGTTTCCTTCGTTTCCTTCGTTTCCTTCGTTTCCTTCGTTTCCTTCGTTTCCTTCGTTTCCTTCGTTTCCTTCGTTTCCTTCGTTTCCTTCGTTTCCTTCGTTTCCTTCGTTTCCTTCGTTTCCTTCGTTTCCTTCGTTTCCTTCGTTTCCTTCGTTTCCTTCGTTTCCTTCGTTTCCTTCGTTTCCTTCGTTTCCTTCGTTTCCTTCGTTTCCTTCGTTTCCTTCGTTTCCTTCGTTTCCTTCGTTTCCTTCGTTTCCTTCGTTTCCTTCGTTTCCTTCGTTTCCTTCGTTTCCTTCGTTTCCTTCGTTTCCTTCGTTTCCTTCGTTTCCTTCGTTTCCTTCGTTTCCTTCGTTTCCTTCGTTTCCTTCGTTTCCTTCGTTTCCTTCGTTTCCTTCGTTTCCTTCGTTTCCTTCGTTTCCTTCGTTTCCTTCGTTTCCTTCGTTTCCTTCGTTTCCTTCGTTTCCTTCGTTTCCTTCGTTTCCTTCGTTTCCTTCGTTTCCTTCGTTTCCTTCGTTTCCTTCGTTTCCTTCGTTTCCTTCGTTTCCTTCGTTTCCTTCGTTTCCTTCGTTTCCTTCGTTTCCTTCGTTTCCTTCGTTTCCTTCGTTTCCTTCGTTTCCTTCGTTTCCTTCGTTTCCTTCGTTTCCTTCGTTTCCTTCGTTTCCTTCGTTTCCTTCGTTTCCTTCGTTTCCTTCGTTTCCTTCGTTTCCTTCGTTTCCTTCGTTTCCTTCGTTTCCTTCGTTTCCTTCGTTTCCTTCGTTTCCTTCGTTTCCTTCGTTTCCTTCGTTTCCTTCGTTTCCTTCGTTTCCTTCGTTTCCTTCGTTTCCTTCGTTTCCTTCGTTTCCTTCGTTTCCTTCGTTTCCTTCGTTTCCTTCGTTTCCTTCGTTTCCCTCGTTTCCTTCGTTTCCTTTATCTATTGGGAACATTTTGTCCACTCTATTACTAATTTCACATAGGACATCAATTTCTGAATTTTTTTGTATGATGAATTGAATAACATCCTGTATATAGTCGACAGGTGAATGTTCCAAGTTTCTCATATAAATGCACTAGACAATGAAATTAACTTTCGTAATGCGAAGAATGCTTCATATAAAATTATATTTTCTGTTCTGAACAAAAACAACTTTTCATTAATATAGTTTTCAGTTTTGGAAAGCGCAATTTTCACCGTTAAAGTGCTTTTGGAAAGCAAACGGCACGTCACGAATTCGAAGAATGTTCATAATACATAAATCGAGAAACAGTTTGAATCTAGTTAACATTTAATAAAACGCCGAGTTTCAGACGAGCTTGTTGCCTAACACAGTTTAATAAATATACTTCGAAATTATGTTTGAATTTATAATAAACTTTTATTTTTAAAATATTCATAGCATGGAAGTAGAACTTATAATAGAATTTTTTCAATATATACGGCTATGGAAATAAATCTCCAGAGCTTTATTATTTTTTAAGGTCAATAACAATTAAGTGGATCGCGTTGAAAGCGTCGGTGGAAAATATAAAAGTGCATTGTCATACTTACCGATGTCAGATGAACCTCCCCATGTCCCTTGTTGAGCTTGTCGAGCCAGTTTACTGATTGCGTCTACGTACATCCTAGAAGCAGCGGCGGCTCCTGCAATTTAAATTATTTTCCATTAGATCTTTGAACGTAATTTCAACATGACTTTAATTGAAGCAGCACACTGTATCTGCCATAACAATAAACAACCGTATCTGGTGAAAGCTACTTTTATCTCGCTTATTGTGGTGGAAAAGCAAGGCGATAAAATAGACTATCTATTAAATGAAAATTTAGTATCCCAACGGCACCTTTATTACCCCTGGGTCAGAGTTATAGTTAATTAAATATGTATATAAGATATTTAGGTGATTAGTGGTACACTACAATATCGTAAAATTTGGATTTATACTGCACCATTCGCTTCAGCAAATCATCCAATTATATGCTACTAAATCAGACAAATTGTTATTGGGTCACTAGTTGAAACATATTGCGATTTGGGGTGGTTTGCAGAATGTTACAGGAGCGTTTATTATAGGGAGTAAATTGATGCAATCCGGGAAAGCTTAAAAATGGACGCGATTATTACACTTAATATTTTATACTTGTAGCGGTTTTTTTGTCGAAAACAGACATTCACAAGAAATTATTGCAGCACGTGTTTCGAGAGAAATAAATGAGAACTAAAATTTTAATTAATCTATTTCACTGTTCTACAAATAGCTTCTTCGACTATTAGGAAGATCAAACAGACCTTGTGGGTACTTGTACCTTAATCACCAATTCGCAATTAAATACAATTTGTAAAGGAACACGCTGAATGGAAATCAATGTGTATATAAAAAGAATGCCCAAAAAGTTTCAAACCTTGACCTGAAGAGCGCATGCGTTGAGAGTTTCTCACTAAAATTTCAAGCATTTGAAATACTTGGCTTCTGTTTGACAATCGTATAAGTGATGGAGACCGTTTTCTGGATTGTATGTAAGCGATACCGAAGAACTCAGTGTTTACATCTGATTTGTTAATCTCACTCTTTCTAGAAAGTCCAAAATGTGGGATAACTGTAGCTGCTAGAGATCTTCGTCTTCCATTCCATACGCTTCCAGGCGTAGTGCTCTGGATTAACGTGTTTCAAACTTCGAGAGAATGTGGATAGAGATTTCGTCCTTTCTCGTAGATTGTTCTTACTCAGGTTCATACATTCAACAGATCTTCTCTGGTTATAGTTTCCCAGCAGAGTCTTTACCTGTCCCAGCCCCTGCAGGTTGTCCCAATAATTGATTTTGTTCCTGTCTATCTTCTTTTCCAATGCTTTTTCTATTGTTCTGTAGCTGAAACCACAGACGTGTTCAGATCCCATGAAGAGCTTGTCTGCCCCCGCTTTAGCGAGCTTATCAGATATTTCATTGCTCTTCACTCCGATGTGTCCCGTAATCTATTGAAAGGTTTTCTTGCCTAGTTCGTTTTAATTTTCTAGGCAATCTCAAACGACTTTTGATTTTATGATATTGGAGCTTAGAGCTCTAATGCCTGCTTGGATATCAAACTGGATGATGATCTCCTTTTTGCGATAATTTCTCTCTAGATTGAACTGGACACATTTTTCAATTGTATAAATCTCTGCTTGTAAAGTGCTCGTTATGTTGAATGCGTCCATATACTATTTATACTATTTAATTGCATTTTTATGTTGCTCAATATTTTCGTTTGTTGTATACGACCAATGTCTTGTTTCTTCGTTAGGTTGGTAATTTTTCAGATAATTTTCATAACATGATATATAAATTAATGTGAGTATATAAATTATTATATTAAAAGTACAAAAATTACAATGTGAAGTACTTTTTTTTCATTCTCTTTATTTGGGACTGTCTTGTTTCTTGTACTATTCAGCCTCTTTAAAAGTAGATTTCCAGCTTTCGTGCCATCTGTTGGCAGATCGGCCGAAAGTTGATTTTTCATCCAGTGTAAAGTACAATTTTTGATAATTACCTATATTTTGCTTTGATATATAGACAAGGTTAATATCTATCAGTTCAACAACGTTCACAATGGCACTGTCGGAACAGCATTTCGATAAGTTATCGACTCGAGGTCTCAGAACATCTTCACTACTAGAAATTCCAACTTAAGGATGATACAGTAAACGATAGAGAGCTTATTTGGATAAGGGACTCTGTTGAGCTTGAACGATCATTTTCACCCGTTTTTTCCACCACGACATAAACTTGCGATGGAATTTTTGAATTTTGCAATGCAATTATAATTTTCCGAAAATTGCACTTCTCCCATACTCCACCATATGAAGTATTTTACATTTATGATATTCTCATTTCTTTCTGTTTTTTAGCTGTAATTATAAGTACCAAAGTTGAATTATTTTTTTGGGAATTAGAAAACAATGTGCTCGTATCAAATGGAGGGACAATTCTATTATCGAGAGTGTTCTAAACCTCATTCAGTAAATGAGAATTTGTTGTTTGCGAATCCACGTTGTTTATAGTTTTGGAGAAACGGGGTTAACGTCTATATAATGCCAACGAATTTTCGTTTTTTTCGTCTGCAGCCAATTCGAATAAATTCTACTCCTAGTTGTAGGTACTATTGTTACTTTAAATTTAAAATTACAACCGCATTGCACAAAGTTGGCAAATAAATTAAAGATTAAAAAACTTGGAGTTTTCGTAATACTTTTTCGGTAAACCTTTTCGCGAAAGTAAAATTCAAACTAACACTATATTTCAAAAGAAACTTGTATCATGAAATTTTTACTTCAAATTGAAGATTTTCTAAAATATAAAATGTCTGACGTGTATAACTGAATCAATAAGTCGATCATCAGGGTATTTAATGTTACTTTTGATATGATAGAATAGATATTACATAGATACCATTTCTATCATTCGCAATTAACCGAAAAAAAAACATTTATTAGAGAGCTTTCATGTGCTTTATAGATCTCACTCAGGCAATAAAATGAGTTCATACCTCTACAGAAAAAAGAGGAGAATTCACTAGATTCTAATCGTAACAATTAATAGAGGCCAATAAATATTACATCACTGTAATTATTACATCAATCAATAAGTCATATGACTGACACACAGATGGCGCTGCCAATGTCAAATCCATATGACGTTTATGAAGTACCAACTTTCAAAAGACTATGTTTAAAATTTCATGTCATTTCGATTAGTCAGAAAGAAGTGACAGCCATTTTAAGTGAACCCGCACGTCATTTTCAAAATAATGGATTCAAAACAATTTTGTGTGTTAATTTATCAATGTTTCTTGTTGGAAAACAATATTGTACAAGTTCAGCAATGGCTTCTCTACTCCATCAAAAAGAATAATTTGTTATTGTTTTGCTGAATTTGAACGTGGTCGTACAGACACCGATGTTGGTTAACGATCTGGCCATTCGATTAAAGTGATTACTCCAGAAAACATAAAAAAAGTCTACAAATTGGTTATATCTATATATAATCGAAAATTGAATTACGTGATATAGCTGAGGCCGTAAAGAAATTAGAAGGCAGTGCGTTTACAATTATGCTTGAGCATTTGATCATGAGAAAGCTTTTTTCAGTGCCCAGGGTTACTCACCATCGTTCAACAACAACAAGGTGTTGATGATTCAGAGCAGTGCTTGGCCATATTTACACGTAATAAATCAGATCTGACACAATGGATGGAACATGGATCCATCTAAAGGCACAACAGTCAACTGTAAAGGTTATGGCTCCAGTATTTTGAAATGCGCATGGAATATTGTTCATTCACTCCAAAAGGAAAATACAATTAACAGCGAATACTACATAGGATTGTTGAATCAATTGAATGTGAAAATAAAGAAAAAAAAGCCTCATATGTCGAATAAGAAACCACTGTTTCACCAAGCATTGCACCGATTCACAAGTCGATGCTTAAATTGAGCGAATTGCTTCCTCATCCACCTTATAGTCCAGATGTGGCCCCCAGTGACTACTGGCTATTCGCTGATTTAAAAAAATGTTCGCCGGCTAAAAACTCAGCTCAAATGAGGAAGAAATTGCTGAATCTGAAGACAATTTTGATGCAAAAGACAAATCCTTCTACAACCATTACATTGAGAAGCGTTGGAGTGATTGTATTGCTCTTGAAGGAGATTATATTAATGAATAAAATCGATTTTTGGCAAAACATTGTGTTTTTCTTAGTTAGTTACACGACTTGAGTGATGCGTTAAGAGAGATATAAATCTACTAAAATCGGAAACACTTTGAGCCAAATCCTGTTTAACATTATTAAAAATGAACATAAATGAGGTTGAGCAGGCTGGGAGAAATAAATAAAAATGGTATTCTACACTGATAATGCAGTAATCATATTCGAAGAAGATAATTTACATATATATTCGGTATAAGTTTCAACAAAGAGGGAAACTATTTGATATGCAAATATATGAGTAGAAAATGAAATTCCTCACAGTATCTAAAATATCTAGAAGATGAAAACTCTCGATCTATTATTAGAGAATAAAGTGATATCGTTTCAATATCTAATTCTTGAGAAATATAACTTGAAGAAACAAATATACGAACATTTGAAGTATAATAAAAAAGTATAAGGCTTGTGAAAGAACACAATATGGTTCTTAAGAACAACACATAGATCAATTACATATACCTTATTTGACCAGAGAATAAATGCAGCAATAAGAGTGATAGAGTATGAGTAATGTGGACAAGAAACGGAAGAATTTCGCAAACAGAATCGCATTGCAAACACAGTTAGACTACCTGGACGACTACATATCAGATAAAAAGCTGTGTATGTGTGTCTGAAAAAGGAAATGCCTTTGAAGCAAGTCCATCAGCCACAGAATTTCTCAATGAATCTACCTAAAATTTTAATATCTTTGACGAAATTCATTAATAAATTTGTCAGTTATCTTTGCCCTAGTTTTGTTCAACAAGTGACTGTAACAAATTGTATGTTGAGGATTGTGTTAAACCCAGCTTGGCAGGATGGGTGGAGTATCTCCATTCTAAGTGTACTTGCTGAGTAAAATTTCGAAGATGTGTATTCAAAAATATAGTTCGGAGGTGAATGTGAGGTAGGATAGATTTTAAAATAGGTGTTATTTGAGGATCGTGAGGTGGTATCTCAGTGTGTCAACCAAGATACGTACATTTTATCTTTGTGATGAATTAATCGCTTTTCTTCCTATATATACGCAACAAACACTCCATTAAGTACTGAATCTTTTGCTTATCGATCAAAAGATGATATTTATCATATCAATTCTTCTTGTCAAACCCTTGAACAAGATACCACAAAAACCCTATTTAGGTAGTGGATGGGTAAACAAATTATAATTTTTTTTAACAAATTAAATCTATAGATAATAAAACTGAGGCATTTAATAAGTATCTTAATTATAACTAAAAATTGATAATAAATATTTTGAACTCATTTACATTATTTTAGATGAAAAAGTAATATACCTTTTCACTTATTTTTAAAAAAAAAGCAAGCTAAAGCTCTCTTTGATTTTGGAAATATACTGGATCCTAAATATATATAAAGCAGATTAGGACTGTTATAATACGACTATTTCCCTTAGAAGTGAACTCAAAATTTATCTTTTGAGAAGCGCGTAGGTGATAGCGATCTTAAACACTTTCTCCACATTTATGTATATATTTATATATGTACAACAAACAGGTAAAAAATTGACGTTTTGTCGCCATATTTTGAGAAAGATCGAAATAAGTCGAAACGTCAAACTTTACCTGTTTTTTTAAACTAATTTTATATCAAAAGACGATTTATTAAGAAAAACATATGAAAATGACAAGTAATAATTATTATATGCTCTATTCCAAGGTATAAGTTTGTATTTTGTATCCCCCGAGAATGGATGGCATTTACTCTCAGGTTAACATTGGCACAATAAGACTTTTTAATCTTGAGGTATTTCCCGGTTCCATTCCGATCATGATAATTGGTGCTATCCGAAAGAGTTTATAGCCAAAAATGGTGGTGATTAGAGTACTATTGCTCAACTTGTTATACGCGGATTGCTACTGACAAACAAATGTAGGTACCATCCAGAATTTACCTCTTTATGTTGCTCTAATGGGACTGTGGTAACATGTCCACTTATTCCAAAAAAACAGGCGATTATTTACATCAAGTGTATCAGTTACAAGTGCTTCGTGCGTGAACAATTTTTTTTGAATTTGGCTTTTCTTGAAATAGAAACGCGCGTCATACTGTGTACATGTGAAAGTTTGAGTTGTGGTATTGGAAAGTATAAATATCACCACTAGGTCCAGAAATTCCATTTCCCAACTTGTTCATGTAAATAACCAACGATATTTTTTTGTTGAAGCAAGTCCAAAACCCAGGCGAATAATCATCGCTTAAAATCATCGCAGTATTTTACAGTTAATCAAACAAAACTGCGTTTTATCCGTAACTTATTTTGGGAATTCAATGTCACAATATTGCCTAGTACTAGTAACAGTTCAAATATCCGCTAAAGGGCAGCGTCGAGATAATTCTCGACTAGTTTGGTTTCCGTTACAGTGATTGATATTTTACATGTAATTTGAGTTGATTTGAACTGATCCCGAATTTTCCAATACTCCGCATCCCGTTCGCCGCATCGGGGGTGTGATTACGATCGAAATTTACAGCTGATCGGAATTGATACATTGTATATAACAAGCTGCGTTTATTGGAATCAGTTTCTGCATTTTGAATATATGCAAATACCGGGAATAAACATTTTTACAAATACCATTTCCTTTGTTGCAAATTGAGAGAATAAAAAAATTTATTTTTTCTTATGACTCAGACCATTATTTTATTTATATTTCCATTGTTATTCCTTTTAATTTGTATTCCATTACCGTTTTTCTTTGATATAGACTATAGATAAAGGAAACAAAAATTTTTTGGTGAAAGAAATATATTCATTTTTCAACGTAATCTCCTTTTAGCTCCATACAATTTTCCCAGCGATGTTAAATAAGTTCGATACCCTTTTTAGAATAAGAATCGTCAAGTTCCCCAAAATAGCCGTTAACTGCCGTAGAAAAAAGAGTCCGAGAGGGTGAATCTGGTTGATAGAGTGCATGAGGTAGAAATTCAAATTTAAATTAATTAATATTGGCCATAGCAATAACGTGTAAGCTGGTGCATTTTCTTGTTGAAACAACATTTTTTTCTTAGCCAAATGCAGCCGATCAAACGTTTCAATAAGTGCGCATAGTAGTTGCCGTTGAAAGTTTGCCCTTTTTTAAGACATTTAATAAAAATTATCACACGAGCATCTCAAAAACCATGACAAGGCCATGACCTTGTCTGCAGATGGAACGGACTCAGCCTTCTTTGGAGCCGGTTCTGTCTTTTCAGTCAATTTTCTTTATTTTTTTTTATTTTGAGTGTGAATTGATGGACCCACGTTTTATTCATCCAATGAAACATTGCCAAACACTCGATGGACATATCTTGGCTGCCAAATAAATACTAAACAGTGTGGCATCTTCAAACTTGTGCTGTATAGATTTTCTACTTTTTAATAGTATCATTTTTCAAGGAACTATCGCCATCTCTTGGTCAGGCCAGGTACTTTTCGGACCCTCCTCGTATAACAGCTTCAATCTGAATCAAATTATTCTAGATTATCATTAGTTTGCTAGATTTAAAACTGATTATTTGCAGCCAATCTAATTTCTCTGTTTGGAATAACTCATGATGTAAAAAAAATGTAAATTTTATTTGTGATTTTTTTGTAATTACGACATGTTTATTATATAGAGCGAGAATTCTCAGTTCTATTAAAGTGTTGTTAAGAATTTATGAGGATAATGACCGGGTAAGGGACAATATACTGGATTTCCTATGACCACTTCTAGTTTGTCTGTTAAATACACATACACGTCATTCCCAGAATGTTCCAGAAAGCACAAACTAAAACTTTGTTTGACTAGAATTGTGACTAATACAAGTTGTTTCATACATTTTAAAGTAACTCCAAATTAATTTAACTTTTAATTGATGAATATCGTTATATTATACTTGCGTTTCAATTATATATGTTGGGATCTTTTCATTGATTATTTATACGAGGGACTTGAACTTTTTATTTTCTGCAGGTTTACAGATGCCAGGTTGGAGTTCAACCATACAGGAATGAGTAGGTAGAACATATTTAAATAAAAAGAAGCTTACGCTCTAACAAATAGAAAAACTAGATTTATATATTTTTTTAAATATAACCAAACAGGAATCTGTTCTATTCTATTAGTTCGGTTCTCCAAATAAAAATAAAATACGAATTTATTCGGATATTATTATAATACAAAATTTGCTTCAGACAAAAGGAAATTAATGAAGATAACTGGATAAAAGATAACTATATAAAAAGCAACATTGGAAAGATATAAAAAAACTTACCAGCGAATATAAAGAATAATATCAGCACATATTTTTTAAAATTTATTTTGACTTTAAGATTTTTGGAATGTAAATACATAGAGGACGATTTAGTAATGAAACTGGAGTTTTTTAAATTATTGTTCGAAGAAAAACGTCCCAAGCCGATGGACTATTACAACTCATATATAATAAATTTGAACCTTTTAAGAAATATATCATTTATTTTATTTCAATAGAAAATAAAATCAAGAAGGGAAGTTTAATTTATTTATCAATCACATTTTTTAAAAAAGAAAAATAAATATTGTAATGTTCTTCATATATATTTGAACATTTTTTAGTTAAAAAAACGGTATGTGTGAATTTATACAAACGTAATTTATTTATACACTAACACTAACTATTAATAATTACTAAACACTTTTTATTTAAATTCACAGTTTGGTTTTCTTTATTCTATCACTATGACATAAGATTATTTATTAACTATGTCTCTCTGCTTCGTTTTATATACTTTTTCACTTTCCAGATTCGTCGAGTTTCTGGATATCTCCAATTTGCTGTAAATAAATGAAATCATTGAAATTGTCTTTATAAAATCAGTCACAACATAATGTCACGAAAATAATCCAAAGAAATGGCTGCCACAATGTGAATAGGCAGAAATACCCGGCGCGTCCAGCAAAATTTAGCTTCGACAGCATATTGGGTAGGACCGGCTTCACGGTCAATATTAGTAGACGAATTCGTAACAATATAAATCTCCAAATATATTAAGAGATATTTTTCTCCAATATACGTAGAAACTTTCTGGTATTAGACAACACAAGTTCATCACATTTTGGTGAGAGTTTTTTCCTTATTTCCAAGTTATTTCGTTAATTCAGTTAAGAGACATTCTGTAAGTTTGAAACCATCGATAGCTACTTTAAGGCTATACACACCACGTTTCTATTTCGTGGTCGTTAAGTATCTCTTGGAATTCTTCACTGGTCATTATTTAGGGAATGGTGAAAATAACAGCTATCACGTTAACTTCTAAAAATTTAGTCGAAATACTCTTTACGCATTCGAAAGTTTTAGAATCTTGACGAGTCCTCACATCAACAAATGATGTTAATGAAGTATCGGGTGATGCATCATGATAATACGTCTTGTGTTAGCTTCCAGAATAATTTTTCCGTCATCAATCTCATTACTAATATTTATAATTAGTTATTTTGGAGCCAGGGTTAGCTAAGAAAGACATTTTAATCCTGCCTTTACAACAAACTGTCCAACGGCGAGGAGGGGCGCTGAGGCGAAAGCAATAACATGCGGGTGTGAACCCTTGTTTGGGCAGACTACGCTTGTGTCAAAGTCCATACAAAATTTTGGTGCGCCCCTTTCAGATTATCAACCCTTGTTACAATTTTTCTAATTATGTATTGATTAAGGGAGTAAATTCATAAGGGTTTTTTGTTTTGGCTGGCACTGACTCCAGAAATGTCTGATTAAATGGTGAATGGGTATGTAAATATTCATAATCCATAATAAATGAGATAATTTTCGTATTTTAACATTCTAGGTTTGAAGAAATTAAAATATTATTTTTAACTTAAGTTGTTTTAGTTTTAAAGTAATCAAAATATCTTCTACTTTAAGTTGGTAAAGTTTTAAATTCAATTTTTTTTCATTTATTAATGTCATTATCAGTGTCCTTTGTATGTATGTTATCTTAAAATGGTTCAACACAAAGAACCCAAATCAAGTGGATTGTATTGTGTTACTATGAGCAAGTGAAAATTAAAAGCCAAATCCGCCACTGATTTTAGGGAATTAATTTTGATCTAAAGTTGTAAAGTCAAGAAAGGAATTGTTCCGTTTACTTAATGCAAATTTACGGTGAGCGTTATCTCAGAAAGTCGTTCAAAAGTTTGTGGAAGTTGAGTTGGTTAGAAACTTGAGCTGGCATAATTTGTTTTCTGTCTGATGTTTTTGTACATGCCACGAGATAGACTCACATCTTAATTAGATTTTATTAAGAGCATAGGTAGATATTGTTGTGGTGGTCTAAAAGAATCCATCCATTTAACTTTTAGTTAATTTCAAAAAGAATTTACTGGATATAAAAGTAAAGTAACTGATAACTTGGTTCACCCGTCTTCTGACTGCTTAAATTTTGTGTCTAGTATACTAAACATTTTACGATACATTTTATTTGCAATTAAATTATTAAATGTCTCTATCACAAATATGCACATAAGAAAACATCTTCCGTCATAAAATATATAACTGATAATAACGAAATGGTGTCGTAACTTCTTGTTCTTGTGAATTCAGTTCTGTTGTTCCAAAAATGAACGAGTGGCGATAAAATATATTGCACATACTTTATTAAAAACAACGTAAAGACATAATAAAACTTTGAATTGAATCTACTTCAAACTACACTTATTTTTATAACTGGAAACATTGTTGATAAGCTTGCTTCAGGATGGCTCCCATTTACATTGTCGTGGTTTTCCCAAGGTCTGAAATAACATAAAGCGTTCCATTTTAGCATTTGTTTTTGATAAAAACTAGAAGTCAGCAAGTGATAAATTTGGTATTGTGGGTGAACAGGAATCCTTTCAATAACCAAAAAGTGGCTTGGAACCAAAACTGATAATATTGAGTCCCTAAAACCGATACAAACAATAACCATGACCTCAAAGCTCAACTTTGCGGAAATGGCTGGAAACATCTGGCATAAGACACGCAAACGCAACTTAAATGGACACAATAGTCATCACGGATATCACTGCTGCACGGAGTAAGAAAAAACTGCAGATCATGACATCGGTAAGAGATGAGCTTCATGCTACGAGGTTCAAACACTTGGATGAGCCTCACAATTTGCCTAATAACTTCAAAAGGGTCAAGTCAAGGTGCCTGTTTAGCTTCTAAAGGGATATCGACTTTTCTTAGTTTTAAGTTGAGTAAGATGTGCGTATAAGAAGTGACGAACCTTACAATAAACAATCGAAATACACTCGTGGTCAAAAATAACGCATCACCCCGTTTTCTGAAAATATTTTTTTGTTTAATAAATTTCAATTAATATTGCTATTGTTTGACTTCTTTTCAATCAATTTGACGCAATAATGAGAAATGTGTAGTAATTTTGAGTGATTTTTAATATAAATAAAAACATTGAAAACCAAATTTTCTTAAAAATAAAACTTGCATTCTAAACAATATTGTTCCTTCTTTTAAAAGGCTAGTATCGTGTATTTCCGCCTCTGGATATAATTGTTGCTAACATTCTCCTGGGCATGCTTTCAATTAGGTGCTGTATCACTTCTTGAGGTATGTTCTCCCATTCCTTTAATGCCGCTTGCTGAGGCTTATTAAAATTTTGAGGAGATGGATTTCGACGACGAATGCGGCGTTTTAAAATGTCCCAGGCATGCTCGATAAGATTCATATCCGGACTTCTTGGTAGCCAGTCCAGGGTATGAATTCCTACTTCGTTTAGGTAATTCAGAACATCTGTCACAATGTGTGGTCTAGTATTATCTTGTATTAAACGAAATTCATCACCAATAAAAGGCACAAACGGAATGACGTGATTTTAAAGAATATCAGTTATGTATCTTGCTGCGTTAAGAGCGGGTCTAGGAAGAGACACTAAATCTGTGCGGGATCGAAACAAATCCCTCTCCAAAACTTGATAGACTCTCCTTGGAACGGCTCCCTGGGAATAATACAAGACTGCGTAAATCTTTCTCCTCGTCATCTTCAAATTTGATTACGCTATGTGGACCTCTTAGACTTATTCTTGTTTCATCAGTAAATAAAACTTAGCACCAATTTTTTAAAGTGCAAGCCTTGCAAATCTTAGTCTAGCAATACGATGCTGCCTGGTTAGTTCTTCTGCTGTGTAGATCAGCATTATGAAGGTGTCGTCTTATTGATTCAACAGAGATATTTGGTGTAAACCAAATAGATTTGCCCCTTCACGATAACTTTGTCCCTGTCCAACTAACTCGGCTTTTAGCTTCGCGTTCACTATATTCATTTTTTGTTTAACTAGTCTCGACTTTAACACATCTTAATTGAATTTTATTATTGCTGTCCACAAGTTGGTGCGACAATAGAATGAAAGAAACATTAAAATATGTATAAAATTAAAATTTTGAAAAACCACAAAAACAGTAAGAGATTTTGCTACATTTAAAATACTTCAACTTTTTGTGATAGAAAAAAAAAGAAGCACAAAAGACTAACAATTTAGGTTTTGATATTGAAATAAAGGGTAGATGCGTTATTTATGGCCACGAGTTTAGTTTAAAAAGAATGAATATTAATTGCAATTTTAATTTTATTTACAAGAATGATTATTCAAAATAAAAGACGATTCTCTAGCAACAGGCTTTAACAATAATTGTTGCAAGTCTATTGAAGCTACAGAACTCTAGCTACCCATAGGACTCATAACATCTATTATTTATAAACAGACGACAAACTTTAATTCAATTGTCATCATTTGGGAATGATTTCGACATTCAATTTAACATTGAATTTTCTTTGTGTTTCCAACTAGGAAGAAGGAACAAAAATTCGAAAAACTTCCAATAATATTTGCTATATGTTACTAGTTCCAATACTTACGTTGAAAATGAGGTCCTCAATGAGTTCTAATATTAAAAATACAGTTTATTTCTTCGTTCTAAATTTTAAATGAGAATCATGCTCATCCCAATCCTCAAAATTATCGACTGCCTTATTGCCTTATATAGGGCAAAGAGTATAGCCAATGAGTAAGTAATCAACAAAATACATAATTTGAAGTTGATAAAAATTGCGATTGGTAACTGTCCCTGAATGTGATAAATAAAATTTCAATGGAAAACAGAGTAAGTGAAATCTAAAGTCATAACCTTTCCGTGGTATATATATTTCAATTTTTGATAAACATAAATTTGGAAGGAATAAAAACTCTCCCTTTTTATTTTACGTGTTCATAAGTGTACATTGAGATATATCTACGTCAACATTTCACGTTTAATTTATCTATTATCATCTCTGTCAATCTGAACCGTTGGCAGAAATTCCACTCACAAAATGAGATCATTTACTCGAATCTGTATTATACTGCTTTGTCTAATGTACCCTCATTTTCCTATATCGAGTAAAGCACAAAATTAGTTTCGCAACCCTTCATTCGACATCTATATCAGATGTGTTACTGTGTGTGTCGCATTTCATCTAGTCCAGTCAAAAACGCCAATTTTTTTAATCAATTGCAATAATAACATATTCATATTCAGGATATCCTAGATAGAATTAAATTGCTTTTCATTATCATTAATTAACGTCTGTCGACTTGGATGTTTTTGATTCAGAGTAAAATTATATTGCAGCCAGTGGGTGAAGAAAAATGTCATTACAATGGACGTTTACTGTTACAAGAGGATACCAAAACTTTTGACAAACGATGTTCTTCTTTATCTTTCGATTCTCAAGTCTTCTTTTTTGCTAACATCTCTCCTAGTTAATACCGCGTGACATCTAGCTCTTCAGGGGAATGTAACAATAAAACGTAAAACAGTAAAACGATACATTATGATAAGAGAAAGAACGAATTGATAGTACATTCAGAAATTGTGTACTTACAATTTAAAAAATATAACAATCCACATGAAATCTTGCATACCTACAAATAATATCCAGATTTCGTTGAGAAAAATAACAGTTTAAGGTAATATGGAAATATTGGATTATTTCCTACACAATAATTTTAGGAAAATTGGAAACACTAACATTTATATTAAGTACATTACATAAATTCTCCTAAAATTGTGAAATAAGATAGAATAAAACATTCCGCGATTTCTGAAACTATTCTCAAAATTATAAATGATAAAATTAGAGATAAAAACAATGCGCTGATCTGAACAACAAATTTCCAGCATATCATTCAGTTAACCAGTACAAGATAATCAAAGTTGGACTATTAAATATCAACTTCTTTTTCAGGTGGTGCTATGGGTAATAAACTGAATATGGGCCATAAATTGGTGAAAACCTCCACAAAGGTGTTAGGTTTATGTTTTGTTTGTTCTCTTGAAAACAAATTAAGGTCGATAACCAATACTTTTCGCACACATTTTGGTTACACATCCTAATTATGAAATGAACGTACCTCGAATGAAATTTTGAGCCCGCGGTAAAACTTTTTTCTCCATTAACTTCATCATCCTTTGTGTAACAAACTCATTTACATTCGTTGGACTATCTCTCCATAATCTTTAGTCTATCCAAAAAACAAATTCTTAGAAATATTCTAGTGCTTGTTAAGAAAATTACTACAATTTTCTTATCAAGTATAATTAGCCCTAACGTTTATAGCGCCATGAAGATACCAGTTTAGGACAGGTTTTTAAAGAGCATTATGGAGAAAACGGAGACTAATTGAGTGATAAATTCAGAGACAAGCATATGTAGAGAAGCACAATAAATACCTGCAAAAAAATACGAATAAATGTAATTGTCAGTGGTAATAAAGATATGAATTGTACGGTTTTTAGGCAATTCGTTTATTAATTCGTATGATTGGCATCTTCAGACACTTCGCTAGCTGTCAAACTGATCTCAGGAGATGTCAACCTCTCTTGTTGGTAAAAATTTAGAAGCAGGAGATAACTGACGACGGCCGAACAATTTGAAATTCTACTTATTGTAATGTTTTCCTTATTTATTTATATGATTTATATTTGGGTGGTTAATTAATAAACAGTGTCTCTTACGTTCTCAATTTATTTAAATACTATACACTACACTTAACTAACTTATAATAATTCACTCATTACTATCCCTTAACAAATTTTATGTGCTAATACGTTCTGTTTAGACTATTTATTATAAACTGAACTAAAGTACGCTACATAAATTTTTTATATACCAAAAATAGAATTATCCAAACAAAGAAACAAAACAAATAAATAAATAGACCATCTCAAAAAAATAATTGCCCGGAGATTTATTTTTGATATTTGTGAGTATAAAGTCAACTACCACGTTTTTTTAATTCAAATACGTAGAAAACCACTTAGGTTAGAGATTATTTCGTGGTAAATATCACAAAAATACCAAATAGGATGAATGCACATGCGCCGGATTGAAAATCCTTACTCAACTAATCTCGTATGTAATGAATTTCCAGACAATCTTCTTTTTTATGAAATTGAAAAGTGGATAAGTCACCTTATATCAAAATTTATGTTTTTAAAACTATTTTGATCTTCTTGCTCCTGCAAGTTTTATTAGAAGAAATTGTAATACTACGTATATTGCATTAACAATTTTTTATCGAAACATAATGAAGATTCGACAATCCCTCAAAATATATTCAATGACAGGCCTAAAATGTTCCTCGCTTACCATAAGATTCTGATTTAATTACATCGAATAAGACGTGAGTTTAGTAATGTGGAACATCCGAGACAGATATAATGTCGTAAAGTCCCAATTATTCTAAGTAATTAATTTATTCCAGTCAGTTTCATCTGAATATCAGTCTCAGAGATATTTAAACAATTGTCCAACGATAGGAATAGATCCAACACATAAAACTTCTAAAAGTCGAGGAGTTTGATATTCTCTAATAACCTGAATGAAGCTGGTAATGTTCCCCTTACTCTAATCGTACTCAATTGCAATTCTAATGCATAAATTGTTAGTTATTGCACGTAAATTTTCAATAATTTTGTTTTTGTCTCCTTTTCAAATCACATTTGTACGAATAATGCTGAAGTTGGCTGTAAAAAACTTGGCCTATTGAATTACTGGATGAATCTAAATAATCTAGTAATTTGAACTTCAATTCATTTCGTTTGGCCACAGCAATAACGGATGTGTGAGATGGTGCATTGTCTTAATGAAACAATACTTTCTTCTCAGTCAAATGTCACTGTTATTACTTCATTAATTCGCTCAAACGTTGCAATAAGTTCCCATAATACTCGCCGTTGGCAGTTTTCCTTTTTTCAAGATAGTCAATAAAAATTATCCCACATGCATTCCAAAAAACCGACGACATGACCTTTCTTGCAGATGGAAGGGTCTTTGCTTTCTTTGGAGACAACTCTCTCTTTTCAGTCCATTCTTTTGATTTTTCTTTTGTTTGCCAAACATTCGATGGAAACATCTTCATCAAGCTGTTTTTTTCCATTGTGAGCCAACGCGGCACCCATTTCATTGCCAAGTTTTCAGCTAATATGCGATATACCGGAATTTTTTAAATGCCTACTATGTCTGCTAACTCGCGCACTTTTAGTCAAAGATCATCCAGCACATTTCTGTCGTCACCTCATTTAGTTGATCACTACGATGCTGGTCTTCGCACGTCTTACTCTGCTACCCAATATTTTACTATTTTTTAACGAATAAACAGTCTCACGCAGAGTAGAATCTAGTTCAGCTTTTATGTAGGCGAGGCTGAGGCCTAAAAGTATTGTATCACATAAGCAACGTAGTGTCTTCAAACTTGAATCATATGCTGTATATATTATGTACTTTCTAATACAATAGTAATTTCGAAGCAACTACAGCCAATCCTAGGTCAGGCCAGGTACTTCTGCTACCATCCTCGTATTTTATAAAGTATAAATTTAAAATACAATGAAAGTTTTCTCATATATTCTACTTAAAAATTAATAAACAACTTGTGAACAAATATTTGAAAATATACATTAAAACACGGTGGCGGATTTAAAACGTGTGTTCAACATTAAAAGGTTTTCAGAATGTTCTGTATACTAATTACTAAAGAAATAGATTAAATTTAGCAGAAGGCAGATTGAAAATGTGAAAAGGATTTATTTTTAAGTGCATTGTACATTCGAGAGTAGTTCTACTGGTTAGAAATGAATAAATAATGACTGAAACACAGATGGAATTTTTTTTTGTAAATTTGGTGTGATGGTCTAAGAATTAACAATGTAATTCTCTTCGTCGGTAGTCACTGTAGAGAAACTGCAAACGTGTTGCGTGCTTTCAAGCAAACTTGTCAATTTCCTGTAAAAGGTATACGAAAATAAAGATAAAGGTAGTTTTCTAAGGTTATTATAGTTACCTAAAAAGAATTTATGTTTATTGTATTGTTATTAATGTTCATCAGGGTGAGGCCGTTGGGTCTATCTTATCGGATTATTGTTCTTAAACAATTTTTTACTAATGATGAAAAACTTTGATTGCTGTAGATGGTACTTCTACTTTACCTTTACTTTGGCTCCAATTTTCTCTCCACATTGCAATTTCATTGTACAATTAAAATAAACTATATTCTCCATTATATTTTTTAGCTACATTCATGATCTCAACATCATATTCATCTGGTTTTATAAATGATGGGACAAGACTAAAAGCTAGCTAAAAAGCTTTATTAAACTTCAATAAAACATATATATATATATATATATATATATATATATATATATATATATATATATATATATATATATATATATGGAATTATTATTAAATATTATCACTGTCGTCATGATCATCGTTACTACTGTGATGATCATCGTCACTTTTATCATGATTATCAACATCGTCAATTTGATAATAATTATCATCGTCATTATCGTCATGATCACTGTCATTATTTTTGGTGTAACCATAATTATCATAATAATAATCGTCACAATTGTCAATTTCATCAATATCTACTTCACCAAGTTTTACCTTAACAATGTCTTCAACTAAGAGAAGTGTTGGATCACTTTCGAACCAAAGTGGTTCAATTTTATTGTCATTAACTGTCCTCAGCGTACCTTTGTGACACACTTAAACAGCAGGGCTTGGCGATCCTCATTGTTGTTTCTGAGGTTACTTCTCTTGTAGCTAATATCACCAGATTCAAAGTGTATATTGAGAATGTACAGTCTCTTTATTCCAAAATAGTCAAAGCTTGGCTAGCCTTGGTATATGAATAGTAATAGTACAGAGGTTGAAGAATTATAAAGTATTGTACTTGTAATATTTTCTTAATTAATAATACACTCCAATTTGATTATAGTTTGAAACGGTTATTCGATAGGTAAGCTTAGAAAAAGTGTCGTGTCATGGGACTAGCACCAGATTTAACAAGGCACTTTTCTTTCTAATTATTCTATTATTCTAATAATTTCTTTTTACTTACTCGTAACTAAATTTTAAAATCAGTTTCAAGCGGTCACACGATATGTCCAAAAATGAGTGGTATTATTAAAAAAATACTTCTAGCTCTATTATTTGAGTTATATTCTTCGTTTCTTGAGAAATCAGTTAGAATAAGAATTTATTTTTGAATCAATATTTTTTTCTACTAGTAGCCCAAGTTTTGATAACAATCTTAAATGATACTTTCGAAGCCACACATGTGATAGAAGTAAATAAGGGTGGATTTACGAAATCAATTTGCCACTCGGACGCCCTGAATGCAGCTCGTTCAAACAAGGGAGTAGCTTTGCATCTCTTAAAAAGCTATTAGGTTGCAGTTTTTATACGTAAATTATTATAACTTAATCATGAAAATTGTTTAGTACAATCAATTATTTGCCATGTGAAAAAGAAGAATTGGTTTTATATTATTTTGAACAAATTTTTATTGGAAGAATTGCAAATAACTGATGTCAGTATACATTATTGATATGCAGAATAACTTACCACCCCATATAACTCTGAAGGTGTCAGGTTTTTTACTTCGTATCCAATTTCTTGCTATAAAAGTTTTCATAATGGAAAAAAAGCTCATGTGGAGAAGAATTTGGTTTTATATAAGTTTAAATTAATTTTTATTAACAGAATTGAATATGATGTCAGTATAAATTATCTATGTGCTGAATAACTTCCACCTGGTGTTCGGTTTTTTTATTTTCTATTTAATTTCATACCAGAAAGTTTTCATTATGGAAAAAAGCTTAAAGTTATTTTTGTTCGTTGAGGAAAAAAGTGCAAAAGTAATTTTGTAAATCTTTTGGAAGAAAATTAATATAATTCGTTTAAGAAAATCCTCGCATATTTCAATCAACATCAGTGTTTGACAAAAGTTCTTTTGAAAGTTTAGTTGGAATCGTAATATAACGACGAATATTAAATTTAAAGTAAAGAAAACGCTAGCACTTGCACAACTTTGGGCAACTGTAGAAATTTAAAACGATAATTATGAAGAACATTAATTAGGATTCAGAATAAGTAAGATTATCTACAATAATTTCTCAGTTTAAATAAAAATTTCTTCCACATTTTCTCAACATACATTTACTATATTAGTGATTGCTCAAACAACTACTTTTTAATTCATATTCTTTTAATATACAGAGCATGAAGAAGATTTGTTGATATGATTACAAGGAAGTATTTTTTCTGATCTACGTCTCTATTATCTACAATAATATATTTGTTTCTGTAATTTGTGGATTGTACTTGTTCCTGTCACCAACTGATAATATTTTAATTATTATAGTTAGGTAGTGGATGGTGACTTTTTCTTCGATGGTGACTGTCAAATATCAGTTAAAGGAGTTTCGTTCGTTCGTTTTGGATAAGCCACCTATAATGATACGAAAACGGCTACCATGAACGAAAACGTATCCAGGATGCATAATTTATTATTGAAAAACAGCGGGTTGAAGATGCTGAGACAGCAGGAATTTCAAAAGATCGCGTGGGTGATGTTCTGCATGAGAAAACTGTCTCAGTTTTAGACACAAGCAGCCCTCCACAAAAAAATTATATTTCTAAGTTTACGAGTCTTTACGAGGTCTAATATTTTTGGGATTTGGACAAATAACTTACAGCTTTCTAAATCTGTGAAAACCTTTACAGAAAGTTATATAGGGTGTTCAGAAAATGGTGCCGAATTTCTGGTGAGTTGTGGTCTATCCGGATATCGCAAATTTAAAGTATCGCAGGCTCGTTTAATAACCCTATCACATTCCCCGTATATTACCAGCAAATTGAAATAATCTTCATTAATAAATCCTAAACTGGACATGAAGAGCACTATTGAAACTCTTAAACGTCAAGCTGTTTTCATTGTTTGTTTGTTTGTTGATATGTTAACTCTTGTTTTTTTTGGTCGCTCCAGATAACCGACAATAAAAAACCATGAAGATTTCAGTTTTTTCAAGTTTCTACAACAACCGTTGATTTGAGATATATTAATATATTAATTTAAAGCGTAGAATTCAATGGTAAAGAGTAAAATGGGGGTGGACATTTGAAAAAGTTTGAAAGTTGTTACATAGCGAAATTCGGCACCATTTTCTGAACACCCTATATAACTTTTTGTCAAGGTTTTCACAGATTTTGAAAGCTGTAAGTGCTATTTGTCCAAATCCCAAAAATATTAGACCTGACTGACGTAATTTTAGAAATATATTTTTTTTAGTGGAGGTCTGCATGTGTCCAAAAATTTCGAAAATGTGAAATAACTAAAAAATGGTAGACTTTAGGTATACGATGCCTCATATAAAGTTATATTGAAATTTTGCGTGGATTCCAAAAATTTAATAAAAACCATATCATACCGCTTGAAATAACAAAGTTTGAGTCCACTTCCGTTATAACAGGAAGTTTCTGGAAACTGAAATTATTTTAGCTCAAACGAGCATTTCGGAAAACCCATGCAAGCAAATTTTCAGAACACTAGACGCAGTACTTTTCCATATACATATCGATTCAGCTCGTCGTGAAGGACCCTGTAGTTATAATGGTACATCAACCAAATGTTATTTTGATTTGTTGAAATAAATATTTATTTATTTATATATACAAATATCTTAAGAAACCCAAAAATTAATAAACGTGACGGAAATATGCATTTAAAAATTGAATTGAATTGAATTGAATAATGTATGTCATATTTCCTATCAGAAATTTTTTGTTGTTATTCAATTTGACTAACGAAAGTAAAACATTGTGTAGAGTTGTTTCGAATGGTACGAATTTCGTGGTAGTTTCGAGAGCAAAACTTTTTACCAATTGTGGTTCTTACGTTTGACCGTATGGGTTATACTGGGCAAGCTATAGCTGGTATCAGTAATAAAATCTTGTAAATTGGGTAGAGTCATTCAAAACATGAAAATATAGTTTGTTTATGTACCAAAGATCTTGTTGTACAACAAATCTACTGTTTTTACTGACAAGAATGTGTTTTTTCCTCAGATTTTTTCTTTATTATGTTCATAGTAGTCCCTGCTGTTAAATGTTTTTCGTTTTCGGTTGAATAAAAATGCAATTAAATTAAATTCGCATTCAAATTCATACTATTTTATAGCCTAGCTTCCAAATAAAAAAATATGACATGCCATTAGGCATACAGACTTTTAAACGTTGTTCAATATTGATACTCCACTCGGCCAATACCATGCGTTTAACCTTTATACGTGGCGTCTAAAGCAAGTAATAAGTTTTTAAAAGTATTAAATATCCCTATCATAAAAAGTGTGATGTCTTCTGAACACTTTGAAGAATTTATTCTCGTTGGGAATAAATCTTAAACTTCACTAACCTAACCTAACATAGGCATTTGAGATGTGGATCCACCAAAGAATTTTGAGAGAAACCAACGAAGAAACTCTGATGAGAATAGGAAGAGGTACTAGAGGTACCATTTTTTTCTTGATAGAAGGAAAGATAGATGGAAGTAAGGAATTAATTCATATCACCAAAGACAGAATCAAATGGTCAGAATTGATCGCAAACTTCCATTAAAGTACAACAAAAGAAGAAAAAGGTGTTTAATTGAGAGAATTTCTGTGATGCTATGCTTAAATGTACAAAAATATTACCCAACATTTGATAATTTTAGATAAATTAGCTACTTCTTAGAAAAAGAATATCATAGCATGGTGTATTGTAGTGAAGTTACTGTTTGTTTTTCACAGACAATTGGACAATACTTTCATAAAGGCTGTCGAAGGAATTATTTGGAGTTTCATCAATAATGTACGTCGTTTTGTCAATATCACGAACAATTCGTTCGTATCCGAGTTCAATTTCCTGGTCGGATGAACAACTCATGTGTCGAGGTTACGTGTAAAAATCAAGCGGTAAATTATCAAGGGGATTAGAGTATTAGCATTCCTGAAATAACGGTAACTGATGTGGAATTTGGAATATGCGGAAGAGGCAAAGTTCGTCGGAGAATTTCATTGAGAGGATGAGTGATAAAGGGCGAGTGATTTGTTTTTTCAAATTACATTCAGTGCACTAGTATGGTATGAAAAAATGTCTCCTTGTAAAGTACAAAGAACATTTTGTATATTTTAAATATTTTATTGTCGATATAAACCATCAGAAAGAACTAAACTTACGATCAATCCATCAATCTCCAAACACTTTATTTATGCAGACATTACTTCTGAATCGGTTGAAAAGAGTTATCACGAATTACTAGAAGCAGAAGCTTCTGACACCAAACCCTTCTAAAACAGAATTGTGCTTTCCAACTAAGTAGTAAAGATGCAGAACGAAAATTAAAGGTTATTTGGGGTAACATAATACCAACTCCGAATTACCTAGTGTGCTTTTTAGCGGGAGAGTATGCTACTACATTGTTGCACAACTAAATCAATGCAAAACAAGTCGACTTTGTTGTGTCAACTATGCTGTCAAAAAAGTAATTTTCTCGAATAAAATATCTTTCACATTATTATTATTATTATTATTATTATTATTATTATTATTATTATTATTATTATTATTATGATTATTCCTTAACAAACAATTAACATTATCAATTGATTCAATTTGAGTATTCTATAATTCTATTATTTTCCAGATTGTATTTCAATTTTAGTATAGGAATGGATTTAACATATTATCTGTAATAAAAGACGGAAAGCAACGTAGAATCGAATTAATTTTGGCAAGTGCCTGTACCTCAGCAGTGCTGGAAGTCGTCTTTGGTGAGTGCCGTTTTTTGCTTAACCGCTTTCATCGACTCAAATCGGGTCCCTTAATATTAATTAATCCATAAATAATATTTCAGAATAAATAGAAAGCAATGTAGGAACTAATTTTGAATGATATTATCTTGGCTTTGAAGGAAATTTCAATGGTTTCAGAGAACTTTCAGCTGTCTCCATTTTTATGATAACTTTTATTTCTTAGACAGCTTATGGTCTATTTACCAATAATTTACTGTATAAAAACTAAATCTAATGGGAAAAGCTTTAAATCATTTTGAAACCGAATTAATCTATGCACGAGATAAGACTATTTATATTTATTATGGATAGTTCATAATCTATCGGTATCGAATAGAAAAATTTTGAAATAACATACAAGGTTCACAATTTAACCAGTTTTATGGTTCGTAAAATTGTGAGACACTACGTTTAACTGATCAGCGCGAAAGGTGCTTTTAAACATATACCAGTTTGATATCGGCAGTTTTATCCTCTGACATTGATGAATTATAAACTATCCAGAAATATTACGTTACGCTGTAAACGGTTGGTTACTGTTTACAATTTTTCATCGCGACATCCATTTAAAACTAACGATATCCACAACAACATAAGACAATAGAATTTTGACATCAATTCTAAAAATATTTAATCGTGATTCTAATCTAATAATTTATTGTTAATAATTGATCTTCATTCAACGGTAATAATTATCTGACTTTGCAGAATTATTTAATAAAACTCCGATTTAAATCGATTCAACAATTGTATTATATAGTGATGCCATATATCTTATTTTGAATATTTAAGAACAGTTGCTTGACTAATTTTCCTTTGTACCAGCTCTAGTAGCCTTATAAGGGTCTTAAATCATCATCAGTCATTTATTGTATGCTGTAGGACGGCTACTTATTGTACTTATTGAACATATCTAGTTACCTAATTACCGTTAAATCATGGTGCGATTCTAATCATTCTTATCATATAAAATACATCTCTGTCTTTTTTAGTGAATTACACCACCATTGACATCGTTGAATCTGTAAAAATCTTAGGGCTTGTTGTGGCCAATTTCTTGAAATGGGAGTATTATGTTCCTCCTGTTTCCAACGAACTATCCACCTCCTAACAGTTTATTATGCCTTTATTGAGTCTTATCTCCGATATGCCTTTCCCTACTGGTGTACGTTTGGTGCGATTCAATTTGAACGAATCTTCTAACTACAAAAGAGAACTAGACAGTAGGGCTCACTGCAGGGACTTCTTGAAAAGATGAAAAATTCTTATTCTTCCTTCTTTATTCATCTTTGAATCCCTTTGCCTAATTCGTAAGCTCCAATTTCAGAAAAATCGTTGCACTGCTATCCGAGCTTTACCTCCCTACTCCACGTTCAGAATTGGTACAGGGCTCAATATTTTACATTGCAAAAAAATGCACAATCAGTTTCCAATTGAAATTAAATCGATATAATCTTTTTCTGTAGTCCGGAATAATTTGAAGGCATATTTACTGGAAAGTGCCTTCTACTCTGTAAACGACTAATTCCGGGTATGCTGTATACTGATTTAATTTTTGCTATGGACTTATATACGACTTAAATTCTAATTATTATCTTTCACTATTACCTATAATTTTGTTACTCATTGTGGTTTTCTTCTATATATTTGAATTTTATTTTATTTGTATCGTTATTTAGTTATTTTTATGTTTGTTTTGTAGTTTTTACAAGCTTTTGTCTACAAATTGTCACAATTTTTTCACAATAAAGCATGTCTCTCTCTCTTTTATATAAAGAGAAATATACAAAATTATAACTACGTTAAAAATTAAAAAGTAGGAGGAAAATATTAGGGAAACTAAGAAAAATTTTTGTAAATATTACACCATTCATTGGACTGATTTATGAATGGTTAACTGCTTTGGCTATATCGATACGCTCAACATCCTAGATCCTCATTTACAGGAATTATTCTACAAATGGTTTAAAAAATACGTGCCCCTGCACTTAGCGATGTTAAAAAAATACGTGAGGCTAAAGGGAGTGGTAATAAAAGGTAATAAAAGGATACATGAAATCTACAAGGTGAGTGTCGCGATTCTAATAAAAAATTCTCTCTGATTGGAAATTCAAATCAATGTTTCAATTCTTGAATGGTTAATATTATGCTGATTTCCTGTCACGTTTTGATGCCAGAACTGAGAAAAAAGGACCTCGTTTATTTAACAAAGAGTGATGTTCCATCACGACAATATGCCTGTCCATTCGTCTTCTGTTGTTGAGGAAAGATTATCAAAACTACGTCGCAATTTATTGCGACATTCGCCATATTTTCCTGATCGTTTCCCGAAACTAAAAACAAGGTTAGTGGAAAACGATTTTAGAAAAATGGTGATACGGCAGATGATAAAGCGTATTTCCGAAACGTGGTTTGAAACAATCGGAAACTTGTTAAACTAACTCTGTAGAGTTAAAAATAGATTATATTAAAAAATAAAATATATACTTTTTCAATTTATAGTCAATATTACCATTTCATTTTAGGAATACGCCCAATTAATTTGGAATATGTAGTCAGCTTCAATCAACATTTTTTTATTTTAATTTTAATTGTACGTTTCACATGGAGGATAAAGATCAATGGGTGATTTTGACCATCTGTGTGTCCGTCCTTTGCTTTATTAATATCCTTGGAAATTCCGAAATCCAGAAATTATTCGATGGCACGTGAGAATTATTTCAAACTGCATAATCTCCTCTGCATGCTTGTACGAGAATTGATGTTATCATACAATGTTTCGCTTGATATTCGCAGGTTTTTTAAGGATAATGTTCAACAGGAATTTTTGCAAATATGATTAAGTTACTCAAATATTTCACCTCTTAGAACTATTTTATATGGTTTGTAGATAAAGTGTCTAGAGTTTAAGTCTCCTTTAATTGAAGCTTCGTTTAAAAACAGACAAAAACCTTGACGTTTCAAATTATTGCGGCCTAAATCAAAATATAATTTGACATTTACAATTTTTATAATATAAATATAATAAATATAAGGAAACATTTCCACATTGAATGATTTTTTGAGGTCTTTTTGATTGTTTTGTTTATTTGTATGTGGAACATCTATTTCTTGTATTTCTCTAGGACTCTTGAATTTTGGAATTTTTTAAGTGAATATATGTTTTTTTGTCATTTCATGATTGATTTGTTTATCGTTTGATGACTTTTTAATCTACATGCCAAATATTGAGATGTCTGTCCTATGTAAGCAGTGTCATATTCATTACAAGGTACACAATATTACTTTTTTTATTTTTGGATGTTTTAAATTTTAGTGAAATATTTCGATAATGTATTATATCCTTCATGACTTTCTCTCATATTATATTTATTACATAGTTTGCTAGCTCTTGTCGAAGTCCTTTAATACATGGTAGGGAAAGGTATTCTACATTTTGATGATGTGTACTGTTTCGTTTCGTAATTTAGTACATTATTTTTCCTAGTCAGTTATTCATGATTATCATATCAATAATATAGCTGCTGGACTACAAACAACGTGCTTAATTTCATTATGACCACTGGGATTTGCTACTTTTTCAGTGTATCCGTTCGTTTTGTTGCCTTGCATTGGCAATCCTGGCAATCCAAATTTATACGTTACCTTATTATTGTTCTTTGCCTGTGAGAACTGTATGACTCCAGTAAACTTATAATAATTTGAAAAACTGTGTAGTTATTTGAACCTGTATAATATTGAGTTTTCTTCCATCATTTCTTTAAGATTCGCTAGAAAGGGCGAGTTTTAATATTGTACTGATACGAGCTAACTTAGTAAAAACATCAGATATATCTTCTGATGATAAATCTGTCCACACTTATTGAGAATATCTATACGGAAATTCTTCTGGAACATTTTTTGAAGCTAGAATTCAGGAATACCTGAAGAATTTCTTTCATAAAAAATGATATTCAATCAAATTCTGCTCAATTAGAGTTGTGACTACAGACAGAAAAAAAGTAGGCTTCATCAAAAACAGAATTGATTATAATATGAAATAACTTATTCCACGGACTAAAAATGTGATATACTCCACGATAACTATATTTGAAGCTTTCTGTTCTTTCGATTGTTTTTTGTTTTGCAGAGATGAAGGCTTCAACTGCTTCATAACCTATGTTTAAACTGGGGACCCAATTAGGGTTTAATTGTATCCTCGAGTCACTTACATATACATATTTTATATAGCCCAAAATAAAAATGAATTACTAATAATTCTGGTTATCGATTTGGCCATACAGATGGTCCTCTCATCCCTATCTATATATTTTCCAAGAAAATTGTTAATTAATTACTTGTACATGAGGAACCTGTGTGGAGAATATCGAAATAATAGTAGTAAATAATTCTGAATAAAACCAGATAAAGATCACCCACGCGACTGTTGAAGAAATGTGACTCCAACTATATCACCCAAAGTATTTATAGACCATCTTCTTCTTCTTCTCGTGCCGTCTTCTTATTGAAGGTTAGCGACTACGTTTTTAAACGTCTCTGTCTCTCGTAACATAAAATAATTCTCCACCGCTGAGATTTGCTCATTCTCTTAGGTAACGGAGCCAGGAATTCTTTCTACCGAAGCCTTTCTTTCTCTCTACTCTGCCCTACATTATGTTCTGTAACAGTATTTGTCGTTGCGTAAGATGTGTCCTATGTAAGATGTTTTTCTTATCGTAATAATTATCAACAGCTTCCTTTTGCGACCAATACGTCTTAGTACTTCATTGTTGGTAATTCTGTCAGTCCAGGGTATCTTCAGGATGCGTCTATAGAGCCACATCTCAAGTTTTTTGATCATTTGAACTTTCAAGGTCCAAATTTCCACTCCTCACAACAGTATTGACCACACATAACATTCCATGAATCCTATTCTGACGTGGAGGTTCAGATTTTTGTTTACAAACATTGAGGAGTACTTGACAAATGTCGTTCGAGCCATTTAAATTCTGATCTTGATTTCTTCATCTGGATCCATTTGAGCGTTCATGACTGAACCAAGATACTTATATTTTTGCACCCATTCCATTTGTTTCCCATTCAGTGTGATAATAGTGTTAATATTAATATTTTGGTTTTTACTTATAAATTAGAATTTAGTTTTTTCAATATTTATAGTGAGTTATCGTGTTGATTATCTCTGATAGGATTTGAAGATCTTCTTCACTCTCAGCCCTCATCGGCGAATCTTAAGTTGTTGATTAATGTTTCTCTTACGTTTACCCCCTCATGTCTCTCCTCCAGCACTTTCTAAAATACAAACTGAGAATATAGATCAAATAGTTATGGAGACCATCTACTGTATCATTTTCTATGTATATATCCATTGAAAAGAAATAACTTTCTATTCCATTAGATACCTCTACATCTTCATACACTTCGATACAACAACGTTTATGGTGGTAAATGTATTATTTGTAGTATAAATATATCTTTCAGCCAATTGTACATTGTAATAGTATAAATTCGAGAACTGGGTCAAAAGCGCTCTCGAAATATATTCGGCAACTTTATAATAGCTATAACTTGAACCTACGTCAGCTCATACATAAATTTAAGAAGGGTAGTTCATGTGGAGATGTACTAAACCTTCCCCACACAAAAAATACAGTCCTATAAAATTTTATTTATTCATTCCTTCAGAAAAAAAGATCTAATGAAATTGTTCCACCTAGCGCCCTATTGTCCTCATTAGTTTCGAATAAAGGCAAAAAAACATCAATCAGCATCCAAAATGAACGAATAAAAGGGCGCGGATAGATATTCGGTTATTTATGGCATTTTCAACCCCTCGAAATCAATTCAGGGCATGCTTTGCATCAAGTAATTGCATTGTGTAAATTCTAAGCAGGCCTGGCAGCTACTCCAAGACAGCTAAGATCTATTCCAAGATTTTATTGAGCAGAGGTGGACTTTAAAACTCTATTATCAACTATATAGAAATTAGAGATGAATAATAAGCTTAAAATAGGAAAGGATAACAAATCGGATGGGGATATGATTACTCAATACTTCTATAGTTAATGCAAAGTATATATAGAGGTTCTATTTTATATTTCCTCTAGCAGAATCTATCGAAGACTCATTCAAATAGTACATTGAGAGAAGGAATTTCTGATCCAAGATAAATCATCCATTGAGGAAAATCTCAGTTTTGGATCTGAAGCTGTGATATCAATATTACATGATCATCTTCATGTGTAAAAACTTGTTACTCATTGGGTTACTCTTAACGATTTCTAAAAGACAAATGAGTAAGAATTGCGCTGAAAACGTTAGAAGTACTGAATAATGGTGGACATTGCTAGCAGGTATAAACCATTTTATGAAATTTCTACATGCCCTGAGAGCCGTGTGTGGATTCACGAAGATGCACTAACACCAACAATGGCCGAAAAGCAAATATCATTATCAAAAACAGTAACTAATGACTAAGTGCCGATTGTTGGCTATATTAGAGATATTGGATCAGATTTCTCAACAATTTCTGCATTTCTACAACAAGATGAAATATGGCTTTGTCATCCTGACGGATGCAATAGTATTATCGGCCGTTTGCTTCGGATGGTGTCACAATAACAATTTGAGGTAATGATCTGAACACGTTATAGATGATAGATCAGAATAACACCACGCGAATCTCAGAAGATGTTAGAGGTCATTGGTGATCTAGATTGTTCACAATACAAAGTTGCTTTATGGTTGTGGGGATGTATTGATGTTCATTAGTTTGGATTAGTAACGATATGCTACACATTATGTCTGTGTGATGTGATGTAGAGACATTATTTACCTATCGAAATCGAATATTAGTTTTTTCTAAGCATCTTATCATTAAAGATCAGTTTGGGAATTTCTACTAATTTTTAACTAATCTATTCTATTTGTCTAAGTGTCTATTTACATAAAAAGGTGTCCTTTAGTATCAATAATCATTTTCTAAATCACTTATAATCCATATTTTTCTTATTGTTACGAATTTTACAGTCGATCGTCTTATTGAAATGAAGTAATTTTAAAGATGTTTTCAAGGGCTGTAGCTCAAATTCTTCCGAATTCGAATAATGACAAAGAGTTTTTATTCGTTTCATTCTAATATCAACCCCAATTCAAACACAGCTTCAACAATTTTTTATGGTTACCGCCAGAAAAGCGATTGCTGTGATTTAAGAACCTATTTTTCGTAGTGAAGACGTCGGTAGTTTACCCACTCACTCAAAAATAAAATTGAAATATATGAAGATGTGGCATAAGTCGTTGAAAATGACAGGAAAACGTTTTCAATCAACTACACGCATTTATTTTGTTGGATTGTGTTGCTGTAGGAATTGAATTTATCGTTTGTCGTGCCTTTGAAATCACTGGTCGATTTTTTAGATTCATTCGAATGATTTTTATTATTTTTTTATTCATATTATTGGACATCAAAAATTCAATAAATTCAATTCAGAATATGTTAATTGATTCAGGTGATTGTAATACAGAATTATATTAAAAGAGGAACCTGTAACAGGGATTAAAATTTAGATCCCCCAATCTTAAGTATTTAACGGTAAAATAAGTAAGGGCCAGTTCCCTTCTGTGGATCATTTTCTGGGGTATCATCAGATGCCACCCCAAGTCTACGACTTCGTATATTTTATGGCTGCTTTTTCATTTCGGCGAGTCAAGCAACGGATCTTCTTGGCGGTGCAACTTATCTCTATTTTCCTTTTCTTTTCTGTTAGATAATCGCGTTACCTTCAGCAAAACTATCAAAAAACAGAGCTTGAAGAATCATATTTTGTCGTAAGTTCAAAAGGCGAAATAATTTATACAAGGAATACTTTTGTTAGAGTTGAAATTCAATGTGTGGACACAAAAACTTATTTTTAAAACCGCAATGATAATTTTAAAGGTAACAAAAACTCTCATAGTAAGTTGCATGGAAGTATGAAAGGAGGGAACTAGCATTTGAACTGTAGAGAGAAGTTTGTAGTGTGATTGACTTATATAAACCTGGTATTGGTCTTGATCAAGTGTTAGTACAGATAACACCTTGTAAAAAAGTCATTTTAGTGTGTGTTTAGTAATAGTGCAGTAATAAAGAAAGTCTTTCTCTTCAAATCTACGCTCAATAATTTAAAAGCAATGAAAGGAATGGAAAGGAAAGGCTTTTGTGATATCATTCTTCAAATTAGACCTAAGAAGGATGTGAGCTCTCAAATAAATTTGATATTAAAATTGTTGTTGAAATATCTTTCAAATGAACAGAAGTGCAATTATAGAAAATTGTTTGTCAGTCTTGTTGAGAAAATTACCATTAATTCAGGATTAATGTTTGTCTAATCGATTACCCTCTAATCAAGCTCAAAATATCGTGGTTAAAATTTTAAATTCAATTAGAAATTTTATTAAAATCCGTATTTTAAGCGAGCCAATATCCTGCAAGCAGGCGTACGATTTTCTAAATCGGTTTTTGAGTAAGACGCGACTGAACGGAATCTCAATCTGAGCCAGGAAGTGCATTTTCTGTCTCCCTATTCCAATTGGCTGTAGTATATTGGGCTGCAGATATTTGTTCCGTCTATACTACGGAAGTAAACACAAACAGTATTCCGCAAATGCTGCCGCCGCCGTTGGCCGTTGACGTCCTGAAAGTTTTGATGGTTGGAAAGCTGATAATCCAATGCCGTTATCACATCAGACTCGATGCCGACAGCGAGATACGTATATATCAGAATTGTTGATCAGGGTAAGATACTTCCGTGGCGGAACGAACTACAGATAGTTTAAAGTACATTTCAAGTCAGTTTTTAAGAGGGAAAATCGCGCTATGTGAGGAATTAATTACTTTATTATCTACTAAATCTACTAAAGTTAACAGAAAGTTATAGTTAGAAATTTTCACAACTGAATAACATTTTTGATCATTACATGTTTGGTGATAAACTTTTTTATCCGAAAAAATGTTCGTAGCTTAGTATCGCAGTATAGTACTAAAATATACACCCCACAAAAATTATCGCATCACTCATTATTTTTTCAATATTTTAAATGTGTTGCCTGTTCGAATTTTATTATTATTACGAATTAAAGCACCCATAGATACGCCTTTTGCAACATTTATTTTATATCAGTTTAATCTACAGAGGACAAAAAGTTTGATTTACCAAAACATAAAAAGTATCAAAAAAATTGTACGAAACATCTATACAAAAAAGTGAACGGTGCTTGAACTAAAACCAGCCAATGAATTTCTAATAGCATGTATTGCCGCCCCTCGTTTTAATTACAGCTTCCATTCGTCTTGGAAGGCTTCTAAACAGGTTTTGGACGTATCCATGCGGCATGTTTTCCCAGAAGTTAAAAAAACATTTTGAAGATCATCTAGTGTTCTTATTGGTGCCGGATGTTGCTGAATTAGCCATCACAGATGGACCCAGATATACTCTATTGGGTTAAGGTCTGGGCTACGTGCAGGCCAATTCAGGTTGGGTATCTCGACCTCTTCTAAGTACTGCCGAACCACTCTAGCAGCGTGTGGATGAGCATTAGCACAGAGTTGTCACCGATATGATGCATATAGAGCACTACATGGGGTTCTAGGATATTGGTTATGTACCTGTTAGCATTTAGTCTTCCATCATTCACTGGTACTAACTCCTTGCGACACTCGAAAGACATTCCTCCCCAAACCATGATAGAGCCACCAACAAAGGTTTCAGTTTGACAAAAATTAACCACCACGTCGTCGCCTATATACTGGTACACGCATATCTGATGAATACAGACAAAACCTTGAATCATCCGTGAATAAAATATTGGACCAATCTTGAATATTCCAATTTGCGTGTTTTGTTCTCTGGTAAGATAGAATAACACAATTTGCTTGGAAAGTTCTCGATCTCAATGCATTCTCCAAGACAGAAATGATTTACTCGAGCATTTTTGCTTCCAAAAAAATTTGTAAGAAATTGTGATATTTTGCCCATGATAAGAAACCAGAAATATCTAATAAGTTGATACATATACAGATTGTCTTAAAAAACTAAAATTAAGTATTAAAAATATCCTAAAATATCAGTGATGCGATAATTTTTGTGGGGTGTTTAAAAGCATTTTGAGGTTATGCAAGGTAGAGGTAAGGATTACTGTGCTTAAAAGATTGTAAGCCAAAGTTTGGTGAAGGATATGACTGCCGACAACAAAAATTCAGCAACTTTAAGAACTCAACCGAATAAGTGGAACAGTCTTCGTGAAAGTGACAATAAATTCAGCACTTTTTGTTCTGTATACATTTCATCAAGATTGAAGCGAATTAAGTCTTCTTGAAAGAAATTAATGCACTTTTTCTTTAAGGAGCTACCGAACTATTCAAAATTTTCTAAATTATACTGTCAGGTATACTCGTTAAAGCTGAAGTCTCTTTCAATGAAAAGTATTTTCCGTGTCCTCGCTCTACTAACGTTAAGTAAATACTTTTAACCATTATTTTTACCTCAACAGGTATGCATTTGTGGTGTTTGATAGACATTTTGGAAGACACTATCGAACTATAATATTTCTGTTTCATGGCTAAAAATTTAGTGACACAGACAAATGTGTTAAGACCATATATATCCGGCCCTGCTACGGTCATTTATAAATATAACATTGTTGTTAAATAATAATAAAAACTATCAACTGTCGGTTTGAAATTTCTTCTACGAGAGTTATTATTCGGAATGTTTCCGACCTGAACTTGAAGACGTCAGCTAAATCAGACATGGCCATATCAGTTTGACTGACGACATGCATTTAAGACGGCTGAAAACTATAACAGGCAGCGATATCATCGAAAAATCTTACCAAATTGTCGGATTGAACTAAGAGGGATAGAAAAGGCTATAGGCATATCGAGAGAAGACTTTTGCTATGCATTCGTTAGCTATCCGCCCGTTTTTTCACTGTGGACCAAAAAGGTATTCGAATTAACATTCCCCAGGCCTTATTGAAACGATTTAAGCAAAATGAGTCAGTTCATGACCAAAATTCATGAATTGGACTTCAAATTAGTTGACCACCCACTGTGTGCACTAGATCTGGCCCAAAGTGACTTTTCCCAGCTTCCTAATCTCAAAATTTAGCTTGCAGGGAAAAAACTTCTTGTTTCTGTGTTAGATCGGAAACTGTACAAAATGTAACCCCTTTAGGGGTTGATTTCCATAAAATATTTTCTTAGTGCGCACATCTGTAAGGTAAACAGGTGTAGAATGAGTTAGAATCTTAAACCCAGTAGGATGTTTTTAAATTGAGGAGCGTAATTATCAAAAATATAATTGAGCGTATTTAGCCTCAACACAAAAATTCAAAATGAAAAATGAAAAAAGTGCTTAGTGGCTATACTATAAAAGGAATCTTCTATAAAAATATAATTATTGTATGTAGATGCAGTACTTTTAACTGTGCTATGAGATAATCGGTGTCGTAAAGATGATGTCTGTTACATTACTCTGTCTCAAGGGTTAAGCCTTGTCTCACTTTTGTGCAGTATTAACTTGTACGCAATCTGTACTATATTCCACCTGTACATAATAATCGCTGTACACGATTTTCGGTGAACCATTCAATAAGCCAGTTACTTCAATAGTTATGAAAAATTATCGGTATACGTCTTTATGTTGAGAATAATCGCGTCAGCAAATTTCCTAAAAAGTACTCTCTTTTCTAAAATTAATTTATTCACTATTTCAATAAATTCTAGCTGTATGAACATAGCTGCTTCATTTAATTTTGCTCATTAATGATTTATTTCATAGATAACAAATGTTTTTTTGTGTTTTCAAGCAGATTTATGTCTTTAAAATAGTAGCGAACTGTTATAATCATTTTAATATGAAACTAAATAATATTTGCTTCCTAGATTACAATCAAAATTGTTGTGAAATAACATTCTTTTAGGCATTTGTAATATCGCTCCCCTTAATTGGTCGTATCATGTTCATGTTAAACGATACATGCAAGTGAATTCCATTATTTACACCCCCATGTCCCATTCTACACCGTTACGGCTCATTTTGTTCATTCTATACACAAATTAATTTCTCTTCCACATGTAATGGTCCCTTTTATCAAATTGCTTGGTTTTTGGCGTCTTATTACGAAATAACCGTAAATCTTGGTATTATGTAATTTTAATTTGACGTTTTTTTTTTCTTGAAAGGAGATACTAACCCGATTCCTTGGCTGATGCTTAAGGTCCATATTTCACGTCTTATACTTTAGAAGTTTAGTATGATGAACACGCTCCGAGGGTCAATTACCAAGAAAATTCAGATAAATGAGTTTAAGAAAAGCCGCTGCATCATGTACCCACTCACTCTTGTCCCTTTCGCTTCCCTTTTCGTACACTTTCGCCAACAACGGAGGCCAATTTTCAGGATAAAACCTAAGTAACTTGAAAAAAACTTGATAACGTTATTGCCGGAGTTAATTCGAAATTGCTTGTTCCAATTAGTAGCAGCTTATTATTTGGAACAACAAGGGAAATTTTAAAAATCAAATTGAAAAAATTGAGAGGTTTATACATGCACATTGACTTAAAATGAACTATTAGTAGAGATAGTAGGGTTATAGCTCTTCATACAAATCCAGAGTAGACTTCATGAAAGTTAATTTTTTTCTTCTTCATAAAATCTACAGCAGTCTGTTTTTTCTACTTTCATTTCCACTAAATATTTCTTTAAGTTATAATAATAAGTAAAGAGGTCGCTACTATAATTAGACCATAGTTTCGAATGTATTGGCCCGTATAGTATGTACTGAGGTTTTCTATTTTGTTCAATTCTACATTTTAATGAATACATTCTGAGGAACAGAACGGTTTTGGTCTCCGTGACATGATGTATCTCATCCTCCTTGCTTGCTAAATCATTGGGTTTTTCGTTCTCTCTAAATCTATGTGCGCTGACACTTAGATTTGGTAAACTTCTTTCTCCTAGTTCAGTTCAATTAGGATCTCCAGACATTCCATGATAAATTTCAATCGATTTAAGGTCCATATCCTAGTCATTATATTCCTAGAATATATATTTTGATTGAACTAAATGTGTTACATTACTAAGAAGATATTGAAGTATTAGGATCAGTATTTTTGCCACAAGTATCTTCCATACTTCTGAGTTTGAAATTCTCTCTTTCCCAAATCTGCCTTGGGCGATTTTCATGATGAATGAGTTCATATTTCTTTCTATGACAATTAACAAATGTTGAAGGCACTTCTAATGTAGATATATGCTAGTTTCTGTGCTTTGATCAAGTCTTACTCTGTCTACTATTGAATTTTCAACGATATTTTATAGTAAGACTCAAAATCGTTGTATACATGGTTGACACAGAAAGATAAATTGGTAATTATATCTATATAGTATTGTAATATAGGATAAATTTAGAATTATTGTTACCAAAGAATCAAGAGCATATGTCTCAATAGTTAAGACACAAAATATTCAACCATAAATTTTTGTTAATACTTCAACTAAATGGAGAGGTCCGGTCTCCTCAACTAGACGTAATTTTCTGCAAAGATCTCTTATTACGTCTTTGGCGCCATGAGCATCTATTTCGCATCTATTCTACGCTGTAATTGTTCCTTATTTTGACTTTTGACCCTCCATTATACACTTTGCTGGATAAAAGTGCCCAAAATGTTTAACCAGACGGGCCTGAGGTAAATTATGGGGTTATCTTGTTTTTGTACTAAAGCATATTTTTGATGTAATCATTTTTTAATTGCTCTTGCATAATGGCAGACCTCTAAAACATTATATCCTATCCAACGTGAAATTGACGTTCAAAATCAACTAATTTAGTTGTTGTTAATATACTTTTCAGAATTTACAGATTCCTCCTTCTTGTCGAATTTGCACACCGGACTAGAATCTTATTAGCGAATATTGTCTTTCTTCCTATTTGCCATTGTTAGGGCACTATTCTACTATTGTCCGTCTTTCGATTTCTGAATTAGTAAGAGTGAAATATTTTTCATAGTTCATCAGAATGACACATTCGCAAAATATATCTGCTTTAGTTGTCGACATCATCCTGATATTTGTGCTAATTGGTCTGGGGTATATTTAGGACTTCTCTTTTTCGGTATTTTTGACTATTTTTTGCTAATCCTTCTTCTTATCGGACTTTCTTTGGTGAAAATTCTTGATTTCGCACTTTTTGGAAGGTTCAGATATGGTATTCCTTCCTACATTCAGCTATAACACGGTAATTGCTTCTGCGTAAAACATTTTGGTTCTGAAAAATGCGGACTATGTCAGATTTTTCCAGTCAAATTATGAATGATTTTTCTAATTTCCAGCTTGATAGACATTTTAATACAACCGGCATAAAAAAGGAATTGTCTAGCTAATATCAAGATAATAAACAATTTTTTGTTTATAATGCCATTTTGATATTGTATTAATTATCACTACCTATTTTGAATTTTGAGAACGAAAGTCACAGATTATGCATAGAAAATTCTATTAAATTAACCTGTAGGAATTATTTTATTTGGTAGTCTCGATTTCTCATTTTCGGTTGTCATTAGATCTGATCGAACTACTGTAGTTATCATTATTCTATTTGCGGTTACCCGGTTTGTACGCTAGGGATAAATGTGTGTATACCTAGCAACACAAAGAAATAAGAAAACATCGTTTCGTATCACGAGAATACACTAGAGATAACCTAAAAGTTAGACTAAAAGAATTCCACCAGAATGAATGGATGTTCGTATCTCTAGATCCATATAAATGAAGTCTCTCTGACTGCTTGCTTGGTTGGCAAATGATCCGTGGGACGAGATCGCAATAAAGTCCATGCAATCGACCAAATTTAGGCCAGTACAATTTTCTCAAAATAACGTCAAAATTAACTGTACGTAATAATTATTTGAGAGGATTGAATATAACAGACATTATTATGACATTTTGTGATCCAGAACTATATTTAAACATTGAACCTTTCCATTATGTGAATAATAAGAATTTCCAGGCATCATATTCAATGAAAACTTTCATTGGAAAAGCATATAGGTACAATATCTTCGAATGGCATGCTGGAACGACCTAAAAATCAATTATCAACTTAATATCGAGTCCATTTGGACATATTATATATACTTCTTCTATGGAAATTGATTATTGACTATAGTGCTCCAAATTTGTTTACTATTTATGTATAATAGAGGTTCAATGTTCAATATAGTTTCAGATATTGAAGGAGAGGAAAAAAGATACTAGGGAATATGGAACGTATCAATGTTGACAAACCTTCCATATGCTTCCCGCGAGTGTAAAAAGACCACTGGTAAAAAGAAAATAATTTTTTTCTAGACTTTTATCTTGATATGATATAGTCAGAAAACATGACGTTTTGACAAGATGATAGTCCGATTTAGCACAACAAATGGAGCTCAAAATGAGCTCAAAATTCATTATCGTCTAAATAAATAAGATGAAAATACCTTAAAGCACATCGACTTTCAATTTTGCCATTCATGAAAAAATAATACTCAGATGTGATGTTATCATACATTATAATTTTAAAAAATTAAAAAAGTGGGTCGAATATTCGCTGTCAAAATTAACTAGTAATTAATAAAAGTATTTATATACTTTTTACAAGTTTATGATTCAATTAATCGTTTGTGATTTATTGATTTCATTCTAAATGACCATGATGCAATGAACAGTAATTATACGTTACTGTATATTGCATTTTGAGGGTTTATTCAATAATTATATCATAATTTCTATGAATCAAAAATACATTTAAAGAAATTTATTTCTATAACTAGTTATACACATAAATTTGAAAGTTTTGTACCTTGAAACTGTAATTTCACTATATTTAAAAATGGGTTTAAACTGGTTTTCAATCAAAAAAGAGCAATTTCACACATTGAGAAACTGTATTGATAATAAGTTGAATAAAACAATTATTCCAGAAGACCATAGTGTGCTGTAATTTCTTACATCTTAGTTAGTTTGACGTCTGAGCAAGCAAGCAAGTTTAATTGTTGAGAAATATTCTTGCATTCTTTTTCTGCAGAATAAACAAGCTTTTAAATTCTTTTGTGCTGATTCTTAGGAGCTATAACTACTCTGAAAAGCATATCTCGGGCATATTTTTCATATATATAATCTGTGTAGCTCTCGTTTGCGCAAACTATTTTCGTCTTCGACAATTATCACTCATTAAATAGTCTGTTTTAAACTGGAATAAGTACGAATTTCTTTTTGTTGATTTATATACCATCAAAGTAAGTGGGAATAATCGATTTGAGTTAAGTTTGCTCAAGACAGTTTTCTCGAAACTGTGTCATAACTTTGGAATGAATATTTCTTTGACACAAATATCAATTTGTTCTTATATTTAATCTTTTAATTAAAGATTAAATTTTACTAATTAAGTAAATAGCTATGTCATGATTGTTTATTGTTACTAGCTTATACATAGTTCGAAAGTTTACACTGTTGTCTGTATTTAAACATACTCTCCTTTTTTTTTGACACACTTTTGAGGGCCCCAGTTTTTGTATTCCTAAGCCTAAGAATTCTCTGTCAATACGTTGAAGAAGGGAGTGACCTTAGCTTGAACATGAAGCGGTTGCCATTCAAGTGTTATTTTAACTTGGAGTAGAGGTCATAATCGCTGGGGGCTAAATCGTTCGCTATATGGAAGATGAGGTATAACAGTACCCCCTTCAAAAACAGTGTTTGGCGAGCAACGTGCGATCGTTGGTGTAAAGAAGCACTCCTTTCGTCTGTCATCCTATCCGAAGTTTATTGCCGTGCCAGGTTACATGAAATCGAGGTTGTTTCGGAAGAGTTTCAGTTTCATCTTGTCTAACAATAGATTCCATCCTTGTTGCTCATCCCTTCACATCGTTGAAGAAATAGTCACAGCGACCTAACGAGCACTGTCGATAATAAAGCTTCAGGAATGCGATTAACAAGTTCACGAACAGTGTCCCTCCAATCTTTGAGCAGTTCACTGTTGATCTTTTGGACAATAGCCTCCGAAATTAGAGGTCTTCAACTCTGTTCTTCATCGTGAACTTCCATGCGTCTCTCAGTAAAACTTCTGTACCATTTGCGGAAGAGGTGAAAGGACATACCTCAGCATCATAGTCTGTTGTCGAAGAAATAGTTTCCTAAATCAATCAAATAGAATGATTATTCTGTTTTCGATAAAAATTTGTAATGTGTAGTTATTCCGTGATTAATATTTATCAGTATAATGCTGCTATGTCATTATTAAAGATTGATCTGCTTCCAACATATTAATAGTACTGGTGGTGAATAGAGATAAATTAAAACACAAACATAGAGTTTTCTATAATACGTGCAGTTTTATATCGAATTTTTTAATAAAAATTTTTGTTTGCTCCTTTATATCCTTATTTATTAAATCAATTTTTTTAATTCGTTTATTTTTTTCTTCCAAATCAGATACTTATTTGAACAAAATTCACTTTATTCAACAAATATTTCATCTTCAAACAAGATAAAAAATTTCGCCTTAAGGCAAACACGTTTCGATGTCTTGCGAAAATACCGGCCTATATTCAAATTTTGCAATCTTTTTTCCTTTTTTCTTTCTGTGAATTATACGTGATAGCTTCTGGCTATATAAGAAAAGACTCAGCTTTCAAACAAATTAGGTTCTCAGCAAATAGTGACTTCAGTCAATTGGTATAAATAGCGAATGGCAAAAGAAAAACTTAAGGTCGATTAATAGGGCTTATTGAAAAGCTTCTATTTTATAGAGGAATATTATGGATGAGTCCAATGTTTCTTCTTCGAAATTTTCTATTCGTCTTGAATTGCCGACTGGTTTTTATTCTTTTTTTATTAAATAAATGAAGAGGTTACTTATACCCATTAATTTACTAGATAGAAACATCTGTTTATGATATTTATTATACTACGAGGAAAAATTCTTAGCCTACTATAAAACCAAACAAAATTTCAATGGCAAAATATTTTATTACTCAAATATTTTTCTCTTAATTGGATACATTTATTACAGCGAACCTGCAACGTCTCTAGACCTTTCTTGCTCTGAAAACCAGACCTCCACAGCTTTTATTAACTCCTCGTTGAGAGAAAATTTACGACCGTTTAGACTTTTTTTTCAGTTGAGGAAAAAGATGATAATTCGACGGAGCCAAATCTGGTGAATTAGGGGGTTTTCTAGTAATTCAAATCCTAAATCACGATCTTTTTGCATGGCAACATGAGATTTGTGTGCAGGGGCGTTGTCCTGCAAAAACAAAACATCTTTGGATAGCTTTCCGTTTATTTTCTCTTTAATTTTTACCGTAGAGTGGTCAGTAATGTCGAATAGTAATCTGCAGTTATTGTTCTACTCTTATCCAAAAAATCAATCATGATTACTCCATGGCAATCCCAAAAAAATGAAGTTTTCCAGCAAATTTTTGGACACGAAGTTTCTTAGGTCTTGGAGAACCAGAGTGTTGCCATGCCATCAATTGTTGCTTTGTTTCTGGATTGTAGAAATGTACCAAAGTCTCATCCATGGTAACAATTCGGTTTCACAAGTATACATCGTTTTCAAATCGAGCACAGATCGAACGCGGTGCCTCTACCCTTGCACGCTTTTGGTCAACATTCAACATTTGGGGATCCATTTTGCAGCAATTTTTCTCATGTCCAAATTGACGTGAACTATGTGATGAACGCGTTCGTTGAAATATTCAGTGCTTTAGATATCCGTTTTAGCCCAATTCAACGGTCTGATAAAATCAAGTTATGAAGTGCATCGATATTTTTGGGGACTGACACAGAAACTGTCCTTCCCGATCGGTCATCTTCTTCAATGGAAAATTAAGCATATCTGCGTAAATATGTTTACCTTTTAACCCTTTTAAATACAGGTACTTGATGTTGGCTCGATACTCCAATTTTTCGATTTTCACAATTTCGGCGGAAATCTTTTTTCTTTCAATTTATTGCGTAACTCTGGTTTACTTTTTTGACGTCAAACTTTACACTGACACTTCCAATAAGTTATTGTTCGTTACTATGGTAACGCAATATTTTGTTTATGCATGGAACTGGTCCAGGTTAACTAGATATCAATAATCCTCGTATTTTCAATCGCATATTCATTGTTATTATCAAAAATCAATCGCTTCTCGGAAGTTGTAATTCATTTTTGCGCCGGACCTTTTTCGAACAATGGTTTCATTGCTGTAGACGTATAATCAAGATACCAAGACACCGAAGTGGTTTGCTCAACATCATTTAGCTGCAACGAACTATAAAAGCAATTATAATATCCAATTTATCAAAATAATACCTCAGAAAGCAAAAGAATGCCAGAGAGATTTATAAAAGTTGTTAAAATATGCCAATTGTACCATCCAAATGTAGCAAACTGGATTGAAAAAATTTAAAGAAACGTTAAGAAACATACCAAATACTATAAATTTGCAGAAAACAACCTAGAAATTAAACATTTGAGCTTGTAATCGAGAAAATCACATTGTCAAGATGTCTTTTATTTGTTTTAATTTATATTGTGACAGTACTCAATAAATTAGAGACCATGCCATTATCGGCTTTACTGGACTTTACTAGACACTGAGAAAACCACGTAATAGCAGATACAAGAAGTTCTTAAATAAGTTTTCCAGAAACTTTGGTTATAGACAGTGTTCTTTCAAGTGTTGTATGCAGTTGTAGCGGCCTCATTATCAGAACTTGTGCATGTATGTTTCATCTTCACTTCATATTATTAACACAATACAAGGGATCCATATCAAATGATACATCTTAACAGCCTATAACTCGACAAGGAAAAAATATTACCAATAGACAGTGGCGGAATAATACTATTCGAGGTGCGTGGACATTAATTTGATATCAAAATAAAAAACCCCATTAATGATTTTTATTTTTTTTTTATTTCGTAATATATAAAACATATATAAAAATATGGTTATTGATTTTCTAGTAACTTTTAGTTTAAGGAGCGTACTTAATTGAAACTACAATTTTTGTTTTAGAACAAAATGTTTATTATTGAAATTCCTTTTTTTCGGCTTTCTGTTCAACAAAGGTGTTAATGACTTCATCAAAGTTCAAATTTGGGGCTATCAAAAGTTCAATTGACAGAATAGCTAAGTTTCGCAACCTTTCTTGTCCCATAGAATTTCTTGAAAAAGTTTTTATTAATTTCTCGTCCCATAGAATTTCTTGAATAAGTTTTTATTAATTTCAGTGTTAAAAATAACAGAAATGCAGTGCACATTTCAGGAAAGCTTGAAGAAATAAAATGATTTTTCATGATTAATAAATCAGCAAGTTTTCCTACAGAAGGTAACGTTTTTATTTCATTTTTGAAAGTGAATTTCCTTGGCAAACGAGATAAACCATTTTCATATGAATCAACAAAAACTAAAGTGTTTCCCAATAAATTGGTATCATCTAAATTTTGCAAAATGGTAGGTTGCAAGTGACTAAAATTGGAAACAATTTTATTCATTTCAAGCAAACGCAATCTCAGTTGGTTAATGATTATGTCTAATACACGATAAAATAATAAATAAGCTTTCAGGATCTCGGAAACGTTCATCCTCGCAAATTTCATCAAAATGATGTTTCACTTTCCCCTGACAAGTTTAAGGAAATTCAGGGTTTATCGACCATTTTTGCTTCGCTATTTGCTTCCGTTTTTTAATCTTGAAATTAATTTCGATACTCGTCAAAGTCTTCCAGGCGAACTTGCAAGCGTTTTGAGACATTTGAAATATTGATAGCTATAAATTGAAGTGCTTTAGAGACCGCGTCGATGGTTTGTAAAATTTTGCAATGGAAAACCAGTAACATTATAAAGTGTTAGTTTTCGGCTTTCTTATTTAGTAAAATAGCTTCATCATTTCTCTCTTCTGCTTTGAAATTTGATAAAATAGTTTTTCTTAACGCTTTTTGAACATTTGATGTTTTTGATGACGCTAAATTTGAAGATTTCCAGACTTCATTTATTAGATATCAAACTTGATAATATACGAGTATTCCATGTTTTAATACTATGCCTAAAAAATTATGAATAAATGTTTGTCAACCAACAAACAATATTCTTCAATTGCCACAAACAATGAATTCCTGCAGCCATAAAATGAAGGATGCGTCTTTCTTATACCTACAAAACATAAAGCGGGGATCCCCCGAGTGCCAACGCCATAACGGAAGTCTTGCGGCAAGAAATGAACAGACAACAAAACTTCAGCGTTTTCTTCGCAGTTTCCAAGAAAATTGATAGAGGACATTGATATTTCGGAAGAAATATTGTTACTTACATTAATAGGCGGATAAAAAAATATCCAACCTTGTATCATTTGAGATTAAAAACTATATATTCATGTTTCATCAAATTATTGAATAATACAAAATGTTTAAAGAAGTTATAGAGGTTGTTATTTACACGAAATATTATATCACTTGAGGTTTTGCATATATGCAACGATGGATGGGTGTGTCATGCCTCATCTTAGATCTCCCCACACACTTCTTTATTTTGTTTTATTGGTGGGAACATGTGTTCACTGATTTCTGTACATTTTGACCATTATTCTTTACTATAACGATACATTTGAACATTTTTCAATTTTAAACCAATATAAGCTCAAAACTTTATAATTTCTTATCTATGTAAATGGACGACATAAACAACGCCATCTATTAAGGCTTCAAAATCAAAATGATCAAGAATAGAGGAAGACGCCCATTCTTACAGCTACAGCGCTGCTTTTAAACTTAACTACGATTTTATTACCTATCGCCCATACTGAATACGTTCTAAAACATCGGGTGATACATTTACCAAAGATTTCATTAAAATTTTGATAAAATTTTTTGTTCAACTCGTGTATGCACGTAGATAACTTAAACTAATAAAAGATAAAACTAAAAAAATTTACTAAATGTTCTAATAATAAATTAACCTCCATTAACCATCACCTCACGGTCCTCTAGAGCTGCGGACCCGTGGTCTTTTGCCTGTTCTGCAATCCTATTGCTACGCCACTGCCACTAGATTTTAATGTACAATGTAAGTTTCTATCAACATAATTGCCACTTGTAATATTTTTTAAAACAACAACAAATGATTTATTATTATTAAAATATTGAAAAGGGCCCCCTATAATTTTATCATCATTGAAAAGAATAATTCTCATCCTTTCTAGAGATTTATACATGGTTGAGGCATAGACACTTCTTTAGGAAAGCATTTAATCATCGTGGTACAATTTATATAATAATATAAATATTTCAGTAATTTAGTAAAAAATTACATGTGATAATAAAAACTTATAGTATACTAGTCAGGGCAACGAAGTTCCATTATGAATGTGTTGGTCACACTTCTAAATAACTATAAATTTCAGTACTCCCTAAACAGGCAAGGAAACATTTATAACACCTTATTAAAATAGATGTTGAAAAAAATCATTGGTCAATATCATGTTTAGCTTAAGGGTTAAGAAACGAAAGGTTATTCGTAGGTTATCTGATAGCAGTTCCCATCGTTCTCAATGATACCTCTGAAAGTGAAACTGAAGACAGAGAATAAGATAACTACAGAGGTTGTGGTGATAATTATCATATGACAATGAACACACACTAATTGAAGATTGAATACAGTGCAATATTTGCATGCTTTGGGTGCTTCAAAATTACACCGAGTTTGAGGACATGTGTTATTACTGCGGTAATAAGAAAAAAGTTAAAAGATCTGAAGGGCAGAAGGTTAAAATTATATTTTGTTAATTAATTCAACTTATTTATCTTTGATTTTTGATGAGAGTTTAATAAAGTCCAATTTTATAAATAATTTCAATGTTTTATTCAATAAAATTCCTACCCAGTAGAGTCTTAAAGTTCCTAGAATCATCTCCCCCGGATTTACCCTATATTTTCCCTTTTTTTGTGTTATAAGTATACTGCCCTTACAACTAAGAAAACTATGGATGCTTTATCCATGACTGAGAGACTGAGAAAAGATCTAACTGTCGACGTTTTTTGTTCAAAACCAACCTTCCATAAATGCTTATTAATAACTTTTTATTTTCTAATTTTGATGATATTTGAAGATATGTTGCATATATTTCGCATTTAAAAAATATCGCCTGGGCAAATTTGCGCTAGTTGAATCTGAAAATATTACTTTCATTACTTACCATGTAAGGCTTTTAGATAGGCCTTTCCAGCGTTAATCATCTGACGCGCTCCTGGATTGAATTTATCCAGAATATTCTGGAACAAAAGACAACAATAATTAAAATATGTACAGTTTACTCGTATAAATTCATCAAAAATTGTATTAGGTGCCATTTGTTTATTTGACGTGATCTACTACAACAATTATTAATAATAGGTATTAATTTCTCGAAAACATCTTATATATTTTAATAGATAGACTGATTAAGCTTTCCAATATAAGTACATAAAAGCATTATAAACAACCCATTTATCCGAATCGAATATCCTTGCACGTAGAGATGGTCACAGGAAGTTTTCGAGAGGATTATCTGTATTGCTAACGGCGGTGATTCGAAAGCAAAACATCTTAATCCGTTCCTGGCTACGTTCTGTAATCAATTTCTTCCTTAGGGGTGAAACTAACTTTGTTGCACCGAGGGATACCAGACTTCACTTTCCAAACTAAAAATAAGGGTCAAAAAACCACTTTCTGATTCGGTATTAGAAAAAGATATATTTTCTCCTATTAAAATTTGGAACGAAGCTACGTGATGTTATGAAGCTATTTATTTTCGTGGAATTCAACTTAAATCATGGAAAATTATTTATTGATTGTATTGAAAAATTTAAGTGTGGAAATTTATTTATTTTAAGATGTTACATAACCTTAAAACATGTAAAAGTCGTAATTCAGTTTAACTCAAGTAAAATTGTTATGTCAAATAATTTATATTGAAGAAGCTTGCGAAGCAGATTAGAAGCACAGCTGGGGTAAATTTTAGTGAATTTTATGTCCTATAACATGGTCAAATTAGATTTCTAAGAGAATTTTTCAAAAATTATATTATGTTTTATTTTTAAATGAATAATTATTAATTGAATCCAATCATATGGAAGCTATACCAAAATCTCACTAAACTCGCTATTCTATAGATAATCAACAGGTCTACACTTATTTTTTTTAGCAGAACTCTGATTTAACGAATATTCATCAATATTTTTCAATATCCTCACTATTATCCTTTTGAATCCTCCCTAATACAGACTCCATCTCCTCGCTTCCCAAAGCCTTTCCTAGAACTCGTTGTTTCTAGAATTCGTTGTTTTTTAGAGATGATATATGACAGTTCCCATATAATAGGATTATGAAAATCAAACATATATAATCCGTTTATTTTAAAACACTATCACTATACACACTACGCACAGATGGCGCTGCAATTGTCAAATCTGTAAGACGTTAATGAAGTACCAACTTTCAAAATACTATGAGTAAAATTTGATGACATTCCTATTAGTCAGAAAGAAGTGACAGTTTTTAAGTGAACCAACTTTTGTTATTTTCAAAACAATGGATTTAAAACAATTACGTATGTTGATTTTTCTTTGCTTATTAATAGAAAAAAATACTGTACATAATGAGCAAAGGCTTCAAAAGCGTTATTCTGACTCTGCTCCAACGAAAAGAATAATTTGCTGAATTAAAACGTGGTCGTACAGACACCGATGATAGTAAAATATCTGGTCGTTTGATTGGATTGGTTACTCCACAAAATATAAACAAGTCCACAAATTGGTTCTATCTAATCGTAAATTGAAATTACGTGAGGTAGCTGAGGCAGCGGGTTTATAATTATGCATTTCACCATGAGCAGGTTTTTTCATTGGGTACCGCGTTTACGCACAGTCGATCAAAAACAACAACTTGTTGAAGATTCAGAGCAATTTTTGGGTATGTTTACACGAAATACATCAGATTTTTTGCGTCGAAATATGACAATAGATGAAACATGGATCCATTACTTCACTCCGGAATCAAAACGATCATCATCTGAGTGGACTGCAGCCGGTGAACCGCGTCCGAAGCGCCCAAAGGTACAACAATCAGCTGGGAAGGTTATGGTACAGTATTTTGAGATGCTCATGGAATATTGTTCATCGACTATCTCCAAAAGAGAGAGACAATCAATAGCGAAAACGCCATACAGTTGTTTGATCGTTGAATGCAAGAATAAAAAAACAGAAGAAATAACCACGGTTTCACCAGGACAATGCTTCGATTCACTAGTCGATGGCAACGATGGTTAAATTGAACGAATTACACTTCGAATTGCTTCCTCATCTACCGCATAGTCCAGATCTGGACCCCTAGTGACTACTGGCTATTCTCTGATCTCACACAAATTGTGTGAGTCTTGCAGTTTCTCTATTTCCATGTTTTTATCTTTTACCAACTCCTCTTTGGCTTGACACTTGTATTATCCTTTTGTATTTTTGGAGTTTACTCCTTAAGAATCGATTTGCATATATAAGGGGCACGGTATGAGAAAATTGTGAGGAGTAAAATCTATCGATGAATGACCTCGTTACGTTTTTGGTGCGCACCCTATGATGCGCAACTTTCTAATTTGTCAGTGTCAACATACTTATATTGCTGTCATTGTGAAGTTTTATTATCATTGTGTTCCGCTAAAGTTAACTGAAAGTATTTCCAAATAACTATGGCAGAAAGAAGTGTAGAAGATATTGCCGGAACATCTAACAAACACGTGGTTGCAAGGTACGTTATAATTCATGTATTATATGTATGAGCATGTGCAATTTGTATTTATTAAATATTTTAATAATTATTGATGTAGTTCATATAAATATATATTTGAAAACAACACATAAAATTAGATAATCAACCCAATATGAATTATCGAGATTATTGACTATTGTAAAAAGTTTAATGTAAAATATTTCGTCGATTAGTTATAATAAATGTATATGAAATGAATAAATTGAATAAATATATATTTATATTATTTTCATTAATTAACAAATTTACCTTTTATACAGTATCAATCTTTTTTAAGTTAAATAAACTCTTTTTGCGTCTGGTTAGACTATCGAACTTAAGGAGTAAACTCCAGTCGTGCGTCGGAGCTGACAAACACAATTTTTTTTTATTTCTGTGTGCACCTGTTTTTATTTTTTTATGTAAAAAGCAAGCACAGCAGTGTAAACATTCAAGTAGTTCGAGTGGTGTCTGTCTGTGAATATTGATTTTGAACTTCTGTAAGCCTTAGTAGATGATTCCATAGGCTTTCTCCAAAGAAATGAGTCCCTATACATTGAAGTTATGAGCGTCTTCAGACGAATTCGGGGCTCATGAGCCACGTCTGCTTGTCGAGTAGGTCTTGCAAGACTGTCAATTCAAATAATATATTCATTCAATATAAATTGCGGATATTCTAACCTCGCTTCCGAGATCATAGCAGATATATTGAGCGAGATTGTATAATTTTTTCATCTTTTTCAAGGTTTTTCTTATTATTCTAATATTTTATGAAATATTTCATCTCATATTTATTTTTTCATGCTTCTGAATGTTCTTGATTTCAGGTCTCTTCTGTTTTAAAATTAGCTTTTAAATAATTTTTGACAGAAAGATAAAAATTGACGTTTCGGCTTTTCTTTAAGTCTTTATCAAAATTATTAAAAAAAAACTAATTTTTAAACAGAAGAGACCTAAAATGAAGAACATTTAGAAACATTAATATATCAAAAGGTCCAAGAAATAAGAATTTAAAGAAATTTATTTCTTCTCGAGTTCATCAGTCATTTTGGGTTTCCAAAAATTTGGAACACTAAATTTTTATTTAATTTTCGAAAAATTGACGATTGAAACAATGTTTTCTGAAAATTAGCTTGAACAGGAAATAATGAATAAAATTTGATATTCACAATTTCTTTTATACAAGCAAAAACGCACAAGATTTTGCGGGCCCTAAGCTGTGCTTGCAAGCTGCGTCTCAAGCTTTAACTCAATTTTTCAGAGAATTCAGAAAACAATGTGATATCAATTTTGGACATTATTTCCTCGGACTATTAAATTTCCTCTTCCATTCCAATTTTAAGAATAACATGAAATCCATAATTATCATTTAGAACAATAGAATTTGTGTTCAGAAACTCAAAGAGAACAAGTTATGTAATGTATAGAACAATAAAAAAATTAGTTCCGTAACAAAAATCGAAACAAATATCCACATAATATTATATAATATATAAATATTTCATACTTTTCAAAACACTTCCCAAATTATAATCTTCGCCATTCATTTGAAATTGCATTGGAGGAATGTCATATAAAAGTCACCTACTTTTTGTTATTATTAAAGCAAACGGACAGAAGTTTGAGAATTCTAAAAAAGATAAAAGATGTCGATATCTTTTGTCGTAAAACATCGATAAAAACTTGGCGTGTCTTTTAACTAAGCAAAGTTTGTAGACAGTATGTAGCCGATGCCTTTTGGGAATGGAAGTCCTATTTACTACGAACGATTGATGAACATTTTCTTAACTCGTTGGGGATGTTCGTGTGCCAATTATGTCCTCAAGACTATATATTTCACAGAGGAAACGTCAACATTTTTGTTGTGTTACTGTCATTCCATTTATCTTTTGAAATAGACTACGATCAATTCACATTTTTTTCCTGGGAATTACACGTTTTTATTAGCTTAGAATGAAACAAGTAGTAGAGTATAATAACTATTAAGTTACGAGTCACATTTTAAGAAACAAAACACATTTCTAGCTATATGTATATTACACTACTATTATTGTCGCATTATTCTTTCATCAGTTGAAGTGTTTAGTACTCTCTTCATATAAATAAATCAATAGGAAGATATTAGAGAATCTTAACGGAACTAAATTCTTTGTGTTATGGAAAAAATATTGAGCTAACAAAGTGTAGTGATATGTGACTTTGCATTTGAAGATACTTAATACAGGTATGTACAAATTTCCTCAATAAATCTATAATACTGACTGAGCGATACCTGACCCAGAAAATTCTAAGTAACCTTAATGTCCAAATAACATAAAATTGAATTAGTCATCTCCAATATATCTGACTTTGGGAAAAACCAAAACCGTTTACCTTCTTCCATACTTACACGAACCTAGGTGAGGCATTCGGAATCATGGAGGCCACAGCATGTGATTTCGCCTTTAAAAATACTTAATACTGATATATACAAATGTCCTCAATAAAACTATAATCCTGACTGAGCGATATCTGACCCAGAAAATTCCAAGTCACCTTCTTAATGTCCAAATAGCATACAATTGAATTAGTCATGCCCAATATTCCCGACTTTTGAAAAAGCAAAAACCTTTTACCTTCTTCCATTCTTACACGAACCCAGGTGAGGCATTTGGAATCGTGAAGAAATTCATTATGTGTCAAGGCCCCCAAGTGATCAGATCTCGAACGCCGAGATAGTTTAACCTTTCGATGTGTATATTTTTGTGTAAATAGTTTTGTTGATATATTATAGTAAGTTAAGTTATCTAACTTTGTTGATTGTGCTACTTCTATGCTACCCTCGATAATAAGACAAGCCCTCATAAGGGGATAGAAGATAAGTCCATATTCGTTGACGCAAATCATCAATAGAATAATTGTTTTTCTCTTAAAAGCTAGTTCGAACATTTTATTACGATATTTATTATGTAATAAACATAATTCCAGAAATTGTTTGAAATGTACCATTTTTCCACAATAATATACTAAATGGTACGAGTTTTTGATAACTGGTACCTGATAATTATTTGGAAACCTACAATCAAATTCCCATAACTGTCTTCTATATGTTCAAATGGGCTTTATATTTTTAGCTTTATAAACCAGAATTTTATTTGGTAATGAACACATGTGATTTTCTATTAATAATCTAGTAAATCTCTTGAAATCTAAGTCAGTGACACTTTTTATTGTTGAGTATATGTATTTTCCATGTCAATCTTTTGCCTGTCCCAGAAATTCATGCTCTCTACTTGTGTTAGCTGGCAGTTATTCAGTGTGACTGGAAGGCAATGGTCTCTCCTCAGTGTAGATGGCTTGGTGATTCGCAAGTCTGAAGTACAATACGCTTACTACGTGGTTTATGGAAGCTCTTTATGGATTCCATCTCTTTTAAAATATTTTTTTTACAAAATTTGTATGGTATTGGTAGTTTATGTTTTCAAATCTTGATTTTACGTCTCTTCTGTTTCAAAATTAGTTTCTTTAATAGTTTTTGAAAGAAAGATAAAATTGACATTTTGACTTTTGTTTAAGTCTTTATCAAAATATGATATTGACATTGATAATTAACGTATTTATATTGATCAATAGATCACCTTCATCATGAATATCAAAATAAGAATAAAATCAATCTAGAACTTTGTTCTAATACGAAAAATTACTTTTTCCCTTGTCCTTACATCTCAAATATATACAAGTAGTCAATTAAATTATTTTTAGTTTTATTAGAATTTCCAAAATAGAGTTATAAATTTTACTTAAATTACTTAGGTCTTTTTTATTATTTATAGCTCTTATGAATGTAAACCATTTTTAAAAATTCTCTTTTTGTGTATTAGATTCCGTTTCAAGAATTTCTTTATCTTTATAATTGAATTTATGTTTTTTTGATATTTCAAGGTTCGTTAATGCAGTATTGATGACCTCTTAGTCTATTTTCTAAATACTGAGATGTTTGCCCTATGTAGATTTTAATTTGGTAAAATATTTGGATAATGTATTATGTCCTTTATGACTTATACTAATATCATATTTATTGAAATAATTCTATAATTTTTGGGAACGTCCTTGTACATATTTTTAGGAAAAATAATGTGTTTTGTTTTTCAATTGATTGTGGTTTCTGTTTATACTTTTCTTGATTATGTTATTTATCAGTTTTTCCGGATAATTATTTTCTTCTAATGCAGTTTCTGCTTTTTGAATAGCTAAGCATCCAAACTAAGGATCTGATAGTTGGATAAATTTATCAGCCAAACTTATTATAACTGATATTTTTTGTGTCATGAGATGAAACAAATTGAAGTTTAAATATCTTGAGGAACAAGTTAGTTTCGTATACCATTCTGTTATTATGTTATTGTTAATTTTATATAATGTAACATTAAGAAAATTGATTCTATTATTTTGCTCGACCTCTATTATGAATTGAAGTTTTTTATGATAAGAATTGAATTTTTTATTTATGTTTTCAATTTGATTCTTCGAAACGGCAGTAATGCAATCATCTACATATCGGAAAAAGAATGTTGGTGTATATGAACTAAATTCTGGCAGTCTTCAGAAGCACTATTAACTCATCTCAATTGCTATTCTTTTTCCTCATAGCTTCTGAAGTTTTCTACTTGTTATGAAATCATATTCTTGTATTTTTTTGGGGTTGATATCTTTTAGATTCGTTTCTTCGATTGTTTATAGGTATACTTATTTGAAAAGAGCCTTTTAGGTTATTATTTATTTTCTCTATGTTATATTTGTTCGTTTCACTTTCAATAGTCTTAAATGTATTTGTTAAATGTTAAATACATTAGGTTTTTCTTTATTATTTATGGCTTATTATCCATCTTGTTTCATCTTTCAATGTAAATTGGATATGAAGATAGGAAACTATCTCCATGAATATAACGAAATCTATTAAAAAAACTTGTGTTTTGTGTGCTGGATTGTAAATTTATAAGTTTCTTTCTTTATTTCTGTGTATAATTCATTTAATTTGTCAATTGGTTAATTTCCATATATTTCATTTATATATTTCAAATCCTGAGACCGGTATAGATCTACGCGATTCAACTATGGGGATAAACCAGCGAAAGCAACACCCAAATAATGCAGAGATTTCAAAATAAAGTGCTAAGGAGCATCGTTCATGCACCCTGGTACTTTAGAAATGACGATTTTCATCGGAACCTGGAGATAGACACTCTAAGGCAGGTATTCGATAAATTTTCAAAGAGTCACGGCTCTTAAAACATGCAATCACACTCCTCGACAAAATCAACTTAGAGATAATACTGAAGAGGACAAAAGTAGTTGAGTTAGAGTGCGGAATTTTACATATTAGTGTAAATTATAATAATTGAAGGAGTTTCTACTGACTGAGACCCTCAGTTTCCAGACATTTATAGTGATTTAAAATAGAATTAAATTGTTCATTGATCGTAATAATGATCAGATCTCAATTATAGGAAAACCTCCCAGGTTTTTTTTAAGAAAAATGTTTATGTTTCAAATTCAAACCTTACTGTTTACTGATCGAATTCGAACATGTGCTTCATTATAAAAATACGGTGACTCGTAAATAATCTGATACGCGTTGGAAGTATTCTAATGAGAGCTCTGTAATCAATCAAGTGTTAAGCGAACGTAAGGAGGTGAACAGTTCGGCAACTGTAAATGATTATTTGTAAACAGGCACTTCTCAATTTTATTCGTGTTTTCAGACAGAAATCATTAATATTTCATGAAAAATGAAACATTGTCAACTGGAACGCAAAATAATGTAAATGAGATATTGTATATCGAAGAATACCATTAAATCATACAGGGTGTATGATCTACGATGTCCAATTAGTTATTATGTTCACTGCTACTATAACAATATTTAACCAAGTTATCGTCTTTAGATACCACTTGTGGGTATTGATGGAGATAACCCAACTAAGTAATATTAATTCAAGTAACGAAAATAACACTTGAAATGATGCTGATTTTAAAGTTATTGTAATGTTAATATTGTCCAGTAACTGTTTACACTAATACTACATCAACACTATAACTCAATTATCGACTTCAGAGACTGAAGGAAGACTGTTTTTGTGTTTGGTATGAATATCGTAAAGGGTTTCCAATTTCCAACTTAATTCACTTATTGATGTCAGTACCAATTATATAAAGGATAATTTATGGAAAATTTCCCCCAATTTTATATTGCACAAAGATAAACTATCTGCATTATCAGCATTTTTCGAATTTCTTCCTCTTATGTTAGATTGAATTTCTTAACGACTGGTTACTATTATCCCGTTCTATCGGATATTTTTTTTTCTTCTAAAGAAAAGGCTCTCCTGCACAAAAAATATCATTTTAATGTGAATTGATCACAAGCTAACTTGTCTTCAATAAAAAATATAAGGAATGCTATGAAAAAGAATGTTTGAAATGTAAATATGTATAAGGTTTTGTCGAGATAATTTTAGGAAAACATTCGTTGAACGCAGTAAAAGTGAAACAAAACAATAAATAACTATCCAACTTGTATTAGTGTGCTCACTAGTTTCACTTTGATTATTAAATAGCACTAAATAGCAAAATACTAGCGCATTAAGATTGGAGGCTCACTAGTACGGTCAAATTAAACTAAAGAATGAAAGTGGAGCTATATAAATTCCCACCAAACTGAAAATCAGTGAAAATTTAAGTTTAGTGAAAAAATTTGTGTCTACATATTCGTTGTGTGATGGTGCCGTGCCAGTGAGACTACGGGTTGGTCGTGCCAGTGAGACTACGGGTTGGTTGAGGTGTCGAAAATATCGCTGCCGTTGAAACGTTCGTAGCAAATGATCCAATTCAATCAATTCCACGGCGTTCTCAAGAGTTGGGCATCGCCAAGACTCAAGAATTGAAGCCGATGGACCCTTCGAAGTGACGTAAGTTCTCCGATTGGGCAAAATCATCTTCAGTAACGAAGCTCATTTCTGGCTCAACGGGTTTGTCAATAAACAAAATATGCGGTACTGGGCGGTTAAAAATCCACATGCGCTTAATGAAAAACCACTTCATCCACAAAAGATAACTGTTTGGTGCGATTTGCATATTTTTTCGTCGACGATAGTGATCGCCACGTTACTGTGAATTGTGATCGTTATCGTGCCATGATAGATCTCAAGGAAGCACCAAGGTATGATTTGATAATTGGAGAGGTCCTAAAACAACTCCCAAAAAAAGCAATACTAAACTTACATATGTTATTAATGCTTCATTCAGATTGAAGTACGTACCTAGGACATGAAAAGTAATGAGTAATGATTTCTAAACCAGGAAATTCACCGAATAAAGTTTCATCGTATAGACCGTTATTATCAAAGTTATAGGAAAATATATTATTAAAAAGAATAAAACCTATCATAGAAGAGATGAACATTATCCCAACACACCAATTTGGCTCCAGAGAAAGTCATTCCACAATAGATCAAGTTCACCGAAAAACGAATATAATCGAAAAAAACTCTTGAAGATAATATGTTTGCTCCACCGTCTTCCTGGATGTAAGGCAGGCATTTGACAGAGTGTGGCATGACGGACTATAAATAAAAAAAAACACACAGAGCGCTTAAAATAAAACATGAAGACGCTTCCTCTGCAGAGAAGCATAGTCGACGCATCTTGGTACTACAGAAACACTGATCTCCACATTCACTTGGATTTAGAAACTGTTATTGAAAAGATTCGCAGGAAGCCACGAACAACGACTTATACTCTAAACGAACGTTGAGGACATCCAGCTCCTGGACAATGTGAACTTGAACAGAAGAGTCAAGAGGACGAAACCTTTCGAGCTAGTTTAGTGTATAGTGTCAGTGCAAAAGCGAAGCATATTTCGGTTAGTGTGCACGATAAAATTAGTGTAAATAATTGTTAGAACCTAAGGATTGCCAAAGAGACAGACTTTATTAAGTTTGCAAGTAGTAGATTAAGTTAGAATTAAATTACTCATCGATCTATTTTGATAAGATCGTAATTGCAATAAAGGGATAACTTTATATAAAAAATATAAATAAGAAATTGAAAAAACATATTTATATAACAATTGTTGTTGGTGAGGATGTATACTTAATTGTATTACTCAATGCTTTTAATGATAAAACTTACCGTTTTGCTGAAAATGGAATAATGGGGAATTTTAATTTTTAATCATATTTTAAACAATTTCACTGACTTTCAGTTGGGTGGGAATTTATATAACTTTATATAACTATAATATCTAAATTGACTGGACTACACATAGAAATCTGAAGTTATTTTACGATTTCTTTTCAAATAAAATTGGAAAGTTTATTTTATGGTATTTCGTAGTGGATGAGAGTATATGATTTATTAATAATTAAAAATCTATGCCCTTAGCTTTCTATATATGATAGATAATAAAATTTCAGAAATATAATATTGGATAATAATATCTAAGATAATTTAGAGCTCTGAAGTTTCCTAAAGTGAGAGTTCTAAAATAAAATCCTGTATCAATGTGTGGCCATAGAAATTATTTTTTTTTCCATATCTATAAATTTAAACCCATATTTTCCAATAGAAAATATTTAAAAAGGAATTGGCAAAAATTATCAAACAATTGATTCACATTGGTTTTTACGAGCTAACATGGTAGACAAATGTCCTTCATATTTATCATCTCTCGTGTCATTGTATCAAAATGTACTGGTGAAAGCGGTCGCAGATACAGTCCAGATGACATAAAGTATTGTATTCTTTTATCGCAGCTCAACATTCGAAATTTTGTAAAGTTTGCATAGTTTACTAATGATTATTTATTCTTGATTCTCATAAATTGGTAACTATTTTAAGCCCCATCCACACATTCTTTGCCTCTTCGTGGCTCGTTCCATAAAAATTGTCGGTTTCTGTCCCGAGAAGCGCGCACGAACACATCAAGACTCCATATTCGCATGCTGAGTCTGAGTGTTTCGTGATGAGTGGAGATGGTGGGGAGTTAATTTGAAAAGAAAGCTATAAAAATAAATTGAAAAAGCACGATGCTTGCGTTGTGCATACGCGTCAAGAGCGCGAACTATACTGTGAGCTCGGCGCAAACCTGCGGGTGTGGATCGGCCATTAGAGAAATTCAAGTTTTTCATTCACCGGTGCTCTTAGCATATGAGAAAATGCGAAGTTTGGTATAAAATGGTTAATAACTGTAACTTTTATTTTTGATATCATTTAAATTCAGTTTTTCCATGCTATGTAGTTTCTATTTCCTACCTATTTAGATTTTTAATCATTTATTATTTCTATTGGTGTAAGTTACTTCTGTTGTGCACATTTTAGAGCATTAGATTCGAAATACGAACAGTTTACTCCACTATTTGCGGTTTACGGCCTTCAGAGACATTTGTGGGTTTGTAGATAGCAAGTTAAAATGAAATATCTTTCCAAGCATATCTTATGTTATTTATTTTTAGAGAGACAATGAAAATATGAATAGGTCAAGGGAAATCCAATATTGGCTCTAGAATCTTCAGCTGAAGAGAAAATTATGTCTTATTTGAAAAAAAAAATCGGCCCATCATGGATTGTTTCTCTATTGGCTTGTAATTTCCAAATAAAGATCGCCGTTCAAATCTCACTTATATAGGAGGAGATTGACTGTCTACAGGATCTTACTAGAAATACCATAAAGTGACCGCTGATATTTTTTAGGAATATTTCAGTCAAATGATGGTTTATACCGACCAATTCTAAAGTAAATATGGACAATGCCACTATCATAATCATGTTTCTACGATATCAACTCCATAATGGAAAAAACGTTCACAATCAGTTTCAGTCTCACTTTTTTTAAAAAATTACTAAATTCTACAAAACTGATGCAGTCCGAAAATTATGGGAAATAATATCCAAACCCATCAATCACACAATACACAATACCACCACATATTACATTAAGAGCTTTACCATTCACAATTAAATGAACCGTTACATAGTCGCAGAAGAGGAATTAATTGAAAAAAAAATGATCCATTGCAATTACGTAATCGATTTTTACCTCTTTAGGTATATAATGATATAATAATTCCATAAATATGATTTTAGTACAATTCTTCAGTAATATGGGATAATTTCATGTCATTTTTCATTTTGCAAGTAGGTCGCATTTGGGGTAATTAGCGATAGGAATTGTTTTATAATATTATTAATGTTATTGTCTTGTATTGATTGTTGAAATTTTTAGCAGTCAGCTATTTGATGTTTTGCAATGAGTTGTGTCTTGCGTAGTTTACATTGTGAGGATTAACTTTTGGTATTTAATTAACTTTGGGCGAGATTAGTGTAGCCTATGGCCTTTGGAGTGATCATCCACTGATTGATTGCGACCAGTGTTTCACTTCTGGTTTCACATCGCGTAGGTACTATTTCGATGTTTGCCACTCGTTTTGCCACAGCTTTTAAATTTAAGTAGTGTTCATATACACTTGATTTGTGTTGTATCTAAATTACTATTTTTAATAATTTCTTATTTATTAGACCTTTTGATGAATTAATACATCTAAATGTTCTTGATTTTAGGTCGCTTGTAAAATTATAATCATTATTACTCTATACGCCTCACACATTTTTACCGATCAAAAACATCGGCACTCAATATCAAAATTACGTTTTATCTAAGTTTATTTTCCAAATCATACAAATATCTATTACCGAATCAACTACTCTAATAAGAAAATTACAAACAATTAATATAAGTGAAGTAATTTCTATCGATATTTCAAAAAAATTGAGGAAAAATGTCGAGAAAGAACTTACTTTTTAAAAAATACAAAGAGAAAAATATTAAGAAAATTGATAAACTAATATTGAAACAACAACTTATTGCTAAAAATACAAATGAAATAAAATCAAAATGGATCGAAAATTTAACTGATACTGTCATACTAGATGAAGTGAAAGATGTTTTATCTTTAGGTCTCAATTTGGCACAAAATATTTTCAGTGGCAAATATCTCAACAGAGCAATATCAAACCCCAAAATATAATTAAAACCAAAGAATTTAAAAATCAAAACAGAGATCTGAAAATTTGAAATCAGAAGATGATAATGATAAAATAATGAAATATTAAGCGATGATATAACTTATAAAAAAATTAAACTCTACGAATTCTTATCAAAAACAAAATAATGATCTAATTCGATCTTGGTGAGAACAACTTTTTATTTCGCCATCAGATGCAAAAAAATTGAAAATATTTATGTTCTTTATGAGTCAAGTAGTGTTTATTTGCATTCGCTTTTTTTAAAGTACTTAAAACTGTATTGCACAACAAACCCATTATTTTATCTTTCTCAGCAGCACCTAATTTTCTTCTCTTACTATTTGACATGATCCATGAAAAACGAATTTCAAATAATATCTTTAACAAAGTATATACTTTCTAGAAATACAATAAAACCGTGTAACTGTTATAAGCACGCACTGTTAACTACAGTTTGCTGAAAATCGCAACAGGGAAGGGTTGAGAGATGCGAGTCAGAGAAGCCAAAGCAAGGTGACACCCAAATGGGAGATCTTAAACCGAGTTTTGATCACTTCTTAGACAAGGTAGTTGGCGCTGCTAGCACTAATTTAAATTTTTTTTGCAAAGACAATCAGCTGACTAATGAATTGCTCTGTGTAATCGATGATGCAACCAATGAATATCAATGTAAACATATCGTCTGCTAGCATGTGGCTGCTCTGTATGACAAATTTTATAAATAGTATTTTGTAATTTTAATTTATTTTCAAATAAATATTACATAGAATATTATTCGTTTCTTTTATATATGTAAATTACATAAACATTGTGGAATTTCCAGTAAAGTGAAAAATTATTTATTTGGATATACAACCAACATTTCGGCACATTTCGGCAATACTCTGAAAAAAGCATAATTGATTACTGAAATTCTGAAATCTCCGAATAAATAATTTATCACTTACCTGAAAGTTGTACAATTTCTTAATTCCCAATATTCCTTCTAAATAAAAAAAGAAAAAAGAAAGAAAAAAGAAAAAACACACACACATAAGCCGGCTTTTTTTTTCGTTTAGTTCATTCTTTTTGCAACTTGGGGGCGCCAAAAACTGTTTAAAAAATTAACATCGAGTGACCAAGTCTGAAACGGATGGTCTGTGGGCCAGAGCCTCACTCATGCGTGCTAGGATCCGTTTCAGACTAGTATTCTGACTGTCTTTGGCGTTGATGTGCAATAGTTGTTTGAAACGAACTCTACCATTTTGTACTAGGTGGTAAAGGGCCGCACAAGAACCTCGCGGAGACCGTAGGTTCCCCACCTATGCCCTATACTATGAAATATCCATATTACAAAAAAAACAATGATTCATGTGTCTGTCCTAGTCCATTTCAGATTTCTTCTTGTGTTGTTGCATCCTTCGTGATGATAAATGTTAGATATTTTAATTTAACTACCTTTTTGAATTCAAAGTTTTATCTAATTGGTTATATATAATGCTACATATTATATATATGGCGCTTTAAACTACTGGGTGATCAATATAAGGAGTGAAAGAAAATATCACCGTGTTAAAAATGGATTATTAGCGTAGAAGCTGCGGATTGACGAGACTACGTAGACGGATTAACACGAGTAAGAGTGCTATTGAATGTCAATGTAGCTAAGAGGAAGAGAGAATTAGCGGAAGTCGACTGGGAGAACAGAAATAGATGGAGAAAAGCCAATATATATTTCTTATATTAAACTAATTTCCTGTTTTCCCTTCAGTGAGGTATAGAAATATTGGTTACCGTTAGGGTTTGCTCATTTACATTTTAAGATGTATTGTGCTCCAGGTCTTTGGTGTTTTCTATATGTGTTTTCTATTTAACTAGTGATCATCTTGTTTTGTTTCATTTTTATCGATAGCGTTTTACCTGAAAAGTGTTTTCTATTAATTCGAACTGACGCGCTTAACGGAGAAACAAATTTATATGTTTCATAAAGAAGAAAAAAAAGCCGTATCGATCGGCAATGGTGCGTTAAATGGGCACAAAATCGCAAAAGATCGTCGAATGGCGGAAGCGGCTAGGAGAAAGTTTCTCAGAGGCCAATGCACTGCTCCTAGTAAAGATGAATAATTACATTCCAATGACTAAATTTATTTAATGTTGTGGATTGCATTACGTTGTTGCTTAATTTATAGACTAGAACGGACAATTAGAACAAAACTTTACAAACAGATTTCTAATGAAATATATAAAACAAAATTGGTTTTTTTTTGTATTTGAATCCAAAGAAAATTAGTTCATACCAAACATACGAATATTGTGGAACAAATTTAATACTCAATTGTTTTTGTATAGTACATTAGCTGAGTTTATTTTAACATTATATGGTTTTTCTATTGAAAACTATAATTTTGTCATTACTCGTTGATTTTTAAGAAACATCTTTTTTCACGCACATAACTCAATTCAAAATAAAACATTCAAAACAAATTGGTCGTTCGATACTTTCGTCTAGTAAGTAAGAAAATGGACGAATTTAAACAATAGTTATTTGTATACCAAGGACTGAAAGTGCTACTTTGTTGGACGGGTCTGCAAATTGTGGGATGAGTGAAGCGAGGCGAGCGACAGACGAGTCCAACAAAGTAGTATTTCAGCCGCGGCGTACACAACATTTTTTAGACGACGCATAAGATCCAAAACTTTTTCAATTACACTGAGGAAAGAAAATAAATAATAGAGAATTATAAACATTTTATTTATTGAAAAATATAATGTACTCAATGATATTTGCAATGTCAATATTAATTTATTAATTTTTTGCAAATAGTAATGTTGATTGTACCTCCAGGACAATTATTAATATTTATTGGATTGGATGCAGATGGAATATGTATATCTCTACTAGATGTTGATGGAATCTCTGTAGATGTATTTATGATTTCGATACAATTTGTTCGAAGTCATCGAAGTGAAACTGTCAACATTGAAGTGGCTAAAGTCACATTTAAGGAAGTTAAAGTTGTCTACTCCAGAGCGTCCCGAAAGTGTTTTGCAGTACGGAACTGTCACTTTCACTACATGGAACACTCAAAAAGCAACTTTCGGTATGTAAATAAATACAGAACAAACAACTTTCAGATGACGTCTTCTAAAATAGTTATTTACGTTATAAGTCCGGGAAGTGATTTAGTTCGGTACGAGATAAATGTTTATGGACGAGGCGACGAAGGAGCCGAGTCAAGAATGTCTAATCAAGTACCGTGATAATAACTTCACGGACGTATATCGTAATATGTTTTTTTCATCCTATTTTTGGTTTTAAATAAATAGTAAAATTATATTAAAATATGAAATACCATATTTGACAATTTTACTGAAAAATAGCTCCTTTGATTATTCTATTTTTATTTAAAAAAATAAAAATTGACAGAAGAAGAAGAAAAGGTAGGAAAAAGAATATGTGATGTTGGCTTTTGATGTGGTAAGAACAATTGTTTTTTAGAAGTTTTCCAACTTTAAATTTTCAGTCAAAAATATCAAATAGCTCTTCAATATGGTCTAAATACTCGATGGTCAATGAGAATGTCAACATCTCTTAGCGCATTAATTGGCATTGCCGGAGGTTGTCGAAGGGAAGACATTTATAATTTAGAAGTAAACGATGTAGAGGATACTAGACCTCAGTTAGTGGTTCGTATTAACCACAAAAAGACACATGTTCGACGGGTTTTATCATGTGATCAATAGCAATGCGGTGCAATATTTGGATGTGTTCAGAAAACATAAAAATTTGCGATAACATCTTTCACTAAAAGCACTTTTCGTAGGCTACAGGAGGAAAAGAAAAATGCATAGGTCAAATAACTGGAATATTCTCTGTTGGCGGGGCATCTAAAAAAATTGCTGAATTCCTCAATCTTGAGCATCCAGAAAAGTACACCGGACTTGCTTCAGAAGGACTTCATCAACGCTGTTGCCAATGCTGGAGCTGATATCAATGTTTTAAAACGGCATGGTAAATGGAAGAGTTCATCAGTGGCTGAAAAATATATAGATGAATCCGTTGAGAGCAAAAAAAATATTAAGAATGATACAAGGAGGTGAAACCACCATATCTTTCAGCATTATTAAAAATAAAGAAGTACATCCAATAATTCCCACAATAAATGATAAATGTTTCTGGTAACAGTAGTTGCACGATTACTGTTAACATTAAAACATTAGGATAATCGTTTAGTTATTGATGTTAATTGATTTTTTTATTACTAATTGTTTGAAGCGGGATTGGGACAATTTAAGGATACTGTAAAGTACAAGGATACCGTAAAGTGCCATTTTTCGAATTCAAATTTGTACTGTAAAGTCATCTTTATAGTACAGTATGAAAAAATTGTTACTTACGTAACTAGTTATCGAGAAGAGCGATATTGTTCAACAGTGTAATATTTACCAAAAGGAGCGTTAGCGGGTAAATTCTGCAGTAGTTTAATACATGCAAAATCAAGACCTGGCCTACCAAAAATTTGAAAATGGCGCGAAAAGATACTACTTGCTAATTTTGAAAATTTAAATACATTGAAGGCGTCGACATATTCAATGTTGAGAACTGAAATCATCGCCCGCGAAAATGTCGATATCAAGAAGTATACTATGTTTTCGGCTTGGCTGAAGAGATGCAAAATATCGGAGAGTTTGACGAAGAATATAGAAAGATTCATAAAAGGGGTTGAGGACGAAATATTTCTATTTGCAAAAGTACGACGGAGTTAACGATATGTTTATAATTTATCATTAAATAAATTTGATCCTTGGACATTCCAGGAGCCTGCAGGAGGGCTGAATTGTTGTTCCTACAAGAAGATGAGGTATTTGATGAAGGCATCTCTTCTAAAATTACAATTCCTGAAAGTACACGTTATTCGCGAATTCGTGGTCTTTGCTGGAAATATTGCTGATGTCAATCTTGTTCACCTCCTCAAAAAGTGAAGAAATATATTACCTCCTGCTGTAAAGCACAACAGATTTTTTATGGTAAATTATAATAGAAAATGTGGTATAGAACCTATGAGAATGAATACCATTGGAAAATTAGCAGAAAAGATTGCTCAATATCTGGGAATATCGAAAGTTAAAGAATATATCAGACATTGTTCCAGACTCTCGTCAGCGTCTCTCCTGGCAGACTCACGAGTGGAAATTGTGAAAATAAAGCAACACGGAAGATGGAAATCCAACAGTTTATTCGAAGGCTATATTGAGAGTTCATTAGAAAACTTTCTGGGCCAAGCCCATGGCATACATGTAGATATCACAGCTTCAAATGAAATTAACATTAGACAATAAGTTCAACAAAATATTCACCTAGAAAATTGACTTATTTCAAATAACTGTGTCTTTAATAATGTTCATGAATATTAAAATACTATTGAATTAAAATAATGAGTTAATTGTCAGTTTAAATGATGAAATCATTGTTAGTTTTCATAGTAATTAATGAATTATTCTTTGAAACTTAAACAGTTACGTAAATTTTTAAAGTCACTCCTTTTCATAACTGATATATGAAGATGATCAAAAATCTGACGTTTTCTAATGTTACGTTCTTTTCACATATCCATTTTTGACGATATAGAAACAGATTTCCAAGAAATAATGATCATTGAAAGACTATTATAAAGGATTGCTTTTAGAATCTACGCTGTAAGGTCAAGATACCAAAATTCTTTGAACCAAATCTATATAAAAGTGAAGATTATTTAGAGGTAGAATCTGAGTTACTGCTCAGAAAGCACAAGGACTATACTTATAATTGAAAAATATGTTGCTCAATCTAACATGTGTACCGTAGCTCATAATTAACCAAATTAATCTTCTCAAACAACAAATTTAGACATTTTCTTTTCATTTATTAATAAATCCATACATCATACTCTCGACAGACTTGAAAAACTTCAGCAGTAAGAAAATATTCTAGCTTCAAGATGATCGATGTGCAGTTTCTCACGAGGCTCACATTTCAAAAAGAGATTAAAATTATGAAAAAAGTATCAAAACATCTCGGTCTTTACGAAAATTTTATTTATAAAAGATAAAAATCTTTTCCATTTAGGTGCAAAGAGATGGGAATTTCGATTCTTGATACACGAGAATCACATAATAAAGCTACTTTTTTTATGCTCCATTAGTTTCAACCGACCATACTATTAGGTACGTTTCTGCTACCTACAACCTTAAGATGCCATTCTATGTCTCCGTATTTGATTAAAAAATGTCTGACCTAAGGATTTTTCTTTATGTAAATATGTACCTACTTACAATGTACGTCGCAGACGAAAAGTCTTTTAGCCTTGTCACTAACAAAAGGAGAAAAGAGCTGTTGGGATAAAATGTTAGGAGGACCAAATCCTGAAGTATTTATTCGAGATTGTGTCAACATGAAGTCGTGAAATACATTATATTTATATTATAAATATATATTGTTATTACAATGATTTTGGAGGGTATTTTCTTATTATTTATTTGCATAGGGAATTTATATAATTTGAATACCAATGAATCCATAGTTTCGTTTATATTAGAAAAACATCACTACTTTTTAAGTATTTATTCATCATTTTTTCACTTCACATGCCTATAGAATTATTCAATCATTTGATAGATGAAACATATTAATGTAGAAGCGTGGAGGCTAGGCAGAACCATGGAAGACACCATGAAGAAAGTATATGGATAAATGAGACCAGGATTTTCTTCTTCTTCTTCTGCTATTCATTAATGGATATTTGTGATCAATTCTGACCATTTTATCCTGTCTCTGGTGATATTAATTAATTATTCCTCTCCAATTTTTGATGTTGTGGAGCCACGATATCCTTTTTCCGCCCCATCTACTTCATTTTTCTATCTTTCCTTCTATCATTAGTTGAAACAAATGGTACCTCTCGCTCTGAATCACATGTCTCAGGTATGCAGAATTTCTTCGTTGGTTTTACCGCCCATGAAGCTCTTCGAGAGATCCACATATCAAATGTCTGTTCATGGTGTCCAGCCTTCCATACCCTAGAAAAGCACGTAGCATTTTGATATTCTTATTCTGAGATTGAGCTAGAGTTCCAAATTCATGAATGAGCTCTTCGCTTTTTCAATCCAGCATGTGATCTCTACATCTGATGACCAGTCTTCATATAACCAAGTTCCTAGATAGTTTAACTTTGTTACCGCTTCAATCTCTTCACTATTGTATGATAGTTTTACATCCTGGAACTCATCTAATTTGCGAATGATTACTAGGAATTTTGTCTTTCTTATGTCAATATTAATTCCCTTAAGCCAACTGTGTATTCCAGCCATGCCTTTGGAGTCATCATGTTATCTGCTATCTGGACTGAGTCATCTGGATATCGTATGTTGTTGATCCATGTGCCATTTACTTTGATACCAATTGTTGATTCTCGAGAGTATCTTGACAGATGTTAACGAATAAAGATATGGGGGAGAACACTTCCTTGTCTATCACAAGTGCACAAAAATATGCGCTACTCTGTAGATGTGTTATTAATATTAATATTAATATTAAACTTTGACTGATTATAATTGATGAGATTTAAGAAAGTGAAGAGGTTTAGATATCCTGGTGAGATTGTGGACATAATGGGTGAAACTAGTAATGCCATTAGAAAGAGAGTTGAGATGGAAAGCAAAGCATATTTTGAAAATGAAAAATAATTAGACCAATAATATAGAACACCAGTGAAAGATGTGATCTAACTGATGTAGATCAAGTAAGATTAGAGGATTTGAAAAAAGTAATACGAATAATGGTTAGACAAAATTTATATAATGTGATGCATAGAGTCGCCAAGATTGAGATAGTTTAGTCATGTGTAGAGCATGGAGGAAAATAGAATGTTCTAAAAAATGATATGGTAGTTTACACCACTAGGAAGAAGATGAGATAAAAATTGAGGTGGTTAAGTGATGTAGTGGAAGACCTGAAGTGGAATGACATTTTTGAAAAGGTTTACCCCGGGTTGTGGTGCCATCTGAAGTCTTGTTTATCACAATTTTATAGTTGTTCATTATATTTTTTTAAACTACTATTTGTTAATACAAATATATGAAGAAAAGTTCGTTTTTTATTAAGATTAGAAGTGGAAAGAGTGAGAGGGGGAAAGAAGAGGCTAAAATGCATCAATAACTAGGTCTTCAGCTTTTATAAAAATTTTGACGCATGATGAAGCATTTTTGGAGCTGAATTGAAGTTATAACAGAGAAAAGTTCTTTCTCAGTTCATATACATGAAAAACAACTACTATAGCTCCATGTCATCCAACGATATTATTTGAATATAAAAGACCTCGCATATGGAGGTATGGAAATTTTCATTAACGAACATCATTTGAAGATAGCAAGTGATCGAATTATTCGAATTTGAATTAGTTGATTGATGTATATCTACGACTTAAAAGGACTTATTGCTACTTTAACAAAACTAAAATTACTGAATTATTAGCGAAATATCTTATTTAAAGGTAGAATTGATTAAACCGTCGGCCATATCAACATTTGGAGCATCTGAAGCTGAAAGAACTAACACTATATTGTCGCAGCAAATTAAATTTAGAGAAAAAAGCATTAGAATTTATTCTTTCCGGTCAACAGATCCTATCTCACGAAATCCGGGACAATCCAACGCCTCTTTCCATTATCAAAAAAGGCAGAGGATAATTGAAGACAAAAGTAACCGTTGATTTCGTCTACCCTTGATATAATTGTATCCCGCAGTATCAAATTTATTCCAAATGCTTTTCTGTTTATCATGGGAAAATAACCATCAATTTTAAATGATATTACCCCGAATTACCATCATGTCGTTAAAAGTTTTAATTATCTCCTCAAATTTTGTGGGATCCATTCTGTTCTCGAAGGAATGTGTTAATCCAAAAAGATAATCGAATTATTTGGAAAACTTTTCTAATTTACATGATGCTAAAGTCTTTGTTAAAACCCATGGGTCACGGAGAATTCTATTTCTTATTATAGCTTCGACACTTACCTACAGCCTCATCTACAAAAGAGTAGCACAAATAGAAATAAAATGTTATCATTTTAAGACTGATATATTAGGAAACTTTTGTGAAAATCGAATAATGAATGTTTTGAAAGAAAAAGCAGTTACTTCAATAGTTAGATGCAATGAGGTGAATTGAGCTATATCCTGTTGGGATAATAATTAGATTATGGTGTATTTGGTAAATATTTAAAGAATTACATCTTCTATTCAAATGGTGTATGTCGTTAATGTCAAGGATCGAAAAAAATCTTGGTATCTTCTACATCTTGTATTGAGTCTATACAGTTTATATTACGCTCAAATTATACATGGTGTTATGACTCGGAGTTTGAGAACTTTTATCTTTATTTATTAATTTTTTGAACTTTATGTTCAGGATAGCATAGCTGGTGCGCGTGGTCTTACAAGAACCAAATAGCAGCTCTGATTATTGTCATTTTCAGTTTAAAAATTAGAGTTTCCTAGCATAGCTTCGTTTTGACAAGATGTAAATAAATCAAAAACGGTCGAGAGATCAATCTTATTAATATTTTGATGATGGTACGGGCCTGGACGAAAATCTTTATATATTTTCCAGTAGTCAATGTATTAACTGACTCGGAAATCATTACATTCGTTTTCTGTAAATTCCTCGAGAAGAAACAGTGTGTATTTAGCGATTCGTTGAATTTATTCAAGTATGTAGTCGATTCACATTTAAAATGCGGAAATTCTACGTTTACTTAGATCGTGAAAGGCATAGAAATGCATTGCAAAAGTTTCAAGATTCGTTTGCAGATATTTAGTTCTTTTGTACTCCAAAGAGAATATTCAATTTACCAGTAGTACTGAGAAGTAAAACGTAATAAATAGATCTGTCATAGAATGATTATGAAGCATGGAAAATAATTACCACAGTAAATAATTCGAGTTTTCACTTCAACTTTTGACCTTTTGTTATTATATTATATACTTATTCATATATATTTCACCAACCGTTTCAATAAATTATTTAGAGTTTTCTAAGATCTTCAACTATTCAAGTACATCTTTAATACAAAGCCAAAGGATTCAGATCTGGAAATCCAGGCGACCGATAACTAGATTATCTTTCTGCAATAATAACAAATATCGTAAATCAGTGAAGCTCTACGAAGAATGTCAGTTCTTAGAATATCTATCCAAACATTTGGTTCTTCAGAGCGTTGTAAGTAGCCTTTTCTTATATTTACAATTTAATCTAAAGATTGTTTTAAATCAAAATTTGTTAACAAAACTGAAATTTTCTCATGATTATCTTCCTATGCCAATGTCGACTGGATACTCAGAAAGGATGTTTCAAACAGGTAGTAACACATTTATTTTGATATATTCATTAAGGGTAGTTTATACTTGTTTACACCCTCACTACACCAACAATTACACTGTCTGTCGCGCGTTTCGATAACCAAGTTATCGTCTTCAGAGACTGAAGGTAAACTGTTCACCTGAAAGTGTAGATATCACAAACGGTTGTAGAAATTTCAACTTTCTTGACTCTATTATTCAATTATTTCTATAAAACTCTACTCACCCTATAATAATAGCCACAAAATGGTAGTGTCAACAAACTCGCTATACCTTCAATGTGGTACACCCTGTATATAACATTAGTGAATGTTAAAAATCGCGATAAAAAATTGCATTTTTCACTGGTTTTCACTGTTCAATTAATCTCAAAGACTCACATTATAAACTAATAAACTTTTAAAGAAAATGATGTAAATTATACCTTCTGTTATTAGTTTGTTATTTTAACAGTGTATTTTACGGTTGTTAGTTTCTCTATTATTTTGTTTTTGTAGAGGAGGAACAAAACAAAATCTTCAATAAAAACAATATCATAACAGAGTTATCGTGGGACAAAATCTAATATAACTCAAAACTTGAACGAAACTTTTATTAAAAGTTTTCAGTGCGACCTCACAACAGTTTTGTGTTTTAAATGGTGCTACTTTAATATCATATCGCCGTTGTTCTTGAGAAGTGGCGTAACTCAAAAATTGCTACTTTTCAGGAAAAGAAAAAAACGCATCAAAAATCAATAGCGAGGTTTCAAAATGTAGTTTTCTTCAATTTAACCATAAATAACTTACATTTAGCTTTATCTAATTATTTCGTTACTAATTAATACAGTATATTTTCGATTTGACTCACTTGTACATTGTAAGTAAAAGTATAGGTAGTATTAAATCAATATTAAGAACTGAAATACAATATTGAATAATTAATAAGAAAAAAATAATAATAATAAGTAAAATAAAGTGAAGAGACAAGTTAGATAATGGCTTAGGAACCCAATTGGTATACATTGGGGTAAAAGTCTATAATCTCTACTTATGGGGACGATCATCATAAAAAGAGTGCACGTCAGCTGAGATAACAGCCTTCAACTGCACAACGACACATCTTTATTTTCCATTCCACGTTTTTCTGTTTCCTGGGACGCCAACAAATTCGTCGTCAAAGTTTAACTTGAACAAAGTTTAACTTGAACAAAGTTTAACTTGAACAAAGTTTAACTTGAACTTTATTACTCCACTTGGATTGTAGAATAGGCTTCTGATGTTTCCGGCTTTAGTTCCTTTAAGTGTACTCCAGATTACAGTTAAAATCGCAAATGATTCCCTGGTCTACTGCATGCTGAAGCTAATCATATTTAGTAATAATATGTTTTTCACATTCTGATATTATTGACACAAAATCTGAACGAAATGTAACAGAAAATGGAAAATAACTCACTTAAATTGAGAGATCCTTCCTCTGTAAGGAAATGCACAGGTCTGAGCACCTTCTGGAACATACTAAAACCATTTGCGATATGCCTCTTCACTAAATCGTTTTCTCTTGGGCGGGAAAATTTTTCAAAGGTTACGCTTTTTATCTAGAAAGATGTGCTCAAATTTTTCTGCGCAGTTTGGTTACAAACATGAAAAATGTAATTTTTTCGAGTTACGCCACTTTTCAGGAACAACCACGATATAATATGTTTAAATCAAGACTTCTAACGAATTTAATTTTGAAGTTCAATTGCTATTTCACAATACAGACATTAGTGTATGTCAGGTTTTAAATATGTAAATCAGTTTTAATAATGTTGAGAGTTAGTGAACTATACTGAAATTATTTAATTTTCAAAATTTAAAGTTTAAAATAACTTAACCTCAAAATATTCATTTCGTTTCTATTTACATTTATAATCTAAGCATCTTGGAAGCCTATTTCTAAATATAATCTAATTTACATGAGTTTCTTCGACTTGAACATGACTTTGTAAAACGCATCGTCTCTCATTTAAAAATTCTTTACTTTTCCGTTCCAATGCGTACAGTGCTTTACAAAATCGTTTAATTTTCGTTGCGTTTGAATATATGGTTATTAAAAAATATTACAGAATATAATTTTCTGTTTCATTTCACAGAGAATTTCAAAATTATTGCCAAGTATGGTTTACCATTTTATTACATACAGTGTTTTAATCAACTGTTGCGAAATGTAATTTATTTTTTTGTATACTGTTTCATCCAAAGCTGTTAACTGACAATTTAATGTTCCGTTATATACCGCGTATTCAATATTGTTGCAGAATATGATGTGCTATTTGATTACATACAGTGCTTTACTGAAACTTTTGCTAAATGTAATTTTTCTGCATACTGCATCTTCCAAAACAATTATAGGACATAATTTTGATCAATTATATTTTAATAATTACAAAATTGTTGTAGAATATGAAATTTTTTCTTTTTGCTTACAGTGTTCTTCCAAATTGTTGCAAAATGTCATTTGTATATATTTTTAGTATTTCTTGCTTTGTACAGTATTATATCACAGAACATAATTTTATGTTGACTTACATACAGTGTTTTCCAGAATTATTGCAGAGTAAAATTCTTGATTAAAAATCTTGATTACACATTGAAGAACGCACAGCGTTATCCAGAACTGTTCAAAATATAATTATTGTTTCAGATGCATCCAGAACATTCTTTCTAAAATTGTTACGCATGTCAATTTTCATAGTTCTTATCTGGTCCAAACCCATAACAAGACATACAGTGTTTTCCAAAATACTTACAGAATATAATTTTTTCTTTTATTGTATACACAATCTTCCAATTTAATTACAGATTTTTGATTTTACAACATACAGATCTTGTTGCAGATTACAGATTCATATTATACAATATTCAGCGCTCACTAGGTTCGATGCAGAATGTAAGTTTCGGTGTATTGTATATACAGTGAAGTCCAGAAACGTTACAGGGTATTAGATGCTCTAGGCCGGTCTACCTCGTAGTATCCTTATCGCCACGTTTGACCGCAGAATCGAAACTTCGAAGTACGGAAAGTGTTGAAAAAAATTATAGCGACGATGTGTGGTTTGTCATGTTAGAATACATTAGATACCTCAGTTCAGTTATGGCTGTAGTAGAGTATAGAAGTAGACTTGAAGAATTTATTGTGAAAATCAGAGACGTTATTATTATGAAGATAAACTTACCGTTATAAAGATACAACGCAGGTTAACTACAAAAATTGGCACCTGAAGAATTGGAGCAGAAGCATTCCAAGTTACCTCAAACAACCACATATTCACTGATGAGAATTAAGCAAATAACTATTCAACGTGATCAATATAAATAGCAACAACATGTTTACTAACATGAATGATGAAATTTGCATTTGCAATAACCTGTGTCATATTAATATCTATTTTTATTTTATTTGAAAAAATTGTGAAACATAAAGTAGAATATAAGGTGTTTTAATGAAATTTTTTCTTTTTTGAACGATCTATTTAAAATTATATAATATTTACAAAGGTGAGATAATATTTGTGAACCATTACCGTAGAAATTCTACGTTTCTTTAGGTGCAGGAGAATGAGCCAGTGGTATGACAAGGATTTGGATCCAGTACAAAGTTTCCGGTGACGTACGATGTACCGTCAAACTTACAGACATCGATAATAGTTGGAAAAACGCCAATAACATGGCATTTCGTTGTCGAAATGTTAGCTTTCTGTTGTCCACGAACATAAATGTAGTCAGCAGCATACATGATCTTAGTTTTTAATATTTCAAGTCTAGAACACTTAACTTCTCCTGAAGAGTATCGTATGCCATGTACATTCTTTTCCAAGTATGTCACTGTCTTCTCTTTATTACTTAGTATAGTAATAGGCTGCAGAGGACTAAACATAAAGTGGATTGATTTGAATCCAATTTCCATGGTTAGTTCTTTAGGATCAAATTGATCGTCTTCGACAAATCCTTGATTGTCTACTAATTCTACTCTCATGATGACGTCTGATCACTCTAAACATGTAAAATGTTTTAAATTTAAACTTTTGTTTATTCATGTGAGAGGATGATGTTCCATTATACAATAATGATGATACATTAACTTTCCGTTTTATCACATACAATGCTTTGCAGAATTGTTGCATCAATTTCTCGTTTTATTTCATACCGTGACTTCCAAATACATTACAAAGTTAAATTGTTCATTCTACAATCTATAGTGTTCTCCAGATTTGTTGCAGAGCAAAATTTTTCGTTTTATTGCATTTTCTGAAACTAATTCATAAAATTTTCTGAATTTTATGTACTTCGACTAGCCAGATAAGTTTGTAATTATACCTCCCTATATTTTTTGGAGCACACCTTTGAAATCAAAACAAATAATGTACAAATTGTTTGATGTAACATATTTTTCACATAAAATTCGAACAATTGCGCGGTGAAAAACTGAAACTGAAAAGCATTTCGACCCAGTTGGGCTCTGCTGTTTATTTACATTACCGAGCGAACCTGTCAAGTGACATTACAGCTTGAAAAGGAAGAACTTGAAAAATCTATAGTGTTCAAACTGAATGTAAATACGTTATCAAAACAGTTCAGTAGTGCCGAGCAGTACAGTATTAAGGCGCTATTCATATACCAGGTCATACGATAAAATCACAAAAGATCAGTGGACTAACAAAGAAATTAAACAAAAAAATTGAAACAGTACGCTTTAATGATGATTTTGTTCAAAAAATTTATTGAAAATTGAATATACATATTATAATTTATTGTTAAATTAAATATTGACTTTGATTAAGTCATTCCTAAGTTCTTATCAATAATTCCAGTTGACACATCAGAGAGTTCGTAAAAACTCAAAATAATATTTGTGTTAAAATATATACAATTGATGCGAATTCTTAATTTATCATACATTATCATTCATAAAAAATACTGATCAGAACACGATGACGTCATTCATCCAGAAACAAGCTGACTTTTCTATCGAAATTTAGTTAAAAGTATCATCCCCGAACAACTTCGTCGATAATTTTTTACAAGTATATTATTTTTTATCACAATGGAGTCTAGTTTCATCCGAGGATATAACTGAATATACGCGCCTTTGGAATCGCTTTGATTTAGTCCTGTTAGGCCCTGTTTCCGACCGGAAATCAATTGTTATGGCGGTCACTACGTTTTGGCCCAACTGTAAGTACGACAAAACTAAGAATTGGAGTTAGTCGAATCCCTAGAACCCCCAGAACACATTTAGTTAGTGAAAGTTACAATGTTGAGGGTACCACGACGTTCTACGCTCAAACATACGTTCGCTCATGGACTTTCTGATCAATTTATGTGGAGAATTCTCCATGAAGGCTTGCATTTCTGTGAACATAAGATCGTGATTTTGAGAAAACCAAGAAAACGTGACCATCATTTTCGGAGGAACGTGTGGGAGGTTCTTTTGGATATCTTTCCTTTCCTGAGGAAGCTATTTTTTTAGTGATGAAACCTATTTTACTTGTGTATATTCGTAATTAGTAAATGAAGTTAATATTGCACCAGAATAGGTTTAAAACATATTGGAATCAAGGTTATATATGGAAAACTTACCTGCAAGATGGGTACAGCGGATGCTCGTTCGTTTTAAAAATTATTTTGTATGTTTTCAGCTCTAATATAAGTAGATAGATATGTTATAGTGGATAAAACTTGTATTATACCTCTGGAACAATGAGAATAATAGACTTCCTACGCCTACCTATTCGTTCGTTATTACAGAAGTTGAGCAACTATATTATTTATGCCTCATTTGCCATATTCATATGAAACTATCAAATTGAGGAAACTATTATTTAATTATACTAATACATTTACAATCCAATAGTGTCTATTTCAGATCTTTAAAGCAATTTCATTCCCCAGGAGACGTTAAGTTGTAGAGGTTAATTTATATTCAGCGAACTAAGGGTCCGTTAACTTTGATATAACGAGACATTTGCTTATCAGTCATAAAACAGTTAGAATCGTAATCGACAATCGTAAAACTATTTTGTATCTACAATGGGTATTTCCAAATAAAATCAATTCAAAAAATTGATCAACGTTGCCATCTCATATTTTATTTCCGGCAAGCAGCATTAGAAGCGATCTTTAGCCTTCAGCTTCTAGCATTGTTCACAAAACGTGTTCTTTCAAACGTTCAAACGCTCTTCGGTTTATAGCGAACCAATCCAACAGAAAATGGATTAAATGGGAGGAAAAAGATTAAACCAAATGTTAGCCCAGAATACGCACTATTCATTATTAAAATGTATTTCATGGAAAGGACAAAAATAAAAAATTTGAAAAAGAACGAAATGTAAAACGAAACCTTCTTATCAACAAAAAAATGGTAAACAGAAGAATAACCTTTAAGCAAGAATTACGCGATAGAGAAGCTAAGGAGTGTTGAGAAAGTGATGAATCCAACAGAAACATATCTATCTACAAAAATTAAACAATATTATAAACAACAAAATCAAAATTTCAGTCCTGAGGCAGTCCCCTTTATTCTTGATATTGAAGTCTCTACTGAGTACATGGACATTAGAAGTGGAAGAAAACTAGAAAGCCGATAGGCTTCCAATGTGGAGATAGAATGCCAAATGGGACAGTTACAGTGCTACTATCGATGGAATTCATATAGAAATTAGAGTCAAACATCAGAATACATCGACAAATTTATATAATTGCACGATATCTAGAGTGATTTGGCTAACAATCAATCAAGAACAAAAAGGATGACAAGATTCACGAATACGCAATCTAGGAGATCATTGGAGTGGTCACTGGACATTGTAATTTTGAATCTAACCGAAAAGAAAAGACGATTGAGTATCTGCTCTACCGGTGACCTGCCTTGATCGAAAAACGACATTAAATGCTGTAAGATAATACAGTAGATTGTTTTGGAGAAATAACAGAAATAGAAAAAGGCAGAACTTCATTCTGGTAAATTAATGCTAAGCTATACAAGTGGTTTGATAATTTATGAAGTTTCCAGATTGTGGAAACTGGAGGGTAACACAAGGAGACTCAACCTTCCGAGTGAACCACGACCTAACGAAGAGCAAGTATTCCATACATACCGTAGTTATGTAAATTTATTTCTATTCGTATTTTATTCTTCAAAAAAATGTCCATTACAAAATTGTTGCAATAAAAATGTCTTTCTGCGTTCATTTTAAAAATAAATTCTAGCAATTAGTAGGGAATTGTACGGTTTTTATAATGTAATTAGTTGTGAAGTAAATTGAACAATTTATAAGGATTACATTGTCGAGAAATACAGACTGAAATTATTGCCGTGATTACGTGGAAGTAATAATACTGCCTGGGAAATAACTTCATTTCATTTTCTGCATGAAGATGACACAAGGAGCAGAATAAGTAATTGTGTCAGAAATAATGAAGAGGGGCAGTCGTGGTAATTTATTCTTACGATGTTTATACAGGAATGCCAATTCGATCACATTAAAAGTTTTTTCTTACGCAAGTCTTTCGCTTGAAAGAACACGATTTTTATGAAATTTGAATTATGGAATAGTAATTTTGGCATTACGATAATGTTGTGATAAAAAACAAGGAATGCAGAAAAATTGCTTATTATCAAGTATATCCAAGTACAGAGAACATATTTTTGAAAATTTTTATTCCTAATGATGTCTTCGTGCACAACTAGTTCGAAGCTTAATCAATACTATAGAAACAACACAAAATGAGGGTACGGATATCGAACAGGGTCAATTTCAACAGCTAATAAAAATAATCAACACCTTAAACAGATGTAGCTTTGTTCAGGTATGGATTGAATCTTTGACGTGTTAATTTAATTTACATTGAAAGACTTATTCTAATGATGTATAAACAAGTTGTAGAATGATTAGAACTATATTAACAATAGGAAAGACGCAAATAATATACTATGTGACTTAAATATTGGAGAAATATATACGAAAAAGTCAGTGTAATGCTTTCATTATAGCAAATATTGATTTTGATCAATATTGACTAATTTAAATAATCAACTGATCTATATGAAAAGCTCAAAGACACCTAATTTCACAGCATCGAAGATTTTGTATGTTATAATCTGAGCAATGATGATGACATCGCACTGATAGAAACTAGTGGTGTTGTTCGAAGTAACAGAAGAGAAATATAAAAAGGCAATGAAAGTAGAACTCAGTAAACATAGGAATAGAAAGCAGAACCTTTGAGGAAGTAACAACCTTGAAGTACCTTGGGAATCTGAGAGAGAACAATACAAACTGCTCAATATCCATCAAGCGAATACAAGCTTGATTTCAGGGCCTACTACTTAAATGTGAGTCTACTGAAGAAGAAGAAAAAGAACTGCGTGAAAGTAGGAGAATCAAAGATAATTCTGAGGTAAGCAGCGTATTACGAAACTGAGACATTTTTCGTTTCATCAAAGCTTGAAGAATCCAATGTTTTGATATATTTACCGGATATCAAAAAATGTTCTTAATGTTGGAGTGAACAATACAATTGAAAGAGATAGGCCTATAATGAGATGGTTGAGCAATGTCACGGATGATCTTTGAACTATGCCAGTTACAGGTTGGTGCTCCAAATCAAGGGACAGAATACTATGGAGGTCTATTGTTGAAGAAGCCAAGGACCACGCAGGACAGTGGTGTCGCGTGGTAAATTGAGGTATGGTAGTGAACATAGGCTATGCTTTTCACATTATATCAGAAATTTTCATATCCAAGAAAACAGCTATTGTTTCAAGCAAAAAACTTACTCTAAAGAATAAAAGACTTTAAGTATGTTACTATCAAAAAACTATTACAGAAGAATATATTTCTGTTATTATATGAAGAATTTTAAGGAATCCTCTGTTATTGGAGGAAATGGACATTTTCTTTAGAACCGGCAGTCTATGCTGTGTATTGCAAATTTTGATTTGTTCAATATGCTCAGATATATATTATATATCATTGAAAGGTCTTCGCAAGTAACATTTGATCCCTTACGATTATCATCAAAGCCACTAAAACAGTGACATTTTCTTAGATAATCTAGGACCAAAAGGTTGCCAATTACCTCGCTATCATGCTGCACTATTGATCTTTTGTATACTGATATGATATTTCGAAGACCTCTACACCAGCACCTCTATAGGTAGAATATTGAGGTGTAATAGTGTTTATGGTTATTAACCACGTCCCGTCATTAATACCCCAGGTGTATTGCTTTAAGTTATGTATGAACGTTGAAAGTACAAAATTAAAATGATGAAAGTATGAAATTTGAAAGTTTAAATGGAGTGCAGATGTATGAATGGTTGCATAGATGACGTATAAGATGAAGACGATCTATCCAATCAACAGACATAATTGTAGTTCGATCTCCTCATCCGAGCAATATATGAATTTTGTTCAGGTCTTTTTAATTAGTGACGCAGTGAGTCAGTCGTTTGTTTTTATACTTGTCAATTTTGAATTAATGTCGTTTACTTAGTATTGTAAAAATCAAGATGAAAAACGCTGATTCTAATCAATTAAGTGGTTTCCGGTTGCCGGTAATTAATCTGGGTGGAGGATGTAATCGGATAAAAGACTCGGAGCTGCGATCAAACGAATGCTGCGGCTTGTGAGCTGATGTTTTAATTTATTTTGAGTTAAGGTTGACTGAAAACAGTTTTCAGTCCCGGAATATATATAAACTTTTCCTTTTATGCAAATCCCAAGCAAAATAATAAATCGAGGTATTTATGTTTTTGATAAATATATTATTAAGGTTGTTTGATATATTATTTAGCTATAAATGTTGGGAGGAAGTTAGATAAATAGATAGTTCATTTAATATATTTAATATCTTTGGGAAATTCCATAGAATTTTGTTACACAGTAACGCAACGTGTCTTAAATAATTATCAACTTCAAGCATATTTTTTTAAAACGTAAAAATATTGATGTTCACTGAAATAATGAATTTGCCCCTTAAATACACTAGGATTTATAACAACTCTTGTCTCATTAAATAAATTAATGAATGTTATTCTTCTTTACAACATCTCAATCCATAACAAGCAGATGAAACGAAGTTCAATCTAATCATAAAACTAAATCCAAGACAAACAAAATTCCTTTTCCTTTCTCTTTGTATAGAATGGAATTATTATTTTCATGGATAAAATAGAGTATTGACAAAAACCTTTTAAACCCAGTATGGTATGATAACCTAGTTCATCAACTATTATAATGTTAGTAGTTACTTTCTGTTCCAATTATTTTCTCTATTTGCTCTATTCATTTTTGTAGCGCAGTAGTCACTTTCAATATTAAGAAAAAAATGAATAGTTGAATGTCTCGAGTTCTGAAAGTTCCCCTACATCACATACCACAAGCAATAATTAAAAATTTCGATGAACTTTTGAACAAATATGATTGTAATAAAAATAAACTCTTCATTTTGGCCGCGGTACAGCAGTAGCAACATGAAAAATTGGAACCATCATCGGCCTCATCACTATTATAACAGTTACCTCTTCACCACCGTTCAACACATTTTATTCAAGTTTAATGTTAGTTTGTCTTAAACTGTCAATCTAAACTTTTAAATTAATATCCAATTTTTGAGTGGCGTTACTGAATGGAGATGGCGAGACAAAGTAATTTAATATCATTGGTTCAATTTGAATTTCTTTTGATTGATATCGTGATTTATTTAAAAGTTGATGATAATGACAACGTTGAAGTATATTGTGAACATTAGTTAATCCTTGATACTGGCATCTGTACAGTTGCCAGTTTGGAGTAGCAAAATGGAAAATTGAAACCAACGGCTACATTACTATTATAACAATTACCTCTTCACCAATCTTTCATCACATTGTATTTATCTTTGTTTTCAACTATCAAATCAAATTTTTGAATTTCTCTAATAGATGACATTACAAGAGCGAAGAAGATTTAAAATCTCATCTTCTGGACGCTTTTACTGAATGAAGATGGTGAAACAATGTAATTATATTGATATCATTGGCCCAATTTGGATTTCTATTTATTGATATTAAGATTTAATCAATAGATAATGATGATAACAAAGTTGAGGTATATTGTGAACATAAATGTAAAGGGAAGTTATTCATGTATACTATTACATTCCATTAATAATTTTGTGTAAAATGTTTTATATCAAGCACCTTTTCAAAATACATTCTGTTTAAAAGGCAGTTATACTTAAACTGAGGCCGAATATCACTTATTGAGGACTTTCAGGTCCTCTAGATTGTAGAGAATTAATTTAAAAAATGTAGTTTCATACTAAAATATTAATTTAGAATATTCAACGTCACTTTAAGAACTCACTGGTCTTTAAACTATTTAAAAACTTCGCTTCCCATGCGAATAATTGAAACTATTTTCATCTAGTTTTGTCTATCTACCTTTTTCCACCTTTTATATTAGTTGGAGCTGGAAATTGCTTCAAATTTTAGAATAAGTCTTCTTAGGTATACATCAATACCTGCTCTCTATTCAGGTAGATTGTTACTCTGCCTGATCCGTTAATATGAGTTTTTTGGAGCGGGGAAAATTCTTATTTTTTTTCATTGTAAAAGTGCCTCTCCTGATTTCTCATTGTATTCTCGAGTCTGGGATATTTTAGCAGAATAATACAGTTCGGAGTACCATGAAACTGTTAAATATTACGTTAAAATTCAAATTATGTTGATAATGATAACTCAATTAACTAATATCAAGTCATTAATCATTTTCCGTGTAGATTCTTCTTCATCAAATCCTGAGAGTTATAGGCATTCATCATTATAAATTTTCAATAACTTGATATTGTATGATCGAATTATGTATATCAACATAAATGGAATCCCCGCAATATTTTCAACGAAAGATATATCAACCTATAAAACCACACTCGTATATTATCAACAAAACAATATATTTTCAAGTGTATATTTAGTAAAATACGTATAATATTGCTTTAATAAAGAAATATAATGAATAACCAGCTTTTCTAGTGATTAAATTCTGCTATTTTTTTCCAGTCAGTTCGATAGTGATCTGGCGATTAATATCAAAGCTGAACTACATGTTTGAAAAATTGTTTGATACCACTTGATGTACACTAGCTACGATATTAATTTCAATTTGTGTAGAAACAGATCTATTTCACTGATAAATATTGATGGGAGTTTAATCAAAATGAAATTCCACTACTCTGATTTCATATTAATTATAGTGCGATTTTGTAGACTCAGTATCTACATCTGTACTAATTTCGATGATCTAACAATAATAAATTACTGTTGGTACTTTCCCATGAAGTTGATTTTTATGTGGAGTGTTTCAATATTGATATTTGCCATTTGTGAAGAGATAATTTATAAAAAACCAAAAGCAGTAGCTTATTGGAGAAATTTTTATTTTTAGATGATTCTTTTTTATTTTGCTGTTGTTGTTTCTTAGGACATTGATCTCCTAATATTGAAATTATTGAGCCACCTGAGGTACTTATGGCACACAATAATAAGGAGGTAGTCTCTTATGGACGCCCAGCAACAATTATTTATATAAAGTGATGAATTTATTAAGCCGATCTCCTAATACCACAGTATGTCTTTTGCACTTTCAATGTACGGTGCCCAGCTATTTTTGTACGACAAAAACTGGAATTAAAGAGCGTAAGATCGGATATTCAAATTTACAATCTGCCATAAGACTTTCTCCTCACAATGCAAATTTATCAGTACCGACGGCGCCTTTGCATTATCAAGATATTATTTTGGAAAAACAAATGAAAATTATCTTTCAGGAAGCACCGAGGACTAGGATACTGACCTTGTATTGATAATTGGATCCAATTCCGGTGAACCATATTTAATTGTTCAAAAGATTTAAAGGATTTAGTACGTTGTCAAATAAATAGTAAGAAATTCTTTGTTCCCATCAAAGAAACGAAAAATTCGATAATTAAAAAAAAATGTCCTTCACATTTAATAATACCAAAAATTCGTTATGAGCCTTATATCGAATCGATGGATTACGTAATGTAGGAATTCTACAACAAACATTTTTCTTGGGTTTGGTGTTTGTTCTTAGATTCATCAAAATATAGTTTGTGTTGTCACGTAATGGAAACCATTATTATGAGGAAGACTTATGCACTACTCAGCTTAGAGAAGATATTATTCACCTGCCCAGATACAATGTATCAGACGGATTAAGCCCATTTCACATAATAAACTTCAATTACACAGCCTTCTGGTTTCGTGTGGGATGTTAGACACAATAATAATTAGAACTATTTCCTTCTAATTTCGAGATCTGAGTACTTTGTCTGCTTCTCCAGGTGTTTATTGAGAATGTTAGGAATAGGCGATATGGCTACGTCGATGAGAAGGATTGAATTCAACATCCTCTACGATGTCAGGTCTGTTATCGTAAAATTGTCATTCTCTTGTACCTGCAGCTGGTACTTGTAGTACAGTGTATGGGTATCAGGAAGACCGAACTTGGTGGTCAGTATCTATTTAATTTTAATAACTTGGATAACACTCATGAAACCTTCTGCTAGTGATCCATCTGTTTGAAGCTTCTATGTCAATATGTGATTAATTGAAGTCGTAATGATGTATACCTTCTAATGCCTTCTGTGACCATTGTACCAGCTTCTCTATTTAATACTAAATCAGATTTTCACGCCGCGAGGTTCAGAAATGAGTTATTCTTGGATATAATTCGTTATAAGCTGAGGTTTTCGTCCATTTAAGGTTTCCAAAAGAGTACGTTTAAACAGGCGTGGTATAGACTATATAGACTAAGTTGCCTGCATTTAATTTGGATTTCATAAGTGATTTACTCTTTTTGTGTATTGATTCTGGATTCCAGTCTTTGGCATTTGTTGCCCAATAACCTATCCTGTCTAAATTTGAGGTATTGGTAGGTTTTCTCTTTTTCCATTGCCTGTACGATGTGTCCGGTGGGCGATTGCTTATTTCCGTTTATAAAAATGCCTTTCTCGATGTGTAGGGTCTGGCACTTATACAGTATATGTGTATCAGTGTGGGATCGATGTGTTATATCTAACATGATAATTTATTTTTTGCCTTAAAACACGACATAGGTTTATTTGGGACAAGTAGTAGTTTTTTAATGAAAAAAAAAAACCACTTTTTTAGGAAAAAATATTTCTTAGATGTGTTTGAACGGGTTTCCGTGGAAATATTTGAACTATTCCATTTTGTTGATTGATAAAATTCGTCAAAAACTTCAGTATTTTTATTATAGTCATTTTCAATTCATAAAAACAGATATTTTTCAATGTCTTTTTTTGAATATGCCCAATAAAATATGTCCATTTTTTTCGTAAGAAAGCAAGTCCACTGCTCCAGATATTCACGGCTTGTTTTATAAAATTCTGAAGCCGTCCTTTTCACAAACTCTTCATTTATATGAGTACCATTATCTTTTGATTTCAATATTAATTCACGACCATAAATGGAAGAAAGTAATTGGTTTGTTTCTGAGTTAAATTGTCTTTTAATTTATTGATTTCATTCGCAGCTCCAATTGCCGATACAGTCTGACCTTCAAGTTTCAAGACAGCTTAATGAAAACTTGCTGACTGAGCATCTAAAAAATAAAACCACAATTTGGATGTGGGATCTTCAAAAAAAGTTTTTAGTAGCATGGGATATATTTCAATATTCAAAAAGTAGCTTTTTATCGGCTGATACATTTTTAAAACCCTGTCCAGCCAACTGGTTTCTATATAACCAAGGATTTGTTGATATTTCGTTTCATTTTTGGTACAAAACTTCTTTAGAGTTTCAACTCGAATCGTGTAAATATTAAAAAATGAATCGTAATATGGTAATCTATGGGTAACCCGTTTGTAGCAGATTTTACTGCATTGTGAGTGACATGGACTCCACATGCAATACCTATTAATTCTTTTTTCAGAAATGATTGTAATTTCATTATTACATTGCTAGTTCCTCGCCTAGCCGCACCTTCGAAATTGACGTTGGCATGGTCCACGACTTTTGCTGTCAAATTATTATGTTAAAATATTCGCGTGGTTCCTGAAAACGGTACAATTTTGCGTCCCCGAGTTCGTTTTGGTAACATCGGATTTAGTGATTATAAAAACGGATAGTCCCGTTCAAAACTGGACGTCTGGTCACGTTAGTTATATCGAGCATTTATTTGATCATTATTATTAATGAAAAAGAGAATATTTCTTCAGTCCGTGTGATCGAACGCTTGAAGAAAAAACTCATTTTCTGTACCGATTACTATGGTTTTATTGTGTACCAAATAGTTTCAAAATAAAGTTGGTTATAAATCAGTCGAATTCGTACTGAAGGTATCCAAGCGGCGGCGTTACTTCTTAAACTTTCGCATTTCTATAGAATTTTTTAATCGAGTCAAAAAACTTCGTAATTCAAGTTTTTGGTTTGTTGCATCGCTATTCCGTAGACATATTTAGTGGGGCGTGGAGAAGCTAGTCTGCTCGAACTAATTACTAGAGTTTCTAGTAAGAAAAAATATCTCTCAATATTGATTATCGTTTTAATTGACTTTACTATTTGTAATATATACAGGTGATAATGTTTTTTTAAAGAAAATTAACGATTAATAACGGTAATTCCGATTTCAGTTGTTTTTTATAACAACGTTCAGCTAATATGGTCTTATATATGTTTCTGCTCCAATTTCTATTATAGTGTCTCTCAATTCACACTAAGGAAACTGATTATTTGAAAATTTAACAAAAACGTTGAGAAATTGAATAAAAATGCGATAAAAATAATATTTAAATATCAATATATGTACAAAGGTTGTCCGAAAAGCTTCCCTCCTGAGCCTGAAGATGTATGCACTCATTTATATAAGTTTGGGGATATATTTAGAAATCTGTCTAATTGTTATTTTGTATGTTACTGTTTGACAATAATATCTTTTAGTGGGAGTATGGTAAAATTAAACAACAAAGTGTACTATTTCTAATATATTCTTCGAATATTTATATATTGATTCTTGGGGACTCAAAGTACAACGTAAAAATATCCATGAAAGTTACAAGTCCCGGAACAGCTTCTGTACCTATATATAAATACTGATTTCACCGTACTTTATTGTGTATCAATATTTATATTTTATCGATATTTTTGACTCAATTGAAACTGAAATTGATATAATATTCAATGTAAATATATCTCTATTTCCCTAAAAACAAAAAAAAAACAATTAAAAAAATAAAACCTAGACTCTTGTATGCCTAGACTCTTCAGTTAATTAATTAAACAATTTAGAAATACTCATTATTTGCAGCCATTTATTCTTTACAACATTTCAATTTAACAAGATTTTGTTACCGATAATATCATTTTGATAAGAAAATTGTATTAGAAACTGTAGTAGTATTCAAATTGTTTCCAAAATAAACTCATTGTCATTTCCTTCTTTTACGTACTAAATACACCATTCGTATTTAGTTCTTCTTGTATTCCAGCAATAAAGTTTGTAGCGGAACACAATAAACATAACCACTTCCAATATTATCAATATTTACTTCTGATACAGTGTCCTTCCAATACTTCGAATTATGTAACCAGGAAACTGGTATCTATATCAAAATGTTTCGTTTGCACCTGATCAGCAACAAAGAAGGTGCATTTTAAAAGCTGACAGGATGCATATAGCTTAAACAGTACTGGTTATGTAACAGATATAATTGTAATATTAACTACAATTGAAAGATCGGTAGGTAATAAGCACCCCTTCAATAATTATTATGAATACTGATTAAAAATTAGTTACGGACGGACGTGTTTCTGGTTGCAATTGTACAACTTATGTTTAAATATTAACCGTCGGCGTCGTATCATTTAATTTAGTATATCCGGTGTATATGAATTACAATGGGCTTGGAAAAAAGTATATTTTTCAACGAAAATAAATACAACTTAGGATTAGTTTTAACAAACTTATGGATATATTTTATGCTTCCCGAGATTCGTTCCAAACAGGTATTATGTCATCAGCGCCGATTGTATAGGAGAGCGGCCGGCCTGGCTGAAATGACTTATCGCGATTTTGACGACAAAGAGTTGATTTGTTGATAAAAATGGAGCAGGGGTTTTTTCGTGGTTCTTCAAATAACTTGCCTCGAATAGATTTCCCTGCATTGGCTGGTAATTTTACCACAAATATTGATTTCATAACTGTTAAAACCCGCGGCATGAATCATATGAACAAGCAGATCGATGGATTGACATATTCACGGGGCAAAAATAAGAAGATTTTATGTGCACGGAATCTCATAATTTTTCAATTTTGACATGCCAAGTGTTAAAGTTTAAACAAATATATTACATAGAATTTGAAGCAAATTCGAGTGTCTGCTTTTCATCGTAAAATAGTATAAATAAGACAGGGAAGTACTATTGTTTTCTAAAAGTTATAGTACCCCTACCCAGTACATTTTGGTACATTAGAACCTAACCTAACATTTATCGATCCAGGCTTCGATATATTTAAAACAACGTGGGGTGAATGCAGTAAGCAAGTGATTGATTGGCGCGTTGCAAGAATATATAAGAATGGATTGAAAATAATAAACTCTAAAAAGTTTTTATCAGTGCTGTTTTGAGTCCTAGAGACGTGCGGTCTAAAAACATACGGCCGGCATCGTTTTCAAACCCTATAATAATTATGTATATTCACAAAATTCGAAACTCATACAGTGAAAAAGACACCCAGTATGATCCTAGACTCGAAATTCACGAAAATTCAATGAACCTAGGTTTTGTGTTTACAAATTCATTTTGCAAATTATCACAGTTAGCCTCATTTTCATTTTAGTTTTCCAAATATAATGATTTTTCAATAAAAATTTAAATACCTTCAAATATTTCCTAAGCCGTGCGGAAATGAAATAGGTCGGTATTATGAAAGTTACCTTTGTTAACTCCACTAAATCAAAAAACGCAATATAAAATATAGGGTGTTCCCTTTGAAATTCCAAAGTTCGATGTCGATACTGAAGAATAGGGGCACCCCGTATAATCCAGAAGTCAATAATCTCAAATTCCTTTAAATACGGAGAAGTTTTGTAATTAAAGTTTTCAATAACTCTTGTATATGGGTCACCTGTACGTTAGGATCAATGAAAAACAGTTTTTCTCTATTCTCCAGCAAACTTTATAATGTGTTGTTTTTCTTTTAAAGGATTACTTATTTTAATTATATTTGGCTTAAATCCTTATGAATAACATTCTGAAAGTTTTATTATAACATGATTGATACTATAGTTAGTTTCGTGAAGTTCGTGTGTAACTTTTATTAGTTTAATCATCAGACCATAACCATAAATATCAATGTGGTTCATCCATCCTTGTGAATTTAATTAATCAACACTTTCACGTAGCCATGAATAATAATCAATCAACATTTTAAGTTAATTATAATTATTTAATTGTGCATCATCAAACCGACGCTTCTTCATACTTTTCTAAATTCCCATCCTTACTAAATGCAGCATGACCTTTCCGTTCATGGTCACAGTATTTTTTTTATTCACCTAAGTTAAATTCCAACTTGTTTTGTATTTTATAACAATTTGAAATGAATCTAAAAGATTTAACGCAGCATGCATAATTCAGTTATGTCTCAGGTGTAATTTTTGAATGGTTTATTCAAGGCATGATTGCACATAACCATATTCTAAACAGTAATATATTCTTCATTGAAATAGTCTTTAACAATGTGGGTAAGGCTGAAGAAATCTTTGCGTAGGTACTCGATTTATTATACAAAGTGTCCCACTTACCGAGAGAAATTACAATCTTTATGAGAAGAAATGGTTAAAATGTAGGATCAGAAAAAGTATTTTCAAATTACAAATAGTTTTATTATAAAAATTCCAGTCGTCTTTTGGAATGCTCTAAAAAATTACAAACAAATTTCTCAGAAATTTTTACGAAAAACTTGAGGTTTCTGTTGTGCTATATGTGTGCTTGTATATGCATTATCCTGATGCAAATATACTTTTCTTGACTTCTGCCTTTTTGCCACTGAATCCACACATAAAATGATGTAAATCATCTGGTACTATTTCAAAAAGAATAAGATTTCCACCATATTCTGACATTTCTTAACAGATTCTTACTCGCTGTTTTGTGCCTTTTGGAAATCGTTAAGTGTATGTAACACCATAAACTCTATCGATCGATAGAAAATCCTTCTGATATGATTAGTTCCAGAAATTCCAACTTAGTAAATGTAAAATGCTCTATGTTAAGCATCAAAAATATGTATTTGTGCGAAAATTATTCATTTCCACGTAAAATTACCTTGTACTATTGTAACCAAAGTTAATTTTTGTATAATAAAAATAGTAGATTAGGAACAAAAAATACATTTGTTTCAAGTTTTTTTGAATTTTTATCGGGCTTTGGGGTGTTCAAGTACCTCAATGTTCAAATCAAAAATGTGTCACGAGATTGCGAATTCACTGAAAAAGCAAATAAATACACAACGGTGTAAAATGAAGGAAATGATGTAAAAGATTCTCTACTTTGGTTCAAGCCTAAAAATATGTTACGAGATGAACTTACCCACCAATTATTTCCAAAATTGAAATTTCTGCATAAAGTTTGGAGTTGCAAACCTAACCTTAAAATTGAGAAAATACAAAAATAATTATCTACGGTATACGACACATTCCCGTGTTACTTGAAATTAAATGATCAACGATTTAAATGTTAAGATCGGTATAAAATGTTCAAAATTGTCTCAATGCTTCGTAATAAACGATATATACTTCTATTTAGTTCTTATACAGTATTTTATGGTATAATTAATGATTACAAACAGAGTAATTATAACAATTAGATTCATTTAAAAAACTATTATCAGGATTATCATTAAAAAAAAAACGCTATCCTAATCGTATTTCTTCCTTGTCCGGAAGTATTCTTATTAACTCACTTATATTAGTTTCATCTGTATGTGGGTTTGTGAGGTTGTTTATTTGTTTGTTGCTTATTACTTTTAATATATCTCACCACCTCAATTACGTTCTTTAGACTAGCGGGCTAAGGCTTCAGTTAAATTTTTTTTTTGGAAATTATCACTGCAAATTTTCTCTTTACATCGAAACAAATTTTACAACTGTCTGCCCCCTGTTGGAGATTTACTGTAGTACCTGCATTAGTATTAGAATTTAATACCTTAAATTTTATTATGTTGTTTGAGAAAAAATTTACATCAGTATGCCCTCTATTGGAAATTTACAATAATAATGACTAGAACTTGAAGAAAAATGTTAATTTTTGACAATAAATCGAAATAAAAAGTGGAAAATATTGTTTTAGGCATATTTAAAAAAATATAATTTTTTTAGTTTTATGTGCTCTAACAGCGTGCTTTTTAGTTTGTTTAAACAATATTATTTTTTCACTTCTGTCTTATATCTTTGTCTTTGTCTTTGTCTTTATATCTGTCTTTGAAAAATGTTATAAGCAGTTGAAAATCATTAAAAAAATTGTTATTTCTCATAATATTCAATTTTTCAATAAAACCGAGTGTTTTCTTTCAAATTGTCATAAACTATCTTTTTTATATAAAACAATTTGCAAAGTTCAATTCAAATTCTTATCAGAGAAAAAATTGGTGAAATAATCTTGAGAAAGTTTGAAATTACATTTCAAATGATCATATTTATAGTGGTTAAATCAATATCCTATAATTTCAGGCTTGTATCTTCTCTCTAACAATTTTTTATCCTAATTTTATTCATAAAACGTGAAACAATGTAATCTAACGAGCAATAATGATTATTAGCGTGAATAAATATTATCCTACAAAATGTTTATTAACAAATACCACACACAATTTCTCATTGCAGTGTATAGGTTCGAAATCATTCATTTTTTAGTCTTATTGTATACGAATATCGTAAAAGTGAAAGTGGATTTCGATGTTTTTTTTGCGATCCTCAGAAACTTCATTTAATGTGTAGATTGTTGTAACATCGTGATAATATATTTTTCACATTTATGCACTTTCTAGCTGTTAAGTCGATGTTTTTGAAGTACTCACATCAAATTGTTAAAGTGACACGTTTATGGTAGTTAGTTGTTTATATTATTATCCTATTTCTTGCCTATACCAACGATTAAATGAGAAAAATGATATTTGTGAATATTATATGAAAATTAGAGATTTAGAAAGTTAGAAAATTTCTGACTAATATTCAATGTGATATAATAACATTGAATCTTAAAACAAAGATATATTCATCCTAAAAAAATGATCAATATGATCATTGGGATGTAACATAAAAACGAACGTATATTGTTTTGTAATAGTGAGAATTCTGTTTTTTTCTCTATCCATAACAAAAATTAGGTAAATTAATCTATTTTTAGACGACACACAACCTAATTGGTCTCCGATAATGTGCTCAGTCATCAAAACCAGGCTGGGAAGACATTGCAAAAAGAAAACCCGGAAAAGTTTATCATTCTCGCTGGTTAACGACTGCGAATAGAAAAAAACTTTTGATGGACAAACTTGAAGTCCTAGAAAATTTTCTGGTCCAATAGGCAACCAGCTTGAAAATTGCGAAAAACTTCTAAATGCAAATTATAAAAGAATTAAATAGAATTTGTCAGAAATTGATTGGGAATGCTGACCAGAAGTACTTATTTGAAATTTGTCAAACAGTAACAACCGAAGTATTGTACACATACATGGCAAAAAGAAAACCCGGAAAAGTTCATCATTCTCGCTGGTTAACGACTGCGGATAGAAAAAAAAACTTTTGATGGACAAATTTGGAGTCCTAGAGAATTTTCTAGTCCAATAGGCAACCAGCTTGAAAATTGAAAAAACTTCTTTGCAAATTATGAAAGAAATAAATTGAATTTGCCAGAAATTGATTGGGAAGACCTAAATGCTGACTAGAAGTACTTATTTGAAATTTGTCAATCAGTAACAACCGAAGTATCGTGAAAATACATGGCAAAAAGAAAACCCGGAAAAGTTTATCATTCTCACTGGTTAACGACTCCGAATAGAAAAAAAATTTTGATGGACAAACTTGGAGTCCTAGAGAATTTTCTAGTCCAATAGGCAACCAGCTTGAAAATTGAAAAAACTTCTTTGCAAATTATGAAAGAAATAAATTGAATTTTCCAGAAATTGATTGGGAAGACCTAAATGTTGACCAGAAGTACTTATTTGAAATTTGTCAAACAGTAACAACCGAAGTATCGTGCAAATACATGGCAAAAAGAAAACCCGGAAAAGTTTATCATTCTCACTGGTTAACGACTCCGAATAGAAAAAAAAATTTTGATGGACAAACTTGGAGTCCTAGAGAATTTTCTAGTCCAATAGGCAACCAGCTTGAAAATTGAAAAAACTTCTTTGCAAATTATGAAAGTAATAAATTGAATTTGCCAGAAATTGATTGGGAAGACCTAAATGCTGACCAGAAGTACTTATTTGAAATTTGTCAAACAGTAACAACCGAAGTATCGTGCAAATACATGGCAAAAAGAAAACCCGGAAAAGTTTATAATTCTCGTTGGTTAACGACTGCGAATAGAAAAAAAACTTTTGATAGACAAACTTGGAGTTCTAGAGAATTTTCTAGTTCAATAGGCAACCAGCTTGAAAACTGCGAAAAACTTCTTTGCAAATTATGGAAGAATTGAATTGAATTTGCCAGAAATTGATTGGGAAGACCTAAGTGCTGACTAGAAGTACTTATTTGAAATTTGTCAAACTGTAACAACCGAAGTATTGTACAAAGACATGGCAAAAAGAAAACCCGGAAAAGTTCATCATTCTCGCTGAATAACGACTGCGAATAGAAAAAAACTTGCCAAATTTGTTATTAAGGTTTATACTCGAATGTAGTACAACATTAAATTACAAGGATAGAGATATTCATTTGTGGGAAATCATCAAATATACTAGGTACCTCGAGAAACACTATAGAGACGTCAGATACATCAGGGAACTTGGGCTTGGAAAAATTATAGTGACTAAATCGAGGCCTAATTGAGTTTTAGGTGATTTGAAGTACATCCTCTTAACTTTGATGCTTTGAACGTATAGAGACTCTCGAGCAACACTGTATAAATTCCACTTCAAATCATATCCAATTTTGCAATAGAAATATGACGTTATAAATAAATATTTTACTGCTCAACATAGAAATTTTGAACACTCTATTACTGTGATGCATACATCTTTATAAGCATAAATACACTTGTTGAGAATGCCGCTTAGACAAAGACATTATCCAGATAACGATCGTTAACACTGCATCTTAATGTTCAAAGTTGAATACTTAATATACACAATATCCATTTTAAAATAGAAGTGAATGCATGGTAGTATACGCATACACTATACAGCGTGTCCCACGACGAGTTAAGACTATCTGTATATGGCAAAATACTTATAGTAAAATCTTGAAAATTTCTACGTTTTGGTTTTCGGATACGATATTTCTAACTAAAATTTTTTCAAACTTCCGAATTTTCATTATTTCACTTTTTCTTCTACTACTTACCTCTTTCCCTTATTCAAGTTTGATGCAATTGAATTTGTTGATGTTGTTTCTACAACTATCTATAAATAATGTTTGGATAGGAATTGCTGGAAACCACATTACAGGCTTCTTTTTACTTGATAGCTGCTTAAATGGAGATGAATGTTCATCCACTATAATGTCGTGCTAGCTTTAACAAACCTATATCCTGATCCTGCTAACCCAAAAGTTCCTGGGAATATGATTTTAGGAAGATGGAGCACCGCCTCAATATCCGGCAGAACCTGACCAAATAGAATGGCCAAGACGATTCTGGAGCCAGAAGATTTATTTTTCAAAAAATGCACATTTAAAAATACCAATCGTCGTGTCCAGGCGTTTATTTTTTTATTTATTATTTATTTATAATTTATTTATTAACGATTTTATTCCATTTGGCTGTTCCACTCTGTATTCACAAAAAGAAAAAGAAGAAATCATTCCGTATTTAGAGTGTGTAGCACCATATTCCATCATTCTAGCTTATTACGAAAAGAATATTATACAGATAAAAGTCATTATTGGTTTTGTTAAAAAATTATTCATTATTATGAATTTATAGGTAAATAAATGCCCTAAATTATTTTGGAGGGTATCTAACTGCCTCTATCTGAGAAGAAAAAAAGCCTTGTTGATAAAATAAATCTCTCTCTTATCTTGGACTATAAAAAATGAAGTTCTACATTATTAATTGAGCGACGGACGCCTCTTGAGGATCTCCATTATATAGTAGATAGCTACTTTTGTTGCAGACTGTACCGTAATGCATTCCATGAATCTCTGCCAAAATATAATAAGAATTTTCAAGATATTTCCGAAATTAATTTTACCGGTTTTAAGGCTTGTTAAGAAAGCTTGTATTCTTACACAAAAGAGAACAGCAAACGGTAATTGTATAATGGGGATACTTATAAAGATATTAAACAAAATATAGAAATGGAAGATTGGATTATATTTAAAGATAGGCGATGGTTTTATGAAAAATCTCAAAAAACTGTGAATTATACGCCAGATAATTGATATTGTCGTTAGAAATTAAAACGAGATTCTAAGAATTTCGAATAAGTTACATCTATTGTCATAATTTGAAGAATTAATTAAACTTTTTGTAAAAATATTATATAAGTAGAAAATTTTTCAAATAAAGTTCTACGTGATTGATGAATGTGAATGATTCCTAATCGAAAGTAAATGATAATAACGATATTGATGTTAAAGATCTGTAAATCAGCAGACAAATCCATAAAACTTTCAGTAATAAGAAGACCAAATACCAGAAAAGAAAATTCGATGTGAAAATTATATTACATAATAAAAAATTATCAATATTAATGTCCCGAGTGCATGTCAAATTGTCGATAATTTAATTTTCTCGAGTGCGCGAATGCGCACGAGAAGAAATTATGAGAGAATTTGACATGCACGAGAGGGCATTTTGGCAGACTATTTCCTGAGAAAAATTTAATTTAAAATAAACAATAATTGTTCCTTTTCTTAAAATATAAAATTAAAACCAAATGATGTTTATTAATCCTAGACGAAAATTTGGTACTAGTGCAAATTATCGATAATTTGCACTAGTGCAGTATTATTGCTGAAATTTGATCGTTGCTAGGTAAACATAAAATATTACAGCTTTTTGGTTGGCTTAAATTTTTCGAAGGAAATAGTCATCAAAATACTACCCAGAAAAGATCTAGGTTTTAGGTTTTAGGATAACTGGACTACTATATATCAAATACCATCCAAATTAATATTCACGAAAATAGTTATCTTCCAATTGGTTCAAAACAAGACTACGAGTAGATTTTGTGTAGATATTTATGAGAAGTACTGATATTTCTGTTATAAAGATCAGATTTAATGGCATTATTTCAGTAATAAGCATTTTTGTAAAGTCCTATCCCAATTCCGTATAGGAATAGCTGCTGTAGAAGTTTATGATAATTCATTCAACTTGATTGTAAAAACGTACTCATGGGAATAAAATGATAGATGATAGATGGATGATAAAAGAGGAAACGCGATCTGGCTGTTAAAAGGGTACTCCTCACCAAAGACTAAATTCACGGTACTGTCGGAAGTCACTAAGCGTATAAAGGAGCAGTAAATGTTGGTTATAAAATCTTAACATAAAGAACTGGAAAGACACGTAGAGAAAGCTGGTGCTGAAAAAATCATGGAGAAAAAAATTTTGAGTAGGAAAATATAATTCTCTCAGAGAAAGACGCGCGGATTTTGGACAACTCTATAAAGGAGAAACTCGCTTACATTCCACAGCAAAGACCGCGTTTTTAAGGAACTAAATGTTAAATTTTATGTTGCCTGTAAAAAGAAATTACAATGTACGACTGTGAAAACGAGGAAAGAGCGGTACCAGTTATAGTAGCAATAATAGAATGACCTGTAAACCTCATTGTATATTGTTGGAAAGATAAAAGTAAAAGAAAGGAGAAAAAGCTGGATATATTAATCAGACGACGACAATTGAGCTAATGATGACAGAGACATAACGAACTACATTATCAGCAACACTACTGGAGAAATATCACTCTTTTCACTTGGGAACAAGATTACTGAAGGCGTTGTGAAGATGCATCAACTTATCTTCGCCGAAACCATTATCATAGACAGACTAGACATTAAGCATTGGTAAAGACTTGAACAAGCTCAAAATATGAGGCTAGACTCAATGCTATAGCTGCTATGGACAAAGCTGGATGGATGGATGAGTTGTCATATATGAAACTAAAAGCGATTGAACCGATTCTATTGGTACTATGGGCACAGTCATGCACCAAATGTTCTCGCTGCTTCTCGGTGCCTGAGATGTTAAAATATTTTCCTCTGCTTCTTACAAAAAAAAGACGTCAAATAGATAAAACTCGGATTATGTTGACATTGACGACTGTTTTTTTATAAAGTTTATTTTCTCGATAAAGAATATAATTAGAATTATCTCTTATCCTAGATGGTTAATAGAAGATAGTAAATATTCTGTACCGTAAATCTATTAATGTTAGTGTACAAAGAAGTCATCGAGGCAATGGATTCAATTTCCACATCGATGAAATCTGTCAAGAAGTGTTTTATTTCACATTAAAAACACGGGAACAGCACTCGGCATTACAGCAAAATCGGGTTCGTAGGTGAATCCATTTCACAGGATATTCTTTATGTTTTCACAAACCATTAACTTCTGTTTAAGATTATTATTTTTTTGAGAATGGTAGATGTATCAGTGAAGTACAAAAAATTTGACAAAGCTACAAAAGAAAAAGTACAATTGCGAATATTTTTTAGATGACGTTTGGAATTAGTATATCTACGGTATTAATAAAAGTACGAGGATGGTCCAAAAGAAGCTGGCATCACCTAGAGATGGCGGTAGCTGCTTAAACAATACCACTGTATTAAAAAGTACACAATCTGTAAAGTATATGTTTCAAATTTGAAGATGCAACGTTGTTTAGTATTTGTATGGCTTATAAAATTTTATTTGAAAGGCATTAGCCCAACCAATATAAAAGCTGAAGTGAATTCTACTCTGGGTAGACTGGGTGTGACTGCTTCTTCGTTATCAACAGTAAAATATTGGGTAACTGAATTTAAACGAGGCCATACAACTTGCAAAGAGCAGCATCTCAGTGATGAATCAAATGAGGTGACGACAGAAATGTCGAAAACAATCCAAAAAACGATGATCGTCGACAGACAGTGCGCGAACTACCTGACATAGTAGGCATTTCAAAAAAAAAAAAATGAAAATTTGGACATGAGGAAGCTGTGCGCAAGTTGGGTGCCGCTTTTGCTCACAAGGTAACAAAATCGGCGTCCGGAAAATGTTTCCATCAATTATTTAGCACAGAAATCTATCCGAATTTTCGCACCGTTTCATAACCATTGATGAAACGTGCGTCCATCCCTTCCCACCTGAAGCAAAAGAACAATTAAAATAATGGACTGAAAAGAGAGAACCGGCTCCAAAGAAGGCAAAGACCATCTGCAGGCGAGGTCATGCGCATGGCATAATTTTCATTGACTATTTTAAAAAGGAAAAACTATCAACGGCAAGTATTATGTGAACTCATTGCAATATTACAGCGAAGAAATCAAGTAAAAACGCTGCATTTGGCTAAGAAGAAAGTGTTGTTCAATCAAAACAATGCACCATTTCACAAATTCGTTAATGAAATGGCCAAAATGAATGAATTGAAGTTTGAATTTAGCCCCCTCGGATTATGCTCTGTTCCCAGACTTGAAAAAATGGCAGGGTGGTCAAATATTTTCCTACAATAATGAAATGATGTCGGCAGTTAACGATATCGACTAAAAAGAGATTACGTTGAAAAATAAATAAATTTTGTTATAAAAATTCTGTGTTTTTGTGCCAGACTTAGAACTATGATCCATTCAGAAAATAAAGAACGTCTATTTTTGGCGCCGTTAGGTACGCGTTGAATTCAATGTCTGCCGGCAAAGCTTAGTTGATGATGTTTATGAGTTCTACAATGTTGCCAGTTTGTTTAATAACCGTATTTGAGATGGAAATTTATCGTAAAATGTGTGCAGTATACAGAAATAACGATATATGTTAAAAACGAAAATGGTACTTTTTTTTAACTAACAATAAAGATAAAAATAATAGTATTATAGTTGAGTTGATGGAAAAATCGTAAAAGCTGCCTTTTCACAATAACGGAACTCTAGTGTGATTTCCCAAAAATTTCACGGTTTTTTTCAGTATGAATTGTCAAAAAGTTGGGCTACCAGCAATTTTAAGCAAGATTGTTGTTAAAATTGTTTACATGCCAACATAAAAGTTACACTCTTGACATTTATTGATTGATGATAAGCGATTGCGACAAGTTAATTTCTGAGACATAATTTCGGTTAATACACTTTTCGCTGAGCAAACGGATAATGTGTGCAAAACTTGTCACCGAAGCATCAATTGTTAAGTGATTAATTGCCTTGATCTTGCACCTGGAGATTTTCACTTATTTTCAAAAATAAAGATCTAGTTAGCGCTTTGACGGTAATGAGGTACTGCTGGTCTTTATCATATTTTACCCGTGAGAACAACTGTGATTTTCTGCAATTATCAGGAATGTAATTCAACTTTACTTCATGAACTATCTTTGGCAAATGTATGAATTATTGTATGTAACATGATTGATTAATGACAGATTTGCTAATTTTTTTGGTTAAAAATTCTTTGATACTCATGACATAGAAAAAAAAAATAAGTAGTGTAGTATTAACACTGTAAAAAATGTTATCCTGTGTCAGGTGCAAGAGCGTTGATATAGATTGAAGAATACATAAATCTTTTAGTCTGTGTTGTAAATAAGAATTGAAAATCTTGAAAACAATGCCTGAAAATATACGAGTTTATCGATTTTTTTCACATTTCGAGCTACAATTTTCCAAGAGATAGATTTTCTTATGATATTTCATTTATTTTATCGCTTGGCAAAACCACATTTCTATCATAAATAAAAAAAGTTATCAGTATATAATCTCAAGCTCGACATCGAGAATATTTATAATGCACCCAAAGAATCAGGAATTGTTACGAAAGCTGCTGAATCAGATAAAGACATTTTCGGATTATTCGTCGAGTATAATTTACATTTATTTGAAATCTTTGAAATTAGTAGTGAATGAGAAAAGTAATAAAATGAGAATATGAACTATAAGTGAATATGAACTTTCAAAGTGACCTCAGTCGTCTCGGTCACCAGTAAGTCTTGTGATTGATGTGTAGATTACTTTGAAAATGAAAATTCGTGCAGCAATAGTATTTTTACTTCAAAAACATTATTTCTACTTCAGTTTAAGTGAAATAATAAGATTTCCTGAGAAACAAAGCATTCTTCATTTGCGAGTATTAGCAACAGATTTCTGATGAAACCTGATGAAGATAAAGCCTGTTCTGCTACTGAAAATCTTTTTAAAATAAAATAAAAAAGTATTACAAATGTCATTTAGAAAAAAAAAAACGTAGAAAGCAAAGCGACTAACCATGTTTAGTTCCGCAAGATCGACGTATAATTGTTCACCGTCAATTTGAAGCATAATAAGGTCAGTTGCAGATTTCCTGGCCGTCTGACATCAACTGGACAAACTCTGCGGTATTTGAAAACTCGCCTTGAAAATGGAACAACAAGGCTGGACAATTCCGGATCAGCTTTTTGATGTCATACCACTTAATTGGACATCAACTAGCGGTTCGTACACAGAAGATACGAAATGCAAACACTGCATCTGTTGTTAGAGATATTGACCTCGAAATGCCTGTAGACATCCTGAATCTCAACAAAAGATTGAAGATTTTTCATCGGAAAATATTATGAGCAATGAAGTTCCATCTAAATGGTTATGTGAGTAAATGAAATAATCTTTTTTGAGGCATTGAAAATTCGTGGTGTGCTGTTTAAGATGAAGGAGTCATAAATTTTTTCTTTCTTAACTGGGCGAAATTTGGCCACAACCGGTATTCTAAAGGAAGCATTTCTAGGTCGCTTCATCTCCCGTTCTGGGGATTTGTACTGGACCGTCAGATAACCCGATTTGACTGTTCCTTTTGTAGTTTTCTGAAGTCTACAGTTTATCTCAACAGTCTTTAGACTCTCTAAGCTAGTTACGAGTCCCATTAGTCATTAACTTAAAGAAATTTACTTGTCCATTATAATTTTCTCAACTTAATAGAATAAATTCTAATGGATTGAATAAACAAAATTCACAAGCAGAATCAAATTTTTCCAATAGAAAAGAAATTACAGCAAAAGAGCATTGGGTGATTTCTTTTGCACCACCTGGTATTTCAGTAAGATTTTGAATCAGTTTCTTTTCTTTTTCTTCATAAAAATAGATGAATCGAATAGTAACCTAACTTAAACTATTAGTGAAGATAATTTTGAATAAGACATAAGTCAAAACACATTTAAACATATACGGTGGTTGTTCAATAAGTTTTGTCAAGCAATACAATCATTTCAATCGCTGTTGAATTTAATATATCATTTGTAAAAACATACTTTCAATTCATTTCAAGTACGAGGTCTGATTGAAAAATGATGTTAATGAATTTTAAAAGCACCGATTACTAATGCTGTATCTATTATAATCAATAAGTGTCATACCCTTGGGAGAAGTGTTCCACTTCTGGATTGTTGATTAGCTACTACAAATTAGAAATTATGTGTAACATATCTTGAACAATGCATTTATGAAGATTGAATTGTTGCCAACATGGTTACTGGACATGAAATTCTTGCAAACCCTAAGATAAGACTATTCAATGGCCAATGATTGGTATGGCAACATGTCATGCTTCAATTTGCTTATAAATCGAGAATTTTCTAATCGCAAAAGGCTCTTGCATAATATATTTATACATACTTACACGACTTTTGGGTTTTCCTGACATTAGCTTCGTAAAATATTATTGGTTAAATGAATTGAAAATAAATATATGTAGCAGATACTTTTTATGAATTTATTATGTTTAAGACAACCACCTCACATTATCTTTACCAGTAATTGGAGACCATCATTATGAAGTTTGATCCCATAAAAGGATTAAAAGCAATAATGCAATTATGTCACAAATATAAGAACCAGTTTAGTGGGCTCTAATATATGGTGCGAAGACATGAGCCCTCAACAATTGTCAACAATAGATCACATATGGGCAAATATCTTAATTGAACCATGAGATGAGATGATATAGAATCTGTATGCTGATATGGAATATGGAATACATGAAAAAAGCAAAAGAATGTACCATGCAGGACTGTTGATATTGACAAGGCACATAAAGAAGAATAAATATCATAATTTATCTGTGTGTAATTCCTGATTTTTTGATTTTATAAATGAACGCGGATGCTGCGAATATTCTCTTGTTGGAGAACATCAATCTTAATCCGACAGGTGACTTGTAAATCGGCTTTTACATGTAGTAAATGACGATAATAACAAGGGAAATCGAGGCAAAGCGTTTCAGCTTTTGTTTCATACTCACCAAAAAATCAATTCACGCCTCGCAGCTACGTGAAATTACCAACCAATTAAGCCCTTGACAAAATCGTATTTAAATGAACCTATTCTACTAAATATTCACTTAATGCTTTTACACTCTCCCCCATTTATTTTCCTTGACATTCACAACGATGCAGAAGTAATTAAAAATAATTGCATCATGTGACAGTTTTCACCTACCTCCCAACCCACTCGTTCCCTGGCTTGGGGTGAATTAGTGGTTTCCGAAATAGGGGTCGTGATGCTTTCCGCATACAAAAGAATTGGTGGCTCAAAGTTGGAGTTCTTTATCTCGAGCGGTTTTGTTTTAACGCAACCGACCAATTTCTATACTAAAATTAGCTTTTATCAATTGATAAGTGAGACAGTTTCTCTTTCTTTCGGGGATTTGGAATTTAATACTTTTATACGATATTGATTCGAAATTTTATATCCAGGACACGATTCTTCGCTTTTCCAAATATAGAAATTCACAAAATTAAAGTGAATCTCACAGTGTGGATTTGAGTTAAACGCTCAATTGATCGGGTCAGCAAATATTAACATCAAAATTGGTCATATTACAAGCAGTGTTTCATTTGTCTTCTACTCAAAGCCTTTAGATCTACTTCTACTTTTTCAATCATTTTCCTTCGATGTTTGTGTTACGCATATTGATCCAACGTATTATTACTTCCCTTCGGTTTTTTGTTAATATTTCTTAATTTTTCCTTCCCTATATCACCATGACTATATGACTATTATTGCAAAGAACAGAAATCTAAAAGATTTACACCTGCTACTAGCCATTGGGTAGGTTCAATAATCGATTTGAACAATAGAGAAATCGAATATGCTGAAAAGTACGAATGTTGTCTAAAAACTCTACCGAACTTTACCTTTATCTAAAATATCAGCCATTTTGAACGCTTAGCTTCTCTGTGACAATAATATAGGTGAGTCATAGTGAAGATGTTTCTGATAATGGAAAAAACTGAGAATCAAGCTTATCATTCATCGTCAAATATTTGTTTTTGAAAGGCAATGAGCCTACGCAAATGAAAAATGGGTTACACACTATATACTGATCGTACCCCTAGAAAAGTTCATCAAATGGTATTGGATTGCGGCTGGAGAGATAGAAGAGGCCTTCGGTATATCGAAAGTACGCATTTTATAATATATTGATTGAAGAGTTTATGCATGCGTCTGCTATCCACGTATTTTGCTCTCTTTCAACCAAAAGCATAAAACTTGAATCCACCACTACATTCCTGAAAAACGAAAAACAGTAAAGACAATGTAGTACAAATGGTAACCTGCTCCGAAAAAGGTTCTATTAGCTGGATCAGAGGTTGGAGGCGTTTTTGGGATATTCATGAGATTGTGTTCATCAACTATCTTCAAAAAGGGAAAGTAATAACGCATTATTGCTTTATGAAGTAAAGCGAAAAATAACAACCAAGCGACTACAGTTGAAGAGAAAGAAAGTGCCCCTCTAACAGGATAACGTGATCGCCATGGCTAAGATCAACGATTCTCATTTTAAATTGGTTTAACACCCTCCATCAGATTTGGTACTGTTTTTTTCTTCGTTAGGTCGAAAACTGTTGCAGACATCTGTTGTATGTTGGGCAAACTAAGAGATACATGTCAAGTTGTTTCAAGGAACATTCTAGTTTTACGTATATGAAAAGTGTTAGAGGGAATGACTTCAATATCATACCACACCTTTAGAAAATGTTTGTTCAAGAATGTATCAAATAAATTGATTTATTAAGACAATAATATAGTTATAGATATCATATGCTGTATTTATAATAATGAATAAAGTTGACCGAATCGGATATAAAATGAAATTAGAATAGTAACGTTGAAGCTTTATAAAGAAGCATTTGATTTCAAATGATGCGTTACTTCAATAAAACAGTGACTAACTAGTACGTGATCCTTTGTAAGGACTTATTTTACCACAATATGATAAATTGTTGTTTGAAGTGGCTCTCAATATTTGAAAACAATATTGTGAAATAATGAAAAAAATATCACGATTGATAATTCAAGGTATCCCAAGCCAGCCTAAATTACGTGGATTCATCTGATTAAACTTCTGAGAAAGACAAAAACTAGTTTAATGAAACTCCAATTCAATTTGGAATCAAATACAAATATATTATAAATGACATCGCTTTTTAGATTTTTGAATATTCAAAAAGCGAAATTCAGACGTTCATATGTTTTCAAAATGACCTTCTATGATCAATAAACAAATCTAAACAAAGAGTATCTCTTTAGAATGAAATAAAATTCCATTTTCTGCTTATATTTGATATTTATAAAAAGAAATAAACTTTATAGCTCTTAGAGATTTTAATTTCTTAGAGAAACCGATTTTTTCACATCATTTCATCTCCTTATTCGTGATTCTGACTTGAATTTTGATACCTGTTTAAATCTAATTCTATATATACGTTCTAGTTAAGTGACACTCACCTTGTAGATCCCATCCACAAGTTTAATGAGTTCTTCCGTTTCCATGATGCTCGTATATGATTCTTATCTATTTTTAAAACATAACAGTTCACTGAATAAACACTAAAGATTGTTATTAAGTTATCTATATTTGTTGCGACTTTTTACTGTTCCAAAGAAGTGAAATCTTTTCAACGATTTTCAAAGTCTTCTTCTGGAAATTGTATTCAGTGTACGAATAGGACACGAAATGAAGATACTTGTGAGTCTCGAATAAGAAATCTGAAACAATAAAAAAGGAATGAGAAGATCACTACGTTTTATAGTTTCAATTAAAACGATGCTAGAATTGTCAAATAGTAGAACTAGGCCGATACATTTGATTGTTGAATTAAATTAAAAAAAAATGTGTAAGATGCCTCACTCTTTATATAAATTCGTCGAAAACTAAATTCATTTGTTCTATTCTTATACACAATATTAATTAATAATATTCAATGTGTTATAATTTGAAGGAACTAATCATTTTAGAATTATTTCCAAAGTTATAATTTCTGCGCTAGTTTGGTAATGCAAACCTAACCTAAATTTGAGATAATACAGAAATATCCATATACGAATCAAGCAATTAAACGCATACTTGCATTTTAATTGAAATTGAATATAAAATATTTAATACCCTCAAATAAACGATAGATACTCATTTGGTACTTGCAGAGTTTAATTTCCTGATAATTCCAATTTACGATATAATTAACGATTTTAAACAGTATAATTAGCACAATTCGTTGCATTTATGCAATTAGGTCAGGCATTATTGTGATTAACTTGAGGTAATAATGTTAAAATGTGCTAAAAATTTACTGATACAGGGGAATTGGCCCGCTCCTTGGAGCTCTTTGATTCTTTTACTACAGAGGATCACTCCCCATGGATTTTTAAAGCTCTTTCTCCTTTTCTCCATATTTCTATAAATTTGAAATTTGTATTCAGCTTTAACTCTTTTATCTGGTTTTCTCATACTTATTCTTTTTCATTCTTTTGGTCTACCTATTCCACATCTATAATTCTAGATATTCAACTATCACTTGTCCTTCTACTATCTCTTTCAGTTCCTCATTTCACAGATTTATGTATACATTTTCCTCTATTTTACTGTTTCTAGTATTTTTCTTTCCAGTATTTTAAGATTTTTCTAATCTTTTTTTCTATTCATTATCTTCTACCGCTTTTTTGTCATTAGTGCTGAATATATTAATAACTATACTGATATTGGTACAAGGGTCCTTTTGTGTTGTTGGTTGTACCTCTTCCCATTTGATCCTGTTCCTCTTTGTCAAACCTTCAATGGCTGAATTTTTTTCATATTTTATACTTTCAGAAATTTGTTTAATATAGAGCTGAATCTAGATGGTTGAAGCAACAACTAAAGGCTTCCTCCTAAATAATTTTCCAAATTAAATGAATGATTTATATGAGTCGATTCTCATGCTTCATTGTTCCAAAAAGTCCTGGGATATCAATACAATTACTGTAATCTCCTGCTCTTTTGAAAAATCTCAAGTAAACTTCTGTTTCTGGACGAGGTAACTTTCGGATTCAGTTGTTTGTTGTAAGCGATGTTCTGTTTCAGATTATGATAACTGTAAAACTCTAAAGAGAGCATTTAATTCAGCATCATTAATCAAAAGTATAGTTTTTTCTTGAAGAGATAATCGTCCGAATCACTAGAAATAGAATTCTTTTCAATATAGTTCCCATTATCATCTTATAATATATTCTAATTAGATTACACAAATTGGATATGACAGATTTTCGAACGTATAATTGATTTAAAAGTAACATTCAATTTGATTGCTGGTTCTCTCTTTAACTAGCAAGCTTGAATTGAGCCACTTGTTACAAGACATTGAACACAAAAATAAAAGTCTGCTATTAATGAAATTCACTTATAAACTTGGGCAAAATTGTTTACAGAGGTTAGTAAGTGAAATTAATAGTGACGGAGGTATTGGTACAAGATAAAAGGACAGAAGAATGAGAATGAATGAAAAAATCTGATAAACGAGGAACGTTCTTTATTTATTTCAATTTGTCGTGCCTCGGAACAGAAACAACAAGTATCAAAATTAACTATTGAGTACATGAAGGGATATTACAAAATCGTTACATTGGAAAAATTAAATTGGATTATAGTTTATGGTACAGGTTCGTAATTTTGGAGAATTTCAAAACTTTTCTGTATCTCCTTGAGGTTAAATTTCAAACTTAATTGCTGGTATGTAGTACATTGTCTGCAATCATTGATATTATGCTTAACCGTTACAGAGATAGAGATAGAGAAAAATGCTTTGTTAAAAAAATTGTTAAGATAACCTTGTTAAAAACGAAAAAAGACACATACAAATCACTAACTAAAGACAGAAATAAAATAAAGATTAAAATATAGAGTATACACTAGACAATTAACTATACGCCACACTAAAATAGGTAATAATTTGTATTAAAAATCAATAACAACATTAAACCAGTGCGTGGCAGGCTCCAAATTAAATATTATTTTTAGAATAAAAACACTTTTCAATAAATATTCCTTCAAATTATTGCGAAATGCGGGAAAAGATGTTAAAGATTCGATTTGAATTGGCAAATGATTGTGAAGTATTGAACTCTTAACTAATTTTGAGCGCGGAGTAGGTACATAAAGGTCGTGCTTTGCGTTCCTAAGTGCTTACAAATTAGGCCAACGGATCGAATATTTTCAATCTAGTCTGCGTAAATATCTAGCAGCTCTTTTTTGGAGTTTAAAGATTCAAGTTGAGTCGCACCACACGTACTCCCCAAGAAAAGGGTATAACAGAGATACGTCTCAATAAGGGCATAATAAACTGTTATAGAGGTGGATAGGTGCAGTTCTTTGGAAACTAATCTCAGCGCAAAACAGAAAGAACTTAAGAAATTAGTATCGTCTACAAAAAGACATATTTAACAACTGATGTCTAGATAGGCAATGCCGTTGATAAACAGGAGAAACAAAATAGGGCCTAGTACTGAGCCCTGAGGCACTCCACATTCTATTGGGTTGCAAGAAGACATCGTTGGATCAACCCTTACAAGCTGACTTCTGTTGGTAAGTGTTGTGGTGGTTTTTCTTGAAACCGTAGTACACCAATTTGTTTTAACACAATCGAAGCCCTTGGAAAAATCACAATAAGTCGTTGCAGTGTAGTGATTGTTGTTTAAGCTGGAGTAGGAATATATATATATATATATATATATATATATATATATATATATATATATATATATATATATATATATATTTCTACTTTGTTACTTAAAACGTATTTTTCGATCACACTCCGTATTTATACACATTTAAAAGCATTTGATACACTTTTTATAATTTCAACTGAACTAATGAAAAGCGTCAAATTTTTCTATACTATTTTCCATAAATCTTGAAATAAAAAATGTGGGTCAAAACAATGACATTTTTCTATTTCTATTTCATTATTTATCTTCAACTTTCAAAAAATTTTATATGGTTTATCATCATGTATCAGTTATGTATTATACTTAACAAATATATATGCGAACTGTGCATCAATTATCTCTTTTTCTTTCTCGTGATATTACGATTATATATGTATTCCACTTGTTTATATTACTAAAAATGTTCGAGTGAGAGGTCTGACCTCAACACGTTTACCTCCACATGTACAAATCTACGAGTAATCGTTTACAACAAACATTTAAACTCTCCTTAACAGGTTATATTTATTGGATCTTTCACTTGATTACATTTTTATACTATAAATTTATTAGTTATAGCTGCCTTTGGATAGGACGTTCGTATACCAGGTGAATTTTGGAACAATACTGAAAATTTCACTTTAATGTAATATAGGCATTTGAATATCACCCTTAACAAGGTTCTAACCTTTATTTGTATTATTTTCAGTGCCTCACACAATTTTATAACTAATTATATTGCATTCTTTTCCACATACTTTGCTTCATTTTTTGTGTGTTAGAGAGAGAAAGAGCTTTATTGTCATAAGAAAATTGTAAAATTTTCTTATGACAACATTAAATATTGAATTATATCAGTCTATGGTAGATTGTAGAATTCGGCCCATAAGTTCTTTCAAGCAGAAATACCATAGTAAATCTCTGAAAAAAATTATTAAATGTATTTGCTACTTTTAATTGTTAAGGTAGCTGATTGAATAATTTTTTGGCAGTTAAGATGATTGATTTTTTTCCCAGATCAGAAGAGGGTATTGTTAAGTAATTATCCAATTTTTCTCTTCTAGTAAGGTAGCTATGAATGGGTCTTTAAGTTGAGATGTGAACGTGTTTGCGAACCAAACAGATGGACTTTAAAATGAAACTCGCAACTCGCTCTACTACTTTTTTGTAATTCGAAGAGGTGCAAACTATAAGACCCCCAAGAAGGCAAACCATAGCGAAGACACGATTCGAACAACGACTAGTAAGTTGTTAGAGCAGTATGGGAATCGAGCAGTTAAGACACATATTCAATGACAAAACAAGTAAAGGATAAGTTTTTCGCCAAACTCGCTACATGCACAGACCATAGAAGAAAGCACTGTCAGTATGTAGACCAATAAAACTTATTTGAATCTGAAGATTGTAGAATCCTTCGTAGAATAAAATTAAACTTTTCTCTGTATTTAAACAGAGCTCGTTCGCGTCAGACCAGGACTTAATTAACGAGATCTTTGCCCATGGTAGAATGTAAAGCTTGTATATTTGAAACACTCCAGGTTACACTGGTGTCATCTGCAAATAAAGTGAACTTACCATTAATTCGTGAATCTGTAACATCATTAATGATTACCAAAAGAAATTGTTCCTCCAACTGAGCCCTAAGTTACACAACTGCCAACTGGTGAATTACCATTAACTTGTATCAGATGTTTTCTACATTCAAGGTAAGACACAAACCATTTTAAAGAAATACCTCGGATGCCTCAATACTCTAGTTTGTGAATCAGAATTTGATGATCAACACAATCGAAGGCCTTATCGAAATCACAAAAACCAAAGCCGTATAAAATTTATTATTGGTTGAGGTATATTGAGAATAGAAAGCATTTAAAAAGCAAAGGCAATAGGCGGTTTTCCATTAGTCTTCCAATTATCTTCGATAGGAGTGGTAATCATGCAAGAGGACGATAGTTACTGGTGTTATTTCCTCGTCACCCTTGTGAAGGGGAACAATTATAGCAGTTTTTAGACAGCTAGGGAAAAAACTTTCTTGAAATGAATCCATAATCTTGTTACATAATTCTGATTTGAATTTTGAGAACATCAAATTTTCTCATTTCGTTTACTAATTGGCTGGACAGTGATATATTGAATCATAAGTACAAAAGGTGATATCAAAAATGAAATAAAAATCTTCTATGTATTATTTTCGTCTGAATAAATTATATTAAGAGGTATCCAAAATTTCTTCTTAAATATGTAAATGACATGAAGGTATGTTCGTTGGAATTCCATGAAGATAAATATGTCCCAATGTTGCTGTTACATAACTAGTAGTGACATCTCAAAAAAAAAAAAATTAATTCTGTAAAAGGTCAACGTTAGTTATGTCAGTATGTTAATGACGTTTCTTACCTTTTTCGTTTATTGGTGAATTGATTTAAATGTGGTTAATAACAGTTATTTCAATCAAAATTTAATTTTTAATTATAATATTGATGTCGTACGTTTCTTATTAATTTATTATTATAATGAGCTTCATGTTTTGTGCAATATTCAAATAATTATTAACTAAAATTCATGAAATATTCTTACGTAATACTTGTGTATGATTATTGATACATGATAATCATTACGATAATCAAAATTACGAGGAATAGTCAGAAAAATGTAACAAGTCTCAGCACTAGTCTAGTCTACAAGTTCAAATCGGTGTTAATTAGATGTGATAATTCTAAAACTATGTGACTTAGGTCATTAACAAATTTAGCAAAGAAATTTTTCTCTCGGAATCATACTTTTATTATTCAATATATTAATTTAAAACTGAAAAAAGCTCTCCACCTGCCTCTTTTCAATAATTCCAAGTTTTAGTTGTTTTTTAACACTCAAGAATTATGCTATATATCCACATAACTAAAGCCTCTAATTTATTAGCTCCATCTTTCTTCAACGTCCTTCCATTCTGTAGAAAAGCACAGACCACACGAAGTATTTGATGAATCTTAATTGTAAATTAGGTGAACAGTTTCAAAATTGTTGAATAACAAAATTTTACTTGAATTTCCTTCATCGATCTAAACTGGAAGAAAATAATTGTTCCAATTATTTTTGCTTTGTGGAGCCCTTATAGTCTAGACTCTATATTGCGAAGATTTTTTCTTCCCCCAAAGGGAAGAGGAATCGCTTTGTTATACACACCTAATGCAAGGTTAAATAGTGAGAGTTTCCAGGTAGTTCAGATCAATCAAGTATACCGTTTTAGTTGTTTGTTAACACTTAAGGATTATGCTATATATCCACTTTTCGAAAGCCTCTATTCACTCCATCAATCTTCAACGTCCATCCTTCAATTTTGTAGAGGAGCACCGATCTCACACGTAGCATTTGATAAATCATAATCATAGATTTGAGTAAACAGTTGAACTTCCTTCGATCTAAACTAGAAGAAAATATTTTTTTTGCTCTGTGGAGCCCTTATAGACTATACTATAATCGATTGATAATACTTTGTCAAAAATGAAATTGACTTATATTACGATACATGGAAATTATTTCTGATGTGCTCTGAAGACATCAGCTCAGTCCTAGCTCAATCAGATTCTATAAATATTGGGGTTTTGTATCTCGTATATTCTTTGATTTATTTTTTTATTCACTTTCTTTTATCACATTGAATCCATAATCGCCACTTTTGTTCTGTTAATTCTCATTCAAAAACTAGAAATAGTTTTAAATAAGAGTTTGTAAGAGATAAAATTATTTCTATCTTTCTTCTCTTCACTTTTGACAATATACTTACAGAATTGTCCAACAAACGGCGAAATACAAGAAATTAGAGAATTAATTATTGTAAATTGAATGAATAATTAAAAAACCTAAACAAATTCCTTTACTTTCGGTAATTTGCAATCTATTATCAATCCTGTTGTTTTCGAATGTTTTCGTTAGATATAAATTAAATAACAACCAGTCTGTTCCCAAAACTGATAGGGAGAGATTCGGTTAAATCATCTAGAAATCTCATGAATAAAACATTTTAAACTTGAAAAAAAAAATGATACAATTCCCATTGTTTCTCTTCTGCTTGCATCTTCATTACTGTTTCGGGAACGATTTGTCATTTTTATGTTTGTGCCACCAAAGTATCTAATAAATCCTTTACGATAGTAAAATATTGCAGACTTAGATGCGGACTCAAGCATCAATACACAGAAATAAATTTATTGGGGTTGGCGGTGTAAATACCTCAAAAAAAGTTAATGTTTAGTTTGCCAGCAAAGTTCAAATAATTGATTGCAAAAATTTGAATCTTCTGATGAATAAAGGTTGATATTTTTACCAATTACCTGAAAGAACCATATGAGTGTATAATTGACTTTTACAGACTTATTTTTTTGCCGTGTATACTCCTTGTTTTAATCTTTCATCTAATTTCGTGAATATAACTCTCACAAATCCAATATTTCAGCTTTGGGAATTTCCAATATAGTTGTTTTTAAGTATTTTTGGTACAATAAAGTAATTTCAAACCTATTCAGTTTAAAATATTTCTTATTGTATGAACAGGATTGAAAGTAAACAGAACAGGTAACAGGTAAAAGGTGATTTTACGTAAAGATCTCGTGCAATGGACCTCCATATTTTTTTCATTAATATAATTCATTCACTTAGTTATTCAGTGTTGCATATTTCTCTCGATTTATGTAGTAATGTTGTGTCAGTTCTATTTGAGTATAATAACAGAATTGTTGTCATTACTTATAATAACTGGAACAGGGACAAGGTGAAATTAACAATTTGTTTACTGCTTGGCACACATTAGTCATTAATTCAATAGAAAGAATCCAACAAAACAATACATCTTCCCAAAATCTCACAGTAACAACTTATCGTGGAGGCATCACAGCTATTTTTATGACGATAAATTATAACTGATGGATACAACATCATCTATAAAGGTCTTTTCTGAACCAGGAAATGTAGACTGGTCACTGTCTAGGATAAAATGGAAGGATTCAAATACATCAAATATATTCTTATATTTTATTACTACTAAGATTGTCTGTCCATTATCTCCCACATTTGCTTTGTTCGTATCAAATACAGCAAAATTATCGTATAAGAGGATGCTTTCAGAAGTACCTGGCCCAACAAAGAAAAAACTTTTCCCAGCGATGTTCAATAAGATCGATACCCTGCAGACCTTACCTCTTTATTGTTGGAAAATCTTTGACCACCGAGCCATTTTCCAAGTCTGCGAACAGAAAATAGTCTGAGAGGGCTGAATTTGGCGAATGGAGTGCATGCGGTAGTAATTTAAACTTTAATTCATCAATTTTGGCCATTGTAATAACAGTCTGAGTTGGTACATTGTCTTGATGAAGCAACACTTCTTCTTCTTCCTTCAAACGTTGCAATAAGTTCACATAATACTCGCCGTTGATGGTTTTTTCTTTTTCAAGATAGTCAATGAAAAGTATCCCACGCACATCCCAAAAAACCGACGCCATAATCTTGCCCGCAAATGAAAAGGTCTATGCCTTCTTTGGAGCCGGTTCGCCCTTTTCAGTCTATTGTTTCGATTGTTCTTTTGTTTCGGGTGTGAAGTGATGGACTCACCTTTCACCCTTGGTTATGGAGCAACGCGAGAATTCAGCTTTATTTCTGCGAAACGCTTGATACAAATATCTTCAGGACAATATTTTTGATCCATTGTGAGCAAACGCGGCACCCATCTTGCGCACAGCTTTCTCATGTCCAAATTTTCAGGTAATATGGGATGTAACGCACTTTTTGAAATGCCTACTATGTCTGATAGTTCGTGCACTTTCAGTCGACGTTCAGTCAGTACCACTTTGTGAATTTTCTTCAACATTTCTTGAGTCATCACCTCATTTGGTCGACCACGGCGATGCTGGTCTTTGCAGATCGTACGGCCAATATTTTACTGATGATAACTAGGAAGCAATTTCACCCAGAGTAGATCCTAGTCCTGCTTTCATATTGGTTGAGTTAAGGCTTTCTCAAGCAATTACCGCTATCTGTAGGTCAGACTAGGTACTTCTGAGACCATCCTTGTACATATTTGTACCATACCCCTGGAAAATACTGAAACTCTTGAATAATTTGCTTAATTTGCTGAATAGAATATTTGAATTGTAGAGTAGGGAACAGATCTCACCATTTACTACTACCACCACAACAACAATTAGATTGCGAGGTGGACGTCCATTGATATTATCGTCTTCAAAATCCGAATGTTAATAAAGTCCAAATAGCTCCACTGAATAAATAAAGTATTTGGGAAAGAATCATACATCCTTCTACCTAATATTACTGCATATAAAAAGATAACTCATAGTTACCTCATAACAAATACCTTGTCAAAATCTGTAATGTAATGAACCCCAATTAGAAACGGAACACCCTATATGGCGAGGGTTCTTGAGGAGCATATCATATTGATGACAACAGTCAAGCTTCATTTTCAAAAGAGCCTAAAGGTATGAATAAAAGTGATGTGATTTCTCACAGTTGACCTATTTTTATTAGCTTTAGATTTCCCTGGTATCTATCTGATGATTTCTACTTTGAATCGATTGTACGAATTTAAATTGGGGTAACATATCACACGTGCACATGCATAATTCAATTTCCCCCGAGAGATATTTATCATTGTGAGGTGGGTGATTAGTGAATCGCTTCAGAATATTATTGCTGTTTTGTTATTACTTATATCTTTGGATATGTACATTACTAGAAAGGCATTTTGAAAGGCTTTCGATTCTTGTCACTTGTTTCTCTATCCGTCACAAAATTTCGTTATCTGAATAGTTATACGGAAAATGAGACATTTGTAGGAAACAGCATACTAACTATTATAATATATAATTATAATTATGGATAAGTATCTATCCAAAATTCAACAAATCATGTGAAACAACCACGATAGTACCCAGATACCGTATCAGATGACTTGTTCTAAAATTCGAATTATCAATGATTCTAGAAGGAAAATCCTGAACATCTTCACTATAAGAGCTGAAATAATAACCAAAGAGAAATATACATCCTCATCGACTCATAAATTTTAATGATCAAAGAGTATAATAATTCAATACCAAATTCCGTCTTTAACCTATTCTATTCCGATTGTTCCATTTCATGTTTGAAATATGAACATATCATATGAATCTATAATGGAATAACATAATTCGAAACCTTTTTTTATTATAGGAGATAATTTACAGCAAGAATAATTTTTTCCAACGTGATATGAAGTTATTATAGAATAAAGAGTGGCAAAGTGATCTACTACTTTGAACGTTTGAATATGAACAATACCTTAGAAAGAAAGCTATGGTATTAAAAGGTATTAAAATTGTTGTATATTTGATACTAATGCACATATTAGGATATTTTTTAATTAAACTGATAGTGTGAGCCTCCAATTTAAATAATGCATGGATATGGGAAAGCAATTTTGTATATTTTGAGTAGCTGCGAAAGTACAGAAGTTAGAACCAATAACTCGGCATTTTTAGATACCATCAGCCTGAAATAGTACACTTTGACTGCTACAAACATGCATAGATTGAAAGTTGTATTACATTATGTTGTTGGACAGCTTATTTTTCCAATGTTATGAATGATCAAGGCAGTGGAAATGGAATAATGTATAGGAAAGAAGCCAAACGAATATAGTGCTCTTCTACCATCAATGTTTATCTCATAGTCTCTCATATTATTAGCTGATGATTTAATTTTCACATCAGAAAATCAGTATTAACAAAATGAAAGATTCATAACGTTCAGCGAATATTTAAGAGTAATTTGAGTTGAAATGCTGCGAAAATAATTGTTGAAATAGAAGTTTATAGACACAGCAACAAAGTAGCCGAGTCCAGAATCTCTAGATGAGTACTTCAATAACATTTCACACCCATGATATAGTAAAATATTTCGAACTACCTGATTATTGTTAGTTTTATCATAATTTTCTTTAACATAAATTATTTGTAATTAATTGTAAGTTATAGAATAGTTATAGGACATTGGTACGAACTCATCCACTGATATAGACCGTGATGCGGGTCCTGTTAAAATATGTTATCTTAGAATTTCTACCTATTTACATTATGTTTCTTTTTCGTAGTGGGTATTTCTTTGCATTTTTGTAGCCTGTTTACATTATGTTGTGACTGTTTTTATAAATAAAATTTCTATGATGGCCTTTTGGTTTATTTAGAGCAAATCATTTCCAAGAAATCGAAGAGTCCAGAAAGGATGATGGTGGATATCAGAGAAAGTCAGTAAATAATTTGATCACATCGTGATACTGAACAGTAAACCAAACGGTTGATTAAATTAGTTAATAATTGTTAGGGAATAGTTTATTGTACAAATAAATTACGCAAGTAAGATAAACCGATTGTATATATTCACTCGATCGTTTGAAAACTGTTTAAATAAATAATAAAAACATTAAGAAAGAACAACTATTATAGGATTATCAAGGAAATGAAGAGATAAATGCTAGCTAATGTAAACAATAGTATAAAAAATACATTTTAGGGAAAAGCGAGGTATCTGTAAGGGTAAAGATATACATCCACCCCTTCTTTTGACTACGAAAGCTTAAGCTTAATACCATAATGACAATAATGGTTTTTTTGATGACTTGTGAAAAGTTAAACAAATTTCTAAAATTTCTGTACTAGAAGTTAATATTTTGTAATAAAAATATCTGTTAATCAAGGTCTTGTATAGCTAGGAAATATTTTTAATACTAATAATAATTGCTAACCACTGAATATTTGAATATAAAAACAATTAGATATAAATCAACCTTGCATATCGTATCTCCTTGAAGGTATATACCATAATAGAATTTACTGCTTTTTTTTTGGAGAACAAACCAGGAAAAGCATAGATGTCTTAATGTATATCACCTTCACGACTTTAACTATGAAGTAATTTCTTTAAAAATTGGCGTCGATTAAGAGAAGAATTATTTGTTTGACGTGAGCAATTACAGAAGAATATCAGGTACCTTTTTACGTGATAAGATTATAAATATTTCTAATTTCGACAGCAGTGGCAACATTAACAAAATCCGAAGGGCAATAGTGCAATGTGATATGTTCACTAAAAATACTACCTAAGTTAAATGTTATCAATGAATTGGAAATCAGAAATTTGACGCGAGAAACAGAGATGTTGTAATCAGAAGGAAAAATATCATATTTGGAAAAGAGTGGTATTTTTGAAATTAACTGTAATTATTGTGTCAGGAATTATGTTGGACAGACTAAGAGGTCCGTTATTCTCCGACTTAAATAGCACTTAGCTTATTCAAAATATGGATGTACAGATAAATAGGGTTTTGCAAGGAACACTGCCTGTCATAATCATAAAATAAATATGAAATGTTTCGATGCATTTGGAAACAGTGAAAATGTTAAATGGAAGAAGAGTTTACATAGGGACCAAGGGTCCATTCCTCACAACCCACTTTATAGTTTAGTAGTTTTGAATGTGAAATTTCTCACCGAAGAGGCTTTCCTCCTGGAATAATTTTTTGCTAAAAGGAAGGAAGTTCGTTGGTATAGAAATTTAGTATAAATATATGAGAGTTATTTTGAACCTCGAAGAAACCTATTTTCCAGACGAGTTAAAGAAAGTGGAGCAACTCTGGCGGAAGTGTATTGAGCTAATAGGAGACAATATTATGTAATAAATTCGTTTGTATTTTTCGATTTTATTGTGAAGAGTAAACGTTATATTTAAATTTATTTTTAATTATGGAATTTTGAATTTCTCGTGTAATTTATCGTTGTGAGCTTTGTAACTTTTCGTAATCTTTGTACAAATTGTTCAAGACGAAAATAATTATATTGCAATTACTCCATTCGACTAACATTCATTATATTTTACCATTTCATAGTTTGACTTACTATATAATAATGGTATTCAGTGTAATAATATCAATGGTCCTAACCATTGCTTTGAAATCATGTTATTGTAAAATATTTTTTATTTATAGATTAAATTATCAAGTATTTCTAACAATATTTCGATGAATATTTCTTGACAACTGTTGAATGCGTTTCATTTTATTATACGAGGAAGGTTCCAGAAGTACCTGGACCTTGGAAAATCTTTGACCACTAAGCCGTTTTTTCAGATCTAGGAACAGAAAATAATCCGAGGGGGCTAAATCTGACGAATAGGGTGCATAGGTGGCAGCTCAAACTTCAATTTTTAATTTTGGCCATTGCAATAACGGTTGTGTGAGCTGGTGTATTGTCGAATGAGACAACAGTTTCTTCTTAAACAAATACAGCCGGTTTTGTTTAATTTCTTCGCTTAAACGTTGCAATAAGTTCACATAATACTCGCCGTTGATAGTTTTTCCTTTTTCAAGATAGTAAATGGAAATTATCCCACGGGCATCCCAAAAAACACTGCAATAACTTTGTTTGCAGATGAAAGGTCTTTCCCTTGTTTGGAGGCGATTCTCCCTTTTCAGTCTATTGTTTTGATTATTTTTCTGTGTCGTGTGTGAAATGATGGACCCAGATTTCATTTATAGTTAAGGAACGGCACGAAAATTCATCTTTATTTCTGTAAAACATTGCCAAACACTTGATGGAAATATCTTCACAACGTTGTTTATGTTCAATTGTGAGCAACTGCGGCACTCATTTTATGCACAGCTTTCTCATGTCCAAATATTTTCAGTTGATATGCGATGTAACCTCACTTTTTGAAATGCCTACTATGATTACTAGCTCGCATCGCTGTTGATAACGCTGTTGAAAACGAAAGAGCAGTCTCACCCACATAAGAATCCAGTTCAGTTTTTCTATTGGTTGAACTGAGGCCCTTAAAATGAAAGTATTGTATCACATAACGATAATAAATTTACAAATTCACTGAAAACGTTCAGTATCGATGGCTGTCAAACAAATACCAAACAACGTGATGTCTCCTAACTTGAAACATATGTTGTATAGATGGCGTACTTTCGAATATTGGCCAGGTACTTCTAGGATCATCCTCGTTTTACGATGAAGCTTCTGATACAGTAGTGGCAGAAGCAGCTTCTTTAATTTCACATAAACTCTAACTTAAACAGCATTTTTCTAAAATGCCCTCCGTCGAACAGTTTTACGCTGACAACATATCAAAACTGCTTCTCATTTGAAGCCTTGTCACCTGATATCATCTCAACCTCGTATAAAATAAAATTTAATTGAAGTAAATTACTTGAGTATTATCTCGCTTGCACGAAATGCTTGAGATGTTTGCCAAAACTGAATACAAAATGTTCTTTCTCAAGGTATGTTATTATTTTTAGCAAAAACTAGTTAAGTGCGCACGAAGAAGTAAATTTTGCCGTTTTCCCAGATGTGACATGAATATCTAATTGAAAATCAGATAATGGATATTTCTTATAGCGGGATACTTAAGAGTCGTTCTTGGCAGTAATAATAATGTTTACATAAATTGGAGAGATTTAAATTGCTGATAAATTGCACAGAAATGATCATTCAAGCAAAACTTATCTTAATGGAATAGAAAAAAAAATCAAATAATTGATGACTGATATATAAAGATAAGAAAAAATATGAAAATCAATTCGATGATGTCTTAAATATATCTTGAACACAATAGAGCTGATTTCTATTCAAAATAATGTAAGAGTTCATTCAAATGGCTTTGGAATTCAATCGATATTTTATGCAAGAAATAAAATTGAGTTTAGATTTGTTGTATAATGTTAATAATGGCAATAATAATGATGATTCTAATAAGAATAAGAGTTCATAGCAACAGCCTTTTCAACGGTCAAAGGCAATGATGATCACAAAAGCCGGAAAACCAAGACGGTGTATGGCGTGGAAAATAAAATGAACTACAGTATCATATGGTGGTACTAAAAAGTAACACAGATCTAGCACAGAAACTAGCAGACCAGAGGAAATAAATTACTTAACGAATAATTAAATATCAATAATAACGTACAAAATAGACTTCTGTTCCAGTAACCACAGCAACTATCCAATACACTAATGAAAGATATATTGATATTCCAATAAATATAAGAACCAGAGGGTGGTTAGACCATAAACCTGAATTTTGCTATAAAAGGTTTTATCATTAAGGTACAGAGCTGAAATTCTTCACAGTTTTTCTAGATAGTCTCCGTCACATTCTCTATATTCTCGCTACCTCTCCGGAAGCTTTAGGATGCCTATTTCCTAAAAATCTCACGGCTTGTCTCGCTACCATTCGCGCACGAAGTCCTCGGGAATATAGGGAGGGTGTTCTAGGGTTTCCCAAGCCAATGCGTTCAACTTTTCTATCGTAAGCCGAGATGAATGCGGTCTGGCAATGTTTTACAGCAATATCGCACTAAGTATTGGAATATCGCGTCATTTTGATCGTTAGATAGGTTTCACTGTTGTTCCTATAATGTTGCTCATTCAAAGTTCGTTGTTTAGTCAGAAAATCGACCACAATTGCTACTCAAAATTCAGAAATCCAGGCACCCATCTGGCTGACGCTCTAATCGGTGAATCTTGTCCTGAGGGCACTTGGGTCTTTGAGACGCATTTATCCTTGAATCGCTCATAACTATTAGTACACTGAAAAAAAAAGCGAGGTTACGTGGTCCCGGCTGTTCTCTATGCTCTATAACAGACTATTCTAGCATCCAGTGCAGACATTAAATTTTTCTTGCGTTTATTTTGGTTCATATTTACACCGCCCTCGTATATCGTACCTAGCCTAACTTCACCTAACCTTTTTTTTTGTCCTCACAACGGGCGGATGCAAATGCTGTGAGTTTGTGTGGGACTCTCACCCACTAAACCACCCTCCTAAATCCTCGGGAGTGTCGTACGCCGGGAGGACAACAAATTGTCAAACCTAACCTAACCTAACCTAATCTAACCTAACCTTACCTAACCTAACCAAACCAAACCAAACTTAACTTAACTTAACCTAACCTCACCTAGCCTAACCTAACCTAACTTAACGTAACCGAACGTAACCTACCGTAACCTAACATAACCTACCGTAACCTAACGTAACCTAATGTAACCTAACGTAACCTAACCTAACCTAACCAAAGCAAGACAAGCACACACCGAAGCAAGACTAGAAGAACGACACGGTCTTGTCAAATCTGGCACCGCTATTTTTCGTAGTGAAAATGAACAATAAACAGAACTAGAAGCTACCGGTGCAGTGTGCAGAAAAACCTACATGGCAGAGTACTAGAAAATACTATAAAAATCGTACGCTTCATCGATTACAAGTATTTTTAAGCACAATTACAAATCGCAAATATCGATCCTGGATACAAAAAAGTTTACACCAAGCAACTAAGAAGATATGGAGAAGGAAACGACAGAAAAATACAGAACACTCAGTTCAACAGAGATGGTGAAACTTCTGATCGAAGCTTTGAAAGGAAGGAAGTGATACAAATAAATCCACTCAGCACACAGGCAACGGAGAACTTCTGAAAGTAACTGAAATAAATATCAAAATAAATGGAATAAAATTATACCACATCATCACCACCGATGAACAAGTATACCTAATAACCAAGAATCCTTCCATCACGTATTTACGCACACTATTTGAAATTATGACAGCCATCATACTATCAAAAAAAAAAAGTAGGATTATCGTAGGATGAAATAGATGAAAAAGCAACAAAACAACCACTAAAAAGACAAAGATATATTTGACTTCATACAAAGCTAATGCAAACAATGAGAATTTAAAAAATAGACAAACACATACTTATATCTCGTGGAACATGGAAAAGAACAGTATACTTAATCAATGAACAGCAAGAATTTGCACGAATGAATGTTTCTAGGATATTATTTAACTTTTATGTACCTCAATCCACTACGTTCTATGAATTCAAGATCAATCAACAATAAATAGAACACACAAAAAACAACTCACTAAATAGATTTTATTGTTCCTCATCAACAAAGTATATATGCAATGGTTTCTAAAAATGATAGAAGAATTAACAATTATTACAGGGATGGAATCCGGAAGCAACAAATAGTACACATACAAAGAAGACAACATTCAAGTACAAAACCCTTGATATCATGGAGCTTAGAAATCTATGATTTGATTGATGCACAACAATCTAAACAAATATAGGAATATAATCAAAACAAAACTATAAAAACAGAAATAAACTAATACTGAAAATACAACTGGATTCCGTAATTTATTTAGAACAATAAAAATCCTCGTCTCTATTCATTTGATTTCGAACATTAATCTAAAACTTCAACAGATTAACACCAAGGAGTATACTGACCGAACACTGGTATCTATAGCCGAACTTGTACATAATTTGAGTTATAGTATAACCAGGAGGGTGAAGAGGAATGGTAAAAACTACTGTATACTATTAAGCAATGATTGAAACAAAACACCACTTCTGAACAAGAAATCATATCCTATAAAGGACAATTCCAGCAATATCCAATGATAGAGACAACAAATAACATTCTTTTTCAGTGAAAACACTTAATCAAATTTTTCTAGAAGATGTCACAAAAAACTCTAGAATATTTATCGAGATAAGAATAAGGTGTTAGCTACTACAAACAGTAACACTAAAACAGAAACCTACAAAAACTACAAGATGTAACTGTATTCACAAACGGAAAAGTATCACACAATATACCGGAATAATGCTTGTCATTAAAAAAGGTGGAAAAGCATATTGAATTATGAATTATGTAAACATATAAAAAGATCCCTGCTGGCGTAATAGCTATAGCATTAATAGTAACATCATACACATTATATATTCGAATGAGTATTGAAAAAAGAAAAAAAAATAGAAATTCATTAACTAATGAAAACGGCAAAGAAATAATGAAAATTTCATGCTACAATTCTGCAGTCTGAATTTGCCGTCTTAAATTAAACTAGAAAGAAACCTGCTGTATAAGTGATAGAGGAAAACCCTTACGATAATAAAAATATGGGAGTGTATCTTTACTATACATAATAAAAAATATTCCACCATTGAACCTAGTGACAATACTTGAAATTAACAATAAAAAATTTCGTAAACGCGTTCTCCAATGATTAACCTACTAACTGGCTGCATACTTTCTTTGATATATTTTTCGAAGTGTATCCTTTGAGCTAGTTTAATATATATTCAGAAAATTTACCCAATAAATTATATTTCTGTTGATATGTTGATTATTTCCATTAAGTTATAAACGAAATTAAAAAAAAATACTTATTTCGTACGTTTTCTCTAGTTCAAAAGAGAATTCCAAAGATATTTTCACAATCACTTGCACTTTTCAACGTCCTGCGGCGCACTTTAACATTTTTTTTGTAGCATACTTTCGAACAACCTCGGGTACGTATATCTCGGTATATCTTGATATCTCCTTCGCGAGTTGTCTAAATCTAGAAGAAGAGAAGTATACATGAAACCACTTTCCTATAATATCAACTCTCACTACCGCAAAATCACGTTCTTTTTTCCCCACTCCCCTACACACCCGTCACCGCTGCTTTTTATGAATTATCTCTTATGCGTTTATTTACGAAAGCGAGTTTTGCGCGATGTCTCTATCTAGATGATGCTTCTTTTTGCATAGGATGCAATTAGGTTATTATCAATTTTTTTCTATAGAAGAAACTGGAATGGGAAAAATATCCTGTTTGAAAAAGACAGAAACGTCTAAAGATCAATTCATTCCAATGGTTTATTCTTCATCGAATCCGGTATATGAAACTGATTTCATAATTTTACATTTTTATCTAATTTACGTGTTCGTTGGTGATAACCCTGATCCAGATTCATAATTTTGAGTGTGACGAAGATATTTGCAGCGCAAATTGTTGTTTGAATCCCAATTTTATAATTTTCGTGACAAATATGTGCGTTGTGTTGGTGTTTTGATTGTTATCTGTTCTAATGCGTAGTTATTACATAAAATTTATATTCAAATTTCAATTTGATGATATGAATTAATAATTAATCAATATTAGACATTTCCTATATGTACTGTCTCTCAGAATAGGTGAAACGACTCTTCTAAACGATAAAAATCTCATTTCAAAAACCTCTTAGGTCACATTTATTGCCAAAATGCGTTTTTTGTGCTGAAAATGGTTTCTTAGATGGAGATACGTATTTTGGGTAAAAACCACTAAGTCAATAAATTCCTTCCTATTTTAATAATACTGCGTGAAAGACGTTCATTGCATAAACAACATTAGTCGGTGACTTATGAAGTTTTTGCATGCACTACTAGATGGCAGGAGAAGTTTATGACTGAGCTGGACGTTTTTATATTTGTTTTGTTTTGTAAACCATCGCCATTAATCTCATATTCCAAGTTCAATTTTCTTTCAATAAATTATTTGTAAGAAAAGTAACTTTAGCTCGAAAAATGTCTTTCAGTGAAACTGAATCCTGTAAAGTATAAAAAATTCTAAAGTTAATAGGCATATACTAATTATCGAAGAAAACAAATAGCTCCGAGATCTATCGGTGAAAATTGCAGGCAAGTTTACCATAAACCTTAATTTAATTTAAGTTTTTTTTATCGGGGCCTACATAAACCTAACATATTGTTTATTTATTGCAGATGGATGGAGTAATATTTTGCGAATTTCGACCAAGATTATATTGACTTTGGCATTTTAAAAACTTAATGATCAGTTAACCATAAAACAGTGGCGTCCTCGGAAAGAAAATGGTACACAGAGGCAAAATGATATTCAATTCTATGTTTTAAAACAAACTGATAAAATTAAAATCTGCAAGAGAGCATTATCGAAGTTACTGAGAGAAATGCTTTATTGTCAAAAAATTATTACAATTTGTAAACCAAAATCTTGTAAAAATTAAAAAACAAACATATAAAAATAATTAACAAATTTATAGGTAATAGTGAAAAGAAATAATTAGTATTTAAGTCGTATATAAGTCCATAGTAAAAATTAAATCAGTACACAGCATGTCCGGAATTAAATATTATTTTTAGAATAGTCGTTTATGTAGTAGAAGTAGAAGGCACTTTCCAGTAAATATGCCCTCAAATTATTGCGAAATGCGGGAAAAGATTGAATGGATTTGATTTCAAGTGGCAAGTAATTGTGCATTTTTTGCATTGTAAAATATTGAGCACTCTACTAATTCTGAACGTGGAGTAGGCAGGTGATGGTCGTACTCCGCGAACCTAAGTGCATAGCCGTGCAACGATCTTTCTAAAATTGGAGAAAAGTGGTTACGAATTAGGCAAACGGCAAAAATATTCATTAGAGAATCATTGAAATCAGTTGGGATTTTCTTAGATTCACCGGACTAAATATTTTCACAAAAATGAATAAAGTGAGTGTCAATCGTAATTTACAACATAAATATTTATTGATGTGGGCTGTGCTTTGAGTTCGTTATAGGAGAAACCAACCTGATGAGAGTCAGCACTCAGTTCTGAAAAGATAACAGCATTATAAAACCGTTACCCTCATTATCTCGAGCCTAATTCAAAAGTACGGAGATAGGGAAACCGAAGCTCTCAAAAACTTCAGAAATGTTACTTTTAGAAAACAGCAGGTACACGAGAAAACAAAACGGACCCCAAAGTTTTCGAATTTAAAATTCCACGCCGCGGAAAGTTAACCAAAAAGTGAAATCGGGTTTATTCGAGTAGTTTATTCAGCTTGCGGGATTTAAATTTTTAGAGTAGATACGGTCTAAGTTGTAGCTCTCTACTGAATAATTACATAACTTAGAATAATTGAGCTGTTTTAGCCACTGAATAACTTCGGGAATTTGTTTTCTTTTGCTATTAACGTGTTTGTGGAAACTGTTCGTTTAGTTATTCATGGAAGGCTAGCATATTATGTTTATTAAACCGTAGTGGATGTACAGGGGAAAATGAACAATGAACGTGTATTTAAAAAAGTCATAGTAGTTTCATCTATCAGAAGAAGCATAGTAATATTTGAGCAGATCAAATTTATTATCAACTTATGCATTATATTCATGTAAGTCTGAGGGTATTTTCTGAATTCAAAATTACTCAATGTACAATTTACTCCAATTAAATGAGGATTCTACAATTTTCTGATCACTCTGCGTCTAATTTTCTACACGAAGCTCGTCACGGCTCAAGCTCGCTTAGAAAGATTTTATCTCGAACCCACGTTACATGTGTGATCGCTATATGGACACAAACAGGAATTATATATGCTGAATTTGCAAAGAGGCTATAGACAGAAGCGGCTCGTACTAAAAAAGCTTAGATGTTCTACGACATTTTAAAAAAAATCGCCTTGTAGAAGTTTATTTGTAATAATTCCACTGATAGATTAAACGGTTACCACAGAAGAAAGATATTAATCACCACTATACTTCATTTTACTTCACTTTTATTGTTTTTTTATATAATTGATAATTTCAACTATGTCAAAAAAGGCCTTCCAATCATGTATTCAAAGTTTTGCTTATATTTTAAAGTGAGATAGAAGCATTAGTAGACTCCACATTTTTTACGCTAGTTAAATACAAAATTGTGAAAATTTAACCACATAAATGAAATTAAAAAAAATTGATTGCGTTCATTTTATTTCACATTTCATGTATACGTTTGTCAATAAAAATGCATGACCAGTTATGCAATATTAATAAAATGAACTCATTCGAATCAATGGCATATTAAATCACTAATCTAGTTTAAATATATTTCATATGAATAAAAGGAAAATGGATTTTAATTTGGAATTTTTTTATATGTATATAAATATATATGATATAATATATTGAATATATTGAATTTTGTTTGAACTAATGCTACTGCTAAATTCAAACTTTTATTAAGGCCGCTTGACATGATGCAATACAACGTGCAATGCAATGCAAGACGCAATATTTCTTGATCCAAATCATGCGCACATCAAGTTCATTTGATTATTTCAAGCAAGATCTTAACATTATCGGTTTTGTGTCATTTTTGTTGCTTGCAAGTTGCAATCTGGTTACTTTCGGCTTAAGAGCTGACTTTCGTAAGACTTTAGATAAAATTTGAGGTTAGGAATTTGTTTATTTTTACTGTTTACAGAGACTTGCATGCAATTTCTTGCACGTTGTATGTTATTATGTCAAGCCGCCTTTATGAAATATCATGAACAGGATATGTGACAATATCAAGACAAAATGGAGAGGTTTTATTGCAACTAACATTTTAGAGACATCGAGAAACAAAAAAAATCATATGATTCAACGGAACACAATAGATTATATCCGGTTTCCGGCATAAGAGACACGATATCCTGAATTGATTAAAAAGGATATTATGAAACATATTGTACAAAGTTGATAAGTTTATGATGATTTAACACATAACAATAATTTATTCTATTTAATTAGGAAGAATATTAGGATTATTCAGGGTGATATGACAAGTCGCTTAAGGTGAACAGTTAAAAAAATCCAACTATTACCAATAAATGCCATGAGGCAGTAGTTTCCAGCTTTTTGTAACTGCGAGTCTCTTTAATAAAAATTGTTGTGCCCCCTTAATTTTTCTAACAATCTAATTTCATGAATACTCAACTAATATTATAATATATTTAATGGGCTACAAAGTACAATATACGTAAAAATAATTATTATAAGAAATAATAATTTAAATAGCAATGAAAACAAATCTTACAAAAAGATGACCTGGGATGTTCCTCGCCCCCCTGGCCCTCGGCTGAAAACTCGAAAACGAGATGTTTTCGTTCAAGCAAGAGTATCGATGGATGTTTTAGCATTTGTACCCGAAAAAATTGCGGCGAGGTGAATTGTGGATTATGTATACCTATTATGCTGATAAATTTTTTTGACACCTATTCTTTTGGGGTTGTATTCGAAAATGATACTACATGCCCCACTTGCAACAGTCTTTCCCCTAAGGTATCAGTGCAGCAGTGCACACTTACCGTTTATGAGAGTAGTATAGTTTGAGTGCCGGAAATAAAATAAAAAAACAAGTATTTCTCTACTTTTCTTGTAGTTTGATGTTTTGTTGTTAGTATAACCTCATCATCGTCAAAGTTATTTTACTTTGTCAGTGCTTTTGTCTGTATGGCTATCTTATCCTGAAGGTATGGAATGTATGGCCATACTATTTTTTTTGTTAACTATTTTGTTTTTTGTTTTCAGATGCCAAAATAAATACGAATAATAAACCGTGGTAACGACACAAGAACATCTATGCTATCAAATGCAGTAAATGCCATTAAAAACGAGAATATGTCAGTTTATAGGGTTGCAATAAATTTTAACATTCCAAGAAAAGCTTTGGAACGGCGTTCAAAGAAAATTAATCCTAGAAAGGAAGACTATGTCGTCATATACAGATTTTACTTAACCAGTAACGATCTGCGTACATTCGTACGTAAATTAGCACAGCAGTTAAATTAGAAACATAAATTCAATACCGAAAAGCAGAAATCTGGATATGATTTTGTAAGATTTTAAACTTCGTAAATCGGAGGGAATATCTATTGCTCGTATGGATAGGAATGATGTAGAATTATATTTCAACCATTTGGAAACCGTTTTGAAAGATAACGAATTGTTTACTAATCCTTATAACATCTTTAATTTGGATGAAACTGGTCTCCAACTGAATAATCGTTCTGGGGAAGCTCTAGGATAGAAAGGAAGTGAATAACACAATAACGTCGATTGGAAAGGGAGAAACTTTGATGTTGATAACCTGTTGCAGTGCCGAATGAATTTTTTCACCTCCCGCTTGCATCATGAAGGACACAAATAAAAAGGCAAATTTGAAGATGGCTAACCTCCAGGTTCTGCCCTCTCTATGTCAATTGGTCTACATAACTGCGGATATCTTCACAGCTTGGCTTAAAGACCATTTTGTATGTCAAGTCATACTAACTATTATCTACAGTACTTAGACAGAGCTTTATCAAGTCCTTAGAATCACATTTTTATGAACAATGTTGTAATTGACTCTATAATCATCCAGGTCGAGGGATTACTCGATCAAAATTTGGCAATCTTTTGTCAGAATCTTGGGAAAAATCTACGTCTTAAAGGAATGCTTCTTGGGATTCAACTCTACTGGAATATAAGATGATTTGGACAGGATTTACAAGTTCTAGTTGCTTTAATATTTATTCTGAATATTAATTAATATAAAGTTGTTTAAATAAATGGGCTTTTAACCTCTATCCCTTTTATCAAATTTGATACATAAATTCAAAAGCAACTCCAGACTATTTTTCTAATTTCTCATATATAACATTGTTGGAAACATATCTTGGATTATTAGACTTTCCTTTGATAAAAAAAGTTATAAACTTACAAAGATAAACAGCAAATCAAAGTATTCATAGTATGAACATGAATTTTTCAAATCAACTATGAAATTTCAAAGCTAGGCCTCGCCTCCCAGAATGGTTCGAACACCTTCTAGTAACCATAAGTCAATGGCCTTAATGCCTTTATTTAAGGTACCTAATTTGGTCTCTTTAAGCTGAAGGCTTACAGAGAAATTTTTTTTTTCGAAATTTGGGCTCTACTTTAATACCCTACACATCATCAGAAATGCAGCTTTGAATAGACGTAAATGGATCCAATCGTCATATTTTGGGCTCCTTCTCTTTGTGTCTATTCTTATGCGGGAGCCCCTGTATTATCAATTATAAATATTCGAAAATTCTTGTCAAATAAGAACAATAAAAAATAGTCTTACAAAATGGTTCAATTATATAGGTACCAGAAAGTTCTCAATGATAAAAAAGACAGAACTGATTCGAAATCAAACTTTTGGTTATATTTTATAATAGATAATATGATAATATGAAACCACGAGTAATTTAATTGATGGATGATAGTTTTCGAAGTAAAAATCAACGAGAAATTACATTCTGTGGTTAATACAGATTTTTATTTTGATATTCATGATGTAGATCATCTATTCGTTAGTATAATTAAGCAAGATGACAATGCCAAATCATATTTCGATATAAACCGAAATTTTTAAATTTCTGTGAACAGGAAACATCGAAATATTTCGTCAATTTAATTTGCTTATATTTAAGGAAGTAACTAGCACTAGGTTGTTCGAATTTTATTAGAAAACTATTACTTTCTCACATAAATATAATTAGAGAGCAACACCAGTTGGCAGGAAGGAGCAAAATGTATCGCGCGGATATTCTAATTCCGTTTCTGCAAACTTTGATTAGCAGATGACGCTGAAGGAAACATATTGTCTCGTTGTCAATACAAAATATACGTTACAGTACTTTCTTCTAATTTAATTTATATATTCATCGAATATTAATTTGTTAATTATCAAATAATGTTCAATAAATAGTTTTTGAATTGTTTCTATTTTATGAACAGACTTTACATAAACACAAAGTTGATCAAAAAGTTTGTATCCTTAAGAACCTGTATTATATAAAGATCAATTGGATCAAATCACGCAATATTCTGAATCATCTCATAATTTTTTCCATCAAATCATGTACTGTCATCAAAAGGAAGAGGTTTCTAAAATTTCAACTCAAAAGGATGATTTAAAGTCAGTAAAAATTTTATTCTGAAATTATATCTAAGAGATGAAAAATCATCTGGTGAAGGTCGAAATTCCTCTATGTCAAGAAAAGTACACAACAAATTGACATACAAGTTAGTTCTGTGAGAACAGTCCAGCCTGAAAATGACCCTTTCACATTGTTCTCTTTCTAGTATGTGACCATCGATAACGATCTGAATAGATCGGTCTTTGAGGAAGCTACTAAGCCAGTCGATAAGTGATGACAAGCCGTACGATCATAATTAATTTAGAAAAGCCTTCAAAATGTCAAGTGCGATTGCTCGGAACTCCCCATATATCTCTATCACTTCATTCCATACGTTGATGACACTGGCCAGGAGACCCCCGATTGAACTATGTTTACGAAAGCTGTGTTAATGGTCGCTGACGATATTAAAAGCTCGAAACTAAAATATATTCATGAAGAACACGAAGGACTAACTTTCACTGTTTCATATTAGGGCAGGAAGTTCTGAGCTTTCAAACTTCTGTCTTTATGGTGTATACTATTTTTTTTATAGTCGGTTGAAAGTAAACGGCAATTCAGAACTCTAATGTGCATCTTTTTGGCTTGAAATAGGAGCAAAAGGAGCATTCTAAAGGGATAAAATATAAGGTAAAAGCCATTTTAAAAGTTCATGAAACGCTATCATTCGTGCTATCTGGTTGGTTGCGGCGAAATGAAGAAGCTGATCGAGAAAATTTCTGGCTACGCGCCTTCGAACTCGACCTGCATTGAAACTTTTTTCGGGAGCTATCCAAGATAAATCGATAATTTTTCTAATAATTCCATAATATTCGACAAGAGGAGTCGATTTTAATCTAAAATTGTAAAGCTTCACATTCCGCCTCGTCAAACAAAAATCGAGGTTATTGCATCGTATACTGTAGCAAGAAAAATCTGGAAGTAAACAATTCTCACAACTCTATTCAGCGGGAAATAAGAATTTTCCATAATGTAGACCACAGAATATTACACCGCAGATACTTCAGAACATTTTTGAGTCAATAGATGGAAAAAAGTAGAACAGTAACTGAATGAATCACCCCGTCAAAATTTTTTATGGGATTATTCGAATTCCAAACTCTAAATTAATAGTATACGAAATCGTCTTCAATAAAATCGAAAATCTGGTGGATTAGTTTAATATTGTTTTTCTACATGTTTTTATGAATAAAACGGCAATTTGTTTACATTGTTTTTAGAACCAATTTCTAGGAAGGCCTTTTTGTTTATTCGTTTGCCTGTTCACTTTCTAGAATTATTCGTTAGCTTCCTTTCTAGTCTAAAAACGTGATTTAGCGGCAAGAAGTCAGTATATAATTGAATGTCACAGTAAACGAAATAGTGAATAGTAACCGGTAAATCAAAATAAGTTATATAAGTGGTGAATAGTTAATTATCATAAATAGTGCGTAGTTTTTATAAATAGTGTCGTCTAGTGTAAGTGTGTGAATAAATTGAGTGAGAGACGGTGTGTATAAATTCACCCCATCGTTAGAAATAGTTTAAATAAATAAGAAAAACTTAACAATCAACAGTAACCGTGATCTTAATGCCAAAATCATGCAGGAAATGATACAAAATGTGAAATACTTTTTTGGCGTACTGTATATTCCTATCTTATCATATTTTGAAATTGAATTGGTCGAAATTATATAACTTGATTAACCATTTACATATGTGTCGTTTTATTTCTTTTCAAAACCAAAATCAATTTATAATTTATTACGTACTTAAAAAGCAATTGTTGAAGATTTTACTGACAAAAAATGTTATCTAACACTTTATTATTTCTTGCTCAACTGCCATGACACAAATAGTTATGATTTATAGTTAAGAAATTCGTCTGGAAAAAAATGTATATTCAGGTTATTGTAGTATGTGTCCAAATGAGATCAGCACAAGACTTTAACTTCATAAAACTCGTCGATCTTAATTTAAATAAAAGAGAAATTCGTGAAATTTCTAACGAGAATGCTTGAAGCTAAATATTCACAACAACCAATTTGGTTAACTTCCTCTCAATTTCCTTCCACATATTATATTTTGAAACAAAAGAGACTTGACTGACGAAATATGCGGTTATTTTGAAATTTGGATACACAAACCTTGTCAAAAACAAATTCTACTATGAATACAAGTATTTTTGTATCAAAATGAAACGAACTGAAAAATTATACTGTTTTCATTGTTACCAGTGGAAATTTCTGTGATTTCTAAGAAAAACTGGAGTTGTATTCTCATTATTTTGAACTACAAATAGCTTTGTAACATAACTTGAAAACAAAAAGGGAGGCAAAAGTCTTTTTGTAGCGCTTTGTAGTCGATAGTTTTCGTAACACTCTAATGGATTCCGTTGTTAAAAGTTATGTTAATTTGAATCGCAAATTTATTCTAGGCATAGTACGGTCTGTTAGAATATAGAATTTAATTTGATGATAAATAGATAGCTACGGAGTATGATTAGAGCATCAGAACTTTATTATAAATTATAAAGAATAAACAGAGTTTCCGGTGAAAATTTACATCTTTATAAATATGAAAAGAAAACGTATTTATCCTATAATGTTTCTGAAATAAACGAGTCAATAAAATCTAGAAAATGATCATTAAATGCGCTTTTTATTCGGACAGCAAAAACCGCACCCAACACGCGGATAGCTTCGTATATTTAAGTAATTTTATTTATAGCAAATACGTTCTTTTGGTATACTAATATCTTCTATTTCTTTAATCTTAATCCGGTGTTAGTCCAGTACCATTTGGTGAACTTTTCGATTATAAGTCTGGTTATCGCAGTTTTAGGTCATCCCGAAAGCTCGTGGTCAGACAGGCTGATAAGCAGCCACGTTTGAATCCAACTTACCAAAATTATATGATCGTGAATAATGGTAAAGAGTCTATTTACGAAGTTAATAACTTACATGGGCGACTTGACTGCTTGATACTCAATTTTTTCAATTTCCAAAATCTGTACTACGATTCACTCATAACATAATCAAACAAACAATTAATTCTGTGCCTTGTCAAAGAACCTCTTTTCTATCATCCATCTTCAGTCATAACTTTAATGTGATCGTTGCACCCTGAACGATCTTATAGTCTAACAAACAAAATATGAAATTAGTCTGCTCCTTTATAGGTCTTCAAAAATAATCAAAAGTTCAAAAACTTACAAAGACAAGATCACAACAATTCCTGTATGCTATGAACTACAAGATATGATTGCAATATTTTTGATTTATTGATTTTTCATTTTTCTAGGAAAAAACTTATGATCTAATTTAGAAAAAAAGGTCTATTTTTCTTTTCCATTGTTGGGAAAAAGATAAGGTTTATATTTATATTCGCAGAAGCAATGCGACGAAGATTCAACTTCAAATTAATACAAGCAATAAATTTATAAAAATATATAGAATTGAAATTCTAGATGTAGTTGAATAAATATATAATTAACTACATGAATAAATTAATTAAAAAACTGTGCGCATCTCAATAATTTCCGGTTTATTCATAGAGTATGTCTTCATAGTTTAGATTACCATAGATGTTGATAACAAAATGATTTCCAGCTCACTGAATATTTATCTCTCACGTCCATTCAAATTATTTCTTAAAGAAAATTATCAACAATATGTATTTTCTTCTCATGCTGAATAGAAGTTTTCAATCCTATTATCTGCAAATCATCTCAAACAAATTTCGTTCTGAAAAATATTAGCCGATATGAAAATCTCAAAGGTAGTAGGAAAAACCGATGAAATCAAGAGTTGTTATGGTCCGTCCCTGAAAAAACACGTAACTGAGGGGAGAATATTAGATATGTTGCTGAAATATAAGCATCCATAATGGAGAGCTATTGCTTCCGAGTATGTCTGTGGAATAAAAATGAAAGTTTCAGAATGGCAAACGTTCAACATTCTCCTATATTCCGATCAAATTAAACGTGCCAGATGTTCATCCAATACTTTTACATAAATTTGTTATGAAGGAAGGGTTTTGTGGATGTGATTTTTCTTTTTTTACTGAAATTATTCATTCTCTGTGAATACAGGGTGGTCATGAAGTAATATAATTTCTCACAAAATGAGTTAAGAATGATTTTTTTTTTCCAAATGAGCAAGTTCAGATTGTTAAATTAAGTGGATGTGGTTCATCTGATAAAAATAGAAATTTGCCTACTATAGTGCAGTATCAACGGGCTTGGACTCAAAAGACTGAGGAACTATAGGTTCTTGACGTTATAGAGGAACCATAGAAACAACATCTCCAACATATCCTAGACAACTGTTCAGCATCACCTCGGCAATCTCAAATAAGTAATGGTAGAATGATTGGGATATAGTCGATCAACATCCGCTCGGTGTATTCTCCCGTACTCTTCTCCAGTGGGAAGTTGAATGGGCAAGGATTAAGAGACAAAGTGGAAAAATAAGTGATCTACAATTTACATCATACTGTGAACGTTATAGTACAATATGCTATTGAAGTTGGTAGCAGATCACATTATTTTACAATGAAGAAACCACGTGCAGGAAGTACTTGTATATAAGACCCTATCTCTCATCTGAACCACAGTATCTACAGTGTGTACAGCCTCAATGAATAACATTATAGCAATTTACCATGGTCAGTAAGATCAAGCGATCCAATTGCACATGTTTGGAATTATTGAATTTGTAGTATCCGCCACAAACTTTGACAGAAATTACTTATGAATTTGATATAGCTTGGAATCATATAACTCAAACTTTTTCGGTGATGATTATTTATTAATTAAGAAACAGTTACTATGTCTTCAAAATGGAAGAACACGTATGGGGGTTTACTTTTTATGTCATTCAGTATATAAATTGCTGTTTTAGTTGACTGTCTAGTAATAAACCTTGATACTATTCGAAATATCGTTCATTATGTGAATTAATGTTACTTTCATAGCTGTTACTCCATACTAAGTATGCAATTTTGATGAGAAAAAATCAATGCAGTTGCTACAGTTAATATCATAGAATTACAAATTCTTCATACACTCAAAAGAAAAAATTATAATATCAAGGTTAACCGCATTTTTTCTTGATATTTTAGATCAGAAATTATTGTAACAGGTGATACAGCGGTTCTGACAACATTCTTCAGAGGTGCGTTTTAGATTTGTCTTATGAATTATTCGACCAAACAAACATTATATAAGTTGAATACTTTGAAAGAGTTCAGTGTAAATGCAAATTTTCGAAATTGATAAATGGCTGAACGGATATTATTTAGGAGATTTAAAAAATTTTGAAAGTCTCTGACTGTGAAATAAATAAGAAAAGAATGAAGAGACAGTAGAAAAACTCATTTACATTTCGCGTTGACAAATGCCTTAATTACTCAAATTGAGAACTTCATTATTATTACAACTATTTTTCTTGAAACTTTAGAGGACATTATTTTTTTCTTTCTCATTTTCATTGCACAATCCCCAATCTATTTAAGTTCTTCCATGAATTCTTGGTCTTTTTTTCTGTTTCTTAAAACCAATTGCCTCAGCTACATTTGATATTTCCATTGGGATCAGTTATTTTATATATGTGTACTCCAACAACGGCATTTAAATTGTTCAATATGTTCACTTTGGATAAATGTTGGTTGAACTTAAAAATTTTTTATTCGTATACAAGGTATTTTGAAAAATTATTGACACACTTGATGGAGTTATTCATTTTACTATTCAGCTTAGATGAAGTGCTAAATAAAAATTATGGTTGTTAACGATAATTACATGATAATAATACTTAAGTGGATAGAATTATTAAAGTATTCAAGTTATTTGCTCTTCCAAATATATGTAAATATATACCATTTTCCATAAATCTCAATTTGTAAAACGTATGATCTCGAGATAATTGTTCATTTTTTTTGTATCCATTTTTTCATCTTATATATTTACATTTCTTCATCTTTCGATGTTTCTACCATCTTTTTATATATCTATAATCATTTTATCTTTCCATATTTCCAGCTTTCGATCTATCTATCATCTTTCCAGCATTTCTTCACCATTCTCCACAATTCTTCTATCATCTACCCACATCGCTCCAGCATCTCTCCATCTTATTTCAATCATTTTTTATCGCACTTTCCTCATATTTCCATAATATTTCCGTCATCTTTCAACTCTCTTCTCCTAATCGTTACATTATTTTTCCATTTTCATTTTTATTTTTTCATTCTTATCATTCTCTATGTTTTACCAAACTTCTCCAGTCCTCTATTTGTTTCTTTGCAACATTTTGGAGCTCATTTTTCTTCCATTTCGCTTTTGAATTAGATTAATTATTTCCATTTTATATCTTCCTATTTTTGCATTTTTCTATCTTTCAATCTATTGATTATCCTTTCCTCAACTTCCATTGTCGTTCCATTACCTTTCCATCATCTTATGTTTTTATCATCTTTTCCTCATCTTTTTCCCATCTTTTCCTCATCTTTTCCTCATCTTTTCCTCATCTTTTCCTCATCTTTTCCTCATCTTTTCCTCATCTTTTCCTCATCTTTTCCTCATCTTTTCCCCATCTTTTACTCATCTTTTCCTCATCTTTTCCTCATCTTTTCCTCATCTTTTCCTCATCTTTTCCTCATCTTTTCCTCATATTTTCTTCATCTTTTCATCCGTTTTGTCCCATATTTTTATCTTCCCAGTTTTCTATCTTCCATCATCGTTTTATTACCGTTCCATCATTTGTTTGTCATCTTTCCATCATTGTTCTATCATTGTTCTCCATCTTTCTGTCATCTTTACAAATTCTTATTTTCATCTCTATTTCCACTTTTGTTATCTTTTATTAGACTTACCCAGCGCTTTATATGTTTTAGATATCATGGTTTATTGTGTTTTTTCTTATCATATCCCTCAAAGTTGAGCTTAACAACATGGTGGATAGCAGCTCTCTTCATCGTAACTTTCTTATACTCTGCATGAATAATTTCTTGGATATTTTCAAAACTTATTAATTGAACTCTATTTTTGTTATAGATTAACATTAAGCAATATTGATCTTTCCAAATAGTCGACACATTGCTAATTTTATAAGAATGTCCTCGTACATAGAATAAAAAAATTTATCCAGCTAGAACCGATTAACTCGAGCTTTGGAATTTTTACCGTATTTAGACGGATGTTTCGCAATTTCAAGGCATCTATTCAATACTTCTTCTTCGTTTCCATCGTTACACACTTGACCTTGAATTAATTAGTTCTGCAGCACGCCTGACACGATTGAGTGACCATAATAAAAAGCGTTGGGAACAATGAAAAAAATGAACTAGCTCCAGTCATACGCGGGAAGGGAGTTTCACATTATACGTGGTTTGTATTAAAAATTATCGTAGAATTTACATAACATAATGATAAGCACAATAAGCATTTCTATCTTAACCTCATTTTAGTATCTATTATATCTTTTTTTCATTTTTCTTTTCATCTGTATCGTTTTGATATTTTCATTCAATCACAGAAACAATCATTTAATTCGATTTGCAAATCTGTCTTTCAAATGACATTCATGAGCTTTTCTATTTCAAATTTATTCTAGTATAGGAGCTACCTTATCATTTTTTTTTTATTATCTAATACCTTTTTTCTCTCTTGTCATATTCTCAACTTTTGTTTTCGTCTGTTTCCGTGTTGTTTGAATACTTTTTCAACAACTATTTTTCATTTTGATTTACGAATTTGTCTTCAAAGTGACATTCATGAACGTTTCTGTCTCATCCTCATTCTAGTATCGGCGATATTTCATAACTTAATAATCTTTTAATTAGTTCCTATTTTTTCATTCTTATTCTAAAAATATACAATCAAGTGTTCAATTACCTTATTGTTAAGAAAATACATTCTCAATATCATTTATTTTGTTTCGCGAATATGTCCTTCAAGTGACATTTATTTTTCACAAAAAGGAATCTTAACCAGTTTAACGACGTAATATCTTGAATCAATTAAAATCTAAAATATTATAAATTATTTATTTGAATATTATATTGCAGTTGTTTGTTGTATAAAATCCTTGCTGGAGTATTTCTAGGCGTGTTTACAGGTATGCAATAATTATTGTATAATATAATACAATTATTTTGTTACAACATAAGTGCCGTTATATCGTTTCCAATAGTACAGTGGCTTGGAGTTCATTACAAATTAATATTACATTGTAATATATCTAAATTGTCATTATTTTCCTTATAAAGTTAGTGCTGTCATCATCATTTCTACCCAAATTATATCAAGTCGTCTAACAGAATACAAAAAACAGTAATTAGTGATATTATTTTCCGTGTATATCATGTTCAAATCTATTTAACCCACTGTTGGTAGTAGTTTGTGAACTAACTTTTCATTGGGAACTTTCTCTTTGACCCAGAATAATGTTGTTTTGTATCCCTTTTGAACCCGACATCAATTAGTGTAACTATCCTGCAGCAAACTTCGTTTATTTCAATCTATTGACCAAGAATGATTGGTTGACTACAACGAACGGTATTTTTGTGAATGAGTTTCAAATTATTTCAATTCAAATATATGTATTTCCATTTCAAACTTGACGAAAGTAAAATAGTAAATTCAATATAGTGATAACCTACAACGGATAAGAGAATTAAAAACAATATAATAACTGGAGGAAATGATCATAGAAGGAAACTGGAAAAACGCATTCAAAGATAGAAGACTATAGATACACTAGATCCTCCACCAGATCCAATCTGAATGATAATAAATATAATCTATGAAAAATATATATATATATATATATATATATATATATATATATATATATATATATATATTTCTTTAAGTCTTAAAGACTTAAAGTAAAGTGGAAACGTCAAAATTTATCTTTATCTTAAAAATTATCAAAAAAAAATCTTTTGGCTAACGTCTAATAATTAAAAACTTTGATAAATATCAAATAAAAGATCGAAATTTTAGCATTTTAAAAAACTCTTGGACAGTTTTATTTTGAGTCCGCAACCCGCAACACCATTCGAAATTACATACTAGGAAAGACAATAATTTCAACAATGATATTTTGTTTTATAAATGAAGATTTCTTACCAAACAACGCTTGTAAGCAACTAACATACCAAGATGATTCATTTGACATTAAGCTATACATTTTTGAATCGATTTTTTCATAACAACTATTCATCTGAATTCATAAATATATAAGAACTCTTCAAAAATAAGTATTTTTCGTAATTTTAGAGAGTTTTGTTACATAAATGAATATTCACTGGACTAAAATTCTGCAAACATTTATAATGAAAGCAAACTTCGCTTTGAGCTTGATTTCATTTTCCTTATAGTAAACATATATATCATTATGTAAAACGAGATTCTTATGCATAAGCAGCTCGACTATTAGAGTTGTCTAGTACGTTTAACGTCCTTTGATCTAAGTGAAAGACTGCAAAATGATGTAATGAGTAAAAATGTGATATCTCACGTGAAACTGGAATTTTTATTACCTTGCATCTCGTTCAATACCAAAATCGATGCTTCTCGGGAAATACATATATGAGAAGTTTATAAATATGATTGATGGAATATTCTTTACACGAAACCAAAACATTGCATACACATTTATTCGTATGGGCTCAGTTTACTAAAAATTCTAATCCCATATTTTGACTTTAATCCAGCTGGAATTTTATAGTATTTGAAAATATGTTGTGTATTTATTGAATTGATTATATGGAGAAAACGTGGTAAAATCAGTATTTACTCGTTTGTATTTGTAAATACAAGACGTTTTCAGGAAAACGATTTCATTAACAATGGGCTTTAAAAATAAGCAATTCTGTCTATGACGTGCTATTTATTTTTGTAATAATAGAAATTCAATTTAATCAAGTCTGCTGGAAACTGTTGGTGAGGGTTAACAATTTATTGAATAATAGTATAGTTATATACTATACAGAAGATTAGACAACAAAATAACAGAAAGAACAATAAAATATCCATGAAAATAAGACTAGAAATTTATAAAAGAAAAGTTAACATATTAACATTTTAACATATGGCTTCGAAACATGGACAACAACCTAAAGACAGAAAATTGCGTACAAAACCTTATTATTATGATTATTATCGCCTCAATGGACACCTGCTAGACTTAACAGAAAATACGGCGTACTATTACACAGAGGTTCAAACCTCTCTGGAAGTGTGAGATACTACGAAACTCCAGAGCAAATTACCTGGGAGCGTATGAAATGGAGGACGTAGATCTCTAGAAGCCACAGCCATCCCACATTCTGAAGTGGGTGGGAAAAGGATGATTTAAGAAAGGATTTCAAAGAGAAAACTAGAAGTCGAAACAATAACCAAGGAAGACATGGACGAGCGAAATCAAAAAAGCGATTAAGAACAAGAACAAAAAGAAACTACACAAACAAAGAAGCGAAAGAAATGGAAACAAATGGGAAGAATTCTTAAAGAGAATCTAGAAAAAAGGGACTCAACCACAAGTCTTATTCTCGAAGGAACAGATAGACATAAGAATTAATTAAAGTAAATATTAAAGTAAATAGTGTGAATTTTCTTCAGTCGTCATATTGTAAAAAGTTCTTCCTGTTGTGGTATTGTATTTTATATGCTACAATTATTTTGGCTAATCACTTTCACATATTTTTATATTGTCGTTGATGTAACCTTGATTTCTACCTTCCTAGTTTTGTGCAACTGTCACCACCCCCGTTCACACAAATTATTTCTGTTAATCGACGATATAAAAAACTCGTGTGACGTACCTTTCAGATTAGAAATTTGTCTTTAGCAGTCAACTTTACAACTTTTTATATGCAGCAATTACCATTATGGTAATTTAAAAGCGAAGAGTTTGGTGATTAGACAACTCGTGACGGAAGGTTATGCAACTCAACCTAACCCAGCCTAACGGTGGTAGCAATGTTAGGAGTACAATCTTAACCAATTGCAAGTGTATATTATTATGTTTTATATAAAATTTCACCAATTACGGCATCCACAAATTTCAAAAATTCCTCTCTTTATTCTGTATTGTTTAGTACCTACTTACCGTCACGACTTGTATTATATACTCGGACTACCTTTTCGTTTATCTGAAATATTTCCGCCTTGAGCTGGCACATCTTTATTTCAACGAATTAAAAATCGCCACGAGTTGTAGCGCTTCCAGCAAGTCTTATCAAGAAATGGATTTCAATGATTAAGTAAAAAAATAATACGTTTTTGACTAGATGAATTGGTATCATAGAAAGAAAAATGGAGTAGGAGAATAAAAATCATTTTTTAAGTATGTGATACTTCCCATATACAAATAATACTCAAATCATCAGTAAAAATTAGAAAACTTGTATATGCTAGCATATACAAGCTGAGAAACTAGATAAAATAACAGACGATACCATAGATGCGAACAAAAATAATTGCGAAAAATTGAGCACATAGTGAGAATGAAGGAGGACAAAGCAGTTAGGGTGATGTGGGAAACTGGAACAAACAAAAATAAGAGAAGAAGCAGATCCAGAAGAAATTGCAGAACATAAATAGCAAACCACCTGAACAAAAGAAGGATAAATAGGGATAGAACCAAATGGTGAATAATATTACCTCTACATCTATGGTAAGAGAGGTTGCGGATAAGTCATTGTAAAAAGATATATTTTAATCACAATAATTACATTTAAAAAATCATCATTTTGAAAAAATTGTTAATTCAACAAAAAGCTGAAGAGAGCTGGGAGATTCTTTTTAATAGTAAAATGGTTGAGACATACATGTTGATACAAATATAAAATTATTTTGTTTTGTACCAATTTTATACATAAATTTAGGTTTCTATTTCATTTGTTTGTATTTTTTCTCATTGGTATTGGATAGGGAGCGTACATAATATATTTTTAAATAATTTCGATCACAATTTATAGTCTATCGATCGACTATGGCACCAAATTAAAAGATTTTCACGATATATAGTCTTCAGGAAACGATACTTGGGAACAAAAAATAATCATCAGTCAACTGATTTAGTTTGTAATGTCAAATATTTTATATTTTTGAACAGTTCATATGAATTTTATCTACCATTTTTTTCATCTACCTTCAAACATTGACTCTAGACATTCTATAATAGAGTATGTATGCTACAGGATTTCATGGAGGTTATTTCTTGTTCCAAAACTAAACACCGACTAATTAAGGCAAAAACTAATCTTTATAGGTTATGGGGGTTAATTATAAAGACCACAGTTTTCCATGACAGTAAAACGTTATATCAACAGACTTTATTGAGGTTCGTAGGCCAGTACAAGAGATGGAAAGGTTTTCTAATTTAGAACAATGTAGCACACTATAGTTCCCCTATATGATAATTGTTTCACAGAACAAGTCTTTATACTGAATACACTGTTTACACCACCACTACACCAACACTCACAATTACACTGTCTGACGCGCGTTTCGAAAACCAAGTTATCGTCTTCAGAGACCGAAGATAAAAAGTTTACCTTACCCTATATATAAATTTTAAAATTTTCGGCGTTATACAATTTAATCATAGCAAATATGAAAAATCACATTAAAAAAATCTCTTTAATTTATAAAATGATTCACCAATACATTTTCATAATTTCATTGTGAATTTCGTATATCTTCAATCTACAATTTTCCATAATTCAATAAATATTTTCATATGAAACAGGTTTAGAAACCAATCAATGTAAATACACGTTATATTTTTAATAATTGATGTCAGGTGGCCGAAAACAAATAAATTGGAAAGACAAATTGTTGAAATAAATTCGCTCTCGAGGTAATTGGTATCATACATCAAATAAGCGGGTTGAGTTTTGGTCCGTGAGACAGTTAACAGAAACAGTTTTAGCGTTATTCGACTTGATTAGAATAAACAATTCAACACGCTAACAAAAAAAACATTTTAGTTTTTTAAGTTTTTCGTTTGTTCAATTTTCTTATAGATAAAACTGCCAATCAAATCGAACCTAAAATTAAGAACAGTTATTTTGAAAAAAATATTAATGTCGATGTATCTTTTTGTTTGAAACTTTTAATCTAAGTTTTTGTATCACATGAAATAAATTGGAGATGCTCAGCTAATCGTAAGAATTTCGAAATGAAAAAGAAAAGTTGGAGGATTCCGTTATATGTCATACTGTTGATAGTGGCAAAGATAGTAGAATTAATTTATGAAATTATCATTTTGTTATTGGTTATTAAGAGTTGTGCAAAATTTCAAATTAATTTGATGTTTCAAAGTGCTCGAAAATCAAATTTATTCAAACAATAACTTTTTTAATTTCATATAGACGATGAGTATCATTTTTGTAATAATTGAATTACTATTGTTTTTAACTGCAAGCAGTAATTATCCAATTTGTTCTATTGTGTTTTAAACAATGTTTATAGTAGTTTTTCTTATCATTTGATGTAATCTCTGAATTTGTTCAAACTCTACACGTTGTCACATTATTTTCAACCAATATTTCGCAAATATTTTCTTAACAAAACCTGTGGGTGGTTAAGATTTGCAATAAAAGTTTTAATAATCGTTAATTTGATTGTGTCTGTAATCTCTTCTAAACGTACAGATATTTGAAGTGTTGTAATTAGGAAACTAGTGATTCGAAAGTTATTTGAATTATTTGAAATTTATATTTCTGTTTATAATATTTACATGAAGATGAAAACTTTGGAAACTACTCAGAAAAATAAAAAAATTTGGGAATGTATTAGAAGCAAACAAAAAATATTTTAGTTATTGTAAGAGCACGTTTCTCCTTACTGAAGTGAAATATAGGCAATCAATCCTTTTTGCAGAAATTTGCAGAAAATATATATTTTAACTATAATATCCCATACCAATTAAAATGTAAAATATTAAATACTTAAACCTAATTTTGATAAATTACATCACTTGAACTTATTAGCAATTATGCTGGCAGATCATACAAAAATGATTCAACCTTGGGTCAACCTATGTAAAACGTCTATAAAATAGGTGGTTTGTATTTACTATAGCGAAAATCCCTAAATCAAATGAAAATATTGTAAGTGATAACCTGAAGAAATTTCCACCAAAACCTCGACAGATACTGTTACATCCCTTGTCCGCATTGTTTACATAAGGGAGGTAGTGTTGTAATACCTATTTACGTAATGTTTATTCAAGTCGACTAAACGGTATATTTAGAGAGGGATGCTTGAGAAAACAAGAGGGTTATTAAACAGTTTGTTCGTAGTCTACAGCGAATTCTGGAATTCATCCAATTTAAATATGGGAATATACATTTTCGAGAAAGCTTTAACCCATAACGTAAAATAACCATATTTGTACCCAACGCTTCCGCTTCAAAAGTTCACTCTTAATGCATAGTTACAGGGAAAAATAATTTGATAAGCTCAGAATACTGAGTTGGCACTTATAGACACAAAGTTATGTTATTTAATTCAATTACAGGGTTCGGTTTTATCAGTTCGTTGGAAGTCAGTGATGAAATATTCACAATAAATTGGTTGATTAGAATTTCTTTAGCAGCTGTACCTCTCTCTGATTGTTAAGGATGTCATAGACCAAAATCAGCAAAGCTTAATATGTTTAAAAACCATTGTTTAGTCTGCAATAATGTACCATGTCAGAAGTTCATCTGGCTGTTCTTCAATAAAAGCTGGGCTTCAATTAGAGTGATTTAAATTCTGTTTAAACGTTTTAGTAGAACTACAACATCATGTAGATCCCTCAACTCATTCGAATATGCTGAAATCTGTGAAGGTTTAAGATTTTGTTCTTCACTTGAACAACCTTGAAATCATAGTCCTCTAATTTCGTGGTATCCTAAAATATACAGAGTGGCCAATGTATTATAAAAGTTTTTCAAGGCGTCTCTCTGTCGTGATAAAATCAAAAATTACTAACCAGACGGTTCTCAACATTGGATGGAGGCATTTAGGAAGAATGTATGATAATTTTTATTTAATAGTGATAATTAGAAACCTATAATCCGGTCAATTTAGACATTAGAAGTTATATAAATTCCCATCAAGCTGAAAATCAGTAAATTTGTTTAAAATACAATTGAAAATAAAATTTGAAGTTCCCCATGATTTCTGTGTATGGAAAGAATTTTATTCAAGGTCAAAGGTCAAGTTTTTCGTAATTTTTAGCGAAACGGTGAGTTTTATCATAGAAATATCTAAAACGAAATAGTAGATCATAAAATTATCTTCAAAAACGTATATAATATATAAAGATTCAAAAAGTTGTCGTATTTAATGGTTTCACCAATATATTTTCAGCAGCAAACTTTTTTTACAACATTGAAATGAACCGAGATTTGTGAGTATTTGTAATAAATTTCTGTTGACTGGCGGGAGCTGCCATAAGTTCATCAAATAAATTATCAATTGACGAAGATGTTGCTAAACTTCAAGGATGTTGTTCTGCAGCTTTGTTATTTCTCGTGCAATCATTGTAGCCATTGAATATGACAGTAAATCTGAAACATTATAACTTTCAAAACTTTTTGAATCATTATATCTCAGAAACGGTTGCTCGTAGGAAAAAAAGTATTGATACATTTCTTGTGAACAATTTTATGATTAACAATTTCTGTCTGAGGTATTTTCATGATTAAACTTACTGTTTTGCTAATAATCGCGAAAAGCTCATTTTTTTGACCTCGAATTAAATTTTTTCCACACACGGGAAAAACATTCAACTTTTATTTTCAATTGTATATTAAACAATTTCACTGATTTTCAGCTTAATGGGAATTTATGTAGCTTCACTCTTATTTTTTGGTCTAATTTGACCGGACTACTATTCACAATGATATAATATTAATTCTCATCAGGTTAATACATTAGTTACCTTAGCACAACCTTTTACTGTTTACTTATAATATATAATAAAATATTATAATAATCATTTCGCGTGAAAATGAATTCAAAAGCGTTTGTGTCGGGACTCCCTTGACACGATGCGATTTGGTTCTAAAGAAAATATGTTTTTTTTTTATTATATCTCCATAATAGTGTACCCTAGGTTCTATACACATTAAGCTCATATGATTTTAAGACAGAATAAACATGTAGATGTCTTAGGTCAATATACAAGTTGGGATTTAAGCCAATATCCCAGGATAATAGGCAGTTGGCTGATGGCGCGCCACGCATGCCTATTCTCTCGGATTATAAGCTAAATGCCGAACAAAAGATTATTCGTCGAAAAATGACTAAGTTTTTGTCTATTCTCCTGGGACTTTAGCTAAAATTCGGATAATAGAATATCTATTGGAAAAGGCGAAATTGTTTAATAGCCAGAAAGGTAGTGCGGGAGCTTCGCAGTTGCCTATAGCGCATGCTCGCTCTCTTCTGTCCGCGTAGCGTCTGCACGGAGCGATCGGAGGTTGAAATAAAGCAGCCTTCGTTGCCACAATGTCTGTAGTATTGTTACTGCTCTGAATCACCACTCACGAGAATATAACATATTAATTTAATTCGATAATGTTAAAGTGATTCCGATATTTTTTTTTCAAATGATATTGTCAAATAAATCGAAGTAAACTTCTCTTAACGTGAAAGTTTGAAGGAAAATTTTTGAATTCCATCCTATGAGAGCTCTTATTCACAAAAAAGCACAGTAACTACTTGTAAATTGGACGAATTTTAATTAAAAAATCCAGCTAATAATTTAATAGAACTTCAGGTGTATTCCAGGTAGAGTTTCCACGCAAAACCAACAAAAAATCCTGCATAATCTGTTGATATTCCAGAACCATATATCAGTGTATGTTTTATGTCTCGGAAAACAACAGTAAAACTCAAATATTTGCTCTCCGTTAAAATTTTCCAGTTTCAAAGCATGTTATTCCTTTTACCGTTTCATAATGCATACAGAAAGTTTGTGCAGAAATTTCCTCGTATTCCACACACAGTTGGTATTTAATAAATTTCTAGAAACTTTATTTCTCAATAACAACAAAAATGTTCAACATCTCTTATCATCATTCAAGCACTGGTAATTAAAAGTCGTAAAATTGTTGGTCTACAATATTTTAATGGAAAATTGTTTTCCCAAACATTACACAACGAAGTAATTTTAAGATTCTGCTTCAAAAGCAGGGATCTCGTTAAAGGAATCTTCTAAAAACAAAAAAATTATTGTTTCTTATAAAATAGACAATATTACTGCAGGTCTGTTGTAATTCATAGTTCAATGGCAATTCGTATGTATCTCTATACACTTTGTGATAGGAGACAAATTTAGACTGCAGTGTTGCCAGCTCTAACTTGTCCAGTTTCTTGGTAACACAAAATACATAGAGTGATTGAGTGGAATTAATTCTAAAACCATGTAAAGAACGTTTACTTGAATGGATTTTGTTATTTGATTTATAAGAGCTTTGTACTAGTTCAAGGTTTCTTCATGAAACATCAGTTCAATTTAGAGGTTGGAATAATAAAAGGAAAAAATATCGATAGAATACCATTTCAATAAATTTTAATTATCGCTTCGTCTGGAACTATACCCCACGTCACAAATAGAATTAGTAATCATGCTAGATTCATTACTGGAACGTTTCACGACACAAAAAATGTCTATCCTTGAACGTCCTTTTGTTTGAAGTCTTCATTTGCTCGTTGAAATCAAATATCCTAATTATTGCTATCAAAATGAAGTTTTAATTGAATTTTTTTAATTAAAAACTTCTCTGGGGTTCGAAGTTGATGGCTATTGTTCATGGTTATGACTGCTAATAAAAATTAAACATAATCTTTAACGGATTGGATGCTGAGTTTAGGAGTAGTATATTAATATTTTTTGAAGTTGTTTTATTAAAAATTCTTTTGTTCGCATCATACAAGCTGGAAACACGATTCATTTAATTAGTCGTTGTATCAAAAAAACAGTATTGAACTAGAAGAATTATGAAATTTTGTGTATCAGATGTTTTGAGCATTATTTATACTAACTATGCATTCACAAGCATCACTTTGAGCAAATTTATATTAATCACTTTGTTTAAATATTGAGAAAGCAGTGACATCTCCTTGGAATGGATTATACGTTTTAATAAAAAAAAAGCTTTTACATTTTATACAATTATACCAATCCTTTAGAAAGGTTCTTTCTCCATAGTCTTAATGACCTATTTTTCCTTGATTGATTCTCACAAAGGTTATGGATTACTTCTTCTAAGCAATCTTTCATATATTTGGTTAAAGCAGCAGAACTCATTGTGAATTCTCCTTTATAAATACATATAAAAACCTCCCGCACGACCTTTTCCAAATCCCAAAATCCAAAAAATTACATTACAACTCTACATCCAATTATGTCAGGAGTTCCACAGGGAAGTGCACTTGGCCCGATCATCTATCGAATGAACACAGCTGATATTCTACACACACACAACAACGTAACTACCACAACATATGAAGATGACACCCAGCTATGAAAATAAATCTGTACATGTTACCTACACTCAACGGACAGGAACTTGTCCGACTGTAATATTAATCGAGTATCTTCTGCAACAAAAAGAGAGTGAAAAATTCCTTGGAATTCATCTGAATTGACGACTAACCTGGAGCACACATATACTAACCAAGAGAAAGCAATTGGGTCTAAAACTCAGCAACATTTGGTTAATAGGTCGAAAATCCCAACTAACAATCAACAACAAGCTGCTACTATACAAAGTCACACTAAAATCCATCTGAAGTTATAGTATTCAACTATGGGGCACTGCATCCAACTCAACTATAGCAATTCTAGAAAGATTTCAATAGAAAGTACTCAGAATTATTGTAAATGCTCATTGGTATGTACTCAACAGCGTTATCGCTTGTGATATTCTTATTAAGTTAAAAAAGAAATATCTCGCTCCTTCTGGAAACTCAACACTTCCCATTTGCGCAGCCTCTAATGTGACCTCTTAGCTAGCGAAGGCTTGAAAAACATTTTTCGTGTGATCTCCCTGACACATTTTAGTGTCACAGTTATGTGTTGTGTGGTTATCCTTCAATCAAACCATTATTTTTTAATTGAAGAGAAATTGCCACTGGGTAATTTTCCTACAAGACAGTTCATATTGCTTTAAACCATTTACTCTTTGTAAAATTTCACAGATTGAAAATAAAAAATAAATACAAAATTTCAACTCTCCCCACATTGTTTATCATTGAATGAATATGTTCTTTATCAAATACGTTTAGAATCTAATTACATACCCGATTCATGAGTACTTACAAAGAATCTGTATTTACAAATTACTAGAAAATATCCAACAATTCCATTTGTATATTAGCTCTGGAAGATACTCCACCCCACAACACAATAGACCCTACCCCAAGATTTGTTGAAAGTCTTATGCCGTAAAGAAAATGCCTTTCACCATCTCTTTTACAAAAGGTTTTCTCCGATCTTAAGTATATGAGCGACATATAGATTTATCGGTGAAAGGTTCTCATGTTTTTTTGCAAATCTTAACTTAGTCTCTTAATATTTCCTGGTCAGTTGAGTAGCAGTGTCAGCAACTATAATTCCAATTTCTCTCAAAACATTTCTCACGGTTTAGGAAGTTACTCTTATATTTTGAGCTTCAGTTAACTCTTGTTGAAACTGTTTTGCCGTTACATGTCTTCTTCGTAGAGCTATTGTTTGCAGGTGTAGGAGACACCGGCCGTCCCTATACTGGGCTTCTATCATATCTTCCGGTCTCACGATATCTCGCGACTGACCTGAACACATTTTTTATGAGAGATATTTCAAAGGATTCTATCCAAGTACTAATTTTTACGAGTAAATCGGAAATATCTGAGCTTAAAAAGTAAGTAGGGTTCAAAGTAAAAATTAGTTTTGATGGAAAAATATAAGAAGTGAACTGTCTATTTTTTGTTATCCCTATGTACAAAAAATGTGATTAAGATCAGCATAAGAGTTATTATTGTATCTACACATGTTGATTGTATAATACTCAGTTTAGCAAGATAGATATTCATTTTTTTTGTATATCATTTCTTTAATTAGTTTATTAATGAATTTTCCTGCCAAATTATAATTTTTTCACTAATTAGAACATCTTTGCCTCTGACAAAAGAGTAATACATCTAATTAACGAACCCGTCAATTTTTAGCCATAAAGATGATGTAGGATGTTTATTTCAATTACCTCGATCAAAAGAAAAATTACTTTGAGACAAAAAAAATCACTCACTACTTCAAGGTGACCGCTGCAGCGACTCTCTTCACACAAATAGAGTATGATGAGGAAAGAAATATGGATAGATGGAAAACTAGAAGAGCTATCTTTATCGATAACAAATTGCTATAAATAGAAATTGAATTTTTATTTCCACGTCGAACTTCTCCGGCAAAAAAAGTGGCTGTATATGTATTAATAATGTGAGATTAGAATATTTGGAATTTTGAAACTTGGCGGATTTCTTTCTCATTTCATTCGAAAATATAACAATTTCTCCAAAATATTCACTCTTAAGCAATTATCTCGATGTATATTAACGTTCTGGTTCTTTCCGGAAATTTTTAAGACTATCTATAGAGTATGATGACGTTATAGTAAATTTGAAAGTCACATGTATTTCAATCTGGTGAATATGACAAATGTCGACAGGTTTTTTCTTCATATATCTTTCCGTTAAATATTCCAGTAACTTCTTGTGAACTCCAGAGTTTACAGCTGCACGCTTTGGAATATTTTAGTCACTAATTTCCCATTAGGTAGTTTGTATTTTTAAATTGAGTCCATAGTTTTAGATACATTCTCCAGTACTTCTTGTAAACTTGATATTAAGTCTTGTTTCACGACGGACACAATCTCACTAAAGCGACTAAAGTAGTAGCCAAGTTGTAATAGGTTCAAATTTATTACTGCTTGTGTCAACTCAATTCGTTCTGAGACGTACTTGCTGAAATAGATCTAGCATGTACAATTGGTGATATCACAATTTATTTGAAATCTGTAGATATTGTCCTACACATACTGAAGAAGGTTTGAGTCCGAGATGCGTGCGGGCCACTCTAAAATTACAATATTCACCTCTAGACTGTACTGGTGTTCTATTCTAGCGACATGGTAACAACATGTCGATCTAAAATCTCTGTAATGCACCTACTAATTCTTTAAAGATATTCCAGCCCATAACATATCTTTCTCGTTAAGGACATATACGACATCTTCTTATTTTAGGAAGAAACCAAAAGTTACGTGGATTTCAATCTGGCAACTATGACAGATATCGATAAGAATCTTTCTTTAATTATCTTTTTCTAAGTGATCCAATACGTCCTTGTGAACTCCTTGCTTCTTTTGAAATATTTTAGTAAATACTTTTCCATTAGGAAGTCTATATTTTTGTTTTAAGGTTATAGTCTTAGACAAACTCTTAAGTACTTTTTATGAATTTGATGTATGTATACTTGTACATGGTTTATGATGGATGTTTTCTCACTAAAGCGTTTATAGTAGCAGACTGACAAGTCGAAATGGGTTCAAATATATTAATGCTTGTCTCAAGAAAAAGTTGCTGAAATATATCTAGCATGCGTAATTAGCGATATAACAATTCATTAACCATATTTTTCATAATACCTTGCAAGCATGAAATTTGCAAAGCGGTTGTTTCTAGTTCTCACATTGTAAACATTCTGCTTACGTTCCTTGACTAGTGGTAATAATATTAATAGTTAATAATTGTCGCATTCATATAACAGTAACATTCTCTTTTGCGTTGACCTTTTAACATTCAAAAAACACTGACTTGGAGTTATATCATAATTTACATACAGGCTACACGTGAACAGGACGCCCACATCACAAATCACGTTTTTCAATGGAAGTAGAATCATTATGAAAAAATTTTACGGGAATGTAGACGAAATAACGCAAAAACAAAATAAAAATGAATGAATGGCAAATTCGTATACGGAAACTGGAGACAGAACTTTGAAGTTCATATGGATAACTAGAGAAATAAATTAGATAAGTTCATCTTATCTAGAGCGCGTTTTTGAACTGTATGAACAATTTATTAAACTACCACTACAGACAAATAACGAATTGTCCACACTGTAAAATGGGAAAAACGCAGTATTTCTTTTTCTAAAAGTTCTAAAGTACGTTTCTCTTACAAGTGAGGTCCACGCCTTAAAACAGAAGCCAAGAAGTTTCGACTATTGCTTTGACCCCTCCGAAATCACTCAATTCTTTTTTAACAATCAAATGTGACTCGCCAGTACTGAAATCAGGCGTGAATTTGGAGTCGGTACTCTGCTCCTCGAAGCTCCTGAATAATATATTATTTCCACCAATTTCAAAAAAAAAAATCATACCAATCCAAGGGTATGCGTTGTCGGTGATGGTAAATATGTATTTTGAAATAAAGGTTTTATTGAGGAATAATCGGCAGTCGCTGTTATCCAAAAATCCATCATCAAAATGGTTGGTGGGTTCTTTTCTTACCATTGCAAAAGGTATACTTCTACTCTTACTTTTCATTCACGGCATTCATTATAGCTGATACAGCTTACATGTGATGCCTACTTTTAGTCTTCATTTTAAATTGAATACCAGAAAGGTATCTTTGTTATATTTTCAGAAAATGGTCTGGTTTCTGTCATTATTGTTGTTAAACAAATTTTGTTAACTATACTTTAAAACTTCCATGTAAACTAAAAAAGAGAATAATCAACCCAAAAGTGGTACGTTTTGGTGCTTTATGAGCATTTTCTCAACTTTGTTACACAAATCATGTATAAAAGTTAGGCTAGTCATAAAAACTTTGTTCAAAAACCGGAAAGGTACAGGAAACTCCAGCATTTATTTAGCATTTAAATTTCAAAGCCCTTAAAACATTAAAAAATGTAAAATATTTTCAGAATGTTTAATACTGGCCTAACCTAAAACTGAATTTTTTTTCCTAAAATAAAACAAATTCACTTCAATTAAATAGTCTATTCTATCAAAATGTATACCAGTTCAATCAACATTTTCACTCGAGTGATTGTTGGGTAGTTTCTTTTTTTTTGCTTAAAAATTTCTTTTGGGAATTGCTTATTTTTTTCAATACACTTTTGTTTTTTATGAGCATTTCGTAAAATTCATCACAAGAATGATCGAAATTCACTCGAAATTCACTCGGACATCAACAAGGAACTTACTGTTTCGATCTGTAAACGAGATTTATCAGATGAACAAATGTTATTAATCAGGGAAAATTCAGAAGAAGCGAATCCAATTCTTCACCAAATGTATAATAAGAAATTACCAAGTAACAGTTTTTACTTATTACACAAACTTAAATGAATGAAATTTTCGTATTACTGGCAAAAAACGGAACTTTTCGTAAACCGAAGGAACAACCCCAAAAGCCTAAAATAACGGGACTATCCTGTTCAAAATGGAACGTATTGCCAGCCTAATACAAGTGCTATTTATTAACAGAAACAAATCATTGGAGAGCTACAAAAGGAATATTTGTAGACCTTATGGCTCAGTCCTATATAATGAGCCTTGATGATTTTCAAATAGTACATTTACGAGAAATAAAGTCTTAAACTAAAAGCTTCCGCATTGAAGCTGATTATTGTATTAATGTAAAAACTAATTAGAAAAAGCAATTCCAAATTGTAAGTTCCCTATACTTTTGTTTGTAGTAGGATCAATAACAAACTTCAAAAGTCCGTATTTGTGCGTAAATAGAATATAAAAACAAATAAATGTCCGTTTCAAGAGAATATCTCATGTTTCTAAAGGATTTGAGATGATTAAGTTACCCAAAATTCAGAGACTGCAGAATCACAAAAAACAAGTAAAGAAAATAATGAAAAGAATGTAATACGTTGAAATTATAAGTTAAATAAGTTTTCACCCTACAAAGTTTATCATTCTCTTATAAACAGGGATAGCTAGTATAACATGCAAAAGTGTGAATCTTGTGAGAAAACTGGAAATTGGAAGGGTCGCAAAAAATTTTCACAATATCCTATACCAACAAGTTCTTGGAAACGAATTCAAATTGTTGGGGAGTAATTTTGTTGAAAAATAAAATTCTGTACAAACTGAATCTGTTTATCTCAAACTTCGTTTTTAGCTTGAATAAAAAGATTTTCAATCCGGTAACAATTCTATAAAATTTAATTTGGATACAGAAATATAATCCAGACTAAAATAATAATTTGGATACAAGAATATAAAAAGTACTGACTAAAATATAACAAATAAATGGCTTATAATTTGGATGCGTAGAACGCCAAAATTTCACTACAAGGTTAGTTAAGGTTGAGGGAATTACAAAACGAAAATATCAATAATTAAAACTGATAAATGTTACACACAAAGTTTGAGGAGTTATTCTATAGCTGACAAAAAAGTGATGTGATGTTGTTCGACCATCTTTTGGTACAAATGTGGGAAAAAAAGTTTGATAAGTCTATGTTTCTTCTTTTTCAGGTGCCATCTCCATTCAATGTAGGCTGGCGACAATTTCGGTATACTTATTTCGGTCTTGAGTGGTGCGAATTAAAGATGATGTGTTCATACCACTCCAATCGCGTATGTTTTTTAACCATGAATGTTGTCTGCGACCAAGTCCAAGTTTTCCTTCGATTTTTCCTTCTATTATAAATTTCTGTATATCAAACTTGTTGTTACGGTATATGTGGCCCAGATAAGCGATCTTTCTTCCCTTTATTGTTGTAAGTTTCTCATACGTTTAAGCACTTCATCGATAGGTATATGAAAGTCTGTGGAAGATCCACATTTCAATCACCTTAAATTTGTTCATGGTATCCACTTTTAATGTCCATGTTTCTGTTCCATACAAGAGAACTGATTGCACGTACGTCTTTACAGAACGGTATCTTGAGTTTAAGGTTGTGTTACATAATAGGTTTTTTATTGATTAGGCGTTGAAGGGCTTCTAGTTGTCTGCAATTATAACCGTGTCGTCTCATAACGTATGTTGTTTAAAGTCCTGCCGTTGATTTTTATTCCATCTTCTTTATCGCCTATTGCTTGGTTGAATATGTGCGCAGACTACAACAGTATTGGCGACAAAAGACAACCTTGTAGTACCCCCTTTTCTATATACACCGGATCTGATGTCGTTTATCTATGATTAGATTACCTCAATTCATATGATTCACGACAATATTATTCATTCTAATCAAATAGACGTCGATTGAGTTCTTAACATCTGTTGGCCAAGCCAATTCTCGAAAAAGTATGGATTAGGCCTAGGATTCAAAGGAGAACAAGTCGCTCCACTTCGAACGTGTTAAATTTATTGAACAATAAACTTCTGCAACAAGATCCAAAAGCATTTAAAAAATGTTTAAGGATGCATAAGACACAATTTGATTATATGTTCGAAATGGAAACGAAACCAATTAAACAAGTTTACATAAGAAATACTAGATGGTGATTTATGTTTATACAATGAAATGAAGCATGATGCAAAGACTACAAGGTGTGCTATAGCTCACCAGCTGGGAGGCAGCCAATGAGAATTCGCTCCCAAAACGACGAGTCAATTTGGGAGCGAATTCTCATTGGCAATTGAGAGATACGTAGAACGAGTCGAAGTTGAGCCCTTGGGAAGAGCACACATTGTAGTCTTTACATCGAGAAATAAAGTCCTAAATATTAATTGACAATGATTTTTGGCAGATATAAACCACCAATCAGAGGCGTTGTTTTCGTGAATTTCAATAAAGACAACTACATGAGTGTCTTACACAATGTAATAGACTCATGTAAAGTTCTTGTCGATATTGACAACTGTACAGAAAACGATATCGAAGACTACGAAATGTCATACAGTTTTTAGTGGAATGAAATGTGGACAAATGGCATTCAAATAATTATATAATAATCTTTTATTTATAATGATAACCTCCACAAAACGTATAACTATTTATTGATAGGGAGAAAATAGATAATTAACCAAAGTTTAATGAAGTGTTTGTATCTTATTATTATTACTGTTTATAAAAGCTATCCATTGAAATAACTTTATTAGGATTCAGCAACAAATGCATATCATTAATAGATTCGCAATGTGATTACATTTATAGAAAGACATCAATTAACACTATAGGCAGAAAGATATGACAGCAGGAGCACAACCCAATTATAATGAATCATAAAGAGAAACTGAATAATGTATACCAACACTAAATTATTCAGTTTTGTAGCAAATTTGCCAACTTGATATCTATTTATGCTGGCAAATCCATCTGGGGTTCTGAACTTTAATTAGAAAACTGAGGGTTTACGAAATGGTTCATTGGCACATTCTCTTGGTAAATATTCACATTACAAATATATTTAAGATAATAATATGATGAAAAAATTGAACGAACGCTACCAAGATTTATAAAAAAGATGGGGTAGTACTAAAAGAAGTCGAAATACGAACCAAAGAACGGAGTGTAAGGTACTGTTTCCAAGTTATTCAGACAAAGGTCCATTAAAGAAAGGAAAGTTGCCGCATTATATACATATATTTTACTGGTCAAGCCCGATTTCAGGACTTCAGAACTAGTTTTGCCTAGGCAACCTGATCCTGACGCACTTTCTAGATTTAACTAGTACGACCTAGTCTAAACATTATAGTATATTTAGAAAGTCAGAATAAATATATAAACTAGACAAAATACTTCCTAATTGGAAAAATAATCATTTCTATTGAAAGAATTAGTTTTTATTTTACATATAATTCCGTTAATATCAATTTTTCAACTTAAAAGTATTTTTTACATTCCGTAGTGTTATATTTTATTTACAATAAAAATATAATATATATTTTTTCAACTCATTAGCAATAGAATATATTTTTTGATATTTGCTAATCCTGTATAATCGAAGCTCTATGACTCTAAAGCTGCAAATCTTTACGACGTATAAATTAAAAATACATAATATGAAAATTATTAATAAATAATTCTAATTGAACAGCAATCAACAGTATAAAGAAATTAATGATCATCAATTTATATAAATAATTTTCAATTTTATTAATTATATCATTGAACACAATACTAACTTTCATTATTTATAATAAATGACATAATAATTTACATACCAATCACGTGCGGCGAACAGAAGATCCCCCACATTAACCCCAACGTGTAAAAAAATAAATGCAATCACCGAAAAACGAAACAATCTAAATTGTCACAGCATCAGCAAGACTAAGAACGAGCCGACAAACAGAAACGAATAAAAGGTTAAGGTATGTAGCGCAACGTGTGTATGATATCTATGTGGCGTTGCGGCAACGGAACGGAGAAAAGGACGAAACGTCGGAAAATTGGCAGCGACACCGAAGAGTCGACGGCGAGAGGCAGATACTTTCTAATCGCAGCGGGCCATGCAGTTGTAACGCAGTCGAGATCGTCGATAGGAGTACGAAGAAGGCGCTGGAGGTGCGACAGGTCGGACGTCGGCGTTACTTGACGCAACTTGACGGCGTCGACGTCGGGACACTGCTTTTTATTTTTGTTGACTTCTTTTTGAACCGCGTCGAGGGGCTCGTTGAAACGTTTTTGTATTTTGATTGCGAGAAAACATTTTCCTCTAGTGGGTTTACGATATATACAGGGTTAATGAAAAATCATAAACTATTAGCAAGATTTTGCTGATTTTTTATCAGCAATTCTATTCACTTTCTCCTCTCCTCTATAGGCGTTTACGTGTTGGATAACGTCCTCATCTAATAAAAATCTTTCTCCTGCAAGTGAAGCTTTGAGGTAAAGAAGCAGGAAAAAGTCGACGAGTGGTCAACGAATTCGAAGTGCATATCGTGAATCTTATTCATTCGATCACCGATGTGTAAGAAAATGCGTTGTCCTCATGGAAAGGTATTTTCTTTTCCAGCGAATTTTGTCGCTTTGTTTCAATTTCTTTCTTTCCTCTATCAAGTAATAATGCTTCATACTAACTTGTTATTATTTCATCTTTTTAAAGATAATCACTTTTCCGACTGATAGAACCGTCTTCGCTTTTTTTTGGAGCAGGTACACTCATTGCAATTCACTGTCTTGACTGTTTCTTCGTTTCAGGAGTCAAGACACGGCAAATGCGTTCTTTTACACACCGATTGCCTCCTAACTTTGATCGGACGGTCATACCTTGTGTAATTATTTTCGTCGGTAGTTTTGTTTTTACAGAAAACTCGTTTTAGCTAGTTCTGTGCTTATTTTGCAACCGATTCATAGAGAAACCGTTTATTACAAAACTCTTACTATAAATTTGAACTGTTTTTATTTTTGTAAGCCTAGTATGCATCGACAATAAGAATCCATTTTAGATACTGTACACATAAAATAGTGCGAGAGTAGTTAAAAAAAATGGAGCTAAACTTTTTTTATTATCAATAAAATGTCTTGTACATTGTAGCTATTATAAGAAAACTAAAAACTATACTTATACTTAACAGTTTATTCCAATCAAAATCATTATCATCAAATCGTAAATATTAGTGAACATTTTCGATGACCTCGGTTGACTTTGGCTCAACATTTTTATTGTTTTGCTAGATACTCTATCATTGTATGCATCATCAATCTCTATGTGTGAATCTCGTATGAATTCTTCATCTATATCATTGTTTGACTCAATTCCCTTTCCATCATCAATATTGTCATTATTATAACTATTTTCTAAGTTTATAAGTTTATAAGAAGTTAAATTATTATGGCAACTTGGTAGTAACTGCTCCAAATCCTTAAATACGTCCAATACGACCAGTTTTTTCTTCTATATCATTAACATCTTTATCTAGGTAATTTCCAGTCGTATTTGAAAATCAATTTAAGGTATTAATCACTTAATCATTCTTACTGATCTTCAGAAACGATTCCGGCATCTTCGATAATATTTATAGTGCTCCGATTAGCAGCTTTGTCTTCAGTAATTTCCTTTGTATTATAAAGAATTCTTTTCTTTGTGATCCCATTCTAACTGTACCTACAAATGAGAAATTACAAACTAATCTGAGATGAACTAACAGCTTGTTAGAATGTAGTGCATTACCATGTATGATACATGGTAACACATGTAAACACTTTCAAGAAAACACGAAGAACCTTGTCGAATTGTTTAATCGAAGTATTTATGATGAAATGCATTATAAATATACGTTTCTAACAATAATAATAATTGAGAAACATTTATTCACCTCACTAACGTTAATAAAGTAACAACAAAACTCACATCACAACAGGTACTTTTGTTCTGCAGAGACCTGCTACGATGGTGCAAGCAAATACCACATACGAGGTATTGAACTTTAAGGTGCAATTTCATGTTGACGTTAGAGACTAACTTAAAGCATCACGTAAAAGTTTCCAATGATATTGCTGATTGTAGTAGTTTTTGACTGTCTCTAGCCCTCGTCGTGAATCAAAATGTAAGGTTATGTTTGAATTCAGTCACCCTAAATTTTAAGGTCGTTAAAGACGGCGCAGAGACTTCGTACACTGTATTTAACTTCTCTTTCATTTGCGTAGCTGTATTGTTCTTCAGAAACAAATATTTAATGTCAGCTCGATACAAATTTTTTTCCATTTTTACAAAAATCTTCACGTCTCACTTATAAGATTCTCAAACAGAAACTAAGCGACCAAAATGAATGAAATGATATTTCTCAACTTATGTTGACGACTTCAGTTTGAGGCTGGAAACTTTTCAAACATTTATCGGTGTTATTCGCTTCAAGAATGATATGGTATATGGTGAACTCATTAAATGTGGCGATTTTTTTATATGGTTTTTCAAAACCATTTACTCGGGAGGCCTACTTATTTATTTGTTTATTTATTCACTAGAAGTATTAAAAAAATTCTTAGTAGATTCTGCCTAAAAATGATAAAAAGATGATTAATAAATTTCCTTCTTCATATTACGAAGTTCCCCTGTGAAAAATTTACGTCTGACACTGAGAGGTCAAATTCTAAGACTGTTATTTCTTATATTTGGTAATCCATTCCTTTATTACTTCTATTTACTCCATGAAATTTTGGTATTAATTCGAATGTTTCAATGTTATTGGCATATCAAGGGAAAGTTAGGGAAATTTTGATGCAAACTCTGCCAATAATCATAAAAACATAACCTACAGCGACAGCTGTATTACCAAGTTTAATATTTAGCATAACCACATTGCTCGCATAGAAGTTAATAAGTTTCATGAAACTGAGTTATTTCAGTTGAAAACAAAAAAAATATACGAATTTTGTAATAAATTTATTAAAAACTCAGAAATGTATAGTAATATATATTTTTTAATCCCAATGCTTTGTCATCAATAAGCAGCATCAACAGAAACAGTATCACTATCCAAAAGAACACCTCCTGGAGGTATTATATCTCCTTGAGGCGCTGTGGGTATACTAGCTATAGGTGGTTGTTGAGGTATCTGTCCTTGAATAGGACCAAATATGGGATGGAATATCACACCTGGGTACTGTCCGGAAATAGAACCACTAACTACCGGGTAATAGCCACTGTTTAATGGATATTGCAGCGTATTGGTGTTGCTAGGAAAATAATTACCAGTCGATGGATACTGCAAGGGAGTGGCGTAGGTATACTTGACAGATGGTACGAAAAGATGAGACGATTGAAAACCAGCATTTGATTCGACTTTCTCAATGATATTTATCAGAGAAATTACAATTACCTGCAAAAAATAAAAATATATTATAATTATAAAATTGGAATCAGTTTTCTTCTTGGAAATGATTTCGATTACAAAAAATCTGAATTTAGAACGTGATGCGAAATGGCGTATGCAAATTTTTTTAATATATTTTCTACATATTTTCTAATCCATACATCCCCAGATGTGAAAGCTCCTTAGTCTTTCATATTTTTCAAAAGATTGTGGCTAGTTTCATCTTCTACTTAGCAGATTCCTCTTCAGATGTCTATGGAAACGGCAAGAGACATGTGTTAATATTCAAAGATTCTTCGTACTTAGGTTAATATAATTAATGAATCTTCTTCGGTTATAGGTTTCCAAGAATTTCTTTGCCTGTCGTAACCCCTGTAGAGTAAACTACTTTTCACATTATCTATCTTCTTCTAGTTTATTCTTTATTGTCATGTAGCCGATTCCATATAAGGGATAAGGTTCTACAAAGAGTTTATACGTCCTTCAAACCTATTAGATGGAACGTCCTTCAGTGTATGAAAACATCTGGATGAAAGCGACTCTTTGCACATTTGTGTTGAATCAAAATATTGCGTTACCATAGCAACGAACAATAACTTATTAGAAGTGTCAGTGTAAAGTTTCACGTCAAAAATATGTCCACCGAAATTGTAAAAATCGAACTATTGGAGTATCGAGCCATCATCAAGTACCTGTATTTAGAAGGGTTAAGAGGTAAGCAGATTTACGAAGATATGCTTAATACCCTTAGTGATCAAAATATATGCGACGGTGAAAAATTGGACTGCAAGCTTCAAAAGAGGTAAATTTTCCATTGAAGATGATAACCGAGGGAAGGCCAGTTTCTGTGTCAGTCCCCGAAAATACAGATTCAGTTCATGACATGATTCTATTAGACCGTCGAATTGGGCTAAAACGGATATCCTAAGCACTGAATATTTCATACGAACGCGTTCATCATATAGTTCAAGTCAATTTGGATATGAGAAAAATTGCTGCAAGATGGATCCCCAAATGTTTGATTGTTGACCAAAAGCGTGAAAGGGTAGAAGCATTGCGTTTGATCTGTGCTCGATTTGAAAACAAATTGTTACTATGGATGAGACTTGGGTACATTTCTACGATCCAGAAACAAAGCAACAATCGATGGAATGACGACACTCTGGTTCTCCAAGACCTAAGAAGTTTCGTGTCCAAAAATCTGCTGGAAAAGTTCTTGCTTCAGTTTTTTGGGATTGCCAAGGAGTAATCATGATTGATTTTTTGGATAAGGGTAGAACAATAACTGGAGATTACTATTCGACATTACTGACCACTTTACGGGAAAACATTAAAGAGAAAAGACGCGAAAAGCTATCCAAAGTTGTTTTGTTTTTGCAGGACAACGCCCCTGCACGCAAATGCAAAAAATTCGTGGTTTAGGGTTTGAATTACTAGAACACCCCCCTTATTAACCAGATTTGGCTCCGTCCGACTATCATCTCTTTCCTCAACTGAAAAAAAGTTTAAAAGGTCGTAATTTTTTTTTCAACGAGGAAGTAATAAAAGCTGTGGATGTCTGGTTTGTAGAGCAAGAAGAAATATTTTTTGAAAGGTCTAGAGACGTTGCAGATTTGCTTTAATAAATGAATCCAATTAAGAGGAGAATATGATGAATAATAAAAATTGTCTATGCAACTTTGAAACTGCAAAATATTTTTAAATAATACTTATCCACCAATATAGAAACAAATCGTATTTTAACAAATAAATTGTTCAATTTAAAATCAACTTTCACTTTGAATAGGAGTACTATAACAATTTTTTTATTCCTTTATGATCGAATAGGACTGAATTAAGTAGTTATTCTATTTTGACCCCATTTCTGACATGGTTTAAAATTGGATCCCTTGCAGACATGACTTAATATCATCCAAAGCACAATTTATTACCCAAATGAAGAGAATGAATACAAATAAGTCTTTCAGTCTAGTTTTGATCATCTTGAATATAAAAAAGGAGAAGTTTAATGGTGGAAATATGGAGAATCCCATAGAAAATGTCCTCTAATAAATAAGAAGATTAAATGAATTCACCTTTTCTATTTTTTCCTTTCTTTACGTGCAATAAACACTGTTTCAACCGTTTAGGAAGTATCCTAATACATTGTGTTTTTCCACATAACTCATTGATTTTAACATCTTTCATTTCATGGAGTCTAATTTTTCATTCTATTAATCTCCTTTTAGTTATACTTGTACCGTAGATTTTATTTCTCATATTTCTGCATTGAATACTGTGGTGATAATTCAATGATTCCTATTATCTCTAAAAGTTAGAATTTTTAATAATCAATTATTTGTTACCGACTGAGTTGAAAAAAAGTTTGTAGATGATGGTTTTGTATCAAATTGTTAACACCGTAACTGTGTTGATTTCACAAATGATGCGGGTCATACAACGTAACATGTCGATTAACAAGTATTTCCTGAAATATTGAAATTCGACTTCTGATTGACTAGTTAGTAATTATTGTTGTATTTGAAGCTACAACGGAATTGATTGAATGAATATTATAATAATATATCAACAAACTCATTTCGTGATTGAAAATATTGTTTAAATGTAATGGTGATATTGTAAATAAAGTTAATGAAAGTGCAGTTAATGTTTATGTGAATACAGCTCAAATCAGAATAATATTCATGAAACACATCATAGAATTAACTAGAACAAACAAATTAATGGAATTGTATTATTTGTGTGCATTATGAGAGCAGCGGTGAGCTTTCGAACTATATCTAAGCAAATTATATTCCAACGAATTAATTAATCTAAATTAAACAGTCTCTACATTATACAACTCTTTTTTTTATTAAGTTATCTTGAATATGATCTGGTCTAGATTTAAACGAAGCGCCTTTATAGATTGGGTTTAATAGAATTATCTATAATTTATATCATCGTTGAATATCTTCATAATATTTTTCAAAAATAGATTATCTGGCTAGAACATCGATGATAGAATAGCAGAAAACATTTATGAAACTGAATTATACGCAATAGCAGGTGAATTATAATAACGAATAATCATGAAACTATGCTGAATGTTATTATAGACCAAATATGACGATTGCGTAAAATTGTATCTATACCAAGCTGAATCCCTGGAGATTTTTTATTTTAATTAATTTCTTTACTTCTCCTGAAAAATACCAAATTTGGTACTTTGTATGAGAATGGGGAGTAGAAAGCGAACCTTTCAGGGAGCTATTTTGATGTGATTTAACCTTAAAATTTCAAAAATCGAATAATCTAAGACGTATTTTCAACAAAGTTAGTTGTAAAGCTACAAAAAAAATTAGATTTGGCTATGAATTTATAGATAAAACTTGATAATTTGCGATTCAGTACTTCTAGTAGTTACATTGCTATATTTTTTTTGAGATGTGTGGAAAATTCAATTGTAGCGAGCAACTATATGTCATATGTGTTAAATTTATTCTTCGCAGAAAATCAAAATCGACTTTGTTTGCTAACTAAGTAGACCTGGTTCATCCCTAAGCTAAATTCAAAAAAAAATCGTTGTGCGTAAACCAATGACCCTCGTTAAGCTGTAAGTTTCTTCTTTCTGTGGAAAATTGAGCTCATAACACAGGTAGAAGAGTAAAACGTTGTCTACGTCCCACAACAGAAATTATACTAGAGAAGACGTTGGAGTCTGGTTAAAATTTGCGCGACAGAACGAATAGTACCAGTAAGTTTTCCAGCAGAAAACCTAGAATATCATAATTTTTCAATGGAAATCCGCGTTTTTCTTTTTACTAAGCAACTTCTCTACAAATAATTACTCGTAAAACAAGCAACCAGTGATTTGGAATAAGTGGCGCAACGTTGGAATGAATCCGGAATATACGTTCCTTAACTGATATTGAGAAGTCTTTATTGAACAATCGTCTACAGTGGACTAACTTAACCGTTCTTAAGCCAATACATATCTTCACCTACCGAATGCGCCAAATTCAAATCAACAAGCTGCTCTGCCTAACATATTTGAATCTATATATTTAGATATCACAAAAAAATTTTAGAATTGGACTTAATTCTACAGAACTGTCAATTAAAAAATATTTCTTGTGTCATTCTTCAACTGATTCTCTATTTATCATTTCAATATTATTAATGATATTAATAACACTGTGGAATTTGTTTTAATACAATCAATATGAATAATATTTTCCTCAAAACTATTACTCAACTATGACTCATTTATCTAATTATTTATTCTTGGGATATTATGCAATTGAATGATATTTATTACAATAAGTACAGTAAATACATTCTGTTATTGTGTATTTCAATACAAAGATATTCTTATTTTTCATTTTTAGCAACGATTTTCTTTTAAGAAAAAAATTTGAATTAAGTTCAAAATTTATTTCACGCATAGGCTGTGGAACTTAAAGAGCGGTGATGTTAACTTACGCTGTTTCTTGAGCTATGAAGGTTGTCTCAAAAGTTTCTGAAGATGTGAATGAGAAATATATTTGCGCATGCGTTAAGAGATTGTCACTTAAATTTTAGCCATTTTGAACGCATAGTTTTGAGGGGACGTCATCGTATACATAAACCCCTATTTTGAGGAGGAATACGGTAACTGTTATTTGGGACGGTTGAACAGTTTCGAGCACCACTGAAAATTAGTTGGAACCTGCAAATCGCGAGCCACATGCGACTCTTTAGAAGTGAAGCTGCGGTTCTTTAGGTCTATATACAAATATTATTAGCTACATCATAGATAAAAGGATTGAAATTGTTCTGAATCTATTAACGAGGATTGAAGAAAGATTCTATCTCTCGGCGACTTGTACTCGCTTTTTGTGCGTCCTCTCCTGTGATACACGTCAAGGATTGCTTCATACGTGCATCTGAAGAACTGTTTAGTGATTTCAAAAGCAAACCAAACCTTGAAAAAGATGAAACATTCACCATTATCCGCTGGAATAGTATAATAGTATAATAGTATAAGAAAAGAATAGCAAATGTAACATATTTTTAGGTGTCCCTTTTCACTTGTTATCGATGAGTCATGCGACATAGAAGATAAGGCATAACTTGCTCAGATATATGTCTTTCCAAGATCCAAAAGAGAACTTATAGGATTGCTACTTTTCTCGAGACAAACTAGAGAAGAATATCAAGTGAATGCCTGCAAAAACGCCTTATGATCAAAATTGTTAATAGTATTTTGTCAAAAACACCGCCAAACATCGCCAGTTAAACGAAATGGAGACTCAGTATTCCGATCTCCTCCTTCATAATAAAGTGCAATGGCTTTCCAAAGGTGAAGTGTTCAAATGTTTTGCTTTGTGCTTGAATGAAATAAATGCATTCCCGAATGAATCACCCTGAATTATAGAGCGACAAACGGTTGCATAAATTTTACTTTATTGTGTGTATCACAGCAGCCTAAGTTTTGGTAGGAATATTTGTTTGTTTAAAAAAAATTAATCTTGTTGCAGAAGATATTCAGAATGTCAAATTATTTATTTTCCACCAGTGCAACTGTTGACACGAATTACTTCAGCACAAAAAAATTAAAGATGAATTTGCTTACAGCAAAACCAACAAAACCTCTCTAGCATTCAAAGTGAATCCTCTTAACACAAACGAAATTTATATTGAGACATTTAAAATTGAAACAAGATCTCTAGAAAAGTAATTGATCGATTTATGAAGTAATGCTTTGTGGAGTGTAAAATTTACAGAGTTGGAAAGTAGTTCAGAAGGATGTATGTACGTAACGTATCAAAAGTAAACACCTCTGAAAGAAATGCCGCCAGCTGTGGCTCTTATATTCGACTCAATAGTCTTCCAGATTGCAACAGTGAGGTGAAGAAGATGGAATTTGGAGTGCTGATTATCTTCGGATCGACAAATTCGTGCGAACTAGCATCATCCTACATGAATATAATTAAAAGTGAACTGGAAAGCCAACTAAGAAATGAAAATTTAGACACCCCTGGATAAATATAAAAAAAGTTTTTTTTGTTATTTTCCAGTTATTTTCCAGACTTACCAGGTCTTTCTATATAAAAGTATCTTAGTTATTGTTATAGTCGTAGGAAAATTATGATATTTAACTTGTGATAGTGGTTATAATTCCATTTCGTTACGTGATTTATGATCTACCTTCCCGTTGGTTAAATAACACACTAGTAAATAGTTTAATACATCATATAATAATAATATGGTTTTACACACATCTATACATTTGAGAGTTGAAAGAAGGGAATAAAAAGTTTATGGGAAAGAAGTTATGATAATGCTCCTAACAAAATTGTTATAAAGAATAGTGTGTAAATGTTTTGAATGATTGCCTATCCAATAGGTTAGGTTTCCTAGTAGGTTTATAATCCAAACAGACAAAAAAGCTGTTAAACCTTTTATGATTTCGATGCCTGAAAAAGTACAAGAATAAATTGAGAATCAAGGGTTAAGTATATCTATATTTTCTATTACTACGAAAGTCTCTTATCCGAAATATAACGACAAATTATTACTATTTGTATTGTACTGATTCCGAAAATGGTTCAGTTTTGGATATTCAACTTTACATTAGTATAATTTTTATATAATTTTATAGTATACTATCAACAGAATGAATTTAAATAATATGAAGTACAAGTAGATGTAGATGTATATATAATTTCAACATTTTTTGTTATACATAAGTTTGATAAGAAAGAAAAACAACATTTCTGACCTCGCCAATTTGTTATACAATAGGATAAATCTGTAACTACCTGTTTTTAAATTTGGTTTAACAATGGCTGATAAAGACAACCTAGAAAACATGCGCATAAAGGTAAATTTGCCTCCAATGTAGTTGACGTAAAATACCAGATGAATTGCTCAAATCTCATCGATATATCTATCAGCTATTAAGCCTCTACATCCGTGAACACGGTCAACCCTAGGAATGAAAACAAGGTTTGTGCTCCTATAGAAATTGCACCTCAGTTAATACTGGAACCATATCTATAAGCACTCCGCTCTTCAAAGCAGCAATTTACAAATCGCTCTCTTGGTCTTAGGTAAACTTTCCTTCCTCGATCGTTACCATAAAGGCATATTCTGGTCTCATCGGGGAACAGAACAGATCCCCATTACTCCAACGTGCTAATCAGATAATCCTCTGAAAAACGCAAGCGTGCTTGTCGATAAGCTAGAGTAAGTAATAGTCACAACTTGCTGCTGCACTCGAATGGCATTAAGGTGACGATTTCTTAATTTGGTTGACACAATAAAAGATCTAGTCTCCTTATAACACTGGCATCATATTCTTCGAACCGTTGCACAGGTCATATCCAATTGTCTAGCAACAGTTCGCTGTCCAAGTCCATTTTAGCTTAAAGCATTAATTTAGGAGGCCTTGAACACTATTGAGATTTCTGTTGCATACGCAATAATTTTAATATTTGACAAATTTTCGTTTAAATCATCACATAAACACCTTCCATTTGTTAATCGGTTGCTCTGCATATAAACGATAAGCCTCGCTAATAAATTTATATTCACATTAAAGCATCTCAAATCATCTCTCAAACAGTTATTACTTTTTTTGATCTGATGAATAATTGAAAAAGATATTAATACATCTAAATATTCTTGATTTTAGGTCTCTTCTGTTTTAGAATTAGTTTTTTTGATAATTTTTCAAAGAAAGATAAATTTTGACGTTTCGACTTTTCTTTGAGTCTTTATCAAAATATGATATTGACACTGACTCCTTATTTATATTGATCTATAGATCACCTTCATCATGAATATCCGTCCAGATACGATGGAATTTTAAAAATCGGAGAATTATTTACAGTATTTCATTCACATTTCTAGGAATGTCTATTTATTTATTTGTTGTATGTCTTTTTGTTCTAGAACTTTATCAAGGTATATAAAAGATTTGTGTAAACGCAGTTAGTTTATTTTTAAATAAATAATCGTAGTAGAAAGAACGAATTAGTGAAAGTAATCGCAGAAATTATTTAAGTGATTTATAAGTAAATTATCATAAGTTAAGTGTATTGTATAGTGTGTAAATCAATTAGAACGTAAGAGACAGTGTTTATTAATTCTCCCCTCGAATAGAAAGAGTGTAAATAAATACGGAAAATGTTACAATAGTCTTATTAGAATTCTAGATGATTGACGCCTTTTGAGACAGTTCAGAATCTAGTTTGATATGATTTCTTTCACATTACAAATATTCTCCAACTGATATTGGAATTTCCTAATACGAAAAATTGACTAGAAACAGAAAAAAAAAACAAAACGTCTGTTGGTATGTGTAGGAACAGTTCCATATTGACAGATATGCAGTGTAGGTACTGCCATGTCCGTACAAATATCTCGTTATACGAAAAAATGATTTTATCTAACTATCAAACTATCAAAATTCGCAGATATCTTTTCTGATGAGATTTTCGTTTATAATCCTAATTTAGTTTAGTTTAATCATCTACAGACTAATTAAAATATTGGAAACTGAGTTAAACTTACCAAAATTTTTGTAAACATAGTTTTTGATAGTATTTCGTCCACTTAACTAGCAAAAATAGTAGTCAGAATGTAGAATGAAGCTTATATATCAATAAATGCCTCACCTTTTAACGAATACATTAGTCTAAGAGCTAAATTAGATTGTTTCAAGCAACAATGTCAACAACTTGAAGATAATAGATTTTTAAGTGAAATTCAAGATAATCTACTTACTGCAATTCAACCTATTTCTCAGAAGCAAATAGTTAAATCAATAATAATTCTTCAGTCTTATCTCCGAATCAATAAATTGGATATTTATATGTGTGGGATTACAAAATATCCGTGCTCTAATTTCAAATTAGCCGTTGAACTAAATTATATTCATCCATAAAACCAGATTTAGACATTAGCGTATTTCCTTGTTATTTGACGGTATTATTCATTAAATCAGTTTTTCGATCGAAAGAAATGAAACCATATTTATAATAACATCGAAAATATTTGAGCCCAACCTCGATTTAGATTTGCATCAGTTTTGATCCCATTAACTTTAAATCAATCCGGTCTATAATTTGAGTGATTTATCAACATATTTATTGGATACAATAGTAAGAAAGATTATTATTTAACATATAATTAAAATGACAAGTTCATCAATATTTATGATATATAAAAAATGAGAATAACAACATTTTTTGTTTGTTTTTTCGTTTATTTCTTTCAATATACAACAAGTATCACTTAACTCTATCCTTTCAATATTGTTTATCTGAAAATAACATAAAATCCAAAGTTACCTGAAAATTATTATAGTTCACATAAAACAGGAGAAAAATCCAATTTTCAGGTTATACGGTGTGAAACAATCAAATGGAATGAAATCGTTAATAAATAAATAAAGGCTTGTTGGAAAAATCACTTGGACACATCAATTTGCATTTTCACATGAGCATTTTTTAGAAAGTAAAGTATACAGATTGTATTTTATGATAGCAGAAATACATATTATTTGTTTTTTAGATTATTCAGAAAATTTTAGATAGAATTAATGAACAATGTCCTATCTTCAACTGTTTCAGATTATCGAGTGTTTTCAGATTTATTACAAAAATTAACAATAAGAAAAGAAAATTATTTCATTTTCAAGTATAAATCAAACATCTGGCCCTCGGGATTCTTAAGCTGCATCAACCACTTGAGTGCTGCATGGTCAGTTCGGATTAAGAACTTCCTTCCACTAAGATAATGCTAAAAGGTTCACAAACTCCACTGTAGTTAAAATTTCTCCTCTCCTGACGCAATAGCTCTGTTCTGGTTTCGAGAAAACTTCACTGAAGTACCCCAGTATTCTTTCTTGCCCTCTATAAATCTGTGAGAGCAATTCTCCAATCTCTACCAACCGTGTCAGTCCCTCTCTGGTAATGGATATCTTACTATCGGCAGCGTGGTTAAATATCTTATCAAGGTCTCGAACGCCGTTTGATAGACTTAATCCCAATGGAAAACTCTTGCTTCTTATGTGAGTTGAGTTAGTGGATTGGCGAATCTCCAAATTTTCTTATGAAACTTCGATATTACGGTAAAGTCCAAGAAAACACCCAACCTCGTTACATTGCTCACTATATGGCATGATTTTAAAATAACTTCTTTGAGTTTAGCATGAGCTGTGCAGCTTAAAGTCCTTTGAATACGTCTTCTAAATTCCATCGAAATATACCAGGCATGTTTTCCAAGATAACCATCTCAAGACGTTTTCCATAAGTCTAAGAGAGAAAACAGCTTGTTGCCAGCTCAAGTGTCCAGGGTATCGTCAACTCGGGGAGAGGATAGCTGTCTTTCTTCGTGACGTTGTTGGAGACACGCATGGACAAGTTTCAAACCGTAGATATATATGAGGCTAGACTAGATACTTTTGGATCAAACATTGTATTTTTCCTGCCTTGCAATAAGTTTAATATGTTGTACATCCAATGTAACTACAAATTATTGCTTCATTTAGAATATTGAATTATAATTCAAACAAAATTATGACCTTTCATTATATGTAAATAAACAAGTCGATATTTTATTGAATAGCGAGTGCTAGTTTTTATAGTTAATACCTTAATATATAATATAACAAAGAAATAAAGTATTAAGACGAAAAATTCCATAAAAAAATATATTTTTCCCATAATTTTATTTCCAAATTATACTTTAGGCGACATCTATTAGTGAATAGAGATTCTCACTACAGAAATTCTCAACTCTTAATAGAAACCCGCGTGTTTGAATTCTGTGATACGAATTTTGATCTATAGATGGGGCCACTTATATTATAAAGAAATAGCTTCTTAGAACAAAACAAGAATGAATTGTACTTGTAATAAAGATAATAGTCAACAAATTACTATTAAGACGAACTTAATATAATTTTTTAAATATTTACTCATTATTTTTACATGTATTTCTATAATGTGTGAATTAAGTGTATTATCCACGACTGTTATATAATGTACCCATTATACGTCTGCTTTCTTGACCTTAATAATACCCATTAATCATAGCAATTTCACAAAAAGCGATTTTCATCATTTTATCATGTAAAACACGACAAAATATTTTCAATTTAGTTCTGTACACAAAAAAAATTCGAAAAATTGAATTTTCCTAAACGGGAACCTCCATTTTGAAGTTTTGACTGTTTTTTAACGTACGTGCGATTGTTTGTGAGATCATTTATAAAATAAAATAGTCGTTGAAATAAAATCAATTTGACTCAAAACTGTTAACATTATGATGATTCAGATTTCCCAATCTTTTCAAATTTTATGCAAAATCATGTTTAAAAACCAACTAAAAATTTATATAGAAAATGAAAGTGTATCTTTAACACCACCAAAAAATAGAGAAGTTTCTGAAGTTGTTTCATTGAATTTATTGCCGGAAACGCCAAGAAAAGTATTTAATAAGGCATATAAATTTTGAACTATCAACAGTGATTATTAATAACTAAATAAGTACTATCGAATCGTAATATTAGATACCCAATATTTGTCATAATAATACATAAATTTTTGTATTGATTATTATAGAGATTTATTATTATGATTTTCGATAATACTATCCTTAAATGAACAATATTATATCGTACGGAATATTTCTTAGAATTAAATAATAGTGTTTCTAATCATTTATATTTATTATACCTAATTTGAAGAATTTTTTGCAATAATATAAATATTCTTTGATATTTGGTCAGTAATATATCATTTTTTTCTACAGGGTGTTTCGATATTCGACCCACAACGCTTTACCACAGAGATATCTCAATCAATGATTCATTTTTATACTGAAATACGAATCTAGTTGATGAGATATAGGGTGTTGAAAATCAAAATCAAAAATTTGCCGTAAATCAAGAACACCTTTAATTTTTTTTTTTCAAATTTGGTAAACAATATGCTCCTTAATAAAGTGATATTTTAACATGAACAAACTGTGGAAAAATAAATAAATCTGGATGGAATTAAATCATTTCTGCCGCAGCTTGAATTCTAGCTATTAGATCCTGTTCAGATTCGATGATTGTTTCGTACACTAAAGACTCCATATAGCCCCATAAGAAAAATCAATAGAATTTAAGTCAGGTGATATTGGATGCCAACAATTGGGTCCACCCCGACTAATCCGTTGTTCTCTATAACGACTGTTTAAGTAATTTCTTGCCGCTGCAGCAAAATGAACAGATGCCCCATCGTGTTGAAACCACATGTGTTGTCTAATATTTAACGATACATTCTCTAACAATTCATCCAACATTTTTTCCAGATTTATTCTCAAAGACACGTTTTTCAATGACAAAACGGTGTAATAAGTGTATTGAAGTAAGCGGCCAACAGTTTGAACAACTACTTTAACTTTGTCAATTTTGTGAGATATTGTAATACAGATTATTTAAATTTAATTTGTGCTAATATTCTTTTTACTTTCATTGCCCATTTTGTAATTATTGTGATACATTTTTGTTTGAAATTGGGATTATGAATAATTTTTATTTGTTTTGAATTACTTACGCTTAATCATTGTTCGAAATTAATGAATTAATTAATTTGTAAATAACTTACGTTCTTGTGTACTTTTGTTTTTACGCTAGAAATAATTGTGCAAATCAAAACAAAATTAAAAAAAGGATTTTCTCCAGTGGCGTAATAAATAGGGGGATAAAAGTGACAACTAACCCTGACAGCGCGCCACTGGTTAAATTTTTCCAAAGTTTGTTTATGTCAAAATATTACTTTATTAAGTAGTATATTGGTCACCAAATTTGAAAAACAAACTTTTTTGTCCAAAATTTTTAATACCCTATATCTCAGTAACTATTAACATTTATTGAGATCTCTCTGTAGTAGAGCGTTGTCGGTCAAATATAGAGACACCTTTTATTGCTGGAGTCAAATTAGCGCTACAATTTTGCGAAAACTGCACTTTAAAACTTTGACAAATATGAGGAAAACTTGGATTGAGTCAATTGACTTTTTTTAACCTAGTACTCATAACTTAACTTATTAACATTATTTACTGTTTAGTATCATTGTCAATCAACTATCAGAAAAATTCTGCCAACATATTCTTGTGTACTATCCTATAATCATTAATTTAACAAAAAATCTACATTCAAATTGCTATAATTGATATTATGAAAAGAGAGAATATTCGAATCAAAAACCCACCCAAGTTTTTCTGCACAAAAGAGACAAAAAAATTATGTACTTTGAAAATTATATTTTGAGGTTAGAGAATAAACATGCCAAACACCATCCTCCGGAAAGAAATGCCGAAAATATTTACTTTTCTTGAATTATTTGTAGATCAAGATACGTTGCTAGAAATGAACAAAAATACCATCGTAATGGTATAATGGTGAGATTCCGGAATGGGAGAATTCAAATAGGAATTTACGGACTCAGAACTACATACTATGAAGCCTTAGATAAAACGCGAAGTATTCTGTAACCAGAAATATTTGCAATCGCTAAATGAGTCAGACTCCATTTTCAAAGAAACTATGGAAAATAGGAGATTAGCATCCTCTCCGATAACCAAGCAGGCATTAGGGTTCTGAGCCCCAATATTATTAGATCCATGAGGAGGCTTAAGCTATGGAAATAGTATACACTTATCTTGCAATCCGTTTCTGGACAAACTAGAGTGGAAAGAAATGAAATAGCAAATAGACTTGCTAAAGTATGAAATATGAAGGTCTTTTGCAGCTAAAGTCATTCCACATCTTGAATTTTACAAGAGGAATGGGATTAAATAGATCAGGTATGAACGCTGTGCATCTTCAGCAGAAGATGACGAAATCAGGCAAGAAAAATGTTTTTGTGTACCAGTTTGTTTCAACCGTACGTTCTTAAATTGGTTTCATAATTCCTGTGGGCACTATAAAAAAAACTGCGTATATAACTTCCTTTATTCTGCTTTTTTGCTATTGTGGATGGTAAATTTTGTGTGAATTCATACACGGCGCTTTTGACGGATAAATGTCATCATGTGAAATTTGATTTATTGTAGCGTATTCAACACTAAGATTCCTTCCCTCGCTTGATAGGTGAATTTTGGATCTTCTTTGGTTATAAACCTAACTCTCCCAATTTTTCCAAATGAAGAATAGAGCCTACCAGCTCTTGCTGCATCACCAAGTGTCCTCTTCTGAATTGTTTTCACCAGCAGAACACGGCTGCTCCTGAAGGACTTCACCAAAATTATCTGTGATATTAACGATTCAACTGTGGCTAGAAATCACTACTTCAGGATGATGGTATTTAAAACTACAATATTGCCTAATTTAACTCCACTAGTTTCGTGAAAATACACATATTGGCCCTCGTATACATTAGAAATATTTCATTTCTAGTAAATTCTATTCATGTTGATGTTAATTACCATTTCCTCGTTAATTAACATCTCTTTGAATACTATATCATTTTCATTTCCTTGGTATAAGCGTTCAAACAGAAACTATTCGTTTCTAACAATATTTTTAGTTATAAAATCGACTCGTTAACAATTAGAAGAAAAAAAAATCACTTTCTCTTAAAGCTGTAAACTGGGTTGGAAATACGACGTGAACGAGCCGAATATATGTATCAATAGATTATATTGGGCATTACGCAATATAGAAATCCATTTATCGATATAATTGAAAGGTGTTAGTTCGGTATTTAGATAATAATCGTGAAAAAGAAATTGGTAATCATAGTTCATGCCGTTGACACACAGCATGTTGAAAATATTATGCAATATTTTGTGAAAAAAATCTAAGTTCATTTAATGAAATAGAATTTTGTTGTTTGCTACGAAATTTATATTTTCTTTTTCAATTTATGATATGATTGAATAATTTTTGATATTTTGGAATTTTTTTATATAAATTGTAAGAGAAGGTAAAACTTTCAGGTAATTGTATAACAATGCAATTATTGATCGAGAGTATAAAGTATGGTTAGGTTAGATTAGATTATTTTAGGTCAAAAATTTATACTGTGGATTCATTCTGACTTCACTTTTGTGACTAATAAATTGCTCAAAATTTCTATGAAAATGTATTATACAAATAGCATATATTCCACAAATATGAACAAAGACTACTTACTAAGTTTTGCCACAAAATTCCTTAGATAATGATATCATCTTGATTGGATAGACCGTTTCTGAGAAATATTGCATGGAAAGAAATCAGTATATTGATTCAATTTTAAACATTTAAAAAACTATGGGAAGATATGATTTCCGTGCCCCATATATGCACATCAAATTAATCAGCATGATCACATCTACAACATACTAAATTTTCAAAGTCATCATAGCCGTGCTGAACGATACAATTACCAAATTTTTTTAGGTTTGTTCTAGATCTAAAAATACGACGAAGAAATTGGTTACTTTGCACTTTTATCTATGCTTAACAAGCTTAAGATTCTTAACAAGATTAAGATTCTTAACAAGCTTAAGATGATTAACAAGCTGAAAATGCTTAACAAGTATCTACGTACAAATTGGAAAATTAACTGATAAGACTAATCTTTGTGTGGTAACGTAAGCAAATTCGACCGAAGTATTAAAAGTGTTTGGTAATAACTCTATGAGCTATGCGCAAGTATTTCACTGGTGTCAAATGTTCAAGAAGGGTCGTGAAAGCATGGAAACCGAAGAACAAGTTGGGAAACCGGTCGGGTTGCGCTATATGATGCCCTAAGTAGGTTTTTTCAGCATAACATTAAAATGAAGGGCTATGGCTATCATCGAATAATCCAAGACCAAAAATAGCTCGCGGGAACAAGTCAAAATTAGAAACGATGCTTTGTTAATAGTCACAGGGTAGTCCAAAAAAAAAACTCGATCCATCAAGATGTGATTTAAGTATTCTATCCGACAGTGTTTCATATTATTATATAGCAAAAGTGCGTGATAGATAGTCCAATGAATTGAAAAGGTTAAGAGGCTGAATGTCACATGGATACAATAATTTTTCTCTATTATTAGATTATAACGTTTGTAATCAGTTTTTTATCACTGTAATTCAATTATATAAAGTTAATATTGCAATAAATTGGTTTGAATACGAGTTCTCATCGTTTTTATAAAATACCATCCATATCATCAAAGAAAAATTAAATAAAACTACTGATAATCCTCAAAGAACCCGCTCAATGCTCATGGAAATTGGGTTTTCGTCCATTTTTCTGAAACTTCACACAGTGATAGTTTGAAGCGAACTGATTAAGAGTCTCAATATGCACGAAACCTCTAAACCTTCCCAACCAAATCTACCTTTGCATTGTCCGAAGGTACCTTGAGAGGAAGGATTCTAAAATCCATAACCTCCCCTAACCTTAAGAGGAGGTGTTGGCACATTGATATTTAAAATAAGCTGCTGCATTTTGTTGATGAGCTATGACCATATAAGTGGTTATATCAAGTTCAGTCCATAATTCTGGCAGATTATAAAAAGACGGTTTAAGAGTTTATGTAGTTTTTCCAACAAGCTGGCTATTAGATTATTATCATCAGCTTTCTCTTAAACTTCATTGAATATTTCAGTGTAGAAATTAAGGAGAAATGGAGATAAAACGTTTCATATTTTATGCAATATCCATGTTTGATTTTGGGAATGATTTTTGGTGTATCCTAAGTATCTTACACCCGAACATGTACTTATGGTTTTTTTTCTATTGTGGAAGATTGTAGCACACACCGTTATATTGTTTGTTACATCAAAATGATTTAAAAAATATACACTATTGTTGAGAATTTGAGATGCTGTTGTGTGAGTACATTTATTTGGAGTCCACATCCGTGATCCATATCTTGCGGTCGACAGAGGGTTAGATTATAGTGTTGTATTTCACATTTTCTATCACCAATATATTGATATATAATATAATTATAAGTGAATTATTTTCAAATTAAAGCAATGTATAATTCCAAAATAGGATTCATTTTTCCCACACCACAACAGTTTAGAAACTACTACTTTGTTATGAATTTCTATTCGGATAGTATGCTCCACTGGTTTTGTTTGTTACTATATTTGCATAAAGATTGTTTCTCTTCCATTTTTATGATGTGAGACGCTTCACGTTACAATTCTTACTATACAAAACTTTCTTCGTATCGTTGTTAGATACCATTCATCCTTGACAAACGCTATAAAATTAATTACCGCACAAGCTTCCAAGTTCATCTTACAACTACGAGGGAAAAATGATAATAAAGAACTGATTTATATTGAAATAATTTATGTTGTTACTTAGTCTATAATTTTCCATTATTTAACGTAAAACAAAATGGAATTGGTATTAACCTTATAACTCGGATGCACTAGCATTGACTCAAAAAGCTATAAATGATATAAGAATAACTCAACGAGGCATGGAGAAGTCCATGTTAAGAGTGACATTACGAGATAAAATCATCCGAAACGAAGAACTGCGTATGAGAACAAAAGTTACGGATACATTTGAAAGACACATTTAATCTTCAAGTCTGGGAACAGAAAATAATCCAAGGGTGCTGAATCTAGCGCATAGGGTGCATGAGGTAGCAATTCAAACTTAAAATAATCAATTTCTGCCAATGCGGTAATGAATGTGTTAGCAGGTGCATTATCTTCATGAAAGATTATTTTCTTATTAGCCAAATGCGGCCGTTTTAGTAAGTGAAATTTATCTCACGCGCAACCCAAAAAACCGACGTCATGACCTTGCCTGCGGATGGAACGATCTTCTGTGGAGCCAGTTCTGCTTCCTCAGTCCATTTTTTCGATTTTTCTTTAGTTTCGGATGTAAAGTCGTGGACGGGAAAATCTTCGCGACACTGTTTTTGTTCTATTGTGAGCAAAGGCGGTACCCATCTCGCGCACAGCTTTCTCGAGTCTAAATTTGCAGTTAATATGCGCACTTTCTGAAATGCCTTCTATGTCTGCTAGTCCATGCACGTTCAGTCGATGATCATCAAGTACCGCTTTGTGGATTTTCTTCAACAGTCTCGCTTGAACTCTGCTACCCAATATTTCACTGTGGATAACGAAGAGGCAGTCTCACCTAGAGTAGAATTTGGTTCAGCTTTTATATTGGTTGGAATAAAGCCTTTCAAATAAAAGTATTGTATCACATAACGATGACCAGTATTTTCGATGTTTGCAAATTTACTGAAAATATTGATGTCAAACATATACTAGAAAACGTGGCGTCTTTAAACTTCAAACATATATTGCACAGATTGTGTACTTTCTAATGCAGTGGTAATTTCCAAGCAGCTATCGCCATCTCTAGGTCAGGCCAGGTACTTCTGGAACCATCATCGTATGAGTATCTCTTTTTCACAGTGTTGAAATGTGTTCTTTTTTGTGAACCCAACATCAAATATCTCAAAATCGTGTCTTTGTTAATTTTTATTCAAGAATCAACTAAAAAGCTAGTCCATAAATAACCTAATTACAATATCTTGTTGCTCTGTATTGGAAATAATTTGGAATGGAATAAGAACTTTTTCCAGCTTAAATATTTTGCACGAAATGATTGATATTTAGAAAATATTCCAGTATTTTTAGTGTCAAATGAAGGTTTAGATTTCTTTGTAACTCATTTATTCCACTGTCTTCTATCATCTTCTACATTTTCGGAAGCTTTTTCTATTTTTTATATTTTCGCTTCTACTTCCCTCATTTGATGTATTCGTTGCTGTTTTTTGTTTATATTTTCTATTGTAGATTCCGATTTTCTATTTTTTTAAGTTCTTCTTAATTATTTCAATTTTACTGCATGTATTTTAGTCTCGATTCATACAAGGATGACATTTAAGTCACAATGAAACTAACAGACATCTTGGAAAATGATTTCATTCACTTATGCACTTTACTATGCAGCCGTTCAAGACTGACCTTCAAATCATGGTAGATTATAGAGTGCACCTCTTCTTTTGACAACTTCTCGTTTTTAGCAGCAACTCTACTGCATTCAAAGATTACTATTTGATAATGGAGGTATTAAAAAAATAGTGTTGCTAGCTAGCTACTTTAGTTTTTAGATATATAAAAATATATCACTTCCATATTTATATTATTCAGTGACAGGCTGGTTATATTCAATGAGTATTAACATTTTGTTCAATAATTTGCTCTGCATATATTATACGATCTTCTCCCCACATTCTTTCAAAATGTCGGTTCAACCTTTTAAATGGAGTGTCCTTAAACTTGTCATATCTATTGATTGTTCCTGTTTTCATTCCATTCGAATAGTTTTGGTTTTATTTATGTTAATTTCGGTTTTCAAATTTCTCCATTCTGTGGATCAGACGTTATAAAACTTTCGAGTTTTGTTCTGAAAAATCTCTAATTCTTGCTTTTGACACTTTTTCGTAGAATACTTTTTCCCTAACTTATTTATTTTTCGAATGTTAATTCATTTTCTGTTTATGTCATTTGAATTAAATTTCATTCAATTTAAATCGAAGCATCATTTCAATATTTCAATATTTATAATAAAAAGAAGGAACACAATATTTTTAAAAACTGTAAAACAGGTAGTCATCGATAATATTTTCAGTTACCTTGACAAGAAGATAGAAAATCAGCTGGGAAAAGGTCACATTAACTATTGTAAGCTTAAGAGGCTTAGGAATATGTTTTTGTTTGCAGCTTGTTGGCAAGGGTAACTCTCAAAATACCAACTGTTAATTCGTGAGGATTTCCCTCTGTCCATAAATGTAATTATGGTGATAAATAAAACCGTCTCATGTGAAACAAGCTTAATCAATAAACATTTAAAAATCCTCTATAGACTTGGGAAGTGTGTATGATTGCTAACCAACTAAATTTTTCTACATGTACTCGTAAGTAACGCGATGTTCGACAGCATGCATTTCAGTTGGAAATGTTTAATTATGTTCTAATATCTCTAATATTTTCTAATATTTTCAATGAATAATCACAATGTATGGTAATTTTCTTCATGATGTCTCTTTATGGCGAACGGTTTCTTTGACATGTACAACGATCTAAAAATCTACATATCTCCTAAACCATGAATTTTTTCGAGTTAAACAAAGAGTATCTTGTTCGAATTCGATTGAAGAAGTTAGTTTTGATATCGTAAGATTGTACAGGTTGTCCCTGTAAAAGTAATGGATTGTTAATTATTGGCATCCGCCCCCTTGCGCTTCAGATAGTAGTGTAGAATTATTTATTCCATCAAAAATTCATAATGTTCGAACGTAGAATTTAGGAAACATACTTGAAAATAAGTTCTGATTTCGCAGCTTCAAATGCCTATTCCTCAGAAATCAGAGGACCTATGACAAAGTTTTTTCTATGTCTCAGTATTATTGCCTCCGAATTTTTTGTATCAGGTCCCAGAACATCCGTATAGTTTCTTCACTAATTTTTGGTGTAAGGACCATATGAAATGTACGTTTGATATAAAAAATATATTTAGGTATAGTTTGACAGTTATGCAAGGATCAATCAATATTTCATAAATACGTACTCATACCAAATTAAGAAATGAAAACTAATGTTTACTTATACCCGTATAAAATTCAATAAATATCTAACAAACCGTCAGTCCAAGTGGACTTTCATCTCCACTGTTTACTGGGTTTTTATATAAGTTTTTATAATCTGAAATTGATATTGGAAAAACTTCCAAGAGATTTTACATTATCATGGTGAAGCTTGATTATTTGCAAATCATATAAAAAATTCCCAAAACATAATAATCTGAATTATAGCTCTATCGAAAAATATAATCGTATTGTACTCGTAATTTATTTGATGTTTGGACAAGTAATTCAGAAATCGCCCTCGTATTCAACAAAGTATCGTTACACTGACCCTATAATTGATACATGATGAAAGTCTAGCAGTGGGATCTATATATAACTACGATTTACTAACAACTACTTTTACTTTTGTACATAATATCACGAAAAATGAAAAATACCGTTACAAAATACGTTCTATTGACTCTAGTGCCCTGTGTGTTTGGTTTTCCTCGTCCAGTTTCTCAACCGACTTATTCAACTAATCCTTATTTAAGTGCGCAAGTGTTACCGCAAGTGCAGTACAACAAACAACCGGAAGCAACGGGGTATGTACCGCAGTATTTGAGACAACCAACCAATCGCCCTGTATACGATTCAAAAGCGCGAGAAGGACTGCAGAATTACGCAACGCAGGATCAGCAGACCCACGTCAATGCTGGGAGTAATGTAGATCGACAGGTTAGATATTTTATCGGGTAAACATTCGTCTTTGTTTGTAATTAATGAGATGTGAAAATACTGAAAATTAGACACGTTTTAAATTGTGATTTGTCAGAATAGAATTTGATTAAAGCTTTCCAATCATTATTGTAAAAAAAATTAAGTTAATCGAAAACATTTCGATGATCCATGATGAGCTCTATTTTCGTGATTCCAGATAAACAATTGTAAATCACACTATTAGTTACCTCAGCAGAAATAAACAATTTAATGAACTGGCATTTCTCTAGTCTTTTTACCAATTTCAATGTGAGACTCAAGGTCTGTTAAACGTATTTTGGGTTTTCTCTAACTCGAAAATATTTCAGCTCTAAATGAAATTGTTTGTGGAATTAATTTGACTTTAGCACGTTTAATTTATCTGAAGCCTAATTACTTATTCTAACTGAATAATTGATTTTTGCTGTTCTTCAAGCTTCTTTTTCAATTACTTTGGTAACTTACCTTTTAAAAATAGTGATTTCTTCACTATAAATCACTATATTCACGCAGTGCTTTAAGTATGAACCTTCTTCAAAATAAAAAATAACTGTGTTTAAAATGTATGGTTATCGTTATAAGATACCGTGTCATAACGTATAACCCAAAATTCAAATAAACAAGCTGCACTATCCCTTCACAAATACCGAATTGTCCAACATTGTTCCGCCTAGAGCAGGTTTTCCAAAACCTACTCGACGGACAGATGTGGCTACAGAATACCAAGTTCGCCTGCAGACGTCCAGAACTTCTTCAGAGAATTTTAAGCCTGTGGAATCGGCTACCAAGGCATGTCTTTCCCGAGTACTATAACCTACAAGATCAATATCCTCAGACATCTTGTGCTTGCTTTTTACATAGATGGAAAAGAAATGTGATGATATCGAAACAAATAACGACGTTAAAGTTAAAATTTCAACCATAGTAAATATTGTGAATGGTTATTTTTTAGGTACAAAGTCCTCTCCAATTATACGATAATTTGAAACCATTATTGATTTCTCAAGCACGAGAATCATCTCCTTCTGCAACATATCAGAAGAAATATGTGACGCAGCCACAAACATATCAAACTGAACAATATCAGACGCAGCCACAGCAATATGTAGTTGAAAAGCCAACGCAAGTCAGATACGTACAAAGACCAGTGACTGTACCACGAAGACAACAACAAGATCAGGGTCTTCAAGAAGAAGAAGATTATGATGTAAGTAAAAAAATAATTATGCAGTTTTTTCATATAGTCATGTAAGTTGTTAATATTAACTAAATAAATTAACACTGTTTTTGAACACTATTCTTAGAACATAATTTGAACGAATATTAAGATTAACAAAACTAGAAATACTACCAAGTTACGCTCCAGGACGTATATGTTTAATTAGTAAAATATACGAGAAACTTTTCTACGCATTCTGAGAAAGTCAGGAAAAAAATTGAATCGTTAGAACAAGACATTGAAGGACCGAGCTGATCCCAAATGATGTTGATTTTGGTATGTCAAATGAGCCAAAATAAATGTCTTAATACAAGGTGGATGATCTTGTGAAAGATGTGAATCTTTATAACCAAGTTTCAGAATTGTTGCATCAGGACTGAAAGAAAAACATTTTTATCGTGAAAGAGATAGAGAATTATGGCCTTATTTTCCAACGAGAACGGTATAACCTTTTGTTCAGATGTGAAAACTTTTGATACATATGGACTTAGAATAATACGAACTAAATAATTAGCGTTTATTCATTGATGGCTCAAAACTAGGCCTGAAATGCAATCTATGACATATCAAAAGTAAATACTCCGTAGTACCTGTTGCCCGCAGTAGAAAGAAAGAAGAATATTGGAAAAGTTCGCCAGTTCTGAACAAAATAAAATACAATGAATAAGTTGGCAAATCTGTGTCTATTGGCGAACAATCAGTTTTCTAGGTTAACAAAGTGGTTTCTCTGGTTTATACGTCTTTAGGAGAGTAGAGCTAAGCAAGAGTATTGGGTAAGAAAAAACTGGCACTTGAAGATAAATATGAAGGCTGGATAGAAAAATATGGTCCAGAATTCTTAAGTAGCTCGTGACAAAATGATCCTTCCATCATTATAAAACTGCGCATAGTAGAACAGTTTGTAAAATCACTAAATAAATTTCATCAACTGACTATGGAAAATATTAAAGTTGGTAATTTGATGACCGCCAAATTCGACAGATAGACAATTTAGAAATTCTATAACTGAAGGCTTCGCCAGCTTTCGTCTCTGTGATGTAGAATCTTTTCGGAAATGAAAAATCTGATAATAATATTGTACTTGTAGAAGGTCTGCTATAATTCAAAAATATTAAGTGCAATATTATCTTATATTACTACACTACCTCCAAAGTCGTCTGGACAAGTTTACGGCAAATTTGAATTATATGGTCTAAGAGCAGGGAGAGTGTCGAATTTGATGAATTTACTTTCTAATGAAGAAACTGGACGAACTATCAACTTCCGTGTTAAAAAATATATCATTAACATTTTGAGAATTTTGTTCATATTTTATATCAAACTTTTGTTCTGTCTATTGGAGACACATCCCAAAATTGTTGATGTTTTTAAAATAAGCTGCGAAAAATTCAACTTTTATATAAAATTTCCTCTATATTTTCGTATGTCATTAATTTCAATTTCTTTATTTTCATTGAACTTGCATCATATATAAGCAGATTTTGCGAAAAGTCCCGTAAAATTGAGGGTTAAGAATAGTTACTTATGTAACAAGTGTTTAAAGTTGCCTTTATTTCTACGAATGCCACTAAGAAAAGATTAAAAAAACAACAGACGAATTCAATTAGTAACAATATCAATATTAAAGGTGCACTTTGTCTGACATGCGTAAATGGCATCGAAAAATAATTATTACTACATAAATAGAAAAGTAAAAATCGGAATGAGTGCGACTTGACCTGGGACATCCCGCATGTGAGCCTTGTACTCTAGCCATGACGCTACAAAGACCTTAATAATAATTTTTTTCACGCACTACTGCTTAAAGTTCTACGCACTAGAAAATGTATCTAAAATTTATACTTTAGGAATGGTAGTAGAAAGAAAAAAATTAGTAGTGCGTAAAAGGTGCGTATTATTAAGGTCTCGCTAGAGTTCGAGGGTCAAATGCGGGAGGTCACTCATTCCGATTATTATTTTTGTACTTATGTAGTAATAATTATTTCTATGCCATTTATGCATGTTACATAAAGTGAACCCTTAATATTAATATTGTTACTAATTTAATTTGTTCGTTATTTCAATTTATCGACAAAAAGCTATTTCACACACTAAGATTTCCACAATTTTTCTTGAGAGAAAAAAAGAATGAGTTATCTACATTCAAGTGTTTACAGAATGTGAGTATACGATCGTAAGTCGGTAAATTTTCCATTAGGGACTTTATGGGGAAAACTTAACGTGAGGCTGATTTTTTGATCACATTTCACTGGACTAACGGGGAAAAAATGGAACCAATATGGGTTTCAATGTGATATATGAGAGCAATAAAAGAAAATTGAGCTCATTTTATAATTAAGTGCTTATCAAGATACTCTAATTCCAATGTGCTCAATATTTTTGAAAGAATAATGTATATTATTTTGAGAAAAAAAAAAAAATAAAAACAACATATATCTGCGTTAGTTCTATTATTGGTATCTCCCGCCTAAAAACAAATACCCACACTTTTTATCTGTTATCCTGTTTCTATAAAAAAAGCTCTGTTGTTACTGCGTATACAATAACAATGAAAAGCAAAAATCTAAAATCGTATGCCGCTAATTACGTTCTTTTGTAAGTTTTTTCTTTAAACTTTTGTCTACCTCGATTCCAGCCGAATCCCTCGTACCAATTTGGATTTGACGTGAAGGACGAACTGAACACCAACTATCAGAACAGAAAGGAACAAAGAGAGGGCAACAAAATTACAGGAAGTTATTCAGTAGTCGACTCAGATGGGTTCATTCGGACTGTTTCATACACGGCTGATCCGAAAGAAGGTTTCAAAGCGGAGGTAACACTTTTTGGATTGATTACTTTGCTTTTTGTATTCGCTTTGTTTCTTTGTTGTTTTTTTGTTTGTTCAAGTTGAGAGTATCTGTTCTATACAATCGACATATTCTTTAAACGTACAGTGTATTTTACAGTACATTACAGGAAGAAAATATATTTGGGATAAATTGCCATTCGGGTCTTGTGAGAACCATAAATATACTGTAAAGAATCAATTCTTGTGCTATTCTGTACGCACACGGGTTTTTAAAATAATCTAATTCTTACTGTAGTGTTTTATATTACGAGATTAGTTGAGTTAGGTTAAGAAGTGAATCGTTTCTATCCAAAAAGTCAATTTATATTAACTCAAAATAGTGATAATGTACTAAGATTGTTTGATATTCATAACATTTCGATTTCTTTTACTAAAAGTATAATGTGATATGGTATAAAAACTGCTGAATGAAGAATGTTAATAAAAACAAGTCGACAACTACTTCATCTTTAGACAACCGTAACAAATTTCCATTTCCGGATTCGTGTTTGCCAATTCCGATTTCAACATGGATTTTAAACTTGTTTTGTTTGAAAAAATTGCCAAGTAAGTTCACCTAATAATGGAGTGATGTTAAGTAAAGATTTTTGTGAGTAGTATGAATGATTCAATCTAGAAGTAGAGATACAAGGATACCGAACGTAATGCTGAAAGAACGGCATCAATTTAGGGGACAGATATTTCGCCGGTAGGGCGCGTTACTTCTCAGTACTTCTCAAAAAGTACTAGTTTAAATACTTACGCGGGAAGTTTTGTTGCTATTGGCACAGTATTAATACTAATAATATATTCTTACATTGAAGAACCAGGCTAGCCAGTCAGTAATTATGAAATGATAATGCCCTTCGTTCTCACAAACAGATGAGAGTTTACAAAATTGAGGATTGTGATCCTAGAACATTTTATTTCAAACTTATATCGAAACTAGTAAACTCAATCAATTGCTGAGGTGACCTAATAGATATCCTTAATTTCAATTTGGCAGTTAACACTTCCATATCATTATAAACTACGTCGCACTTAATTTCATATGGTTATACCAGGTTAGACGGTTTTGTTCTCTTCAGTTGCTTATGAGGGATTGTTGCATTGACAAATGATTGAAGCACTTCAGATATTTTCATCGTACTGTACTTTCCGCTACTTTCTTTGAAGATATTATTTGCATTCTCTAGATAAGCTTAGCATGCGGAACAATATGAGAATGAGAATGATTTCGATAGAAACGACCTGTAAAACGATCCAACGTGTTCCTGAATTATCATGCCACAAGTTGCTTTTGAAACGTGAGATTTTGCAAGTTAAAAGCTCAGATCTGCCTCACAAATTTAGAAAAATACGGCTTCTAGTTGTTCCTGAAAATAACGAATATGTTAAAACTTTGTAATACCAAGGCAGCGAAAAAGGTTACGAAAACCAATATTGGCATAAGCACATTGTTAGCCAAGGGCAGCATTTTGAGACAAATTATTCCAAAGTTTATGTTACCTTTTTATCTACCGTTTTCAATAAAATTATAAAAGCGAACTCGGAACTTGACATAACCCCCTGTCATTTCGACAGGTTCTCATTCTCGTAGATGTCGTAGTTTCGCGCATAGACACCTTCTTCTCTAGAGATTCTGGAAGTCTTATCTTTTTGTTGAGAGTTAGTTTTGTTGGCTATACAGCCTTGTCTTCTTGCATGTCCAGACATATTTTTGTATGTGTGTGTGTGTGTGATTTCGCTGCCTCGGTTAATACCTTTCCAACCTTCTTTGGCAGAAAGGATCTAATCCGAGTAGTCCTCCACTTCTTAAACAGCTGTCCCCGATGTATAAGTCAGCACTTGCTTATAAAATGTGGAGTCGGGGGGTTTCCTCTTGTGGGTTGATTCGAAAAACCTAGGATCTTGTAAGAAAAAGTTTTTTTGCTCTTTATATTTATTTTCCATTTTGTTTTTTTTTTCGCGTGTGGTTTTGTGTTTTTCATATTTCTTACTAACCTTACTCAACCTATCGATCCAGTTGTTTTATCGGCCTCCTCCTATAATCCTTTCTGGTGTACCTGATGAGTTCCCTAAATTCCTCGTTACGCTGTGTTGCCAGCTCCTCGAATAGCTTTTTTTGACCTATCGGTCATGATGTCCAATACTTTTTGCCGTCATGTTTCTGTGTATAATTCCTGTTTCTTATTGTCCAGTGGACATAGAGAGATTTTTATCACGTATGTTTCATTATATATAATATTTGAGTTATGCGTCAAACACTCTCTTATGGATTATATGTGACGTGGTAGAGATAGTTGTCAACCAATAACGCCGTTATCTCTAATTATATGTTGCAGGTATCTCGACAGCCAACGGATATAGTAGTGAAAGTACCCAAACCACTACCACAGTTTCAAACACCAAAACAAAGAGTACAATATGTTCAGGTAAGTGGATAGTATCATAGTTCACTTGAACAATCGAATGTATCCGTTAGTCTTGGACTAAAAAAATAAATTTACAGTTTTAGACTTTAATTATAATCTTCATGATATGATAAAACATACAGTATGGGTTTCTATTTTGACATGTCAGTATATTGTTAAATATTTGTTAGTTAGTTTTTTTTATGTTGATACCTTCATAATTTTAATTTGAGCAGTATTTAAGTTTTTTTCTTCTTGTATAATATTTAAAGATTTAAAGTTTTCCTATATGTCATTGATTCAGTATTTTCATTGGCGAATGTCAAAAAAATGGGTCTTCATAGTATTTTGGTAGCTTCAAAAAGTCTATAATCAGTTTTCATAGGACTAATGCTTGATGTGGATGATTATTTCTTGTAGATTTATTCTAAATTGTTTTTGTTTTCATCATATCAACTTTCTGATTACTTAGAGAATAAATTTTCGTTTTGTAAGTTTTTCTGGAAACGGAATTCTTATTAAAACGAAAAAGAATTTGAAAAAAAATACGAATCTGGGTAGAACAAGTTTGAATCTAATTAAAATCATTAGGTCCTATTCAAATTCCATTAAAAACTTTCAATGACAGACAGATTAAATCCGCTAGTTTTGATTTCTTTTTTTTTCTCATTATCGAAAGTTTGTCGATGTAGAAACAATTAAATGAATACAATTATTGTTTCAGACTTCCCGAAATGGGATTAACAGCTGTTTACATTGTGTTTTCCGGGTTTTTTCTAATTCACTTTACCATCTCTTTCCCTCTGTGTCTGGTCTGTCTTTGTTTTCCGATTACATACGACAATTCCAATTAAGTATTTAGCTACAACGCAGAACATTGTAGAAACTAATTTCAACTAGCTTTGTTAAAGTGATAGATTATTTTGTAATTGGGATGGAGACTGCTGTTCTGATTGTTAAGTGAAACCAGCAACAGAGGAGAATATTGTAAATAATTATACCAGGCAACACTAAAAAATATCGGAAGTAAATTTAAAATTTAGAAATTTATTTTTACATTAATCGATTATTGTATAAAGTCTATTTATCGAAGAAAAATAGTAAACCAAAACCTATTCACATATAGGGCACGTAATCAGGGTTAACAGGACCGCACTTCGCACTTAAGAAATAATTTGCAGTTAGTGCCAACACGGAATACAGAAACCAAAACATATTATGTGAATTGTAACATTAAAATAAAACCTATTTTATCATTCCACATCGAACGACATTGAGCTTTCAGTTTTGTCAGGATTCCTCATTTTGGTTTCAACCTTTTCTTGGACATGTTGAATACAGTTTTTCCACTTATCAAGTGTAATTCTTTAATAACTTCATGAAAAATATTGTTACCTTGAGAAATGTTGAATGTTTTATTTCGGTAGAAAAGATGTCCAACAACCTTGTCAGCATTTCATTTTCATGAATAATCACAATTTTGGCTAGTTGGCGAAGCTTTTTAGTTCTCCTCTTAAGCGAATTATGTCAATAAATTCTAAGTCTACGTGTCAGAAATATTTAATAAAATTATGCAACAGACAAATATAAACCATGTCACAGCAGTAAGATAATACGATTCCTGTATTTCACCGGATTTAACTACTTCGCGTTTCTTTCAGGATGTTCACGTGTTGATCACGCTCTGATCCTTGTTTTGGTTTCTAGATGAACAGATTTAGCAGCGTGTTTTATGTTTGTGCAAATTTGGTATACTAGTAATTACATTTTAGAATATGAAGCGTTATAGTGTAGCTCATATGCTATAATTTCACTACTAATTTTGAATCAATTGTCTACATCAAATGAGATGTAGAACATGATAATAAATGGTCTATGATATGTGTCCAAGTACTCTCGGTTAGAAAAAGAATTGAGTGACCAGTGAAAAGTATAATAAGACATCAACCGCACACCAATCAGTCTGATGACAGAACTTATTATCCAACGTACACTCAAAAGATTTATCACGTTTGATATCGCCAGTAGATTTTAACTTATTTTTTTATGAAATAATTGCTCTAGTTAAGTAATGTACACTATGTTCACTATTAAATCTTATATTTCATTATAAATTTATTAGAAATATTAATTATGTAATGCCTTCTATGTTAATTCATATCTTGATGACCTATTCCACCAATTTTGATGTATTTTTAACCTACTTGTTTTATGATACCGGTTCTCAAGTAGTCGCATAAACTATATAATTAGATAAGGGTTCCACCCCAGAAATCATTTTTCTATATTCAAAGATTTACTTATTTGTCCACTTAAAAACAGATTGTAAGTTCATATTCAAAAATGCTGACGTACCCTTGTGGATGGTAATAAAAATTATGAACTTATGATACTTTCTTTATAATTTATTATAATTATTATAATTGATTAACACGAAAAAATTGTACTTTAGTAAGCACAAGGAAAAAAACAAAATATTCTTACCTTTATGGGCATATTGGGGAGTGGTGAATACTGAAAGCATATAATGAGTAGGTCATATTTTTAATAATTAACAATAAGAAATAAGAACTAAGGGTAAGCAATATTAATAAAGTGAGATTTAAAACGCATTCCAGGGTTTTGATTCTCTAAGGCTTGAATTTGCATTGTTCAACCCCATGGAATTAGGATGAATTAGGTGCCCTATGACCTTGAAATGGAAATTTATTATCTTCAGTCTCTTTTATCAGGAATAAAGAAATTTCTCTCCTTGTTAAGGCAGAAGTTTTTATCTGAAATATTATAAAAACGGATAAATTATTATTGTAAAGCACTATGTACATAATTATATGAGGATGTATAATACTTTAGATAGTTAATTAGTTATATATTTTTTAGGAGACAGCACCTCAAAGAAGTCCAGCTCCAGACCACAGACAGCCAGCCAATATAATTTACCAATATCAGTAATTTTTTTAACAATTATATAGTTCAAAAATTGTTATTTTATTAGAAGACTGTGGTTTATTTGTATAATAAATGTTTTTTATGAATTTTAGTTTTATTTATTCATAATTGCGAAAAATCACTCTTCAAAAAGTTCACTAAAACGAAAATTAGAAGAATGTTGAGTGTAAAAAAGAAGTTTATTCTGAAATAGTCTTTATTATAAAGAAAGAATAAAGAAATATCGAGAATTTTTTTATTTCTCTCTAAATCAAAATCCATTACGTCTAATCATCGCACTCTTAAAACAACTAATAATTGTAATAAATTGAGAAAGGAAACAAAGAGAAGTTATTGAGCTATGGTGGTTTTTCTGCTACATTCTATTGTTAAAAAATTTTATAAACCTACATGAGCAACAATATACAATTGAATCTCTTACTCTTTGATTAACTAAAATTTTCACAAAATCTTATAATTGTGTGATATAATAATAATCATTATATCAATTTTGAAATTAATGAAATCTCTAATAGTTTGATATCATCACAAAATTATGTTATCTTTAGGCTTAGATGTAATATCACTTTTTAAAAATACTCACTTAAATATAACCTGGAAATTCAATAGAGAAACTACAAATCTTCCTTATAATAATAAAAATATTTTGAGTACCAATATGTTTTTCAATATTTCTTTTCAATTTCTCCTACATAGATTATATTTTGAACTTTCTTATATCTGTTTTACTCTGTAAGCTATTTTTTGAAAAAATTAAATAAATCATATAATTTCATCCCCCTCCCATATGATCAAATTAATAGTTCACTATTTTAATTCAGTACCTTTGATCGTTATATAAAACTTACTATTAAAAGAGATCATGTTAAATAATCATTAACTTTTATTGACAAGAAATTTATTAGAAACAAAGACAATGAGATTTCAAAAGATTGGTATTTATATAAAACAGAACAGCAGGCCTTATAGGCTTGAAGTCTCTCTGCTTCTCTCCAACTTCTTTTGGTGACAACTGCATTGCGTCACTTCTCTAACTTCTGAAAGTCTTCCTTACATGCATATAGCAACTTCCTACGTGAACGCCCTCTTCTTTTTTTTTCGCTTTCTCCACTTGTTAAAGCTGTTTTTACCCACATGCTTTCTTCCATTCTGGTTTTAAGCGCCAACTAACCATATCACCTACATTTGTTCTTCTTTTTCATTCATATTGTTCCTCTCGTATCCCACTAAAAAATTTTCTTGACACTCTGTTTTCCTCCTTCTTATTCGTAACCCATCATTCACTACTATATACTACCTTAGGTTGCATAACTGTCCTGTAAATTCTTCACAACAGTTGAGATATCTTTGGACCTTAATAGGTTTCCTATAGCTCCAATTATTTCGTTCCCTCTTGTCGGATTATTTAATTTCGTCTCCTTTATTTGTCACCGTCAAAAGTATTTAAACTCTTGTACTTTATCGAACTTGAACTTCTTGTTTTGCACTGTTGTGATTTTTGAATGGTTGTCACTTGAAAAGTCGTTACCCATTTGCACATACTTGGTTTTTATGTCCATTGACATGTAGTCCAAGGTTGATGTGTACTAATTATACATCAAAAGCCGTGATTTGAATTTTTATAACTAGATAACCGTTAAAGTTCAAGGTTCGTAAGATATTCCATATTGAATATTGAAAATTACTACGCTGGTCAAATAGATAATAAATCAATGGGAAAAAATTGACACATTAGATTTCCTTGTGACATCAGAACATATATTTTAATAAAAAGTACAATAAATAGCCATGATTTTGGATCCTGGTAGGTCCATTTCTAGTTTTCAACTGTTCTGATGATATATTTCGTCTTGTTCGTCACATACTAAATCCCAAACCTTTTTATAAGCATATAATTTGAGTCTGTAACCTTAAATCCCTAGCAGAAGACTCTTCCTAAGGAAGTGGTGTTCGGCCTCAGTTAAAGTATATTAAAACTGGTACTCAGATGGGGTGAAAAATTAATTATATATTGACGCCACCAGTTTTTTAACGAACGACGTTAAAAATTAATGAAAAAGGCAGAAAAGAATAATAAAAAAATATCAGCAAAAAATAAATTTATTGAAAAAATAATAAATTCCCATTAACTGCGTACCCAAAAGAGCACAACGAACAAAAGCAACATTTTAAACCAACTCAAACTTGTATATATTTTAAAGATAAGGCTGGGACTTATCAGTGGAAATCTGAGATGGTTGCAGCTTTCAACTGGATTCCCAAATGTTAGAGTTGAAGTTGTGTTTGTAGTCTGGTGATTGTTGTGGAAACTCCCAGCCTGGCAGCTGTAGAACTGCTGTTTTGTTCTGGTTATAAGCTCTACGTCATCTGCATATGCCAGGACTTGCCTTTTGCTATTATGAATTATTCCTTGTGATCGTAATCCACTATCCCTATGAATCACCGCTGGTAGGAAATTAAACAACCCCGTTGATAACGTGACATTGTTTTGCTAGAGCGATAAATAATAGCTTCAAATTCAGTCCTTTTCCCGTTCTATCAAAATTAATTCATTCAAACACATGAAAAATAAAGTTTTTAAAGTATATTATCAAATATTTCACGAAAAGTCAAACTTTTTTATTGACACTCATATCTTTTGAAATAAAATCTATCTAATATATCTAACAGGGACTTTGCCATGTCGCTATTCATCTAGTGATTCATATGTTACCTATTTATACATCTTCACCATTAAAAAATCAGTTATACAGAGTGAGTTTCATTTTAAATAACAAAGTTTAGATATTATTTTCCCGGGAAAAGGAAAGATCTGATAATAATGTAAATACCACCTTAATACCGGCCGTATCCCAAGACCATCACGCACAAAAGTTATAAAAATCGTACAAGCCGTCTCCGAGATAATTGAGGCGTTTCATACATGAAACTCACTCTGTATAATGTAAAAATGGCGTTCAGACGAAACCTCACAATCCGATCTGCCGTTACTGCAATTGACGATAAAATACCAACTCATAAATTGACTTAGGAAGTTTAAGAGACTCCTCGTTGAAATGGTGATAAAATTTACATTGGTCAGTCTAAGGGGTCAGTCACCTATTGGATTGTATATCACAATTTTCTAATGATAAATTTCAAATTAACAGGTTCGAATTCAAAAAATAGTTTAATCGCTACCAAAATAAAAAACTCCATATTTATGTCTTATTATCATTTCGAAAGAACTACAAATAGTATTAGAATTAGTAACAGAAATCCCAGCTTCTGTATGTGAAGCTTGTCAACCTTGCATTTAATAAAAATCTCGAGTAAACTCACGAAATTTCACCGAATAAAACAAAATGGAAGATACTTAAAAGTTGGAATGGTGAATGAGTTAGAATCAGTCACAAACCTTTAACGTATATTTCGCCTCATATTTCTGTCAGCGCAACATGTTTTCGTTGTTGGCTACATAACAAACCGGGGAATTCCATACAACGTATTCCATAAAATAAGTCTTCAAGTACAGTTGTTGTTGATGGTAACGATGCCAAAATGAAATCCATGCTCTCTCTATTAGAATGTTAACTGTCTACAACTGTAAACTTATATTAATTCAAGTGAACATTGTTTTTATGAAGACTATAATAATTGATCTTTAACAAACATCTAATTAACTATTAAAATGAAGTGAATAGAATTAGAATTAGAATCGTCAATAGGCATAAATACGAATTCTCACTATATGCAAATTATGTATCAGAATTTAACCACATAAACTAGTACTATATTATATACGAAGAGCACCGACCTTATAAAAGAAATAATAACGCTTTTCGGAAGTAGTGGAATTTGTTCATTTCAAAGGAGATATACTTCATTATATTGACATGTGTTTTCTTTTTTGAGATTCACAACTTTGAGTTGGCGACATTGCTTTAGTTCACAGCCCATTCAATAGCTAATAGTTGCTTTTTGTTCAGTTTGGCTTAGCATTTCATTATGAATTAGTGCGGCCAATTTAGACATTCCAGGTGACAGGTCAAAAAAATGAGTTTTTCGCGATTGTCATCAAAACGGTTAGTTTTATTATTTCAGACAAAAATGGCAGATCATCAACTTATCTACAAAAAAAGTATCGATACCTTTTTTCCTACGAGCCACCATTTCTGAGATACAACGATTCAAAAAGTTGAATCGTCGTTTCCACGCCACCTATGGGGTATTGTAGCGCGTTTTTCATAACTTGGTTTCCCCAATATGGAACTATTGCAAATTAATGGAAATTAGCAGAGATTAAAGAGGTAAAAGCAATTTAAATTAAGAAGAAGATGTGAAATGAAACCGTCCGACTCGTAACTTTCAAATTCTTCTTCTTCTTCTTCTTCTCACTTTTCTTATTCTTCTTCTTCATCTTCATCTTTATTCTGAGTGCATGTAAGTTGCGTCAATAGCGATGTATCGCATGTAGTTTGAATCAAACGGATCCTCCACTTTGGTGATTGAATATTAGAGCACTACCGGCCTTTATTTTAACATAAATTACAACTGCACATATACGTGATGTAGTCATGCAAATTATGCATACCGTTTTACTGAAAATCGCGAAAAACTCATTTTTTTAACTTTGACTTTGTATAAATTTTTTCCCATACACTGAAATGATAGAAAATTTTATTATTTTATTGAGAATTATACTTTTAACAATTTTTTTTGGTCTAATTTGACCAGACTATATAGACTAACACCCGAGCAAACGTTTGTTAATTGTTGAAATTTTTATCGAATTAATAGTTCGTCAAACTTATTGTAGACTTTTATGGGTGTGTCTGATTCGAATAATTATTAATGGTGTTGGACATCCAATCTTATTGATAAGATGCATCCCATGAGATGCTGAATAGCGCACACTAAAGAAGCTCTAGATATGCATTGAAGAAAATGAAAATCAATAAATTTGTTACCATTCTTAGCAATTAAGCTTATGTCTTTCCACTTTATAGAAGATTTTATGAGAAAATATTGGCTGAAGAGGTTTCAAGATTCAAATTAAATATAAACGATCATCATTTTCGCCGCCAATTCGGTGAACGGTCTGAAGCACTAATTGCTTTTGAATTTTAAATGGAAATTTTGTTCTCTAATCACTTTTTTGCATTTGGAACAACAAATTCATTTAAAAGCACTATTACCTCCACAGAAAAAGACTTAATGAACTGCTGAAGTCATTAATTCATATCTTATTCAGGATGTTACTGTCAGTGGTAAAAAGTAGTAGGAAGTAATTAGAAATTTTTTTGTACCTCAATTAGTTGGTGCTAATTTTGTTGACAAGTGGTTCCAACCGGACAGAGCCACTCAAAGATGTATTGATAAAAGAATAATTTGATGTAATTGCTCAATTAATTGGCCACTGAAAGCTCCCGATTTAACCTCAATAGATTGTTTGTAGTTATTTTCTACATCGATGAAATAGAGACAAGTGACAACCTAAAAATCAACATTAGAAGAGAGTTATTTGTTATATATGGCTGTATATGTTGCGAAAAGTTAGTGAAAATCGATGTTTTAGATTGCACCTTCACACAACCTCAGTGCTATAAAATTCTCTTCTATTTAAAATTTATTCCATTGATTTTGAAATGTTTTATTATGATTTGAACTGTAAAAATGTACTCACTCCTAATCTACTTATCCTACTTGGTAACCTTCGTAAAAAGTTAAATTATGAGAATTCTAAGACACGCTTATAATCACTCATTTTTTTATAGAATTCATCAATGGATTTGTGTAGATAATTTTGGATTTCAAAATGAAAACAAAATGATACTTGGTATTATTCAAATACGCACCACTGGTTAACACACTAACTAATTATTATCATGTTAAAGTTTTTTTAACAGATGATAGATTAAAATGACGTTTGTGTACACTACACGCGCTTGTATCATATTTGTTCATAATTTCGGTAAAAGTAAATAAAAATAGAATACACAAAATGGTTGTTTGAATGCGTTGTATTGACAAAAATGTACTTGCGTATTCGTATGTATTTTTACAATGCTAATAGTTTTTCCAAATTAAAATTAATTTCCAAGCAATTTTCGATTTCCATTTGAAACTTGAATGAATAATTTGATCAAGAACTCGAAATTCTGAGCAAAAGTGATTTGCAAAAACTGAGGATTTCTTAGCAAAAAATTGATCATAATGTTAGAGACTTTGTCTATGTACGGCTATTCTAACAATTTTGTATGATCTAGAGAAAGGTGGTTTTGCTCACATGACAAATGTTACTTATGGGGATCATTTCACGAATATATTTCCCTGGAGGGTGCTTCTTGCTAGTTGTGGTAAGGTAAACTTGTTCCTTGGAAACAGAAATAAATTTTTCACGTTCAGAACTAAGCATCTTATTAAAATGACAGTGATCCATGTGTGCAACTTTATATGTAGCACGTGCCTTCGAATATGTAACAATATAAACAAAAGGTTTAACTATTCTTAGTTCAAACATTGCTTATTAACTAGGAATTGGTTCGTATGATTTCGAATTGTATCATAACTTCTAATAAAATTGAATGAAATACTGTGAATCGGATCATTCACACATTAAAATTTTTTTATGAATCCGGCGTAAAAAATTTATTACTACAGACCTTTACCGTAATTATGGTGAGCAGCACCCGTGAGAAATTTATGTTTACCTCTTTTTTTATCACATTCGATGATATATTCTTGATGTAGAAACTGTCCTTTTGTTCTTAAGCAGTAACTTGTGGTTTTGAAACTGGTTTTCACGTGGAAAGCGCTTTTTAGTGTGACAGTAAATATTCCATAATTCAATTTTTCGTATGACACACACATAGGCGGATCATAGGAAAACAAAAGGAATGTTTTTCTCTCAAAGTTACATAGAAAAAGCATGAAAATGCTTTCTTTGGCTTTTTAAAAAAATTAAAACAAATTTCTCTATGTGAAAGGTGTATCAAAGAAATGCTACTTTCAAATATGTGTTTATGGTTTATCTTAGTAAAGCACACTTGGAGTTACATCGTCACTACTTGTGCAAAGAAAAATATTATGCTATGTTAACACGCTTTTCGATGCTCATAAAAGATCCACTAGCCCCATTTACTTGGTTGCGAGGGCTCGTTGAGGTTTTGTCGGAAAATGAAGCGAAAGATGTACACATCTCAACGTGATCACATCCGTTCGGAGAGAGCTCTTGAGTGTTAACGTAAATGCATACATCGTAAGCGCAAAAACTGACACTAGCCTGGAACTGTCACAAACCAAATCAGACAGTCTATTTAGACGCGTTTCTAGATTCTTGTCGAGGCTTGGCAAGCATTCAAACCTTGCATTACAGTGGAGGTGTAATCAGTCGACGAGAGGCAGAAGCAAATAGCCTGAAAGTGGCATTAGAAGTAGATCGCAATTGTATGACTTTCATAGATCAAAATCTACGTATATTGTTATTCTATGATAACTTCCATATGTGAAACATCACTCACGTCATATTGACACACTGTAATGTTTAGATACATTCTCATCAAAATTCTCAGTGAAAATGAAAGTTCTTTCAAACCAAATACCATTCAAAATTCTCAGTATTATCAAAAATCATATAATATCTTACAGAAATTACGCATTGATAAAACGACGAACAAAAGAAACCAACAGTAAATTTTCCCAGTACATCATTTTGAGAGCTAATAAAGATGATTTTCCAGCTATACTGAAAGTCATGCATGAGACCTTCTACAACCAGGAACCCACATGTTTCTCTATCGGTATGTTTTTATTTGGTAAAGAATCTATATTTCTTTTTTGTAACTCTAGCAACTAAACAAAACTATCAAACTGAAAAGTCACTAATTTTTGTAGATTCACAAGTGATATTTTGGGTCCTCGACATTCAAATGCTATTTATCACTTTTCCTACCAATACATTACTTGGTCTCTTCTCAACACCAATTGTCATTCTCAAATGAGGCTGATTTGATCAATTTCTCATTATTATTATTGGAAACTCTGTTTTTATGTTGAGTACTCATAGGGTATCTATTCTCTTGTACAGTTACAAAAACCAAATCAATGTATAGGTCTGAAACATAATTCCATAATGGACGAAACTGTACTGCAAAAAATGGCCGAGGGAATAACAGTCGTTGCCAGATGTAAAAACAACGGTTGTGTAGTAGGAGCCGCAATAAATGAATCGACAAACCCTTGGGATCCAGATTTGAAAGAAAAATTGGCGTGTAGCGTTCAATGTCCAAAAATGAAACACTATCTTCTTTTTCAGGTGAGTTTTTTACACATTATGGTAATATAATAACCACGATAAATCCATATCAAAACATTATTAGTTTGTAATCCAATATTCAGCAAGCTCTTTTAGTCTTTTAGACATTTTACTTGAATTTCGGTTAATTCGTGTCGCACCAATGAAATTATGCAGATTTCAAATAGCGATGTATTGTATGTTTAAAAGGACCATGAGAGTCCGATAATCAGCGACTGCTGGTATTGAGTTGTTCACCTTTTAATCCACGAAAGTAGATGATTTCAGCACTAACGATCTTCAAGCCTCAAATTTCCATTATTGAAACGGTTAAACCAATACTGTGCCGCTCGCTCATAAACTAGGTTGACATTCAAACTTACATATATTAGACCAGGCAAACTCGACCAAAAGTTATCGGTCCGCTGGAACAGATCTTGAATCCTTAAGAAATATTTATCAATCAAAATTGACATCAAAATACTGTTTTAAATAATTTCACACTTAGTCACTGAGATCATAATCTTGTTCGCTGTTTGTTTGTTACTATTATTCATTTCGCATTCTTCATGACTGTCTAGCTCGCAACCTATGCATTCTCGCAGTTGGTACCCATACCAACAGTACAGTATAAACAATTTAAAGCGGTAGGGAGGTGCCGGTTACGGGTGACGATAGTGCATGGTCATTTTGTATGTTTGTAATTTTGCCCTTTGGGGCTTAGTTTTCACCCTAAGGGGCCACCCGGGCCCTCGGAGAGATTTTCGAGTGTTGGATTCAGAACGAGTGCCTTCGAAAACGATTTCCTCCATTCCTTATATATTTTTGATCTTTGATGAAAAATTATGCACTTATAGATGCATTTTATTCACCACAAATTCAATTTCTATTCGTGCTATCCAGAACTGTTGCCTCAAATTGCTTTTATTTTTTTTCTGAAGACAATGCAACTTTATGTTTAAATTTTAGTGTAGGTAATTTCATATGTGAAAACCGATATTACTTTTGTAAAGTATTACTTCTGTAAATTCTGCTGAAGTCTGTAAGCACAGCTTGCACCGTTTCATAAACATGTATGAAACGTGGGGTCATCACTCCACACTCGAAACAAAAGAACGAAACATGGACCCAAAAGGGAGAACTAGCTCTAAAGGAGGCGAAGATCGTTCCGTTTGCAAGCAATATCATGACGTCGGTTTTTTGGGATCCGCGTGGGATAATTTCCATTGACTATCTTGGAAAAGAAGATTCTTATTATAAAAAGGGATCGAACTTATTGAACATCTCTGGGAAAAGTGAATGGAGCTAAAAGGAGATTACCTTGGATCATTTCCAAAATTTTTGTGTTTCATTTGTTGGCCAGGTACCGCTGGGACCCACGCTAATCATCTCTCTATCTTTCCAGTTCTAGACTATTTACACTTATTGCTTCAATATAAGGAAAATTGTGATCAAATTTATTGATTATGGACTGAAATTTTATTGTCTTTGGTTAGAATTGTAGCTTCTCTTCCAAATAAACCGGTAGGTCTGGTTCTTAGACCTTTTTATATGTAATAAATGGTCTTTCAATTAATATCAATATTTCAATAGATAGATATATCAATAGAAACTTTTTTTTGATAATTTGACATAATTCCATTCGTTATCGTTTTGATAAAAAAAATATGTTTTAGGCTCATGTTCAGCGATCTCCTAAACTCTGGGACTGTTTTCATGTTCAAAAAATCTTTGAAATAAGTAATATTTTCGCCAAAGGAGAAATGAAGGATCCTCAGCTCATGACAAAATTGATACAAGAATCTAGATCTTTGGCAGCAGACTGTGGATATAAAGTTGTTAGAGTCAATGCTAGTACCCCAACAATTGCTAGCATTTGCGAAAGTCTCAACATGAAATTAACAGCAGAAATACCTTTCTGCTCGTATTTAGGAAAAAATTTAGAACCAATTTTCAATCCTCCACATCCATTTGAATCCGTAAAAATATATGTGGATGAAAGTCCACAGAAACATTTGATACAAACTAAAAGGAAAAAATAGTATTATCAAAACTATTAATAATAAAAGTGTTTTACTCAATTTTTGAAACCTTATATTTCATTTTTCCACCTTGACCCTGTATTATAAACAAATCTGTGGAGAGTGTATCGAGCAAAGTGTATAATAAGCTAGCGGTTTATCGAAATTACTGCTCTAGAGTTAGAGCTGAAAACCAGTAAAGTTGTATTTTACCCGGAGCAAGAACTTTCCTAAACACGTTGAATCATTTTGACATTCCAAAATGTCTCTCGGACCTAACCAAAACCCAACATTCAAGACAAATAACGGAAGTTAGTTTAGTTTCATGTTAATTGGTTTCCTCCATGCCGGTTCATATTTCAACATGGCAACTAGTTTACTTGAAAAAAGTTTTTGTTTGTGGACTACGAGGTCCAATCTCATAGTAATAATAAACTTAATTTCGATAGGATTTTTATATTCGTTCGATTCCATTTAAACATTAATTGGACCTATTTTTTCAAACTCTTGCAATAACTTTGCTTAGATGTTTGTTTGTGAGTGAATTCGAAATCTAGCGACATAATTTTTATTTTAATTTTAAAAATTTCAAACACCTCAAACCCTTTCCAAACTTGAGATACCACCGTATCGGATCTAGTCTATGAGAATTGACCCTAATGGTTCCAAGTTTCGTCGCTGTGTAGATGTAGATGGATCTCTGGGTGGAGGCTGGTTTGGAGGATCTAGCAGGCAAAAAAAATTTAAGGTAGATTTCTGAGTTATACAAGGTATTAATTCATATACAAACGCTGTACACTAGCATTTGCAGTCGAAGAGCCCTCATATTCTGGCTCCAACAAAAACGAAGGTGAACTAAACAATATCCTAGGTTCACCTTGTATATCCTGGATACTAATTACACCCAAATCAGCTATAACTTTGGATTCGCTGTCTTTGCTAGGGTCGACATATTTTACATGCACCACTCGAAACATTATATGACAAACTTATTTCAGCAACGTGCGAACTGGATTCACCTATGCCATGTAAAGTTTGGTATTTTAGATCGACCAAATATAAGCATCTGAAGGATTTTCTATTTATGTTCCCTTGGAATGAAGTGTGCTCCAATTCCAGTGACCCTGTGTGCAAATTTTAGAAGTAGTCTTGGCAGGTATGAAATCCATGGTTTGATAAAAACTGGAGTGGAGTAATCAATAACAAAAATGCAGCTTATCGCAAATAGCGCTCAAATCGTACTGACGAAAATCGTATAAACTTTGTTGTCTTGCGAAATACCTGCAAGAAGATCATAGATGCTTACTAACGATATAATGTCAGAGTGAGAAAAATTGCCCAAATGGATCAAGGTCTGTTACAAAAGGCTTTTGTGAGTCAAATATTCCATCGTTGACTGTAAGAAAAATGGCGGTCTTGTTGGGTCGTATGTTTGCTTCAAATTCAACTTTTGTTTCGCAGGAAAAACTACAACCTCACTTGCTTGAAGTTGGTACGTCTATGCCAGAAATAGAACTTTGTGTGACAAATTTTCTGAAAGGCTTCATCAACCGGGAACCTCCTGGCCCATATCACAAACGTATGGACTGAAGCTTTAGAGAAATATGGGGAATCCAGAGCAATTGTACTTCACTATTTGGCGTGACAACCTTCTAAATAAATTGAGATCATACGGTTTCTCGTTCTCATTCATCGGCTAGCTTAGTATCTCCCTCAAAGACTGATCCATCCAGGTTGCTATGGATGGACTCACCTCAGAAAGGTTAATATAGTATGAAGCTTTCTTTAAAACTTTCAAAAATGTTGTCAGTTCTTGCTAGAAATTTAAATATTCTCAGGTAGTTATTAAATTTAAACTTCGTTTCTAATTAACAACAATTGAAACATTTTTTAAAATTATATATGTCTAAGGGCGGAGCACTTGTAAAACCAATATTGAAGCTACTTCGACAGGCATTAAAAAAAGCGTATTAATAATTTTTATATAAAATGCGCAATTTAGTTGTATACAATTGCATACTTGAGTGACATCTTAGTTAGGATCGGAGATCAATTCCTTGAATAGTAATTTCGTTTGTACTATGACCAGAATTATTCTGTTTAATAATACAGAAGCATCAATAAATAAAATATGTAAAAGGAGAATTAAATCCATTCAAATGACGTTTTGTGAAAGTCATTTTGGTATCACGTTATTTCTCCTAATATCTATTTAATATACGAGGGCTGCTACTTAAGTTTTGATCGTCTTCTTAGACTGTCTTTGAAGACGATAACTTGGTTGGTGTAATAGTAGTGTAAGCAGTATGTTCAGTATGAATATCACCAGCGGTTCTAAAAATTCCAGCTATTATAAAACTGCTCCTTGTAGTGAAACTGATTTATATAGGATTTCGATGACATCCGAAAAATGGTGGAAACTAGAATCATTCTGCTATAAAGCCACCCTCGTATTGCACAGTTTGTGTTCCTTTGATCGCCTACCAGTAATTTACAAGAATTAGAATTGTAGCTACAAGAAATAATAACTAATTGAAATAGAAAGCTCTGAATGTTTATAAATTTGAATCTCAAATTTCGATTTCAATTCGCTTATAATTTTTTAACGCGTAATGCTCTTCTAATTAATTCGTTCACCATTTTAATTATAATGACGCTTTTTAATCATCAAAAATGTTGATAAAGTTATAATGAATTTCATGCAGTAGATTATCACCTAATTGTAAAAGCACGGGCTCGTGCAATGGCGTGTTTATATTGAGCGATAAATCACGTCACGTGGCAACCTTTTAATTTCCCGCTATTTGAATAATTGCAGACAAATTGTACTATCTATGATGAGCGTTATTTAAATATAAAAATGAAATTTGAGATTTCGATACTTTCAACATAATCCATAATCCATATTTCTTGAAATAACTGAGAAATTTTAATACCTTATGTCTACAATCCAAAATACAGGTCAAATTTACGTTTGGTTTTATCTGCTACCATACTGCACGGCATTCTCGTGTCCAAATTTTCAGTTAACATGCGATAGAATCCAACGGCGAATAAAAAGTGAGAGAAAATTTTGTGTACACCATAACGAAGAACGTGATGAATATGACGAATATAATCAAGGGAGAACTCAGGAGCCGCCATGAATGGTTTTTCAAATATACGCGGATGCCTGTTGGAACATTGGATTTCATCTTATGAAGAATCGGAAGGAATTTTGAACTGAAACGAACCTGCAAATGCCAATGTTTCCTGAGGAGACGTTATATGTAACATTTTACACCGTGTGCGCGGTTGCACCGAGACATGAAAATATACTGCAAACGTTGCGGGTATCGCGGGCAATGTCTCCCGAATATGTTCAGTTTCACAGACGAGGGGAACAGCCAGGCGGTACCAATGAATTGTCGCTTGCCACTTACTCAAGTATCACAACTACATCTAAAAACAATGTAAAATATATGCGGGTATGTCGCCTTTTGTATGCAGGCCGCCGCCATACGCTTAGTAGTGTAACTGCGGCCTCTAGAGTTGTATCTAATTCGGTAGATTCTCCACAAAATTTCATACAATTTTTCACAATATACGAGGTCTCGCTATCAAATGAAGAGACTGGTTACGAAATAGGGTTATATTATAAAAATTGTTCTAAATTCGAATGCTCCCCTTCAATATATTCCCCTCCTCTCTCGACACACTTTTCCATACGTTTTTAATCGAAGTAGTGCTGGAAGTCTTCTTCGGTGAGTGCTTTTAGGAGCTCTGCTTTTTTTTCGATTCAACGCTTCGATCGACTCAAATCGGGTCCCTTTCAAAGCAGATCTTTTTCTAACCTTTCAAGGAAATCTGAACAGACCAGTTGATACAAGAGCTTTTGATCTGGCGTCAGATTTTTTGACACCAGCTTCGCACAGACTTTTGTCATGTGTAATACCTCGTGTAAAATTTTTCTAACCGTTTCCAAATCGGCGTTTATAGCCTCGGCAATCATCCGAATGCTCATTCGATGATCTGCACGCACAATTTGTTTGATTTCAGTCACTGATTCCGGAGTTGAAACAGTCATAGGGCGACCGGGGCGCAGATCATCTTCGGTGCTCTTTGGCACTCATTAAAGCGCTCACACCACTCAAAAACACGCGCACTGGATAGAGAATTGTCCTCATATGCCTCTTGCAACAATTTATACACTTAGTATGACTTTTGTTCAATTTAAATTTGAGATTGATGCCTTGCTTCTGTTTTTCGTTATACAGGGTTTTCGGCACGGGAAAAAAACAAACAAACAAACCGCTACTGCACAAATACTATAATAGTATTATAATATAATAATACTATAATAGTGTTTTCGGACGTGCCATAGACAAGATATATAGATATCCAACGCACTACTCGTTTTTCACCCCACCCTCTAGGCGCAGTCTCATTATTTAATAGCTAGACATCGTATACATATTCCTCGACACATTTTCACTTAAATTATAAATTTTCTAAATCGTTGACCGTTGACCTTGCCGCCAAAAAGTAAGGGAAAAAAATAACGTATTTTTTTATTACAACAAATCCAATAATTTTTGGTACAAATATCTGTCTTTTTCTTCTTTCTAACATGGATAACCATATCAGTAGGCTACTGCCTGTTCATTGTCCGCAAGACTTTCCCGGAAGACTGAGTCGTCCATGGTTGAGGTGGTCTTCTCTGTGTTCTTCTTTCTTCCGGTCTGTTAATTTTTGCGTTACTAACGAGTGATTGTGTTTTATTTTTTTTCTATGTTTCTTCCAGAATTTTCGTCTCTCTTTCACCCACTTTCCTATGTCTTGTATTCTACTTTGCTAATTGATTCATTCTTTGTGCGTATGTAAGGATAAGTCGATATTTCCGTTCCTAAGTATCGAAAATGATTTATTCGTTTAATTATTTTTGAATCGATTTCCAACTTACATCGTATCGGTTATTTGGACGTTACTAGGCATTTGGTCTTCTCTGTGTTCTTGTGCTAAAAGAATTTAGTGGCCTTTGAAGATTATCTTTAGTATCGGTCATTAGGACAGCAGACAATATTAATTTCTGGAGTAAATTTTCTGTGCAGGGTTTTCCATAATCACAACACTATGATAATATTTGGTGATGTAAATAAAAATGATAAGATCATTTATATGTATGTATTATAGTTAAAAGCAACTTCCACACTACACAGAACTACTCACACTCACTTCATTATAATGTATAGTTATTTATTTCAAATAAAGAGCAAGACAGTATAGAAAGTCGCTATTTGCTTGCCACTCACCACATTACATGTTATGCTGGACTGAGTACAACAAACTTTCCTAATTGAATATGTCACCATTTTAACCCGCCGAAACTTAACATGGGGGCATGTTAGATGAAGGAAAGAACAAGCTGGAGACGTTCTTGTATACCACATATGCTGTGGTTATTAGGGAAAATTTTGACGCTTTAGAAACTGTGATTTCTTTGCTACATAACATAACTAGATGAAAGATATTTTATAATAATATGGTATACGAGTATGATTACAAGAAAAGTCATTTTTTCACTTTCACAATTACAAACCGTTCTATGGTTTCTACTGAACGATACATTTGGAAGATTCAGTTATCCTATATATTTCCATAACAATATCGACGAACCACTTAATTGAATTATAATCCTTTCACAATTTTCAATCTATTATAGTGCCAAAGATAAATTGAATATATATAGTAGAATTAAAGCACTATGTTAATGATTGAAATTCAAAACCAGTACAAAAGAACATTTTCCCGAGAATGATTTTGTTATTTCGTGCTTTTTCCACTATTGAAAATATTTTAGGGAAAAATTATGAAGTCAAAGTTAATCTATTCAAATTTGCTTTCATCTTATATGATAATACTTGACTTGAAAATACAGTTATCATTAAAAAAAAATATTTAAAAATATTGTATTTGAATTTCAAACAAATGCTGCTTCTAATTTCCTCAATTAGTCATGTTCTCCTTTCTCTTTTGGGTTAATATAGTTTTTTTTTAAATTCTTGTTTCGTAAATTAATATTTCCAGATATTGGAGTATATACCATTATTTGTTTCTATTAACAGAATGATACATTCATAATACAATAGGATTCTCTGAAACGTTTACAATTGGACAGATACAAGACATTTTGTTTTATGTTTCAAGACAAACACTTTGTAAGTCGATTAACTTTTTTTAGTCATACTTCAACATTTTCAACCATTCCATAAATTGCTTAAGTCTTCTTTTGCACAATATACATTTACTTGTGCTATATAAATTAATTATAGTTTAGAAAAGAGAGGAAAGTCCCTACTACTAGATCTGGAGAAAATGATTTATGAACACTCGTTGGAACCATTTAAAAGTTATTTTATTTCTTAAATAGTGACATATTTACAATTTACGCTCTATATTTTCCTTTTATTTGTTCACCTTCTATTGAATAAGTTGCCGCTACTTACATTATCATTCAATGGAACTGCATGAACTTTTGTTTGTGCAGGATCACCCTTCACAATCTCCTGTTACGTCCGTTTTTTTCATTTGACAAATTTGAACAGATCCAATTTCATCATTGAATGTGCGTTTTCTGTTACAAAATTAGTAAATTTGGTACCCAGCGCATGGATAGCTTATTCATGTCCAATTCTCAAACTTTTTCCATACCCACAACCTCTCTTATCTCTTTAATCGTAATTCGAAGGTCATTCAGGTAAATTTCATGGAAGTTTCCGGAGTATAGTTGATTCTCGCAATTTTTTTAGTTCCTGAAACGAATAAAACCCCGCTTGATCTCAATTTCTCAATATTTCAGGATCGCAAATGATAGCACAAAGTACAGCACTTACTAATTTTTTTAATCCATGGGCACATGTGGACGTTTAATCTAAATATTCCATGTTCAACGTTCTACCAAATCCAAGTTCAGATCAAAAAATTTTTAGACTATACTCGTATTAACTTCTGTTCTGTTACTTGTCTCCTTTATGTGCCTTAATAGGATAATGTTACATATTTATTGCATTATTTTCTTAATGAATATGAGAAATTTTAAATTTAAGTGCTCGGAAATTGAGCTAAAAAATTCCCTTACAAGTGGATTGACAAATAGGCTAGCAAATGTATTGCTGAAAAAAAAAATGATTTTCCTCTACATCGTAGGGATTTTGAGACTTTCAAATGTGATGCAAAATCTAAATTCTTCTTCATTCAACAAGGTTGACAGCAATTTATCCATTTCTGTGTTATTTTTAAAACATTCGAATCGTTGATAAATTGTTCAGTCAAAAAAAGTTTTGATTTACCTTGTGGATTTTGTACACATTCGAGTTTATTTTTATACAACTTTTCTGATTTATCGATCAAGTTTTATCCAAGTTGAAATAATTTGAATTTAGACAGTAAATTCGAAAATATGATATTTCAAACAGGGCGATACAAAATTTTTAAATCCGTTGAAAGTCCTAATGTTTTAGTAAATAAATATATGTAACAATCATTTTTGTTTGTTAATTCACAATTATTGAAGTAAACGGTAAACTGGTCAAAAGCCTCTGAAATAAAAATCACTTTCACGTATAAACGAGGTCTGGCTATTAAATAACGAGACTACCCGCCTAGAGGGCGCCCTAGACGGGTGAGGTAAAAAACGAGTAGCGCGTTGGGTTTCTAAATATTTTGTCTATCCCACAAGAGCAACGTATCAATCTCAAATTTCTCGTTAAATTAAAAAAATACTCCGTCTGAGTGCTATAAATTGTTGCAAGAGGCATATGAGGACAATTCTCTACCTCGTGCGTGTGTTTTTGTGTGATGTAAGAGCTTTAGTGAGGGACGAGAGAGCAATGAAGATGACTAGCGCCTAGGTCGTCCTGTGACTGTTTAAACTCCGAAAACAGTGACCAAAATCAACCAAATTATGCTTGCAGATCGTCGAATGAGCATCCGGATGTTTGTCAAGACTGTAAACGCCGATAAAGAAACGGTTAGAAAAATTTTACACGAGGAATTACACATGACAAAAGTCTGGTTGGTGACAAAAAATCCTACTCCTGACCAAAAGCTCTTGCGTCAACGGGTCTGCTCAGATTTCCTTTAAAGGTTAAAAAGGTTAAAAAAAGATCTGCTTTGAAAGGGGCCCGATTTGAGTCGATGGAAGCGGTAAAGCAAAAAACGGCAGAGCTCCTAAAGATACTCCTAAAGTTTTGTGGCGGGTGGAGGAGAGTATATTGAAGGGGAGCAAACACTTTTTCGTAACCAGTCCTGTTATTTAATAGCCAGACCTCGTATATATGGAGCAATTTTGTAAAATACTTACATTTAGTTGAGAATTGGAAAAAAAATTATGCTGTGAATAGCATTTCTCATTTAAACTATGAAATCCCATATACAATGTTCAGAATTTTAAATTTTAGACATCCTTCCTCTCAACAAACATATCTCCTTATTTACCGATTCAAATTATGTGAAACCAGCTTCATCCGCCACTGAATCATGACATGTCACACTTTTCTCAGTTCTCAGTTCAGTGTCACACCTGACACTGAACCTACTAAGAACGGAATTGAAAATCAACGTACTAGAATCCTCAACAACATTTCTAATATCACAATCCAATTTACCTATGACCCCAAGCTCAACATCAACTTCTTAAGGTAACCTATGGAGCAACAACAGTATGACAGAACTTCACAAAGCTTATCCTACATCTACTACAGAACATCTTAAGGGAGGGAAACTACAATACGAAGACTTTGAAGCACATATACAACAACTGCAAACAACAATATAGCTAACCTCAAATCATGTTACCCAATTCCAAATGAATTGAAACTAGTTTCACCTACCAATGAATAATCCAAAATATGCATGACATCTACAAATTTTTCTTTGCTCATGATATGACAGATGATGTGAAAAATGTCTTCACAACACTTCTGGAATCACAATCAAGGTTGCACATGATCTCAAGTTATGGGGAATCAGTATGACAGCAATTCACAAAGCCCATCTAATTCTCATCCGTCACAGTTCTTTTTACGCAACAACAGTAAGAATATTTTAAAGCACATACTCACCAGCTCTGGACAACATATCAATAATTTGATCTGGCGCATAAACTTTAGGAGACACTTAATTTCCCAACAGATATGAAGAAAGTTTTATAGTTCCTATAAGCTACCAAACTCTACCAATAAATATAATATACTGCATTTATAATTCAGTTCTTATGCCAACGACCTAGGTAGTATTTCACTGCTTGAAATTCAATATATTTTCATTTATGGATGCAACAAAGTTTACCAGAAACTTGAACAGTTTGGAGCATGGAAGAAAGGTCGCCGATATGAGTTTGTTTCCCCGAGACCACCACGGCATGTCCAGCATCATAACACCCAGAAGCAATATTTGCAAAACCCAATCAAGAAACAGACATGGCTCATAAACACCGAGTTTGTCTGCAAATGCCCAGAATGTCAATTTATTGGCAATCTTTCCTTTGGAGAAGTGCAAGTCTGTGGAATCAGCTACCAGGGAACGTCTTTCCCGTACACTACAACCTACAGAAGTTTAAGATCAATATCCACAAGCACCTCCACATGGCAGGCAACATTCGAACTACTCTCGTGCTTACTGTTTACATAAAAGAATATTAAAGTATGCGAGCATATATCAACTCCAATCACATTATTGTTCAATATAAAAAATGAGAAACATCAAATTTAAGGTACCGTAATTCTATTTTAATTTGTAATTGTTTATGTCTGTTGCTGTCAGATGTATACATATTCTGATTGCGTCTGTATTTCCTATTAGAACTTTAACTCCAAGAAACTCTCAAGTTTTATAGCAAACACATCATGTAATTACCGGACATTAAAGGAAAAGTATAAACAGTTAACTGAAATGCTTACGTTTACATTTTGTTTTGTGACTAGTTTAATATGAAGTTTCCTGAAATCTTGCATAACTTGCATTTGAAGGAATTAATATTTTGAGAAATGAGGTTGAGTTTGACGATGAACAAACAGAAATTAATAGTTTCCTTATTGACTCTTTTTTGGCATTATGGAATATAGTAGGGATCCAAATAAATTCGATTCTATAGAACACACACGAAACAACATTTATAAAAGTATTATTTGAAAAAAAAAGGGTCAATAGAGGAACTAAAGTTATATGAAGCTTTGGGGTGTAATATGTCCTCAAAAATAAATATTTTAGGACTCACAAGGTATCAGGTCATTTCCTTAAAAGCGCTTAAGACCCTCCAGAAGCCAAATATTGAGGAGAATCATAATTATTTATTCTATATTAAGCAATAATACATCTGAATGTACCAGAACAATGTGATTGAGTTTTATGTGGGCAGTAGAATCGAGATCCAACTCTTTTCGTTCACAAATTGCTTTTCTCACAAAATCCCAAATCTCTTTCCAAAGGAACCTGTTCGTGACTGCTCAATATGTTTGTCGATAATAGAATTATTATTAAAAGTGTTGCAACTTTGGATCTCCTACCAAAATAAGTAGGAGTATACTTTGATTGATTAAAAAAAACTTAGTTTTGAACATAAATATAATTTTCCGGTACAACATCCTACTTCGTTGATCATTTGTGGTGAACTGAACTTTAATTTTAAGCCCTGTTGCCGCTTTTACATATAATGTTTGATATAAAAAAACTGGAAATGAGTTCTGAGTGGAATACAACCAGTGGAAGTTTTTGTAGCACGCAAATCTGGGTAATGGGACGTCGAATTTCACCGCTTTTATTCTTCAAATCCACGACGCGGACAATAACATCGTGCCCTGGATGGAGCTGAGTAATACTAGCAAGCTTCCAGTCGAATACAAATGTATTATTGTCACCATGTACTAGGACCAGGGATCCTACTTTTAACAGATCTGGGTATCGCTGTTACCATTTAGAACGAGCTTGAAGATGGCATAAATATTCCTTCTGCCACGTTTTCCAAAGAAGTTGAATTAGAAATATGTTTCATAAATCGATCTAGGCGGTCACCGGGTGCTTCTTGTGACAGTGACTCAGGCAGGGAATTGAAACTAGGACTAGGAATTGTCCTGGTGTTAACGGAATTATATCATGGTGCTCCGTGGTTAAAGGAGCGAGAAGTCGGGAGTTCAATCTTCCTTATATTTCAATAATCAGGGTTAAAAAATCCTCTTACTTGTAATGATTTTCCTCAATTACTCTTCTTAAATAAGATTTCACACTTTTTATGCCCGATTTCCAGAGTTCTCCGATATTTGACCCTTTGGCTGGAATAAAAAGCCATTCACTTTGTTTTGAGGCTAATTCATGTCATATAGTATCATGATTATTTTTTAAAAAAGCATAAATTGCCGAAAGTTCTTTATTGTGCACCTTCAAAATTCAAGCCATTGTCCGAAAAATAATTTGCGGGAGTTACTTTCCTTCCAATGAGTCTTCTTCTCCTCCTTAAAATGCCATCTTTGGACGACCATCAAGACTTTTTGTATTTCATCCACAGCTACTTCAAACAATTGGTTTGATGTGCAGTTGAACCACAGCCGCAGCCATGATATTCTTTGTCTTTTCCTCTAGGTTTCCCTGCATAATCAATCTCTGTAACTAAACTTCTTCATTTGCGATTCTATCTGTCCATGATATTCGTAGTATTCTTCTTAATATCCACATTTCAAAGGCTTCCAGTATTTTCACTATTGCTTTGTTCAAAGTTGCTACACCCATTCCGTATTTTTTACGTTGAAAGAAATTTTTCATCGTATAAAATGCACTGCGAAAAATTTCAATTCTTACTTTTATCTCTTCAGTGCTGTCATTTCTCGAATTAATCCAAGTGTCTAGATATTTGTATTTCTGTATATTTTCAATGTGGTTATTTCCAATTTATAACTGTACATTCTGATCTTGCATTTTCAAGAAGTGCATGTATTTAGTTTTATTTAAATTCATGCCCATACTGCTCGCTGACTCTTCTTACCTTCTCTGTAATTCTTTAGAGCTCTTCTATATTCTCCGCTATTAAGACAGTGTCGTCAGATTATCTGATATTATTAACTGGGACTCCACTGCTGGAGCTTTCTTACTCCACGTTTTATATTTACTTCATCTGTTAGTTCTCCCTCTATATTCATCTTTGTTTTTCTTTCATTATCTGTTTCAATTCTTCACGTAGGAAAAATCAAAAGATTACAAAAGCCTTCTCGTAATCAATAAAGCTCCTATGAACTTATCTGTTAACAACAAGGTAGCCTTGGATTAAGACATTAAAGTCGAAAAGGGTATCCCGAGTACCAAGTCCACTTTTAAAACCAAATGGAGTGTCACTCATCCAGTTTTGCGATAAATTCTATTGTATATAACTTTCAAGAATGTCTTGAGCATGCGACTCATCAGTGATATATTATAGCTAAAAACGCGTTCGATCTAAGTTCAGGAACAATATCTATGTCTAAAGCTTTTCTATTCACTTATATAAACACACATAAATAACCTTCATTTAACTTAGAAAATCGTGTTTTTCGTTTTTCTAGTAAAAAAGGTCCTCTGAAATCTACCCCACCATTAAAAAATTGAGAATAAACATTCATTTTAACATCCGGAAAATCATTCATCAAATATTGTAAACCTTGAAGTTGGGCTTTAGTGCAAATCACACATTTTTTAGTAATTTTTTTCTACAGGAAATAGGCCAAAATTCTCCTCTATTGTTGCAAATTTGCCAGATCTTTCACTTCCTATCTAGCATAATAAGGAGATAATATTACGGGGATAGAAAAGGTAATGGATGCAAGTCTACGACGGCAGTCGAGGCTATATTGATCATTCCATTGCTCATAGAAATGCATTGCAATTTCTCCCAACCTTCAACAACTCAGCAGATTCTGGAACGTCATCATCCAATATTGTACATCCAGTTTCGACTAGTTATGATGGTACTAGGGATTTTAGTAATATTTTGCGAAGCTTCCTAACGTCGCAAGGCATTAAACTTAGTTCTAGTTGTAATTAATATCAAGTAATGATTCTTAAATATTTACAATAAAGATTTGGAAGTCTTAAAATTATTCTTATAATTTTTATGATTTTAGCAGGCTTCGGAGTAAACAATCACTTCTAACACTGTAATTAAAAGTATCATTTTCAATAACAGTCGAATAAAAAATAGTTTTTGCTGATGTGAATTTCTTGATAAATAATAATAATTATCTGCTTTCTTCTTCATTTCTAAACGGTCGACAAATCAATAAATGATTGTAACAACTATGATTTCGATGATTTGGTCCGTTTATATGGAAATATTGTTATTAGAAAGAATAAACATATATTTCTGAAATTTATTTTTCTATATACCACCATTCTTTCTCTACAATTCGTTCATGAGCGATCAGATACTCACCGAGTGACAACAAGAAAAATAAACAATGGAATATATTGGGCTACTGTGTTTATTCGATATAAAATTTATCAATAAGAGAAAAATAAGACGACGAATTTATTTTATCTCTAGGAAAAATTTGTGACAGTTGTCAAGAAAATGTTCGCTTTTTCGTAACATAATGGGTGACACCTTTGTGGTATCTCAATATTGAACGTTCTTCTAACGACGCTTCCATTTCGAGAAAAATGCACAGCGAATGGACGATCCGTAGAACAAACACGAGTTGAAGCTGACAGAACCTGTGATTTTTATATGCGTAGAACGTGTTGATATTTCTTGTTACGATGTTTACTCGGAATGAGATAGTGAACGACAAAAAAAAGATTCCTCCCAATATATCAGTAACAAATTGGTGATAATTGATTGATTGAATTCAATAATCAGAATTGACGAAATGACATTCATACATAAACAATAAATTCGATCCTGGCTTTAAGAAACACATTAGGTAAAATTGTATGAAGCAATAGTTGTGAAAAAATCGAAATTGGGGACAATCTTATTAAATTCGTCTTCTTTAGTATAAATTTTTTTGAATGAGAGACTAATAAAATGATGAAGAATTCGTAATCTATAGGTGTACCACTTCTCTTTGTAGACAGGGCCTGAATTCAATTTCTGAGAGAGAGAGCAATGCTTTATTTTCAAATAATTGTTACGATTTGTAGATAAAACCTTGTAAAAACTGAAAAACAAACTTAAAAAAAACTAAATGAAGATACAAATACAATAAAATATCGATATACAGAACGAAACCTCAATTAGTAACGAAATATGCCCTCAAATTATTGCGAAATGCGGGAAAAGATGATATCGATTTGATTTCGATTGGCAAGTGATTGTGCATTTTTTTGTATTGTAAAATATTGAGCCCTTAACTAATTCTGAACGTGGAGTAGGTAGGTGGATAGTCGTACAATGAACTTCCTGACCGATATATATTTTGGTATTCAATATCTGTTCTTCTTTCATTGTCGTTTTGCACCAAATATTTGACAAAATTTTTCTATGGGAAATATTCATTATTTATTTGAATCGAAATACGATTAAAATTTTGTTAGTCAGATTTTTATTGATATAATTTTTTTCGATGAATAGTATTTCAAATTTTTTGGTCAAATCTCGATCTAAATTAACGTGTGCGACGGTGGCTATATAATTCTCTACATTTGAAATTGTTTAAATTAAGTAGAGTATTGCCACCAGAATCCTACCTTGGGGTACTCCAAATATTACATCTCTAATTGTCGATTACTTCCCTTTCTGTTTTATAAGGAGTAGTCTTTCAGATGAATAAGCTTCTACGAGGTCGACAATTTGTTTTGCAGATATTATTTACATTTTATTGATGAGCCCAGCAAGGCATATTTTACTAACCTAGGTTATATAAAAAAATACATTTTATTCCCTCTCCATATGATCTTTCAGTTATATTTGGTTTCATATGTACTTGCTTGAGTGAATTGTTTCTTTTTATATATAATTTTATACATAATTGACTTAATTCTGTGAAGTGAAGTATCTGGAAAAATTTGGAAATATGACTGTACGACGGCAAGTTGTTTACTGGTTTTCGTTCCACAATGAATTTAGTTACCTTCCAGACATCAGGAATATGCCTTAGTCTTATAGCTGCATTTATTAAGTATGTAAACTTTTATTTTTTTTATTCTTGTTAGTTTATGATGAATTGTTCCTAATATTAGGTTTTAATCTGGTGCTTTCTTGGAATGGATTTTATCTTCAATGTATTTAGCTACTTCTTTCGTTATTATATCTGCTGTTTCTTAGATATATCTATCACCATCTATCCGAGTCTTATTTGGTTTATATATGTGTCAAGTTATGAGGCAAAGACTTTACCATTGATTCTAATACATTTTCCTTCATATATTCGTAGTGGTGATTGATGGGTTGCTGATTATTTGAGTTTTCATTCTATAAAAAATAAACAAATTCGAAGTTGTCTTAAATCTTTTATGTTGTTACTAATATTGTTGTTTATGACATCTTTTTTCCTTTTTTCAATTGTAGCACATACTTGTCTCCTGGATACTTCTAGTTAATTATCTCTTTCTAGCTCTCCTTTTTTTAGGACAAGTTGTTTTATTATTTGTTTGAGTACTGATGCCAATTGTTTGATTATCTCGAGCGAATTTTTTCACTCTGTTTGCTGTATGTCTTCTAGAAACTTCCTAATTCTATCAGTTCTGTCTTATCGGCATATTTAAAATGGTTTTTAGATTCTTGAAAATTTCCACCATTTTGTATATTTTTTATAATTAATAATGTCATCACTTAAAGTGAGGATTACTGCTGTGTTTAAAGCTTAGATCAAGGCTTTTCTCTATATCCATGAATTTAATGGCATTCTTTTTGATGATAGAGAAGTCCACAATATCTGGTTATCATTCCTCATTCTTACAGCCAGTTAATCGGTTTTGTCTTTGATATATTCTAATAAATTGTACTGTTATCGACTTTATTACATAACGTTCTTTAGATATTTTTTCATTCTAATACAGTATTGAAATTTACCTTGAATTTATTGATACGTGTAACTAAAGTATTTTGTGTAATTCACTGTATGTTTGCACTAATTTAGGCTCCATGGCAGATTGTTAAATAATTTGGCGATACGATATCCTAAAAGTGGAAACTCAATAAAACATGAGTGATGGAAGAATTTACCCAATTGACATTCTCATTTGATAGATTGATTGATAACACATTGAGAGAAGATAGGGTATGTCTGTTTAAATAAATCTTTTTGGATAAAATGATATCCATATCGAATGTAGATGAATTTATGACAAAATATTAAGCAAAATATTTCGAAATACTGAAAAATGTTTTTCCGGTGCAAAATGCGATTTTCCAGATCTCTTTTCGGTTACTATGTAAGTATCAACTCATCACATTATATTTTCAGATAGTTCGGAAAAGTGGGATAAAAAAATGTATTTCACTCCAAATATAATGGTACCTAATCATTTTAATGAATTCCTCTGAAGCTTACCAACACCGTTTTGGGCATTAGATTTTTGATTCTTTGATTCGCTTCCATTTTGAGTGTAAGAAAAAGATTGTAGTCATTTGTAGGAAATTCCATGTCCTATCACATGATGAAACTAGATCTACAATAAAGATATCTTGCTCTCTTTTTATCGAAAATCGATGAGAAATCGAATTGATTATTTGAAAATATGGCGCAAATATTTTCAAACAAATTTGTTCTTCCTCGGGCCGTTTTTAATGTAGAAAAAAACGATCAACATTGCCTTGAATTTAGATTTGGACATACTTTACTGATTCTGGGCAAAAAATCCACGTTTAGACGCAAGTAATAACGTTTTTCATCAGTCTGGGATCTTTTTCTAACCTTTCAAGGGAATCTGAGCAGATTCGTTGACGCACAGACTTTTGTCATGTGTAATTTATCGTGTAAAATTTTTCTAACCGTTCTTTCATCGGCGTTTACAGCATCGGCAAACATCCGGATGCTCATTCGTCGATATGCACGTACAATTTGGTTAATTTTGGTCCGGAGTTGAAACAGTCACAGGGTGACCTGGGCGCTGGTAATCTTTAGTGCCTCTCTGCCCTCACTAAAGCGCTTGCAACAATTCACAGCCCTCAGTCAGAGTTTTTTTAATTTAACAAGAAATTTGAGATTGATACGTTGCTCCTGTTTTTCATTACATATTGTTTTAATTCTCGAACTGAAAAAATCTTCTTTTTTCAAGATTTATATTTCACTTCCCGTAATGGACTCACTGATAACTTATTGCGTTCACATGATTCAAGATCAAACACGTCTAGAATAGTCTGTATCTCTCTTGAAACTCTTGAAATGCATTCCTTCTGAAAGCCTGTCAAAAATGATTACATATAATGCTATTTCAATATTTGAAAATATTCATATGAATAATAATAGTTATTCTATCTCATTGCAATGATTGGAGGTGGCGTGTATATAAATTCAGTTCTTGCGACCGTCATTATGAATTTTGAAGACATCAACTTTTTTACAAACATTTATACAATATTTTCATATAAAATCATTTCGATTTTGTTATTTCCACTTCACTTGCATAAATAGAATATTTCAAAATATTTTACCACATTTCGAAAAATTGAAGGTTGAAAAAAAGTTTTTTTAAAGCTTCAGTGAAATTGATCAGAGAATTCAGAGAAATGTACTAACTTTCCTAGACTACTATGTATCTGAGGATAAATTGTGAATATCCTTGATAAAACGAAAATCGAATGGTTAAAATTTTTATTACAGAATCAGGAAAATTTATTCGACAAACAGTATAACAATATAGAGCTATGTGCAAAAAATGAGTAGTTTAATAATAATAAAAAAGTACAAGCATGTACATCAAAGGCTTCATAAGTAAACAACTGATATTTACAAAATACTACCAAAGTGTATCTTCAAGTTACTACTCATTGTGTAGAGCAAAACCGCACGAAACTTTGACAAACAGTAAACAAAGCGATTTCATGACTTGTTTAGAAGCGTCCCCAGAAAAGTCGAAAAGAGAATCACACATATAAAAGGACGTCACGATATTTTCCAATGTTTGACGAACTTTTCTGATGTTGGAATATGAAATGAATAATTTGCCAGTTAGTCCATGCAAAAGTGACAAATATATATTTAAAAGAGTCAAGAAAGGCTTCTACGACTCAAAATTCGTTTTTTAAAAAATTATTTTATTTTATAAATCATTATGACATGAACAAATATTGATTTAAAGTGAACAAATGTAGAGATTGAAAGTTAAGTGGAATGCCTGGAAATGGAATGGAAATAAAAATGCTGAGTCTGTGGTTCCCATAAGAATAAGGAATGATGAGATAATTCTCTTGTAATATTCACTCAACTCTTTGTAGTGACTAGGCATCCAATATTACTGTTTCAATGTAATTTATGTTAGCAGAGCTGATTAGATTTACTTCTTTATTTTTTAATGCGTGATAAATCTCTAGCAGATTTCAACTATATACGTCCCATTAGTAGTGACGCTCTACATCAGTGTATTAGACACTCAATATCAGTGCAAATTGTGCCTCTGTAGATATTATGATCCACTGTCAGTCAACTGCCACTACAAAATATATATCTACCTATATAGTTATCTCTTGTATGGATTAGTATAACAGCAGATACGGAAACAGCCATTTATCTAATATTATACAAGATGGTCTACAACGGAAACAAATATTTGAATAAAAATCAATTTCGCGTATTTTAATATTATGTGAAGTGTGAATCTATATAGTGGCTGAATTTGTTAAAATCAGGATGTATTTACATTATATATCCATAATTTCATACAACATCGATAATAAAATATGTAAAATATTTACTAGTATATATGATAAACATATTCAAATGACTATAAGTAAGGTAAATTTTCTAGATTTAAATAATATGTCATCAGAAAAATTATTGACGATTTTGGAAATAAGAATAATTTTCAATTTCTTTCATATTTGTAAGTGAATGTCTAATTAACATAACCTAAAAATAGGAATTGGACATTTAGTACATTTAATCAGCAGTCAGAATTTTGATAGATTTAGCCATCAGTTTATAACTTCAGAAAAAAATAATTAAAACGAGTTTATTGAGAAGAAGGTATGTAAATATGATGGGTTAAATATGTTGAATGTAGAATTTAGGTTGTAAAAATAAAGTAACGTGTACTAGGATTATATACTATGAATCATTAAAAATTATAAATTTTGTATAAAATGAACATTTAAATTATGCAAAAATAATCGAGCAAAGTGTTGAAGACTTCCACATTTTGAATTTAGTTTCAAAATAAGCTAGTAACACTCTTTCTGTGAAGCTGTTCATATCTTTTTTAGTACGCCACTCCATAAAAGAATTCTATTCCTTTAAATATTGTTTCCTGGATTCCTCAGGGAAAAGATTCACGGTCGCTGCAGTTGCCGATTCAACATCTTCTGGTGTGCAACTTTCTTCACTATTACTCTTTATTACTAATAATAACAACAATCCATATAATTATACACAGAACGGATTTTCTTGACCGAATATCAGAATATATTTGAGTACCAGAGTGAAAAATTTTAGCACTTTGATTCCTGAGTAAAACTGACAACTTGGGGAAAGCAATTTTGAAACTTTATTTGTGAGTTTGGTTATAAACAAGACAAGGTTAGTGAATTTAATTGATAGGTACCAATAAAAAATTATATATGTGGGTCGAGATGTTCATAAAGAGTTGAAATTAGATCAGAATAATTAACCCTGTTAAGTTTGAATGAACATTTCTGATTTTTATTGTATAAAGCATTATATGTTTAAATTGATTTTAGAATATCAGGTAACTCTTCATATTTGAATAACTTATTCAAAATTTGTAATATTAATAACATGTATTCAGATTCAGTCAATTCAATTACAATAAAAATATGATCCAAAATTATTAATCAAATATAGTTTATTTATATTTATAACCATCCTAACGCCAGAACTCAAACAGAAACAGAGCCTCCAATGCCACCGAATTAAATAAATTAGAGCTAGCCTTAGACATAATCAAATTATATTTATAAACAAAATTTATAAATACACAGGGGTTATCTGAAATTGTATAATAAATTCAAACATGGTTTCTGGATTACCTCAACAATTTTCAATTGGATATATTACAGCGAACCTGCAACGTCTCTAGACCTTTCACAAAAATGTTTCCTCTTGCTCTGCAAACCAGACCTCCACGCTTTTGTTACCTCCTCGTTGAAAGAAAATTTACGACCTTTTAAACTTTTTTCCAGTTGAGGAGAGAGATGATGGTCGGACATAGCCAAATCTGGTGATTAAGGTGGGTATACTTGTAATTCAAACCCTAAATCTCGAATTTTTTGCATGGTAACATGAGATTTGTGTGCAGGGGCTTTGTCTTGCAAAAATAAAACACCTTTGGATAGCTTGCCGCGTCTTTTCTCTTTAATTTTTTCCCGTAGAGTGGTCAGTAATGTCGAATAGTAATATCCAGTTATTGTTCTACCCTTATCCAAAATATCAATTATCGATTGATCGTCGCCATTCTATCGATTGTTGACTTTGTTTCTGGATCGTAGAAATGTACCCAATGTGTCTCATCTATAGTAACAATTCGGTTTAAGAAGTCTACATCGTTTTCAAATCGAGCACAGATCAAACGCGATGCTTCTACCCTTTCACGCTTCTGGTCAACATTCAAATATTTGGTTAGGCTAGATCCATTTTGCAACCATTTTTCTCATGTCCAAATTTACGTGAACTATATGATGAGTGCGTTTGTATGGAATATTCAGTGCTTCAGATATCCGTCTTAGCCCAATTCGAAGATTTGATAAAATCATGTCATGAACTGCTTCGATATTTTCGGGGACTAACAGAAACTGGCCTTCCCGATCGGTCATCATCTTCAATGGAAAATTTACCTCTTTTGAAGCTTGCAGTCCAATTTTTCACGGTCGCATACGAAGGACTTTGAACACCAAGGGTATTAAGCATATCTTCGTAAATCTGCTTACCTCTTAATCCTTTTAAATACAGGTACTTGATGATAACTCGATACTCCAGTTTTTCGATTTTCACAATTTCGGCGGAAATCTTTTTTTTCAATTTATTGCGTAACTCTGGTTTACTTTTTTGACGTCAAACTTTACACTGACACTTCTAATAAGTTATTGTTCGTTGCTATCATAACGCAATATTTTGTTTATGCATGAAACTGGTCTATGCTAACTAGATATCAATACATCCTCGTAAAACTTTAGTTTCAATTCTATGGAAATACGAGTCAAATATTTTTTATGACAACCCCTTTATTTCGCTAGAAACATATTATAATTAGTCAAATATGATCGCACATTCGTAATAAGTGAAAGAACAATGAGTAAGACTAATTGTGATGTGACTTCTTTCACAAATTTCTCACGCAGACATCAACTTTTTTGTTGCAAGCTTCAAATTATTCATTTCAACAATGGTTACATTCAATATGTACATTATTGAATAGTTCGGTAGAATTCAGATAATCAGATAATTCAGAATAATCGGTATTATTTTGATATGGAGCTAATCTGCAGACGACAATATGAATTTCCGTCCATTTTCACCATAAACTTGAAAGTATTGTTTTGATACGGTTTTCCCCAATTGACTCATAGAAAAGATTTATCAATTCGTTGAAATATGATGATAATTGTGAGAAGTATCAGAAAAATCATGTTTTTATTCAAAAACTGTTTAATCCCTGAGATATGATAAAACAATATATTGTAAATTGTTTGGGGAATTCTCAAGGCTTTTCAGCCACTCTGCACATATATTTAGAAGAACAAGACTCCACATTTTTTTGTTCTCATTTTTCAGCCATCAGTATGTTGGCATCTCTTAAGTCCACAGTAGAGCTCTGGTCCAAAGTATTTTCCTTTTTTAGCCACGCTCTCCGCTTCCTCATTGCCTGTATATCCTGGTATTCTCTAAAAATCAATACTTTTTGACTTATTCCTGAAATTTTGAATTTCTATTAAGAGGGAAGCTTTTTTCAATCGAAGTTTTATTGCAAAAATTGTAGGGAGATGTTTTTTTATGGTTATAGGCTTAATGAAAACTGAATTATGATTTATTAAATGTGAAATTTATTTCGTGAACCGAAGATTTTGAAAAAGTGAAAATTGGTTAAGTGGAAGCGGTCAATTTTACGAAAAAAATTTATTGAATTTTTATTATAGATATTTGAAAATCCATCCTAATAAAACTTTAGAAGACTTTGTGGAACATAAAATAAGGGAAGGAAATAATGACGAAAATAAGAGAGAATCCCTTCATTTCATGAAAAAAAACATTCTACCCTTGGTTTTGCCACCCTAATTGGAATAAAATGTTATAAAGATACAAATCACTTTAATTGAATACAAATTATAGAATCAAGAAGTTTGAATGGTTTAGAGAGTGCTTGAAAAACATTATGGTTGCAATGGAGAAAGCATTTATTAATTTTTCAAAAAATTGTCTAGCAATAACAATAACTTAAAAATTTGAAAGATAGTCAAAGATGATGGAGAATAAAAAAGTTTTCTTTTTTTTTCTTAACTTCAGAATTAACCGAGATATAACCTTTCAACCTTCACAGTAATGTGTGACTGGTGCCATTTCGATAGTTTCCCCTCTTAAAAATGAAGAGTTAAATGTATTCTTTGCTTGATCGGTTATAAATTTTTGTACAAAATCTTTGGTGAACATCAGAATAATTCGTATATTTAGTAATTTTCCTTATTAGATACACCCTGTTCGATTAGATATATCACGAGCAGTGATATTGTGCATTCCACATAACCTGTTATTCGATATAATGTGATAAATACCATTTATGGTTGTTAACTGTTATAATTGTAGGGTCTGCAGCTCGAACTAAGCTCAAATAATTATCGTAAGCCCTAACCGAATTCTGAAAACTCACAAATTTGCACAACTCAGAAATCTGAAACTGCTTAAACTAAATCATACCTCTGGAATTACACGCTCGAGAACGACCCCTTGAGACGCGGATATTAGTCAGGGGAGGAAGTTTCGAATTACTTAGAAGTGCGGGTGAAGTTCCAATACAATTCTTGTGAGACGGATCGTTTTCCCAATATTTGTGATATGAATATTTTGACTATTCAAATAACTAAATAAATACTAATCTGAAGGCTCCAAATGAACATTTGCAATTTTGGTTTTTGAAAAATATGGAGTTACGACAAGAGATAAATGGAAGAATAACTTAGACACTAGTAAGCTAACCTCACCAGGTTAGGTTAGGTTAGTTTAGATTAGGTTAAGTTAGTTTAGATTAGGTTAGGTTAGGTTAAGTTGGGTTGAGTTGGGCTAGTCTAGGTTAGGTTAGGTTAGGTTAGATTAGGCTAGATAACTCAAGCACTAGTTAACCATATTGGTTTTGTGAATTTTCAAAAATAACACACGCATTGCAATGTTTTGCAACCACGCAGCTTTGGAACAATCAACTTCTAAATATTTGTTAACTAAGTAATGAGTATTGAATACTTGATTTTTTTTCAAATTGGCTAAATAACTGAGAATAATATTGTCTCAAATGAGGTGGATATTTTATGAGAAGAAAAAATATAATTATGTGAAAAATGAGTTTTTCTTTGTATTTTGATCTTAAGAAAGGGGCGAAATTTGAGATTTAGGCTTTGTAGAAATAGGGAGGCAAGGACACAATCGAGAAATATACTTGACTGAGACCTTCGAAATACAGATTTTAAATATGAATATGTAAACTTTAATCAAATAAAGTATTGTGCTTGGGGATAAATTAGATCCAACAATCATCACACCAAAAAACAAAGCTGAATCTCACTTCGCGTACGCTCAGTTCTTGATTTTTTCAATTATACCAATCAAATGCTAAGTTTATTTTGTTACACTAGCTAAGTGACCTCGAGAGAAGTCGATTCCATGGATCTATCAATAAGAGTAGTTTCCGATAGGACAAACAGCGTTGTGTGGAGCAATGGAGGATGATTGGTATGCATAAAGAAGTTTGGATCTGTTTCTAGCGTCCACATTGATTGCTGTCTTTTACAATCGAAGATCATCGTAGCTCTTCTAGTGTTGAGAGAGAATTCATTGAAGTAGCAAAGTATAGGGTCGTTATTAGTAACAAATCCTCATTTTGTATGATAGGGCAAAATTGGCTGGAAATGGAAAAGATGGCGAGAAGGAAGAGAGAATCCATAGGATTCCATTTTTCAGCTGGATAATTTCAAGCTAAAAGCAGCCAAATAGCCAGTAGTTCTAATGAAACCCCGTCAACTGTTCGTATTGCCTACGAAGATCTGTAACATGATTATTCGCAGGTGTTGAATTTGCAATATCCTTCAAGACTTCAGTACCTTTCTAATTGAGATAGCTCGAAACTAAATATCTCGTAAAGAAATGGAAAAAATTAGCGAACAAAACTGTATCAATGACTACATAAGGAATAAATCATCAAACCAAACCATATCAATGACCATATAAAGCCTCTTTTTTCAATACGTTCTTCAATGAATCAGAAAATTCAATAATTCATTAAACAAACAGCAGTCTGAGAATTTTGTGCTTTATAAAGGACAATATTCTTATAGCTGCAGCATCCCCTATAAATTTTATTAAGTGAATATGAAAATTTCTAGCCAGAAAATATGAAACTAACGATCTGCTTTGTTTATTACAAATCTTCAAAAGAATATAATGACAATAATGTAGTAGGTCACGTCCAGTTGCAAATATTGATTCATATTGTAACGTTTTTCGTATTTATTTACATTCTTAATATTCGTGGGGTGGATTAATAAACACTGTCCCTTACATTCTTAATTTATTTACATACTATACAATACACTTAACTTATAATAATTTACTTATAAATATCACTTGAATAATTTCTGCGATTACTTTTACTAATTCCATCTTTTCACTACGACTATTTATTTAAAACCTAACTATGCTTATACAACTCCTTATATATCCCAAATAGAATTCTACAAAGTTCTAGAACAAAAAACACAACAAATGAATAAATAGGCTAGACTCTAGAAATTTAAAAATGGAAATGAAAGGCACCGCGCAAATTAGCCGAATTTTAAAATTCCATTGTAGCTAGACAGAACTGGCCTGAGGCGACTCCACTTTCAACTAAAATATCTGAAAGGATTCATATTAATCTTTATAGGCATCTTCCAAGGAAAGACATCGTAGTAACCACCTCAATATTCAATAGAATACTACAAATTAATCATTATCCAATACAATGGAAGTATGCACAGATAGTCATGGGAAAACCTCACCATGAACGCAGCTCATACAGGCCAATTAGTTTACTAAAACAACTATCTAAACTCTTCTACAAAGAATTAGCGAAATTATTCCTAAAGAAGAACTGTTTCCAACACATTAATTTAAATTCAGAGAACAACACTCGACAATCCAACGGTGTCATAGATTAGTGAACAATATCAAGCAAGCACTAGAGAATCATGTGCTTCAGCATTTTCAGACATCCAACAGGCTTTCGACAAAGTATGGCACCAAGGAGTACTGTTCAAAATAAAACAAAAATCACCTTATCATATATTTCTTTTACTTAAATCTTACCTAAGTAATAGATATATACTGGTTAAATTCCAAAACTCCTTATCTAATTATCAACTCATAAAAACAGACGTTCCCCAAGGAAGTGTCCTTGGCCCTTATCTGTACCTTATGTATACTGCTGATATTACTACTACCGACGATACTTCAGCCGCTAATTTCGCAGATGATTCTGCAATAATGTATTCATTTACAGACCCTACAAGAGCATCAGAAAAGCTGCAATACCACCCAAATGTTCTACAACAATGGCTACATCAGAAGAGAATGGAAGTCAACACTGACAAATCCACACAAATCACGTTCGCCACAAAACAAAATATGAACTGTCTAATCGGCAGACCATCGCAGTTAACAATGGAAAATAAGATGCACAAAATCATCCTAAAACCAATATGGACATATGGCATAGAGTTATGGGGTTGCAGTAAACCATCGAATATCAAGATACTGCCAACTTTCCAATCAAAAATACTTCGCATAATAGATTTCGGTATTTCAACCATCAATGAAGTTATTCAAACATCAGTGATAAGAAACAAAAACCGCAACGAAAACCATCAAAATTCACTAATATCCAAGCTTACACTGATCCAATGGAACAGAGAAGATTGAAAAGACGCTGGCCAGAAGACGAGTACGAGTGATCTACGAAGACCTATCAGAGGATGGTGCCCGCCTCAAGTCATTTAGCAAGAAAATATATCATTTACTTATTACTCTGTTTTTTTTTGAGTAAATTGTAAATTTGCAATTAAATGAAAGTAAATGAATTTTTGAATAAGTCTAAGCTGTTTATGTGATTTCAATAATGCATTAAACACCGTAATGTCCCTAAGTTTTTATATGTTTTGGTGTTTTTACAATATCAGCAACTTCACTACTATGGATCAGACGTTTTCAGTTGTTTAGAAGCATGTTCTTGATATTTGCTTCTACTTGTCCTTTTCATCTTACCTTCAATTATTCACGATTTACCTTACTTCACATTAAATGAAACAAACATATCGGAAATAGCAGCCATTGTGATACGAATATATGAACGCAGCAAAAAGACGCATAACCGTAAGATTAGGGATCCTGAATATTGCTGAATATATAGAAGCCACGTCCTTTTCTAAGAAGAAAAGCCCCATATCATCGAGACATGATTAAGTGATTATAGACAATGTTTCATCACATTCCATATTATCAAAAGCGTTTCTGATTGTTATAACTTTTGTTTACCTGGCCTAACTAATTTTCACGATACCGAAACGTAGAAAATAATATGTGTAATTTACAAAGGTGTATTTCCTTCGGTTTCCTCCTTCCATAGAGGTTACATGATAATATATTGCATTCAAACTCTCGTTAAAGTTTTGCTAATTGCTTCCACACTCGGAGTTAATTAATATTACAAGTTACGTCGAGACGTCGGCATAGCATCGGCGTCGACGTCGGCCTCGCCGTACTCTTAACTTCTGCCGACATGTAGGTGAGGATTTAATAAGACAAATTAGCCTCGAAGACGTAGATAGCTGTAGCCGCAGGATCATTATTGGAAGATGAATAATTACCGAGTACACTGCAAAAATTTACTCGATATAAATGTATAAGTAAATGTTATTTTTTTGTTTTTCCCACATCGATTCATCCATTATTCATAATATTGAACTACATTTTTGATCATTCGTGAGAGATATTAATGTTAATTTTGATTGTACATATATGTACAATATCCAATAAATATTATATACATAAACTTCAGCACTATTAAATATAATGCAGGTAAATAAATTTCCTATTAATAAAATTCATTTTACGGTTCGTTAATAACTTAGATTTACTTTTTTGAAATTATTAATCTATTGAAATAATTGTTATAGAATCAAAAGTCTGAAGTCGGAATCCAATATATTTGAAAACACAAAAAAGGGATTGACGTTAATTCGGTTTGGCATTATTATTCAGTTGCTAATCAAAGACAGATAGCAAAATGTAAAAAAGAGATCAAATGTTAGGAAGGATCTACCAGTAGCCTTCACATCCACTTGAAAACTGGACAAAATATATAACAAGTTAAAAACTAAAAACGACGTAGCAGCAGATAATAAAATGATGCTTCTTGTTCTAGTCAAAAGCTACCAAAAACATAAAATTATCATTTTCAAAATCAAAAGAAGGAACAGTTATGTGAAATCCTGGCTCGTATGGTTATAGACCATCATTTATAATTTTCTGCTCTTCGGAGGATATATGAAAAGGGGATATAATGATCTACCAAAATCAGCTGCAACAATAACATTTATGACCACTGAATATAGCAAGAATATAAGAACAGAAGTCATTAAAGAAGTGTCTGTTTTAAAATGGGAACGCTCCGGTTAGCACAGGTATTTAATTATAAACATACATTCTACTGTAGGATGTATACGGAACATTGAACTAGCCTGTTTACATGGTAGAGTGCCAACGGAAAAATGTTTGGAGATTTTGAAAATTAAATTACAAGAATTTGATCTCGACAGGTGGCGCGTCAGTTATGGCAAAACTCGGACATTTGATCGAAGTCGAACATCAGTTATGTTTTCCATATGGCACCCACCTAGCTGCTAGAGATGTCCTTTACAAAAACAACTCCAGTTTAGTGACTGTTAATGCTGAAATTCAACCAATTGATTACCCAATCTGTAATAGGGATCCAGATGATGACAATGACATAGAAACTGACAATGAAGAAGATAAAAAGATTACAGATGTTAGTATTGTCCTACAGTTTCGATCTTTTGATAGCGAAATAAATTTGAATTATGATAATTTATTACCACTGGTAACAAAAATTAGAAGTATCATTAAAATTAAAAAGCCACAATATGGAAAAGAATAGAATTTGCAATTGGATATCATAACACGATCGAATAGTTTACTTATTATGTTGAAAAGGTTTTGTCAATTACGGTAATGTGTCCAAAAAGCATTTATTGACTTAAAATCAAATATAGTCTTTCCCGAAAAGCAATTTCTATTTATTTTTGAAATCATTGATGCATTGTCACCAATTGTAGCACTATGCAGAAGAGATTCTGTTCTTGTTGAAGTCGCGACGTTTGAATTTATGATTGACACGCTTGTTGTACAAAAAAGTGAAATAAGTATTGAATTGATAAATGCTCTGAAGTATAGAATAATGCAAAGTCGAACAAACATATCTCAAGTTCTGCAATATTTACACAACGTCTTGCAAAACGAAATTAAAACGGATACAGACTTATGTCCTGAACTAAAAAAGATTCTATCACAAAAATATTGATACCTCTTATAAATGCCAAGAATTAATGAATCAGACAGTGAAAATTTTGATATTGAGGATAAAGATACATGTCTCTCCGTTATTAATACTGTTTCATTTAAAAACAAATTAGAAAATGTCATTTACGTAGCAATGACGAATGTTCCAGCCCCAAAGTAACAAAACAAAAGATTAGAAATAATTACAATTTTTTGAAGAGCAGGGAATTAGGGGGTGCATCTAAAGCTTGCTTATGAATACTTGTTAACATTACTACAAAGAAGTGTGGAGTCAGAACCAAAAAAATAAGATCGATGTTAGACAACGGTGAGATGGTATTTTGAAATAATATTTCAAAAATTGAAAAAGTTGGATTTAAATTTGTTCAATTATTCTTAAAAATAAATGTTTTATTGTTTAGTTTTGTTTGACATATATTTAACTACACCTAAATAATAACATTTTCCAAAATAATATTAATTATTATTATTATTATTATTATTATTATTATTATTATTATTATTATTATTATTATTATTATTATTATTATTATTATTATTATTATTATATTAGTATTAGTATTAGTATTTCCGGTTCTAATAACGAAAATACCGAAATACCCGTATTGAAATTTTTCCATTCCCTGGTCTAATTGGAGCACCAGGGGTCCACGGGAGAATTGACGGGGGTCTACATTGGGCGTGACCAAAAAATAGGGGCTCACAATCGTAAGTAGGGGTCCATGAAAATTTATTTGGTTCCGATAGTGAAGAACTAAAATGTCCCTCTTATTGAATTTATATATTTTTTGTAGTTACTATTTTAGAAGCTACATTACGTTGTGAGTATTGAATGTTGATTATATTACAACTCTTATAACAATAATAATTAATAGTGTAATAATTTATATATTTCAGAAATACCTACAGTACAAGAAAATATACTATATTTCTTTTTACCACTCAGAATGGGAAGTTTTGAAAATATAGTTTTTGAGAATTGATTAGCTCTTGTGCTCTTCAAAAAAGTAGAGTTTGAGTCACTTTACCGATTGGCTTACTTTGCTTTTTTGATATCCACTCACAGCAAAATAAATTAAAACTTAATTGGAAATTTGTTGAGTTGATTTTATTAACAAATAATTAACCCTATCAAGTAATTAGAAGTTTGTTTCGAAAACTGTTAATTCATTTTTGAAAAGCAGGTTTCTATAGATAGATCTAATCTTGTTTTCGAGATTTGGAAATTGGTAGTAATGTAGCTGCACCGGATCCAGCAAAATTTTTAAATCTATCAACAAAAATTGATAAATCATAAGTGCAGTATATCGGCAGCAACATCTGAAAGGCAGTCTGCTGATACCCCAAGGAAATAATCAACTCTTCTCTCGCGCTTTGGTAGGATTTCAAATACCTTTGTGGATTGATATATATGTTAACACCAGAGACGATAAGAATATAGTTTTATCAGTGTATCTAGAGGTCTCGGATAGATATTAGAAAATGAATAATTAGAGCGTATAAGTTAGCTAGCTTCTGAATTTATTATTAGATAGAAAACGTAGCATGACTGCTCTTCTGAAGGAACGAAGTAGTTACAAAACAGATTTTCAAACTCTAGCTTGTCAGTGAAATGGGTATTATAATTATTACTCTAATACGATCGCTCCTCTTCGAATTAATAATGATGTTGCTTTCCACCTATTCTATATTGTATAAATCCCTTCTACCTTGGCTAATATCCTGCAATTTGTTATTTGCAAGAATCTATTCGAACTCCAGTGGCGGTTTTGTTCTAAAGGATTCGATGAAACTCGCTAAAAAAAGTTCATATGCTAGCTTTGAAGTTGTTTATTCAAAGTTTCAGTATTGAACTCAACTTTCTGATAGGGGATCCGTTCAGTACGAGCGCTGGGATAATTACCAAATGGAAACGTGTCCGTAGCATAGTTTTTAAATTTCTGACTCAATCTATATACGTAATAAAACATATGAATTAGAGAGGTTTCTGTACTTAGTTGAATATATCAATAATTTTCATATACTTAAACATATAATATTCACGTCTGTTAAGATTTCGAATTGAAACGATATTTAAATTACTAATTATCAATTAACTCTTACTAGTTTTAGATATTTCAAATTCGGAGGAAGTTTGTCAAAGAATAGTAGTACCAATTTGACATATCACAATTCCTATTCATCATACTTGTGTAGTTTTAGGCCAAATTAGTCAAAAATGACGTGAATTGTATACATCGTTCCATACAAAAATTACTTGATAAGTCAGGCAAGAAATTTGCATTAAGATAAAAAAAAATACAGCGTCAAAATGAATTTATTACAAGAAATTACAAACACACACACTCCCCAAGCAGGTTTAATTCTTCGTCAATGGAGTCAATGGTCGCTCTAGTAAAGGTAGTTATGCCGATTGATCGTGCAGATCCGCTTGAAGATTGCTGTATCCGATCGCATAATGGAATGCTTTAACTGCGGATCATTCTAACTGCATTCGCAAAATTCCAATCTACGATTGAAATTATTCTCGTGAAACGCGTGGAGGAAATACGGACGGTGAACTTGATAAGGCAGACGTTTTAGCATTCGTCGTAAAGGAGGATTCGATATTTCAACTTCTCCCAATAGCCGCACTGCACATTGGTTCGGCTACTCAACTAAAGCCAGCTCCACTTTTTCCATATTTCCGTTAGTTGTTACAGGTACCGGTCGCCTAGAACTCTGCGCGTCGGTAGCAGAGCCCGTTTTGAAGAATTTCTGGTACGTGTTCCACATTATTGAAAGATTTAGTATCGGCGAGTTTGGAAATTAATGACAAAGATATAGATGATTAAGTGCAAAGCGAAAACATTATAAGATTAATGAAAATATAAATATTCCAGAGGGCAGAGTATATAATGGGGGAAAACCATGGAAAACTTAGAAAGTGGATTGCTATCTGGCTCAGACCAAGAGGAAGACTCAGAAAATACGAGAAGGCGCAACTGGATGAAATTTAGAGATCAAAGGATGAAGTAACTGGAAACTGAATTATAAAAATATATCACATATTGAGATTTTAGTTCTCTTTCTGCTTTCATCCATTTTTCCGAGCAACCAAGCAAGCTGTGAACCAAAAAAAAAATAAAATTCAATATTATAATATGATAATGAGTAAACAATGTAATACTGTGGATCAAATGGAAATATATTCATGTTTTATAAATTATTGATGTAATGTGCCAACAGCTTGAAATAATTTTCTGTATCTGAATAAATAGAATAAATATTATTCAGATATTCCGAAAAACGCCTATGTCGAAACTGCTAGTAATTGCCAGGTGATATTACACGAAATTCCACTTGCATGTATACACTTTATTCTCCTATTTACTCGGAGCAAATTATGAATTCATTTGCATATATTTATGTTTCTTAAGCTCAATAATACGAGGTTTACCTAAAGCAAAATCTGCCATTTGGTAGATAGATTAAGAATTCTTATATTCGTATATGACTATGTTTTGAAGTGTTTTATTTATATTGGTATTTAAGTAACAAAATGAAAGACCCTTACACCTTGCAGTCATATGAATTGCTAATATTATCTCTAGCAAACGAAATGTGGCAAAATATTCGGACGTTAGTTTAGGGTACTTTGGATTCGCTTTCTTAAATAGTCGATTTCAATTCGTGAAAAAGATTCTTCCGAAATAATTGAAATTATTTTTGATTTTGGTCAAATTAACGCCAATTATTTATAAACCAAAATAAAAGCATTTGATACTCTTTTCGACTCTATTTATGAGTCATTAAAAGTAGCCAAGTGGAAAAGAAATAGTGCTTAGTCGTGGAAGTTCGTTTTGTTGCTATTCCTTTCATATGTTTTACCACTTTCTCGACCAAAGTAACAATCCATGGGAATATATTGTCAAAGATCTGATGAAATGAAAAGTATAAAGCTAGAAATTTTGGACTCAAACCAAAATGGATCTAAATAATCAATCGTGAAATTATTATCAATAAAATATAATATTTATGAAGCAAAAAGTTATGAAAAACTAATTTTATATACCTCCTCATTACTGTCAGTTTCCACAAAAATTGAATTTCGCTTTTCTCGTAAACTTCTTGAGGCAATGTTGTTATACTGTGGTGAAATAAAAGATGTATGTCGGTTTAAACTACAGACACATTTTCGTTAGAAATATCTTTTGGATGTCCGGACGAAGTCCGCTGATTTATCTGAGGAACTTATTTGATTTTGTGAGTGAAACAGAGCGGAATGTAAAAAGGAAATTGAGCATCATGAATCTGCAAAAGACAGAACAGGAAATTTGATATTAACCGTTCCTCCCATTTCCATTCCAGAATAAATAAAAATTGTGGGTAGTGGCTGGAGCGCGCAATCCTTGCAGTGATGCTTTTATTGTCTAACTGTTCCATTAACTTTTTACAAATTTAAACAACTTATTCAACGAAGGCATTCAACAAAACGATGGTACGAAGTGCATTTATCGTGAAAGGCATGTTATTTTATGTAGAATAGGTAGTGAATTCATCACACGAATATGATTTTTTTAATAAAAATGAAATCAATTCGAGAATGCAAATGAAATAATAATTCAATTTCTAACTCTAAAACAATATTTCCCAAAAATTTTTCACAAGCTCTGTGATTAACTGACTATGCTATTAATTTTCAATGTACGGGGAGTGGCTTGAAGCGTTCAGTAAGTAGTAGTTGTGTCAAGGCTTGTAGTAATGTGTTGCTTACTGCTTCATACAAAGATATATTTATCTCAATCATCTAAAAACATTTGGTGTTAGCTGACGAATGAATATCAAAATACTACTCGTTTCTACCATTCAAAATAGAGCCCCTTTCTTTATATATAACGCACAGATTAATGGCAAAGTAACAATAAGGTTTAGCCAATCAAAGCTTGTAGAACTATCGAGCGGTCGAGAAAGCCATAAAAGTATATAGCTGCTGTCGCATTTTTGAACTTTGCTTTATAGACATGTGATTGTTTGGTGATTTTTAATCGATTTTGTTCGCTTGATGCATTGATATAACTCGCATGCGAACGTTTTGAAACACCCGATATAGTGAGGTATGATTCACTGTTTGTTTTCAAAAATATTGATCTAATATTAAGAACTGATTCTAAACTTCACTCAAATTCGTATATGTTTATCAAAATACAAAAATATTTTATAATGTTTCCATCTTCTGCGTTATTACACTACCCAAAACAAATGACAAGAAAATATAATAGTTAAATTATCCTTTATTCTATGTTTTAGTTGACGGATAGTTTCAGGTCTCTCAGCGTAGAATGAAGATTCCAAATAACCCCATAAAAAGAAGTTCAATAGACTTAGATCAGACGATCTAGCGGCCCATTTCACTCTTCTTCTTCTCATACTCAGAGTTATGAAAAAGTTATGTTTATATTAAATGTAACCATTCGATTAAAACCATATTCTAACATGTGAATTAATGGATATTCCAATAAAAATTTGGTTCTGTTAAAGTTTCAACGAAATGTAGAGCAACAGTCTTTTACAATACATTTATTTTGTGTGGTTTCTAGGAATTCCGGGAATTCAAGCAAAAAATTCGGGAGTGAGTAGATGATGTGAAAATAATGCTGTGATATAAAAAAAATTCTCATACGAACCCTCGTTTCTGTGTTGTTGACCTTTAAAGTTGCGGAATCAGAGCTAATATTTAAGTATATTTCATAAATTAGACATTCGAACATTATGAATTTGCTGAAGATAGCAAAAATTAATTTTTCAATCGAATTAGAAAAAGGTACTGGAAACAATTTACGGTTTAAGAGATATATAGATTTTCAGATCGTTGTACATGCCAAGGAAACCGTTCGCCATGAAGTGACATTCTGAAGAAAATTACCATAAATTGCAATCATTTATTGAAAATACTTACAGAAAGTATCTAATTGAAGTGAACCGACAGCTATTAATTGGAGGAACAAAACGCATTCGGTAAGCGTCGATTTATTTGGGAGTAAAAAAATAATTGTTGAAAAAAGCAAAAATGTTTTCCCGTCATCGCGGATTTTGTTAAAAAACGATCTATTCGATAGAAAAAATCGTCTTACCAATTTTTTCTAGCCGGAAGGGCCCGGCTTACCTATTAAAGGGTGTGATTGGGGGATAAAATTTCTCCTTCATTCCGGAAAACCTTTTGATTAATTTGCTTATTTTTATTTTAATTTTATGAATATCATGAATTGTGGTATGGGTACCTAAAAACTGCCGGAAATATCGCGCATTCCAGTTTTATTGTATACGGACTCGATTCTCATCAATGGCAATAAGTTCATTTTTATTTCAGTTGATTATAATATCGTAATCAATTTATTAATTTAAGATGATACAATAAAAAATTGTTTATACTAAAGCAGAACATAATTATTATCATTCATATAAACTATCATCATCACAATTATAATGTTTTTCATCCTCACATTCTTCATTATTTTCATGTTGACTCTGGGCTGACAAATAAATTAATGATTACCGAGTCAATTTTGCTCTTCTAATTAACAGCTGTCGATTTATATAATAATTTTACAATACCGCGATCACAGATCTTTTGAGATTGATGCTCCTGGCTCCCGGCTCCCGGCCCCTGCTCTCGGCTCCTGGACTATACTGTGGAATATCGTGTTACTTACATAAGGAAATAAATGAAATGTAGAAAAATTTAGTTAGTTAGTCTACAACTCTACAACTCATTGAATAGAAACAAAAAAAAACTATAATAAACTTTCGAATTGGGTACCTTGAACTTCTACACACTTACGGTGTCTACGTTTATATGTTTACTGATAAAGGTCTGGTTTCACTCCAGACGATTTCATCATGAAAATCCTCACGGTAGAATGTAAAGGCAGGAATATTTGACCCCTGTATCTTCTGAAACCGAGGTAGCGAGGGGGTGCATATTCTTTTATGAGCCGAAATAGTCGAAAAAGATATGCTATATTAGAATTTAACTTCTTGCTTCAACTCTGAGCAATCGAAATCGATTATTAGAGGGGGTTGGGCTTGAGTTGTGGGTATTTATGTCAGGAAGTGTCTCTAAAAAATCGCTCCAGTAATTATTTGGTATGTCCATTTTTTTGATAATAAGCTGTATGGCCAGCAATACTTCAAAATGATTTCCCACCCATATTATGTGATATTTCTCTAAACATTCACAGAGACATATGATTTATATACGATTGAGCCCTTTCTCACTTTCTAAATGATTTAAAAACATTTTTCCTAATGGGTGGATTAGTTGGAGAGGTCCACGCTTCTCCGAATTAAATACAATGGAACTATTTTTTTGGGGTTATCTTAGAAGGTTGTTATACATATGCAACACCAGTGAACAGCAGGAAGGGAAGGATCGATAGGATAAACTTCCATTGTGACGCTGTAAGGCAGAATCTTGGAATGTCCTTCCAAGTTCAAAGAAATATCCTCCGTAGACTGCGGAAGTGTGTAGAATTACATGGTTTGATAAGTTGAAGGTTAACCATCTAAATTTTCCAAAATTCCAAGTTATTCTTCATGTAAGTAACACGATGTTCGATAGTATACAGTTCAATTAGAAATGCTTGATTGTGTTCCAATACCTCCTGTAAGTGTTTTCAATAAATAATTTCAATTCATCGTAATTTTTTTCAGAACATCTTTTCATGGTGAACGGTTTCGTTGGCAATTAATAAATAATAAATTTCAAGAGCCCCCGAATACAGTCAAAAAGACAAATATAAGTTGTGGAAATGATTTGTATATTTTATTATGAGAAATTAATTTTGACGTTTAGAATCAATAACAATATCTGTATGGTTAAATTAGACTGTATTTTGATATTCATGTGATAAATGATGTATTACTACAGAAATTTATGGAATTGTTAATATTAGATGATATTCTGATAACAATTTTAGGTAAAATTAAAAAAAAACAAAAATTCATACTCAGTATCTATACTATGGACTATATTTTCTTGATAACAGCTTTATTAAATCCTATTCTGATGTTAAAATTATCTATTCGCAAATTCAAGTCATCAACAAATCGCAATCAAAATGAAAGACTCCATTAAAACGATATTTAACTTAACATATACAATTATATTCACATCTACTTAATTTATAGTTGCAGTTAAAACACTGACTTCGTTCTAAAAACGTTATGTTGACCACATCTCAGTTATTTTAGTCGAATAGGTGTGTTTACTACGCTCGGGAAACTCATTATCAACATGGAAGCTTTCTGTTGGGATTACATAATATGTAGAACCTGTGATTCCTATATGATAATAGTTTATTTTGTGAGTGAATTTAATGTTATGGTTTCATATTCACAAGTTAATTCAGATGCAGATTATATGCGAGTTCATTGAATGTTTATAAATTAGTATAAGTATGTATTATATTGAATTGTTATAAAATCATTCTCATAATTTAAATTATAGATGTTACTAACAATGTTTATCGACAGAGTAAAACAAATCCCAAGTGGTTATTTTCCAAGTTTTTTACGTTGAAATAGTCTTCTTCAGAAAAAGATTACTGTTTAGTTTGACATTCTGATTCGTTATGTTGACAATTAGTGATCATTTATTGGTACTTAAATCAAAATATTCACCAGATCGCTACAAGTGTTGATGAGTCAAAATATATAAAAATAATGCACAATAATAGAACCATAAAATATGATGTATCCAAAGCAACTTCTGCATAGGATCCGAATAGCTGAGTTGTAACATTTACAAAGAGTTCTTGTTTTTTCTTTCTTTCTTTCTGCTCTCTGAAAGTTCGTGGTCAAATTTGAGGTAAAAGTAAAATTTCGGGCTTCTGTTATAATTTGGGGATCCATGTTAGTTAGTGGGGATAGAAACTAACACATTGTAAAAATATTTGCTAATAGGTACTTCAATGTGGTTAAATCTAACTCAATACGTCAAATTGTAAATATTCATTGAAATACCGCTAGAATAGTTATAGAATTACGATCTCGTCATTAAAAAATTTGGAACAGACATGAGAAAAAACATAAATTATTCCAAATTTTTCACAACGCAACGTTATTTTATTAAAAAACTATTTTCAAATCAGAAACTGTTGAGCGGAGATGACTGTGTACAGGTGTATTTTCTTGGTAGAAAACCCAACTTCTTCTATGCTACAAATCAGGTCTTTTTGACGGATAATGCTGTGCAATCTTTCTCAAATTTCCAGCTAAAAAGTTGGGTTAACGCTCTAAGGCCGAATACATACGGATCAACTAAAAAGAAACGGCAACGCATCCGGCTTAAAAAGAAACTCGAACTGTTGATTAGTTGATTGATTAGTAATTCCTTCTAGTAAAATCACTTATTTTTTTCTGTTTCCTGGAACTATATTTGTTATTTTTTATGTACACAGCAAGCACCTTTTTACATTTAAGTACATCAAGTAGTGCCTGCTGTGATAGATGCCTCTGAATATTGATCTTCAGCTTCTATAGGTTGTAGTGGGAAAGACGTACCTTAGAAGCTGCTATCAAAAGCTTAGACTTCTCTAAAGAAAGAAGCTTCGATAAATTGACGTTCTGAGTGTCTGCATGTGAACTCGGTGTTCCTGAGCCACGTCTGTCTATCGAGTAAGTCTAGGTGCGATTATGTTGAATATCTCTGAAAAGCATTTGCCGTGGTAGTATCGGTAAAGCAAAATCAGTTCGACGAACGAATTGTTCGCTTCGACTATGAGATAATCCAATTTTTTATGGTTAAACTTGAAAAGGAGATCTGGAATAGCTCCGGTCAATTTGGTAAAATATGAAATGAATATATCGTTCCAATACAATTATTATAAATGTATCCAAAAAAAGCTGGATAGCTCAAAATTATTGAAAATTTTTCAGCTTTCAGTCACCATCAAGACTGTTGCGTATGCAGAGTCATGTCACTAATCAATGGGCAACCAATTTCAGTCACTTTTGAGTTCAGTTCCTTTTCAGTTGCTCCGTGTATATTGGGCCTCACCTTGGGAAACAAACCATGCATGAACTACGCCCTTGGCATCAAATAAGCAAATAAATGTTTTTTACTAGATTTGACTTCAAGACTTTCTTTCGATCCTGATTCATAGCCACATCACCAGTGATAGCACAAAATCTGGATCAGTTCGAAGCTGTTTTCTCCAAGGACGACGTGTTGCAACGCAATCTTCTTTCTAATTGTCCTTCAGAGCTCAAGGAACACACTTCGTAGCAACTTATTGTCATTCCTAAACCTTCCATTACAATTCTGTGAGCACAACTACAATATAAGTCACTGACCGTTGATCATTCATCAATCGACGATCAGTGAGCACAAGATTTCACAAAAAAAACCCTCCAGACGAAGAGAGCGATCGATCTAGACATCGCAAACTGCACTAAAGCCTTAATTAGTCGCGTGCGATGGTAGAAATGCGTGCCACAAAATCTTTCAACGACTTATGAATCAGCAAACATTATTTTTATATCTAATATATTTAATCATTTATTCCTAATTTTGTGTTCGTATATTGATTCATAATATCTTCGACAGAGAACGCTAACGATGTTTATATTTACGTATAGTTAGTTATTACGAACAACATCAAAGGAAACAGTAGGGAAAGTTGATTTGGAAGAAAATAAATAGCTTATTTTTAACCGTAACTACCATCACAACCAATTGGAATATGTATCGAAATAAATTTATTTCAATATTTTAAAAATGGAATATTTTTACTCGAGTGCAACCAATCCTTGTAATACTTATTCTGAAAAATCCCAGTATGACAACTTAAAAACCTAGTTGAACTAGAGACACTTTCTCAGTCTCAAACAATCACTTTCAGTAGCCATCATTATTATTATGGATACTGATATTCAAGAATCAATTATTGATGAAGCTTTTGAGGAACTATTAGTTATTTCAAATGATATATTCCATGAACAATAATAATATTTGAAATTCTTCTAGATTGATAGCTATTTTCCAACTAAATCATGTGATGCGAATTGAAAAAGAGAGTATAACATATTTGTCCTATTTTGTTCATATATATTATTTTATACTACTATCAACTTCAGAAAAAAATAACTTTTTGAACGAAAAAAAGTAGTACGTCATTAGCGCCGATGTATAAAAGAGCGGCCGGCACGTTTGACCAATTTCCTACTGGCTAGAATGACTTGGACGGACGCCAATGTAAAAAAAAAACAAAAAAATCAAATCTTATAATCAAAACTTTGAAACTACAACATTATCGGTACAATAATAAGTCTAGATAGCCTGTATCGTAAGTTGAAAGATTAGAATATGCTATTTAAAAAATGAAAGTACCTACTTACCTCGAAATGATTACTTGTACTTGATAAAACTCTCCCTTTCCATTGTATTACACAATTTTTTTTTAATGACATCCTGCCAAAAATACACGACGCGATAGGATGGTAAAACAAAACAACGTGGTGTGGATGCTGCTGTAGCTTTTCGGGCAAAGCTCGATCGGCGCTGGTGCCGTAAGCATGCGATTGGCGCGTTGCAAGAAGAAATGAGAGTGAAGTAAAAATATTCCTCCTCCAAAATCACTATTATGAGTGCTAAATCTGACAATCCCCCTGTTAAGCTACAATGTTCTATACCCGCTGATAAATTTCTCAAAATATGATTGGAAAATTACTTTTTCGTAATCATATACTTCAATAATCTTATGCTATTACTTTTGAAATTGGTTAAGGTGAAATTTGTAAATTTCTTTCTGTAGAAATTTGTAATTACTATTCATTTGATTTTTTGTTATACGCTTCTTTTCTATGTTATAATCGGTACTTCCTGTACTAACAGTGTGAAGGTGTGAGACTAACCTATACATACAATACACAACCAATTTAAAATGACCCTTCCTATAATTTTGTATAATAAATTTTATCAAAGAAATGGTAACCATGTTTTTGTTAAAATTTTATATAAATTTGACAGACAAGTAACATTTAAACTCTAATATACAGAAAAATACTTTCGTTTTCAATTAAATATGAAAAAACCCACGCTGACCTTTTAGGTTTATAGCTACTTTTTCTAATTCTTTGGTCCTGTTTTCCAGTCCTGTATTCCCTTTTCTCTTAAGTCTTCCATCACCTCTGCGTACCATTTTCTCCTTGATCTGCATTTTTTTTGTTCCTCCTTGTTCTATGTCCATTCCATTTTTTGTTGCTCTTATATCTGGCATTTCCTGTATGTAACCAAGCTACTCTATTTATTTGGATCTTATTATTTTGCTTAGTTCTGCTTCTCCCAATAAGTTCCATATTTCATTATTTGTTCTTCTCATTACTTTTTACATTAAAAATAAATGAATTCTAGTAAAAATTACAAAAATATTCTGACATTATGAGTGGACTTCGTTATTGCTTAATGCTGATAAAGAGTTCGCTTGCACTTGGAATTCAAAGGAATGTTTTGATATCTATAAACATGAACCAAGTGAATTTTTTTGTGGATGTACCACAGTAGATGGTTGATTTGGGTACACTGTTTTACGCAGAAAAACTTATAGAATCGATATAATCTACCTCCAAAGGTATTATTAATTAAGAATAACAAGGGAAAACGATAACTGATCAATATAAATCCAACGTAAATTCCCAATTTTTACAAATAGAAATTGAAAAAAATATGAAAATTCTATATTTATTCGACTTCCAATATTTGTTCAAGTAGTTTATAAAAGTTTAACATTCTAAATAACTTATTCGTTTAATATTATTTTAAATATTTCTTGAATCAATGGATATTTTCATTCAAGTACTTAGTGTAAATAGTGCGGGAAGAAAGAAATATCTACTCAATGATAACGTGCATTGATTTTTGTTGAGAATAAAGAGCAGACCATCAGTGAGTCGACGACCGACATAATCCTTATAAGCTGCTGTTTTTCAAATGGACATTTTTAGAATTTCTCTATTGATTTGCTCAATCCTTTTGATATCGCCTCAAAGGATTTATAAATGGTTAAAAGTATCATTAGAAAATATGTGAAATTTTATTTATTTTTCTTCTTTAATATACGTGTATTGGGTATAATAAGAGCTCAATATTTAATTCTCTACTCGTTTGAAATAATCATTTTCCATTTTCTCGACAATAATACTCATGTTTATATTCGTTCGAACGTACGAGATATTTTGTAAGTCTTTTGCAGTTACTAGTATAATTGCCTGTCGACTGCAAAGCGCTGTTCCCCAATGTTCTGCATTTTCTGCTTTTGTAAATTCAATAGCAGCAATCAATTACCGATTTTAGTTGTACGAAAATTGTTTTTATCTGGAAGGGCGTTCGAAATTTCCATTAAAACAATCACAAAGATATTTTTCCGATTAAAGAAATTGGATTTATCGAAACGTAAAAATTAGTATGGTATTTTGATTACGAATTTTCTTTAAATATCGTACAAATGGTTGTCATTTTGATATTTTTGGAGTGATTGTGATAGATTGAGATATTTAATTTCCTCAGAATTCTCTACGCAAAAGTTCTCTTCATATAATTTCAATTCATTTGAACTTAAAGGTTCACATGCTTTTTACTGAAAGTGTTACATTTCCGTAATACATAAAGGAAATGATAATGGGATTTGAAAGAACACGAAGCAAAGACGTCGTGAATCTGTTTACCAGATAGTATTACAATTAATAACGTCTTTTGGCATCATAATGAATGTGAAAAATAACCCCAAAGTTAACGATAAAGTTATTTAGAAGCTTCATTCCATCTAACCAAGATTTTTCATGGATTTTACTATCTTTTATGCTGCGAATGATAGATTAAATGAAAAAAATGTCTTGTATTGATTTGATAGTTCAAGGAAAAGGATGATAAGAATTATATCACATGAAAAATGTGATTAAATAGTTGAAAAAGCATTGCAAATGAATGTTTATGACGTATGCTGTATCTATTTAAACAGTTTATTATGCCCTAATTGAAAGGCATCTCCGTTATGCCTTTCTCTTCTGAGGCAGTTGACGTGCGACTCAATTTGAACGAATCTTCAAACTACAAAAGATAGCTGTTGGACTCGGACTAAACAGCAGGGCTCACTGTAGTGACTTCTTAAAAAGATTAAAATTTCTGACTCTTCCTTCCTTCTTCATCTTTGAATCCAATTGCAGAAAGGATCTTTATCTACCTACTCCACGTTCAAAATTAGAGTGCTCAATATTGTACAATGCAAAAAAATGCACAATCACTTGCCAATTGAAATCAAAGCGATATCATCATAGTTTAATTTTACTATGGACTTATATACTAATTATAACCTATTCCTATTACCTATAATTTTGTTACTCATTGTGGTTTTCTTATGTATATCGAGATTTTATTATTATATTTATTTAGTTGTTTTTACTTATATTTTTCAGTTTTTACAAGTTTTTGTCTGCAAATTATAACAATTTTTTGACAATAAAGCATTTCTTTCTGGTATAAGTCATGAATTGGGAAAAGCATATTTGAACTCGTTTTAGCTTGTCAGTCTACTACTATAGTTGATGTAAATGTCTGTAGTGAACCAGGTATGTAACAACTAGTTACTTTGAGAAATTTCTATAAGTATGAGCAGATGAAATGAATGAGTCAGTTAAGAAAAACAAACCGTCTTGACTTCTCTAGATTCAAAAACAGATGAACATGTGTAAGTATTGGATGTACTTATTTTTTCAAAGAGGCAGTTATTCCAAAGCTCAATAAAGAACTTGAATCGGTGAAAATAGGAACAGTCCAAAATTTTACGTTTCCATCTGTTATACTCAATTTTTATGTATCTGACTGCTGATGATAGTAGCCTGGTAGAATCTGAAAATAAGACGACCCCAGGTAAAAAACGTACTAAAAATCCAGAAAAATGCAAAGTAAACAAGAGGAAGATTGTACTTCAATTAGGTAAACCATAAATCATTTCCACATCTGGGAAGGTTGCAGCAGAAAAAAACACCGGATACCCATGCACGTGAGTCTTTATTATTATTATTATTATAACCTGTTATAATGTATTGTTCTTTTATAGGTGCAAACTAAAATATACGAGGAAATTTACCGAAGAAAAAAATCTGATTATTTCGAAATTGTACGATAGAAAACCGAAAATGAGCAGGACAGTTTCCTGCAAGATTTAATGAGATCAAAACCCATTGTAAAACGTCGTCAACGAGTTGCTGATGCATATACGAAGCCAAAATCTACAAATTTTCAGTACTTTTTCAAGAAAAATGAGGGCCAGTATGTAAACAAGCTCTGCCTAGAGACATCCCTGGAAACCACAATAACAGACTTACCTTACTTTCAGCCGAATCCTGGCTAAAAATTAAAATTCACATTAATTCTTTTCCTTATAAATTTCCTCATCATGGAACGAAAGAGATTAAATATCTGGACTCTAAACTTAACGCGAGAATTTTGTATGAACTTTTCATCAAGAAACACGCTTCATTGCAAAACGTTGTTGAATATAAATATTTTCAAAATATTTCAATGAAAATTACCTCTTTAAATTTGGGAGACCACAAGGGACGTTTGTAGTGAATGCGAACGAATCGGTACGAGATTAAGAGATAAAATTTTTAACAACAATGTTAAAAGAGTTCGTGCAGTCACATTGATGAGTCTTAAAAGAAGGACAAGAAAGTTTTATAGTAAATTGCAGGAGGTACATGTATTGTCTAAGGAGTGCCCTGAAATTTTAGGAACCACATTTGATTATATGAAAAATTTGCCCCTGCCAGTTTCACAGGTGCAAGAAATATTTTGTTAAAGAAGTCGTTAAATCTAATTTCCATCTGTCTTTGAGAATCTATGAAAGAAACTGATTTTAAATCAGAAGAGACCTGAAATCACAAACATTCAAAAGCATAGAAATATTTCATTGTAGGCATTGAGTTTATTAGTTGGAAATTTAAATGAAAGGTACCTACCATTCTTTAAATTAAGTTCGAATGCAATCGTTGTCCAAATATCTTGTTTCAATTTAATTTTCATATAGTTCGGGTCACTTGCATTATATAACACTGGGTGGTTTCGTACTAGTTCAATAAATTTTTCTTCACGAGATTCCATTTTCCCTAAACACCTGTAGGCAACTGTGCAAGTATGACGCAGTTTGTGTGAGACATTCACGAGTGCCACATTGGCCACGTTCGGCGCAGTACTGACCTGTTACAGTTACAGAAACTGTGCTGCCTTACACGTGTTCACTGCGTCTCAACTTGCGCCCGGCTTATCACGAAAGTCAAGCCCTAAAACGCCCGAATGAGATTTGCACGTTTTTAGCTCAGCAATTACGAGTCATATGCCCCAAGAAGTTGAAAAGTTGCAGTTACCTGCACTCGTGTCCAGGGTAGAACAAAAATAACATCCTCGTAAAACTTTTGATGACAAATCAGTAAGCGTTTGTAGAAACTTTACCAATCCGATCTTTACCACGAACACTCCTTTTTACCTTGCGACAGGGATGTAGAAGTGCAAAAAAACATGATCGTATGTATGTTCCTGAGGAATGTGAAGAATTGGTACAGAATTCTAGAAAAAAAATTCCTTCCACTGTACATACCATGTCTTACGAGGATATATTAGATTTTAATAACTGGTGGACATCATTCTATAAGAAGATTATATCAACAAATAAGGAGAAGATCCAGGTTATCTTGAATGCTTAGACTTTATTGTCGGAGCTATTTTATATACTTTCAAGTTACTAAAATAAAACCAGAATCCAAAGACTCCTACTAGTATAGTCTATCCTGGACCATTAGCAATCAACATTAAGAAAATGAGAGATATGAAGCAGATAATAAAATAAGTAGAGGGGGAAGAGCTAGAGCTCTTTTATCATATTAAATCCTGTCCAACCACTAACATAGACGGTGATGATAATGCTGAGACGGAATATTATTCATTTCTGTACTACAATTTGTTATTTTTGTTGTTGTATATTTTTTGTTTAATTCTAGGCAAATATTTTAATTAAACTTAGCTGAGATTAATAAAAGTACAAGTCCAAGTTAGATTTTTTGTTTATAAATAAAAAATTCATAAACCGACAAATTTTATTTTTAGTGCAAACGACGTAAACACTCAAAAATTTTATGTATACACGAAACTCGTAACAAGAATAACTAACACAAAAATACAATATTGAACTTATGATCTTATTATTACCTATTCTGTGCGAATTATACAATTTACTCACGTTACCATAAAAAAAACTATCAATTGAAGTTTTTCATGTTAAAAATGACCTCAAACTTGAAGCAAAAGTTATTTAAAAGTTTCATTTTAAGTAACTAATATTTTTCGTAGATTTCACATTATGAAATACAGTTGAAAATTAACAAGAATGTTTCATATCAAATTGATAGATCTCACCAAGTATTTCAGAAATGATTTGGGTTATTGCTGACCAAAAATAAAAAGGAAGATCGATTTTTTCAAATTATTCATATTTTTTCAATAAAATAATTTACAAAATTTTTTGATCACATCTCGTATAACTATACTAGTAAAGTGAGTATAATAAATTTCAAATGTGAAACATTTCCTTTTGGAAATCCTTGCCTCTAACACAATACGGTATTTTTCAGTCCGCTGCTTTCAAAGGACGACCTAGTTGGTAATATTTAGTGTCATATTGGATGGAATTCAACATAAGTAATAAAAACAGGATTAAACTGAAAAGGAATTTGCATGATAACGGAGTAACAATTCTTTACATTACATAAACCAGTTTCGTTTGCTTCAAGAAATATGTTCTTTAGAAGTAATTACTTTAAAAGGACCTTTGCAGGTTCCTTTTGATGTCAATCTCAAAATTAGGTTCAGACTTTTTTGAAAAACCCGCATATTCAGATATTAATATACGCAAGAGGATCTTGTTATATCAACTTATCCGTAGATTCTTAGAAGTATTTAGATTAGTTTACGTGAAAGTATCATCAATATTTGCTTCATTATGATATTTAGTAATATATAATAAAGAAGGCAATAGCTAATAATAATAACTGTTTAAATACAAACATAATGCTTTAATTGAATTTATTACTTAAAAGTTGATTCAACATTGCACAATCTCAAACATGACAAGAGAGAAAATTTTTCTTTTTTCTCTCTTTCCTGATTACCATAGCGATGAGTTCTCCTTTTTATATAAATCCTTTAATCAATAGCACACCATCGAAACTGCACCTTCAATAAATCCCTTTTAAGTACATCGGGTCCGAACAGCAATATAGGAATTTTTCAAACACTTTGACATTTGAAATTGTTGACTGGACCTGCAAAAACTTCGCACTTTTGATATATGGCAGACGAAAGCACGAAGCGGCGGCGCTGAAATCGCAGAGCTTTCGGCTTAACTCTGCCTGCCTGAGCTTTCGGCAGTCAGTTATTTCGCGCTATCTTAGTTGGTACGTCTCGGTTTGCCAGATTATAACCGTAAACGGAGTTTTGCGGGCTTTTGTTTCATCGACGGTTACAGTCTGTGGGCTATGTGATTGTGAATATCGGCGTAGAAATGGAAAACTGCTAATATTTCTTATATAGATATTTTGTATAGTCTAGTTCTATTGATATTTGAATCTAGTTGAGTAAGTACACTTCAATATATAAATTTAATTCATTATTAAATCAAATCTATTTGATATAAAACATATAATTATGAAAAATCTCGAAGCACCTCAAATTTAAATTATAAATGCACGCAAAATGTGATTTCTACTTTTAGACAACAAACAAAACAAATAAAAGACTGTGTTTATAAGGCCTCTACAGACTTTCTTCCAAAATAAAATCGCTTTTGAATTTATTGCAGAAGTTAACATGGAAATAAATGAAATCGATGAGTGGTTTATAGAGCAAAAAAATTTTGCTTGGCTCTTAAAACATTACTTGTTTCTCTTTTCACCGATTTGAAATATGGCGTCATGGTACTTCAGGGCATATTGTTGGTAATTCGAGGGTTGCTACTTAAGTCCTGAGAGAGACAAATAAAAACAAATATCTCAAAATATTCTCCATTAAGATCTAAACTTTTTTGCATGCGTTATTCGGATAATGGAGAAACATTTAAGTATATGAAAAAGTGTCTGTCGAAAAGTATTAAATAAGGATGGGGTTAATAATTCTTTCAGATTATATTTATTACATTATTTTGTACAACACAAGTCATTGAAATTTGTGAATAATGAACTGATGGGTTAAATCTGATTAAATTCTCCAACCCGACATACTTAATCTACAATAATTATAGATATATAATAATATACACTTTTTCTACATCAGCGCTATTCTGGAAAGTTCTTTAACTGTTATTCATATACAGCTTGATACTTTTTCAATTTTTTCCCATAAGAAATAGTTATTTATAACTCTATCCACATTAGTAGAAGTATAAGGGTTATATTTTTGACGTGTCCATATTATTTTGTTTAATGCTAAGTATTATAGCTTAGAAAATGTTTAAAAACTTCCTTTCTCCTTCTTGTTCTAAATTTAAGGCATTTTCACGATAATATTTTCCATTCCCTCTCTATCCCTTTCGGAATGCTTCAATGAGCGTAGTCATATCCATTGCCTGATATTTTGCAAGAAAGAAATTGTCTTTTTTTCTGATACCTTTCCAGCTTTCAATATCACCTTCCATCAATATGTACACAAACTGGTAGTTTCCGATTCGCATTATATATTCTAGGTATTTCTCGTTTTAATAAATTCAAAGGACGCACAGTGGTTTTCTTGAATATTCAAATTTTACTAGTGTTTCATACATCCATTTTAAATAATTATTTTAATTCTGGTAAAGGTTTCAGGTTCTACGTTTAATTTTGTTTCCATTCGCTTGACTCGCACTAAACTCTGAAACAGTTAAATGCTGCGGCAATTTTGGAAATTAATTGGTCAGTAACTTACAACACAGAAGGTATTCTTCCTCTATCACATAATATATTTTAGGCAAAAAACAAATTCAAACAATGATTTTTTTAGAGATCTTGCAAACTGTACAAATAATTTTCACTCGGAAAAGTTTTAAAACAAATGGTTTTTCTTGTGGTTACAAAAATGTTTATTCAAACGACTTTTATATGTGAAAGTTTTAAACAAACGCTTTATTTTTAAGGCTTTTCTCCTGTGTGATTCCGGATATGTACATTCCAATAACATTTCTTCGAAATTTGTTTTCGAAAACTATATTTCAATAACTAAACGCGTATTAATTTGGATATAATTTCAGTATATTGTTATCATGTAGACAAGGGTTTACCAAATTTCACTTACTTAATTAAACCTGAAACATTTCTACCTGTATAGGTGAAAGGCATGCTGGAAATGAGTCATTACGTGGGCAACCTTTTCCACAGCAGATTCTATTCTGTCCTATCCTGTGTTTCACGAATCATCTCGCATCATCTTACTCCTCCTGTCATCTTAATTTCTTCTGTCCATCTCTTCGTCGGCTTTCCTTTCTCGTAATACTGTTCTTTTCAGATTTTGTTTCTATGTCTTGATTGCATTGATTGATCTCCCAGCTGCTCGAATTCTCTTGTTTATCACTTGTTCCAATCTTGTGTTGGTGTCAAGGTATTTAAATCTTTTGATCTATTCCATATTTGATTCTTCTAATTTTATCTCTCATTCTTCATCCTCTTGGATTATCATCATTCGTTTATATTCATCATCTGTAGACTGTCATTATTTATTTTCAAGTGTGAGTTCAGGGTTTTGCTATGTTCTGCCATTAGTACCATGTTATCTGCGTATAGTATCTCCGATATTTTGATGTCTTCTCAGTTATTTCAAACGATCATACCATATTAAATCCTTTAACAGTTATTTATCTTCATGGCAGTTTTCTTTTTTCTTTTACCAGGCAATAGCACACTTAAAATTTATTACTTTCTTATTACGAATACTTCTACGAATTGAACTATTTTTTTTCCTATTTTATTCTCGAAAATTGTAGGAAACTACTGAACATTTCAACTTAATTCAATTCCACATTCTTTTCATCTTTAATGTAAAAAATGTCTGACAAACAAGTGAGGTATATTGAATCTCACCCAACTTTTCCAAAGTCCTTATGCATGTTATATAGAATGACGGCAGCAGCAGCGTCACATTGTACATTCTGCCCATCTCTACTTGAATTCATCTATGTATGCGATTGAAATGTAGCTCACGACTCTGGAAAATTCATATCCGTATGGCATATCAGAGAAAAGTTCTCAGGTAGTACATACCGATTAAACTTTGCGTGTGTGTTAGATAAAAATAAATATGTAGCCGGAATTCTTCTGGAAACTAAATTTTAAATTCTTTGGATGTTTCTGATGAGGAATAGGTAAATATGAAAGTTTCCTGACTTATAAATGTTTTTATATTATATTCAAAATATAATTCAAAGTTTTCGAATACATCTGTGTATCAACTAAAATTCCTAGAGCAATTGAAAAGTCATATTGCATTTTGGTAATATGCCTTTAATCAGAAGCAGCTAATGAAAATATGATACGGATGAATTTAGCAAAAATAGGGGTACATAAGAGGTTGGTGCCAGAAGTACCTGGCCTAACAGAGAAACTACAAAAATTTTCGAGAATGATATATTTATTTTTTAACTCCTTTGAGCTCCATACATTTTTCACAGCGATGTTCAATAAGTCCGATACCCTTTTCATAATAAGAATATTCATTTACTGCCATCACTTTTTCATTGTTTAGAAAATCTTTGACCACTGAGCCATTTTTTCAAATCTGGGAACAGAAAATAATCCGAGGGAGCTAAATCTGTCGAATACGATGCATGAGGTAGTAATTCAAACTTTTATTTATTAATTTTGGCTATTGCAATAACGGATGGATGTGTGAACTGGTACATTTTTTTGATTGTTATTTTGTTTCGGGTGTCAAGTGATGGACCCATGGTCATGAAACAACTCAAAAAGTTGGCTATATTCCCGTGACAAATTGCCAAATACCCAATAGAAACATCTTCGCGACGCTGTTTTTGTTCCATTGTAAGCAAACGCGGAGCTCATCTTGCGCACAGCTTTCTCATGTCCAAATTTCCAGTTAATATGCGATGTACCGAACTCTTTGAAATGCATTCTAGCTCGCGCACTTTCAGTTGACGATCATCCTGTACCGCTCTGTGGATTTTCTTTAATATTTCTGCAGTCATCTCCTCACTCGGTCGATCACTGCGATGCTTCGTAGGTCGTGCAGTCTTTTTAAACTCTGCTACCCAATAATCACTGTTGATAACGAAGCAACAGTCTCACCCAAAGTAGAATCTACTTCACCTTTTATATTGGTTTGGCTGATATCTTTTAAGGAAAAGTATTGTATTATATAACGTTGACCAATTTTTTCAAATCACTGAAAACGTTCACTATTGATGGTTTCCAAACAAATACTCAACAACGTCTTCCATCGTAGAGCATTTTGCTGTAGAGATTGTATTCTTTCTAATACAGTGTCATTTTTTAAAGAAATTACTGCCATCTGTTATTACTGTTATTGCAAAAAATTCTTTAATTTCTTGACATTAGTTAAGCAAGTCGTTTTTTATCTAGGTTGCATTAGAATATTTTAAAGTTAGAAGTAAGAAAAAGCATTTATAGTTTGATTTCAGAGATACCTGACATAGTTCCCATATTTCAAAACCAAAATATTTCACACATAAGCATTTATCGTGTTATAGCCAAATATGAAGAAGGAATACGCTGTATAAGTCTCCCAAAAAGTGAAAAACCAAGAATTTTTACACAAAAAGAGCGGAAAGACTGGTAACAAAAGCAAAAGAAAGAGTCGATGCTTCCGTAAAATACCGAAAGTGTCCTAAGTACACCACAAACCAATTACCTCGGATACCAAGATGCTGGCATTATCAAAGGCGGTTACATTTTGAGAGTTATGGAGGATGTAAAATACTTCACACCAGCCAAATCAAATCAAAGAAGACGATGGTTTTTATATGGAGAATATAGAAGAATGCCCTAACAATATAAAATTTCAAGATGAAGCAAAATTGCCTTTATGCAAAAGCAACTAAAAATTGGCTGCATCAAAATAATATACCTTTTATACCAAAACAAGATATCCCACTCCCCAATTTACCCCAGGCCTATCCAATTGTAAACTTCGGCTACTTTTATTTCGCTAAGGGTGGAGGGTGGCAAGCCGAAACTATTGAAACATACGTTACATTTTCTAAATAAAATTGTCCACTGTACTTTCAATCCCTTAGGGGTGATAATTTCAAATTACTAATAGAAGTTTTGAATGAAAAGAGATAGCGTATGTTACTGCGTTTGAAAGAGCTTTCATTCTGTATCCAGGAGTGTAGTCATTCTAATTTTTTTACTTGAGAAGGATACTTAAGAATAAATTTGTTCTTTTATTTCGCAATATGTTTTAAATACACTTTATTATATTGACGTGTCATTTTATCAATTATGTTATCCTGAACAATAGTATGTTAATTTAAATAAGCTTCTTAGCCCTCCTGGGAATCGCAGATATCGACGGTACTAAACTGCAAAGATGACAAGGACCGAAGGAACTACGATATTTAGAGGACTTCAAAGGAAATTCAAAGTCAACCTTGAATGAAAAAAAATGAGGACAACTCGCATTGAAATGGGACAGAAGTATACAATCGTGAATGGGGTGATGGCTCCATTATTTCTTTAGGAAAGACCAAGCTATCGGGCATAATAACCTCGTCTCAAATTGCTGTACAAGGTATAACTACATTACTGTCTATATTAGACAGTGTAGTGGCACTAATGTTTTGGCAAAGTATAACCACTGAATCAAACCTGACTCTTGAATGCTACAAGCTACTTTATGAACTGTGAAAGACAGCGACGCTCGAATGATTCATTTTTTTGGAGAGACTTTATGAGCTAGTATAAGAGCGACCAAGAATACTGCACCTAAGTTTATATTACAAAAATTAAAGATTCGGTTAAAAAGCTTCAGAAAATATCGAAAATATTACACATAACTATGTTCTAGTTATGACAATAAATAACAGAATGTTTGGAATATGTTAAAGCGATTAATTATAAGTTGAAGGTATCGAATGATAGAAATTACAAATTATGCGTTCTAGATTTTGTGGAATGTCGTAGCAAAACTTCTTTCAATACAATACTATGAACAAGGAAAGAATGCAGTAGAAGCAATCCAACAAGAGCAGTTCCAATTATACTCGATAATAGGAAGCAAAATTGAAGTTCTCTACGTTATAATCATATAATAACACTCAACTTATTTGGAATTGAAAGTAGAAGCAGAGAGATGCAAAGTGCATTTTTTCACAGAGAAAAAGAAATCGAACAGTAACTCAAATAGAAGAATCTAACAGAGTGCCAACATGGAGATCAAAAATAAGCAACCAGTAAATGTGTGCTTGGTGAAGTTAATCTAAAGAGATTATTAGAAGGACGTCGAAAAACATACGTCCAATTCTGACTATGCATCCTTACAGGAATTAAACTAATTTGAATGGTAGGAAAATATGTCTATAGAGATTTAAAAATAACACTCCAGCTTGTTTGGAATTGAAAGTAGAAGCAGTAAGATAAGAAGTTTATTTTTTCAGAAACAAAAAGAAATCGAACAGTAGCTGAAATAGAAGAATCTAACTGAATGTCAGCATGGGGATAAAAAATTATCAACCGGTAAATGTGTGATTGGTGAAGGTACTCTAAAGAGATTATTAGAATAACGTCGAAAAATATAACCAATTCTGACTATGAATCCTTACTGGAATAAAACTTATTTTCTCGATGGTAGGAAAATATGTTTATAGGTGTGAATGAGATTTGGAAAAGGACCAAACAATCTGTGGATCCAGACGCACTCAAATGCTGTTTAAAATAAAGTTATGCTAGTTCATAAAAATAACAGCAATCAAATAGTAAGTCTTCTTACCTCTATTAACAAATGAATTTTCTGTAATTCAAACTAAAAGATATATGAAGATTATATGAAACAATTCTATTATCTGAATTATTGATCACAAAGACTGGTTTTGAGATAACATACAAATTTTGTATTTTAATTGTTTTAATATGTACTATAAATTCTTATGTCTCTCTTCTAGCGCTGACCAGAAGAAACGTTGATCTACAATGAATCACATGTATAAATGTTACTAATTTTAATCTTCATATCACGATATTTTTCACATATTCTTGGTTAATTTGATGTTTTCTAAAATTTCCACAAAACACAGGCGTACGTCACTTTTTATCTTGGTTCGTAACAGTAAATCTAAAATAGTAAAGCAGCTGTTATGAGTTTTCTTTTCTCAAAATTTGAAACTTGATATTGTATTGTCGCATATTGAACTAAAATACCATGTAGGGTACCTAGGTAAAAAAAATAGTTGTAGAAGAAAAAAGAAGTGACACGATAGAGAATTTCTGTTAACCCTTGATATATTGACACACAGATGCAGATAAACATTTTCGAGTATATGAAAACTCAAAATTATCTATCAACCCCTAAGTAATTAGTTCCCAGCTTCGCTTACTAAAATTTCTTTATTCTTTCCTAATTCATTGTTATGTGCAAGACTCACAAAGTTTTCGATTGTATATACAAAGTACAGTCGACATTATTCCAACTTACGAGTTGTATGAAGTATTGTTAGTAACCAATTGTGCCAACAGCACAATCGAGGAGATTCTATTTCCTCGAGTTTATTAAGACAAAGTGAAATGTGTTCAACTACAACAAAATCAACATTTCGCCAGTCAAAACAATTTATATAAGATCGACACGGAAAACTTAGTAAGTTTAAATACGAGATTGAAGCTCTTATGTAAATATCAAATAACAATTTCTTGCAAAAGTCACTTGCTCTACTTATTCTCATTATTGATATTCATTGTTTCCAAAATGTAGCAAACTATTATCAAATTAACTAATTATTAGTCAATATTTGTACAATAGAGTCAATTATTTAGTCAATTAAGCCAGCTTATACTATTTGATTGAAGCTCTCGTAGTTCCCGTATCGGATCAAATTATTACTTAATTCAATATATCATATCCATTCAATATAGTTCTGGAAGATACTATATATTAGTATATACAAATAAAAGGTGGGTATCATGATCTTATAATATAGCGGTTCCAATCACCCTTGATACTAAACACTTGCATGAACAGCTAGTTTAATCAAGAAAGTGGCAATACATCTAAAAGGACTTACGCCAGAACTACTATGGACGATTCAACATTCCTTTGTCTACAAAAAAATCGAAAAACTAAATTACTAAAATTCCAGAAAAGATTTTCTAAAATAACTAATAACTAAAAGTCAAGATGACTTGTTCTAGTATTCCTCTTGAAGCATACTGATTTCACACATACTTATCTATAATTTTGTAAAATGTATGATGTTTAGTTAAATCCATTGAAAAGGGAAAAAACCAGTGATAAAACTAGAACAATGATCTCATTAAAACAAACTTCTCACCAAGTCAAGTTACATCAATTGAGAATGTGAAAGAACCAATTCTAAAACTATAACAATTATTTCTTTTAACTGTTTGAATGACTAAAACTGAAGCATGACAACGTAAAATCTATTTCATTTCATCTTTTTTATATTCAGATGTTGAAGAGTGCACATTGTGTAGAATGAAAAGCTTTCTCACCAAGTTAAGTTACATCCATCTAGAAAAAGTAAGAACCACATCTTGAACTGGAACAATGATTTCTTACAACTGATTATATGTCTGAAAATGAAGCTAAGAACGTAACATCTGTTCCATTTCATCGTTTTCATATGTAGATGTCGAAGATTGTACATTGTGTGTAATGAAAAGCTTTGTCACCAAGTCAAGTTACATCTCTTCAGAAGGTTAAAGAACCATTTATAAAACTAGAACAATGATTTCGTTCAACTGATTACATTACTGAATCCAAAGCTGAAAATTACATTACTGAATCCAAAGCTGAAAACGTAGCATCTTTTTGTGTAAGTGTAAGAACCACTTCTTGAACTGGAACGACGATTTCTTACAACTGATTACATGACTAAAGCTGAAACGTAACATCTGTTTCATTTTATCTTTTTTATATGCAGATTACGAAGATTGCACATTGCGTGAAATGAAAAGCCTTTTCACTAAGTCAAGTTACATCCATTGTCAAGGTAAAAGAACCACTTCTAAATCTACATCAATAATATCTTTTAACTCATTAAATGACTAAAACTGAAGCTGACAACATAACAACTGTTTCATTTCATCTTTTTTATATGCAGATGTCGAAGATTTCAAATTGTGGTACGGTGCTTTCGCGGTGGTACGTCCAACGAGAATTAGAACTAGAAATAATCGCTACTTTTTTGACACTGATTTTACTAGCCCCTTTTTTTCCTTTTATGAGAGCAAGTTTACCGATGGGTGTTAAAAGAATGGACTTTCAATACGTTCCGTTTATTTAGTGTAGATAATCTTCATTTTTCTCTTCAATTTTCTAATGTTATGTCGGTTTTTTTAAGTTTTATTCATACATTTGTTGCACATTTTTTTCGTTTTTGAAAATCGTGGACTAAACGGTATGCTCTGATAAGCAACACTCACTCTAAAAATAAAAATCTGAACATGTGAAAGTATATCCACGAGCTATTTCCATTCAAACAACTTTGTATAATTTATTGGAATCTTCGTAGCCTCTCACTTTCTTATAATTTTCTAATTCCAAATGCTATTCCACTTTATTTTACCAACCACGTAACCCAATGAGATTACTCAGAAAAGTATTTTTGTTCAAAGATTACTTTTTCTACACTAGGTGTAATAAATCTACACGTTTTTCGCAACAATTTTTAAATGGAGCGAGATGCAGCTAATTTAATTATCTCTGTTGCTTTTCCACCGAGTTCTGCCTTTCAAATAATACCTAGCGCTATGTTATGAATAGTTGAAGAATGTTGCGAATTTCAGAAAAGTATGTACAAACATTTCTGTCAAATTGTATACCGGGATTTGAAATTTCAGTTACTCCACTTTCTAATTCAACTTAATGTGTCTCATTTACTAAAATCATAACTTCAGAATAACACGAGAATTTGTAGGAGTTTCCATTGAAAATTATCTATTCCAACTAAGTTAGAAATTTTACACAAATGAAATCCAAATTGATATATCATTCCGTGTTTTCCTTTTCCAAAAAATCGGTCCGTTTACATCTAATTAAAATATTTGAAAATGAAAATGAGAGTAGTGAAATATGTTTTCTTTTTTATCAGTCGTAAGTATCGAAGCATTTTCTACAGGGCTTCAATTTGAGAACCTACCACCCTATATACACTCACTTAAACGTATGTTTAATTTGAGATATAAATTGATGGTTATGGCAAAATTAGTAATTAGTAAACTGTCCCAAGTAAAGTTGAAATCAATTTTTTGTCCATTAGATAAGGTGCCTGCTTGTCTCACCTTGTTCCAAATAACTTTAACTTATTGGATTAACTACGCCAAAGTCTATGGAGGGCGGTACAATCTTGACGTGCAATATGTACATACATACGTTGGTTGCCTTGTTAAAAAAGAGCCCATTTAGATAAGATAGTAAAGTTTGTAGAGCATCATGAATTAATGGCCAGCTATCCTATTGCCTCGAAGAAATACAACAGTTTTTATTTAAAAGACGGTTTATATAGTAAAATCGTTAAATTATTCGTAAAATAGGAAAACTAAAACGTACTGTGAATTATCGCAGGTAGTATAGAGAAAGAACTTTTAGTGATTCCTGAAAAAGACAGTTTCCAAAAACAAATGTTTTGTATGTGAAGATGGTAGTTTCAAAAAATGAAAATGTGACTTTTTTAAAAAAAAGAATGTAGTTTCTAAAGAGAAATGATGGTTTGTTTTCTCAACAAGACATTTCCAGATACAAATGACGTTTTCTTTTTGTATAAAAGCAGTTTCTAAAGACAAATGACATTTCATTTTCATGTAAAAGCAGTTTCTAAATACACATATCGGTTAGTTTGTGAAAGACAGAGTTTGAAAATACAAATGCCAGTCATTTTTTAAAAAAGCAGTTTCTCAAGAGAAATGTCGGTTTGTTTGTGAAAAAAAAACAGTTTCTGAACACAAATAACGGTTTGGTTTAGTTTATGAGGACAACTGACGATGAATTGTTTTAAAATAAAAGCAAATTCTAAAGAAAAACTACGACTTCCTTCCCTTAAAGAAATGTAATATTCCCTATTTTGATATGTAATGAAAAAAAAATTTTTTTAAAAACAAAGTCATACTTATTTTCACAACAGACACTAGATACCTAACCTAGTTTCCAATAAATTTTATATACAAGTTATTGAAAAAAGCAAATTCACGTGGAGTTCACCAATTAGATTATCAAAACTAGCCAAGAATATTAGCCCCAAACTTTCTGCGAGGTGATGTGGAGGTTTCTACAGAAAGGGGCTATTTCATACACAACACCGAATATTTCTATTTTATCGGAACCAGTTTCATTAAACTTCCTTATTCATTACAGAACTTATTCATTATTCAAATTACTATTCCTATTCGCTATAAAATATTTCAACGACAAAAATTATTACCGGAAATGGTAAAAACAATAATCTGAAGAATGCTATAACTGAGCTCTTCTTAACATGTATATAGACTTCTTATATTTTCCAAAAGAACTTAAATCTTCAACATAATTCGGTAAAGAAATAGGAAACGTTCAGTATAAATTAAAAAATAGGCTAAACATCAATTATTAACAATCGGAAATGGTATTTTATTTAGGCAGCTTGATATGATGCAATACAATGTGCAATGCAATGCAAGACGCAATACTGTTTAATCAAAAGCAGACGCAGATGAAGTTCAGCTATTCCATGCAAGAGCTCGCCCTTGCAACATTATCGATTCGATTATATTTTCATGTGTTGCAATTCTAGAGAGGAGTCTAGGTAGTCTAGCTTAATAACCAACCTGTCCGTCAAGCTTCAAAAGCGAGGCAGCAGCAGATATAATTATTGCCAAGTATCCACTGACCACTTTTTCCTTGTTCATTATACTTAAGACCAATTGACAGATACAGATCAATATATTGCATAGACGAATATTGTACATCGCTTGACATTATGCATGTTTCTTGCCGTTTCATCATGGTTGTATCTTATCAAAATGAATATCAAGAAACATACAATAATTAGTTGATAATGAGTGAAGAAATATTTGAATAACTCCTAAGGAAAATAAAATGTAATATCAGCATATTAGAAAGTCATGTTTCTCTAGAGTTTCAACTTGCACGCAAAAAAAACGATAAAGTTGCATAGAACTGAACTTTATCTGAGTATGGTTTTGATAAAGAAATATTGCGTCTTGCATTGCATTGCACGTTGTCTTGCGTCATGTCAAGCGGCCTTCTACTGTGTTATTTTCATTTTTAAGCCGGACACAATATATGAAATAAAATTTGACGTTAGGAATTTAATTAACTAATGGAATTATTTTACCGGCAACCTGATGCAGTGGCAAGAGACTAGCCTATAGTAATGTTTTGACTTTGGCAAAAATTGCATACAATTTCTTGCATATGTCAAGCTTTAGAAAATTAATATGTTTCTACTAGAAAGTGGATCTATTCATAGACATTTCTCAACAACACAAACCCTCTGCATACTCCACTTCATACATAAAAAATTGTGTGTATGTCTTATTTTTTAGTTTTCTTTCACGTTTTTCTGAGTCAGACATTTTATCTTCCATCACGCCTTGTTATGAACGTCTGCTTCTGTCATCAAAATATTGATATAATAATGGTAGTCGACAGCACTATCTAAAGAATTTTTTTATTGGCCAAGCGAGAACATTTCTGAATAACAAATAAAACGACTCATACTTTTAGTGTAACTCACATATAGGGTTAGCAATTTTTCATTATAATATACATATAATTATCCCAAATTGGAAGATTGAAAAATTACTATTACTAAATAAGTTTATTTAACATATTGATTTTAAAAAGATTATATTATATTGTAGCGATTGAAATTAAAGAAGAAAAGTTGATAATACATGTGTGTGTAATATTTTAATTATAAAAGAACATCCTTGCTCAACGTCACATGCAAAATATTCGCATCAATTTTAAAAAGAAGATTGCCGTGCTTAATTCCCAACACTGAGATCAGAGGTTCGAATCATCCGTCGAAAGAAGTTATTTATTGAGTACGTCCAAAGAAGAGTTACAAACAAAGAAACCCTCTTATAGGTCAAGCTAATATAAGCCTGTTAATAAATTAGAACAAACGTTTTGCGAAGGATACTTCTTACTTGAACGCTGCTTTGCTAATCAGAGTGTGTTTGCCTCAGTTTTTTATGCCGTATGTGAATATAACGTCAGTGAATGACACACTAGAGAACATATAAAACATTCGATGTATGATTATATTCTGTTGTAAAATAGGAAATGATCTCTAATTAGCGAGCTAATTGAGTTCTGTAAGCTTCAACACTTCAATCAAGTCCCCGCGGATTTCTCCTTTCCAAACAAATCATCAATGTTGAAAATACGGAAAAAGGAGTACATTTAATTAGTAAAGTGAAGTTATAATGTTATCTATATGAATAATTTATCACTCATTCTCACTAATCTTGATATTTTGATGTCAAAATAGCCAGTTTATTACAACAACATAAATTTCTCCTGATTACGGATCGTATCAGAGAGATGGAATTGCATAATTTATGTTGTTTAATAATTTAAAACCCTGCTGGTAATAAATTTGAGCGTAAAATGTATGCAATACCGGAATAAAGTAGTAAAAACTTGAATGTTCATTGTACGAGAGACTCATTAATGGATGTCAATTTGGAAACGTACCACCTTCTATAGTTTAACCTCTACAGAAAATTCAAAACTATGCAAAGCCTCGGCACAATTATTATTAAAGGGGACAATTTGTAGACTGATTCTGAATTACGTTAACCCTCTAGTGGAGATGCTATAATCTAAAACTGAAATCGAAATGGATCTTGTGTGGTACTTTTTGGAAAATAATTGATTTTCCTGTTTAATAATTTTCTGTTTTTTTACTATAAGGCATGAAAGATTAGTGGAAAATTATTTATAATTAGAACGTTAGCAATTATTTTCATAACAATGCCCTCAAAATGTAGAATAACCCTTTAGAAGATGTTATTTTTTTCGATTTCAATTGGGTACGTAAGAAGAAATCTGAAAGCACAAAGTCGGGAGTTCTTGGTAGCTAGTACACGACGAGTTAAAACTATCTGTATATGACAAAATACTCATAATAAATTTATGAAAATTTCTACGATTAGGATTTCGGTTACGATTTTTTCAAACTGAAAACTTTTCTAGAAAAATGCATACGTTTTTAATTTTTTTGTAAGAAATTTGACCGTTACAGACCCTTATAATTTTTTTTACGAGAATACCCTTAAAGATATGAGAATGGTTTCGGTTCGGTTGCTTTACGCAAGGTCAGACGTATTTGAATATGTGTTGAAAAATTTTTCATTTTATACAGAGTGTGTATAAAAAGTGTTCAGAGTTTAACTTTAAATTTCGACCACACCCGCATTTCTAAAAATTCACAGAAAACATTTGATATCTAGATAACGATAAGATTTAGGTTTAGGAAAGTAAACATGAATTTGCCTTGTTTTTCACCCCTGAATGCATTGAAATAGAAAAAACCAAGTAGTTTTATTTAAAAAAATATTTATGAAGTTAAACTTTTAACATTTTTTATACATATCCTGTATAAAATGAAAAACTTTTCAAGATAGACTCGAATATGTCTAACCTTGCTTAAAGTAACCGAATAGAAACCATTTTCATATCACCCACGAGGGTGTGCTCGTAAAAAAATAATTTATAAGGGTCTGCAACGGTCAAATTTTTTACAAACAAATTAATAACTCAAAAAAGTTTCCAGACAAAAATATACTGAAATTTTACATGAAATTCAAAAATGTATTGATATACAGGGTATCCTATTTGAAATGACATTTCTGAAAATATTTTAGTCAAGAAGATTGTATCCGAAAACCCAAATGTGGAAACTTTCATGATTTTATTATGAGTATTTGCCATATACAGATATTGTTAACTCATCGTGGTACACCCTGTATAGAATTTCCTTACATTTTTACTTTATAACCTGTACTTTGAAAAAATCCAGATCACATACATCACAATATGATCATTTATTGCCTCAGAAACAAGAATTGTAACTAAGAAGAAGGAGGAAAGTGAAAAAACTCTTCGAATTTGATAGAATATATGGAATAGTGAAACTAGACGACGATGCACACACAGGCTAATTAGCAGCGTGAACCTAGCGCTCTCATGTGCTTTCTTAAGAGGAAAGTCATCAGAAAACCAATGTACGTCATATTAAGAAGAGGTTGACTCAGACTCTGATGTGCAAGAAAAGAAATATATGATGCTGTTAGCACCTGTCTGCTGCTAGTGCTTAATAACAAAGAAGTCAGTTAACAGAAAAGATTATTATAGAATTCCCAAGAAAATATGACGAAACAAAACACATAGATAAACTTACTAAGGCATGGACAGGATCAGAGTGAGAGAAAATTCTATAAATTTACAAAAAAAAGTACCATTAAGAAGTAATACTAAATTAGAAGAACCGGGTGAGTCGTAGTTGGTAAATGAGGTTATGTTTTCATTTGATAGGTCTAGTGTTGTATTATTCAATAGTCCAACACTGTTACAATTAACATTTCGTGCATGAGTATTTCTTATTTATCGTCAAAAAATTCAACAATTGAATTCAGTGGATATTATGCTACAATCTATCGCAGTTTAAAATAAGAGATATGTGATAAGGTTAAACTATAAGTTTTCAAATTGACATCTTATACAAACAAGATGGTATAATGTTCTATCAGAGAAGAGTTAGATAGGAATTTCTAGAACCCTGGGTGTTATCCATGCTGTACACCATTTACTCCTACTCATAATCACATACTAACAGGAGAAAACCTGAAGACATTAGGCTTATTTTGTGGATATTTCTATTCTCTACAGAAATTTATAATTTATTTCACTCAGGATCTAATCCGCCAATTTAGACGTCGTATACCTCAGTTTGTGGATATTTTTATTATATACAAATCATTGTGGTAGGTCGTTTCGATTGATTTATTATTTTCGAAGTTATAAACAAAGAAAAACTTCGTTTTCTTGCATTATATCAAGATCTCATCATTCGATTTAGACGTTGTATAACTTATTTTGTAAATATTATCATTCTATACTGAAATTTTACTGGAGTCGTTCTATTGTTTCCATTCTTTCGAAGCTATGAAAAAATATAAAAAAAAAACATTCTACAGCTCATGTTGTGGATATTTTTATTCTCTACAGAAATTTCGTTTGCTCTATGAATTTAGAATTTATACACAGAGATAAATGTTGCGATACTTTTTGATTAACATACAAAACGTTAAAAAAATTGAAAAAGAAGTTCATTTCGAAGGTATAAAACAAAGACAAACGCCTAAAACAAAAAGAAATATAAATTGAGAGATCACTATTTTCCTTTTCGAGTTCCTATTCCATTTCATCCTTTTCATTATCAATAAAAGAAGTTATTGATATATTTGTAGTGTAATAGCGCCTTTTTGACACGAAAACGCCTTTACTCAGTTCGATATTAGATCGTTTTCTCTGCTCATTTACTCCTCTAAGTAAATCTCCTTTTTGTCGGATAGCGCCGTAACTCTCGAGAAAAAGAAAAGCAAAATGCATTGTTCGCGAAATATTTCTGTCGAAGCTTTTATCCGAACCTATATACCAAGTGCAAGGGAATACTCGAGGGTCTTAAAAGACTACGAGATTTAAAGCACTACAGAAAACGCAAATTGAAAATTAATATTAATTTATAGTTAATAAAGGTATACGGTCTACAGGTTTAAGAGTGATATAGATTGTTCCAGAACAATAGTGAAGAAGCTCCATTAGGATCGTACAAGTTATTAATTAGTTTTACTGTTTGTCTTTCGTATTTCGATAAAATCCATATACGAAAGTTGAACATTCAATTAAAACACAAACATACACGTTTATAAAATAATAATTGAAATCGAAAATGAAGTAGTAAGCAGAAGAAATGAATAATGTATCGAAGAACAACAAGAGAAAAATAAACAGATAGTAGATATATAATCGCCATACTGCCATACGAAGGAAAGCAGAAAAGAATTTGAAATTGGTAAAATAATAAGTAGAGAAACAAAATGAGAAGAAGAACCTTACTAATCCATCAGACTAGAGATAATTATCAAAATATGGGAATATAAAATACTAAATGAAAATTTTTCAAAGTAAGATTAGAAAAATTCAAGTGACGTGTCAGAACAAGAAATCAAATCATTCCCTCAAGAAATAACACAACGTGATAATTGTGCTATATTAGAATAGAACCTGAGAAACTTGATAATGATGGAAGATTCAGAATCTCAAGTTAAAATAGACATTCAAGTAAGCGAGCCATACAAGATAAATGAAAGAGTCTCACTGTGCCATTAAGCGTTTCGACCAACGGTGTAAACATCACAGTGATAGCAAGAAGCAAAACTGGACTGGTTCAGTTGTTCGAAGACATAGAAGAGAATGCCAGAGATGTCGGGCTGTTCATTGAAGTAACAACATAATATATGATAGCTTCAGTGGATTAGACTCCTAACACAGTAGACCTTAGCAATAGAGAATACAACCTTGAAAGGAGTGACAACCTTCCATTCCCTTGGAACCTAATAGATAACAATGAAAACTGCTCAACAACAATCAAGGGGCGAATACAAGCCTACCATAGAAATCTGAGTGTACTGAAGAACAAACTTCTTAACCGCATCGCCAAAATACATATCCACAACTCTCATATTCGCTCAGTAGTCTTATACGGAAGAAATATTGATGTTGACAGAGTACGACGAAGAAAGATTAAGAAGATTCAAAAGAAAATATATGGAGGCGTAAAAGTGGGATATAAATGGAGCCTCCCTAATTCCAAAAAAAGGTTGGAATTTTAAAGTGCACAATAGGAGAAGAGATAGAGGCTCCAAGTCAAGGTCAAGGTCAAGTTGTAGAGCTGTGTGACTAATTAATTGAATAAGAACAGATTTCCAAACGCTGTTGCGGACGATATGTCTCATGAACAAATGTCTTAGGAAGCCAATGGATTTTTAGAAAACGCCACGAAAGTAGGAGGAAAGGAGTGCTAGTGCAAGAGAAAAATTCTGATAAATATATGGGAATAATAGCAGAAGCCACTACAATGGTCGAAATTGAAATGATAGATTAGTATCTAGAGGTATAAAAGTGAAATATGTGAATTGTTACCTTAGTATAAGAGAAATATCAAACAAATTATCATAGTAATGATTCACTTACTGAACAAATTCTCAATTTTAAAGGGTCTAACACCACGTGCTAGATGTGATAGAACAGGTTTATATAGATAGATCAAAATTACATTGAATAATAGTATGAAAAGATCAAGTACTAATAGTCCTTCTCAGCCTCACTCAGTATGTTTAAAAAATAACAAAAAATATTGGAAATAGGATTGATAATGCATATCAATATCTAGCGTTCGCACATGATTCAACTCTGTTGGTACGAATATGAAAGAAAATATGTGACAATGGTATCCAAAAAGAATCAGAACGTTCAAGAATTGTTGAGTGTCCAGTAGAAGTAATGTCAGACAAACGATAGATGAATAATGGTTACTAAAAGCATTCAATCTACGTTATATTAACGGTTAGTGATAGAAAGGTATTGAATGCTTAAAATACCTAGAAAAATCTATAAAATGAAATTCTATTCTTACATCACTCAGACCCAATAGCACTCAACCTAAAAAAACTTCAAATGAAAGGATAGGAAAAATTTCAACACAGAAGAATGAGAAGATACTATAGGAATAAGAGAATAGATTCAGTATGTTTTGGAAAAGCGCAAAAACAAAGATGGTTGAGGCACTTGGAAAAAATAGCAAGGAACCTTTGGAGCGCTTAACTGTCATAAATATCACTATTTGGAAATCGATTATACAATAATCAGATAATATTAATAATGTGGTTATATAGCTGTTGCTTCGAAGTCGAAACCAGTGGAAAAAAGATTTTTCAGCTTATGATGAGAATAATTTTTAGTTTAAGTTACCACCATTACTGCTATGGAATTTGGATCGTAGTCCTCCGTACAAATATTATATAGTTTTCGAATCTTTACTAAATCTTAAGTAGAAGTTATGTATTGAATCTTTTCTTTGAATTATACTATAGTTTGTTGATGAGATGAGTTAAAAAAACTTTAGATTAGCTGTTTCCTGATGGGCTCTCTTTGAAGAAAATAGAAAATTATTGTAGATAAATATTTAAAAATTAAATTATATTTACGAACAAGCTCGCGAAATGGATCCTTAGGCCGGCCCTATCCAGCTACAAAGGAATTTCAAAATTCGGCAAATTCGCGCGACGCCTTTCATGTGTCTATTTATTAGTTTCTTTTTGCTCCAGAGTTTTGTAGAATTTTATTTACGTATATAAATAATTCATGTAAACACAGTGTAGTTCAGTTTATAATAAATAGTCAGAACGATTCATCAAAGTAACTGAGGAATGTATATAAATCATTTACGTTAGTTAAGTGCTATAAGTAAATTATTATAAGTTAAGTGTATTGTAGAGTGTGTAAATAACGTGAGAGACAGTGTTTACTAATTCACCTCACGGATATGAAGAGTGTAAATAAATATGGAAAGCGTCACATTATGAATCAAAACTGGAAGGTTAAGCTTTCAATTAACCGCTTCTAGATCTAAGAACCTCGTATCGCGCAAAAAGTTTCTTTGTCTGACATTCCTATCAAAATACATATGTTTAGGAGCAAACTTATCACAAAGCCGAATTTTAGTTAAGACTTTAGAACCGTTACAAATCAGGTCCCAGAAATTCTCATTGATCTCATACTAAGAAATTGAAGGTCACAAGTCTATATTTTGGGCTTTTTAGATAATTAAGATAGATAGTAAGGTAAATGAATAGAGCAGACAGAAATTCTGAACAATGAAATTATCTATAACAGTTTATTATTTCCTATAACATCTCCACATTTGCGAGTACTTGTCATTGTGAATTTCCGGTAGGCATTCTGTCTGTTATAGCAGAATTTAATGGAATGTTATGCCATTATGCCATTATTTTTTAGTTCATCCAATGTGAATTGTTAATAATCGCTGTTTTATAGGAATTCAAATATTTCCTAACTCGTACACAGCCTTTACATATTTGTCTTGAATATAATCTTTTTCACTACTAGTTTCGATGAGTTTCGGAAAGGATTTGTCATCATATTTAGTCTCAGCAGTAACAAAATCGTGTAATAAAATTGACACACTGACAGCAGAAAATTATTATGCGGATGGTTTGAGTAAGGGAGTGGGTTAGAAAAAGTCGGAATAACTAGAAAATAAGATATGAGAATAAAGCTAATAGAAGACACACGTCTCGACTAAGTTCTGCGGAAATTTGTGTTATTTAAGCTATTTCTGTCCAATTTTACTGGACTATAAGATGCACAATTCTGATTTGATTTGTAACTACTTTTGTGCTGGATATAAAGTTTTCTTAAATAATCATATGGAGAATTTCGTATAACTTATGTGAGGATTTTTTGGAAAAGATTGCATATTGTACATAATTCGGATGTTCAATATCGTATAACCTTATAAATCTACCATACAGACATATATTTATAAATGATAATGCCTTAAATCAAATTATAGAACATTTATACAAATACTTCATGTGGGTCTTATTGTAAATTATATCCGAATCAAACAAAACGTTATTTACATAAGAAAATATGGAAATTTAATATATTAGTTATAGCAATACAAATATAAAACATTGAGTAAATATTATATTTGAATGTTCAACTTGATATTTGCATAAAATTTTGGAGTGGAAATTTTTGGCATTAATAAATGTGAGCTCACAAAATCACATAGATTTAATACAACATTTCCATTATCAAATTAATTTTCGAAATATGTTGGGAAAATTGAACAACGACCAGCTGATGGTTTTTTATCAAAAATTGTGACCAATTGAAATTATTGATTTGTATAACAACCAAATGGATATTGTTTGTCTGTCGCTACTGCTTCAAAAATCGTTGAAGAAGATATTATTAAAGATTATTACCTCAGTTTCAGATACCGTGCTTTTGGCAAAAAATCTGCTGTACTGAAGACCCAATTAAACTTATGGTGTAAATTTTCCATGTAGAAGTACTTGCTTTTCAATAAACAGAACATAGATATCTACAAATATCCCAAACTTCGAGCATAAATGTTAATAATGGTCATAATTTCAATAAATGTACTATTAATATTTAGATCACATTATATTTTCCATTATATCATTGTTAGTTTGACGTTGAAATGAAAAATTGAAGTTATTTCCTATGTTGTTGAGAATAATTAATGAATATAGGGTGTTTTATATAAGCGTAGTAAGTACAATCCATTGTCAAGGGCACTCAAAATTCTCGAAACATATTATGTTTGTTTTTGATAAACTTCGAAAATAAGTTTTAAATCAGAATGATGTATCGAAAACACAAATAAATGCATTCTATGTCATCAAGATATTCCAACATTGATTAATGTCGCTTTATAAATATAGAAACACCCAACACCCTTCCATACGATATGTACAAAAACTGCTTCACAGATACAATATTATAAGTTATAAAGGATATTATCAAAGATTTTAATAATCTAAATTCTGAAACACCAGAAAATAGAAACATTATTATTATAAATGAGCTATCTCATAACAATTTTGATGCTGTTTACATAGAACAGACATCTCAATATTCATAAAATAGATTAAGAAGTCATTGATATGAAGAAAATAATGAAATTTAGTCAACGAATCGTGCATTAGTAAAAAACAATACATTTAACTGAAAAAATCCTAGAAAGGAGATTTTATTAATAGTTCATATTAAAATATGAGAAATGAAGACAGTAATTAAGCAAATCTTGTAACTCTATTATAAATAAATACATGGATAGAAAATATTCATATGGTTAAAACATATTATGTAACAATAATCACGATCGAAGAATTTAATATATTCAATGAATTAACTAGAAAACAATGAATTAAAAACCTTCATAGATATAAATCACAGATGTTTTATTCCAGAATAGAACGGATTGGTTACCTATATAAATTATCAAAGAAACTGATGTTTTAAGTGAATTACTTAATTGCCTAGTATTCAGGCTACGGTTTCCTATTTTTCCTCTGAGGAAGCCTGTCACAGTAACCGACAAAACTTCGATTTTAAAACAGAAAATGACGCGTTCTCAATCCGGGAGCTTTCCTTTTCACAAAAGTTTTTATCTCCACGTCTTGAAGACTCTTGGTAGATTTAGTCGGATTCACTAGCACTTGTTACATATGGAGCACTAGCGTTATCTCCTCTTCCGTTTACGAAGCTGACAACTTCTCAATCTACAGGGCGTATTTATGGCATAGATAATTTGTTAAGTTTCGTAGTACTTAGTACTCATAATGTCGAGGTCTATGTTTTATTAAAATAATGCGAAGTGTATTTTTCAATGATGGCCCTACAATATTAACAAAAGAAACACGACAACAAGGGGTAGAAACTAGTTGAGATGATTGATATTTATGGTCAAAGATTAATGCACTTAGAATTGAAGGGAGAAAAGATAACGTACCTTAAAGAGATGTAACGACGATTCTCATCAACACTTTTTCTGAAGAGTATGTTCGTAATCAAGGGAAATTCTTGAACAAGTGGGGTCCGAATAATTGAAGTTGCAAACAAAAGTGACTGGAATTAATTGAAATAAATAGCAGTGCAACAATAACCATAATAATTGAGAAACAGTTACGAAATAAAATAATGTAAAGTATAAAGTATATTTATAAAGTATAAAGCAAAAGTTCAAATATCTGTTTTGATGTATAGTTCAAAACAAATTCTATAGTAGATGAAACAATAAGTACGGCTAATAAGAAATAATTGAGTCACTGAACAATGATAAGAACTGTGGTTATGTATAGAGGAGAAACGATAACAATAACGAAAGAGAAAGAGATAATGGAAATTGATAGTAATTTATAGTAAACAAATAATGGACAGAATAAAGAGACAAAAAATAAAACAGTGAGAACTAAGAGATTATATTGAATAAGGTAGTCCGTACCCAATAGAAAGCAGAAAAAAATAGGGAAGATCCAGATCTAAATGGTTCAAAAAGTAGAGAGTGATTTTAGAATCGTTAGATGGAGCAAAAACTATGAAGAAAGTATTAAAATGGAGGGGATCCACCGCCAAAAATGTTTAATCCAGTTCCTTGCATAGGTTTTTTTGTATTATTTTCTTTGCGCGGATAAATATAGGATAATTAAATTTCTCATAATTCTCATCTGAATTTATATATTGCTATTCCATTTCGTGTACTGAAATGCCCCTAAATAATTGCTTCTGGGAGGTATTTAAACAAGGGTCGAATGAAAATATTGAAGTAAGCGAATTAGTGTGAACGAGGGCCTCTCACGTCTCATTCATCTTTCTCCCTTATAATCATTTATCAACTTGATTGAACCAATAACAGATTACTTTTCCGATTAAGAAGAGTTTTTCCACAACTCCATGTACGTGTAGATTCTCATGAAGAATCATATAGGTTATTGTAGAAAATTATTTCAATAAAACAATAAAAATGAGCTATAGATATATAGATTAGAATTACTTAAAAACCAACTCATATCACTGATCAGTTCTTGACATACAAATTCTTATTGATGATAAACAAATACATGAATGAAACTTTATAGAATAACCTTGGTAAACATTTATTAAACTATAGTGCAAATAACAATCGTCACATAGCAGAATAATGTTAATGTATTTGTAATTCGATTTTCCTTTCGTAGTACCAAAAATAAGGAGATTCAGTCTATTGTGGGCACAACACAGATTCTGGCTACGGATCTCTCTAGTGCCCTTACTGAGGTTGTTTTCACTGATACCACTCTAACGAAAATGATTCCTGGGTGAAATTCGCTTATAAACAACGATACTAAAGAAATAAATCTAGATCCGTCTCGAAGGACCAAAATGCTAATACGTTCGACCAATTGAGCTGTTCTCATAAATACATTTTTTTTATAAAATAAATATAATAGAATGAAGCCCAACAATTGCTCTTGATGCTTTCGTCTATATTTCTCCTTTGTTTTGCATCGCCCGTTGAGCAAACTTCACGCTTACACATGAAATAATAGCTGCCTTGAAATACTGTAGGCTGCTAACATTAGAATAACATAAATTTGTAAACAATCTAGAATAGGCCTAAATATAAATGATGGGCTAGTCGAAGTCAATTACTATCTGAAACAGATATTCTCAAGAATATATCGTTGTAATTGCGATTTTTCTCCAATATGGTTACCCCAAGTCGCTATATTTTTTGCCTGTCCCTAATTGAGCTTTCCATGCGCTGGATGTTGTACTCAAACAGACATCCCAACCTGAAATATTGGTTGAAGTGATTGGCATCGGAAGTAAAAGATAATGACTACAAGGAGTGAAGATTAGGTTATTTCAGCTACCAGAATTCATAAAATTCGCTAGATCCTTCAAAAAGTTGTGCCTAACTGTGTTTTCTGTGAGGGAAAAATTAAATACGAACTTCTAGATATAGAATGATACTGTAGAATAACAGATAAAATATGAAATATGAGAAAAACTTATTAATATTTGTAATTGCAACGTACTAACTTCATTTAAAATATACCGAAACCGCAGATAAAACTGCAAACCGCTAATTGTTGTTTCGAAAGCTCGCCATTGCGATGGTACATTAAAAAGTTGCAAACTTTGTGAGCTGTATGAGGAGCCTATTAATGTGTCCACAATAGAAGCACTAACAAAAAGGACGACTGGACGTGAAAAGGATAAAAGAGACCATTGAAAACGGCAACAAAAAGAACGTTACAATACTCATAACAAGTTTCGTCGTGGATGTAAGGACAACAATTGAAAGATATAGACTTATGTTAATTACCTTTTTTTGTTCTCCAGAAATCACTAAAATGTGTGTTACAGGGCTGTTCAATATAATTCAGATATGATGAATAATAGAATTTACAATGTTTCACGGTTATTTATATGTTGTTCAGTTTCCTTTTCAATAGGAGATTATACGTGATGTGTTATCTATCCTAGTTATGTGAAATTTTTATTTTTTATATACAAAATGAGTCCACATATGATTTTCTTGTAAGCAAACGGTGATATTTTCAAGAATTCGGTTACGGTTGCGGTTACTTGAAAAGATATCTGTTTAAGTTAGACATGTGGATATGATTGACCAACTGCATGGACTTTTTCTTACTATCCATATTTTTTCATTAAATTGACAATGCACTGGTGCTCCATCCAACTGCAGTTGTAGCAATGAAAGCTGATAAGCCGTTTTCGAGAGTTTTTTTCATTCAAGTGATCATCGATAAATGAGGGATCTATCAAGCGATTCTTCACAATCTCACCAGGTACATTCATGATTCATCAAATCTGATGGTTCACAGTATGGAAAAGTGCCTATTTTTATAATGGTGAAATTTATGAATATTCACTAAACATAGAAAGTAGATTCGTCTGTGAATAACACAAATTTGAAAAACCTTCTTTCACAACTCGATCACGGGTCTATGAGCAAAATTCCGATATGTGGTAAACATTATCCTCATGTGAATATAGATGTAGATGGATATAATATGGTAATTGTAGTCTTTCGCATTTTTTTGTTGAATGTGGTCGGATGCTTATATATTGATCCTAATATCCTAATTGTATTTGCCACTCGTAATTATCATCGTCCTCTTTTGCTGCCTGGAGCAACATCACGAAATATGGCCAAAACTAATATTTTGTGGATGGTCTCGTTCAGGATATTTTTGTGGTATACTCTCTATGCCTGAAGGATGTTTTCTATAGTACATGTTTGGTACAAAACTGTCAAAAATTGATACAGAAGGATCTTCATACACAAATTTCAAGATATAGTTGGTTCAAGTATACTATGTAAGAATTATTATCTCCACTTGTTTGTTGCAGGAAAAATGGAATATACCAACGGCATAACATGAAACTTCATTCAAAGTTAATGTAGACTTCAAAAATATGATTAAATTCCTACAAAAAATCATAAATTGATTTCTTTGAATCAGAAACTGCCTAAATACTTATATGTATGAACAGTTATTTAAGTCATTCAAACTATGTAACACAAGATATATTATAACCGATAAGCTCAAGATGTACGATGTTTCCAGCTACATGAAACTTTATTCAAAGTTCATGTAGACTTCAAAAATATGATTAAATTCCGACAAAAAATCATAAATTGATTTCTTTAAACAAGAAACTGCCTAAATACTTATATGTATGAATAGTTATTTAAGTCATTTAAACTATGAAATACAAGATATATTATAACCGATAAGCTCAAGAAGTACGATGCTTCTAGCTACATGAAACTTTATTCAAAGTTCATGTAGACTTCAAAAATATGATTAAATTTGGATAAAAAATCATAGATTGATTTGTTTGAATCAGAAACTGCATAAATAGTTATATATATGAACAGTTATTTAAGTCATTTAAACTATGAAACACAAGATATATTATAACCGATAAGCTCAAGAAGTACGATGTTTGCACCTACTAAAGATTTCCATTTTCTACTTCATACGCTCTCAGTTATACTGCTTTGTAGACCTCTATCACTTGGATGTGGTTGAAGTTTTATTTTCTACGTAGAAGCATCACGTACCCTGAATTTTGAATACAAAATGGATGTATGATTCCTTGAAGGTTGGCATTATAGAATTCACAAGAAATGTGAGGAGAAAATGAATGAGGAAAATAACCAATTTAAGAAAAAATGTAGTCAAAACTTGTAGAAACCACATTTTTGAAAATTTTCTAGCATGTTATGAATAGAAAACTTGGAATCAAATAATTACCAAACAAATAATACAGTCATTTCGTAGTTTAACGTGGAAAGTTTTCCGGGATTTGTGAAAATTCGTAATTTCCTGTTTCCGAATTTCAACTTTTTCACTCCGTATTTTTCCAATTCACGCCGCCATATTGGAAAAATGGCGCCTAAAAGCAGTTTTTTTGTAATATATCTTTTCCGAATCATACACAAAATGAAACTAGAGAAAATTGCCCACAATTTATGTATCGTACTCATTATTAATAAGGTAGCAGATAGCCTTCATAGAGGTAAGATCAGAGTTAGGCAAGTTTAGGTCAGCTTTAAGATAAGCATATTAAAATTTAAATAATCGCTAATTTTCAAAAACTTCCAGGTAACCTCGGTATTTCGAACAGCAAGCCTCTATAAAGGAGAAAAAGAGGAATATTTTTGTATTTCTTTGAAATATGGAATCTAAGGATCCAAAATTCAATAATACGACTTACAAGATGTACTAGAAGAGGAAAAGAACCTTTGTTATGCTCACGATAACATCACCTGTCTTTTTCAACCAAACATTTCATATTTGAAAATAAATGTTTCTTCAAACGGAACGGGAACGTTGAAATCTCAAGGAATAGAATCCCAAATTAATAAAGACGAATGAGAAAATGGAATAACTCTCTCAATAACGAGTGGAGACTTATTTAACGAGGAGTTTGTCAAGAGAAATGTGTCATTTGGTTGGAAAGATGTTGCGAAAATTATTATGTTGTACAAATCTGTATCTTTTAATGAGTATGGACTTGAATGATGTTAATCAACCTACTTATACAACCTATAATGTCGAGATAATAATATAAGATACTCAATTTCCTTCCTCTCGAAAAAGGAGGAGACATTTCAGTGATGGATAGAGTAGCAGTTCGCAAAAAGTTACAATAAAAAATAATTTCATGGATAAAAATATGCCAGTACAATTCGTATTTTCCTTTTATTTTTTCAATTTCCGTATTTTTGCAGTCTCAACGGAACATTTGTACTCGTTATAAATTAAAGAGATTCGGTTTCAATCTCTCTCATAATAATTCTGATATTATTTTTCCAGCTCACGTAATAACAATCCACATTCATCAAGCATTTTTTCTAATACAGAAAATTGTTCGCTTTAATGGTTTTTACGGCGGTAATGTAATGTAATGAGTCATAAACAGAATTTTTCATTTCTTGGGAATATATAAATAGTGGATGGAATTGAATCTGATTTCTGCTGCTGATTTCGTGATGCGCAATATAACTTTCATAAACTTTTTTTAAACATTCCTGAAATACTATTTCGATTAAAATTTCATCACAATTTTATACAAGGTACGTAAATTCTAGCTTTGACAAATTAATCTGAAATACGTAGGGCAATCCATGAGTTCTTAGCCATAGAAACATAGAAAGAAAGATCATAAATGGGAAAAATTCTGATTAACTTTCAATAAAAATACTTCTATTTCCACATACTTTTCAGAACGTCTGATTAAAGCTTCTATGCTACTATAAAAATACGGCCTTCAGCTTTGCGAACAAAAAATAGTCGAACAGGGCCACATCAGGGCTATATGGTGGGTGTTCAATTTCTGTGAAGCCTCATTCTTACACAGTAGGCGTTGCAATCGCATACCTCGAGCAATTCTGTGTGATAATTTTTTGATGTAACTGCCTTAGTAAGTCCAGATAATCTACTGCGTTCACGATTATATTCGATTCATTGAACTCAATGGAATCTCTTCTGGCTGTCAGATCAGTAAAAGACTCTTGACCCGTTACAATTAATTGGATCATACTTTCTTGGTCCCCGTTCTAAAGCGCTAAAAACTGCTCTTATTCTACTCGATGCTGCTTTTGTATTACGCTGCCCTCGCTCTAATTTTTGTAAGATTTAAATACTCATGTAGGATCCTTAGAACAATTTTTTTGGTAATGACAGTCTGCGCTGCGATTTTTTCTGTTTTTAAGCACCAGTCAATTTGTTTCATATAATGCTCTGTGGAGTAGTCACTGTCACTGAGCTACAGACTGAAAAAGATGGCCAAAAGTTGGTTTCAATCTTTGTTTAGTCAAAAATTTCATAACAAGGGAAACTCAATTTGAGACATTAATCTAAACAACTTGTCTGAGTGATGGTTCGAGCTCTACTACAATAAAATTGATCGAAGCAACAAGTTGAAACATTCTTTCAGATATGAGGCTCATAACTCCAGGGCCGCGCTATGTATATACAGCTAATCACCAAAAAAGACCATTAACTCACATCTCAAAATTTACCATTGATATGAATAATTGATTGAAAGTAATCTTCCCTTGCATAAGAACAGCAATAGACCTGGAAAATTTCATAACCTCACAGCATTGTTTCTTTAAACTACAACACAAAACCTGCCATTTAATAGGATCTGTTGAATATGTATATATTCTTATTAATTATATTGAAAGTATGAAAGCCCTTAGATTCCCACACACAGGTTAAACCATATAAACCTACCATATGGTCCCAACATTGTGTTCAAAGAGATGTACTATCAATTTCTTTAAAACGGAAAACAATCGTTCCAACTTTTCTTCTTAAATGCAGAATAATGTAAGAAGACGTACAAATACAAAAAAAGATAGCCAAAGTCTACCATCAACTTAGTATTTGTAGCTGTGCTTTTCCAAAGATAAGTATATTCCAATTTTAAGATGTGGCGCAGGAATCAACAGCCTATCGAAAGACGGATTTACGTAGAAACTTGCGCTCGGCGTGAGTGAAGAGGGCCATTTTCATCTCTATAGACATTCTCATTATTTTATCATTCCAAATAGGTTATCACAGTCAAAGCTACTGTTTCGTGTTCTCAAGCTACATACGGGTGTTCCGGGAAATTCGGGAGAAAGTAGATGACGTGAAAATTCATTTGAATATATTTTCTAAATTCTATGTTCAAACATTATGAATTTTTAACGGTTAAGTATCTAAGTATAATCTAAAGGTAGGAAAAATGAATTTTTCAATCAATTTTCCAACAAGATTTGTTGAAAATATTTGCTCGAATACTCGAAAAATTTAGGGTTTAGGAGATATGTAAATTTTTAGATCGTTGTCAAGAAATCGTTCGCTACAAAGAGACATTCTGAAGAAAATTATCATAAATTGCAATTATTAATTGAGAATATATACAGGAGGTATTGCAACAGAATGAAACATTTCTTATTGAACTTCATAGCATAGTTAGAATTTCTCCAAAATGATCTCCCACCCATGATTTGTGATATTCCTCTAAATATTCGCAAGTCAAGTAGTTCGTGCACTTCCTAAATGATGTAAAAAATCAACTTTTTTCTATTGGGTGGATTGGTCGGAGAGGTGCATTTGCATTGCCTCCACGTTCCTCTGAATGCAATACAATGGATTCGTTCTGTGGGAATATCTTGAAAGCTTGGTACATATATGCAACACTAGTAAACACAGAAACGATATGATCGATAGAATAAACTTCCATTGTGACGCTATAAGACAGAATCTTGGAATGCTTTTACAAATTCAAAGAAATATCCTCCGTAGACTTCTGAAGTGTGTAAAAGTGCAAGGTGCCCACTTCGCACATTCATTATAGTTTTCTTTGTCTATCTATTTGTTCAAAAATTGATTTAAAAATTCATTTATGCTTTTTGCAGATTGTAAAATATGGAAAATGCTGCATTTACTTCACATTTTTTGTTTTCTTCAATAACTGACTTCTGAATAACCCAATACAGCTGACATGGCCCAACATTTGTCTATTCAAAATTTTCAGAAAATGGTCTGGCTTATGACTCAATTGGAAACTGAATGAAGGAATGAATACACTCTATTGAATCTGCTTTTAAATAAAGGACAATATAATAAACATTTAGAACCTACGAACCAAAAATTATCTAAAGAGCATATGAAGCAATAGCGTGGGCTTTATGATCATTTTTTGTATTATTTTGAAAGTATTAGCATTTTAAAAATAATTGTCACAAAAATCGAAAAAGCGAAACTATAAATAATGCATTTGTGGTATCGGTATAAGTTTGGACTGTAATTACTTCATTTTCAGTGATATTTACAGAAGCGTTTAGTTAGATAATTTAATTTACAATACTCTCACTTACAGTCAGTTACATCACTATTTTGTGTCAATATTTTACCAAATACTCAATATCTCTAACAGTAGCACGCCCAAGAAAATAATACTGAATCGCTATATTTTGGCTCCGCTTCAGCGTGTATGAACACTGCTCATTTACATAGGCCACTCCATTGGGAATAGAAAATATTAATCCAATTATGTATGCGGATGATGTTTCCTTTTAATTTCCAGTTATATCTATGATGATTCTAATATACTGTGAACGCTTAATTGAATTTATCCGTTCATTATCTTTTGAAACAGTGTTTTGCTGATAAAATTGGGACATTGTGAAGGACAGCGGAATTTTGTTCCATCCGTCCGTTGGATATTTGATCCTATATTAAACTGACTGTCAAAAAAGATAAACACTCATTAGTTTTGGTACAAATTCAGGCCTATCAGTTTAGTTTGTATAGTGACTACAGAGGTGGTTTAGTCTAGAATTCAATTTTCAGAAATACTCGTACACATCATCACTAAGATATTACAATCAATTCATTATGAGTAAAGCTTGTTTGAGTCTAAAAACAAAACCAAAGTGTATAGAATTTGCCAAGTACCAAGCTAAATGACTTGAAAGCTCTTGTTGTTGGATTATGGAGCAATTACTAATAAAATCAATAAAATCAACTGACTGCACTGCAGTATCAATTGCTCTATGCAGAAGAAGTAGGCCGATCAAATCGTCATTCCTAACCAAAAGACCGATTTAGCAGCACGTTTTTCAACTACATTGATATTGAATACATCAGTCTATTTGTTATATCAGACGGTTCAATTCTTTTAAGACGCCACCCTTCACTAATCCGATTAAATAACCGTTTGGCGAATTAGCTCAAATGTATTGACACTTTTTAACTGATTTAATTTGGATGTCTCACACTATAACACTATTGTGCACATATCTGGGAATGTTGACAGTGATTTTGTGATTTCAATTTGTAGTTGGAATTTCCTGCCTTTGAACCAATACATTTGGTTTAGCTTAAGTTCTAAGTGCTTCCCGATTAGTGAATATGTATTTCTGCCAAGTCAGTCTTCGGTCTAAGTGAAGTCCTAAGTATTTAACGCTGTTAGCTTGTGAGAGTTCTGCTTCATCAGTATTTACAGGAGGACATGTTCCCTTTCGAAGTGTAAACGTAACATGAACCGACTTGGATTCATTGGCTTTAATACGCCGTTATTTGAGACATATCGGGATCTTGTTTAGATTTAGCTGCAAGTTCCTTGAGGTAGCTGTGGGATCTCCATGGGACGATAATATGGCAGTATCATCAGCGAATGTCATCACTGTTATTTGGCTAGTTACTAGTAGGTCAGATGTGTAGATTAAATACAGAACCAGTCCTAAGACGCTTCCTCGTGGGACTCTAGATGAGATTGGATAGAGATCAGTGAGTGTGTTATTGTATTTTACAAGGAGAGATCTATTGGCAAGGCTAGATTTTAGTAATTCGTAGTGAGGATGAGGTAGGTATTTTTTCAGTTTGTAGTAAAATCCTTCGTGCCATACTTTGTCGAAGGCTTGTGAGATGTCCAGGAATGCTGATGAGCAATATATTTTAATTTCAAAATCACTATTTATTCCGTTGCTTAGGCGATGAACCTGCTCTTATGTGTCATTTTTATTTTGGAATCCGAATTGGTTTTGTGGTAGGACTTTTGTTTCTTTTATAATGCTATTTAGTCTTTTTACGTAGATATATGTTGATCTCTCCCTTGTTTTGGAATCATAATTAGCGGTTTGAAGAGAATAGAAAAAGGATCGATATGAGTCGAAAACAACTCTTCCTTACCAACATTTACACGCTAAATATCACCGTACCTACGTGCTCTGGTATAGAAAAATAATTCAGTAATTGAGTCGTCTTGAGTAATGAGATACTAAATTTTATAGTAATCATCTCATGGGAGTTATATAGCGCTATAGGATCTAACAGCAGCTAACCATTAGCTTCCATTGGATTCAGTGTGACAACTCGGCTCCCCATTCAAGAAGTCGAACCTTAGGTTGATCCACAACTTTACATAATGCAACACTATTTTTAGTTAGTTCATGTAAAACTGAATGTTACCAAAAAATCCATAAACTTCATGGGTCAAGACCACAACAACTGGCTAGGAAGATCACCTGATTTGTATGACTGAATCTGTCTGAGATATAATTGGCCCCAGACTCTTGAATTTGCAGTATTTTCACGAAGCTTTGTAGCACTTTATCATTAATTTGAGATCGAAATACGTTACCATCCATAAGTGTTTAAAGGTCACAATTACTTAATACATTACTAAGGATTCCAGTAAATTGTCCAATAATGTAAATCTAATGGAACATATAGAAGAAATAATTCCATATGTTCATCAAAAATTATTGAAATTGAATAAACAGAAATGGGTGCTTCTCTTCAAACGGAAACATTCAACTAGCCTTTAAATGATCTATTCTTTTTTGTTGTATTAAGAAAATTTTTTTCTAATTTCTTTATACTAACTTTTTCCTCATTATTTAGGTTGTAAACTCATTATTTTTTTCTATAGAGACGGGATGAAAATTCTCGAACAATTACCTAGTGAAACAAAATATTTGGATACGTTTCTGGGCATTGTGAAAATGATAAAATTATTTCATGCGACTTTCCCTTACTTTATTGTTGTTTGTAGGTCGTTGATACGGAACCTATCCATCAAAATTCCAAGTAAAGCTTGGATGGAGCAGAAACACCATCAAAGAGTAGACATAAAAAAGAAAGTGGATACGTGCACCACATCGAAAAATACGGATTACCGAGAGTGCTTAGTTCTACCGCAAATTTTTATTGTAATTTTTCTAGAGAGAAAAGCTGAATTGTGATGGAACTTTCATGTTCCTTCATCGACTCGGTTGATAAGTTAAACATTTTATATAATAAACCAACAAATAATATTTCATTTTTTTCAAGAATATTCTCAAAGGTACAACTTATATATAGTTGAAATTTTATTGATTTTTTGGACGTAAAGAGAATAACTCAACCTCTCAATTTATATGATCAATTTCTTTATTAAAAAAAGGACCAAAACTCATATGAATAATAATTATAATTTTCCTGAGACTCAATATAACTTGTAGCTTAAATTCTATTAATTTAATTCTGCTAAAATGTATGGTAATCACAGTATTAATCAAAAATCATTCTTAAATACCCAAATGTGTGAAGCTGTACTAATTCCAGAAAAATAGTTGCAATACCTACATAGTACGAAAAGTTTCAGACCAACCTGAAAATATCCGCACTATCAATATAAGTTGGGAAATATATTTGCCCATCCAATGAAAGATACTCACTGAAATTTCAGCCATTTGGATGCTTAGTTTCTGTATGACAATTGATTAAGTAAGCCGCTGTGAATTTTTTTTAAATGGAATAAATTGGGTACACAGCTCTCATTGAATATTTCTGTTTGGAAGGCAATACGCAAATATGTGTATGGACATATTACACCATCATTTGAGACCGTAAAATTGCGGTAACCACCGAAAACATCGGAAACGTTTACAAAATGGTACTGGACGATTTTGAGATTACATTAAGAGGGAGATTAAGAGGCTATCGACATACCTTATACTAATTGTCGCGTTTACTCAATGTGGTCCAGAAGCCCATTCGAATTAATATTTTTTGTCTTCAATGCCGCGATTTAAGAAAAATGAATAGTTTTTGCGACGATTCATAACTGTATCGCTACGATCCTGAAATGAAAAAAAGAAACAGTCAAGACGCTATATATAAAAGAGCGAATCTGCTTCATTGAAGGCGATAATTTTTGTGGATTGTCATGGGATTGGGTTCATCGACTATCTTCAGAAATATGAAAAAATAACGGGAGATTATTAGAGAGAAAAATTGCGACAAAGTGACATAATTTGTAGATATAGAAACTCCTTTTCCATCGGGACGACGCACTTTGTTGATCGGCATGGCTAAAATTACCATTTATCGAATCTATCAGATCTGACTCCCAATAACATTTCCTTGCTCCATAACCTTAAACTTGGAAAATTGATTATAGGAGATTATCTTTTCAGACAACCCTCGTATGTAAGTATGTAATCTGAATAAGCTGAACTTAAATCAAATGAGAAATTATTTATTCCATTAAGTGATATGAAGGGAGACTGAAAAATAACCAGAATTATTTTTTAAACAATATTCAGTTTAAATTTTTTAACAAAGTAATGTTCTCCCCTCGAAAATACTCTCCATTACAACTAACACATTGCTCGAAACATTTTTTGTACTCAATTTTCAGCACTTTCCTTTCAAAAAAGTAAGTTGAGAACAGGTCAGTCGACTAACATGCATGTGGTAGCATAGGAACGCCATTTTTAACCAAGAAGAGTTTATCCGTTCAATGCCGTCATCTTTATAAACTTCAACATCAAAATAATTTCAGTAGCATTTTCCTTTAGTCAAAAACAAAATTTCAGTGCAGCAAGTTGTTCATTTGAACTTGCTATCTTAACATAGACGGTAAATGCTCCATCCACAGAAATTAGCAAAAGACAATCCTACAAATATTATGTCATTTGCTTCGATGGGTTTTTGTCTCAAAAACCACGACATTCGTTATTTTTTTTTTTTTTTTTTCATAGAACTATACCATTAATATTGTGTATATACACACAACACTCTCAAATGAATATAAGAACTAATTGTACAAGGTGTAAAATTGATGAGATTCATTGAAGATAAAGACCAAAAATACAAGAACAGGGAAGTAAAAAAAATGTTTTTAATTAAATACACTCTAGTATGCGAGAAAAGTTTTATTATCAAGGGACGTTTCCATAGATATCCTCAATGTCAGAAGTTCTACATACTCGTATATGTGATAAGAAACTGAAACTTGATATCTTTTGTGAAAGTTTTCTCAAGGAAAAGCTAATAGTATTCTCTCTAAGAAAAGTTGTTTCTATTTATTATAATCGGTGTAAGTCACCTTAGATGTTCGTGATTTTACACATCTAACTGCTTTTTATTCATATAATTTTTATCGTTTATGGAGCCATAATACCTCACCAATGTGTTATTAGAATTGAATTTTTGTACTTGTCGATTCTTCTTGGTTTACTCTATTACATCTCTGAACGAAGTTGATAATTAACATGACAATAGACCGTAATTTTACTTCATTTTAACAGGCTTTAACAGTCTTTTTTGCATTCTCTCATTGTGTATTCTGAATTTTAACAATTTTCACTCAGGTGTGAACGGAAATAATTTTTAAATTGACTGTTGTATGAAATAAAAGGAAAAAAAAAATATTTTCAGTTGCCACAGAATTGTGACAACAAAAGTCATTTATCTATTTATTCAAAAAATATCGGTACCAACATTTATTCGGAATCCTATCAGGAAAGTAAACACAATTTTTCCTATAAAAAATTGATTGATCACAATATTTAATAATTCTTGCTTTTATGTTCAGTTGTTTACCTAGAGAATCCTTATTTTCGATAATTTTCGAAACAAAGAAATTTTGCGTTTCACAACATTTCACCTGAACAAATTCACTAAACCCGATATGCCATACAACGTAGTCGATTAATTGATGGGAAATTCTAATACTGTGCGTCGCTCATTCCAATTAATACAAACTTTAATCAAACGAGCTTCGTACAGCTTCCAATTACTTCAAAAATAGGAATTTATACAAGTTTCTCACGTTGTTATATATATTCATAATTTTAACCTCTTGGTGTGATTAAAAATAACATTAACCAAGCGCTCAGATAACTCTAGAAACTCAACTTTATTTGTTTTTGTTCTCATTCTGTGGTAATGAAAGTGTAAAATTTTACAATATCCTCAATGTTAAAATTTAAAACTCAATTTGAACGGAATTTAATTTGAGTATCCTTCATAATAAATAGGTATTTCAATTTTTAAGTTGAGTGAGTCAAATAATTTGTTTGATAATACTGATACGTCGCCAATAGGTTGGTGGAATTCAACCGTCTAGTTTTCCACGGAAAAAGCGTATTTTTCACGTTCAAACTTATAACGGACACATATGTTTTATATAGATGCATAATTCCTAATTGAGTTTACTAAACAAAAAAAGCTTGGGATTTTTTCATTTAAATTGATACATTTCCATTAATCGTTCATGATATCGTTCTGTGTCTGAGTTAAGAACATTACTCTCTCCAACTTGTCGTTTTCTCCAAGAAAGTAAATAAAAAGTTATTTTTCACGTTCACACAATAAACACAAATATTTTCTTCAGAAAATTAATTCTTAAATTAGTTTCCTATACAATGGATGTTAGTTCAGATTTGAATTATGCCAACACTGATGTAAATATGTTATTTTTAATAGTGAACATACATAGATCGTGTTGTCAAACGAGTGTTTTTTGAGTTGTTTACGGATAGTTGAAACATTAATCTTGGTCAAAAAATTGTATAAGTCTCGAACATTTTCGTGCGATGATTTTCGATGACTTTCGATGTGGATTGAACCAAAAGTAGTGTGCCAAACAACTTGCGTCGATTTTTAGTGATGAAGCACCATCTCGAGCCACCTTGAATCGCTGCTTTTCCTGCTGATGTGCCAGAAAACATCGATGCTCTGTGTAAACTGATTATGAAGATCGTCATGTAACATACCCTGAGGTTGAGGCATACTTGGGTATTACTTCCAGTGGCATACAATGAATATTTCATGAACATTAGAATGTCAAAAATACTTATCCGCGTTCGATATCCTATAATAAGACAAACGCTCAAAGAAAGCTCGTGTCGATTGGTGCAAATATATGTTGCAAAAACTCAATCGCGGTGCCTTGAAAACTAATATAAGATTGTGAAAGGCGACGAATCATAGATTTATGTATATGAACCCAAAATTAAACAACAATTGACTGTATGGGTCTTTCAAGTCGAGCCAAATTCAACAAATGTTCATGAAGCACTTCAAAGCAAATGGTCGCCTGTTTTTTCGAAATAACTGGACATTTTGCCACCGTTCCATTATGAAAACGTCAGTTGTGAATGTTACATCAGCATTTGTTTACCAGAAGTGATCAAAACAATCAGACAAACCAATCGCAGAAGACGAAGCATTATACACTACGAAATCGTGTGCTCTCACAAATTAGTTCAAATAAAAATGTTATTCAGCAGTCAAAACATCGAATGTATAATGCAAAAGTATAATGATTTTAATGGGGAATATTTTGAATGATAATAAAACCATATCCAATTATAAATATTTGTTTTATTTATCTATCTCAAAACTTATAGATACATTAAAGATAAATAATTCATGATTGAGTATCTTACAATTCTAACTTTAAATTTTTATTTAAATTGCTACATTTTCATTAATTGTTCATGATTTCGATCTGCTTACCAACCAATGATACGGCGCTAATTTTCGTTTCCACCACATCAGTCAATGGACAAGTTAGACACGTTGAAACGATCAACACGAAGTTTTCTGGTGATAAATAATTCTCAATTTAGTTTTTTATATCTACGTGACTAATTATTCGAGTCGATGGAAAATTATTTTTCACATTTAAACAATAAATTTATACTCATGATTCAGTTTTTTAGAAAACTTATTTGGGATGTTTCCATTTAACGTCCGAAATTTCTTTCTAATAATGAACCTCTGATATTGCCTCTCCTAGATTATATAAATCAATCACACTGCTTGTCAATACTTCATTATTTCCAATCATATATACATACATATTAAAAAAGTTCCCAAATGTCGATATTTCAAGATAATAGTGAAGATGATAAATATTATAAACTCCTAATATCAATTTTTCGAATTTCTTACTTCTTAAACTTCTTGAGGAAACTCAATATAAATAATATAAATATCCTATTATTTCGTAGATAATTTCATTACTGCTGTACAAAGAATAAAATTGAAATAATAAATAAAAAACTCAATTCTTATAATAAAAAACTTCAAATCACAATTGAAATCGAACAAAATAATAAAATTGATTTCCTTGATGTCACATTATATAAAATTAACAATAACATAAGAATAGAATGGTATACGAAACCAACTTGGTTCTCAAGATATTTGAACTTCAATTAATGTCATTCTTTATTACAAAAATTTCAATTAATATGATATTAGTTTAAGTCATAAAGGACATAATACATCATCCTAATATCATCATCATCAAGTGCCTTGTACTAATTGTGACACTGTCTATATAGGGCAGACATCTCAGAATTTGAAAAATAGATTAAAATGTCATCAACACAATAAAAAATAAAACTGCATTAACGAACCACGATATATCAGAAAACAAACATTCTATTATGAAGATTCAGAAATTCTTGAAACAGAATCAAATACACAGAAAAGATAATTCTTAGAAATGGTTCACATACATAAAAACGAGAAAGCTATCAATGATAAAAAGGACCTGAATAATTTAAGTAGAATTCACAGTTTGATTCCATAAATTTTATTGCAACTACGAATAACTTACTACTAAATATTTTTGAGATGTAAAAACTGAGGAAAAATTAATTTTTAATGCAGGTTTCTATTTTGATTTCATTTTAATTTGATATTTATGATGTAGGTGATCTATTGATGGATATAAAAACGCAAATTGACAGTGTCAAATCATATTTTGATAAAGATTGAAAATAGTAGAAACGTCAACATTATATATTGTTAAATTAAAAGAAATTCCAGCCGATAGAGACCTAAAATGAAAAAAAATATCAACAAATATCAATTTTTATTGTTATTTTAAAAATCTGGAGCTACATTTGTGTAAAAACTTTGAATGAAGCTGTTTGTCATGAGTTGAAATTTCTAATAATCCAGACGAACTTCAACCATCTGTCAACGATACACATTACTCACATTCGATTATATTCTTTTCATAATTTTCCGAATTTTGTAATGTTGAAAAACTTAGTTACTCAGATGATACATCATCCCAAGATTTCGTAATAGTTATAAAAATATGATGAAGCAATTATTTCATGTGTATTTCAATCTATAACTTATAATTGATAAGCAAATTGTAAAAAAAGAATAATTGATGGACATTTCCATAGAATTATAGAAAATGTTGAAGAAAAACTTTCATATATCCCGTAAAAATACCATTAAAGGTTAATCATATATAAACGATACTGTTGTAAGAAAACCATGCATATTCATGATAAAATTTTTCATTTTCAGTGTTTAATGTTGGTATATTCATGCGATGTGCTGTAAATCCCGAGGGGTCCTATCTCGCTTGGGCCTTTTGTGGGGTCTTTTCTCTTTGGCAGCTTTACTCATTGCCTTCATCAGCGGTTCTTGGCTTTACACGAAAGAGCCAGTCCTTTTGCCAAATTCGTTGATATCTACAAGCGTTTCATTTAAGATCGGTTTGTGGAGAACATGTCCAAGCGTTAAGAAAATTAATGCTACAATACGTAAGTATGAATATTTATTATGAGTATGAACTAATCGCCGAAATGTAAAATCTTTCCTTAGTTACGATTAATCGATTTGAAAATGAAATTGTTATAAATCTAAGAACAGTTTTTTTTTTCTTTTGCTAGTTTTTTAACGATATATTTTATATTATTTAGGTAATTTATGATTTTTTCACCCACATATCTTTATTGAATCTCATAAATCCAACACGCATGAATTTTATCAGCATAAACTTTGTACTTTGAAATGTAACCTAGAATCAATCAATCAGAGAAAATATTGTTTGTTTTATGAGAATGAACATCTAAATATCTTTATTTCATTACGAGTTATTATAATATTGTTAATAGCCCGGAAATCTGGGAATTTTTACGCATAAAGTGATTGATCACATGATTAAATTATTATATTATTTTTACGGAAATATTAACCTTGGGAAAGAAGGAAGGTAAAAAAATAGCTGATATTTTTTGCAGTTTCTTATCCATTGTACCGAATTGCTTTGGGCACCAATAGCATACAAAAGTATACTAGAATTTATTCGGTTTTTTGAGCGTAAACTATTTTAAAAAACACAAGACAGCAGAGTATATCAGGGTGTTTGAGAGTCTTTAAGCAATTCTACTCTCGACTTCTTATTAGATGAAAGGCTTTCTTCAAATCTATGAATCATAAATTAATTCCCTTTTCATTGATTATGGATTCTTCATTTAATTATCCATTTGTGAATATTCAGTCGTTTGTGCTTCTTCCACTCCACATATTCTATAGTAATTTCAACTTCAATTTTTTATTCCCCATTATTCTAATCATTATGTTTTCTGGTATGCTTGTGTTTATAATATCGTTTCACTTATTTTTTACGTAAAGGTAGTATTATTTCTAGGTTCCATTTTTAATATATTTTTCTGATACATTATCCCGTGTAGTAATTCTAATATATTTCATCAGTATATTATTCTGGCGATGTTTCTAGATTCAACGTTTTAGTTTATTTCACTAATTTTCCTTTCCCCATCTAATTGTAATCTCAATTAATGTATTCTTCTAGCATTTTTTCCTTAATTTCTCCGTTCCTTAGCTCTTCAAAGTATTCCCTCCCTCTATCTATTATTTCATTCTCCTCCGTTATTATAATTCCTTCCTTGTTTTAGTGTTATATAGAATATTTTTTCATTTTTTATTTTTCTATTATTTCATGTCCGAAGTTTATCTATATTCCTTTGGAATTTTCCCCTTCTTTTCTTACTGATTCATAATTATTTTATCCATTTTTGTATTTTACCTTCAATTGTCTTATCGCATTAGTTCACCACGCTGTTCTCTTTATGATTTTGTTAGATCCATATATCACTTCTAGATCTTACTTTCATATCTCCCGTTTCCCTCCTACGTCCTGTACCATATTCTCTTCAATTTATTATTTAATAACCCATGATAATAATTTTTGAACTGAACTGTACTTCCTTTAGTTCATAGCAATGGTCTCTCTTCATAACTCATTCCGATTTGGCTTCTCTCTAGTGAATTCATGAATATTTTAATGTTTAATCTTTCTTATTTCTTCTTATCATGTCGTTTTCCACGCAAGCATCTATAATTATGCTTCTATTATTTTTCTTTGTTTCTTCACCTTCTTTACCCGTTTTTCTAATCTTCGATAAAAAATATACAGTTCAAGAGCCGGCAGCCAAATTTCCGGCTCATCAGTCAATAGAATAAAATATTTTCAGAATGTTAGTACCTAGAATTTCCAATAGGAAAATATCCTCTGCCTGGTTTTGTTTTGTTTATGACCATATCCTCCCTATGATATATTTTCCAAACCACAACTTTCCTGTTAGAGTAACACCATGAAACTATTCTTAAAACTTAGTTTTAAGGGATTGAAAAAAGATGCTTCTTTCATACGTGTTTGTGATACCTTCGCCTACTTCACCATATCTCTTGCTATGATTGATATAAAATACTACATTTTAATTTGGAGATATATAATCATTAAATGAAAAATAGTAATGTATTCATAAGAAGTATCAATTTTACCAAGTGTAGACATAATCTAATTACATATCTTATATCATATTAAATCAAATTCCACATATTTATGAATATAAACTTGAACTCACATATTTATCATTCGTGCCAATCACTGTCCTTACTATCGTTATGATCGTCATGATTCCTATTAGACGTATCATCGTACATGTTACCTTCATTATTATTATCAATATCGTCATTATAATCATTATCATAATTATCATATGTATTGTCGTTAATATCATCATTTTCTTCAAAATCTAATTATACCTTGAAACATTTTCAACTAGCAAATGTGTTGAGTCACTTTTGAACCAAACTGGGGACATGACATGCTCGTAATATCTGTTGTAGTAACAGTTATAAACGGAGCAAGCGAAGCTTCTATAAGTAGAAACATGTAAAGAGAGACTATAGTATTCCAAAGAATAATAAATAAAATTATAAATATCTCTGTAATTATAGTTACAACTTCTGAACATAATCTTCTTCAAAAATCTATTTTATACATGGCTTTTAGTATGGCAAATTTTCAATAACAATCAGAATGATATCTAGCATCACTAATTGTTGTAGGAAAATCAAAATGATGATGTTAGTGCTTCATCGCCTTACGGAATAATACGCTTTCTTTTCAAATTTCACTTCATCAAATTGTTTCATAACTAACCTAACACGCCCACACAAAACGCACACAGCATTTTTTATTGTTTTGTAATACTCTTGGTAAGTGAATAGTGGAGAAGAATACTTCAAAAATTATTTGATACCCAGACAAATATGTCCTTACTATACCGAGACTGATCGAATAACTGAGTTGGTTAATGTTGATGTCAAACATTGAAAGCGTCACTATTTAGCTTCTTATAAATCGAGATCTCACTGAGTACCATGGATCAAGCATAGAAAATTCCGGGCGACCACATGACATTATCTAACAACCATTTCTTGACTATTAGAGCATGAGATTCTTCAAGCAAGTATAAACGACGCAGGAAGTTTTTTTTGTATATATAAATGTTTGAACTTCAATTTAGTTCATATTTGAATTCATTTGAATACGCCTGACTCACAATTTACATTAATAACAATGATAATATTCAGATAATCACTTTATAACAGATTTATGATACATACCCAATACCCAGAAATTTGAGATCGTCTGGATTTGTCGTATAAATTCATACCCTGGAGAAAAGATCAATTTCGCGTTGAAGAGCCCTACTCGACCGACATCTGATGCTCAATCCTGGACAATTAGCAGACTAGTAGGATTATGAAGGACCATCCCTTAAACAGAGGGTAGAGAACAGGTCAACAGAGAACAATATGGACATACCTACGAGAATTTCCAATTAACACTTACAAAGTGATTATGTTTGTCAAGCACAATGGGAACTTCGAACTTTGGACTATTTGATGATTATAAAAGCGTAGCTGTCGTCACTGTTACCATATTTCTCACTAACGGTTGTTTTGTTAACCGAAAATTGATTAGGGGATAGAAAAGGTTGTTTCGGGTGTGTTTGTTCAAGAAGTAATGCGAAAGGATGAGTGCTTTCATTTCGAAAACTTGTACACTGTATATTTTTTGTTAAATCAGTTTATTTTCACAACAGATTTTGTGATTATACCGCGTGTACCAATAACATTTAATTCAAGCTTAATATGAAGAATATATCAACGTATTTTCCTCCCTTTCGAATAATATCATCAAAGTACTCTAAGAAAACTTCCTATACTATAAAATTGGTCATCGAATTCATTTATAATGAAAAAGTCAAATTTAGAAGGAAATACAAGTAGCAGTTGATACAAGGCAACTCTCTCAAGTTGAACATAGGCGCTATAATTTCTGAAGACAAAAAGGCAGTTACAGGTTATTCTATGAGATGTCAAAAAAATTTTGGTTCAACCGACGACGCTGTTTTTATAACTGAGAATCAGGATGGCCAACAGAGATTGCTACACACTAAATCCGAGGAGCCAGTGAGTTGCAAATTGATTGTATATGATCTGAATATAACGTTTTGAGTTCCAACTATATCGGTAGAAACATAAAAGTTGAAATCTAAGTGACAAAAGTAAGAATAGACCATATTCAGTGTTAGATGTTGCATGATGGAGGCAGAAGTGGAAAAAAGAGATCAAGTAGACAGGAGTTTATGAAACAATTATTGAAAAATTTCAACGAATCAAAGGAAACCTCCAGGTAAATAACCTAAGAGATGGTAGAAATCTGAGGCTGTTCATTCAAGTAATAGAAACCAAATATTTGTAAGAATTATTCGAAAATGCCACTTTCAGATCATTTCATGCTCATTTTTCATAATGAATTCACAAAACGCAAGTCATATAGAGGCTTTATATTTATATATATTTTTAAAATATAACTCGCACATAAAACTAATAACAAATAGTCTTCATTAAATATGAAATCGAAATTTGTCAAATGAAAAAAAATTGAGGTTGGGAATAGAAATAGCACTCACTACAGCAATTAAAGAGAGAAATATACAGGATGGAAAAGCTATATCTATGATGAATGAGCGAATATATAAAACAAGCATAATAACATGGCAATAAAGTGTGACAGATCGAACCTCTACAGAAAAATCCTAAATGGACTTCTGGTAAAGAGCAGTGGGAAAATTCAAAAGAAACAGGATAAAAAATGATGTTAGACACAATAATCTGTTACTGTCGTTTACAACGAATGTAGGACAACACATTACCTTAACAGGTCGTATAGTGGGCACCACAAAAGAAATAGAAGAAGAGAAAGGCCATGAAAAAGCTGAAAAGAAGGAATAGATAGGAACATGCAGGGGAGAGAACTATGGTCATTAAAAAATAAGATACGTACTTTAATCAATCAACAAAATTCGGTAAATGGAAACGCTCCTCAAGATTTACTAGATTACAAGATTTATTTCGGTTTCGTTCGGAAATGCAAAAGCTCGCTTTGTATCGTGGGAACAATAAATATTTTATCATACACAATTAGGCGTTAGTGCGAGAATAAACTACACTTTGCCATAATTTTCTAACGAGTTAATCTAATAAAACGGTTTTAAAAGCTCCAAGCTGAATGTGTGAAGTTGTATACCTTTCATAGTCAATTTTCTCGACAATTAGGACAGAAAGCAGATTATAAAGGCTCCGTCCAGGAGAGTTTATCATAAAGGTTTTCAATTAATATTTACTATACATTTAGATTATTATTATATATTCATATGCTTATAACAAGTTTGCTTAAAGCTTAAATTGGATGTAGTATGAGCAATGAAGGAGACTAAAATAAATATATTCTTCCTAAATTCAAAGCAGAGTGAGTGACTGAGTGATATTCTCAATCCTTTGATAGCAAAAACAAGCATATGTTTATTGGAATTTTAAATTTCAAAAACAGTTAGAATTCTCAAATTTTTCTCAGATATTTGCAGGAGTATCAATATTTTTCTTGAACTATAGTTTTTCATGTTTTTTTGTTCTGTTTTTGAGTATTTTATTATTTCGGAATTATAAGACTCATTGTTCTCACGAATTACAAAAATCGAATTGGCATCGTTAGAAACGACCGATCGTTTTCGCGAGCATTATAGTGAAAAGTTCGTGAATTTGATTGAAGCTTTTTTTCCAGCTGAGCAGATAATAAATAAATCAAAATTGTGTCGCTGGATTGCAGACTCACAATCGAACAATAAAACAAAGTAATGTAAAACATATAAATATCAAATTATGTATTTCAAACTATTAATTTCATGTCAGTAATCCACATGAAATTAGCAGCTAATTGATCAAATTTAGTACGGAGATGTGGAAGTTCGAATATGAAGTCGTTTTCTGCGGATAGGGTATGCTAGACCTGGATTTCGGGTAAGTTTGTCTTCTCAAACAGCGGAACTGGCCAAAGGGTTGTCTAGCCCTAGCTCTATCCAAATGGAAAACTAACCACATCCGATGAGAAATCTATGATGAATCACGATATATTTGATCGCAGAAATTTGTTACATCGAGTTAAGCTTATAGATGTCTCCTCACTGGGTTAAACTCGAAGATTATTTAGGATAATCACGAGGAAAAGAACGAGAGAGTGAGAACCTCGTTGAAATATTCTTATTTGGTAAGTAGTATAATTTTCATTTTGGGATAGCTTGAATATAGAAAACCTATTACTGCATTGTGGGGGTTTCTTTTGTATACTGTCAGAGGGAACTATATTTTGCTCACTAGCTTGACCTCGGTCACTGTCTTTTTGCAGTTCTAGGAGGTGCTGCCAATTCGAATAGAGCTCAAGAAACTTCCGAAATACCATTCCCCATATCTTCGCCATCTGAAATTCTATACAGAGTAAGTTTTATGTATATAACGCCTCAATTATCTCAAAAACAACTTGTAGGTATTTACATTGTTGTCAGATCTTTTTTTCCCGGACAAATAATGAACTTTGTTATTTCAAATGGATCACACTATATATTTTTCAATTATAGCTACATTCGCGTTATCTTCGCCGGAGTTACGTTTCCGAGGTAATTGAGGCGTTCCATACATAAAATTCACCATGTATAAATTTATGTTATAAACTCAATAAAAAATAAGCATACTCTAAAGTATATATGTTCGGATATGTTACATTCATCTACTTTTCTGTTTGTTTGAACTAGAACGAAAAAAAGCGAGCAATTTAAAAATGCAAATTCAAAGTCAATTAAAAATTTTTCTAATATTCTCCTAGTTCGTTAGTATAATGAAAATTTCCATGTAGAAGTGAATCAACAACTCACGAAACTTTGTTGTAAATATTAGCTTGTGCTCCATTTGTAAAATCGACCAGAAAAGCTTATTTTTCAAATATTTTCATCACATTTCCAAATCGTTCGAGTGGATAACAGAAGAAAATCGCCTCATTTCACATACATTCTCTATTACTATTTTTATCACATACGGAATCACAGTGGCCATTTCCATATAAACGACAAGTTGAAACCAAGAGAGAGAAAAATTTTGCCCTTTTAAATCTAAGGGTATCAGGATAGTCGAAAAACCAGCTAAAAAAACATACCGAATATTATTCTCGACTATAACATAAACATTTAAATATGTAGAATGTTTTTCATAAGTACACCGGTTTCATTAATATGTGATTAAGTTAATTGAAACTCATTTTTATATCCATAGTTTTATATTCAAATATTTGGCATCTCTTGTTAATTTTCTCTCGTGTTCAATTCACTCAATTGACCAACAGTGCGAAATAAATCAAAACGTACCTATCATCAGTGGCGGCTCAAGACTACAACAAAAAGTCATGCCAAAGTCTAATTAGAATCAAAACGAGTTTGTTTTCTGTCATATTTGAAAGATATCAAATCCGCACAGCGACTGTGAGTCTACCGAATAGGCACAGCTTTTTAAATGAGCGTAGCTTGTGAACGCACTAGTCAAGTAGCACTTTTGAACCCCCCCGTATGGTTGTTATCTTATTGTTAAGTGAATCGGTGGTTTCTTCACTCCCCCCTCCCATCAATAAAGATTAGGTTCGGGACTTATGAGTAGGCAATTTTTTTCTCTCTTTCTCCTTCTTGGTCAAGATGTTTGTTATCATCGTTTGCACAACTTCCCAAATTGTTTGTTTCTATAAGTTTATGGGGTGTTAACTCGCGATGTAGTTCTCAGCATTTGATGAAATTGAAGATAATGTGCTCCATGATGTCTGTTAATTATAAATGCAATTTTCTGTCTCGAACACCCCATGGTCTAACAAAACTTGGCTTAGGAAGTAATCAGTTGTGGGGTGTTCGTAGTTCACTCGCGAATATAATCTATTAGGCTTTTTGTCCACTGTGCTTTCACTGTCGCGTTTCCCAATCTTCCTTGCCACATTGCTAGAGTTTTTTCTCTGGCTCTGCTTTTTCTTGTTTTATTCGTTCTCGGTGTTCTCATGTATGTAGCTTCATTCGATAATCATTAGGTCTATTGGTCCGTTACCTATAACCTACAGTGCCACTCTCGAGGTTTTACTGAAAGCTGAAGCTACCCTCAAAAGTATGGAATCGACTCAGTATTGTTTTGGTTTTTCTTTTTCCAGCATAAAGCTAATTTTGACTCTGTTTTGGCTTCCTCTCACCAGCGTTGCCTCAGTTTTGTATGGAACCCGTTTGAGTACATTCTACTTTGATCAGATTGAAGTTCTGAATTGAGAAAAACAACTAACCTTTTATGAAACGGAAGTACCTTGGGTCATAGGCATATATTTCCAGAAAAAAAATAGTTCCAACTAATTTTTAATACGATTCCACAATAAGAATTATCGTTACTTGAAAATCACAAACTTTTCGGTCAAAAATGCATACAGAATTTCCAAAACAGATTCATTAATCGATTTTTAATGAAGGTTTTTATTCTCTTAGAATATTGGAAACCAGCATTCGGCCTCTGATGTCAACATTAAAGTGAATAAAATTTGTATAATCTTCAAATAATTATACAACTTCGTCATAAAAAAGCAACGATAAAAACTAAATACCACGAGACACGGCTCCAAAATCTTCTGTTTTAGAAATAATTAAGTGTTTTGTTTTTATCATGAAAAGGATACAGGCATACGTCTCCTTAAAGATGAAGATACTGATTTTATTTTAAATATTTGGCCAGAATGGTTGCCAGATTTAGTCACCGTGAATTATTTACTTCCAGTTAATTGTAAAAATTTGCAAATAATTGTAGATTACGAGTCAGCAACATTTGAAAGTTATCAAATTTCTAATAACAAACAGTTTATTTCGTAAAATTTCCAAAAATTTTCATCATAATAATTTCCGATATTACAAAAAGTAGGTCTATATTTTTTAATATGATGCATATTTTTCAAAATACTTCGCATAGCACTGAAAAATTCAATTATCTGCTGGTTGCATTTTACATTTTACCCAAAGCAGAACTTTTTATGAGAAATAACATTTTTTCGTAATAAAAAAGTAGCGTATATCCTGCAAACTCAACTGCTTCAACATATTTATTTAGTAAATATTTTTATACACAGAAATAAATTTTACAATTTCCTTGAATTGAATGAAAAAACCTCTAGTTGATAAATTTAATTAAATTGAAAAGAAAGAAATGCACTTGCAACTGAATACAAACTGGACACAAAGCATTGGTAGTCTTCATAGCTATTATCAAAGTGAGTTTTTTATAGAGCGCTTCGACCAAACAAACCAACCACATCACGCAATTCTTTAGAGAGAAACATCAAAGCTTCCAAACAGTGTTAGAAGTCCTTTGAAATAATTAGATTTATAAGGGAATACTTTTTCGTATATATTTCCACAGAAAATGTATAAACATTTTAGGGAATTATCCTTCCGGAAGGATATAATTAGTATAATTATGAATGGGAATCCCTTAATTTTGGAAGGTGACAAAGATTATGATTGAATTAAAAAGATATTAGGAAGAAACCAACAAAAACAAAAGAACAAACGTAACCACACTTATCACCGAAAACTATTACCGTGAAACATAAACGTTATTACGAATACATTTCCTCTTACTAATCAAATCAGTGTAGCCGCAACCTTCATTCGTATCATTTGTTTTATTCACGTTTCTCTGATACTTATAATTTATTGATGTGCACATTAAGAAATTGAAGAAATATATTTATATAAGAGTATCTATTATAAAGCTATAAAAATCGAATTACCCCTTTAAATTGTTCATTTTGACACATAATTTAGTCAAATTCGAAATTTTAAGTAAAAATGATACACACTGTAATTGAATGGTACTTAAGGGACATCCTATACATATTTAGAAATCCTATACGATGTTTTACAACCGAAATTACCCTTGTAAATTTAGTATTTTGATAGTTAATTAATTTGGACACATTATTGTGTTGTTTAATTTTAATTATTTAAGTGATGAATACATTAATTCATTGAAATTGATAGACACTGTATTTCAATGGTACTTAGGTGGCATAAGAAGCTAAAAAAATCACTAAACTAGACTCATGGCACCCCATATATATTTACGTGCGTAATAAGAAGCTTTACACTTGGAACTTCCCCTATAAAGTCATTATATATAGGTAGTCGAGAAGACGTTCTGATTAGATCTGACCGTAGGATAATTATTCCTTCTAAAACTGTTTCATTATTGAACCATATAATTACATGGATTTCTACTTTGGCCGACAAAATGTCATAAGGCAATTCTTCTAATCAAGTTAAGAGATTTTTAAAGGAATTTTCACATATGAAAACCAGCATCACTTATGAGACATTCTGTGTATATTCTTATAGCTGCTTTCAATGACTCCAAAAGAATTGGAAAGTTTCCTCATTGTTTTACAAGGAGAATAGGAATGCATGAACTGATATTGAAGCAATGAATCGATTCTCTTTTTTAAGATTCCCCACAGGTTGGAGTTAGTCCCAATTCATATATTGCCACTTTCCTTCAACTGAGAATAGTCCATATAACGCTATGGTATAAGCTTGGAATTGATGAATAATCCGTACGACATGATAATCATAATATGCAAAAAGTATGCTCTCATTCCACATTCTCCCTCTAGAGGTTTATATTATTATAACATTCTTGATAAGATTTTACGCATAAGGTGGAATTCCAATGAACAAGATTTAATTCCATTGACAGAACTCTTCCAGCACTGTTTCATTGTGGTAAAAGAGAATTCCAAATACATTTCTCGTGATATAATAGGTACACAACATGGAATACCTGTTAGCCGTCTATCTATACATCTAATATATCTGCTCCCAAACCTTATTAGAGACTATCACTTTCTCTCCTAAATTGCTAATTCATTTTGAGCATCACTTTGCTGAGGCTTTTTTATTGTAGTTGGTTGAATTGTAATTGAGTTAATTTGAAGATTACTTCCAATGCTTTCAAAGCGGGTTCAAAAGAGGCCAGGGCCGTAATTAAAAAAATTGTACTGAGAAATTAACGAATTTATTTCAAATGAAAATTATTAAAAACTATCTAAACATCAAAAAAATTATTCATATTTTTGTTATAAATTATGCGAGAACATGCCACATATAGTTGTCTAATGATCACTTTGGAATGAGCGTAATATTCAACATCAGGCTCATACTGGAATGTTAGTCGAGAAAGTAAAAGCTTGAAGAACTTGTTAGCGTTGTTGGTTTATTCCTCAACGTCTGTTGACTCTGAATCTGCGCGATTCTCTTCGTTCCAATTATCTCTGTTGATTTCGTTCATCTTGTGCCTCTTGCGATTGTGGTCCACATAACTGCGCTCACAGAGACTTAACATTGTATTCGTTTGCTTATTATTTGACTTATGTTTCAAAATAATGAAACACATATATTTACCAAATACGTACACGTTTCTGTTTTGATTTGAAACTATTTACAAAAAATGTAAAGTACAACATGTACAGGTACGATAATGGGCGTCAGCTCACAACACATGTTTATTTACTATTAATAACTTGTGAATAAATGGCAATTGCATTGTTAAGATTGATACACAAATAAAACGAAAAAAAATTGCCGAAAACTTTATAGTGAATAAGACAGGAGACCGGTTCTCTTCCCTACTACTAGATGATTGCTGGATGAAAGGTGAGAACGGTAGAGACCTGATCGATTGATAGTTTATCAGTTATCGATTCTGAATAAGAATTTATCGTATTACAATTATTATATTCGATTGCCATCTTGCAACCCTAATACAGATGGTTGGATCCAATAAAAAAGTGAACATCGCTATGGAAAAATAGGGGTTAAGAGCAGAAGGGTAAAAAATTGAGAAAATCTTGCCAAAAAAGTTTATAATTGATAAATACAAAATAAGGGTTGATCGTAGACTGAAAATTCAGAGTTGTAAGAATTTTTGATTGTTGCATCATAAACAAAGGACGAAAAACTTCATTTGGAAAATACAAATTAAGGGGTGGACCACCCTTAACATTTAGGGGCATGGAAAATAGATTTTGGCCAATTCTCAGACCCACTGAATATGCATATAAAATTTTATAATAATCGGTCAAGACGCTTCGTAGGAGTATGGTAACTAACATTGTGAGACGAAAATTTTATATATAAGATCATCCTTGATTGTGCAGCATTTTCCACTGATGCTCCTCTCCTATTGGTCGCAGCTGATGTGATATAGCCTAAAGCCTTCCTCGATAAATAGAGGTTCCAACACAAAAAGAATTTTTCATTTCGACCCAGTAGTTCCTGAGATTAGCGGGTTCACACATATAAACAAACTCAGCTTCATAATATTAGCATAGGATAATAAATTTATTATTTGAAAATTATATTTTTTTTGTAGTTTTTCACCTGATACCAACAATACAGATTTCTCTTATTTTGAGAATGAAGAAGTTCCAGATCCAACTCACTTCGCAAGCTCTGTAAATGGTGATTGCATTGGTAACTTTATGACGGTTGATATTTTATGAAATTGATTGAACATACATCACTCAGCAGCTGAAATTTTTCAAATTCTCACTTTTACTTCTCACTCACTACACATGGAACTGAAAAAAAAACGAGAAAGCTGCAAAGCAAATTTTTTTTCTGTGAGAAAAGATGCATTATTTGAAACAAACAAAGTGACACTCTTCCAAATGTTCAAAAAGATGATACTTAAACTGAATGACACAATATCTTAAAAATTGTTTTCGAAAATGGGAAGCAAGAAACACTAAGTGTACTTGAAATTAGTTATTACAGCATTCATATACAGTAAAACCTCCATAAGTTGACCTCAATGAGTAGAAAGCCTTCCACACTTGAAGACATATTTCTTTCCCTTCAAGCACCAAACCCTCCATTGCTCGAAATTTTAACTCTCTATAAGTCGAAGTAATTAGTGAGTCCCTACAAGCTGTTTCTGTATACATTTTCCCTTCATATTTCGAGTAAATAAACTGGGACCCCTGCATCACGAATCTAAAATTATTACCTTACATAAGTATTCATTTGGATGATCAATTTTATGAAATGGTAATAGGATTTATAGCTGACGTCAGGTTTACTGTTGGCGATTGTAAAATTCAAATTAAGTTAGAATGTACGGCAATTCACATCAATTTTGACCCCCACTACAAAATATTGATAATCAGTGATCGACTAACGTAAATTAAAAACCTTGAGTCTTGCTGAAGGATATTAGTCAAAAAAATAATTGATGAAAATATTTTGGTATATCGTTAAGTACTATTTCAACGATCATAAAGAATGAATTGAATATAATAAAAGAAGTTGAGAGTGGTTAAAGCTTGTCAAGAAAACCACGGCGGATTCCCTGAGCTTGAAGGAGTGCTTATTGAAACGTCGTCGTGGAAATATAAGCATTATAAGTCATTGTTACCAAAAAAGGTGAAATGTATACAAAGTATTTACCATTTTATGATTTTAGAGCAAGCAATAGATAGATGGAGAAGTTTAAGCGTAGGCATGACCTTGTTTAAAAAAGTTTGTGGGGTTAATGCAAGTGTATATCTTGTAGCTTGGCTTAAATGGACAAGAGAAAAACTGATAGGTTTGTAACGTGATTATGAGCTTAAAAACATATTCAATATAGATGAAACAAGTCTATTTTTTCAAATGTCTTCCTGATATAACTCTAACTTTCATTCTTGATTGATGCAATGATGGAAATTGATGCTATCCTGCAAAAACGTTCAACAGTTTTACTTGAACAGACAGATACAGAAAAACTCTCACATTTACCTATCAGAAAATCAAAAAAAACCCGCTGTTTCTCAAAATGTAGTAGTAATAGAGTAGTGAAGCACGGATGACTTCTGAAATCTTCCGAAACTGGCCATCGATAAGAAAATGACTGAAGAAAGTAGAAAGATCTTATTATTCATTGTACGGTAAAAAACGATATACCATCAATAAAATCAATAAAAATCAAGTTTTCACCTCTTAACAACACATTGCAATCAATGGATCAGGGCATCATCAAAAACTTTAAGTCATTATACCATAAATAAGTTGTTAGGAATATGAAAGAAAGGAAAGATTCTCGTATAGATGTATTCCAAGCAATGCGAATGACTAATAAAGCTTGGCGAAATGTGACTGCTACTACTATAGAAATCCGTTTTAATACCTGTGGTACCTGACATAGTAGATCTAAATAATGTACTATGCACCCAATTGGTTTCCATTAGAGAGGCGAGAATAGCATTAAATATTTCACGTAATTTTATAGAGCAAACAAGTGACTCAGAAGAAAAAGAATTTGCTGATCTTTGTTCTCTAGACGATGCTATAGATAAAGAACAACCTTATTTGAAGCAAAAATATGAGAAACTGACTTTTTTCGATAAATTTTTGGAATAAATATACCCATGTAATTTGAATTTATATGTAAACTTTTTCCTTTCTGCTCCCTAACTCAAAACCAGTTGTCACCTAATCCAAAATCCTCTATAACCTGAGAACTCCATAACTCCATAATTCTAGCAGAATTTTTTTGTCTCTCTCTCTTGGAGTTCTAGTTATAGAGGTTCTACTGTATTATTGAGCTCTTTCAATATAGGCTATATAAAGTACTACCGGCTCACAGAAGACATAAAGCAAAAATATTAGAATTTCTCAAATCGTTGAGAATGTCTGACTGATGCGCGTTTCAATAACCAAGTTATCGTCTTCAGAAACTAAAGCTGAACTTTTTATAGATAAGCTGGGTTATCGGTCTACAAAATAACCTACTAATCATGTTTTATAGTGCACTACTTTTGTATTTGTAAAAAAAATATTATAATCCTCAATTTGATAAAATTTTGCCGCTTCTGAATTCTCTGATTAACCTGTTTGAAATTATAATGAACAAAAAAAAAGAGAAATAATGTTTTTGAGATCAATTCCAATTCATCTGGTCCCTATCTATTATAAATTTGGACGATTTGCTACTTTTTGTGTCACAATAACTAAGTTGTGGGGATGTGAAAATACAACACTCTGCTTAAGAAAAGGGAAAACAATAACAGCTGGAGTGGAGTCTGGAGTAGAGAAGGTAGAGTCGAGGAAGCGTCGTAAAATCACCGCTTATGAAAGTTTAGTAGTTATCCAAAGATCATGGAAAGTCTTACAGTTTCTTCTTAGTTTTTGAAGATGGTAACTTAGTTATAAAAAGGATTGTCAGAATTTCTCAGAGAACATAGATATTCTTAGAAAAATAGATATACAAGACAACATAGTTGTAACATTCACAAAATCCGGATGAGATTTCAATTACTCTATTACTACACACTCATAAGAAAAAACTTGTTTGCAGCGTTTTCCTACCAAAGAAAATAATATTATAGGAGAAGGAATTCCCCAACAAAAAGTTTAATCTCAAATGATCGTGGAATCAATATCACGATGATCGAAAAGTTTTTGAGGCAACTTATGAAAATAGTAATACGACAAATAGTGTTACACTACATGGATAAATAAGTTTTCTTATAACGTTATCAACTGGAACCAAATAATTATTCGCAGTGAATTCTTGCTAATTGGATTCTACTATCTATGTGATAAAATATTGAAAATGAGTACCTGATCCACTTCTTTTTATATCGATTTCAGTCGTTTCACAAGCGGATACGCATAAAAGAAGATAAGTAACATGTTCAAACTTTATAGGAGGCACTTAAACGCCTCTTAAAAATAATGAGTCCATTTGAAACATATAGAATGACTAAAAATGAGATACTCCAACTGCTAAAACATAGAAATGACTTGCAATTTTATTGGTTTCGATGCTCGAATGCACATTGAGAATATTAAAGTGATTTCTACCTGGTGTAAGCTTATTTTTCAAAATACTGAAGAGGTATAATATAGTATAGATAATGTAGACGGATATACTATAGCCAAAGATGTATTTTTCTGATTTCCTAAATGATATGTCTAAATGTATAACAATAATAAAATTTGCTTACTATAATTAATTGAGATTTCCGGAGAATTTTGATAGTATTAATGCTTGTGAAAATATAAATTATCATTCAAATCATTATAAGGTAATAACGTCTGACGTTGAAGCTGAAGCTAAAAAAGAAAAAGCGACGCGCATCCTGAAGAAAGTTACGCAAAAAGTTTTTCTGCACTATTTCAAACAATGGAAATCACTAATCACTTCAATTAATAGCTAAACGTCGTACTATAAAACCGAAGTGATATACAGCTAAAATACAGATGCTCTGGAAGCAAGATATTTGTAAATAAAATTGGACAAGACTAAGGAAAGATTAAGTCATAAATAAAATGAAATTTCATATCTTATTAATGTTAAAGCTATCCAATAAAACTTTACCGATTAGTGCAAACAGATTAACAATCTCTCTGACAATATAAAATCAGCTTTCGGCTGTTTTCAACCCAAAAGCTGGGAGAAGGTGTTAGATGGATAAAAAAAATATGAAATAGCCCTGGCGCAACAACCGAAAATATAAATATATAGAAATTCATTTGAAAGGGAAATTTAGTAGTGGTTAAAAGAGCCATTTCTAGAACTTTTACATTTGTTTGGTATTTTTTATCTAATCTAGAATCTTTCGAACTATGGAAATAATAAACGTAATAAAGTTGAAACTGACAAATAAGAACCTCAGTATTCATAACTTAAATCTACTCCGTGTATCCATTCTATCAACGATTTACATCAAGTAACGGAGAGCTAGTGTATAAACGGGGTCCAACAGTGATGAGGGACGTAACTAGAAGGTAAATTGTGTGTCGAGAGTAGGGCACATTTTAAATTGAAATTTCGTAATATTAATCAAAATGTCAGAACGGTGAACGCCCCCTATCTGCATTTTTAGTGTTCTAGTATATATGTTCCACATTCTAACCGAGAAATCATTATAATACGTGATATATTAGAATTTTAAATTTTTCAGTTGCAGGTTATTTATCGTTAGCACAAATTTATGTTTTTAATTTTTAGATCCTCGTAATGAAATTGTCAACTAAATTCCGAGCTGTATTTTTAGTAGCATATAGAGAAACGTGTGATTGTTTTTTGTTTGTAATCAAAAATTACTCAACCAATCTTAAAAATTCTCTCATTAATACAAAGTAATATTATGGAAATATCTTTTTAGATATTGCTGTGTTCTAGCCAAAATAATCAAAAATGTACTTATCTAAACTTATTCAACTCATTGTTATGAAGTATTATCCTTCGAAAGCTTATAATTGGTTGATAACAGTTTTTAGAAAACATACTTTAATAGAAAATTACCATATACCATAGTTTTTCCATTTGGTTCGTATCAGGAGAAAGAGTACCATTCCTATAGTTCGATATTTCTAGCTTCGAAAAAGGCCAATGAGTCCCTAGACATGAATCCGTGCGCTACTATGTTGAAATATCCATTGTTATTATTCTTCTTCTGTTCGACAGCTTTTTATGACCATTCGAATATCATATTGTTGGGGTTTCATTTCTATTTGTTCGTACCAGCTCAAGCATCTTCCAACTATTTTGCGACCTGTCCTATCCACCCCCAATTTCTATTAGTTGCTTCATATCAGCTGCTATTATTTTATTCTGTTGCTGTGTTCATCGCATAATTTTCACTTCTACACATTATGGTGGTGAGAGTTTTTGAGTTGCTCAACTTTATTTTCATATATTCACCAACTGCTTTTGTTCCGAATATTGTCTTACTCAGATCATGTCTGTAAAGTCGGCTTTTCTTGCACTAATCTTCATATCTATTGTCTTATCCCACGTAAATCCGACTTCTAATAATTTGTCCTTGTATCATCAACTATAATGACTGAGTATTTATTGAAATTTTGGTTTTGCCATTTGAAAATACGTCGAAAGGAGCCGATATTTGAATAAATCGAGGGTTTGTTAAATTGTTTTGAATACACTGACAGATTTCATAGATGTAATAGATATTTATATATAATATACTGAGGCTAATTTGCAATAAAACCTGAAATTGTAGGTTTCTTTTGCCAATCATTGTCTCAAATTTATGGTTCTTATTTTTTATTGTTTTCATCAACATATCTACCACTAATATAACCTTTCCGACTACTTTTTCGTGTAGTACGTGTCTGTCTATCATTTTTCGGGAGATCCGTTTTCTCCTCATACTATTCTATATCATTTTTTTTATTAATTGAGTCAAATTCTTTTTTAGAATCGATAAATGTGATATATACTCCTGCACCCTAATTAATATTCAGAATGTTCTTTAAAGACCCATAGGTATTTTCTACTATTAATTCGTTAACAACAAAACCTCAGATTGTGTGAAGGCAGCCTCAACCTTTAAAGTGCCATGTTCAACAACTTAAGCTATCTGGCCTATCCGAATTGAAATGATTTAAAAAAGATTTTTTGAATAAAATATTTGAAGACTACAGCATTAATTGTGAAATTGCAGGTGCGGTTCATATTCTGACAAACTACACTCTGGTAATTTTATGATACGGAAGAAGATGTAGCGCGCAATTCAATAATTTTTATTATATGGTTCACAACAAAACATTTATACAACATTATGCAGTTATACTGCAACTTTTCAAAGTATTGCTTGCTGTTCTTATTCAAATTTTAGTTTGCTTTAGAAATCGACAAATTTGTTGCAAAGTTGCCCATGTTTTACAAAGTGCTAAAACTGCACTTGAACATTATTCATTTACAAAAATTAATCCACAAAATCGCTTTGAATGTAATTATAAATGTATGGAAAGTACTTATAAATATTTTTTTCCAAACTCCTTATTTTTTTACTTTTATAATCTCACTTCAAAAAATATAGAAACATCTCCTTTATACTAGTGAAATTGCTTGATCGTTTTTTCAAAAGCACTTCTATTTATGTAGCTGTCCCAAGAGGAAGATACAGTTCTGGGGTGTACCAAAATACATCAGAAATATGAGAATTCAATTTACTTTTCTTTAGAAGATCCTTATAGACCACTATATTAAAGTCTTCTTTATATCGATTTTGCAATATACAGCATTAGGTTAAACTTAAGTGAAAAAATTCTGTGTATTGAACATATCGAAGGATTTATCTATTCCTCAAAACACTTTTACGAACAGAAACTATTTGCTGATTTTCCTTTGTCTTCGGTCTACTGAAAATAGATATCTCAAAGTGATTTGGAAAGAGTAAATATGGAGACTCAATTTTGAAAAATCGGAACTCGAATGATAACAGCTTCTGGAATATATAAAGATCTGTTGTTGCTATTTCACGCACAGAAGACATCAAAATTCCTAATATGGCAAAATAGATTCTCATTGTACACGTCTCACATTACATTTCTACTATTTGCGGAAAATCTTTTGGAAATCCTCACGAAACTACAAGCAGGAAACGTTAATCCTGTGTGTTTCTCCAATGTTGATCAAAATCAAATTGAACTTGTTAACAATCGAGAACCCAAGATAGTAATTTGAGGAAAAGCTAGAAAATAAGACATTTCTCGAATCCCAAGAGATTAAACTGAACTTTATCAGAATGAAAATTTCATTAGAAGGGCAAACAAAACCCTAACACTTTGGTACCTAATCGTTGTGAAGGACGAAGTTAACAAGATATTCTCATACTCATTCGTTGTACGTGAGCATTGATCTATGATATATAGGGTTTGTATAATACTATATCTCTTATTATTTGAATTCAAAAGAATTCAAAAATTGTCTTGAACTTTAAAATTGATTAGATCATTGCAAGAAATTCCACAATCGTTTCTTTATGAGAAAATTTCAACTATCAATCAGAATTCTGTTACTTGTAGTTATGCAAGTTTCAATATTGACAAATAAGTCATTTGATTTATGTTTCTATTTTGGAGAAAAATGGCAAAATGAATATAGTGCACAGTACATGTAAACTGCAATAAATGAGATCAAGATTTACATCATGTCGACAAACATACGGTTAACAAAGTCAACATTGAAATTAAATACCCGAGTCATAAGGATCCTCGCATCCTATATCCAATTCTTCCAACAAGAAAATAGTTTGATAACCTAGAAAATATGTTGTCTAAGAATATATTATTCAATGAGTAAGAAACTAGAAATGGGAAGTGAAGAAGATTATGGAACAACAGAAATATTAGAAAATAACGCAATACGGAAAAGAATAACTATGAGGTCGAGACATATTGGGACTTGTCGAGCTGGAAATTATTGGAAGGAAATCCTTCATTCCTACCTTAAAGATCGCTACTTTCTGCTACTTTTATGAACAAGCAACAATGTTCAAAATAAACTCTGTGTTACTCGAAGCATTATTATAGGGCCGCTACTCTACCTCCTATTCAGGGCTGATCTACCATAGCCATATTCGCAGACGAGACCGCTATATCATCAAATCAACTAAATCAATCAATTAAAGTATATGAATTGAAGTCTGTTCAAGTGACTTTCTCCAAAGGTTGAGGCAAATGTCCAGAATTTAGTATAATCAATGAAACTACCACAACATGACGACATCAAACATCTAGGTGTGCCCCTAAATAAGCGTCTTACCTGGAGGAAGCACATATTTACCAAGCGCAAACAATTGGGATCGAAACTGAGAGATTTATACTGATCGACAGGTAGAAAGACTCATTTGTTACTAAAAAATATGGTACTGAGCTCATTCCAATATTGATTTTCTGAAGTAATAGATATTTTAGAATGGATTCCATTTAAAATTGACCTAAATTTTTTGGTTTAGAGAAGGTTTTTTAAGTTTCATATGTCAAATATTTGTTTTTTACAGTAAAATTTGGTAACAAAATGGCTTTTCTGCAAGTTTAGGTTGGACCAAAACAGCTTTTTAAGTTTATTTTGGTGAAAGTTATCTTTTCTATCTTAAGTTTCACTGAAAACCGACTACTCCGAGCTTATATTAGTAAAAATGTTTTTTTTTCAACTTTGATTACGCCAAAAGTTAGCTTTTTCATATTTATGTTGGCTTCATTTGATTAAAATAGTAAACCTGGACGAGGTTCAAGTTGTCTATTCTTTATGTAAATTAGTTGGAAATAGCCTCTTTTTTACTTACTCAAAAATATAGTTAAGCAAGAATAATTCGCTCAAATATCTATAAAAAATTAGGTTCTTATCTACAAAGCAATCCTCAAGCCGATTATGACCTTCAGAATCCAACTGTGGGGATCAAATTACACTTTCAACTAAGTTGGAATTTCTGGAACCACTACACCAACACTTACAATTACACTGTCTGACATGCATCTCGATAACCAAGTTATCGTCTTCAAAGACTGAGAGTAAACGATAGTGTAATTGTGAGTGTTGGTCTAATGGTGGTGTAAACAGTGTATTCAGTAAGATTTCACTTTCAATATCAAAATGGTGGAGCCATTCCAAATAAAAGTACTAAGAATTATTGTAGATGCTTGAAAAATTAGCTATAAACGTAGATTGTGATATAATCTAAATAAACTGACATCTAATTTCATGGTATAACCATCAGCACAGACTTAAACGTCATGATCCATACTATTTAATTAATATGTTTTAACGATTGTTAGTGTATTCCCAATAGACAAAATTGATTAATCTCGTTATTAATTATAGCTGTAAGAGATAGTAATCACTGATTCCAGTCGAGGATGTCAACTGAATTGTATCACACAATTTGCCTATTATAATAATTATTATAGATTGCAAATATATAGGGAATTAAAAATATATTATGGAATTTTTTTGAAATTACGATACATACATATTGACAATATTTGGAAAAAGTTATGTTTTATGTTAATCAATTTGTGTCTGAATATTCTTAAGCTGTTCCTTATTGTGAAAATAGTATTTTTCGATCTTAATGACATAAGAATAAAAAAATATGAACATATAAATAAAAAATCACGAGTTCAATTAGTTCGATATAAAATTATTTGGCTCCTGAATATTTTATTTAAATCATATTTTTTAATTATAACTCTTCTGATAATGCTTAATGTTGAACGTAGTTAGTCGCCTAATTCTAGATAATGCTACATGTAAAGGTGATATCAGACGGTTCACTTTTTATTCATTTCTGTTTTTCATTCAGCATCTTCCATTAAGAATGTCTAGACAATAAATGAAAAGTGATAAATGCATTTATTAGTGAACCAATCCAGCGATGTTGGATTTCATTCGGCATCAATCACTCGCACTCCGAATTAACGAAAAATCGAAAAATCAAACGTATGAACACGAAGAGAGATCTTTCACTCGAGTTCGTTTGACGACATATTCGAGGAAATGATTGTGATTCTTGTGAGAGTGGAATGAACAAAAGAGAACATTCACAGTGATCGTTCATCCGAATGATCGTCTGATATCACTTTTACATTCCATGCATGAAGACTGGACTTGACTTTATGTCAACCCAACAAATTCGGAATTTTGCCCTTGAGATTTGTGAACAGTCATGGTAAATTCAAACTGGTGACGCTGCATTGTGCATGGACTTGTTACCTTGAGTCTTATGAGTACAGTCGGCAACAATTTTTTTTTTCATTTGTAGGTTGTTTGGTGGCAGGTCTGAAATAATTACACAATTGAGAAATTTTGTTATAAATTCAACTGCTCCTTCAGATTGAGCTTCTTTTGAGTTATGGCAAAAGTAGATTTTGTAATCTCTAGGAAGTTTGGCAACTATATCATCATTAATTTTAATTACATTGGTCAAGCAGTCTATGTTTATGTGAAAGCATTTGAATTATCCATACGCTATCTTTTTCTTATTTTATTTTATTCATTATTTAGTTAGTTATTTAGTTAGTTTATTTTCAATTGTGCTTATTAACCCGAATGAAACGACATTTTCTATGAATAAATCGTAGCTAGATAGATTGGTCGCCCCCGAAGTTCCCTGTATACTAAATTCTTTGAAAATATATGTAGTTGTTTCCAAAATTCAAATTATATATATAGATATACAAGAATTTCTCGTTTAAAGGCCCCTTGACATCATGCAATACAACGTGCAAAAATTTCATGCAAGTCTCTGCAAACAATAAAATAAATTCCTAACCTCAAATTTTATCTAATATTTTGTACCACTTTAACAATGAAAATAACAAAGTTTTACGAAAGTCAGCTGATCTGTTAACCCAAAAGTAACTAGATTGCAATTTGCACGCCAGAAAAATGGCACAAAACCGATAATGTCAAGATCTTATATGAAACAATCAGATGAATTTCGTCTGCGCATGCTTTTGATCAAGAAATACTGCGTCTTGCATTGCATTGCAAGTTGTATTGAATAATGTCAAGCGGCCTTAAGGTTATAAGATATGGACTGTCATAGTTTTAACATCATAAGTTCAAATATTCTCAATACAAGCTTACATAACTGTACTTTGTTCCCAAGGGAATATTCTTTATCAGTACCAAAAACTATACATGCTAAAACATGTATATTTTGAAAATTGTAAACGTTTTTTTATTAGTGTCTCATCTTTTATGTTTATTTCCAACTATTCAAATGTTTGCAGTCAAGAAAATCCACGATGAATGCGCCCCTTCAAATTCTTTCCTCCTTTTCAGATTTGATAACATTTACCATTCCACCACCATGACAATATAAATTATTCATTCTGAATTAGCAAGGCTGGTTACAAATAGACTGTCGGGAAACTATTTAACAACTAACATTAAGATCGAATACACAAGATAATGACTACAACAAGAACATGGATACTGTGCCATCCCGTCGCGGAACGTTTATGATTTAGATTTCCTTCCGGAATGTTACGTTAGTATTTAATGTTCCTCTTTGTAACATTATGCCATGTGAACGACAATAATTGTTATTAATCTTGACTCAGCTGAAGCAGAATTATTATGATTCCTATATTTGGAAAACATATTTCATTCAACGTATTTGTTGATGTCAAAATATCTCGAGAAAACGTGAATATATTTGAATCGTTATATTAAATTAGATGATCTAGGGAGTAAGGTCGTGAATTTACATCGCTAACACTTTGACCTATTGATCTATTGCGTATCCCGGCCTGTTTAGCATTCAACTTGAATTGTTACCTCTAACTAAGAGGTTGCTTGTTATTTTTGTCTATTTGAAGTTAATGGAAACCTAGAGTTTCTTCAAAATATCAACAATAAACTTTGAAATTCAAGTGACACACAGACCCTATCTACATTCATTTTAAAAACATATCATAATCGGAGGTCTAATTGTCTTCATTCTTCTGGTCCCTGTTAATATTTTTGATCTTCTCTTTTTTACGTTGGCATAGATGGGCAATAAAATAAATACAACCCAATTTTAAAAGAATAGCGGTGTTTATTTCAAGTCAATAGGATTAGTATTAACAAAATTACAAATTTTAGAAGGCTGAATATATTTTTTCACCACCCGAGATCCGTTCCAAATAGTATCACGTCATCAGCGCCGATTGTGTAGGGAAGCAGCCGGTGTGTTTGACAAATGTTACTAGCTAAAGTGCTATTTTGACGACAAAAAGTTAATTTGTTTTTTTAATTCTAGCTAACTTAAATAGATTCATTTGTAATAAAATCAGTGGGATGAAACAGACAGATAGATATAATGTCATATTCTTGTTGCAAAAACAAGAAGATTCCGTTTGCACGGAACCTCGTAATTATGAGATACTGAGTGTTCAAGTTTAAACTTTAAACTTATAGTGTTTGAGTAGAAAGGTGTTCGATTTAGTAAATGCCTGATAACTAGCAATAGGTGTCAACAAACTTACATGAAAAATGAATATGTCCGTACTGTACCAGATCGATTTTATTATAGATATACTGAAAAAAATACTCCAGAGGTGAAATTTGTTCCATATTAAATGTTAATTTTATTAATTAAAATTGGTGCCTTTTTTTCTCTTCAACATCATTCGGGTTAGATTTAGTCTGTTTGCCAGGCCAATACAAAAAAACATTCTAAAACTACTACGTTATAATTACAATAATACGTAAGTTATTATCGTAAGTTTTGAAAATTGAAAAATGAAAGTAAAAAGTAACAAAACTGATTATAATTATGATAAAATAGTATTCCTTTTACTGTGCATTTCTTTGTATCACATCATTCTTCCTTAGGGATACTTAAAAAAATAATTTATTTGGTGCAGTAATAGTGATGTTGGTTAGATTTGTTACATTACAATATTTTTAACTAATCTTCGTCGACTTAGGCTTCGACATCCTAACAATAAATACAACTACAAATACGACGCGAGAAGATTGTGAAACAAAACAACGTAGTGTGGATGCTGCTGTAGTTTGTCGGGCAAAACTCAATCGGCGCTGATGACGTAAGCAAGCAATTGGCACGTTGCAAAAAGAAATGGGGGCAAAGTAAAAATACTTTTGAAAATTCATATCAGTGCTATTACGAGTGCTAAAGACGTACTATAATTTGAAAAATTTGTGTTATGGCGTTCCCAATCATTCAAAAATTTGAGCCCGATATCATTTTCAGACCTATTATTGCCAAGATATTTGTCAGTATATATATTTATTAGATTGTTTCTCAATTGGAGAAATATTTTTTAAATATATTTTAGTAGGTTATCTTATACTTATTCTAATATGGAAGTCATTATTTTTTGAATACGTGAAGTGGCACTCGTTTTTTCTTATCTTTATCAGTATAACGTGCGACTTTACTATCAATTTGGGTAAAAATGAAGGCAGAGACATCATATCAATCTAAAATAACATTCTTAGATAGGTGTTTAAATCATCATTTCAATGACCCTTGATTGTTTTTCTACTAAAATTGTTATAACACTTACAATTTCTATATACAAGGTTACTTATAAGAGTGGGTTAAGGCCCCAATCAAAACACCATTTGCAAAGAGTGTATTCGAAGATATAATGATTAGCTTACACTGCTTCAGTTTGATTTCCGATTTTAATAAAATACTGAAATATAAGCTACCAATTAAACGCGATTTTACTACTTGAAGCAATGAATTCTTGATGCCATACTAGATTCATAGTATACAGAAGCTAGAATCAACACATTTTAAATTAAAGTTTTAATAGTTTCCAGAAAAAGCTCATTTTCACATGAACGATTCTGTGATTAGACTTTTAATTATATATATATAATACAGGAACATTGAAAAGAACGAATTATCTTTCCATTTTGAAAGAGATTTTCATGCTTTAAAGCTGTGGTAATTCCCAAGCTTCAACTGAAACCTGCTCCTTATAGTGTGTTCTGTATATTAACAATATTATTAACAATAACAAAGTATTGCAAAACAAGCTTGTGTACAAGCATTTTTTGCAGTGATTAAGAAATTATCGTACATATTCGTCTCTATTCGCTTTAGTCAAATAGAATGTTTCCAAAAATAGGTGATCCCGTCTCTAGGATAGCTAGAAAGCTGAAAAATATTTGGGGTTTGCTTAGTAAAAAATTTTCGTAACGCCATCGGTATTCAAGATAAAGGGCGTTGATGAAAAAAAAAGTTTACAGAAATTTCACGATTTTACCGCAACTACTGGCAACATTGTAGTGAAATTTCATAAGAATATGTTATGGAAGCTGATACATCCAATGATTTTGTTTTTATGTCCGACTCTCATAGAGGGCGCTAGTAGTATTGGATTTATTAAGCAAAATTTAAAGTGAACTTGATATAAAATTTCAATACAATGTTGCCAGTAGTTGGGGCAAAATCGTTAAAAATGTGTATATTATATTATGTATGGATATTATCTCTCATCTATAGGGATGGCGTTATCAATATTTTTCAGTTTTCAAACTGTTCTGGAGACGGGATAGCCTTTTTCTGAAACACCTTATATATACACTTAGGTTAGGATATTTCTAAAGATTATTTATTGGAATTTTCTATAACTACTTACAAAATTGATGAGTTCTTGTATTCCCTAAGCATTTTAATTTTCAGTAACTGTTAAATTTTGTTAAACTCATTTCGTTTCCATTTTTCACTACGTTCGTCCTCAACAATTACAAACCACCAGTACCATTATGTTTTTAGACACAAAATAAAGGATTTTTTTTGGTGTTAATTTTAAGAATCTTTTGATATTTGATAACTCGTCTGGATTATGAACTGCTTATTTTTATTTGTTTAAAAATATTGAAAGGGTATACAAAATTTTTAAACGGTGAGATCAATTTTAATTAACACCAAGAAGAAAATTGGCTATCGAAGAATTTTCTAGAGCTACTCAATTATTCGAAGTATCATTTCGAGGAAGTTCGGTCCCAGGAAACTGCTGCAGACAAAGAACTACAAAACACAGATTTACAATAGTCACTAGTACTTACGGCTCGTAAAAATACCAATAATACCCTCTGGGAAGAAAACTGTTTAAAAGAGATTTCTATTGGTAGGTGCGCATAGGCAGCAAAGATTATCTTGAGTATTCGACTACCAACACTGGAGTAATCAATGGAAGAACGCGATACTCACAGATTAGTCTCGTTATGGATTGTTCTCGCAAAGTAGACAAGAAAGAATATCATCAACGGACAGATATATACTGCCACAATCTTTCTCTACAGATGATTCCATTAAAGTTTCTTGATCTTACCCCTATATAGCAGGCTTGAGCTTACTTAAAAATGTCAAAAATCCAATGACAACTATTCCATACCAGACACCATACAGGAGCTTAGAAATCTACTTCCACAACTTTGAGTAGCAATCGCATAATATTTAGTGCAACAACTTGTACATAAGAATATGTTTCTGAAACACGAGCAAATGGGAGTCATACTAGCTGTAGTTTAAACATTCTCTTCTATTAAATTTTCTTATTTCATCACTCTGCATCAGTACTTTATCCAATTTTCAGTATTCTAGTATTAGAAGTAATAACTTTATGGTTTGTTTTTTATTTAATATTAAATTTGTTTGGTTTAGTTTTTATAATCGAATTCACTCAATATCCTTAGCTTTTGAACAGCTGTTTATTTGAATATCTTTGATTCTATATGTTCTCTTCTCCCTTCAGGTTATTTTTCAATTCACCTATTTCTTCTGTTCCTATTATATTATCATACATCATTCAATTTTGCCAAACACTATTAGATTAAGAGCCAGTGACCATTTTCAGGTGGTTATTTCAAAAGTAACGAAACACAATGAAGATCGAGCCACGAGTAAAAATGAACTGCACCTCAAAAATGTTCATAAACGACTACTAAGATGTTGAATCGTATGCAACACCCTACTTTTTATTCATACCTGTTCTAGGGCCTTCGAAATGTAGATGTAGATCCATATGTGTTGATACTTCATTATATAATACTTTGTATAATATTTCATATTATTAATTGTTCATTTATTTTATTTATTCTGTTGAAATTTGAGGACTGATGAAATGACAAAAATAGATTTTCTTTATAAATATTTATTACGTCCTGACTAATGTTATGACTAATACTTTAACTAAAATAAATCTTATTTTGTACCCTCCTAAAATTTTAGGGTAGTCAACACTGGCCACATAGGGCTGCCAGAAGTAGTTTTTCATAGAGGATTTACTGTAGAAAGTTAAGTTACTTTTGAAATGACCACCTAAAATTGGTCACTGGTTCTTCCTCTAAATAATAAAAGTGTCTATACTAAGTCAAATATGTTTTGATCCGTATATTCTAATAATCTAATAATTGTATCCATGAAAAATTGAAAATACTGAAGGCAGAAGAAAAGGAGTTGTGAGGTAACCATGTGGATATTATGGAAACTTAAGTAATTGATAGCATTTTATTATCTGGATTTAGTCATCCACACAAACCAAGTCACAAAAACTTTTCCAATCTATGTTATATTGATAACAATAATCACCTGAATTTTGATAAATTTTCATTATAAATAAAGGATCAAGTACTGATATCCCCAATACTGAGTGAAGATGATTAAAGCAATATCGTTATTTTTAGCCATAGTGGCATTTGCTGGTAAGTAAAACTTTCAATTTTTTTTAAACTTTCTCAATCCATCAGGTTCTTGGTTCCATTTTATCCTTTAATACTTCTTGTAAATTTTTAGCTTACATCAACGCTAACCCTACTCAATGCTACGAATGTAATATTCTCTCTGGTTCTACTTGTACTGAACCAAAAATTGAAAATCTTGACATACAAAGCTGCGATGATATAAATCAAGCAAATAATTCTACTGCTGACACAGTATGCTTCACAGTTTCAACGAAATGGTGTAAGTATATTATTGCCCTCAAATCGCTGAAACCTCTGATGAGTAACAAATTGAATTTTACGTGGTATATTTGAATATACTGATTAAAAAGAAAATAACTATTACTAAACTTTAAGTATATCATACGGTTAGTATGTTAGTACGACACGCAGAAAACTGCGGCATTCAATTTTCACTCAAAACGATCTATTAAGTTGATATTTTTCGGCGTTTCATTTTTTCACAAAACAATCAACTTCCGAAAGAAGCTATAAGTACAAATTCTTTCTAATTTCTCTCGAACATTTTAACAGGCACTTCGGGTAACGGTATGACAGATTTGAAGGTTATGTTTGGTTCTTCTTCTTCTTCTGGAGACACTTGACCTTGAGAATTAAAGTGTAGGTGATAGATCGTATGCTGTTATGATCTTTACTAGTGTTTTACGAAGAGTGGGAATATTTGTTGGAGTGGTCGATGATAATTTGAGATTAGTTCCAAACAAGGCGCTTTTTGGTTAATTTATTTTTTTGATTTATTTGTGGTATTACAAAAGGTTATGTCTTAAAGACTCATAAATACTGAGAAAGAGACAATTGAATCGGTTGTAGATGATGAGAAGGTGTTGTTGTTGTAATTTTGTTTTTTGATGATCTATTAGAAATAGTAGAGAACTTGCAATATAAAAATGTGTCATGCATTGCAGCACGAACTCTTGGTTTTTTCCTAATCCATTTTAGTCCAAAAAATACTTTTTTATTTTTAATTATAATGTAAATTGGCTGTATGACTTTGTTTTTGCGACAAATATTATTTGAACTGTTCAATTCAGTGAATAATGTGTTGTCTTAGCTATATTTGGGTCAGAAAAAAGTTATTTTTATCATAAATTTCATCAAAAATCTACGTTCCTTAATTTATTTGGTTCATCATGTGACAAATTGAAAATCTTATTTGGTTATGAATTGGCTTTTCTGGGAGTTTAGTTTGGAAAAAGAATTTACTAACTTTATTTTTACATAAATTAGATCTGATTTATGGAATTTTGCCGCAAATTGACTGCCCCGAATTTATTCCAGCAGTAAATATTTTTCCACAATTGATTATTCAAAAATTGTTTTGGTCACATATATATTTGGATAAGTTCAATTAAGTCAAACATATGTCATTCTAAGTTTCATTAGAACAAAAATAGTATTTTAATAATCAATTTCATAGAAAATTAGTTTTCCGTTATTAATTTGATTCAAAAAAAGCTTAATTATGCTTTTCAAAGTATAAAGTAATGTAGTCACACATTGAGTTTTCTGCGAGTTAAATTTGGTGAATAATCAGTTTTTCATAATTCATTTTCATCGCAATCTGACTGTTTTTTCCAGTAAAAAATGTTTTTTCGCGTTTGATTGTCATAAATTGATGTGTCCAAGTTTACTACAGCCCAAATTGATATTTCTGAACTGAGATTAGTGATTCAGGTTTTTGATAAGTTCAATTTGTCAGAAACTCCAAATTTTGATAAAATTTTTTGAAATTATCTTTTTTAGATTAATTCATGAGGTAATGTTGTCAACCAATCTTCAATTTTTCAAGAAATGAATTTTCCGTTTGATATTGTTTGAAATTTGGCGTTTCAAATTTTATTTAACATAATAATTTTCTGCATATGAAGCTGATATATTTGTACAAAGCCTATATTGAATTATGGGAGTCACGGCTTGTTTTGTAATGATTTTTTAGGATTCTTTTTCTCTGACCAGTAAATAGATAAAGCTTCAAGCTTATTATTAGTTAAAAAAATATATATTGACAGTATAAATATAAATTTCAAGCTAAAAATATTGTGGAGAACATGATCGTTCTGAACACCCCCGCCTCGAAAAAATGGGCTCGCATTTCCTTCACGATACGGGCTCATTGGTTTTTTTGAAACAAAAATTCACGGCTTTTCAATCTGTAAGCCCAAATGCACAGACTATAATCGCATTAATATACCAAAAATTGGACATTTAAAAAAAGTTTCTTTTATGTTTTTTGCTATGAAAAAATCTAAATTTTGAGAAATTTTTATTGATAATAGTTCATTCTATGCGATTAAATGTGCTGAGTGTACCCTACAAATCTCAAGTCAATCGGTGAAGCCGGTTTTCAGATGCGATGGAGGAAAGTTTGAAAAACAAAATTTTGAGAAAATCACCATTGAAGTTTCAAGTCCGCTTAAAACTATGAAAACCTTAACCCTCCCTTAATCGGCGATGCCTGGTCCATAGAGTATTTCTTCGTCTTCCTCTTGGAATTCTCTAAAAGTAGATTGTATAGCTTTTGAGTCAATCCTGGCTTGTGTATCGACATCTCTTAAGCAACATGCTCATGAGCAAAAATCCAAATCAATGAATTCAAAGTTTCGTTATTGTTTTGTGTCTCTACTTCTACAGCGAATTAATAATTCGTCTTTCGATAAACATTGGAAAACAGGTTTTATAGCTACTTGTACTTCTGGTATTACCGGTCGAGCTCATTCTCATCTTCTACCTATTGCCATTTACACAAACTGTCTCCACCTTTTGTATCAAATTGATGTTAAAGGTTTTCATATATCTCCAAGCGAATATTGATGACGTCGAATGGCTAATCCATAGAATTTCGTTATTTCTTGAAAAACATGATCAGTAAGTTCACCTGGTCCTTTTCTATGGATTCCTCTATTTGTTTTATTATTTTTAACAGACCGAAGTCGTGTCTCATTCTCTTTTCTACGTGGATCACACATTATTTTTTGTTACTACAGAATCTCCATACGGTTGAGTATCTAGAATTCCCTGGTAAGTTTTACTGTCACCATCCCCGACGTATGTAGGATACTTTATGCCATATTTTTACATAGACCTCAAAAACATTCGCTTGATAGCACTTATTTCCATTTTACACTTCCAGAATGGTGCATTCATCTACATGCGTTTAATACCACATTTCGTTCCCTGAAGGATCCGTTTTTTTCTACTTTTTCACTTGCACATGCACCAAAAAAAACTACTAATAACCATGTACAAGCTCAAAATGCAGATGAAAGGCCTCTATGTCTCAAGTACCGTCACCTGACATAATCAACTCATCCTGTGGTTCTCCTGCTTCTTTATTCTTAGTTTTTTCTTACGTGGCAGTGAATGATAATAAAGTTTCACATAGTGAAGATTTGGTAATATGAATGATCAACTCCTAATAATCGTATCACATATACGAACCAGCGATTAACTTCAAATGCATTCTCGATCAATGAGCCCGATTTTATAACTGTCTGTTTTTCACATTCACACAATAATTTTGAAACCCAAACAGACGCATCACTTTCACAAGTTTTGCATATTATCATTTCGGAAATTGCATAAACAAACTCCAAAATGCAATACGCGAAATTCAAAGCGATGGGAACCTCCATGCTCATGCTATTTTAAAGTTTTTTTCGTCGAAACTAATGTAAATGCCGTTTTATTTTGAGTTGTAGAACGGTTTCTACTAAACTTTCTTTTTTTACTACGACCAGGATGTATATTTTCACTCGTAGTTTCTTTCCGTCCATTCATTATGAAAAAAAATTGTAGTTGTTGCGCTCTTCGAAGTTGAACCAAGGATAAATAACTTCCGTAAAATATTTGTTAATCATGAAAATTTCTTTTTAAGCCTGTAGAAAGTTGTCTAAACTTGCACAAAAGTATATGTGCCAGATATTAACCCGATTCTACACTATAGGCCCGGACTCCGACTGCCAACTCAGCTGCTTCCTCTAACTGCTGTACCTTTAAAACCACTTCGAATTTTTGAAAATCACTTTACACTTCATTCTAGACATGTTAATAGAACAATTTATGGAAAGAAAAATCGATTTTATGAACCGATCACATAGGATGACTCCTTACAATCATAGTACTTTTAATTAGTAATGCATAAATGCATTCTTAGCCATAAAAACTCCTGAAACTGGTTAGTTTGGATGTTAATTGACTATTTTTCCAAATGATTATTCATTATACATGGTGACTCACTAAAAATGTATGGCATGTTGCTTAGAATTGGTAAAAATTTTTCATTTACTTGATAATAAATGAATAACCAATGATAACTACATGCGTTATTTTATGGACTATTTTTTCTATTTGTATATGAAACTTTTGATTGAAACACTCTACACATCCCATTCTTATGAAACTAATTAGAAGCTTCTGTTTCCTGTTTCCTAAATTTAATCTTACTTTTCGTTTCTCAGCTGCTTACTGTCGTGAATTCGATTTAAAGTGGCAGTTCCTGAGCGCTCTCTCTATGTAAATTTCCACTTTCAAAGATGCAACGTCAATAACTCCGTATTTTAATTGGTAGAGTGCCGATTTTGTCCTTTGATTCAACATTGATTTTTTTTATAATTTAAATTGATTAAAAACTAGAACAACGCAAATTAAATTAACGTTTTCTAATTTCGATTTGAAAATTGAGGATAATTATCCAAATTCATGAAATTATTGTATTGTCATTGATCTCCAATGAATCAAGTAGTTTCAATTAGATCCGACAGTTTAAAGTGCTCAAGAAAAAATTTTTTTCATACCTACATACAAGCTAATAAAAACGGTTTAAAAATATGATTCAATGAATATAAGAATAAAATTTCAACAAAAATCAGAGACAATAGAAGAAATTCCTCCAATTATTCTATAATTTTAAATCAACCGCCCTTTGGTATGTAGCTAATTATGTAATTGCTCAAAAACTCAAATGAAAAGTGTGAAAGAGAAATATTCTATTCTAGAAATACGCTCTAAGACTGAGCAGCCTAAGGTAACCTGGTAGGGAACCTAATTATAGTTCTTCCAGTATCAATTGCAGATTATAAAAACCCTTGCCGACAATTTTGTTTGATCTACGATAGGCGTGAATACCTCATTTTATAGTTTTATTATTTTTATAAATACTTTTAAAAATATGTATATCTTATGCGAGAAAGTATTCGTTAAAAGGCAATCGAATATAAGTGTAGTCCTACTTGGAACTTGAGAAAAATCATTATTATACCTCGTTAACTTGCAACAACTGATTATTAAATAAAACGTACATAGATGACTAAAATGTACCTGGAAAACGAAACAAAAAACTGTGAAGGCAAATGAATTCTTAGCAGATGAAACAAAAGAAAAAAACATTTCAATTCCAAAGTATCTTTTTCAGTAGATATTGATATTATAATGCGTTTCCCTTTAGAACATGACCCATTCAAACAGAAATTTTTACTATTGTCAACCGACCGAAATTTACCACATTGTGACTATATAAACTATAAATTCTCTTAGGAATTAAATCATCAGTAGCTTTGTCACATGTCAGTTTTTTTGCACATGTTTTTCGGTTCTTTGAATAATCCACAGCAACCATTTTCATGACTACTCGATAAATGGAAAATTTATTTACTCTACTTAATTCAGCAATTCTTATTTTGATTGTTTTATCAGATTGCTGTTAATTTTCCTTTTTTAAACATTCGAATATATTTAAAATAACTTGTTGGGTTTGTATATCTAAATCTTTCTTATAAAATTCATACCTGTATTTATTCTCACTACACTGTGCAATTTCATTGTCTTCATTCACCCATTGTCTGAAGAACTAATCTCACCAAGCCACGCAACTGCTTATCGCCGACTTTCTTGCAGGAATATTTCCAATAGAAATGTATTTATGTTCACGATTCGATGTTTTCATTGGTAGACAGTGGAGATGATAAGTCCACGTGGACTAACAGTTTGTTAGATGTTTACCGAATTTTATACGAGGAGTAAACATTATATTTCACTTCTTAATTTGGTATGACTGCCGTGCATATTTATGAAATATTGATTGATCCTCGCATAACTATCTTCTGCAATGGATATTGGAAGAACTATATCACCAAATCGGCGGAGGCTGAATAGACATCACACAGTAGACTTACCTTATAGATATTTGAACTGTTAGACCTTGAAAATGTCATAAATGTAGTAATTAGCACATTATACACCCCAATACCGAATTAAATGATCTATTTTAAATGGTAAATTAGAGGAAATAGTCACTGGACCATTTCCTTCATATTAATTTGCTTGACGAAACTACATTACAAATTACAAATTAAAGTGAAATGTTGAAAAAAATTAGTATATCTTAGTATATCATATCAATATGTGTAAAAATATAAATAAATAAGAGAGAGTTGTTTTCTATTTCGTTTTATCTTATATAAAAACATTTTTGTGGTATGAAAAGAAATCAGATTTCTATTTTCAGATTGTGTATACTTCCTCAAAAGCATTGTTTTATTGTACCATTTAAAAGAGGCCATTGTGTAGTATGGAAAATACTTTTTTTCTTTTTTAGTTGGTCAACTTGTAACAGAGAGAGGATGTTACTACCAAGAAATAGGCGGTGAGGATGTTTGCTCGTATTTCTACCGTACTGAAGTTAATAATGTACCACTCACTGATGGTTACACATGTGACTTATGTTACGAAGATCTTTGTAATACCGAAGAAGGTGTCGTATCAGCAGCAAAAAACTGACATGTTTATCGAAGATATAGAACCAAGTAAATGTTATAAAATATACTCAAATAAAATTTATTATTTTTCATTAATCATTTTACATTTTTTAATTGGATAATTTTTAGTAGCTACCTAAAATGAAATACAAAAATTGGATAAAGTTGGTAGTTACAATGAAAAGATCATTTTATTTGTGAACTTTTCAAAAGTAACCAACAACTTAATCAAAGTACTGCAATCAGATGAGTATTAAGTACGTAATTTAATCAAATTATTGATAAGAAGTAAATGAAATTATACTACAGCTGAATAAAGGGATCCAATAATAACCATAACAGTTTTCCCGTTGACGCAAATTTATTGTACGGTCCTGTCCGGATTTAGTGAAGTTCTAGAACTTGGTGGAGGCGCGGCGCTTTTTATAAATTATTATTATAGCAGGCGGTTTATTTACATTCTAGGAAAGTCTATTCTTCTATTTTTTTTGCTCCTTTAGTTTCTAAAACTTTCAAGAATTTCTTTTGGGATAAATAAGGAGTTTGTGTAGAGCAGTTTAGCTTAGTTTATAATAAATATTCATAGTGAACTGACTGAAATAGGAAGTAATCGAAGAATTTGAATGAATTATATAAGTTAGTTACTATTAAATTACTTATTATTTAATTAATAATTACTTAAGTAAATTATATAAATTAGTTAAGTGTAGTGTAAGTATTTAAATTTAGATAAATCAAGAACGTGAGTGAATAAATAAAAAAACATCACAGGATCAACGTGCTTTGATCTGTTCTTCTGCAAAGATATTTTTTCTAATACTACGTTGTTCTTGCATCGTTCTACCTGATGATAAGTTCAAAAAACAAGCATGCAATTTTGTTTTCTGCTCGGTAAAAATTTTGCTGAAACTGTTTTGACATTAAAACCGGCTTATGAAAATGATGTTACGAGAAAAACTGAAGTTGGTGTTATTTGCACGGTTTATGACAAACTTCGTTATGCACGCTCATCAATTCTCCGCTTTCCAATTTTTAGTTCATTGACCATCTCACATCGTGGTATAGTGGTCTCCGGCGTTGCGGAAACGCTCATTGGAGAACAGGTATGTCTGGAAGTGCAAGAAAACGTGAAAATCAGCGGGAGTAAGATCGGGAATATAGCGTGAATTATCAAATAACTCATATTCACATGCCAAATTCTATCAAAACAGCTGCTTGGTGTCACACACAACACCTGTGGTAAGCATTCCACATCTCTTGGTCTGAATAGCACGTCGTAATTTCCGCAGTACAAAATTAATTCTGATTCAAACAAAAATGATCTGATTGGTATTTGGATCAATAGTTCTCATCAGTTGTAAATATATCATAAAACACAAAAAATCATAAGCTTTGATACCTCTCTGAAGAAGAAACTTGGTTTTCAAAATGAGCGTTAGACAGAGTAAAATTATAAGTGTTGGTTATTATACCAACGTACTGTTAATAGTCTGTCAGTCTGATTACCATCAATGGTTCCAGAATTTTCAATTCAGTCTCTTCTTCTCATTACTCCGTATATTTTTTGGTTCATTCATTGCATCTTTTTCTCAGTCTCGTGACATTCCCGACATCCACTTCTTTGATCATTTTTACACAAGGGTAGTTGATATAAGTCATAATGGCAATTTGTTGAATTTCTATTTCTTAATTTTTGTTCTCACTCAATTTATATCTGGCTGATCGTGATTTTTATATTATATCTCTTAGCATTTTTTTGTAAATATTTTGTACTTGGTATGTTCGCCGTAGATCGAGGAGAACAAAAGAACAAAAATAAAAAAGTTTGCTCCGTTGTTTTCTTCCTCTCTTATTGATGCTCCAACAGAAATTTATCTCAGCAGAATGTAATTCATGAAATTCATACTCCTCAGAAATTTTAAACGGTTTTTGACAAATTTTCTGTCTAGGACAAGTCGTTTTTGGCAGAGATTAGCATGGTATGTATCTATGTGGTGTAATTTTCAAACGTGATTTTTAACCACTTGAAAGAATCGAATTTCATTAAAACTTCGCAATCTTATCAAAGACCAATGGCAAAATTATAATTCAATAAATGTCTCCGATCATCCTGATGCGGTTATCTTGATAGCATCTGATAAAATCTTTGGAATTTTTCACCTACTTCAACCGATCAGATAAATTCAGAATTCTACAAACAAATCAATTACTGATGGCAATATAACATAAATCATCATGAGAAATGTAACGAAATCTTTGAAACGTTGGAAGATATTTTAAACAAGCATTTTGGCAGTGGTTGAGAAATTGACGTATGTTTTTGCTATAGTCATAATTTTTAGTGATTTTTTCATATAATCATTACTCTTTGAATAATGCTCATCTCTTTGAGTTTTTTTTATAGTACTTTTCTCCTCGACAGTTACAAATTAAAAATACCATTCCAAGGATTTTAACAGAGTGAGATTTGTCTTCACTGTGTTAATAATACTAAAAAGAAAATTAATTGTCGAAAAAGGAGGTGTTAACACAGACGAATGCGGCAGATGGACTGTGTTCCAAAGTGTTTCGAGAATATTTTATAGATTTCATGAAACTGGAGCTATTTTCGAAAGACGAAGAACTAAAAGACACGGAGCAGCAACTGCCATTGATGATTGTTATCCGAAACTTACAGGTCCTAGCAATATCCGTGGAATTCTATGAGAAAGATTTTTTTAAGCAGAGTACTATTGACGTCTGCGAAATGTAATAAAGATTAACTTGAGCATTGGAATATCAAAACTGGAGTAATAATTGGCGGAACGTGATTTTCACAAATTACTGTTCTTGGTTTTTTTTTTCGAAATGTATACATCATATCCAGATATTCACCCGTTTTGAGGAAGTAAAATTATGGCCTGAACAGAATATTTTTAATAGCTGTACTAAATAGTATTGAAACCTGACAGTTTAGGGATACGGGGATCAAGTAGTGGTTAATATAATATCATATTTTCATAGCTTCCTTAGTTTTTCTTTATCGATGATATTCCTAGACTTCGAGCAGCGCTGATTTTAGGAGTAAAATAAAATCAAGGTTTGCCTCATCTATTGTTTCCACAAAGGTCGTCTGATCTGAATCCTATATAACAGGCTTGGTGTATCAGTTTGAATATATTTGCTTCTATGTGTTCTGTGTTTTTTTTTCATCTATTACCTATTCAATTTACTCCTCTTGTTGTTTCTATCATATATTCAACTTTCAATTTTGCGAATTACTTTTATTAGATTATTCATATATTAAGTATATTATGTTTTTTTGAATACTTTCCACTTCTTGTTTTTTCTTATATAGATAAAAATTTGTTTTATATTTTTGATTATTGTATCGATAATTGATTAGAAATGCCGAGACCCAAAAGAAAGGTTTTTATGGATTATGATAGTTCAAGTGATTGATAACGTTTTATTATCTAGATTCATTTATTTTGGACTATAGGTGCAACCAACTTTTTCATTGTATTATACATTGATAACAAGAATTATCTATAAATCCAAGAATTTTATTATAAATACACCTTCAAGTACTGATATCGCCAGTGAGTGAAGATGATTAAAGTAATATCGTTAGTTTTAGCTATAGTGGCATTTGCTGGTAAGAGATATTTTCAATTTATTTTTAGTCAGATTACGACCATTGATTTTGGTTATAAACATCACATGTTTATTAGAATCCGTCGGTTTCTCGGTTCCATTTTATCCTTCAATATTTTTTGTACATTTGTAGCTTACATTGAGGCTGACCCTACTCAATGTTACGAATGTAATATTCTCGCTGGTGCTACTTGTACTAAACCCACAATTCCAAGAATTGACATACAAAGCTGCGATGATATCAATCAACCAAATAATTCTACTTCGAAAACAGTATGTTTCACAGTTTCAACTAGATGGTGTAAGTATTTATAGTATAGTCCATAAAAATGCTGGAGTTTTTGATAATCAATCAATTGATATATTTGAATTTACTAATGAGAAGAGTGAATAATTATTACTACACTTTGTTTATCTTACTCTGTGAGTTTGTCTGTTAAAATGTATGTTATATACAGACATCAAGTTTTCACTCATATCGCTTTAACAATTTGATATTTGCCCAAAAAACAATCTACTTTCGAACAATCTGATAGTTGCAAGCAGTTAACACATCTCAATAAACGCTCCTGCCATATAATTTTCCTCATTTTCATCGCACGTATTGAGAGGCACTTCTTCGGGTAACGGTATGGCTAGTGTATTTCTTCTCTTCTTCTCTTATTTGGGAACAGCGGTCTTCTTTTTTTTCTTTAGGCTCAATGATAATTTGCTTCTTAGAGGCTTAGAGGCAGTGATAACTTTGAATAAATTCGATTTAATATGTTTCGAAAGAGTTGCGTATAATATAGGTTGAGAAGTGGAAGTATATCCTGTAGATAATGGATCGGATCGATAGTACCAAAAATGATTCTTTCTGAGCAATTTTTTTCGTGGATTTGTCGGTGGTAATACAGAATATTTCACAAATCATGAAAGATTTGTGAAAAGAGAGACGATTGATGTGATCCGATGAAAAGAAAGAGAACGTGGAATATAAACAATGTGTCCCACATTTTAAAAAGCATGTTTAACATAAACCATTGTTGATTCCACTAAGTTCAGTTTGGTCTGAATGTAGTTTTTAGAGTTTTATTTGAATTTTAATTTGACTAAATAAGTGTGTATTAGTCACAAATAGGTTTTGATAATTTCAGTTCAGTAGAAAATGCCTTTCTTCAAGTTTGATTATATCAAAAATAATATTTAAATGATTAATGTCATCTATATTCAACTTATTCTGATTTATTTTGTTCTCAAAAAGTTTTATGAGTTCCATTATGTCAAAAATGTCCTTTTGAAAGTATAATTTAATCACATTTCTGGGAGTTTAGTTTGGCAAAAATTACCTTCTCTGCGTCACTTTGGCCGAAAATCGACTGCACCGAGTTTATTTCGATGAAAAATGAGTTTTTTCATTCGATTATGCAAATAATTGGGTTCTCCAAGTTTGTTTTGGTCCTTAATTGGATTTTCTAAATTGAGATCAGTAAAACAGGCTTTGTTAACCTGAATATGACAACAATTTACTGTTCTTTATTAAATTATTATCAAATTCAAACTGGGAGAGGGTATGATTATGAACCCCATGATTGGGATTGGACGATACGTAAAGACCATTTCAGCACCTGCTCTAAATGAATTGCTCAGCACAATATGCTGCAAATGCAGAAGTGATTGCGGTTCCCGTAGTGGATGCAGGAAATCGTAGTTGCAGTGCTCTTAAGCTTTTATTTGATATATTTGTTAAGCTTTTCTCAATTCTTCAACATATCAGAGCAATTTTGATGGATACTGAACTTTTGATCACTAAATCATGGAAGAACTGGAAATGAATGTCACCGAATATGATATAGAGAGTTCAAAATACCACAGCGGCTGGAAGACGACGATAAAGAAAAAGAAGATAACCCAAATTATAATAAACTGCAGTTCTTGTTTGAATAGAATCATAGATTATTAATTTCTTTCATTTTTTTTTCTAAATTAAATTATTTAGGGAGTTATGAATATAAATTACATTAGAGTGAAGATGTAATTTGAGTATTCTCCTCAGCAATCATGTAAGTACACGGGCAGATAAGACTTAAAAATAAATTACATATGAAAGTGAAAAAATTATCAAATATATCGAAATATTCCATAATAAATGAAAATTATTCTTTATTACTTATTTAATAATAATTAAAAAGCTTCATACAGCGTGTTTCGACTGAAATTATACTGGTTGACCTCACATTACGCTCTTTTTTTCGAAAACTATTAAAAATATAAACAAATTTGAAGGGAATTCAGATTTCTGCAAATTAAACATCGAAAAACTTATAGGCAATGATATATCCGTGGAAAATATGCAAAAAATTGATTTTGTGACGTTTTACTTCTAATTTTAATAGACGCGTAAATCCTACCATATGGGAGTGTTGACACAACTTCTAGAATGCTGAAATATAAGTCTACTGAGATGACTAGTCTACTTTTTATGAAAAATTGTCTTATTGTATCAATACCTGGAAAGGTATCTGTAATTATAACAAAAATAAACCACTGTTTGACTCATCAAAAGTTAACTATCACTTCCACAACTAAAAAGATCATCAGTAAATGCAAAATATTGAGAATTAGCAGCATCAGCGCAACAAGCTCCGTTGATAATACGTGAAATTCATTTATTTCTTTTTTAGTTGGTCAAGTTGTAACAGAAAGAGGTTGTTATTATCAAGAAATAGCCGGTGAGGACGTTTGCTCATTCTTCTACCGTACTGAAGTTAGTAATGTACCACTCACTGATGGTTTCACATGCGACTTATGTTACGATGATCTTTGCAATAACAAAGAGGGTGTCGTATCAGCAACAGCTAATTAATATCTATTAAATATTCAAAAAAAGTTAAATGCTAGAAAATGTAATCAAATAAAATTTCTTATTTTTTCATTATTCATTTTACATTTTTGTGGTATAATAATTTTTCGTAATCACCTAAAACCCAGAAACTCCATTGAGGATAAGAAAATAATAATGGAATACAGAACTTGGAAAAAGTTATTGCGAAAAGACTGGTTATATCTGTGGAATGGAAACTTTTCTAAAGAAGCGAACAACGTAATCAAATTACTTCAATGAGATAAAATTAGTCTTTTATTATAACGTGTTAAGTACATAATTTTATTAAATGCTGTTTCATACAGGATGTAGCGAATATGGAGAAACTATACTTATAAAGCGAATGTATTTAAACTTAATTATATGCTTCATTATACGAATAAGAAAAATAAAGAATTTACATTATCTTTTTACAAGTATAAAACAAAGTTTATGGTTAATTACCAATAATTGTGAGCTTAATAAACAGAATTCAGAGGGGATAGATATATGGGAATCCAATAATATTGATAATAACATTCTCGTGGACGGAGCTTCTACTGTACAGATTTTTTCGTCGAGATAGTACAACTAATCATCAGTGTGTGCAATAATGCTACTTTGTTTTTGTTTCATTTTTTCTGTGTAAAGTTCAACTGAACAACGTGCAGCTGTAAAATTTGGTTTCCTAATCGGTAAAATAAATCTCATGCTCACAGACCATCGAGCGAAAATAAACTCTCAAAGAGTACTTGACTATGTTGGGAACAAAAGTTCGGCAAATGCTCAGAGTTGTTCAGACCTTGACTGATAACCAAAAAGATCTAGTTGAAAAATGTTGTGCTTTGAAGTACAAGGTTTTCGGTCTATGGTTAATACTGCACATACGTCATAGAGTCATGGTTATAACTCAGAAATATCATCATCATTACCCTGTTCAAAAATGTAGTAAAGTCAAATCAAACAGCAAAATAAAGCTTTAGTTTGCTTCTTTGATATGTAGGGCGTAGCTTCTGCAGAGTTTGTTCCCCTAGGTCAATCAAACCTTTTACTTGAAAGTTTTTAAAAAAATTGGGCAACAGTGTTAATAAAAAATATCCGATTCATAGGAAATAGAAGAGTGGTTCTTCCACTGTGACAATGCACCTGCACACACAGCTATTTCATTTTTGGCGAAAAAGGACATGGTCATATTACTCCATGCCCCTAACTCGTCTGACCTAGCCTTGTATGAGTTTTTCTTACTCCATGAAAAAAGGCTTGCCAACAACGATAAGCCATTCAAGCAGAGAACAAAAAATTTTTCTAACCTCAAATTGAATGGAGAAAAGTAAGAACTGAAAAGTCCCTTGTTTTTTACAATACAAATATAATGCTACTTTCCAAATATTAATCCCTATGTTTTGTGGTCTTTTTTAAAATAAAAATGGTATTATTGAAGAGGAGAGAAGGCAAGTATGAATTATTACAGAGCATTATGCAATACAGAGTTGTTGGTAACAGAACGGTCAAACGAAAAGAAGGAAAATTTGACATTGGACGTGAGTTAGATTTATTCTCTGTGAGCAAAAATAGAGAAGGATTCATTAACCAATCCGTTAAGTACAGCAATGCTTGAGCTATTTTTCAATATAGACACCGCCAGAATTGAGATACTTGTCGTAACATGCAATCAATTATTTCATGCCTTTGTCGAAGAGCTCTCTCACTAGCGAATGGACCAGTGTGTGATACTGGGTGACAATAATTACACGCAAAATCACTGGTATCATGATCGGGGCTATTAGGCGGATGAACACAACACCTGCAATAAGCATTCCACGTATCTTGTTTTGAATGTCGCAATTTCCTGCACTGTTCACGCAATATCTAGTGCTACTGGCATGAGGACAGCATACGTCATATATTTTTTCTACAAGCCCAGTTAATTACGTTTACTTTAAAAGAAAAAACATCGGGAAACGTTCGTTTGACGATGGAAGCCATTATAAATAAAACAAACGAATATAACACTCTTATGATCTGGTTCGTTATTTCCAGATCATTTATTCTCCCAAATCATCACAAATAGGGAGTTGTTGCCGTTGGAAGATTATTCGTGTATTCTATAATGGTGCGTCGTTTCAAATATTGTTATGAGACTATTTACATAAAAATTACTGTTATTTCAATCAATTGTTCTGATGTTTTGTAAATTGAGAATATAGTTAAAAACAGAAAATGATCAATTTTGAAACGTAATAATAACAATTCCGAGTATTAGCCGTATGTAATACAAAAACTATTTTTGCTTAATTTTCCGCATCAATTAAAGTTCATAAAACGACCTGAATGAATAATGAAATTTCAAATAATCATAGTATATTTGTGCTCTAACCAAATATAATATAATAATGAGATTATATTGTTTAAAGAATCTTTTCATTTCAACAAAACCTATAATTCCTCCCAAAAATGCTTATTTCTTTTTGGTTTTTTGTTCCATTTGCAAGTTGTTAGCCCTACTTCTTCGAAGTAACTATGGATGATGTCCTGTTTCTATGGTTTTCTTGGTAGATTTTGCAGACATACTATCATAGTCATGGCCTGTTACACCCATCATCTTAACGTGCTAATTGAACCACGTATCTGGATATATGGAGAGGTTCCTCTTAATTATCGGTTGATATCATTGGGAATTTTTAGAATTCTCTTATTGTAGTGTTTCTGTGTAAGATTCAAAAGTAACTAGCTGTTGTCTTTTTTTGGCAAGTTTCTCTGCTTCCCAATTGCCTGGTCTACCCTGATTAGACGTACATTAACATTAATAATAAGAAATTTGTTTTTTGGTCATAAAACTCGCCTGCAAAAGTAGAAGGTTATGGTCTTTGTTTTTTCGATTGTAGAACAAGTATAAATTTAGATTATTACAAAGAGATACTGGGTTGTTTTCAGTATTATGGAAGCAGAAAGAGGCTTTAAAAAGGAGCCAACGGCTCTTTTCTTCATCATAACAATGCGCCTACAAGTAGCTTTTGATTCAGGTGGATCTATCCTCTTAAACTATTTTAAATCTCCACTTACAGGATTCAACGTTTTGTGACCTCTGATTCTTCTTAAAAGTATCAAACATTTTGTCAATATTCATAGAAGTTCATTGCAAATAAAAGTTATTTCAAAAACAGCTTCTAATGAATGTGCAATGACTAGCGAAGATCAGAAAGAAATTAATTCAAATTCCATTTTCTTTTCACTTTGATTCTAATATTTTTTATTACCTCGTATATTTGTTATTCATCAATTGCATCTCCTTAGTTAGCTCCTTGTTATTACATAATATTCTTCCTGACCTCTTGTTCTTCAACAATTTGCCATGAATTGTAGTTGTTATATCTTATCAATTTGTTTTATTTCTGTTTCTACCTCAAGTTATATTTTGTGGAATGTAATATTTATATTACGTCAAAAGCTATAATCATTTTTTTGTACATTCTCACTGTTATATAAAACTTTGGCGACTATCTTAAAACTCGGAATAAATGAAGAAAACGTATTAAAATACTGGCATGTTCGCCATAGATCGAGAACAAAAAAAAATAAGAAAGTTTGCGCCGTCGTTTTCCGCTTCTCTTATTAATGTTCCAACAGAAATTTGTCTCAGTGGAATGGAATTCATAAAATGCATACCCATCAGAAGTTTTAAACTATGACAAGTCGGTTCCTTTTTTAACTATCTTATATTAGCTTGGAATGTGTCTATGAAATGGAATATTTGAACGTGATTTTTATCCACTTAATAGAGTGGAATTCTATTGAAACTTCACGTGCTCATTTAGAACCAATGACTATAAAATAATCTAGTAAATTTACTCAATTATCCAGATCCGATTATAACGATAGTAGGTAAATTGTATTTTCTGGAATCGTAGGCGATATTTATACTGAATACACTGTTTTCACCACCACTATACCAACAATCACAATTACACTGTCTGACGCGAGTGTTGGTGTAGTGGTGGTGTTAAACAGTGTATTCACGAAATATTTTCTTGTGAGTACACCCGCAATCTCATGACATTATTTTGATTTTGAGGTACCTCAAATCCTTTCCATATCTAAAGTACTTACTTAAATATCCTCCTGGTTCTCAATGTTCTATTTTAATCAAAACAGCTCACTTCAGCCACAATAATTATTTAAAATAAGCTCTAAGGTTTCCACGTAAAAATAAATATTTTGTTAACAAATTTATACGTTTTGTATTTCTCAATGTACATTATATTAGAATTAATACATTTCTTTTTCACATTTCACTTTTCAAAGTTAATGAATTGTCTTTTGACTTTTGATACAATGAAAAATAAAAGCGTAAAGTATAGATTTCCAATATCAAACTCTGAAAATGTCCACTAACATTGAAGGTACTGATTCATTCGAAGTGATTAGGCTAGATCTTCCGGCAGGCATCAATAACTAAGCAGATTGATCATTTTGATATAGAATGCGCAATTAAGTGATTCATGTGAGATTAATTCATTAGAAAAGTAATTTTATCTGCTCTATGAACAGAATTATCTTGTTTAATCGGCAATAAATTTTCTACCTATGTAAAGGTGAAGTTAATTCATTGAACTAACATATTGAGAGAAACGGATCAATTTTTATATGGCTTTATCACTTGCTTAAAATAACAAAGTATACATTACCTTCAAGCACTAATTACAATATGCTAATTTAATAATATTATGGAACTAATTTCCAAGACAGGAAACTTCATAGTACACTAAAATGTCGCCAATTTGTCCAGGAATATAATTAATGCTCTGTGTCTATGAGCTTTATGGCCTCGCCTCTTCAATTTACAGTTTGTATTGTCTCACTGAGCCTTATAATTTGCCAAAGAAAGTCTTCTGGGGGATAATACATTGAAGACATAAAGGATTCAATCCTTTTTTCTTCACGTAGCTCCTTCTTAACATTAATCACAAAACTGAAAACCAAAGTAGATATTCCATGGATTATAAATATCGAAGATTGAAGTCTCAGATTTATATTGAAGATATAGAGAGTTTTTTAAGAGGGCCGGAATTGCTGAAGGGGAAGAAAAGAGCATCGTTATAGCACTTTATAACTCTCTCTGTGCTATTCTCATTGGCTCTCCATGGCGTAGAAGTTTCGGTATGTTTAAAAAAAAATCAAATTACGTATAATAAACGATTGTTTCCAAAAGCAGATAACCGTTTGTTTTTTCAAAGGACAATTCTCAAAGACTATATTTGTTTTTACAAAACAGTTTCTAAACAACAATGACTCTTTTTTATAAAAGAGAGTTTTTAGAGAAATACTGTTTGTTATCATAAAAGACAGTCTACAAAGACAACGACATATGATAGTTCGTTTAGAGAGATAAAAATGAAACTTAATAAGAAGCATTCAAATCGTATCGAATCATTGTCTGGAGAAAAATAGAGATAAGAGAGTTATGTACGGGAGCTTGTTCAAGTTGGCTCAAACTAATGATGGAAAAAGAAAGAACATCGATATACCACTCTTTATCTCTCTCTAATCTAATCTAATCTAATCTCTAATCTAATCTAATCTAATTTCAAATGGTGAGAACAGCAAGGCAGAGGAATAAAAAGTTTTAAATTCAATAGCGAGTAAAAAGCGGATAGAGAGTTGTGACTGACTCACTTTCAATAGTACAAAACCATTCAGATGTCGCTCTATCTATCATTAACATCAACTCTATGAACCTCACTATGTTCGTAACTTAGAAACCAATAAGGAAGAGAAACTTTTTTTCATTCAATATTGAATTACAATATTTGTTAGAAGAGCAGGAGCCCCAAAAAATTAATAGGAGCAGGACCGCACTGTTTCAAATGAAATCGATCATACAAAAATTCAATACGCTAGAAAAGTATCGCATCACCCATAAAAATGGCAAATCAGCTTCCCGTAATTTTATTATTGCTACACGAAAAGAAAATAACAGAGTAGCTGTTAATGCTATTCAACTGACCTTGCAGTCAAGACTCGCATGAGAACTTGCGCCCTGGATTAGGGAAATATATTTTGTTAGCAATAGTCCGGAAAGTACCTGGAAAGTAAAATACGTTGTTGGCATAAGAAGAATTTTTCTTTTAGCTCCATAAACTTTTCCCAGTTATATTTAATAAGTTCGGTACCCTTCTTATGATAAGAATCGTCAAGCTTCCCAAAATAGCTATCAACTACCGACATCACCCCTTCATTGTTTGACCACTGAGCCATTTTTTCAAGTCTGGGAACAGAAAATAATACGAATAGGCTAAATCTGGTGAATAATGTGTGCATTAGGTAGCAATTCAAACTTTATTTCATTAATTTTGGCCATTGGAATAACGGATGTGTGAGATGGTGCAGTGTATTGATTGATATTTGATTGCTTGCCATTGATATTTTTCTCCTCTTTAGGACAGTCAATGAAAATAGTCCCTAACGCATTCCAAAGAAGAGACGCTTGACCTTGCTTGCAGATGGAACAGTCTTTGCCATCTTTAGAGACTGCTCTCCCTTTTCAGTCCATTGTTTTGACTATTCTCTTGTTTCGGGTGTGAAGTGATGGACCCATGGTTATGAAACGGGGCATAAATTAGGCTTTACTTCTGCGAAATACTCAATGGAAACATCTTCACGACGCTGTGAGCAGACGCGGCACCCATCTTGCACACAGCTTTCTTACGTCCAACTTTTCAGTTAATATACAATGTATCGAAGTTTTTGAAATGCCTACTATGTCTACTAACTCGCGCACTTTCAGTCGACGACATCTAGTACTGCTTTCTGGATTTTATTTATGGTCGACCAATGCGATGTTGGTTTTTGCAGATCGGACGGCTGCGTTTAAGCTCTTCTACTCAATATTTTATTGTTGATAACGAAGGAACTGTCTTACCCAGAGTAGAATCTAGCTCTGCTTTTATATTGGTTAGGCTAAGGCCTCTCAAATAAAGCATTATATCACATAACAATGACAAATTTTTTCCGCGTTTACAAATCACTGAAAACGTTCACTATTGATGGCTGTGAAACAATTACTAAACAATGTAGCGTTCCAAACTTGAAATATATGCTGTATAGATTGTGTACTTTCTAATATAGTAGTATTTTTCAAGCCGCTACTGTCATCTTTAGGTCAGGCCAGGTACTTCTTGGACCACCCTCGTAATAATAGTTATTATATCTCATTGCAATAATTATAAATCATCATTATGCGAATTATGCGCGGAGTGTAATGTGGTCAATTCATATATTTTTGTAACATAAAAACAAAAATATTGAATAAATTATCTGTTGTACCATAATAACAATAATACAGCCAACGATGAATATATGTTTGTTTAATTAACCATGTATTGTTCGACTGTTTTTCAATGGTCTATGACAAAAAACCGTATTGAATAATAGTTGAAATTAATTGAACAAGCATCGATTACTAAAAATTCCATATACAATAAATTAAGTAATAAAACGTCGAACATGAACAACGCCAAACTAAAACGCAATCTGGCCGAACAACACACAAATCACTCGTTGAATGAGGCTGGTTGGCTCGGTTTGGCTTTTATATTGATATTGGTTGTATTTTGGGTGGGTAACTCGCCCATTATATTGCGAGAGGCCGAGAATGTAGAGACTTCGGCCCTTTTGAAGTGAACAGTCGATGTCATGACCGCAACTAAAATTTGCTCCTGCAAATTCTCTCTATATACATACTCGTATAAAGGCTACTCGATCCAACAGGGTCTGAACCGATCGATGGAAGTTGGTAATAAGCAATCGGTGATGATAGTGATCGATTACTCCCATTTTCTATATTTTATTGGGGCGGTTAGTCTTGATAACCACATTCATTTTTTATGTGAACGGAATAACTCTCCGGGGGGCTATAAAATGTTGAGTGTTAAGGAGATTTCATGCAGAACGATCATTTTCATTTTTTAGACGACATGAAATTGCTCTGATGACTTATTAAATACGATGAGATTTGTCAACCAACGAATTGGGAATATACAGGGTGTTTCTAAATTGATGCGACAAAATTCAAAAGTTGATTGCTCGTAATAAGGCGGCCCTGTCCTAAAACAAAATTTCCTAAGTTCAACCCTTTCCATGATATCAAAATTGAGTTTTAATATTTTTCCTAAAATTTTGGTGAAACTGGACACTTGAAATTCCGTAATTTTCGTACACTCGCAAAGGACTAATTATGGGTATTTTCTCGATATTCCTGTTACATTATATGGAGGTGAAATTAGCAGCCTTAACTTTATTTCATATCAATACTTTTTTTCGATATAAATTTTCATGTAATAATATTATAATGAATTGAATTTTTTCCCAAAATCAATAGCTGTTTAGAAAAAAAAACACCATTATTCATAATTTCTTCTATTAATTGAGAGGAAACAGTAAAGATTTGAAATATAATATGCTTCCAACGGGTTCAAGCTGTTTATCATCTATCTATATCTATCATAATTATTCACAATAATCACGTTCGGGCAGACGAGAATCCTCATTTTAAAAATGTTTTTTCAGTGAACGTATAGATTGGTATTGTATGGAATAACTCAATTGGGCCAGCAGCACTGAATATTTCAGACGAACTCGCTCATCATATAGTTTACGTAAATTTTGACATGAGAAAAATTACTGTAAGATGGATCTCCAAATATTTGATTGTTAACCAAAAGCGTGCAAGGGTATAAGCATCGCGTTCGATTTGAAAACGATGTAGACTTCTTGAACGAATTGTTACTATGGATGAGGCTTAGGTACATTTCTAAGATCCAGAAATAAAGCAACAATCGATGGAATGGCGATTCCTCCATGGTTCTCCAAGACCTAAGAAGCTTCGTGTCCAAAAATCTGCGGAAAAAGTTCCTGCTTAAGTTTTTGGTACTACCATGGAATAATCATGATTGATTTTTTGGAAAAGGGTAGAACAATAACTGGAGATTACTATTTGACATTACTGATCAGTCAATGGGAAAAAATTGAAGAGAAAAGACGCGGAAAACTATCCAAATGTGTTTTGCGGTCACGCCCCTGCACACAAATCTCATGTTGCAGTGCAAAAAATTCGTGATTTAGGGTTTGAATTACTAGAACACCCCCCTTATTCACCAGATTTGGCTCCGACCGACTATCATCTCTTCCCTCAACTGGAAAAAAGTTTAAAAGGTATTAAATTTTCTTCCAACGAGGAGGTAATAAAAGCGTGGTAGTTTGGTTTGCAGAGCAAGAAGAAACATTTTTTTGAAAGGTCTAGAGACGTTGCAGGTTCGCTGTAATAAATGTATCCAATTTAGAGGAGAATATGTTGAGTAATAAAATATTTTGCTTGGGTTTATAGTAGGCTACGGATATCACAACCGTTGGACTGGTCGAGGAGGGCCCTGGTATTGGCTACCTCGATCTCCAGAGTTAAACCTTGTGACTTCTGTTTATGGAGTTACGTTAAATCGTTTGTCTACACGACACCCAAAGTTGATATTTAAATTAATTAAAGAAATTAATAATACATATTGATATTGAGATATTTTTATTTTCTCTATATGAAATGGAATATACGGAACACTAAAACGAATGATATAAATTAAAATAAATGTATTTGAAATATGATGTTTAAGTATACTGATAAGAGTATGTTTATTGAGAAACAAATAAACAACTCAAACCATTTTTGTGTAACAGACAGGTCAAGTAATTAAAAAATTCTTATGTAGTTGATAATAGCAATTTCAAAGATTTATTTTGGAAGAGATGACGATATATACATATTATCGGCATAAATGGAATGTCATGAAAGAAATAGATACATGGCACCATTATACTCGAAATTAACCAAAGTACTATGAGGGGATGTAAGAGCCACCGTAATTTATGCTCATGACTCGATTCATTATATTTTAAATGATTTTTTGAATACTACGCAAGCAGCACAATGATTTTGAATTATCAAATAAAATATATTTTTCTCTGTATTTATTGGAATTATATTTCTTTGTTTACAATTCTTCGTTTCACGTATTTATCTTATGCGACCCCAATAACCATGTCATCTCCCTTGAAGATTTATGAAAATGGAGAAATGTAAGTGTTAGTGTAGTGGAAATGTGAATTGTATTTTCAAGGGTTTCTTAACTTTCAGGTTTCTCAAAATATCTCGATTCATTCTACACCTTTTTTTACCATACTTTACCTATTGACTTAACGCGTCCTCTCTCACTCTTGATGAAATGAAAAATTGGTAAAATATTCAATAAAAACAAGTGAATGATTCCGCTTAGTTTTAGCTCAAATTTTGAAATTTCCCCAATAGTTAGCGCTACAAAAATAATGGAGAATTATGATTTCAGTAAACTATGACGTTACCAACTTCGAAGAAATATTTAATAAAGCAATAAAATCGATTAATTATATTAATAGCATAGGCTTTGAATTTTTTTACTGAAATATTATTAATTGAATTAACTATGATTTCATATGTGTATATTGTTGTTAAACCATTAAAGCTGAGAATGTGTTGAAATTTGCGTGGGTTGGTTGTCACCTTGCAGTCAAATGGTCGCCGGTTCAAGTCTGACCTATAATCATTATTCAAATCATTCTTAGAGACAAATTGTACCAAGACCAAAGCCAAAAATTTCATGTTTTCAGGCTTTTTAAATAAATTGTGTCCTCAATATTTCCCTGATGTTTATATTTTGTATTCACCAACATAAATTAACATAGAATAGAACTTTCTGGAAAAAATCTCACATTTTTCATAATTCTAAAATGATGAGTAGAATTTCTGGACAATCAATTTAGATAAATGCGGTTTGATGTGAAAGTGACTGCGATTTAAGGAATTTACATTGTTTCACATCGTAATAAATTAAAAGATTATTTATCATAATTATCACTTAGCTTAAATCTTGATTTGTTAAGTTTATTAAAATAAAAGAAAGATAATCTTTTAAAAACTATAACTTCATAATAATTAGCTAAGAAATATGCTATTGAGTAAAGTAAAATTGATTTTGAAAACTAACATTCAATGTAAAAAAGTGAAACGCATTCATAAGAAAATGTGAAAAAATAGAGTACATGAACATAATACTGTATACATTGACTTCGGGAGCTGTGGGATAAAGTTTCAATCAACTTTTCTAATGAATCACGTATTGTCATCAAAAGTGAGAAAGTATAAATCAATAGATCGATAAAAAGTTAGTGATAGTTCGATTAAAAGCTAGGCAAGCTAGATATAGTTTGGGATAAACTCTTTCATTTGAAAACTACAGGCATAAATATTCTTCTTCTTCTTCTTCTCATACTTCCCTTAATACATCACTTGTTGCACTACTGTGTAAGTCTGAATTTTTCCAGAGGAACAGTTTTAATATCTGGGAACAGATTATTACATAAACATTTCATCAACGATCTCGTAGGAGAGAATACATGAATAAATTCACAGTTAAATTCGTGCTACATTTAAATAAAATCGTGTTGACGTCTACCTAACTCGTGTAAAGTTGGTATTTCTGAATTATTGGTGAAAACTTTCGAATGGCTTAACCTGCTTGTTAATTCCATGAAAAGAAAATGAAAATTCATGTTGATTTGAGTTGTTCCATTATAACATAATCCAACAAAATATTAAAAATATTATGGAATAAACGATAATTAATATCTATTTTTTATATCTACAACGTGTTCCGGGACTTGATGCAAAAAAAATTCAGTTGTAATAGATGATGTTACAATAATACTGTGACAAAATTTTCTCATACGGCACCTCGTTTCTGAGTTATAGGCCTTGGGAGTTGCGAAATCAGAACTTATATTTGAGTATATTTTCTAATTTATACATTCGAATATTATAAATTTTCAATGAATGATTATATATATCCAGTGCGTTCGACTTTTTGTTTATTTTAGAACTGGACCAATCTACAAAACATACTTTCGTTGTTCCCTTCGTTTAAAAATTTATTGCTATATTCTTATGAACACACTTTTTCTTCGAGATTACATTTAAAAATGACAAGGTGATTTGTAATAACGTAACGCGAGAAATTATTCACAGCAATACACATCAACGTTTTTCCTTTTTATATAATGTGAAAATTCTGGCTGTTGTAGCACAATTCCAGCCTAGAAAAAGAAAATTACGAAGCATTTGCGAAATATGATAAGTGAGTTTAAGGGTTTCTTGAGATATGACGCAATTTTTACTAAATCAGTGAGGGGATGAACTGGAAAATGTTGAGAGAGCGCCAGGAAAATGAAAGTAATGTATAAGCATAAATAAAAAATGTAGATTGAAGTGAGTTTATAACCTATGAGAAGAAATTCTAGAGAATTGCCCACATTTATCGGTTTACAAAAGTACTCTAGTCAACTTGATCGCGTTTATAAATAAAAAAAGCTTGATAAATATTCAAAAATATTATTAATCTAGCGAATGAAGCTTTCACGATAACTCATTGACGTTACCCAATTCTCTGTGTACTTACATTTATTTGCGTAAAATTATTTGATCAATTTTCTTTTTATACGCGCGCCAGAAAGCCGATTCTGAAAGTATAGAGAGGCAAACGTACCCATAGATGAACCACATCCTACAAATAGCAAACTCGAGCTCTCGTGTCAGCGCAATCTCTTGATTCATGAGCAGTAATAAACGTACATGAAACAAACAAATTTTCAAATCAAATCTTTCGTCCAGTTACCTTTCGAAACAATTCAATGTATCAACCAAAACGATCGTGATTTATCTAAACACTTAACTAACTTATATAATGATTAACTTATCACTAAGTATATAATTACTTTTCTAATTTATTTAAAGTCACCGGTTATGTTTTTACTTCGTTCCGTTTATCATGATTTTTTATTATAAACTAACTGCTAAACAAGCTCGAATTTATATCAGAAAAGAATTTCTAGAAAGGAAGCTAGGCGAATGTGGATGACCAAGGCCATGTAGCCATAGTTCAACCAGCTCAATCCTTTTTTAGGCCTTGTATAATTTAAGAACTTTTTTGTAATATTAATATTTGAAAGTATTAAATTTTTTACACATTTTTCTATATTTTATCTAAATAATTATTTCCTTTTCTTTTTAAAATGATCCTTCTTCAGCTTACATATGATATGCTAAGTTCGTTTATAAAATATATATGTTTATCCTTTTAAAAAATTAAGTTTTATATTCCGCATTTTTGTTTATTCGATTGATGGCTCTTTACAACTCCTACATCTGCACGTGTTGCAAGGTATATCGTCTACAAATCTAGCTATTTCTATATTATTTATTCGAATTGTTTCAAATGTACTCTGTACTCTTTTATACTCGTAGTAGATGAAGATTCGAGGCAAATGCATTTGATTGTAGCACACTTTATTTTATTTGTGTTAGTTCATCGTATCCAGTTTATTTGATGACATACAAAGTAAAACACATCCGATATTGAAACCAGGAGAAATACTATACTACAACAATTAAAAGCTATCAATAGATCATTATAATATATTTGTGGATAAAAATGATATAAGAGTACATAGTTGTTAACAAGAAAGCAGGTTCATTACCATAATAATTCATTACCATAACAACCACATAAACTTCCTCAATACCTCTGTAACTTTTTGATGTTTTTGTCTGTAGACATCGCCAATTCAGATGTTGCTTCGCATTCTTTCGTCCAAGCTTACCTTTAAATACATAAAAAATTCCCAAGCAAACATTTTCTACTGTAATTTTAAGGTTCAATAATATTTTCCTACTGTATGTAGATGCTACGAAATTCGATATTATTATTAACATTGCACTCCCGTTTGCGAGAAGAACAACACCTAACAACGGATCAAACACATTAGCAGCTTTTGCTAATGTTGCCAGATATAATAGTCATAATTATGGACTCATTCTGATCCTGACCAAGATTTTACATCAAGATAATAGTGATTTCTCTGTCGTTTATAAGAGATAATGCGTATGGCACCACTTAAAATAAATGACAATTTTCAGCTTCAACTCTAAACAAAATTCAACAAGCATTTGAATAATTATGATTTTCTTTTACACGAACTCAAACAATCATTTCAGCTAGTATCATTAATAATAAAGTTATACTGGAAGCTACAAATGATGTCCCGAAGTTTTTTCCTGATAAATGTTTCGTATATTGTAATTCTGCTGACATAATTAATAACAACGTGCTTTCTAATTTCCAACATGTAAACTTGTGTTTACAGTTTTGCTTTATATTTGAGAAAAATGATCCGAGTTTTTGAACATTTTGTATTGTCAAATTTTAATGTGAATTTTTGATTCAAATAAGTTGGGAACAACAGAGTGTTTTAAAAAACGTCAAAATAAAATTAATCCAATTGTTGAGCTTTGTATAAATGATATTATATACACAACTTGACTAGTGCTAGAAAGATCACAGAAAAATAGCAGATTTTAATGAGACATATGCTCTAGGAAACCTAATAGAAATAGACCATAATTATCAATAGAAATTTGTAATGACCAGAATCCATTGAGGCCTACTAATATGATTTTTTGCTTATTGAGGAACAACCGTCTCCCAGACGGATATGGAAATTTACCATCTTTTTGTGAGCACATCTATAACAGAAGCTTATAAATCATAGAATTATTTATTGTTGAGATGGAATGTGGTATATAATTCCTGACTATCCATCAAACACACAGTTATATTATGATGTAATACAATAAAATAATGCGGAATATGACAAAGAAATAAACAATAAAAAGACAAGTTGAAACAAATATTTATTATATGTGATTATTATCAATCAAATATGGAAACTGGAATAAAGTCAAATAATGAATAAAAGTATGTTAGTCTGAGAAGCAATAAGAAAAGCAAAATAAGGAGTAGATTGCTAATAAGTATGTTTGTACGTTCTCTAGCACCAACATTTAGTTCTAAAATTTGTTTAAAATATACTTCAGTTGAATTTTATGTAAAAAACAATAAGTTTTGAAATAATAATTACAAAAAAGAAGTGAAAATATCTGATAGCACATTCATGAGAAGTGTATAAAGATTAAAAAAAAAAGAAAATGAAAATAAGTGATAAGATTAAATAAATAAAGATACATAGTTAAAAAATAAACATAAAAGAAACAGTCAGTAAAAAAAACAAAAGACAGGGAAATGTACGTTAGTGGGAACCCCCGTCTGCATAGTCGGCATAGGATTGAGAATATCCATTTATGAGAAGACAGAGTAGTTTAGAAAAAAGGTAATTCTTACCTGCTTAGGTTCCAGTGAAAGGCAGGGAACATCCGGTATTAAAACAGAGTAGAGCTAGACACAGGCACATACGAAGCCCTACCCTTTTTACTCGCTCCCTTATGTGATCTGGTACCAAATCTGTAAACTCTCTCCCTCTGACAGTTCGATGTTCCATTTGAAGGGCTAAGAAATAACCTATAGAAATATTTAGAGTAAAATTGGAAATAGGAATATCATCAAAACAAACCAAGTGAAGCGGAAGGACTAACAATTTTCTCTGTACCCTTACTTGGGTTTGGCTTATAGTAGATCCCATTGATCTAGCTTCTTTTTTTCTCTTTATCGCATGACTCGGCACAAATGCGTAGGGTGTAATAAGTTAATTTGCTCGGAACATGCAAAAAAACTTGCTACGTTTGTGCTAAATAAATGTAATTTTTCATAGTTAGTTCGCTGTTTTTTGGGCATGTTATTTTAATTTCATAACTATTATTTATGAATTACATGGAAAATATATTTGCTTAAAATTGATATTTTTTTTATTGTTATTAAAAAAAACCTTCAAAGACCTTTTAGAAATCAGTAATTTGCGAAAATGAAATACTAGTCGCTAAAACGCCATGCGAGCACCGAAGGTATAAAAATTGACGCGCCAAACGGAAAGTTAAAAATTTATCAAAAGTTATGAATATTGAAACAACAATAAAAATCTACTAAGCATTCTTTCATAGCATTGGTACATATGGTACAATTGCATGAGAAGCATATGATAATACACTTAAATTGCTGGAGTCAACCCAAAAGAGAATTTTCAAAATAATATAAATATCAGACGTTTATTCTCAACCTTTGCTTATTAAACAAGTATTTATAGTAAATTCACTTATGTATCATTATGAAAAAATTAAGGGTAGATATCTGGAAACAAGCAATAGAACAAGGAATAAAAACCTAATACTAACAAAAATTAAGAATAATATTAGCTATGAAAATAGTGGATACCTATGTTGCAATAAAATATTTTAACTTATCACCAAATCATCTTAAGGTATTAAATAATGTAAGCACAAGAACAATAAGAATAAAATTAAAAGAATGGATTAAAATAATTACCTAACAAGAGCTAGGCAAAAATTGTTACTTAATGTATAAGTGTTTTCCAAATATATGTATTAGATATACAATTTATAAAATCTATTTTAAAGATTCTATGGAGCGTTATATTAATAATAGATGATTACACAATGAGAATAAACTTTTTGAAATGCATTAATACTATTGTTATTTAGTTTTTAATTATTTTAATTTGTGATTTTATAGCCAGTCTAACAAACAGCTGCTCTGATTACCTCTGTGGGATGCGTATCATGTCAAATGTATGTTCCTATTTATTTGGATGTTAACTGCATATGTATACTGTTGAAATGAATGGATAAATAAATTTACGTTGCATAGTCTAAGGCTGGGTTTCCCAACAGTGGGCCCACGTCCTATAGAGGGTCAATTGTAAAGGGGGGCAATTTGAAAATGATCTCGAGACGAATTTATCCCTTTTGCTCTGGACCATTTAAATACAATGTTAAATTTCGGTGCCAAAATACAAAAAGCGAATTCTTAAATATTTCCGGCCACTAAATATTACAAAAGCGTGCTTAGGTGGGGCATGGTGCAAAAAATAATGGGGAACACTTATCTAAGGTATACAATTTGTGAGAGCTTGTAAAGTTAGAAGTTTCGTTCTATATGAGATCTTTCTTACAATACATCTTGGAAACATTTCACGTGTTAATATCTTCGTTTGCTACTGAGAAACTTTCTATGAAATATTCAGTTTCTTACCAAAAAAATCTGTTCAATTTATGTAATTTCTTATATTAGAGAGCATACCACACCCTGTAGTTCATACGACAAACTTTTGTAATAAAGATAAAAGACACTCTATCTGTAGGTTAACTTGGACGTGAACTTTCCAATAAACACAAGCCCATTCTCTTTTCATTTCGACTTTTTGGTATGATATGAGAGAGTCAAGTTTAGCACGCGTACTATTTGATCCCGTTATATGAAAAGGGCGTCGAGACGGTCGGTTGATTATTGACGCGTCACGCTCTAGACGTTGTCGCCATACCTATTGATATAGAGATATCCTTGGAAAGTTAGTCCACTAGCTAGACATTACCATATTTATTCATAGAATTCGTACGATATACGAAGAAATATATCAATAGAAAGTTCTCAGAACAGTTTCTGGAAACTTGAACTTTGATATCAATCAATATAGTGTTAAAAAAATCGCTATTAAAAGCCCAACGTAAACAGAATATAAGTCTCTTTGCTCAAACCCGATAAAATTGAACAAAGAATCCGATACGCCATCTATCGGAAAATAATAGCAAATGTACGACATTATTGTTACCCATAACAGCCTCTCAAGTATAACAGAAAGACAAGACTGAAATTTCACAGAAACACTTCTCGAGAACATCAACAGAACTCAGAAGATAGAAGGGGTCTCATTTATAACGTCGGTTACCAATGTTCACTTATTTATTAAAATTTATTAAAACCCAACGTTCAGCAAGCTCTTTTAGACCTTGGTAAGACCATTATTTGGAACAAAATACAAAAATTTGTCGTATTGCATTTTCAACATCTTTGGTTGCAAATTTTTTCTTATGCAAAAACCACGCTATTGATCTGAATAAATAGTAATCTCACGCTGAAGAGTACGGGCTAAATGCTAGATCCAGAAGGAGTTCTTATTCCGCGTAACTTTCGCAGGATGTGGTTTAGTACTGTCTCCATCATCTGTCCATTAGATAGCATCTGAAATGATTTCAGAATACACTTCCAGTTTTCCTTTGTCTAACTAGTGATTTTCCATGTTCAGGTTTGTTTGGATAAATCAATTTTTCATTGCAAGTAACAATGAGTCTAATAAAACGATCATCTTTCGGCAAGGAAAGCTGATGTTTCCACACTTCTACTAGTTACGCTTGTATTTTACCTGATGATTTTGATTGGCGATGTTTGGTACCTTTAGAAGGTCCAAGGGAGTCCGAAAAATCGGTGACTGCTGATACGAGGTTTATATTCTACTGCTTTCCTTGTAACCGTAATATCGCGAACGATCCTCAAGTGGAAAATCTTCGCTATTAGGCCTTTTTTATGCACGCGTTTTTTGTCGCTGGTCGCGAGGCGACAAAAAACGCGACGTTTTCTAAAAGCACGTTGTTAAATATGCTATGCGCTTTTATGCATCGACGTCAATCAAAGGCTCGCTGTCTGTGTCGCGACGTACTGATATCCTGTCACGTGGAATTACAAAACGCGTCGAGACAAGCGTTTCAAAAGTACACTACTTTCAATTGGTGCTTTTATGCAGCGCGTTTATTATCGTTTGTTGTTGTCATTTTGAATAGTCAGAGTTGTGTTGATGTGTGAAGAGCTACCATGTAAAATTTGGACGTTGAATTTTCTATTGACGCAATAAAAAAAAACATGTTTGTGGGACTCATCATCAGAAGATTACAAAAACAAACAATTGAAAAGAGGTGCGTGAAAGGAAAAGAAATGATTATTCACAATTTCAGTGAAAAAATTGAAAAAGAAAAGCAGGAAATTGGTAAGCATATATTTTATTAGTCTATTCGCTAGGGTTGTATTTCAACAACGTATTCTGCATCTATTCAGTATCATCATCTGAGAAGTCTTGCACTATTAATTGGATGCACTTCCCAACGTCTCTGGCGTCTTTTTTCAATAAAATTTCTATATTTCAAATACAGAAAAACACAAAAAAACCTTAACTATGTAGCTCTCACCAATTTAACGCATGGAAACGGATAGTACTTATGAGACCCAAATAAGAACCAAAACCCAGATAATGTTTTGGTGAGCAAAATTTTTGATCTTCAAATATCTATTCTATTTGTTATCACAGTAAAAGTTGTGAAGGAAAAAAATATTAAATGTATTTTTAAGATTGGATTATTATATACTTATACTTATTCTTAGTAAGAAGGAAAATTATTTGTCGTTGTAAATGATTAATGAGATATCTACTATGGGAATATTTTTGATCCAAGGAGGAGAAGGAGGCAAAGAAAGTGGAAAGGTCAACGAGACGTTGGTCATTTAAACTAGAGTTACGAGCAATTGAAAGATTGAATTTACAATTACTCGTGATTTAGTAGGTAGGGACGTGGTGGTAAGAAGCGAATGGACAGGATTGGAAGATACTTTAGCAGCATATGACAGAAGAAGAGATTGTTGTTTTAAGGACAGTGGTGGCTCATAGCTTCAACATTGAAAATGTCACAATTAAACTTCGCATCAACCACACGAAACTTACTCATTGATGTCGTCAGAAAGTCGTCCTGTCTGCTGAAGTTGTCAAGCTCCTGTGTCTGTTAAGCACATCCTCACAGACTGCAGAGAATACTCTACCGCATATCAACAAACTGGTATGAAAACCAACCTCAAGGAGACACTTAACTACCCAACGGAAATGAGGAGAGTCTTGGAGTTTCTTAGAACCACCAAGCTGTATGAGAAAATATAATTAATTTTTGTTTTATAATAGATTTTGTAACAGTCCTTTATATAACTTATGTATCTTATGATTGTTTTTGTATACCATTGACCAGCACTGTCGAGGCACGTTAAACTGAAATAAAAAAAAATGTTGTTGGAAAGGTTATGCAATTGTATCATTATTGCTGAATCTTATTCATCGTGGGGTCGATTCAAAATCCGATAAAAAACTGTTCTTTAAAGCTTTAACGCGACCAAAAGCATACATAAGAAATTCTTCTTTCTTGAATCGATCACCAAAGTTTGTATTCCTAAGTCTTGGAAAAGTTACGGCCCATCTTAAGATACGCTGTAATATTTCACATTTCTCATTTTGAAATCCTCTGAAAATGGGCGAGACTGGTATCTGATGTCGATAAACGCGCCAATAATTTTATATGCACAGAATCAAGCAATTTTTTTTGTTCATCTGGGGCTGTCATATTTTTTTAACAATGCCCATTAGGGTGATTCAAACAATCAACTATTTTTTTTAAACTTACACGGAAACCTGGGTTGCTAGACTTTAAAAAAATTCTTTCCCAATATGATCTCTTCATTTTAATAGAAAGATTCTCCGCATCGTAGTTTTTTATTTTTCCTCTGTCCTTTAGAAATGATTATCATATCTTCGATATTATTCAAATGCTGAGATTTACGGAAAAATTATGGGATACCTTCTATTGTAGAACATTAAATTTTCTACAAAATTCTTCAAACACATTTTTCTGCACAATCAATTGAAGATGAGGTATGAATATTTTTCTATTGGACTAAGAAAAGATAAAGAGCTGCAATGCGGAGAATCTTCCTATTAAAATTAAGAGCTCATTCGGGTGAAATTTTTTAAGGTGTAGCAACCCATTTTTTCGTATCAATTTTTCGTATTAGTAGATGTTTTTCATTTATCTGATGCCCATGGCACTAATCATGAATCCATTCACATGATACATTCATAATGTGAGGGGTTCTTGCGTTTAAGTGATTCACGTCTTGATTAGTTCAAGTCTATCGAATCTCTTTTTGAATCTGTCTCAAACCTCTGTGTCTCCATCCTAGTTATTATTTGGAAACGATAACAATTCAATTGTTAAAAAAAAGTTAAGCTGACACAATATTATTGTGAAAATAAAATATGTTATAGATAATAATTAGTCTTATTTGGGAAGGCAGACACTTCAAGCGATTAATTCCTTTCTATCAATGAATTAATACATAAATTTCACGTAGGTTAGTATTCTAAAATTGAATATGTTATTATTTTCAAATATTTCATATATTGAAACTCTATATTCAAGAGTGACAAACCAAGTTAAAGTGTACGTTTTATCTCTTTGCTCGCCGTCTAAAAGAGCAGTAGTCTCATCGCAGCATGCACCGGCTGTTCCGCCATAGAGAGAGTGATATTAACAAAGTGCGTGACCTGCACGCCAACTTTGATGTCAAAGGCGTTAATAGTGCGCGAAGCTGATCGGTGGCGACGACAGCGGGAGATGGCGAGTAGTGGTCGCAACTTCGGAAATGAGAAATCGCTGACGTTGTGGGAGTTGTCGGTATCGGTGTGATGCGGTAGTGACGCCCCGGATACGCCGGATATTCAGTCATACGGCAATTATGATTCGATTATCATCACATAGTACATCTGCTCTTTTGATTCTAATTGGAGTCACTGTCTGTGATTTACGGGTTTACCAACAATAAGCAAGGGTATTGGGAATATTTAGAAATCGATATATTGAGATTTAAACAATGTTTACTTATATATAGACCATAAGCATTTAACTTTGGTGAAATTTAATCTACCAAAAAAAAAAGAGATGATTAAGTTAATATATGTGATTGTAGAATTGGAAAAAATGGCGACTAATGTCTCTACAATACGAACAAATATTGAGAAAATCAGCTAAAGCATAAATTTTAGTCTACAACGATAAATGTCTAAAGTGTAATTTATCATTATTAGAAACAGCAATATTTTGAACTGGATACTCAATAGAACAATAGAAAACGTTATACAAAGTTTTAAATATTTAATCTGGTGACATGTATTATTGCACAATACTATACGAGGTCTGGCTATTAAATAACGAGACTGCTCGGCTAGAGGGCACTCTAGACGGGTGAGGTGGAAAACAAGTAGTGCGTTGGGTATCTAGATATCTTGTCTATGAACGTCCCAAAACACGTTTCCGACAATATTATAGTATTTGTGCAGTAGCGGTTTGAAACGAACGTGATTTTTTCTCGTTCCGAAAACCATGTGTGACGGAAAACAGTCTCAAATTTCTCGTTAAACTGAAAAAAACTCCTGCTGAGTGCTATAAATTGTTGCATGAGGCCTATGGAGACAATTCTCTATCTCGTACGCGTGTTTTTGACTGTTTTAACTCATAAAATCAACCAAATTATGCGTGCAGATCGTCTAATGAGCATCCGGATGTTTGCCGAGGCTCTAAACGCCGATAAAGAAACAGCTAGCATGAAGTCTATGCGAAGTTGGTGCCAAAAAATCTGATTCCTGAACAAAAGCTCTTGCGTCAACAAGTCTGCTCAGAATTCCTTGAAAGGTTAGAAAGTTTAGAAAAAGATCTGCATTGCAACGGACCCAATTTGAGTCGATTGAAGCGGTAAAGCAAAAACGGCAGAGCTCTTATATCCAATCACCTAAAAAGACTTCCAGCACTGCTTCGATCGATTGACAAAAGGGGCGGAAAGGTGTGAGGCGAGAGGAGTGGAATATATTGAAGGGGAGCATTCGAATGTAGAATAATTTCTATAAAAAAACCCTTTTATGAAACCAGTCTTGTTATTTAATAGCCAGACCTCGTATAGTACCAAGTAAATCCTTCAAGAACACAATAATTCATAATCGAGCAGTTCAATTCTTAAGAAGTATGACTAACAATTAACATTACTTTTCGATCTATTATGTGGTCTATATTTACGTTTCTTATTTCTATTTATACAGCTTGATGTAGATCATGACTATTCTCTTTATCTCCCACGTCTCTTCTTCACTTTTATAGCTTAGTTTTCAGCTGTCATTTTTTCTGGTCTTTATTATATGTATATCACAACCATTTCAAACTTTTATGCACTTCATAATTTTTCATCTTTCATTTCATCAAATATTTCTTGATTATAAAACCCTCCTAGCTGTTCACTCCCATAATCTCATTTGCTCTGTGGCGAACACACCATTTGGCCCTGCATTTAAAAATACTTAATACAAGTAGACATTTCTTCGAACATTTTTCTTCAATAAAACGATAATCCGTCCATACCTGACTGACCGATACCTGACACAAAGGAATCCATGTAACTTTCTTAATGTCCAAATAGAATACAATTGAATTAATCCTCCCCAATATACCTGACTTTGGGAGAAGCCAAAATCTTCTACCTGCTCTTTGTTCCATACTTACAGGAGCCTAGGCGAGGCGTTTAGAATCGTGGAGAAATGCATTATGTCTCGAGATCGCGAAGCGATCTATCTCAAACACTGAGAACTCAGCGAAGCTGCACCGTTTCCAAACACTTACCTCGCGCAACATAGTTTAATCTTTCGATGTGTATATTTTTTTTATTTATTGTGTGAGTTTGAGTTATCGAACTTTGTTTATCGTGCTATTTCAAGATCATTTAACTTTTTTTTTTGTTTTCGTGTTTGTTCCCTTTGCGTAGATGATCACTCACCTTATATTTACGTTGGTCAACGTTTAGATGATTCCTTTCAATAACCTCTTCCGTCCTTTCCAATTACCACACTAAATAATTAGAGTTAAAGGGTAACATCGTCTACACATATTACAACTTGAAACTGATTTACTTCTATATGTTTCTCATCTTAACAGTTTCCTGGAGAAAATGACGGTTTGTTTTTGTAGAAGACAAAAGAGTTTATTTCCGAAAAAAAATACCCAAAGGCAGATATCGGTTTGTTTTTACAAAAGACAGTTTTTAAGAGCAAAGTACGATTAATTTTAGGAAAGGAGAATTTCTAGGAAGAAATGATAGATTGTTTCGGTGAAACACAGTTTCCTTGAGAAAATGACAGTTTGTTTCTATAGAAGACAGATTCTTAGGACAAATGACAGTTTATTTCCTAAAAACATAATTCCCAAAGACTGGCGTCGGTTTGTTTTTACAAAATGACAGTTTCTAAAAACACATGACGGTTAATTTTTGAAAAGACAATTAAAGACAATTTCTAGAAAGAAATGATAGATTATTTCGGTGAAAGATAGTTTCCTTGAGAAAATGACGGTTTGTTTCTGTAGAAGACAGATCCTTAACACAAATTAATTCCGAAAAACATAATTCCCAAAGACAAACGTCGGTTTGATTCTACAAAAGACAAATTCTAAAAACAAATGTCGGTTAAGTGTTGAAAATTTCTAGAGAGAAATGGTAGACAGTTACAGTGAAAAACAGTTTCTTTGATGAAATGACGGTTTGTTTCTGTAGAAGACAGATGTTATTGAAAGATAAAATGGATCTTTCATCTGAGAGGAAAGGATTGAAATAATATGCGTAGAGAGTAACAGTACAAAAAAATTGTTATATGCTTAATAATGTATATCCGAAGAAATCCATTACAAAATCTATTAAGTTGGTACAAAAAGTTTAACCAAACTAGCTACGTAAATTATATTTGTAAATCAGAGTCTAATGAAAATAAAATTATGGACTGAAATCATAGGCAAAAGATATTTGATCCTTTCCCACTGATTCGATAATATATTCAAATTTTTAATGGACAAATAATTGGCTCAATTATTTTCAATTGTCTTTCAGAAATAATTGAGACGTTCCATACTTCAAACTCAACTATTTTTATCTCTTATTTGGCTTGTAGCATTCTTCTTTTTAAATATTCGTCCACTTTTTTAACTTATTTGTTTTTCGTTTATTCTTGCTCTAGCTTTTCTATAATCACCTCATTACTTATCCTCTAAATCCTCATTTTCTCTGTGTCTGTCCTTACTTCCTTCTCCGCACTCAATGAATCAATTTTTATTTGGAGATGCGGCCATAAACATCTCATCCCTTTCACAGATACAAAAATAATTAAGCAGAAGTATCTTCTTTATCTTCTAGGATTCAATTTGTAGTTATATTTTCCTCTCAATAATATATGTACATCAACATACAATCAACTCAATTCGATTTGAAAGATGTGAAATTTCCATTCTCTTGAATATATAGTAATATTTGTAATGTAACGTACACAAATATTAAGTTATCAATATATATATCCACAGCAGATTATCTATCTACCATCCAATATCTTCCGACATATTAATAAACATAACTCAAACTATATTAATATTTGCTAAATGTATACGACAGAGAACAACACAAGCACTAGATCACAATTGAAGTTATGTACACTCTGGTAATAATAGTAAACATATAGTGTGACTCGCTTATATTAGAAGTATGAGTGTAGGAGTCATGTACAGAGTTTTTTCTAAATGTCGAATGATGTAACAACTGGATTATAGATGTTAATTCTTATTTTCAGGTTATTTAACAATGTTCAATAGAAATAGTAGATCCTCAAGAACAATAATGCTGGGGGTTCGTTTCTTATGAATGTGATATTACCACAAAGCTGTTTATAACTTCGCCGAAAATACTAATACCTAGTTACATCAGCATATATATCGTCGAATTCATTCACAAATCACAGTGTCAAGACTTATAAAACAAGAGTGAGACAAATGGCGATCTATTTTTTTAAAACGATAGTTTCTAACTATCTAACACCACTCCTCAAGACAAATGTCGGTTTGCTTTTACAAAAGACTGTTTCTAAGAACAAATGACGATACATTTTTGAAATAGACAACTTCTAAAGATAAATGATATATTGTTTCAGTGAAAGACAGATTCTTTGAGGAAATGACGGTTTCTTTCTGTAGAAGACAGATTCTCAAAACAAATGACTGTTTATTTCCAAAAAGCATAATTCCCAAAGACAGGCGTCGGTTTGTTTTTACAAAAGACAATTTCTTAGAACTAATGATGGACGGTTAATTTTGGAAAAAGACAATTTTTAGAGTAAAATGCTAGATTGTTTCGGTAAAAGACAATTTCCTTGAGGATATGATGGTTTGTTTCTGTAGTAGACAGTTCATTTTCGAAAAACATAATTCCAAAGTCAGACATCGGTTTGTTTTTTCAAAAGACAGTTCCTAAGAAGAAATGACGCTCAATTTTTGGTAAAGAGAAATGATAGATTGTTTCAGTGAAAGACAGTTTCTTTGTGGAAATGACGGTTTGTTTCTGTAGAAGACAGATCCTTAAAACAAATGAGAATTTATTTCCAATAAGCACGATTCTCAAAGACAGACGTCGGTTTCAGTTTCTAAGAACAAATGACGATTAATTTTTGAAAAAGACAACTTTTATAGAGAAATGATAGATTATATCAGTGAAAGACAGCTCCCTTGAGGAAATGACGATTTGTTACTGTAGAAGACAGATTATTGTTTTCACAAAAGACAGTTTTCTTAAAAAAATGACGGTTTTTTTCTGTAGAAAAGGGATTCTTAAGACTAATGACAGTTTATTTACGAAAAATATAATTCTCAAAGACAGACTTCAGTTTGTTTTCACAAAAGTCAGTTTGTAAATACAATTTTTGAAAAAGGTAGTTTCTAAGAACAAAATACGATCGATTTTTAATGAAGACAGTTTTTAGAGAAAAATGGTGGATTGTGTTTTGTGAAAGAGAGTTTGCTCAAGGAATTGTGTACTTGCTTTTGTAGAAGACAGTATCTGAACACATATAATTGTTAATATTTGGTTAAAGAGATAAAAATCAAATTAAATAAGAGAAACGTAATTGATCTTGTTTGTCGCTATCGCCTGATTGATTTAATAAAGTTCATGTAGCTTTCAAATCGAACAGATTCATTGTCTTTTGAAAAATATACCTACCATTTATTTCCACGATATATATGTTGAGATTTAGAAAAAGATAGAAAGAAAATGACAAATTCAAATAGGTCACAGGCTAACGGATTCGTCTGATAACGTCTTTTCTGATCAACTTTTACCACATGGGTAAATATACAGAGTTCACAATACATGGAGATTTTTCTTTATTAAGTCGATACGAAGGTCGACACGCCTCTGGAATAAGAAACTGACAATGATTTATCATTCACTTTCAAACGAAATATAAACGTTTTTTTTTACGTTTTTTTTTTTCATTTCATTCAAATAAATAAATATCTCCCCTTAATAAAAGACGGAGTTTCTTTAAAGAAGAGGATAAACTATAGTCGTTTTCAAGAAAATATTGATGTGGGATTACAATAATTGTAATTAAGGGAAAAGTAAACTGCCTCGATTTCTAGGTACAATTTTGTTCTTCAATTCAAATCCAAAAGCGCTATTAAAACTGAATTTATTTATGAATATTCGCGGATAGCAGAAAATTGCTAGATTCCTACTATTGTGGTTTCTCTATGTTTGTCACTCAAGGCTGATAAAACAAAGAATTTTCCGGATAAATCCCTTATATTGAAGTTCTCTTCGATTATTTTGGTGATTTATCTCAATTTGAGATGAAATTCACTGCACAACTGGCCGTATCTCGCTAATCTTCCCAAAAAAATTCAGATCCGGAGAACTTTCTGGTTGTTGTCTTAGATTACGCAATCAATTATTGATGAAATAAAATATAATTGCTTTTTTCCACAAAAAAAAAATATTTATATAGGAGAAGGAAATCGAGACAAAAACCATCTTTCTCGAGTGATGGCATCCACAGAAAATTCAACTAATTCAGTCTCAAATTTCAATAAACTTGTACATATTGAGCCTCAAAAAAGAATCTGCCTGGATATTTGGCAGTATTTATAGGACTTTCATCGAATTTTGAAGGACGTAGTTTCTTGTTGTAAATAGAGATTATACAATCTATAGGGCAACATTATAATGATATTTGAATGGATTATATTTTGATTAAAGCAGTTTTTGGTAACATTATTGTACCTATTATATTCTTGTAACAATCCCGTTACGAAAATTGTTGAACTGACCATATTTTCAGACGACCAAGTAATACTTGCTGCTGAAGACTCATGTGAATAGCGTTCTATAATCTTCCCATATAAATTTCTCAAAAAATCACAATCCTCCAATCATACTAACATATAAAAACATTTTGACAACTAAACATATTCATAGAAATAAGTAACTTCATAACGCATACGTATGACAGCTAGTAAGAAAATTTTGTAGCTGATTAATAACAGAAAAAAAAATGTGATGTGATTTAAATGCGAGCCGTGTTATGAACTTGAAGACTGTCTAATAAAAATCACATTAACTGTCAAATATTTCACAACTCATAAAATAAGACGTTATTTAAAAAAAATAGCTGATAGATGCATTGTCATAAATCTGAAGCTTTGTTGCTTTTGTTTCATTTTGAAGTAGCATGGCATCCATTTGTAATCTTGCTCAAATGCTTGTGTAAAAAGATAGATAACAGATACCTTGTATATCTCTAAATTCCACTTTACGGCATTCTATCATGATTTGTGGGACTTTTTTCTGTTTTTTTTTTGTGAAATCACTTTTTTTGTTCATTTTAATCGTTGAGCACCATCGGTGATTCTACAATCGTGTTCAGACTCCTTATAAAAGTCAATGACGTATGAGTTTTCTGAAAAACCATCTTAATACTAAGAAAACAATGCTCAATCAATACATCCAGCTTCTTTTATTATGACAAAAAAACATATAAATTTTTCTTTTCAGAAAGTCAATAAACATTTACTGAAAAAGAGATTTATCAACCTATTTGACATAAAATTCAATCCCTCCTAATCTTTTTTGTAATAAACATACTGCATCAATTCGAAATAGAAATGAAGTCCAATTATCATAGAAATAAAATTACATGGGCGTAGAATAGACTCACTTAGGAAAGCTCGATCTTGTACTTGCTTATTAAATAATCAACATCAATATGAAAACCATCCCTTCACTTGCGATATTTTCGCTTCTCTTTCATTAGCTACACCATCATCAACACCACTACCACCTACTTCTCTCTATATAAATGGAGGCTTTTCTTTATCAAATGAAGCCGACCTCTATCTAGTTGATGCATATTCATGAAAACTAAAACTGCTTGGTTAATTAGTGGTTATGTATGAAGCCGGTGTTCACTACGGTGGTTGTTGATAATCATTTTCAAACTGGATTATATACTCGTACCCGGTTCGTAAATTAATACTTTAATAATTGACGATTTTATATTTCCTTCACACATTTTTATGAAGGTATTCCAGAGTATTTACACTGAAGCTTGACTTTTCAAATTGCAATAATTTCGTTACTGTGTTAGTTTTCGTAATTTTGTTAATATCCGAAGAATTTCTGGTGTCAATCAAACATTGTTCCCTAAATTTTCTACGGAAATAGCCAAAAAACGTATGTATCATGTTTTTTTGTTACTGGAGAAAAATAACATATTGAATTATCCCTCTGCAATCAAAACGGGCTTAAAGAACACATTGAGAAGTGGTACATACGAACCTCTGTTCACATAGTATGATGGTCAAGAATACAGGTATGATTTGACTAAGTGGTTAGGGAAACTCGAAGATTCATAGTGAGTTTCCCAGCGACGTTGACTAACAACCATAAAACTCGCCGATTGGTTGCATGTTTGGAGTTACCGAAAACAATTCAAAACAAACCAAGAGGCATACAGACTTCTCGAATTGTTCTAATCCACGACATTGCCCGTCACAAAAGCGCTTGTGTAACTCAACGACTCCTGCAGCAATTTCATTTTCGAATACCCAACACCTAGCATCAAGTGATTCTCATCTTTTCCTGATATTAAGCGGTAACTTGGAGGCTGTACTTCCAAACTGAGATGGAGCTCAAAGAAATCGTCACAACTCTCTTCTAATCATTGGCTGCTAAAATTTATGAGAGAGAGAGAGAGAGAAATGCTTATTGTCAAAAAATTGTTACAATTTGTAGACAAAAGCTTGTAAAAGAAGTCTATAGCAAAACTAAACCAGTAGGCAGTATGTCCAGAATTGAATATTATTATTAGAATAGAGTAGAAGGCACTTTCCAGTAAATATCCCCTCGAATTATCACGAAATGCGGAAAAGGATGATATCGATTTCATTCCAATTGGCAAATGATTGTGCATTTTTTTGCATTGTAAAATATTGAGCCTTTAACGAATCCTGAACGTGGAGTAGGTAGGTAAACGTCGTGCTCCGCGTTTCTAAGTGGATAGTCGTGCAACAAAGAGGGTATTTCGAAGCTTGTTCACAGATAGGCATAATACCTCAAACTTTAAGGTGATTGGTAGAGAAATGAGATGTGTTGTATTTAACTCTTGGTGATAAAATTTTTTCGATACATTCTGAGCTAATAAACAGCCTTCGTATCAAGGCTTTATTAATACTTTTTCCAATATGAACTAACTACTCCAGAAATGGTCAATGATAGTAGATCTTATAATAATTCAATCTTTTTATCATCCACATAATAAACCAATCACTATAAATGCTTGTTGTGAATCAGAATTAAAGTGATGGTCTTAAAAAACTTATAAAACAAAAATTGAGGCACTCGCCTGCAAACTTAATAATAGCCTAGATCATATATAACCTCACATTAAATAGTATACTATTAACTTATTTGCAACCAAATACTCCAAGATTTTCTAATATAATATTTTGTGTCAATGTATAAAGATGGAATAACCTCTTCGAAATAAATGGGAAATTGAGAGAAAAATATTCAATATTTAGATCGATTCCTGGAAATGAGTTTGATATTTTTTTGGTGAAATGAAATATCGATTTATGTATCTGTATCATTCCACAAAGGGTTACTTTGAAGGTAAATTCTTTTATATACATTCTTTGAGTTCAATTTCAGCACAGTATGATGATATTTGGCGGTCTCATCCATGAATATTAATTGATCCCGGTAAAATTCGAAATGGAATATTCTAGAGAACACTATAGTAACCGAAAATAAACCACGAGAAAATTACAACATGATGGGTTTATACAACATAATGTAGCTTTACCTTTCATTGAAACGTATGTTCGTAGTAGTACATCGTAGCCAACGTTAATGTATTAATACAATAAAACCGTGAGTGTTGGATGTAGACTTCTATATCTTCTATATCTTCTCTCCAACAAATCAGCTACTGTAACCCAGTTTACCTTATCGTACAGGTAGGAAATTATCTCATAAGAATATTTACACAATGAAATATTCATTTACTTAGAGTGTGAATATTTTTAAATATGATACCATTATCCACATCTGTTATGGACGATGATGTATTGCTTGAATATATACGACCTAACCTGAGATCAATGTCACTAATTCTATTAAAAATCAGACATTGAACTGCTGTTTAATACAAGTGATCTTCAAGCAGACTCTGCATCAATACGTCAGCACCAGAAACCCTTTCAGCTGTCAAATTCATTCATTGTTTTTCGATGTTGCCGTTCAATTCAATTTCTGTTTCGAAATGCTTAGTACTCAACAAGTATTAAACAAAAATAAATCGATAGGGGCTACGTTTGTGCTGTTCGAAAGCAGAGGAATCGTTGGCGTCTGTGCCTCATTCATATAAAAGAAGATAGAGTCTACCAGGCCCTATAAACTTTATACCTTAATTCGCGGATTTGCTCAAACTAGCTTCTATCGGGCGTTACTTGACGTTTAAAAATGATTATGACCCGAAATTCTCACTTTTCATAGGTTTAAAGCAAAATCAAGTCGATAGGGACTAGGTTTGGGCTGTACCGACTCTGAGGAATCATTGGCATCTGTGAGACAAACCAGAGCTTTGTCTTGGTGAGATATTTGACCGGACGCTTTGATTCTCGTTTGAGAACTCTCATATAAAATATTTAGAGCAGTGTTATACCAGGTACTACAAACGTAATACCTTAATCCGCGGTAACAAAAACAAGTTGATAGTGGCTAGATTTGGGCTGTATGGAAGCTGGCGAAACGTTGGCATCCGTGCTTCAATCATTTCAAATAAGATAAACCAAAGCATTGTCGTGTTGTGATATTTGACCGGTCGCTTCGATTCTCGTTTGTGGAGTTACAGATAGGTTAAGAGTTCTACCAGGCTCTACAAACATTATACCTCAATTACGCGGCTTTGCTCAATCTAGGGTCACTTGTTAAGACATTTAAGAAAAAGTTGGGATATTCCAAATCGGCGCTACTTCTATATTTCAATGAGTAATTTCGATACTATTAAACGGTTGGTTGGTTAGTTAGCACACTCGTGTAACATTGGAGGCTGTGAACTTCGTATTTCTCGTCTTCGATCTCTCAAAAACGCTTTGTTCTACCGAAATATTTGTCGATCTAACGGGACATGTTCTTTTAAACTGACTCACAGAAACAATCATCATCCAAACGAACGCTGCATTTTCACTTGTACAAGGTCACAAGAACAAAATTCTCACGGATAAGCTGAGTTGCTAGTCCATTGCCAACTAAAAAATAACAATCAATTGTCTTGAAGCGAAAATCATCATTTAGTACCGTAGTAGTATCGTTTGTGATTGAAACGTCTGCTGTAAATATCAGACACAGAAATGGGCCGAGAACGCTACCTTGAGGTACTCCAGACTCTATTGTATGGTAATTTGATTTGACTTGAGAGAACTGTGATGCTAGACTCTGTCGAACGTTAACACAAATATTTTTTCTTTCGATGGTTCTTCTAATTATGTTAATTATCCTATGAAATTGTTGAATTGTGGAGTGTTCCCTCTGTAACCGAATTGGTGTTGTGGTATGATTTCGTTCATGGAAATTACTGTTTGGATCTAATGTAAAAGTGGCTTTTCTAAATTAGAAAGATGGCAATGTGAAGTGCTCACATAGATTCACGGTGGAATTGAAGAAGACGGAGTATACAGAAAAAGAACATGGAAATGGTAAATCACTTTGTTCATTCAACAACGAGAACTCCCTAAATACTTTCCAAGAGATTTTCATACTAAGGGTTAATATATATCTGACCTTGATATAAATTTATTTTGATTTCATGATAATCCTTCCCATAACATCTCAACTATCAGTTTAAAATATTAATTTATTATCAATTAATAATTCCAAAAGATAATCACACTTCATACTTTAATGCGATTCTGAGTTATTTCTTATCTTACTTTCAACATAAAATTTCTTATTTCTCCCTAACAGCTTTCCATTTTTCCCTGAAAGCTTTTTAAAATGATATCCTTGCGTCGAAAGGAGCTTAGCCACGTGGAATACTATGTACATTTATTTATTTATAGAAGCTGAATTATGATATTCGTTCGAAGTCCTAAATAACGATATGTTACGTTCTGATACTGGCTTACACAAATTCCAGTTTATATTCCTCTCTCGCTGCCGAAAAGAATCCCCCGTGTACCATCTATATAATTTGCATTTCTGTGAGTAAATTTCTCTTTCGAATAAAATAGAAATCGATCGATTGCAGTGCAGATCTCTCTTTGAGGCGCGGAGAATTCTTTTGAACAATCAGAAAAATATATGGAGGAAAATTGGAAGCCGTCAAATCACTGAAAATTTATTTGATGTGTTATTGGTACATTTTTACTCCAGTATTCCAGGAGAAATTTAATAATACGACGATATCAAATAAAGTATTAAACAGTTATCCGTTTCCTTTGAAAGAATATATATTATGTATATTTATATATTGCTTTTGCTGAGATATTTATTCACATATCATATCCTGAATTTGAATGAACATTTATCGATACAAAAAGCTGCACGGAGAAATAAGAAGTATCAAGTAGTTAGTCAATAATAAATTGAATGCCCTTTTTCTGCTATAAGTTATCATATTTTACTCCCATCTGTATGAACTGAGATAGAAATAAGCGTCTCCTTAACATTCATAATCATGAAAATACCTGAACACACTCTCGAATCGATTAACAGTAATAGTCAAATTTTACTTATACTCAATGCTGTTCATTTTTAGGAGCTTTGAATATTATTTTCTTATAAAGCACCATTTTTTGGATAGTTGTGAATGAGTTAATGATTTTTCTCACTATATATTTCTCGAATTCATTGACAAGAAGATTCATATACTTAAGAATTTATAATTAATGCCTTCACACATAGGAATCGAGATCAAAAGCGGCAAAAACTTACAACAACGAACGTACGAACGTAAAAAAGGCCTCTCCAGGATCTCATACGGAAAACTAATATATGTCCATAGTAAAGTTCGTATATACAAATCAATCGTAAGACCTATATTTACATATTCACAGGAAACTCCAGTGGATACAATAGAAACGGAGAACATCATGGGAGCAGATCTTATAAGAGAACATCTGAAAATTTTAAGATTAGTACGATTCACGAGATCGAGACGACGATTTGAAAGATCACGTCGACAGAATGATGGAAGATCAATCTACTTCTCAAGAGGGTGAATAATAGAAGGAACAAAACTAAGTGTTAAGAAAAGAAAAAGAAGAGACATCAGTTTAGCTTCTACTCTTCTAAATATAAGTACATATCATATGGAACACTCTAAAAGGAAAGAAGATCTACTCATCTGTCTTTTCCGACGTACTTCAGATATTTGACAATTTTTGGTGTGAAAGGCTCTAAAACAAACTGGAAATATACATACTGTTAGAGTCCTAAATGTGATAACGAATCTCAGGAATAAAACAATAAGATGCTTGCTCAAACTTTGAAGAAATCAACTACAAGCTAGTGTGCTTCGGCAGGTCCTTTAGCTAAAAAACCAACCTCAAGAATACCACAAAGCTGACCTCCCAAGAGATGGCACGAGAACTAGAAAGCTACTTCTCAAGAAGCTGAATAGTAGAAGAAACAAAATTAAGTCTTAAGAAAAGAGATAGAATAAGAAGAGATATCAGTTTAGTTTTATGTAAAGACATTCTACTATGGAGAATTACACAGGATATTTCCATATCATAGAAAACACACTAGAAGGAAGGATCTTCCTCTGTCTTTTTAGACGTAGTTCAGATATTTGACAAATTTTGGTGTGAAAGGCTCTAAAACAAACTGGAAATATGAAAGACTGTTATAGTCCTAAATTAGAAAACGAACCTCAGAAATAAAGTAAGAAGATGCTTGCTCAGACTTTGAAGAAATTAACTACAAGCTAGTGTGCTTCGGCAGGTCCTTTACATTTTTAATAGTAGTGTATAAATTAGAAAACGATACTACAGCCATTTGTTATTCTGGCTGTAGGCAAGAATCACGAAGAAGCAGTAACAACGTACAGGTATCAATTAAAAAAATTAAGTATTGGGGAACAATCTTAACCAAAAATAAATCGGTACATATTAATTTTACAAATAAACGGAGCACGACGACGAATAAATACCACATACTAATACAAAGCTAAATGTCCAGAACTAACGTAAGATGCGAAGTTACTCTGGAAAGCTCGTATCAAAAGAAACGAGAAGAATTTGGTATCAGATATACGAAAATTTGTTGATAACTGGGAAAAAAATCCATTTTAGCAATTTACAATAAATTATTTATATTTAAACAAAATCTGAAATCGGTTTGGACCCACTGGATTCAATTATGGGGATGTGGCGGTGAAAGCAATACCCAAAAATACCAAATTGAAATATTAAGGAACTTGGTTGATTTACCTTTGTACTTTCGTCATATTGACCTCCTTCGGGGTTTGAAGAAACTGTAAGGCAGGTTACCACTAAATTTTCCAAGGCTGTTAAAATACGTAAACATCAAGGTTATCCAGCTCCTAGGCAAAATCAACCTAGAGGGAGGACATAAGAAGGCGAAACCTTTAGTTAGATATCTATTTGCATGCTTTTCGATATCCTTCATAGTGGTGTTGATGTTACTTTATGAAACACATCAAGGAACTTCAACTTAGGATAATCATAGCAATCTTGGATAAAATAAAATTGTTTATTGATCGCAGATTACAATATTAGAGAAACCTTCAAGGTTTTCTTCATACGAAAAGAGTTTATCGACTAATCTTTTGCTTATAACTTTTCTATATAGCTTGAAAGTAGTAGCAGAGAGTTACTCATATTTTTCATAGGAGTGATATCACATCCACAAGTTGAAACTACTCTATCTTATAGATTATCCAGAGAAATTGATAGTTTCTTGTCCTTTCCCGACTTTAACTATGAACATCACGTGCAAGATAGATCAAGATTTATCAAGCTAAAAAGATCAAGCTAAAAATTGTGAATAAGAATTATACGTCTTTCCCTAGAACCCCGTCGAATGAATGAAATTGTCCTAATGTATACATACTGGGAATTTTCGAGGTCGCTGATCACGAATATGACAACAGAAAGAGTGTACGAGGCTGCAGGCTGAATAACTAATCCATTTCCATGTTTCATTAAAAATAAAATTCAATTAAATAGTAAAAAAAAATTATTGCCGTTTTTGCTGCATTATATCTCTGTTTCTTCATTTTCGGTGCCTTCCTTTTCATTTTCTTCATATGCAGACTCTTCTTCTTCTTTGCGTTAGTTGAAATCATTTATTTGAATCTTTTTATGTATTCTATAAATCTCATTCAAGTGGTATCGGTACCTCGGTACCTTGCAGGTCATTGCCATCATGATATTCGAGTTTAGCAACCTCTAAACTACAGGAAATATATATATATATATATATATATATATATATATATATATATATATATATATATTCAGTCAAGTTTTACGAAACTTTACGTACCTCGACCTTTTCTGTCATGATAATCGTGTTCAGAACCTCCCGAGTAATAAAATTGAAATCCTTTCCGGCAATATTTTTCTTGTTATAATTTTCCAATCACTCGAGATGTCCTTTTTAAAATGCATTTGCCCCCGTACAAATGCAATTTTTATGTTTTATTCATAATATTTACTCATAAAGATTCCTAAGACCCTCTTTGGAAATTCTTTGGTTTTGTCTTTTTTGTGCTCTATTTTCTCGGCTAATCCACCTTCTTGTTAATACCTGATCTTATAACCTGGTAATTTGGGATTGTTGCCGTTTGGACACATTTTTGCAAATACTGGTATAATTTTCGTTTGCAGTTATTGCTGATGACGTTCCCTTGTAAAGACGTTCCCTTGTAAAATTTTTCCTACAACAATGGGAAGGAATAACTGTGCCAATTATTTTTCTAATGGCGATGAGTAGAATGAGGATTGATATTACTTCACTAGGTATTTGCAATATTAACGATGGACTGAGCCATTAAATAGAAATGTAGCTGTATAACTGTCCGTTGGAAAGTACAGTATAATGAGGATTATCTTCAACGATTAATACACTATCAATTTCCTGGAAAATCAGCAGAAAAAAGTATTAAAAATATTACCAAGTCCAAGTAAAAATAATATAAAAAATATAACATCAATCTAGACCCTAATTTGTGAAAATCCGCGTTGAATTAAAGCAACAGAAACAAAAGTAACAAAAATGTTGATATTTTAGAGACCTCTAGAGACTAATTAGAATTTTTATTGTTTCAGACGTTCCTTCCCCTACTTGCGTGCTGGTGAAGTATTCCGGTTGGGAAGACCTGGGGGATCTCGGTATATGGACCAATTTAGACCTTGCTCCTGTATTTGTATCGCGCATGAGGTATGTTTACAAAGTAGAGATCCCTTATAACTGTCTAGTATCAGATATTATGTTTATGTTGAGTTTAATACCCAGTAGAATTCTATCGTTAATCTTGGGTCGCGATTGAAGTTTGGCTCTTTACATCACTACGTTGAATTCATCAATAATTTAATGTATACCTTAAGCTCCGATTATCGAAATTGATCAATTTCAGTTTATAACTACTTTGTGTTTGCCTTGAAGGTTTTAACGTTGATACGATAAGAGACATGTCCGCGAGGAATTTGGATTTTGACGTTAACAGGAACGAACAATAGATTGTGTCCAATAAGGAAAGTTTTGTTCGAGAAGGATGATGTATGAGAAAAAGCGAAAATTAAATTAGATCTTATCTACTTCTATTAATTCTCCTCAAAAATAAGACAAATTATAATAGAGAGATAATTTACAGAGAATTTCTAAAAAAATTTGACATATTTTTTGCATTAAATTTGAACCATAGTCTCTACGAGGATGGTCCAAGAATTACTTAGCCCAACAGAGAAAAACAAGAATTTTTTGGATAAAAATATATTTATTTTTAATCGTGATCTCCTTTTATCCTTATACAATTTTCCTAGCGATGTTCCAAAAGCTCGTATCCCTCGTTATAATAAAAATTGTCAAGTTCATCAAAATAACCATCAACTAATAAGATTACCACTTAATTGTTGGGAAATATTTGATCACTGAACCATTTTCTTAAGTCTGGGAACAGAGAATAATGCGAGGGGACTAAATTTGGCGAATAGAGTGCATTAAGTAACAATTCAAACTTTAATTCATTGATTTTGGCTATTGCAATAGCGGATGTTCAAATTGGTGCATTGTCTTGATAAAACAACAATTTCTTCTCAGCCAAATATGGCCGTTTTGCTTAATTTCTTCGCTTAAAAGCTGAAATAAGTTCGAGTAATACTCGCCGTTGATAACTTCTCCTTTTTCATGATGAAACATTGCCACACACTCGATGGAAATAACTTCCCGACGCTGTTTTTGTTCCTTTGTGAACAAACGCGGCACCCATTTCGCGTAAAGCTTTCTCATGTCCAAATTTCCAGTTAATATGCGATATACCGCATTTTTCAAAATGCTTACTTTGTCTGCTAGCTTGCTCACTTCCAGTCAACGATTATCCAGTACTTCTTCAACATTTGTTCAACCACTGCGATGCTGGTCTTAACAGATCGTCCGGCCTCGTTTAAACTCTGCTACCCAATATTTTACTGTTGATAAAGCAAGAGCAGTCTCCCTAGAGTAGGATCCAGTTCAGCTTTTATATTCGTTGGGCTGAGGCCTTTCAAATAAAAGTATTGCATCACATAAAAAAGGCTTAATTCAACAAAAATAGTAACATTTAACTTGTTCTGTTAAAGAAATTGAATCGCTAATAACTAGTATTCGATTGATGCGAATTTTGTAATAAAATAAAAATTTTTCAACCCGTTTTACAAAAAATTTCTATTTTAAAAATTGGGTATTCAACTATTACTTATCGGCATCATCATCGTAAAAATGTCTCAAAAGTGAATCATTTCTCGAAATTCATGCAATCAACGTCAGATTTTCACTGCGTAAATTGAACTAAACGTAAAATATATAAGATGTAGAATATCCATCTCACCAATCGCCGAAACCAACATGAATCTCGAGTATGATCATTCATCTTAATGCCCAACAATTAGTGTCTAGGGACTTTTCTCCTTATTTTTCACTTTTGTAACGAAAGACCAGCCTCGCTGCCATTCATCTTCAAGATTTATTAACTCTATCAGTATCCGTTTACTACTTGACGTTTCTTTTGTCAATTTATAACAATCTTTCTGCCACGTCCTACATATCTGCTTGCCTGAAAAATCATCCGAAGAGCAAGAAAGGTGATGGAACACAGAGAATTGGGAATTTCGTAAGTGCTGACTTCCTATTATACATTTTAATTAGAAACTTGATGGAAAAGGAATCTATTTGATGTTATAATTGATGTTATTATCGTGAAGTATCTCAACGTTAAAAAGAGATTCCAAATAGAAATCGAATTATACATAGGATATAATTATAATAAAAATCGGTAGGAATTTTGTAATTTTAGTTTAAACATTTATATAGATCTGTCAATATAAATAGACATAAAGTTGACAAAAATGACGTGACACTATAAGGAATGTCTCGCTTAAGTACCGACACAGAAAGGAAACTTATATGGGATCCCAAAATATGATCATTGGGTGCATAACATTGTTAAATACATGTCTCAAGGATGCAACTTGGTATAGAGGTAAATTTCTCCCTGTTGTCATATTTTGGGCTCCTTTATACGCTTTAAGTCCGTTGATAAGCGGGACACCCTGTATAACAAGATTAATGTACGTCATACTTTCTCTTAGGCGAATAATATTCTATTCCCGTATTATTATTTACCATACTTACACAGATTTTCAATCTACATTAAATCAACTTGGCGTAAAAAATTCAGAAATCATTTCCAACTATGAGGTTACGTACTAAACAGTTAAGCTGGAATTGTTGGGATCGTTGGCGATGTCCTTACTAAATATACTGTTTACACCAACACTCACAATTACACTGTCTCAGGCGCGTTTCGATAACCAAGTTATCGTCTTCAGATACTGAAGGTACACAGTTTACCTTTTGAATCGCGCGTCAGAAAGTGTAATTGTGAGTATTGGTGTAGTGGTGGTGTGAACAGTGTATTCAGTACGTACTAAACAGAATCTACTGTCCAAGTTTCATCATTGTACCTTCTGTGGTTTCGGTTGTGCGATGATGATGATGATCAGTCAAGTGTAGTTTTTCTATAATATGTCAATCCGTTCACTCAATAGAGTCTAGGAGCTTTGAATTTTTGGAAAAGTGAAAGAGTCTTAACGAACAAAGTGTCATTTTTCTATTAATTTGATGACGCCCCCAGAGCACTCTGTGAATGAAATTCTATAAAATACATCCTTAGCTGACCTCTACTCGACGAAAGAAATATTGTTATGAAATTTCAAATCCATGTGCCTCACGATTCCATAAATATCGTGATGAGTCATTACAAAGGTGAAAATGTCTGAACTTTGAAAGTTTGTGTTGAATTAATGATATTTTTATATAAATTCCAATATGGAAAGTGAATGTTTCGTGTGTGTTTTGAACAAATTCATATGCGCTGTAACCACACAAAGTTAAGAGTCAGTATTTTCAATAATCTACGAGTTCTTAGAACAGAACGAAAACTATTTTGAGGTAATGCTGTAAAATGTGTTTTTCACGTAACTTAAACTGAATCATATGTCATTTTTAAATAAATGCTAATATGGAAAGTGAATGTTGCGTGTGTGTTTTGAACATATGTCAGTAAACACTTGCATTAATATGGTATTTCATGCTTTGAGTGTTCCAGTTGCACATCATAGTTCATGAACTCCATATAATTTTAAAGTGTATTAGGATGAGCTTCCATTTGAGTCATGGAAGTCCCTCGACACTAATTGTTAAATATTAAGATAAATGATCGCAACAGAAAATTCATGTTTATTTCGATATAGCTGAGATGAGTTTCCATTTTAGAAATTTTACAAAAAGTAGACACGCTTATGATGGGAGGATGAGAGGAAGATGGGAGAATGATTTATTGCTACTTCAACATGAAATGGAAGTAAAAGTAGTCCTTTAAATGGAATGATTTAGAATCGAATTGAATAACAAATCCTTTCGCTTCTAGAATGTAAATGCAGGACAAAAAAATAGCATAATCACGTTTTACGGATTGTTTGGATTCCACTTACGAACAATAGTGAATTTTTAATGTTTTTGTCTATTTACAGTCCAATACATTACTTTGTTTATTATACAAATTACTTATTACCACACGTGACGATAAAGCAACGACCCCAAATGTGCCTCGTTTACATATTTGATATATGAACTTCATTAGAGCTTGCCCAACGTTTGGTAGTTCTTGCTAGAAAAAATGGAGAAAAATTGGATCACTTAGTTTCCCAACAAAGATTTCTTGTTACAAACCCTTAGATTTTTACAAAGAAGTGAAAAATCTAAAAACAGAATCAGTTGTTTTATCCAGAATGAAGTACCAACACTATTAAGAATTAACAATGAAGAATTGCCAAATACCAAGAGGTTCTTCTTATACTTGTTGGTGGAGAAATTTAGTTTCTGTGAAAAAATACTCATCTTTACGAAGTAGACATCTGCTTATATTGTTCTTTTTTCGATTTAACAGTTTTAAAAAAAGTGAAATCTATATATCTAGATATAAACTTCCTGTTATGACACAAGGTATCAATCATCGAAAGCCATGGACTACTGAACGTTAATTTCAACTGGAAAATATTTTTAGTTGAAAAGTTGAAAGTTGAAGTTATTTTAGTTGTATTATTCCATATTTCTTATTTGTTTCAATTTTGTTCTTAACTTGATATTACAACCATGCAGTTCAAGCTTCCTGTTCTTGGCTTTTGAGCTACCGATCCCCTTGTTTTGTTTATTTTAATGTTTTGAATGGTAAATCTTGATTTTTGAATATTGTCAACGATTTGAAAAGCGTTTTGGTCTCATAAATGCAAAGGAGTGATCACTTATTTTCTATTGTCAAAGAAGACCGCTTGAAAACACAATTACAGGTTAATACTAAAAATACTCGTTTCATTGTAGTGTACCTAGTTATTTTACAATTCCTTGTTCCAATATTGTTTTCAATATTTCAACCTGTTGGAGTGACAAACTGCGATTTTTCTCCCGTAAACAGAACGCTATGTGCCAACCAACTTATAATGGAGAGAAGTTGATCATACGATATAGAACCCGTGATAATTAATATTAGCAAATGCGATTTTTGAGTTACATTGTTCCTAAAAATAAATATTATCCTAAAGTAGTTGTTTTCATTATAAAATGACAACAGGAAGTATAACTCTCCACATAAAACAAAATGGTACCGTTAACTATAGGGTGGTCATTAAGAATTAAATTTTTTTGCAACACCTTCTAAGAAATTTCTTTTGATGAAAAAATACGTGCCTCTACACGATCTAAGTTGATCTTTGAGTATGATAATTTTTTCTCTAAAAGTATCTTGTTAAATTTGTAATAATTATTTTCTTCAAATTTGAAAATAGCTACCAATGTTTCAGTGTTATCATTTTAAGTTATAAGCTTGAACTTCACGCTTTGCAAGAAACTCAATATACTTCGTCATTCAAGCTCATGCTTCAATTTTTTTTTTCGCTGGACGTCTTCTTTGAAGGCCCAAAATAATGTTGATGGAATCCCATTATTTACCATCAATTCTCATGCATTAATACGTCTATAGCTTTTATAGAAATTACTTCGCGAAATTAATCTCAGTTACTTTGAATAAATCATTAATTAAATAATATAATAATTAAAACAGTTATATGTTCCAGAGTATTGTTTTTGAGTATTTATTATTTTTATTTGTAAACTGGATTGTATCTTTTATTAGAAGTGATAGATTAATTCACACCGTTATGCGTTGTGCGTATTTGAGGTTAAAGAACATGAACAGTATTATTTTCATTGAGTATTATTTTTTTTCTGTAATGGAAGATAAGAGAAGAAATATTGAATTGATTGGAAACACATAATGAAATTACCGGAAATCAACTGCCCCCTAATTTGCAAGTTTTGACATTTTTATTAAACAGTATTAAATAAGTACAACGATTTGTTCAATTAAGGACAGAAACAATTAGTCATTCAAATCTTAGATGATTATAAAAAAGAAAGCTTTAAAAATACAAAATAAATCTTACTTGCAGCTATAAAACTAAATACACTGGTCAACAAAACTTTTTTTGTCCCACAAAAACTTAAACCAAATTTTGAAAGTACTATGGTCACCAAACAATAATATATCAATACAAAAAAATTGACACAGCATAAATAACGATGATTCTCGTCACGATCACCTAGATTATTCCCACTTGGGAAATAAGAGATTACTTACTATCAACAAACTATGATGGTTGAATTGATACTTTATACATTTCATAATTGTAAGTAACACATCATTTTTTTATATCTTAACTAATGGAAAATAGTTCAAGGTTGGTATAATATCAATGCATGTTTTTCCATAGAGCATTTTCTTTGAACCTGAAAATATAATTGATATAAACCTGACGATGAAAATCCATGGAATAAAATTAATAATAAAGTATCTCATGAACCACAATATTTACATACTTTTACGTGGCGTATAGCAAACAAAGCTCACATTATATTTGGGATATATTCACGTTTTGAGGTTGGGAACGGTTAAATAAAACATGATTCTCTGAATCTCGTTTATGAGCCGGTAACAAATTGTACAATTTGGGTTCTACCGTATTACCATTATGATGCGATAATCATGTTGATGGAAATAACATTTTTTTTGGTTGAATATGTTGTTGATTAGAATTTTTAGGATTATGTAAATCGAGATGGCAACGAAAATGAAATATAATAATTAATGCTTTGATTATATTTCTTTACCAGTCAGATTTGTATCACATTTTTTAAAACGAGAGAGAGGCCAAGATGGTCAACATATTCAATATTCATGAAATTTTGAGCAATAAAATTAGTAAAAATCAAAATTTCTCAAAAAGTTTTGAAATAAATTTCATAAGAAAGTTGATGAAAGTAGTTTCGGGCAGTAGCAAAAAGGAAAAGAAATAGCAAAAAGGAACAATACAATTTTTTTATAGTACACTCAAATTAGCCCCAAAAATAATAGTGAATGAAAATTTGTGTAGAAATAAAATGAGTGTATGAATGAGATCTCGAAAAATAAGATCGAAAAGATAAAAACTGAATTCCTTAAGATAGAAAATAAATTTAGATAAGTGAAGACTTTGTTGTTCACTTAAAATGACTTGGAAATCATTATATATCATATTTCGCACTTGTTCTATGGATAAATTGTATATAACATTATTTACTCTGTGATAGCAGAGTTCAACTGCACTCAGAACTTACTATGTGAAGACGGTGTTTTGAAAAATACAGTATGGCCTCCATCATCCTCTAGTTTATACAGAATGACCCTAGTACTCGTCACTGAGCTAATAACTCATTTTGGTCATAGAGATTGTAGTATTAGATAGCTTTAATTATTATATGAGAAAGATCGAAACCTCATATAAACATCGTCGATATTTAGCAGCATTTTCGTCTTCTGATCCGATAAATTGTTGTTTTTCTTACACATCTCCACAACCAGTCTTAGCTCATTTAAATTTTGAAAGAACTGTTCACCTATAAAAAATTTATAAGTCAAATAAAAGTCAAAAATAATCGGTGAAGGCGATGACTGAGATTACTTATTTGTGAAAATTAATCAATATCTGGAAAAGCTAAACGGAAATGTAGACCGTCAAGTCTTTATTATTAAAGGTTATAGATACCATTTAGTCACTGACAATCTAAGTTATTGGGCATTCATCCACAAACTGCGTCCAGTTATTAGAGCATGCAATCCACCTTCGTTAATCTTTCAATTATTCGCATATCTGCCGCATTTTTTAAATAAAAACTTCTGAAAACACAGTTAACCGACCAAGGCAGTATAACTAATAAAAGAATTATCAAAATACAAGATTTAGAGAGTTGTAATGGAAGCCTCGTCTAGATTGAATTGGCGAATCCCGTTAGTAAAATATGAATGCCTCTACAACACGTTACGCAAGTTGTCAAAAAATGCGTTCATATTAGCACGGTTAAATGAACCTGCCCTTGCCGAACAACAACTCTTTAGTGACTCAGTAAAAGTTGTGGATGTCGAAATGATCTCAGCCATTCAAATCCAGTAATTGTGTTCTCCAAAGAAGAAATAGGTATTTTAATATTATTATTCTTGGCCATTTCGTAGGCTATCCTGCAATCTATCTGTTACACAATAAAAATTAAAGATGTTTCCTCTTCACGCGTGAAAATTCTATTTACTCCATATTTCAGTGTTTATATAGCTTCTTCTAGTTTATATTGCTTTAAAAAATAGTGCGGGATGAGCAAGACCCGTTCTTTTTGCTGCTTTTCTCAAACCATGACATTTTAGATCAAGCGCCTCTCTTATTTATTCTTTGGAATGTTTGCCGATATTACGGTCTTTCTTTTCACAAGCCATGCTAAAACAATAGAAAAAATATAGTCATACAAAGAGGTTAAAAAATGAAATAGTACACAGTGAGCCAGTTAACCGGTTCAAAAACGATAGACGATATATACTTGTCGTAATCACTTAACTAACTGCCACAAACAAACTCACAAAACTAAATAGCCACTTGGTACCAAAATTTTAGTAAAATGTACCGAATAATTTACTTGAAATGCGCGAAAACAATGTAGCGCTCCCCACAGTAAAAATGATAAGTCGCACTGTCTGTAAGAGAAAAGAAAACGTACAAATATTAAATTTGACCGTGTTTATTGGTTCACTGTGGAACAGTTTTCTCCGTATCATAATATACTCTGTCTCCGTATGTGAGAAGAGGTTAAGCCATGCAAGGCTCCATGTATAACCGAAGCCTAGCATTTTTTATTTCAATGTCTATGTCTTAATACAGTTTGAGATGTGTCAAAGATCGATTTGACTTGTATAATATTCAATTTCTCTCAAAGTAGTTATCAAATGTCAATAACATAAATATAATCCCTCTATTGTTAAATCATGTAGAATGTTGTTAATACCCAATTACCTCATAGAAATACACATCACTTGAAATATACCAAAAGGTTTCATAAAATTCATCACTTTTCTCGATATTCCAAATAGACAGCGTAGTCCTACTAACTAGTTTCCTTTCAGATATGATTTATTACCTAAACAATTTCGTTCAGATTTTACGAAGTTCTAAGTTTAAAGTGCTGCCAACTAAATTATTAACGCATTCCGCTTTTTGCATACCACTTTGAATCGATATTATTCGACAAAAAGCAGCTGCCAGATGAGCGGAGACTGCAGCAAGTGCAAATAAATTTTTAAATAGCTTAAGCAGTAACGTATACTAGTAGTCTGAGAGTTTACATTCGAAAATCAAATTGCACCGTTTTCATTCTTTAAACTCATTTCCATAGTATGTATTAGAAGATTAGTTTTTTGAAACGTTGCGTCAATAAAGAATTTATTTGATATGAATGATAGCGGAAAGTTATAAATTTGTGAGTTCAGTTTATTTGACACTAATTGTTTGTACCCCATAATGACACAACAACTTAACTAAACAGAAATTTGGAATTTCAGAATTCAATATTCATGAAAAACAAGAAACGTGATTCTATAGAATGTTGTAGTCTTAATTTTTGAAAAACTTGTTTATTTTCAAAATCTTACCTGAGGAAAGAAATCAAAACTGCTGAAACAATTTGCCGTATTTTTTTGTAAACGGCTGGACGAAAGCATTTGAGAAATAACAGAAAAAACCACAGTAAGACTACTAATAACAGAAACCAGAAAATTCGGAACGTTTTTGCTAATTACAGATTTTGAAAAAAAAATTTCTCAATAATTACTATGGAGTTTATCCTAATTAGAATTTTGAAAGACGTGATAAAAACATAGTGGATACTAAAAATATCGTCAATTTTCTGTTAAAGGAACCTCGTAGAGTACTTAATATTAGTAATAGTCATAAAATTCCCCGTTTCCAAGACAAAACCAGACAGTAAAAATTTCTATACAACGTTCGTATATTTCATATCATATCACGTAAAAAACTCTAGACTTGAAGAATTATTGAGGTGAAATTTCAGGATAAATTGCACACAATTATCAAGAGCACAATAACAAAAGTTTGTTCTTTATGAGATTTCATAAATAGCATGAGCTGGTTGTCAAAATGATATAACAGCAATCTTGAGATAACACTGTTGGTATTAAAGTTTAGTGGTAAAATATCAGGAAAATTTATATACGCGTTGATTTAGAAACAAATAAAACATTCAATATAAGAGTATGTTTATACAGAGTGTTTCCAAAAAAAGTGATTCCTTCTCTAGTATAGATATAAAACTGAAAAATATTTGGGGTATGTTTAGTAAAAAAATTTCGTAACGTCATCCGAAATTAAGATAAAGAGCATTGAAGAGAAAAAATAATACACATTTTGTTTAGATTTTGCCGCAACCACTGGCAACAATGTATTGAAATTTGATACGAATATATTGAGGGAGCTGATACATCTAGAGAATTTATTTTTATATCTGACTCTCATGGAGGGCGCTAGTTACACAGTTCGTATCAAGTAGTTGTGAACATAACTTTCTCAATATTAAATTTATTGAGCAAAAGTTCAAATTAAATCAAACATCATTTAATTTACTAATACAGAAAAAAGGTACTTTTGATGAAACTCGATACTGTGTACAGTTTGATTTGAAAATTATGAAGTAATAACCGATGCTGGTATGAAGTAATGATAATTTGTGATAAATTAAATAATGTTTAAGTTCACCTGGAATTTTGCTTGATAAATCTAATATTAAAAAAGTTTTGTTCAATACTACTTGGTACGAACTGTGTAACCATCCTCTAAGAGACACAGACATAAAAACAAATTCATTGGATGTATCAACTTCCTTAACATAATCCTCCAAAAATTCCAATACAATGTTGCTAGTAGTTGCGGTAAAATCGTACAAAATGTGTATAATTTTTTTTCAGCACCCTCCATCTTGAATACGGATGGCGTGAGAAATTTTTTCACTGAGCAAACCCCAAATGTTTTTCAGTTTTCTATCTATCCTGGAGACGGGATCAACATTTTTTGACACACCCTGTATATAAAGAAACCAATCAAATCAAATTTCTGGTGTAACATGACAATGGTAGGATCCCATATTCCATGAAGAGTTCGTGGCACTGTAATCGACTTCTTGCATTGTGAAGCAGTCTTCTGAAAAGTAAAAACCTCTGTTAGAGTTACCTCATAGAGGGATACCATAAGCCAGATGACTGTGGATCATCGATTAAAGTAAATCGTGCGCATAAGACTATTACTTCCAACAGAGGAGCGCAATTGTCTTGAACCGGGATCTAAAGTAATTCCCAACAATTCCACCTTCTGGTATCTCATTTTGCAGACCTAAATGTTATTTTTTTCGTTTTTGTTTCGTTTAATTTCAAGTAGTTTCAGTCAAACCAATCAGACTGTTCGGCGCTAAAACTAAACTAAAGGTAATTGAACCTACATAAATTGATGTAATTAGGCAAATTTGTAGTGGAAACTACTAAGAAACCCTCTAAATATTACATGATGTTATTTTATTGTAAAATGACAAAAATATAGTGTGCAAAGAAAATTTATTCCTAATTTTCAGATATCTTTGTGTATTACTTTTTTGGTTTCCCTTTTACGATGGAAGTGATAGGATTAACATTGTAGAGAATTCAATTTTCTACAAATAGTTGTTTATAAAATTTTCGGCAGGGCTGCTAGTTTACGAGATACAGCGCGATTACTGTTTGTACCTCTTTGTTCAAGATGGAGACCCCAAAAACTAGAGTTTCAACTTGTTGTTAACTTGAAAAAAAAAATGAGTGATAACTTGTTTTAAACTTTAAGAGACATCCAAACGTATTCTTTCTTAATGCTTACTATCAATTGATGCCGTTTGTGTTCTTTAACTTGTGACAAAAGTGTGTTAAAAGTTGTGTGTTCATTTCAGTGTGAAATTGCAAGTGTTGGCCTGGTAGGAGAACAAGAGCGAAAAGGCGACAGAAATTTTTACTAATTTTCCACTAAATTGATTTTTAAAGGTTGCAATAGTGAGGATCGAAATTTGAATGTCTATCCGCGCTTTTAAATTGCTATATAAAAGAAAAGTGTTTTCTTTGCCGAGAAAATACTTACAATTCAGCAAGAGCGAATCGAATCAAAATAGATATGTAAATGGATGCTTCGAATTTGTTTCTTTATAATCTTCATTTTTGTAAAAAAAAAGTAGAGAATTTAAAATGTTCAAATATAAATGGAACAGATTTTTATCGGAAATTCTCTGAACAAAAATTGGAAGAAATATTTATTCTATCAGTAGTTGTATAAATATTTGAATAATTATTTCATATTTTGTGTTCTTATTCATTTAAACTGCATTAAATAATGGGATGAATATATACTATGTTGTCTCTTACCCAATTAATTTATACACTCACGCTAGATACACTCGTTATTCACTAATTTATCCACTAACACTTAACTATTCACTAACACATACAATTATGATACAATCTGTTAATCAATTTAAAGCTTTCTAATTAACTGTATTTTTACATACTCGCGAACACGCGACGTATGATTGCCCATGCTCGAAACAAGGAAACTCCAACTTAATTCCTCAAACTTCCAACGATTGCCCTTGCGATTTATTTATGGTCATCGCAAAGGCCAGACGTCTTTATGATTATTGCCTCAATGACGTTATTCATCACCTTTTTCACAGCCAGTCTTGTTCCACTGCACAGTCGAAGTTGATTAATGTTGAGCAGCATGATGACATCTGATCCTACTTTTAACTTCAAATTGTGAGGTGGTAATACAGGCAATTCCAGTGAATTTGAAAACTCCATGGGATAGTTGACTACGTGACATGACGGTGTCGAGTGATTTGGAGGAAACCAACTGCACGGGAAGAAAATTCTGAACGTTCACATAAGCTCCTTTTTTGAGTCTGCGATGTGACAGAAATGTGTGAATAATGTGATGAATCCGGTCGAGGTGTCCACTGCGACTTCAATATTTCCAATATCTAACAACTGCTTCGCAAACCCATTTGCAGTTTCATCTTGTTGCAAAAATACTCGCATGTTAGCAGTAAAGTGTCACAATCACAAAAGATCAACAAATAAATCGATTGACATAGAGGATGGATCGACATATTAGTTGGTTGTCAAATCTCAAATATTATGGTTGGGTTCAGAAATTGGATTTGTAACAAAAGATCAAGGAAAAACAAAATTTTTGATCGAGCATGTTTTACGGATTTAGTTTGTTTCTAATAAATAGTCATAATGAATGGATTGAAATAAAAAAGTAACCGATGAATTCAAATGAATCATACATGTTGGTTAAGTATTAGTCTATAATTAATCATTGTCTAATCAGTGTTGATGTTTAAATAAATTAAGTGAGAAAGACAGTGTTTATAAATTCGATAGGAAAAGTATACATAAATAAGAAAAACACCACAGTAATATATAAGGTATTTTTTAAAATATTGCTCTATATTAACACCTTGTGATTCAGCAGCCTCTACCCCGTCAAAAGCAATAAATTAATCAACAATCTCCTGGTTGTTTTCATACCTGTTGGTGTTGCATATAAATTGGAAATTGCATTAGCATGTAGATCAAATATAATTATTTTAAAAAGCACTTATTCCACAATTCTGTCTACTTGCTCCAAAAATATACTTTCTTTGAATTAATTTGATCAAATCTAAGATAAAAATGAAGCTATAAGACTGTATATTAATCTTTTGTTTCTCTGTGTCCAGTGTTTGCCTTTGTTGAGACATAATGTGGGAAAAAAAGGAAAGAGGTTGGGTTTTCGTTTTCCATTATTATTATCATTATTGATATGTGGCAAACAGGAGGGAATTCTAATTTTAGGTTTAATGAAGTATTATGATTAGATAATGATTAATAAACCTATAAAAATATAATAACATTTTTTTATCACACAACATGTTGCCATTAAATTGAATAAAAAAAGTCTTATGCAATAAATAACCAGATATAATGAATGTCAAAAACAAACGTCAAAGGGATAAAATTAAATAACGCACATCCAACAATGGTATTGAAACCCAACCAAAATTCAACAAAATTTGGAAATATATGAATTTGACGTCGAGTGATAAGGATGGCAGGTCAACAAGATCAAAGTTGTTATACTCCTTAATTTGACAGGAAAAATATACACCAAACAAAAAAGATAGAGGTCAAGCAGTTCTGGATTAACTGGAAGACTTCTGTGTACTAAATATATGCCAAATATATGTAGGATTTTCATCTTACATAAGAATAAAAGAAGAAAGAGAGTCATTTGGTAATTTTTGAATAGGTCTGAAAAGGTTAGCTTAAATATCTGACTTTGACACTGAATTACATAAAGGTATCTATAATAGAATAGTAATGTGATGAAAAAAAGATGAATTGTTTAATAAGAACAAACTAAATTGAAGGATACTGTAGTACATATGAACTACTATAAATAAGAGATGTATATCTTGTAGGAGGGCCATTTCTTTTATCAACCTCCGATCTCTCCGTGGAAACGCTACACAGGCAGAAGAAAGCGGGCAAGCACTGTAGTCGACTGCAAAGCCCGCAATACACACTCCGCCATTGTTGACATTCAGGCGTCAGTCGGCGTTGTGCTACAGCTACGTAAACATGTTCGCCATTATTAATGCTCCCACCAAGTGTGATTCGTTTTCTACAGGTTGAAGGCAATAGTGCTGCAGAAATTCATCGGAGAATGTGAAAGTGTGTATGGGGAAAAGTTCATGAGTGATTGTGTTGTGAATGTTGTCGAAAGTTTAAAGATGGCCGTATTGATGTGCATGATGAAAGGGGCCAAGGACGCAAATCTGTCGTTTCAGATGACCTGATTAATCTCTTGTTACTGAACGGTTAGGCTACATTGGCGGCAACTTTTTTTAAAACGGAAATAGAAAAGCTTGTCTACACATATAACAAATGTCTCAATCTCTTCAGTGATTATGTAGAAAACTAACCGCAAGTATACCAATCTTTTGGTAATACAATTATTGTTTTATATTAACTTGTCTTTTATTTATAGCCTATTGGAGGTTGAAAAATAAACGACCCCCGTATTTTACAATATTTTAAAATAGATTCATGGAACTTCTAGAAGAAGCAGCGAAAGTGTGAAAACTTTCCTAATCTATGTAAATACTTTTGTCAATAGATAAATGGTTTTTATTGTCTACTCAAACCTATTTTTACCATACTTCCGCAAGTCGACATTTTCTTTTATAGTTATCATACATATTTTAACATTGTTAACATGTCTCTCAATAAAGGTAACTTCAAATTTCCCATTCAAATAACATAAAAGAACACTTTCTGAAACGTTTTTCACTTTCATATCATCGCATTATTCCCGGAACTGAAGTTTTTTCCTATTGCATTTTGGATTCGGCCGATAAAAAGCGGGAAAAGGAAGCATTTGGCATGTCTTTTATTTATCGAGACGTTTTATAATGGCATTCTTAGGATCTATTATGAGAAAAATCGACAAAAATTGATAAGAGAAAATTACTCAGGTCAGATACTCTTCTAAATAATTAGTTTTCTCATTTTTTTAACATAAAACTCTCCTTACTATAATGTCAAATATTGTTGTATCTGATCTGACAACCTTACGATTATACAAAACATCCTTATTTCGTAGAAAATTATTCCCTTCGACTCATTATTGTTTTAAAATTAAACAATCAGTCGGTTTTTTAAAAACCCTAATGCCAAATTGATTCAAAATCTTCTTTCTTGAATTCTATATATTCAATTTCCGTTTTACAACGTCTTAAAACAAAAAGTTTAAATTCAACATTAACTGTTTATGTAAGCTGAACAGCTGTCTTACCAGTCCAGTGAATTACTAAGCTCCATCAATTGTTTTTCTTTGAAAAAAACCACTTTTGTGACATAACTATTCTCATTAGGAAGTTATTATGTTTTTTCAACTTTGATGTTTCGACTTTTCATGATCAACTGTATCCATCATCAGACCTTCTAGTGAAACGATTCACTAGCGAAATCTATCACTTTCTCCGATGAGCCGTTTAACAATTTCTTTAATTCTGTCCCTTCTTTCTTCTATTTCTATTTTTTTACTCCATGACGGCTTACAACACTTTTATCTTACCAAATCCATTCCAACTTCTGTCCTTGGTATCTTCTAAATGCAATTTCCCGACATTGCGATGCTGGCGAGACGGAGCTAAAAACTTTCACTTCAGTCCAACTTAATAATTTTATAAACGATCCTCGTGATCAGAAATATCATCTTATCAATTTTCATATCTACTTTAGATTAATCCTTGGTAAAATTCAAAGTTCCTTGACTACAGATTCTTGTATATGATAGTGAAGAAATTATAATTCAATACATTTTCGACGAAAAATGAATTTTGTGCGGTAGAATAATCGAACATTCGATTTGTCATGCCAGTAAAAATTCAGAGAAATTCTAATAAATTCCATATCTTCATCCTCAACTGATTCAGAATAATAAGTCACTATCAAATTTATATTTGCAAAAATCTTGACAAATCGAAAAACTTTGTTATCGGTTTCACACTCAAATGAATCTTTTGAATGTACTTACATATCTATCGATGTAATTATGTGGAGTTGACGTTTAAAAAATTGCTCACCATTTATCTATAAAAGCTCATCATAAACTTCATTCCGTTTCATTTGAATTATGTTTTGGTCCTTTGTGTACATTTTTCGACTAGATATTCTTCAGTTTTGTGGTTTAGCGAAGTATATCAATTTATTTTATTCTCGTTTATAAACAGGGAACCGTGGATAGTACATTTTGTATTTCTGTTTGGCCAGAAATGAACACTCCATTATTTTATTGAGGTTATGTCAATTCAATAATAATTTTCACATTCTCAAATTAAGTGAAGACCCAATTAATATGAAAAAATGAATATAGTCAATCAAGTAACAATAAGAGATATCAGAATATACGTGCACCAGATTAAGTGAAACAAATGTCATTTGAACTTCGTTGTTAATGCAATATTTAAATAGCTTCAGAAACTTCTCATGAAAAGACAGATCTTATTATTTGAAAATGCCATGATGCTATTACGAAGTTGAATACTTATCTAGGGCTTATAGCCTCCCATGTCTATTATTATAAAATGTTTACATTTTGGCAAATGCGCGGTAGCTTCCAGAAGTGAATTTTCGAATTTAAATTTTATCAAAAGATAGTCGTATAGTCAGATCAGTTGCATATTATCCGAAGAGTGTAAAGAAAAACAGCTTAAAAAGCCAGTAGACAGTAGTGAATAAAATCTAGAGAATATTATATATGAATATAAATAATTTGAGGATAATGATATTATAATTGAAATTGACTTTTTATAATTTGATATTTTACAGTAGTATCGATTAATGGCTTCAAATATTTCATAATCATTAAATAAATAAACTAGTAGTGAGATTTGAAAATAAACTAATCAGAATTATATCACAAAAAATCATAAACAACAAAGTTCTTGAATAGATATTTTTCCAATTGAGAGGTCATGCCCCTAACTAAACTCATTTCCGGAAAAAATGTTAGTAATTATGTTCCTAAATACGGAATTTATCATGTAATTAACATGTCCGAACACAAAGACAGCATAAATCACAATTTTTCATGAATAATGAGAATTCTGTCCGTTTTTGGTGGAACTCTTTCATCCCTCGGCCTCACCAAAATATTGCGGCTCATTATTCTACACTTTAGGGAACTTACAAAAGAGGTTCAGTGTCAATCGTTTTAACTGGAGTTGAAATTACTCATATCTTTTAATAGCCCAAACAAACAAGGTGTTCATGAGACAAAATTTATGATCTTTTCGATAACAAAATTTCTTTGGCCTACACATAAAATATGGGTTTTTTCTCAAAGCTTTTTACTAAAGTAAATTGAGAAAAAATATGATTTTTCACTGTATTTCACTTTCTATACGTAATTGATGAGAAAAATAGTCTTGATGTTGCTGGAATTCTTTGCCCAAAACTACTGGTTCTAGATTTGGAAATGTTTTTGGATGAACGGGCATTTTACATTTCATGAAGCTGAATCTCAAAAAACGGTTTGTTGATAAATAAGCAAAAACTGCGTATTCCATACCCTTATAGCGTAACAGAAATGTTTGCCAATGTTGCTGGTTAATTATTTTACTTAATTCAACCCGCCATCAAAAACACTCCAAAAAAACCACAGGGATGAGTGTTATAAACCTTGATATACTTAATAGTGATCTATAAAATTGTACAAACACTAGGAAAGAGAAGATTCAACAAAATAGATCAGGAAAGATCACTTGTTGGTGGAATATGATAGATTGAGAGTAAATAGACCAAATTAATGCCGTTCACAAAAGAATATACGATATCTGAGTCGACGGTACCAAAATTGAATAGACAAGAACTAGTATATCAAGGAAACCTAGATACTTAGGAATCATAGTAGACTAAGAGAAGTACTCCACAAGTAATATTAGAAGTAACCTTCAACCTGTAGAGTTGTTCTTAAAAGGCACTACGGTTGAGAGAAATCGAGCTTTGGAGGTAGAAGACTGATGACAAATAACTATCCTATAGGAGCAAATGGGTATAATATAAGGAAAATTATTTGGGGTGTTGAAGTACAGTACATAGACTTCAAGGAAAAAGGCCTCAATTGCTTGTAAACGACAAAGTAGGTTGCTCCGAAGATACAGCAGAATTAGACATAGAAAAAGTGAAAAATCCCATATGGCTTGGAAATGCTTCAACATAGTCTACGAAAGAGAAAAGAAAGGGGGTTGGTTGGAGGGTCAATTAAGTTTTAAAATTGTAGAAAATAAAGTGTACCACAATTGGTCATCAGCCCCCTAAGTGAACCACAAATAATTTAGGTCAACTTAACCTACTCAGTGCCTTGTAGGGGCCATATCTGCATTTAGCATGAACTGCAGTTATGTTTCTGTAGGAATCATGAAAATTATGATCAAGCTGCAACGAAATTAATCTGTGGGTTCAAAATGTCGCGTGCACTTGTCACACACATAATTTGATAGAACTTTCTAGTAATATCACACATTTATTTTATAGCAAATTTCACATTGAAATTAATTCAAAAATGCATAAATTATACAATTTCTCTATCCTTCATATCCATACTCCTAAATTAGTTCGACATAAGAGTTTGAGCTCATTCATCTTACAACATTTTACACAACTTGAAGTATATAAGATTACAAGAATTAAAGAATTTCCAGACTATTTCGTTATAATAATTACACCACCTTGCATCAAAATCTATGATGAAATGAGAATAGATTTTCTTTCAGCAGATTTTTGCGGTGGTTTAAAAAATGCAATTCGTTTTTTCTACCACACCTGGTAACTCACAAATCGTAATTCCTATCGTGAGGATTCAGTCCCTGTCACCAAAAAGTCAGACACCCCAAAATACGTCGCGGTGATTATGCGTGTACAACGCGTGAAGTGCACATTCACGATTCCCGTGTGAAGGATTTACATTTACAACGTCGGCCTGTTAAATGTTTCTCTCGTCCGTCGAGCGGCAAATCCTTTCAATCATACATCGACTGCAGTCATCTTTTTCTGCAAGTTGCCGAAAACAAATACAAACAGATATAGTATTCGGTAGCGAATCAATTCATCCACTGATGGTCACCTCAGTTAATTTCTTGTTCTTATTCTGATAACTGCGAAAATATTTTCGATTCGAAAGGGAAGTGTTTGAATAGTCCTGATGTGTTTTGTTATATTTGTGGTAATTTTACAGGAGCGAAACAAAGACGTGACATCAATGAGTTGGTATTTTCCTGTTTCATCATAATACTTGATCATCAAGACAAATCATGGGCTCCCCATAAAGTGTGTCGCATCTGTGTAGAAGGATTACGTCTTTGAAAAGCAGGAAAAAAGAAGTAAATGCCCTTTGGAATTACTATGATATGATAAGAGCACCAAAATCAAGTAATTGAAATTTTTGTATGGTCAAGACTAGATACAGTTCTAAAAATGAAGAGAACGTTGTTTACTACAGTATTCCTTCGGCAATAACCTGTACCATATATTCCAGATCTACCGATTCCATCTGCACCTGACATTTTGATCTGAGAGTGGGGCCAATCGATCAAAGAATGGATTTTACAGGAAAACGCAATAAACCACAAATGTTTACAAAGTTGGTTGGAAATTTAAACCTATCGAAAGAAGAATCTGAACTTCTAGGCTCAAAACTCAAGAAAATTTTAGACCCAGGTTCATTCTTTTCATGGTATCGGTATAGAGATTTACTACCTTACTTTGAAGAAAAAAATTCAATGTTGTAATATTCCTGATCTAATGAAAAAATAAAAAAGATGATTTGGAATCACTTATAAAACGAGTGGAGACTTTTTATTGATTACTCTTAAAGAAGTTTGAAATAAGTTCTCCTACATAATGGCCATAAATACGCCTTTATTCCAGTTGCCATTTTGGTTAACTTGAAGGAAACATATGAATATGTAGGAACATTAAATATGTGGGGCACAAATTGCTTGTGTTTGGCGACCACGATTCTCGTGTGAATGAGACACTAGAGCTCGTAACAAACATTGGAAATAAAAATTAGATTAAGAATAGGAAATAAGAAACAACTGAAGTTCGAGAACTAAATGCAGGTTCCGTCAAGACTTATGAAAGGAACAAGGGTAACAAAGTTAATAGAATGAAAATAATATGGCTGACAACTGCTAGAATCTTAAAAGGAAGTGCCGAGAGATATGCAGGAAATAAAAAAACTAAATAAATAAAATATTTTTACATTACTATCTTATCCAAAGTACCTTGATGATTATTTCAAAACTATAAAAGCATGGAAGAGTATAAAAACCTAGTTGAAACAATGTTAGACAATTATAAAAATCTTGGATGCAACATGAGCGTGGAAGTGAACTTCCTACATTCCCTCCCTTGAGAATCTAGGGGATTACAGTGAAAAGCAAGGTGAACAGTTCCACCAAGTTTTATGAAATGGAAAAACGGTACAAAAGTATATGGAAGAAAAATAATATGGCTGACAACTGGTAGAATCTTAAGAGGGATTTCCAAGAGATGTGCAGGAAATAAGAAAAAACTGAAGTTTGAGAACTAAATGATATACTTTTACGTTACTATTTTATCTAAAATACCTTGTTGATTTTTCCAAAAATTTATTAAAAATTCATCCTTTGTCAAATATTTATTTTAAAATATACATCTCATGTTAACTAATATTGAAAACAAAATTCGTATTGAAAGTGTGAAAAATCATATTCACCTTATCATAGTCAAGTGAGAATAGATTATTGAATTCTAAAAAATCAAGACGTGATAGTGAAAAACGGAAATCAGATATCGAATCAACCTAAAAAAATATTTCAGAATCAACTATATTTAAAAAAAAATTATATGCAGGGTGGTGTTCCATCTAAACTTAAATGGATAGATAAATTATTAGAAGATAAGGTTATATAATCTGAAGATTATCCGAGATACCATAGCTTTTTGTTTACATATTCCTGATAAGTACATTATAAGAAAGTACAAGTAGCACAACATAGCGTTACGGTTTCACCTTTACTGCCGTAATGAATACAACTTTAGAGGGGTTTACAATCTGGAAGTTATTATCAAGTTACCTACTTCCTTCTAACCGTATTATCCCTGTGACGTAAGAGACGTCGGTTTGTATGCTAATAAATTCAATCTAGTTAAAGTATTAAATTCAAGAAAGTCAAATCGAATTTAACTAGTGATGCATATTATGAACGACAGATCGCGGTAGTTGCGCTTCTGTTGCCAACGCTTCACTGCACCACTTACTTCAATTCAATACAACCTGCAATAAAACAACCAGAAGGATTTCACTTTGAGACATTTAAGTGGTTAAGTGAAATGCAAGCGAAGCTAAAGAAGACATATATAAATGCAATTTGAGACTATAATTGATTATAAAAATAATTTATAACATTACAAAAAAATTGTTATTCTGATTTTAATGTATGTACTTATAAATTGAAGATAAATGAGAAAACAAAATTCGTGGTCTCTTTACAACAAGAGAGGCGAAAAGAAAATAATGACGTTTACTGATAAAATAATTGAACAGATACAATAAAATTCATAAAAACGCGCAGACAAGGATGATAGGGATACAATTACGAAACGAATTGGTTAAGAGATACTGAGGAACCCAGTTTTAGACAGAGCAAGAGAGAATCAAAAAAGTTCTCTACTGTCAACGCTTCACTGCACCACTTACTTCAATTCAATACAACCTATAATAAAACAACCATTTTAATTAACTTCAGTGGTTAATGGGATGCAAACGAAGCAAAAAATATTTATAAATGCAATTTGAGATCATAATTAGTTATAAAAATAATTTACAAAATACAAATAAGTGTTATTCTGGAATTAACGATTTTGCTTATGAACTTACGGTCTAGTTGAATGAGAAACAAGAAAAATTGAGAGAATGTTGAAGTTTTTAGGAGAAAAAATGGAAAAGACATAGTAGAATTCATAGAAAGGCACAGACAAGAATGATAGAGACACGTTTACAAAAAGAACTGGAAGAGGAATGGAAACAAGTTGTGGACAAAGCAAAGGAGGACTTAAAGAATAAAAATAAAATGTGATTACCAAGTTTGAACTAATTTGGAAAGTATGAGTGTATTAAAGGAATATTCAAAATGTCAAAAGTTTCTTAAAGGTACTACAAGATATACTTTATCTATTGTGATAGTTTTATATTAATATTTCATACAATCTTTCATGTTATTTTCATATTTTTCTTCTTACGTCAATAACCAGCTCTGTCGAGAAACATTAATTATAGAAGGAAATCATGATATGAACCAGTCTCAGATTAAAGGTCAGGATCCTCAATGGATTCGCTACCTTCTTATGGTGAATGTTTGGGCAGTTATCATATTATGTATATTGTATTTTTAATTGTCAAGTATGGTTTTAAGTATGATTAGAGCGGACTCACCCTTATTTTAAATATTTGAAATTTGGGCGAGACCGCACGTTACGCATCCACCAAAAATACAAATGAAATTTCGAAAAATCTGTCTATCAAAATATCAGTTACTATAAATTTGAAAAATTTGTTCCTACGACTCGATAAACTATCTGGATATCGAATGCAAATTAAACGAAAAGAATCAATCTAAATTATTTATCAAAGTTCATAAAAAAGTGTCAAAGATCTCAGATCTTCTCCTTTTGGAATACCTTCAAAAAATTAATAAGTTGTTGGTGGTATTGAGCTCATACCACATTTAGTCCGGACCTTGTATCGTCATTCAGATCTATAAAGAAATTCTTGCATGGGAAAACTTTCTGCATTCAAACACAAAGAATTATTTTACTTAGGTTTCAAATCATTTGTTGAATATTGGGTTCGAAAAATAGGTTATACTTTGAATATCAAGGCTTTCTTTTTATATAAATAACGTGAAAATTGGATACCGAGACACCTTCTATACTTCAATTAAGACAGAATACCACTTGCTTAGAGAGAGTCTTCAGTTAGTTACAAGTAAAAAATGTGTTCTCATGATTCTTTCAAGTCTATCTTCCTCTTCCTAGGAGTCTCACAAACATTTTTATCTCACTCCTTCTATATGGTTTATGTTCTAGCATGAAAATGAATGTTGCTAGGAGTAATTGCAATTCATTATATGGCTATTGGTCAAAACAGTATTAGTGTTACTTCTAAAAAGTTTTCATTGATATCAAATCCATTTCAACGTCAGTTAGCTTTGAAAAAAATTCACACCGATTCATTTAGTAGAATTTGATTCAAATTATTATTTTCATATGCTAGCTTATTTGTTTAATTTTCCCAATACTCAGAATTTTTACTTATTTTTTTCTTTTCAATTGTGTCTTTGCCCCCAGCAATTAATGGCGCTATCTCATTTTGTTCGTATGAACTTTTTGAATAGATGCATTCGACTATTATCATCGTTCCATTCGTATACTTTGTAATTATTCGTCCCATTCCGTTGATTATCCCAATGTCATTCTCGATTTTAGTCTCATTTCTCATTCTACTGGTCACATTTTTGAATTCTATAACATCCAAATTGTTTTTCTATTGTGACGTACAAAAAATTAATTAATTAGCTAAATATTATTCTCCAATATTGTATAGATAAACAAATGAATATGGAATTGCACAAATGACTTTGGTTGTAAATACATCAGTGATTAATATATTCATCAAAGGGGATCAATAATTATGAATGCTCTATATTTTGAATATTGTAGGTACTTCAACTAAATGAAATTGATATTTGGGCTAATTATTTCACTCCAATTTTGATAGTGGATATTGATAAAAGCAAATATCAACTGAGTGAACCTCAAAGGCAACAAAGTAAATATTGCATATTGTTTATTCCAGGACATGGCATCATATTATTGCTTTAATATACTCTATTAAAGTGGAAGCTACTCGATTCGATCTGGTACCAGTCACGTACTAGGTTATATCCCAAAGAAAAATCAAAGCCTTTTTCAACTGACCATTTTTTTAACGTCCATATGAAGATTTGAAGCATTTTAGATGTTTGAAAGTTTCGGCAGCTGTCATAAATAATTGACTCATAACTTAAATTGGAAGGAGCTGTATATTGTAACATTCTATTGGGCTAGATACGTTTGTCATCAAACATTTTGAATATTATTTTGTTCACGTTGAATAATTCACTAGAATATTTGTATGTATTCTGAATCCTCCTCTATCTGTCCACATTCTACAACAAATATAAGTAAATCTAGTGAAATTTGTTGTTATATTATATTAATTTGTATTTTCTAATTATTTGAGAAGCATAACGAATAGAATAGAATAGATTTCTGCTTGGTTATGTTTGAAAAATATGAAAATTCAGTTTTTTTATTTTAGAACATAAGCTCATTCAAATCTGCTTTACCTACTCATCCTAATTTCCATGTATATTCCCGTTACCTTCTTCATTTTATTTTATGTGATCACTATATAAAAAGCAATGTTTAGAAGATATAAGAAAAACTTTCGAGCCAATATGAAGCATAATATCACCACAAATTTCAATAAATTTACTTATATTTGTTGTCGAATGTAGACAGATAGAGGACGATTTAGAATAAATAACGAGATTTTATTGAATTATTCGAATGGAGTGGGAGGTCGATAACAAATCAACAGTACGTGAACGAAAGAATTTTCAAAATGTTTGAACAAAAACGATAAAAAAGATATTATTATTTGAAATTATAGTATATTTTTTGTGAGTGCTAATATTGATCATTTCTAAGCTACAATATTTGATTACCAACCACCATAGAATTTCAGTGCAGTTATATCTTTTTCCGATTAATTGTATTCTTTGCTTCACTTTGCTTTGTTGTTTTTTGCTTGTGAGTGAATCTAAAATTTCACGATATAATTTTTATTTGAAATTTAAAGTACACTTTAAATTATTTTAACCAAAAATATCTGTTCAAATTTTATGTAAATTTTATTCTTAATATCATATTTTGATAAATATCCTCTTTTATTGAAAAAGCTTAAAAAGAGAACTACTGTTCATACTACAACCACACTAAACTGAAAATTATCTGCAGTCTCTAAAATATATACAGCTAGCTATCACAGAAACTATTCAATATAATGAAATGTTGAAGTTACAAGGAAATAATTAGAAAAACAACCTACTACCAGCACTGGCCGCTGATCAGACTCCTGTCGACTTTCTAAAGTTACTGTATACATCGCCATTTAAAATCATTAGGTAAGATCTAGTTGTCGAATAATACCACAAGAATTAACAGAAAATCAAGCGGTGCGTAAACAGCTCCTTTCCCTGAAGAAAGATGAACGTTATTTAAGATGAGTCATGGATTTGTCTAAGGTGAACATGGAAAGTAGGTGATTAGATTAAGGACAATTTACTAAATTCGTCGCAAAGAGAAATCGATTCTAGCGGAAAGTCATGTTGTGTATCTGATGGAATTATGAAGGTTGAGTGTGCTATAAAATCATTCCAGATGGTCAAGCTATCCATTATGAGGTGTATAATGTAGTAATTGTAGCAGATTAGATTTGTTATTGCTCAGTCCACATTTTATCACTACTTAATTACTGCTTAATACAATGTTTTTGCAGCATCGACTACTGTTCTCCATTTCTTTCTGCATCTGTTTGCTCCAGTCAAGTACTCGTGGACTTTGAATATCTTGTACAATCTGATCGTTTCATCTATTCTTAAATCGTCTTGGCAATATTTTGTCACTCGGTCTCCATTATGTAATTTCCCTTACACCCTTCCGTTTTCTCATTTCTTTAGTGTGTAAATTTTATGATTATTCTCCTCTTATATATCTTTAGATGTACGTTGTCCATATTTGTTATTCTCAAATTTCTATAGCGTATATAATTACTGGTTTTATCGTAGTATCATAGATTCTTAATTTGGTTGCTCAGCTTATTTTCTTGCTCTGCATTATGATTATCATATCCCCTTTATCCTGCATGAATTCTTTGTCTTGTCTTATTCTACGTGTCATGTTTATTTGCTTATAATTGTTCCTAAGTACTCTCATTTATCTTCACCGTTTCTTATTTGTGAAATTTCTTCTTTCTTTCAATTTTCATATAAATTGTCTTTTTCTGATTCATTTTTAATTCTCTTATTCCTGCTTCTCTCACAATTTTTTCCAATGTGTCTTTAAGATTTTTTCGGTCTCTCATTGTTAGAGTTAATCATAAGCATAATGTTATTATTTGCTTTGATTTATTAATGATTCTTTTATTGATATCAAATTCTCTTATTATGCCTTCTACAGAAATATTGAACAATACCATCACCTTACCTTTCCCAGAATTTTTTTTAAGCTCCTTAGGTGATCCTTCTTTTGTCATCCTTCCCTTAGAATTTAGCAGACTTTATCATTTTCACCAATCGTATAAACTTCTGGAGAACTTTTTCTATGTTCTTTATAATTTTCCTTCCTCTCAGACTGTCGAATGCTTGTTTGAAGTCGATGAATGGCATTTAGATACTAGCTCCACTAACTTTTTTCAGTTTGTCATTTATTATTGTTGTCAGTATCTAACATACGATATTAAGCAAACTATTTTCTCTGTAGCTCTATAACGGAAAAATTTGAATCTAAAAGAGATGTTCTGAACTCAGTGTCACAATTTTTTGCACTCAAGTCCAAATAATGGTTATACCAAGGTCTTGATGAAGATTGGGATGAAACCATAGAACAGTTCGAATATGAAGGCTCCATTTTTTTGTGACTATTTAATAAACTTATTTCTTGAGCTACAAAGAAAATTTTTGTTTGCAGATATTTAATTTTGAGATATGAATGAGTTGATTCCGTACAACTTTTTTATGTATTTGTAACAAAATTATATTGAACAAGTTTGATAAAAACTTGTTTTATGAGTGTATATCAATAAAAAAAACACAATGTAATTGAATCGAATGCATATGCGGAGTTTTCCAAAAATAACAATGGATGAAATATTCGGAAACGTATACAAAATTCCTATCTACTCATTTTTTGCATTCCGTAATTTGATGCAAAGCCAATCACCAGGTTACAATTCAATTTATTATTTTTTATTTTTGCTCGAACATGGTAAATAGCGAAACGCCGAAATAATGAAACATTTGACCTTAATTAAGTACCTGTGATATCACATACAGTTGATTTTGTAAATATTATATTTCGCATATGGCGATTTGTACGTTAACCCTCGTGGATATCATTTTTTTTCATTTATACGTGATTTAAAAGCAAAAAGCAATGATTCAATAATATTTTTTCAACATTAAAAATGGGACGATTAAAAACATGATGTACCTTTATTTTGTTACCATTTCAAAATAAATTAAATTTTTTTTGTAATGTTATTCTTCATTATTTAAAATAACAAATGGGGCAGTAACCAGCCGATGTCCCGTAGAATTTTGATGATCAAGGTCGATTTTCTTGAAAATTGGTATAAAGGTAGTATTTTCTCTTCTTCAAGATGAAAATTTATTTCAACAAAAATAATCGTAGGTCAATCGGTTGACTGATTAAGAGCAACTTTTACTCCAAATAGTTTTTTTTTTCTAAAATTGGTACTTTCATTGTTATTAACGATTGAAAATGCTCATTGTTTCATTAAAAACCCACTTTTTACCATTTTTCATAAACTTTTTTCATTTTTTTTCATTTTCATTTTTTGCACAAAATTATTGGAAGCAAAAATATAGATGATAAAAAACGTTTTTTAAGAACCTCTGTAAATATAATGATAAAAGGAAACCTTTTAACCTCAAATAAATGAAAGTTTTGGAAAAAAAACTCAAGAGATATTTTTCAAAGCACATGGAAAATAGAAACACCTTTAAAATAAGAAAGTCTTTTGCATAAGAGATGACTGATTTATAACAAAAATAAGGTTTCTTCTTCTATGATAAAATTTAGTAATTATATCCTCACGATTATCACCCCAATTGAAATTAATTGTAATCCACTCGCAATTAACTTTATTCATGTACTATTGATATGATCCATGTGATTTGACTGGTTTTGAATGCTTATTTTGGAAAAAATAATTGATAAAAATGACCTCTGCATTTCCGTAATTCTGAAAAAAATGAATTTTTCTTAAATAATCAAAAACTATTCGTATTTCAAATATTGTAGGGTTTTTCTTGTCAAAAATTTTGAGCTATTCTAAATCTATGTATCATAAACATTGAAGGAGATAAATTATTTCAAAGTTTCCATTCGCGTACCAAATGTGGCTTATGCAACCCCTTTGAGCTGCACCTTGAGCTCTACCAAGTATAAAAAAAGTTCTAATTGATATGACGTTGAGGTACATGAAATCTCCTACAAAATCCATTTTTGAAAAAGTTTTTAGTTTGAAAATTGAATGAGTTATTGTCGAAAAACCAACTAATTTTTTTTTCAAAATTTCGGAGCACGAATTGAGGACAAAATAAACGTGGACCGTACAATCGAGCAACAGCTACCACAAACGAGAAAAGATAATGAAATATAATTATTAAAAATTGTTTTTTATATTATTTTCTAAATAAATTTATTCATTCCAAAAATCTTTTCATGTATTTATTATTTCTGTAAAAATAGATTAACTACAATTTTGAAAATTTTGGTCATTGAAGGTGGGTTTCATGAGGTTTAAAATATTTAGAAATGCTCCTTAAAAATATTGACAAAATATTCACAATTCAATATAAATACACTTTTGAATCATTTTTAATTATAAAAGGATCGTTGAGATAATTTTTTAACTGTTCATATGATTAGCGGATGATTAGGAGGAGTTGCATGACTTCAATTAATCATAAACTCTGAGAATATCAACAGATTTACGAATAAATCATTCAAAACTTTATTTTACTCAAATACATGCAAAGTTTTCACAATAAGGGGTAGTTTTCAACCATAAAATAAGTAAAAAACCCTTCGTATAGGATACATTTTGAATAAAGCGGAGCTTACATCCAAATTTTCATAAAAATGAATTTTGATTAACAAAACTCCACAGTTTTAAAGTATCTACCGCTGGCTTCTGACCTAAAAAGCAATGATAGTTCAAGAAAGAAAGGTTTTAAGAGTCAAGTATTTCCATGATATTCCAATTATGGTGAAAAATGAAGCTTCAAAAGAAGTACTTAAAGATGAAACCATGTTTTCATTGCCATCGTTTACGGAAAAGCCAAATAATTAGAGAAAAAGCAAATTTTTGTCAATTTTTTGAATATCTCGTTAATGGTACATAATATGAAAAAATTAGCGACAAAATTTAACGATATTACTGTTGTAACACATATCATTCAAATACTTTGGCTTTGGTTTAAGGTAATTTTATACTTACACGGTACATTTTTTCTCAAAATTGGGACAACCAATTGGTGTGAGGTTTGAGCGCCATATATCAATTAATGTCCGATTTTCAATTTCAACGCAAAAAGTTTGTTAGGTGAAATTGACTCGTTAAGTTTGCATCAAATTTTAACTTTCGAATGGACAAAATCTTTGAAAATGCTGCCAAAGTATTTTGGGGAGCCTACTATATCGCCAACGCAAGTATTTGAGGGGACAAGCATTTAGAGATAGTCCATCGCTTTTAACATCAAAAATTGTGAGGAAATTGGGCAAAGGCTCTAAAAAATCTCTTATTGATCGATTTAACAAATTTTGGTCAGTGTTTTGGATAGAAGCGAACCAATGCTAAATTCGCTCCAAATGACCTAGAAATTTTGCGAAAACAAAGTCCATTAGAGATGTAAATGGTTTTAATTGACTGTATGGACAAAATATATTGCGATGTGTTTGAGAGAGTGAAAAATATCTGAAATCCTAAAGGGTACTTACTCTATAGCTCGTCAGAATTAATTCTACCTAAACTGTAGCAATTGTATATTTGGGTTAGATCTATATACAAATGTATAACTTAATGTTGAATTGTTCCTATCAGAAAATATCTCACAGATAGGACGTCAATGAGAATTTAAAAAGGAAGTGAACATTCTGAAAAATTATCCTGTAGAAAAAAATATTTATTCTAACTGTTTAGTAGCTTTTTAAAATTAATAATGTTGGTGGAATTCAAGTTTGAATTAATTTGAAAATGATTTTACATTCCCAGTTGAATTTTTTTTTATAAAATTGGTTTTTACATATCAATTTATTTCGTTTGAGAAGTCGAGTCACGAGAAACAATATTAAAAAAGCAACAATGGGTACACATCGTATCTTTCTACAGCTTTTATTAAAACTACTGAATCGGTTTCATAGTCTGAGTATTAAATTTGAAACTCGTGCGTACTAGTTTAATAAAAGTATATACAGAAGTGCCTTTGAAGGGAAATAGCGACGTTTCCATTTCATATGAGACATTTCTTATTTGGATATAAGTGAATTAGTTTATTTTTCAAAAGTGTGGTACAAAAAGCTACTCCAAGTCACTTAAAAATCGAAACTATCGTTTGCAATATCCATACATATCGCAACATATTGAATAAAAAACATCCCTAGCCTCAAACAGAATTCATAGGGGCAATGATATTGGTGAATGGAATTCAATTTTTCCGAAGACTGTGAGGAAAATCGTGTGAAGTAAATGCTTTCAAGTGTTTTAATAGAAAAATAACAACATAATCTAGAATTGAAAATGAAATTTCAACTATAAAAAATGAAAAAAGTGTATTTATATGAGAATCAAATAACAGATCAGTATATCTTTTACCTTCCATGTTATTGTAGGATGAGAGTACAGTATTTTATATACTTTTAATATGAACAAATCGTAGCACCGATAAAAAAGAGTCGCAACTTAAAATTGTTATTTCTGTGTGAAATGTATAAAACACGAGTTTTATACACGAAATACAAACAACATTCCATGTACAACTGTGAATATAAGTTTACATGTTAAAAATAAATACGTCCATGTTTTTTTCCCGCTTTTGAACAACAAGATTATGGAAAGTTCATAAAATGTCAACAGCTCAGGAAATACCTGACCTATAAATTTATGCTGGAAAGAATTGTAATTTAAACTTAAATTTTACCATTTATTATTATTCCAATAAATGGAATTGTTTTATGATGAATAATCATTTAATAATTGACTGTCAAAAATAAATTCTTTCTTAAGTAATATTTCATGTTTATTTTGTGATTTATTTTAACAAATTTTTCCACGGCGTAAAAAGTTAACAGAAAGGTTAAGAATTTCTTGACAGTTTCACAAAAAAACAATTTAGAGTAAAAAAAGTATTTATCTAATTACAATCTCAGTTTTCTAGTAACCAAAGCAACACTTTTTGTTTTATTTGGGTGGTTACATCAGGTGGTAAAATGCTATTAAAAATAATTTGTATGGAATCTTTGTTTATCTGTATTTTTATTATAGAAAAAAGGTCCAAATTATGACACTGCTTTAGAATTATTATCAACCTAAATAATTACATTGCTATTATAAAATTATTATTGAAATATAGAAAAGTGGTTATATTCTGTAGAAATCAGCAATTATCTTTTTTTGTTTTCTTAATCTTTATAGCATCTTCTACAATTGAGTATAGTGGAATTTTCCTTGGTTAATTTTTATACCTATACTGCTGAAATCTTGAAAAATTACAGCCTGTAGTACCAATGTTTTCAAGAAATGAATATCGAAGTAACAGAGTTGATTGATATGGAAAGTTTTTCTTTTTTTTTCTCGATGCATATGATTTGTGCATATCACCTTCTATTTATTGATATTTTCTATTCTATTATTGTACTTGTTTTTATGATCATATGCCTGGTTAATTTTGACAGCCTGCTAACCTGAAATTGAGTCTTGATCTTGTTCTGGAACACTCTTCATTGCAAGATTTTTTTTTTGGCCATAACTTTGAATTACGATAACCTCTGTATAAGTGACATACACATATTGAATTAGTATAACTAAAGTTTAAGAGAGAAGAAGCGACTCAGGTTTTGAAGAAAATTGTTATATATTCTACCGAAATTTTAAATATTCCTTCTGAAGAATAATTCCGTGGTATCAATTTACATACAAATTCCCTGCGCGGCTCGACCGTAGTCTATTTCTTCATAATTCTAAATTCAAAAACCTTCCCGAACATTTAAGTTGATATTCATATAGACTCAATAGCAAAAAAACGGACACTTCATATTTTTCTTAAAGTTTCAGCATTGTCTTTGGTTTTGTGGGTATTTTATTTATTATAGAGAATGTAGGGCTTAAGTCCATTGAACTAATTTCTTCAGGATTAGTTGAAAAGTAGATAAAACTCAAATTTCATTTGTCTTGAAGTTGATTTACTTGTCGGATCTATTCTCAACTGTAAGTAGTTTTTTGCACATTTAAACCTCTTTAATTTATTAACCAAGCCTTTTCGGTGATTAATATAGGTACATGTTTTTATTATGATCCATAAAAACGTTCTTTCAAATGTTGGCATAGCCTGAGCCTTGGTCAGAAAAAGCCGGACCTTACGGTACATCAACGAATCCCATGGGGCACCGAAGTCTACCATTTACGATGCACTCCGGCGTCTTCGAGAGACTAGTAGCTACGTTAGAAGGGCTTTCAGTAGGCGACCAAGAGCAACAATGGCAGTAAATGATCGATTTTGAGAGATTGAGAGACCGACATTCAACGGCTCCTGAAGTTGGGGAACGATTGGAAGTAACTCGAAATACACGTTAAGTGCAGACACATTGTGGCGGAGATTGAGGCAGCATAAATATCAGGGACAGGGAGAGGCATCGAAGAGAAAAGCGATTATTTGTCAATCAGTATTCTCATTGGACTCTGGAGCAATGGGAAGCTGTTTTATTAACAGATGAGTCTCGATTTAGTCTTTACCACTCAGACAATCGAGACAGAGTGTGAAGACGACCATAAAAGCGATTTACTAACCTAACCTAACTGATTTTCCTAAACAATGGGACTTTGACTGCTCGGAGGTACATCGAGGGAGTCCTCCTAGAGGTTCTGATCCCATTCGCTTCATTTAATGCAGGAACATGCTCGTCCATATACCGCCAGAATTGTTACCGAATACTTGGAACAAATGGGAATCACACTTCTGGACTGGGCTGCACGATCTCCCGATATGAGTCCCATAGAGCATTTGTGGGATGATTTAGAGAGGCGGGCTAGATGTCGTCTTCCTCCTCCTAGTGACTGAAATCAATTCCAAATTGCTCTTCGAGAAGAATGGGATGCGCGATGCCGGTGGAGTACATTCGCAAATTAATTTCTTCGATATCTGACTGAGTTAGAGCCCTTCGCCGTAGCAGAGGGAGTAATAGCCGCTATTAGAATTACATAAATTGTTAGAAAACCTAATAAAAATAAGGATAACGTTCTTTTAAAAATGTGTTGATTTATCATTTCTGCTTTATTTTGTATTTTTTTTGCAAATAATCGATAAAAATTATTCACGTTTGGCAGATTTTGTTTAAATAACCTATAAACTAACCAATTCTCATCATACATTAAAAAGAATTATGTGTTACCAAAAAAAAGACAAATCTAAGTGTCGTTTTTTTTTCTGTTGAGTTTATTAATTGTTCAACTGCTTTTATGTAACTAATAGTATCGATAATGTAAGATGAATGATAATTTTCATTGACTTCCAATTATCAGAATTTAAAATAAATGGGAACTTCAGCTAAGAAGTGCTTGGTCGTTTTCATAAAAGTTCGGATGTTAAATTTCACACAATCGCTGAAACGAGATCGAAAAACTTTTATTTTCCATATAAATAAGAAGTTTATATGGTTTATATGATACAGTACATTTGATTCAAATTGACAAAGCGTAGATCAAATTTTGGGTCGAAGTAGAGGGATTTTTCATTTAATTGAGCCTTGTTATATGAAAATTTTCAGATTTCTTTAAGTATAGAGGGGTTGCCTTCTAAGTTTCTACAGTTCTAGTACCACTTTATTTGTGAAAATGGACGTTTGTTATTGCAAAACCAGTAACTATTTAGAAAATGACTGAGTAAGTTGCTGAGATTGAAGAAGCAAGTTTATGGAAAAATAAAAATCACCCGTGGAGACTTACTATTTAAACAAAAGGCCTCAACAACATAGCATAGAATCGTTTCGTGCAACTCTTGGTAATAAAGCACCATTAAGTGGTATTATGAAAAACAACGAAAGTATATTGGCTCTTTTCTATTGCTACGAAAATTGCTACAAACGGCCGACAGGAAAAGATAAAATTCGTTTATGCTGAAAGTTACCAACGGCAGATGGCGATATTAAACGGTAACTATCAATGGTTTTATGCTATTTGATGTTTTTAATTTTGTAACAGCAATTGTCAACGGCAACGGCACACAAAAAGTCAAATTTATGAATCGGCCTTTACAGCTAGTTAGAGAGATATTGGAGATTGGAATACAATCGATTTTGCATGTAGGTACATTTAGGTGTGAGAAAGATATGTTCCAGATGGATTCCTCATGAAGCACAGCACAAAACTGGATTTTTTCTTGTTCCCCTCTGTCAAATAAAAGATGCGCGGGTACCTCAAGAAACTGTTGATATTTTCAAAACTATAATATAAGCTTAAAATGGAAAATGTTTTCCAAATTTTTTGAAGCCTACGCATAAATATATAGACCTTGAGGGCGAATATTTCGAAAAACAAGTAAACACTTTTTTTAAAACATCGTTTTTGTATTACTTTCTGTAAAAACTTAAAAGGAAACCCTCGTATTTCATTCAAATACATTCACGACTCAACCAATCATTTGAATTGTTTCTTTAGAAATTTAACAGGGCTGCAAAAATAATCGATAAGGAAATGATTACAACACTCATGCAGGCACTTTTTATTAACGCTTTAATCCCCAATTCACCAGGTTTACGTGACTTCTTTTCAACATTTGAAAATAAAGAAACCATAGAGATCAATTCAGACAATACGGGCGTTACTTTGATATTTGTTTTTTATTACCAAACGTCCCCCTTTTATAACTTTAGTCTCATTAAATGTTCACTTATATTGATTGGACAAATTTATTTCAATTTAATTAACCAATTTGATTCTTATATTGAAGTGGGTCTGAGTAATAATGTATGATCAACACCTAATCTACAGTGTAATAAATCTGTATTCTTATAAAGTTTGGAGCAGTTTCGAGAAACCCCAACATTCATGAGTTGAGAGAATCTTTTTTCGCATTAATTTTTAAAGCATTAAAAGATCTTTCGGCCTCTCGATACACGAAAACCAAACTGTATAAATAAATAATACTGGCACTAACTTGAGATTTATTATGTCTGGTCATGGAGATTACACATTTAGGTTAATCAAATACAAACGATCTCTTCAAATCAAAATTTATTCTATGAAGAGCATTCCTATTTCTCATAAAATTCTCATTGTTGTGGTAAATTTTCAATTTCCTTCTTGTAGAATGCAGTTCCATGAATCTAATTAGTTGCGCACACTTAATTGTGTACTTCTTTAAAAGGTGTGAGCATGTGATTATCACATGGCAATAAATCAGGATTGTGAGGTAGATTATCTATTGTTTTATAGTTATTTTCCACTAATTGGAATGCTTGGATACTAAAGCTTGAGCGATCACATTAATAACTTGCGCTAGTGGTAAGACTTTCATGTGAGAAATCTACTAGTAGAATGATCCTCCAATGCTAAAAAATGATTGCCAACACTTCTTGACTATCGAGTTCTGGTTTCACGGGGTTTTTTTCATCTGTTTTTCTCCACTACCACTTGCCCGTTTTGATTCAATCATTTTAAACGTTGAAAAAGGCATAGTGAAGCTTACACGACTGAAATATAACTGGAAAGTGAGTAAATTGGTTTGTAATGGATGTTGGTCAGTGGCTTACTACCATATAAGTACTGGCTCTTGGCTTCATTCAATTCAAATCAAAACTAAATATACAAGCCGAGTCAAAAACATTCGATCACGTCTTAGCTTCTTTGTCTCCAGTTTTTGAACTCTTTAAGTTTTCTTTTAAAATATAGAACAATAGATTGATATCTATGTAAATAGAAGTAAGTCACTTTTACCATAAATGTATAAAAAAGTTAGCATCATTTAGGCTATTCTCAAAATTGTTTTTAAAGATCTAATCCGTTAAGAAGCTGGATATTTCTGGTTGAAAAAAAAACAATACCTATATTTGCCTTCCAAGTATTATTACAATAATTAAAAGTGATTGGGTCTTTTTAAATAGAAGATTAATGAACACGGAAAGTTGTTAATCGATTTCAAATAATACTTGTGATACTCAAAAACGAAATTAACAGATTAGTACTGTATAACAACTCGTTTACTGATTACTTTAGAACAAAATTAAATGTAGTAGGGAATTATCGAGTACAATAGTTAACAATATAAATGCAGGTTGAAATAAAAAGCAGTTGTGAATAATATTTTGCCCAATTTCAATACAGCAATGTTTTCTCATCACGTCACTTCAGTTGAAATTTTTACCATGCTTCTCCATAAAATAAGGTTGCCAACGAAACAAAACAAATTTTTATTGGCATAGAATTATACATGTTTCAATAGCTTAGTATTTCCTTTATATTTCGACATAATCGCTATCCAAATAGATGCATTTTTCTATGCGGTGCACCAACTTCTTCTGCCTGATTCGTAGAAGTCTGCCACCGGGCCGCGAAGATATCTTAAGACCTCTTCTTTGTGCTCTTCGCTGTCATGTGTTGTCATCTAACGGCATTTTTGGGACCCACCTTTCACAAACCATGGTGAATCCTGAGCAGTCTCTCAAAATGTGGTGAATGCAGGACCTGCTGATATCAGGAATCTTCTCCCGTCACCCTCCGATCTTCCAGCTTTGCTTCTTCCATTCTCGCAATCACTTCGTCCGACAACGATGGCCGACCAGAACAATAATTATCATGGACGACTATATGTCTGTCGTTAGATTCTCTGCACCATTTGAACGATTTTTGCAGAAAAAAACTGATTATGGAGAATAATTTGCATCAGCTATTACAATCAAATAGAAGCTCCATCTTTCACGGCTACCAAGACAAGATTGAACATTGTAGACTCTCCAGAGCGTGAACAGGAAAGAAAAAGGGAATCAAGCAACACTCATCATATCGGGTTTAACAGCATTTCTAACGTTAGAATCTCCTTGAAAACCTTATTCTATTGATAACCCTCGTAGCATGAAGTACAAATGCAAATCATATACAAATTTGAGTTAATTCAAGTTTTATTCTTCTCTTCTTTCACTATACTTTCCGTTTCGGTCCTCTATTCTTCCTCTCTACTCAGTACTCATTTCTTTTATCAAATCTGATGTCATCTCTCCTACTCATGTCTTTTTTGACCTGTCTCTTCTGATTGTGATTCCCTCTCCTTCCATTTGAGCTCTCTAGGCAATTCCATTTACATTTTTTTAATACACATAATCCAATCACGTCTCTTATGGTGCTCTAACTACTTGTGAGCTATGAAGCTCGTTCTATATTTCCTTCAACATTAGTTCTTCTTCTTCATGAATCATTGTCCATTTTTGCGCTCCCCATTCCCACTATTTTTCGAAGCACTTTTCTCTCAGAGCTTTATATCATTTAATACAATCGTCTTTTCTTTTAGAATCAGAATAGCAATTAGGGATTTCATTGTTGTACAATCCTTCATCATCAGCTATCCTATAACTTCCATATTATTATCTGTATTCGTTATCAGCACTTCTAGATATTCAAAGACGTAATTTGTTTTCCGTCCTGTGATTTTTATTTTGCCCTTGGATTTTCATATAATTAGTATTTTCACACTACCCTACAGTGAGGCCGGATGACTATGAAAATTTCCCCTCTTACAAAAAAAAGTTCTAGATCATGGTCTTGACTATTGCTGTATATTGTTGAGTTATTTTTATTGGGAAATATATTAACCAATAAATTATACTTATTCTAATTTAATTTACACATTAACGGATAAAAAAAATCTCAAAAATAGAGAGAAGTCTGTTACAAATATGATCACAATCAACAGCCGTTAATCAAAGAAAAATTGAGAGACTGATGGGGAAAAGATTCGACTTAGCTTTCTTCGACCTGAAAGCCAATGTGAAGCCGTTAGGTCGATATAATCCAATCTAGTTTCTAATCCGCTGCACTCAACCAAAAATAACGATATGGCCTGGCAAGGACATTTGAAGGTCACACTAATCCCCGGCTTTTTGATCAAAATAATGATTCGACATAGTATTTCAAAAACTCAATCGTTTAATCTCATAAAATCACTTCTATTAGAGAAATTTTAAATTGAAATACCATGCAGACGATAATAATGTAGATTGTTCATTTCAAATAGCAATAACTTTAAGAAAACTAAAGAGAGTAAAAAGTTTTCTATGTCTGGACATTAGAAAATTCGCATCAACTGTATACTTATCAATAGCGATTCAATTTTTTTAACAGTACAAATTTAATGTTAGTATTTTATCTACAGATATTTGTTAAATTAAGTTTATGATCGAGATCTGTAATTTTTGATCTGCAATTTTCAGAAATTGTTCGTGGTAGATTTGATGATGATCGTTCTGCGTTAAAAGATGGACTCCCTGCGATTATGTGTTTTATAATCAATTTGCAATTGCAGTTATCACATTTAGGTTCAGGCTCAGCATCAAATAAGTAGCTATGGGTCAGTCGTGTATGGCCTGGACGAAGAGGAGTTAGAACTTTATCTCTACGATTTTTCGGTAGCATTGACCATGATTTCGCGGAGCGTTGATCTTCCATTAGGCTTGTATTTGGACCTTGACCATTTGTTCTCCCATTTATTGAGCACTTTACGTTTTATGGTTGATTTAATATCGGTAATAGTTAAAAACTTGCACTCCGCACTCTCACTATTTACAGTTTTCCTAGCGACCAGGTCTGCTTCTTCTTTTTTTATTCCAGTATGCTAGGGGATCCAACAAAATGCAACTATTTTTGTTGTTATCTTTTATGTATTGCAGCTGCTGCTTGATTTTGATTGCCAAGGAGTTTGTGGTGTAATTTTTTGAAGTTTAGATTGAGCTGAGGGAATCTGTGAGTATGAGGTGACTAGTTCTGATCTGATAAAGCAGCGATGTGTGTAGCTCGATAAAATTCAGTAGCTTGTATAAAATTCAGCAGCGAAAGTGGATGGGGCTGAAGGAGCTCTTATTAATTACAAAATTATCAGTTTTGGATACATAAACCTATAGTTGCACTTATTGAAAGTTAGATAATGGAAGAGATAAGTCAATGCCCAACATTTCTATACAAATGCTTACTTAAAGGTAAGTTTGTTAACGCCTGACCACGAAGATAGATTGTTGCATCAATTTGTCTCAAATAAAGAAATAATTCACAGAATTTTTAGAAAGAATATCAGATATAAAATGAAACGTAAGTACGAACAACAATTGCAATGATTTCCAGGGGTTGCGATTCCACATCCCACACATTCCAATAACCTTTTTGCTCTCATGCATTTCCACAATATGAATAATTTCACTTTGGAAGTATTTTCATATATAGCGGGTTCTGTGAGTTTTCTAGTAGGGAGAAAATTCAAAATGTCATCACTGAAAAATTGTTAGAAACGTAAAATATGCTCACTCTTCAAGAGCAGAGATGAAAGTGATGGTAGAAAATTATAGAGAAATATTACTTCTGTATTTGGCTAGGGTTCTGTGAAGAAAACCAAACAAGTATCAAGAGAAAAGTAGGAGAATAACAAGGAGGTTCTAAGTAAGGAAGAGAAACAGTGGATCAGATATTGCCTTCAAGATGATCATGGATAAAAGCTATGAGCGAAATCTATATATATATATATATATATATATATATATATATATATATATCGATTTTAAGAAGGCTCATGACACAATATATACACAAATAAAATGTATATTGCTTTTAGTCTACTAGAAATCCTGAATGAAACGCAAAGCTAGTCAAGATGATGCTAGATCCAAACCTTACGAAACTGTATCAGAGAAAGTAAGAGCTCAAGGGATTGAAACAAAGAGATCCAATATCAACAGTGGCTTTTGATTTAATCTTTGTGTTGGAAAAAATTGTACTAGATGGCAAGATAGAAACCAACAAAGCTCATTCATCAACATAAATAGGAAATTATTGCTTATGTTGACGATTTAGCTTCAATAACCAGAAACAAAATAGAGTATGTGGTACTCAACTAGAATGTGGTTGGCCGAAAAAAATTGATATAGAAAGAGTTTGTGGATACGAATTACTGAGAATAACATTTATTAAAACGAATTAAAAAGGAGAACAGAGTGGAATAAATTGAAGAATACTGAAAGACAGTAAAGCCGTAGGATCATTAAGTAAGATGACAAGATTTATTTAAAGAAAAAAAGGGTATAGCGAACAATAGTATGACGGAAAGTTACATATGGTTTTTAACAGAGGCTGAAGAAACAATGGAATAGAATGGAAATGGGAATAGAAGGTGTTGAGGATATTTTAGAAGGGATAAAATGAAGGATTTTGGAGACCAAGAATTGAGGGATCTGCATAAATACCAATCAGTAACAAAATACATAGTGAGATGGTTCAGAATACATTTGCAATTAAACAAGGAGATTTCCAGAAGAAAAGTGGAAAAGTAGTTGGATGCCCTGTTGAAAGATATAAGAGAGGTAGAACCGAATTGGAGTACAAATGTATATTAACGCAACCTGTGGAGAAGAATTATGAAAGCAGTTAAATACCTATGAGAAGAAAAAAGTAAGTAATTGGATTTAAGAACCTGCAGTACAGTAACAATATATATATACGAGGATTTATAGAAAAATTCTTAGCGTACTATAGAACCAAACAAATTTCAATGTCAAAATATATTATCACTCAACATATTCTCCTCTTAATTGGATACATTTATTACAGAGAAACTGCAACGTCTCTAGACCTTTCAATAAAAAATGTTTCTTCTTGCTCTGCAAACCAGACCTCCACAGCTTTTATTACCTTCTCGTTGGAAGAAAATTTACGACCTTTCAAATTTTTTAAGGAGGGTGCTCTAGTAATTCAATCCTAAATCACAAATTTTTAGCATGGCAACATGAGATTTGTGTTCAGGGGCGTTGTCCTGTAGAAACAAAACAGCTTTGAATAGCTTTCCGTGTCTTTTCTCTTTGATTTTTTGCTGTAAAGTGGTCAGTAATGTCGAATTGTGATCTCCAGTTATTGTTCTAACCTTATCCATAAAATCAATCATGATTACTTACTCCATGGCAATCCAAAAACTGAAGCAAGAACTTTTCCAGCAGATTTTTGGACACGAAACTTCTTAGGTCTTGGAGAACCAGAGTTTCACCATTCCATCGATTGTTGCTTTCTTTCGGGATCGTAGAAATGTACTCAAGTCTCATCCATAGTAACAATTTGGTTTAAGAAGTCTACATCGTTTTCAAATCGAGCACAGATCGAACGCGATGCTTCTACCCTAGCACGTTTCTTGTCACCATTAAAACATTTGGGGATCCATTTTGCGGCAATTTTTCTCATGTCCAAATTGACGTGAACTATATGATGAACGCGTTCGTTTAAAATATGTTCATGCGTGGAACTGGCACTAGACATCAATACATCCTCTTATAATGAGTTTGAAATAAAAATAATGTTATATTTCCCCCTAATTTCCATACAGCACGCTTATGTGAAATCGGACATCATATTCGCCATACAATATATAATCAATGGATAATCAGTCTTATGTCCTCCTTCTTATAATTAAACGATTGTAACATAGTAAGAGATTAATCGTAATGTTTGAAAATAATTTACTCTCATTAGATAAATCTTAACGTTTCGTGGGTCAGCACCCATAAACCGGATATATACATTTTTAACGTGCTAAAAGATTTACTATTATATTACAACATTCGGATTGTGAAAGAACCGGCAGTAGACTCATGCTATCAGCAGGAGGATTTCGAGAAGGTCGGAAAATGGCGGCGATAAATTGTAAGATAAAACCTACAGAGGGAGACCGACCATTCCTTGTTTTTGGTTTGGTAATTATAACAAATGATGTGGTAGGCAGACTACGAGTACGACGCCGACGTTCCACGAGAAGGCCAACCAGGCCAGTCGTTAGTTTAGAGATTTTTAAATTGCTGTGTTAGGTCTCACCGGAATAATTTGCTAAGATTGTCCGGAATATGGGAGGGTCACAGTATATTCTGTCGTTCTGTGAATAAAGAGCACAAACATCAATTAAATTAAAACAAATAATATGGAATATAATTTCTTCTCAATAGAATTTATTCATCAATAGAAGGTGTCTCATTAATAATGTCAGCTTTGTTGAGGAAATAAACGTACAAAAGAAAGTTCGAAGTATAATCCATCGTATTCTATGGTCTAAACCCAACGTTTAACCTCGATATTGATAGCTCAACAATTTGAAATGATTGAGAAGTACACTAAATCTTCATAATTCCACTAGACACACAACAAGACTTTCCGTTTGAATCAACCTCTCTTTGCGACGGGTTCTGGTAATAATCCTTTGTCTAACTATTGATTTTTTATATTCGGGATGTTAAGATGAATCCATTTTTCATCGGAAGTAACAATGCGTCTAATAAATCAATCATCTATCGGCAGGACACGAAGCTGTTTAGCCGCCCTACTCGCTTGAATATTAATTAATTCGGAAACTTTTAGAAATCTTACCCTAATTCAAAAGGCGATGTATGGTATCTCAAAGTATAAATATGGTTTTTCTCAATTATTTTTGAAATACAGAGAAAAATTGACGTTTTAAATTATTTAGAAGCATAAACATATAAAAATATATTAAAGATTTATGTTTCTACACCGTCTTGATTTTAAATCTCTCCTGTTACCAAATCAGTTTTTTTATAATTCTTGGGAGAAGGATAAAAATTAGAAGTTTCGACTACTTTGAGTTCTTATCCAAATATGATTTGACAATCTTGACTTTAGCTAAAAACTGAAAGTAGTCGAGATGTCAATTTTTTATCTGTCTTTCAAAAATTGTTTACAAAAACCCATTGTAGAACAGAAGAGACTTAAAATCGGAATGTACATCATACAGTAATTGTCATTGTTTGCACATCTACTCATCATAAATATCACCATTGGCTCCAAAAATTCCAAATAGGTTGAAGTGATATGTTGTAATGATTATACAGTGATGACTACCTACTATTATTAAAAATAGAAAAGCTTTCCTAGACCTTTTTGTCCAATAATCCTTTCGTAGTCTGTTTAGTCATCTTCACCTTAGCTAATGGAGTCTCTAGAATGGGAGAAACCTCCGCCGTCTTTAACTCTTCTACTAGATGAAATAATAGTATTTCTTGTTTTCCAGAGCAGAAAGCGTTCCTCAATCTACGCTCTTAGTATTTTTTGACAAAATTAGCACTAAAAAATAAATTTTTTGTTTCCAAAACACAATATGACTACGACTACGACCGTGGTGTAAAGAAAATAATGTCCCGCAGATACTTTGGTTACGTAATCAAGGAACTGTTGTTGTTGATTCTATGATAATCATTGTTTTGCACGCCAGATATTTCCCAAAGGTATCGATGTCATATGTTTGGATCGTAATGTTGAAATTTGATTTCAATACGAGAAATTTTGATGTCGGTTTTATAGGATAGTCCTAATATTCTCTTCTGCTGCCTCGAAAGTCACTTTTTAAAAGGCTACTATAGAACTATTATATTTCTAAAATACAGTGTATTATATTTATTATCAATCGATCTTTTGTACAAAAAGTGCAACTAAAACTAAAAATAAATCACAGTTTACAAAAAATTACTCATTAGGTAGGTCATTCTTTTCCATTTGTCCATTTAACTGCTTCACTCAAACTGATAAACTTTAATTCAATAGAAATGTCATAGAACATAGTTGAAAGGATACAGTAAGAAATTTTTCAATCCTGGCGAATCCAATCAGGATAATGCGGATCAAATTAATGCATTGTCGTCAGTCTTCGACAAGTGTGCAAAGTTTAAATTAAATCTTATCGCTCTAAGCAGGACAAAATCCAGACCAAAAAGCCAATTACGAACATATAAGTGATACTAATAATAGCATGTTTATAATATGCATACCAGCAAAATCCTCAGCTCAATGGAATGTTTGTAAGTTTGTTGAATCATGGATAAACAACTTATATTTTCAATAGTAGTTTAAAGTTCAATACCATGTATTTACCATGAGTAAACGAATTGTAACCCGCAGACAATTAATAGTGTTGTAAAATTTCAAGTGCTGGTGATGATCGCTTTGAATGGAGATTCATATGGACCAAGTTTTAGAAGATTCAGTCACCACAAGTAACAAATATTCCAAATTTATAAAGGGTAGTGTTTTAACGATATTATAAATTAAGTATCGATTATTTAATGACCAATTTCCATGATTTGTAATTTACTGTAACGTGGATGGTATGCCTATTGAGGAAGTCCGTGTTCTAAAAATTAAATCAGTTTTTCTGAATTCCAATTCTCAGTAAAAGCTTATCAAACTTGGGATTAGGTTAGTTTAAATTAGATTTTTGACGTTAAAACACCAATAAATTCCCATATAGAGACTTCATGATTTTTTCCTCAATTTATAACAATGTTTTCTACAGTAAGAAAGTTCAAAATACAAATATATGGTTCCGAAAAGTAACAAAGCGGTTCTTAAAATCGAATTGCTCAGGTGAGTATACCATGCAAAAGTTTTATGGAGTCCGATTTAATTTAAATTATTGAAATATTCATGTAATCTTTTAGACGTATGGCCTTATTATCCTCTCATTAATGTAAGTTCAAAAGGTATGCAATTCAAAACTATCTTTTCCATTCCTTTATGTAATCATTATTCCTTTATGTTGTTAACTGATAACCTTCTGAGGAGTTATATGAATTATAGATGTCTTGGATGCTTGCGAATATTTCTTTAGTGCTCTTTAGAATCGACCTGCGAGTATTATATTGTCAGAGATAATCTTCACATACCTTAACGTCAATAAATTGGAGGTTAATTACATCTTCATATATAGAATTATACTGTACGTGTATGGCACTGAAATCCTCCTGAACGGCTAGATCGATTTGAATAAATTTTTTCAAGTACTTTGGATGGCGCCTTGGATGGTTGAGATTTACAAATCCGACCGGCTGATGGTGCTGCAGTCGTCGGTATCTAGGTTATTTATCTAGATTGCAACTAAACGACTGGATCGATTTGAATGAATTTTTGTGAATGCATTCAATTGTAAAATTTGGAAAATTTTCATTATCAATCAGCACGATTGGTGGCTTTGCATTTTTGTGTACATGCAAGTGGATCGGTTTTTGGCAATTGCTCAACATTGGAAATGGAACAATACCATTACATGGAGGCACACGATGCATCAATCAAAGTGCTAGACAATTTCTGTAGCATGCTAAATAGAAAAGATGATCTGATTTAAAACATTTTTCTAGATTTACAAGCTAATTATGTTAATCGTACGTGAATTGTGAATGAGCTATTTTAGCCGCAAAAAATATCGAGGTTGATGCTATTAAATTCAAAATATAAAAGTCATTGCCCAGCATATGTTCAAATCTATCGACACTTTTATCGATCCTGATGAAGCAGTCAACTGCCTTGGAAGGCCACCACATGAATAATTAGCTTAAATATCATTTTACCACCTTGAAATTTGAATGCACCTGAAGTATGCAACGCTTCAAGATTAGTCACGAAAAAAGTATGGGCAATATTCTTGAAGCTACAATATGGCAAGCAAATTTGGAGGTCCAAATGATTCCTTCAGACTCACCCATTCAGACGTTTGCAATTTCGAATTTGCTTTGCATTTGTCATGACTATTAATGAGTCACAAGGTCAAACATTGTTTATTTGTGGGCTGGATTTAAAGAATCCGGTCATATAGCCCATTATACTGGTAAACACAGTTTTTGTTACACGAATTTTGTGATGATTTTTATTTGTTTTGATATATCCTTATTGAAAAATATATTATTTTGTCTTAATGTAATCCATTTTTTGTAACCTCATATACGAGCTTTTGTTTGAATAACTTAATTTAGGCGACTGTATGACGATTGCATTTAATTAAGCTGTGTTAGTTACTTTCTAAATATGCCGAGAAAGTGTTCTAATAGACCGTTTTTGTTATGTGGGTGGAGAATGGACTGTTACATCCCAGCATCGAAAATATTTTCTTCCTCCTGTCGCCTTTAAGATAAATCCTGAGCTTTACATATATTTTATGAAACGTGTGTGGATGGAACCAAAAAATCATGTGAAAGTGATTGTTATTTTGGTTAGATTTCAGCAAGAGGCGTCACAACCAAGTCACACTGTTCAGTACCCAAACTTATCATTGGCCAGCAGACCAATCCTTCATAGTGTACATGCCAAAGCCTTCAAATAAGCCTTAGTCAACGGTATCTCAAGAGAGTGACCTACATATGAACCATCAACTCCAAAAGAACCGTATTTATTAATACAAAGTGATTTAGTACGTGATTTGAATTTGTCTAAAAACAAATTGAGCTTTTGGGGGCAATTGTTAATTGACACCTCAAAAAATATCTAGAAAGCAGCAATGCTATTCAACGGAAACAAATGTTCTTCAGCGCCAGATGCCCTTGATACCGATATGAAAGAGACTTACTAGAGCAAGAAGTTTCTTCTTCTTTCTCTAAATATCGTACAGGACAACGGACAACGGCTGGTATTATACAAATTTGTTTTATTAAAGAAGGCCAAATTAGTGGAAGTTTTTAATATATGAAATGTCCATTAAATGTTTTAAATAACCAAACAATTCTCTTCAGTGGAAATTTAACAAAAATCACGATAATATTATTGTATATAAGGGAATTGAATTTCAGTTATATCCTTTGGTGCTTTCTAAAATGTTTACTATGAAAACTAACTAAAATCTTGAACGGAATTGTGTGTAACCCTATCACACTATCTTATAATTGTTTGGAGATTTCCTACGGAGATCTTGATTATGTGGTTTCAACCTGTACTGAATATTTAGAGAATACAAATAACTCAATTAAAACCCGTATCAAGTTAGAATATCTATTTTCCTCTAAAAGCGTCAAATTTCTAGTACAACAAGCGAAAAGCTCTCGATTTGACGATCGTTTTCAACAAATATTTTTAAGACACCTACAACAATCTGAAAGTAGTTAGTGTTAAGAAGAAATAATTTCGAAAGAAACTTTACATATTCTAAAATCTAAAACTCTAAGTTCAAATTCCGAATTTTATCTATAAGCTAAATAAATTTTGAGAGAACATATGCCTTCATAGAGTAACTTAAGTAAAGAATGGTATTTGAAACCAACTTGGTCCTCAAGATATTTGAACATCAATTCATATCATCCTATGTCATAAAAGAGATCAGTGATAATAAGTTTTGCTGATAGATCTATCCAATTATCAGATCCTGCATTTAGATGCTTAGCTATTTAAAAATTATAAACAAGATTCTATAATAGATTATGAAACACAACAAAAACGAAACATAAAACATTTCTCCTTACCATACTAGTATGTACAAGGACTTTCCAAGCAACTATCGAATTATATATGATATAAATATGATATCAGTATGAAGGACATTATACATTATCCAAATATTTCACTAAACTGCAATCTAAAACAAAAGTAAAATTGTATATCAAGTACCTTGTACTTATTGTGATGCTGTCTACATAGGGCAGACATCGCAGTATTTAGAAAATAGTCTTAAAGGTCAACAATACGAAAAAAAATAGAATTACATCAACGAACCACGAAATATCGAAAAAAACATGAATTTGATTATAAAAATTCAAAAATTTTTGAAACACAATTTAATACACAAGAAAGAGAATTTTTTTAAATGTTTCACATGCAGCTATGATGGTTGCTAAATATTTTTGAGATTTAAAAACTTTTATGTTTCATGTTTTATGTTTTGATTCCATTTTCATTTTGATATTTATGATGTATGTGATCTATTGATTGATATTGTCTGTATCATCATATTTTTATGAAGAAAAAACCAATTTTGATTCAGAAGAGACGTAAAATCATGACGATTCAGAAACATTTACATATCAAAAGGTCGTTCGTCGTTCCTAGGTAAGTATCTTTCTATCCAACTATCTACCTCCATGAGCCATGAGCATCAGCCTGACCCGTTCGTTCATACAAAGGAATTCTTAAAACTTAAATGAACCAAATAGGTCTATATATCTCGTCATTTTTACGTCTGAATTTGGGTTTTCTTTCACTGTTACACCCAGGAAAAACTGACATTTGGAATATACTACGCTACTATAAAATTTCAACTGTTTTTGTCTCTTATTTTCCAATTTGTAATAATATTTTTCTTGTATCATTATAAGCAAAACGTTTTTTGAATAAAACAGGCTCATTTGCATAATGTGACTGGTCCACATTTTTCTGTAGGATATTCCGTAATTCACATGACTATTTACGAAGTGATAAAGTGATAACTGTGAATCGAGGAATAAAATATATACCGGCCTATAGAAATATAGTAGTCGAACAGACGTAGAGGACCGATAGCCGTGTTTTAAACGCGTTTTCAGATGGCGCAGGAGTCCGTGAAAAATATGAGGACCGGGTCGTTGTTATCCGTTCCACAATCCTAAGCTATAAATCTGAAGGATATATTTTTCGGAGAAAAGCGGGAAATATGATGTTAAAAATGTACTTCATGGCAATCTATACATATTGCCGACCATATTTTATGCAATATGTGCCAAAAGTTACATTTTGACGTAAAATACCTTTCGACCCTACATGAAATTTGACGTATAAAAATAATAGAGAAATGTCTTTTATTTATTCAAAAACATCAACTATTTAGAAAGTTATAGAAATATTCGGATATGAATCAGAATCGACTTGGTTTAGTACGGGTGTGATTCAAGAAAAGAGAGAAATAATTGTGGAAACTCAATTAAAGAATATTATAATCAATTGAAATTGATCATTATTGAGATCCATCAACTTTTTTATGGCAATACGACGTTTTCCACGTCCATATCACGTATTTAAGATCTATAATTTACCAACTTCTTCTTACCGAAATCGAATTAACAGAAAAAACAACTGTATTAATTGGAAAGCAATAATGAAAAAGCTTAATCACTACCTACAATACTTGAAATAGGTAGGAACTTTTTCTCAAATTAAAATAAAACCAAGTAAAGCTTTATGGAAAAGTAAAATTTTGATGGATTGAAAAATATCTAAAAATAAATAAATTTATTTCTTCTCAAGTTTTTCTGTCACATAAAAACTTATTCCAAATTTTACTTGTACTAAGGCCATAATATGTGATTGAACCACAAAATGGACACGTTAGGTTTCCTCATGACATTAAAACATGTATAAACCCATATACTTTTCTTATTACCAATATTAACAAAATCTCTTGGTATTTATTTAGTTTGAAGCAACTTCCATACTGCAGAAAATAACGCACAATGTAGTATATTTTTCTTTAGTTCCAATCGTCCTGAAGATTTAGATAGTTGGAGAAATTGCAGAAAAAATCTCTTTACTCGACATCTATCCACAATTTTACACGTTGTGTTGGTTTGAATGCAGCGAACTTCTCCAGTTAAGTCCGGCACTGCTTTAGACTTTATCTCTATCTTCAATATTAACTTTATGAGTTCCATTGTCAACTGACGTTTTCTAAATTCATGTGTATCTGTACTTGATGATCAAAATGTGTTTTTATTTCAGTTTTTTATTTTCTCGACATTAGCAGTTGTTCATAATTCTCAACTTTTTCATATATATTATCTTATAATTCCAAAAACGAATTTTGAATAAACGCAAGATTCTGTCAAGTCGCTTGAGTAAAATTTGCTTTTCACAAAGTTTTCGCATTCCTTTTGGGATGTACGCTTCTCCCTGATTTGCATTTATTTAACGAGATAAAATGTTATGCTGCTATTTTCGTGAATTTGGATGGTTGTGCCAGTCTCACTTTCTTTTATCATTATTGCCGAAGAGGGGATGGATATCACTTCTCCTTACTTTCGAATTCCAAACCTCACAAACAGAAGATTTACATAATTCAGATATATATTCGCAGTGAAATGAATAGTTCTTTTTTTTCATCAGGTTAATTGACAAAATAACGAGATTTTACATCTGAGGCTATCGTATCTTCGGTTTTAAAATCAACGGAGCATGCCGTAGGAAGGTGTAGAAGTAGTTATGGATTCACAAAAGAAATTGAAGCATATAGAGCGTACGGCAATATATAGTAAAATTGCCTCGATGTCACAAAAGGAATATTGAATAAATCCTATTGAATATCTTAAAGAATTCACATATTGACACAGAACATTTCCATAAAATGAAATAAACTTCTAGAACGTTTGTCCCTGCATACAATACTTGAACAAATGCTGTACTATTTATGTACAAAAGAGAGAGTAATAAGATTAAAACACAGTTCAGAGAACTGTTATTTCGAGATATAACTTAATCTCATAAATCTCACTGAAATAAAGGGCAAGATGTAGTTAAAACACTCACAAATTATCAAAATTTACATCCTAAGCTAATCGTCTCATTTCAGTTCATGATGTTCTAAAATACTAAAATATTAACACGTACGATTCCCAAAAGAAAAATCGTTATAAGTCTTGAGTAAATGACAAAATTAAATATTCCTTGGTGTATATAAGGTGTATCTATTAAATAATGAGACATATATTGTGAAATATTTTATAAAACTTATTATTTGAGCTGCAGATGTGTCTGTCATTTTCCACAACCTTGCCGTTTTCATTTTCACGACTCTAACAGATTAAAATCTAGGGAATAAGGTATTAGGTTACTGTACTTAGTTAAAAACCTATTAAGAACAAATGCAGGCTTATCCAGCGCATTTTCTTGATGAAGAATTCACAGTTTGAGCTATTTTTCCTATATTTTTTCACGAAGCTCACAAAAAATAAGAAGGTAGTGATGTTCATCATTAGTTTGAACTTCAGGAATTATATAAATACTGAGAAAAACATGTATTATAAAGTTTTTTAAGATGTTTAAAACGCAAAAACGTCCACTTTCAGTTCAATCATAAGTTTTTTCTTTACTACTACTACTAATTTGTCTGCAGCCTATAGATGCTTCTTCAGCCTCGTTATTGAATAGTCTTATCACGATATTGACCATTATTTATATCAGTGGATGACACAGATCCTCAAAAGAAATTAAAGAACTTCATCCGTGTCCACCGAAATTGTGAAAATCGAAAAATTGGCGTATCTAGCCATCATCAAGTACCTGTATTTAAAGGGTTGAGAGGTAAGCAGATTTACGAAGATATGCTTAATACCCTTAGTGATCAATGTCCTTCGTATGCCCCGAAAATATCGGTGCAGTTCATGACATGATATTATCAGACCGTTGAATTGGGCTAAAACGGATCTGAAGCACTGAATATTTCATACGAATGCATTCATCATAAGGTTCATGTCAATTTGGACATGAGAAAAATTGCTGCAAAATGGATCCCCAAATGTTTGAATGTTGACCAAAAGCGTGCAAGGGTAGAAGCATCGCGTTCGATCTGTGCTCTATTTGAAAACGATGTAGACTTGTGAAACCGAATTGTTACTATGGATGAGACTTGGGTACATTTCTACGATCCAGAAACAAAGCAACAATCGATGGAATGGCGACACTCTGGTTCTCCAAGACGTAAGAAGTTTCGTATCCAATCTCCTGATAAAGTTTTTGCTTCTTTTTTTGGGATTGCCATGGAGCAATCACGACTTTTTTTGGATAAGGGTAGAACAATAACTGGAGATTACTATCCGACATTACTAACCACTCTACGGGAAAAAATTAAAGAGAAAAGACGCGGAAAGCTATCCAGAGGTGTTTTGTTTTTGCAGGACAACCCCCTGCAAACAAATCTCATGTTGCCATGCAAAAAATTAGTGATTTAGGGTTTGAATTACTAGAACAACCCCCTTATTCACCATATTTGGTTCCGTCCGACTATCATCTCTTTCATCGACTGAAAAAAATTTAAAAGGTCGCGAATTTTTTTTCCAACGTGAAGGTAATAAAAGCTGTGAAGGTCTGGTTTGCAGAGCAAGAATACACATTTTTTTAAAGGTCTAGAGACGTGGCAGGTTCGCTGTAATAAATGTATCCAATTACGAGGAGAATATGTTGAGTAATAAAATATTTTCACATTAAAATTTTGTTTAGATCTATAGTAGGCTAAGAATTTTTCAATATACCCTCATATAGACGATTATGACATATTATATTTCGAAAATAACTGAACACAAAAAGATTTTCCACTCGAATAAACCCATCTTTGGGATTATATCTGATAATTGTCCCATATCTATCCTCTGATTTTTCATGTTAAGGTTGTTCAAATAAATTAAGTAATAAGTAACAATGCGTTTAATAAAACGATTATTTTTGGCAAAGGAAAGAGCTGGTTACACATCTCAATTCGCTTGATTTTTGGTTAATTCATGTGGCAGTATTTGACAACTTTCAAAGATCTATCTAAATGGTGTTATATGGTATATTCAGAAGGTTCAATGGCGCGACGATCTTCAAGCATCAAATTCTCACTATTATAATGATTTAACCAAAACTTCACTCATTAACTATCTTCCCCTTCAATTTCACTTATTTCCTATGCAGCTACGGCTGCTATAAACTATTTTTCCTAATAATATACGAATTCCATATATTCTGCACTCCATATTATTTATGACAAAATTGTACTGCGTCACCAATAAACAGAAAGAGAATCATTAGAAGAAAGTGAAGCAATGATACATAAAATTAGAGACAAGTCTTCACAAACCAGCATTATAAAATGCGATCGATGTGTATGGAATTAATTCAATTTCAGTGTTATTATGTACTATGTGAAAAAAACTTGGAACAGGTCGTTTTATTTTTAAATTGACAATTTACAGTATGAAAATATTATCCCCCTCCAGCATCCCCTCTAAATTATAACCAGAGGGTTGTGCGGTGGAAAAGGATTTTAGTTCTATGTTCAGCAATATAAAGTTTTTTAAATTTTGGTGGAATTAAAACAGAGAATTAATTTTTAACACGTTTCACAGTCTACAGCTACCAAAATTTAAAAAAAGTTTCGTGAAACTGGACATGTAAAAAATATTGAAAAACCATGTAGAATTGTTCAAATTGATGCAAAAAAGTTAGATGTACTTCGATTGAGGAATATCCGCATAAGACAACTCGAGAACTTGTCGGCGAAAATGATGTAAGAGAATCATCTATTTTGAGAAATTTACATAAATAAAAATACAACCTTTCAAAATTCAGTTGGTTCGGGAGTTGAATGAAGACGATCCTGGTGTGAATTTATGATGGATAGAATGAACGCAGATTTGCAGTTCATCAATAAAATAGTTTTTTTTTTCTGATGAAGTGACGTTTCATTTAAACGGAACGGTTAACAAACAGAACTGTAGATATTGGAGCAGAGAGAATCCTCACTGGATGTGTAAGGCTCACACCAAATTTCCTAAAAAATGAAAGTTTGGGCTGGTATCATTAACAATAAAATTATTGGCCCTTATTTTTTTAAGGGCAAAGTTAATGGTGAGGTTTATATAGATTTTTCGATTAACTTAATGCCCACATTACAAAGACTTTTTCCTAATGTTAATCATCCAAATGAGGTAGATCAATTTATTCACTATAAACAAGATGGAGTTCCGCCGTATTTTGCACGTACAGTTAGAAATTATTTGAAAGAGATTTTTCCCAATAGTTGGATTGGAAGACGTGGAATGACCGAATGACCGGTTAGATCCACCAAATTTATAAAAAATTCATATTGCTGAATAAAGAACTGAAATCTCTTTCCAACAAGGTACCACGCGACCCCCTTTCTGATTTGAAATTTACGACGTTGTGCTTATAATTCAGAGGGGGTGCTGGAAGAGGATAATATTATCATACTGTGAATTGTCAATATAAAAATAAAAATCTCTTTCAGGATTTTTTCACAAAGTCCATAATGACGGTAAAATTGAATTGATTCCATACATATAGATCGCATTGTATATGAGACAAGCTCATGATTCACTACATTAAAAATTCAATTTCTGTTGCTCTCTTCGTAATACTCACGTGTACTCATTTATACAGAGTGGAAAATTTAAATAGAATTAATTCTGTTTAGGAGGTAACCGCTATTTGTATACGGGAGTTTTATCAACTACCAACCATATTATTAATCGATGTTCTTTGTGTATTTATAGAAACCTTTTTCGCCGAGCATTATGTTACCAATATCGAACTCCAATTTGGTTAATCCCACTTCCATTAATTGGCAATCGTGGATAAAATTCGGTTTGTGTGTTTGTATTCGACTTCTGTTTCCATATATAATCGATCGTTATTAAAATTCCGTGTAGCATATATAAAAAAGGACATCTTATTTTGATTATTTACTAAATCGTTGACATTCAAAATCTACTGCCAAATATCCAAAAATTTCACAATAAGATCGATTTTTTTGATTTCAATGTGATACTATCGAGTGTCTTTTAGTTATTCGATTAAGTTGCTATCGATATTTGTTGCTAAGTAGAGTGATTATGTTGTTTGGTAAATTGTTAGTCGTTTAGATTCTCATTACAAGATTCACATATTGGTGGGTTTTCTCGGTTAAATAGATATGAGTGTGTCACTTTGATGTCCCCTTAATATCGAATATAAGACTATTTGAAAATTAAGCTATTTTTTCTTATTGAATTCGAAAATTAAGTTAAGAGTTAAATCTACGTTGATTCTCACAAACCATAAAACATTTGATATTTTAAGTACATATTTTGATTGTTTAGTAAATGCACTGTTGCCTCTTGTGTATATACAATAGAATATCTTCAAAAACACCATCCCAAAGTAGAATTCTCCGTAGATTCAGGGAAACGTAACTCTTCCTGTGAATAATAGACGCGGCAGAGGTCGCTCAAAGATAAACAGAACAAACGTTTCAGTATATGTGCAATTTAACGCTTATTTTAATAATTAGAACAATAACTAGAGACTTGGTAATAAGGAGAACCGCCGTTGTTAGAGCGGTTATATCCAACAATTATACATTAAACAAATGTACATTTCGCTAGTTTAGTGTTTTCGAATAATCGCCTAAGTCTTCTTTTTAGAATAAAAGTCACCTCAAACTCAAAATTATCATGGGAGATATTGTGACAAACCTTCATTGATTGAATTAGAGAATTTGTTCCAATTAAACTTTCCACTCTGTATGTTACGAGCTGTAGTTCACGACAAAGCCTTAAGACTTGATGATGTTAATTTGATAAAGTATAATGAAGCCATCCTTCATTAGAAGGACGAAATCAACGAGCGTAGCTTAAGAATGTGAGCGAAATGAAAATTTTCAAGAATTAGATGAACAGAACGCGGGACTTTTACTAACGATAATATTCATTAGTTGAAATTTACGAAGCTTGCTTTGTAAACAAACCTATGTGGTCTTCCAAAAGATTTAGCTTGTGAAAATAATGATAAAGTTAATTTTTTAGTAACAGATCTTCCAAAGTACAGCATATTAATATGTCATAACAATGAACAAAGAACAAGAATTTGTCTAAGATGAATAAATAGCGTAGAGAAAACAATGCGAATAAATTTCTCTACTGATTTGATTTGATGTTACTATCTAAATGGATGGAGAATTACTGTCAAAATTATTACATCGACTCTTTGAAATTGGATTGATTGAAATTTTTTGTACGAAATTTGCTGAAAACTTACTTTTCTATGTCCCAAAGACAATGTAATTCATTTGTTTTGAAATATTTATTTTTTAACCTTATTTTGTTTTAATATCGGAAAAGCACCCTAATTTTCAAACAAAAATTCTCCCCTTCATAACAGTTTTTTTACAATAGTATTTTGTTTGTTGAAATCTCTACTTTCTAAAGGTGTGAAAAAATATTACCATCACCATGGTAAATTTCTCAGAAACAGCAAAAAACTCAAAAAACCTCGCATCAGAAAAATTTTCTTTATTATGTACAATTTTTGGATAAAAATTAAAATTTCATACTCTAATTACATTTCCTGATCAAAGTCTAAAATTTTAATTTTATAATAAATAATTATAATAAAGAAACTTCTAGGATGCCAGGTTTTTTGCTGTTTATGAGAAATTTACCATGGTGATGGTGAGAATTTTCGTTTGAAAATTGGATTTCCACGAACAAAAGTATCACCGACAAATTAATTACAGTGTATTTGGAACATAAAGAGGAGCGCTTTTACCAAATTTCGAGGAAAATTTTTTCTGCGAAAAGAACCCAAAAAAAATCCAAAAACTTGGTTTTTTGGATCTTTCACATAAATTTTGAGGTTACGTGTAAAAAGTGTGAGTACAGAATTAGTGAATATTTTTATTACCCATAACTTATCTATTTGACTTTTACCATAAGACTTGTAGTTTTGCCGAAAATTGAGATAAATCGTTTTTTACCTTTGAACACTCACCCTCCTCCCCGTCACAACCTCAGATCTCCCATAAATCATTTTTCCTTCTATTTTTATTATATTCTCCTCCTTTTCCAGCGGGTTCCATTCTACTGTTTTATTTTTCACTTCCCATGATTTTTGAGGCTTCTACCCTATTATGGTCTATTATAGCAGTGAGATTTGATGCACTACAAGCACTAGTTCAATTTTCAAAAGATTTAAGTCTAAGCTAAAATATCTTTGACGTTGTAAGCAAATTCTACACCCTATTCATAAACTTGATGTTGCGGCCGTTAACTTAAAAATTTAGTTTTTGACATATGTTCTGCTTTTTGGTGTCGTGATATTCTTATATATTTGTATGTAATCCGGTATATATGGACGATATATTTTTTATTATTAGATATTTGGACAAACGTGGACGGATATGATTGTCTCTTTTTTATTGCAACGATCTATGAACGTACGACTGGAATAGAAAAAATTTATGTTGAAAGTCACCGACGCAAACTCGTCAAACGGCAACTATTATTAATATTGCGCATTTCAATGTTTTTGTTTTTGTTATAGCAAACGCAAAGGCAAACGGAAAGTCAAATTTATGAATCGGCCATGAAGTTCGTTTATGTTGTAAGTCACTAACGGCAAACCGATCGGCAAACTGCGACGTCAAACGGCAACTATGAATAGTCTTATGCATTCCAATATTTTTAATTTTGTAACAGCAAACGTCAACGGCAAACGGAAAGTCAAGCTTATGAATCGGCCATTAGTCTTGCTACTTCAGAAATAATTTTGAGAATAATTCCAATTCTAAGACAATCACAAGAAAAAAAAATTTTACTCTTCATTTTCTTCTTTGTTTGAAAATATTTAGTAACACAAGTCAACATGAATTTTTTGGTCTTTTGCATTATTATATATGATACCAAGTTCTAATACCTATAAATCATTTTTCATACAAGTCTAATTCTTAGATCTACCGTTATAAGCCCGATGTTGACTCTTTATGAGGTTATACGATGAAATGCTAGTGCGAGAATGTGACTGGTGCGCTCGTCTCCTCTTACCTCGCCACCCCATCGCTTCGCTTCCTGTCGGTTTTTCCAACGCGAGTTAAAGGACGTGGGAATGAAAATAAAGTAAATGACGCATGGAATATAATAATGCAATAATTTTTGTTTCTGCAATGTATAATCTTAATAATGGTGACTTTTAGAGGAAGAAATTAGCTTCAATTAAATCCGTTTTTGGTATAAAAGTTATTTGAATCACGTCCATTTTGTAGTAGACGTATCGAGCAACTAAATAAATAGAGAATGTGGATGACTAGCATGACTTCACATTGCCAAGACTAGTGTCGAGAACATCTGCAAGGCTCCTCGTGGAGTCTGGGGCGTACAATACAGAAAAAATTGTAGGCTTGATACACCATTTGTCAAATATACTCCATTGAAACGGTTTTCTTTTTATTACATTTTCAACTACACATACAACACGAACTGATATTGACATACTGTTACATACATACTTACCTTACTCCTTTATTTTATACATTTCCAATTTACTAAACCTCACCAACACCATTTGAAATTGTTTTATGTAATTAGACACAGATTAAGAAATTTATCACGTTTATTTGACACTATCCCAAATATTTATGCTATATATTCATTGTTAAACTGAATAAATTGGATGAGTCAGAGGTCTCATCCAAACCTTTTAAAACGCTTTACTTTTGTTTTGTTTGTAGTTCAAAGTTTCTCAAAAATATATCAAATGACGTTATCATGCGAGGAAATCTATTTTTCCACAATATTTTTCTTGATATTCGAGTCTAGTGCCGATTTATGTTTTCGAGATTGGATGTTTTTAACATCACATTGTCTAGACTATACGTCATTGATTAAAGAAGTAGTTTATGTGACAAGGACGAAGCGATTTCGATGTATCATAAATTATATTCAAATAATTTATATTCTTGGATTCAAAAACATCTCAATGCATTTCTACTCAAAACGTTACACTAGGTTTATCTAACTTGATTCAATCAATTATTTGCATACTGCTGTCTCACGGAAAAAGTATATAAATGTTATTTTTCAATTTTCTCCCATGTTGCAGCTTGAGGTAATAGACTTAACCTGTTTTCTCGAATTGTCCCAATAGCTTTGAAATTCATAGATAATTATTTCTCAAGTAGTTGACAACCAGTAAAAAAGTTTACAAAATCCATATGAAAATGAAGCTGTGGATATCTTCGACACGAGAGCACCGCAAACTTGCGCGCTATGCTTGCTCCAAGTCTACAATATTTAAATCTGTCCTTTATCATTCTAGTGAGACTCTGGTAGTGTTAAAACCATATCAACCTTAGTGCGGTACCAATTACCAAAAAGTCGAAAATATCAATACTGAAAATAAGCAAAAAGATTCTGAAGATAAGTGTTGGTTAACCGCTTCCAAATATTGTAATTACTCTGGTGTAGTCGGCGTATTTTTTACGTCCAACTCCAAATTTTTGGTTTTTTGTTTTTCACTTCAAATGTTTTTAGGTACCTCTTCATTTTTTAGTCATTCTGTGGATATCTTTGACACAAGAGCACCGCCAACTGGCGCGCTATGATTGCTCTATTTCACAATATTTAAATCTGTCCTTTATCATTCTAGTGAGGCCCTGATAGTGTTCAAACCATTCGTAGTGCAAACTTTATAACCCCATCTAATAGGTTTGTTTTGATAAATTATTTGAAACCATATCGACCTTAGTGCGGTACCAATTACCAAAAAGTCGAAAATATCAATACTGAAAGTAAGCAAAAAGATTCTGAAGATAAGTGTTGGTTCACTGGCTCCAAATATTGTAACCACTCTGATGTAGTCGGAGTATTTTTCACGTCTGTCCTTCATTTAGTTTCGATCCATCGAATGTATGTAAAAGTACTTGCTTCTAATGGAACATCACTTACCATTTACCTTTCCCTCAAGCTAAATGAATACTTTTGTTCATCTACATCCACACTCTCCAGATCTTCACCTTCCGTACTGCAAAATTCATCTGCCTGATTTATAACTCAACATTAACACGCTTCAAATAATATACTGTTGTTTGAATTTGATTTTATAATATTTTGTCTCAATTTTCCTATCAATATATTCTATAAATATTTTTGGATATCCAAAGCCAATTGTACCGGAAAGTTAAAATGAAATTTCTATTGCAACTGATTGGTTAATGGCTACCAAACCGACAACGATCAAACAGGGCAGTTTGAGTTATAAAGTTTCGCCGACCTTCGTAATACGGTTGTAATAAAGTTTGATTTAGAACGCAAGTTTCTCGTGCCTTCTATTTCTTTCCTAACTACATGATACGATAACCGAAAAGGGAATGTATATATATTTTCGTTTGTGTCACCTCGATTGAGAATTGTTTTTCTCTTTCTTTTTCTCCACTCAATTGCTTCTTTCATTTACTCCAATTAATTGTAGAATAGGTACAAAAAAATCCAGTGAAAATAAATAATAGTACAGGGTTGATATGTAGGATTTGTTTGCCTTACTACAGAGGTCGGTGTGTCACAGAAATAATTTGCATTGATAGGAAAAAATACAGCGTCAAAATAAATTTATTGGAAGAAGAGATTCGAAAAAGGGTTACTGTAAGTTTTCAAATTGATGCTAGTCTTGATAAATGCATCCAAGGCAACGTTTCTCAACGAAGAGGAAGGTCCAGCGAGGCATGTCAAGTTGTTCGCGAAGAGTTTCAAGCTCTTCTTCAATTGCAGTTAGGGAGTCGTGAAGGTTGCGTGATTCTCTTGAAAAAACACGGTCCTTGATGAGAAAGAAATCACAGTGTCATGTCAAATAACCGTGCTGGCCCCTCAAAGAATCCTCGTCTGCTTATCCATTCTCCAAAATGAATATTAAGGTACTCCCGCACACATAACGCGTAGTATGGCGAAGCTCCTTGCTGCTAGTGTTGGATAACGTCACCCTAAAAAAAGTACGGACTCATGGATACCTGCCGACTTTACGAGAGAATTGTCTGACTTATGCCGACCTCTGTATATTTGTTACAAATATATCCCTAAAAATTATAAATCGCATCCGTGAAAATTACAAAAAGAATCTATCTATATATGTATTTCAAATTTTGATTGATACGTTCGACTATACAAAAAAAAACTTAACTATAAAATCACGTTTTGAAACATAGCTTTTGATAGTGGAATATGCCACTAATTGTAATAACACAGAGCTTTCTCAATTAACTGATAGCTTTTCTATTTGGATATTCTGAGGGGACTTAGAGATTTTCAATTTTTAGATTAATTAGACAAATATCAAGATGATAGACTATATCTCTAAAAAATACCTGAAGAATATTTTACCAGTAAATGCTCGTCCTTCGACCACAAACATCCTCCATAATAATTAACTATCATTAACTACTAATAATGACCATAACTCATTTCATTTTAAAAATGATTGATTACAAACAAATATTCGTTGGTAATGGCACAAATTTTCGAACATATTTTGTTTTTTTTAGCGCATTGTCCGTCTATCCGTCTATCTATAACAGGATAATATACTCTCACAGGAAATATGTTACGAGATGGGTTTTTTTGTGCATTATTTGGAGAAAATTCATCAAATTAACCAAAATATGATTCCATAGATCCCTCTAGCCAAAAGACATCAAATTACATGAAATGAATCCACATCAAACGACATCCCTCGACATCAATCGACATCCCTCGACATCAATCGACAACAATCGACAACAATCGACATCAATCGATATCAACCGACATCAATAGACATAAATCGACATCCAATCGACATCAATCAATAGTCATTTTTTATATGTGATTTTGTTTATATGAGAATTGTCAAGAAATTATGATATCTCTACACTCTCATATTAATGTAATTTACTTGATTATACAATAATTCATGATAAAATTATCCAATAGAAATAATGTCATATAACATTGAAGCTCCTCAGAAAGTCAGAACTCAAAACGATGAATCGTTTTGGAATAGTTTCAAGTTTGGAAATAATTGAAGCAATTGAATCATGCCTCTGAACACGCTCAAAACGGACGAATAAATTCGTTTGGATGCAGTTTTGATTGTAAAAAGCGAAAAATTTAATTTCTCGAGGATATTGACACATGGCAAATATTCTTAAATAAAGGTGTTCCTATATGAATCGACTTAATGTCACTGAATATAAAGAGAGAGTAGTGAAAACGAAGTGGAATATTTCCGCGAAGCTTCTGCAGATGAAGCATCCTCAAGATTTTAATAAGAAAATAGACCCATTTAAAGACATAGTTTTCAAGGAACGACGAAACACACGTATGACCAATAACAAGATTGTGTAAAACTAGGCAAAAATTTTGCCGAATATCTATTGTGGAGCTGACTTGGGCATGGCAAGAAGCAATCTTATGCCTAGCAGAATTTCCAAGAACAGAGGAGAGAATAATGTAAATTTAGGAATACCACATAGTGCAATAGGTATTAATCAACTTAGTTATTGAACACTCTTATCGCTGGGTATCGAGATAGATATGAAGAAGGTGAAAATATCCAATCAATTCAATCGCTACGAACAATGTGACAAAATTTGATGTAAACTTACAAGAGCTCACAAAATACTAGCTAATCTTTGAATAAGGCTCTCAAGCCGTATCTAATCATAGGTTTTGAGCAAACTGACTATCTTTCTCTATCATTTTCTTTGTACCACTATTTCTTTCCAATTAGCAGCCTCCAATACTTTCAGTTCTTTGATCTTACCTGGATTCCGGTCTTTCTCTTGGTCTATTTCCTTTTGGTCCCCACTCTATGACTACTTTTAATTATCTTTTATTTGTATATGCCCGGAATTTTTCATTGCTATTATTTTCTTTATTCTTAGTTTTCTTTGATGTTCAGTGTTAGACTCACTACTTAAGATGCAAGCTAAAGTTGATCGTATTATCATGTTAAGAATTTGCATTCTAATAATTCTACTCTTTCAATAGTGGCATAACTGCTGATATTTCCAGAATAGTTGTTATCTGCTCTGATTCTCTGATTTATCTTCATACTTCTCTAGTTTTCCCCGCTTACCATTACTCCTATTACAATTACTATATTCTACTATGTTTATAATAGTTTCCATGTTTCTGTTTCTCATCTTACACTTGCATTATATTTTATTTTGTCTTGGTTAATACTTGGTCTTTTATTTTCCGCTTTCCTTTGCTAGGAAACTTCTCCTGTTTCTTGCTATGAAACCCCAGATTTTCCGCATATTGTTCCATTTGTATTTTCTTCGACTGTTTTGTTAATTCCTGTATCTCATATAACTTCTAATGCCAGGTTGAATACCACTGTTGATAATTCCTCTTTACCTTGGAATGGAATAACTCTAACTCTAACCATTTAAACGAAATATTTGAATTTACTTAATTCAAGTACTCAATTCATTCGTGAAATAATCATCATATTGTTCTCCTATATCTTCTTTATAACAAAATTTCTCATATATTGAGTGATTAAATCTCGTGAGTATATCAAAAGAATGAATAAACTTTTCTCCATGTTCTGTTCAACCATGCCTAATATCTTGATGTAGAAATAGGTCTAACAATATAAATGCCTCCCTTAACCTACATTTAGCGTCGCAGGTCAGCGAACAGAAAGTTCAGTGCGTGCAATTGACCCGTCATTCTTTTGATACAAATCCTTATCGGACATTTTTGGAGAACCATACGAAGCTATACTCCCTTCATTTCCTGAAGATAAGTGATGCCAATAAGAATTGTTAAAAAATTTATCCGAACTCAAGAGTAGGAATGAAGAAAGTAAATGGTAAATTCGGAGACATTTACACAGAAAAACGATGATTATTAATGCTAGTCAAATCTTTTATATAACCTTTAAATTTCTTTTTGAATTATTCGGGAATCTGTATGTTTATATAGCTACTTGTCTTATTTTTGAAGGTGTATATGATTTCTCTTGACTTTTATGTTTTTCAGTACAGAATTTACAATAGTTGGGTGTTAACTTCAAGTGACTTCCCTCAATACCAAAAGTAGCGAGCGATTTTTTAATTGCTCAGAAGCCGTTTAATAACTAATATATAATTTGATAGTTGACATTGAATAATTTCTATTTTATTCATTAGTTATTATAATATGAAACTGTTATCATTTCATTGAAATAGTGCATAAACTGCGTTTGTTGAGTTTTATTATGAACATAATATCTTGAAAATTAGACAAAAATATAAAAAATTGTTGGTACTTTGATAAATTGCTATTAATTTCATACAATTTGAATTATGATTAGAATAAACAAACCATAAGAAGCTTCTGTCGCCAATACAACTGTGACCATAAGAAACTAATTTGATTAGAAGTTCGATTTACAGGGTGCTTCAAAAAGGGTGATCCGGTCTCTAGGATAGAAAGAATACTGAAAAATATTTTGGGTTTGCTCAGTAAAAAATTTTCGTAATGCTGGACGAAAAAAAAAATTTACACATTTCTTACGATTTTTCCACATCCACTGGCACCGTGATATTGAAATTTTATACGAATATGTTTTGGAAACTGTCACATTCAATCAATTTGTTTTTATATCTGACTCTCATAGAGAGCGATAGTTACACGGTTCGTACTAAGTAGTGATTCAGAAATTATAATAATAACCAATGCTGGCATGAATTAATGATAAATGTATTAATTAGAATCAAATAAAACAGAAAATCACAAGATGAAAACTTGAAAAAGGGTTAATAAAATGAAATAGAATTCAATTGGAGTAGGTGTTGAAAACGTCTTCCGTTTTCACAAAGAGACAAGAATATCCTATTTAATCCAAGGGATTAAAATCTCTACCAATTCATAGATTCGGAAAATGGTTACTACTAAATTACTAGAATACTTTTCTAGTAAACACTATTTCTTTCAAAAGTTTCTATAGTGTGCTTCGACTCATTCGTTATTTTTATCATCTCGAACCGTGACCAGAGCTTTGTCTACTGTCGGAAAACTCTTATCTAAAGAAAAACGCATATACTGTCCTTCGAAGTCTTTCTTTCTTTAAAATGATTCTCCATTTGAAATTTTGATTTTCCTGGAGTTTTACGTTTGAAACTGTAAATCGTAGATTTCCCAACATAAAGCGTACTACTGACTAATTCCAATGTGTCTTCAACACTTTTTCACGAATGTTTATATCTAAATAATTTCAAACAAATAAATATAATGGTTTTTTCATTAACTGCTAAAATAAAGATTTTTCTGCGTTTACACAGCCCTTCCAGATTTTATTTAATCACATCAAATTCACAATGGATTGCATTCTGCACCTTGCAACTAAACTAAACCATTCATAAATTTTTTATAACAAATAGATACTTAGAGATCTTATGATACGACTATGAAATCTCAAAACAGGGCTTTGGACCACTCCAAACATTTTTCTATTGTTTTGTACAGCTTATGGTTACAAAATAGTATAAACCAATTCTAAAATAAATTCCAACAGTAAAAATTTTGAGATGTCATGAAACTAGAGAAGTAAAAGCTGGCAACAAGGTATTTGAGGATTGAAGTCCTTCACGAGCAGCTGTGTTTAATTTGTGTATTTAAAAGAGGAGGTATATCACGTGCCCGATTGGTCTATAATGATCTGTGCAACTATTTCTTAATAAAAATTTGATTCTTTTTCGTTATACTATTGATATCTGGACTAAAAGTTGTCAATGGTATGTTCAATTTATAAATAAATAAGATAATTCAATGATTAAATTGTATATATTTATTTCAATTGGAATATAAGAACGAGTTCCATCTTTTTACCCACTAACAAACTACAACAAGATTCGAAATGTACAAAAGAGTCGCAGTTATTTTATCTTGTCGTGTGAAAGATACATCGACTTCCTTAAATGTTATAAGTTAACATAAATCTTTCAACAAGATTCGTTCCATAATTCATTAATGTCTTTCCATAAAATAAAATTCTGTTCAAGGCAGCTAAAAGATATAAAAGGACCAGTGTATGTCAGGAGATTTAGGCTACCTCATGCTGAGGTGTTGATTGATAAACTACTATTATTAAAGAGAATTTGAAAATTTTCATTGATTTAAATTTTAATATTTCAAAACAAAAATCACAAAGTATATACTTCGATCTTCACTTTCCTCAAGATTTGCATTTGAACTGTAGTTTTTCATGACTATTTCCTTCGAAAAATTTAAGACCAACCAAAAAGCTGTAATATTTTATGTTTACCTAGCAACGATCAAATTTCAGCGATAATACTGCACTAGTGCAAATTATCGATAATTCTGCCCAAAACGTAAACTCATTTTGAAATATTTTTTCACGAACAAAACTGTTGTCAATAAGTTACCGTAGATACCAATTCAATGCCAATATGATGATCGTCAACTACGGTATAATTTAAAGAATAACAAATTTTAAACACAGAATTAAGTTTATTTTAAATTAAATTTTTCTCGGGAAATAGTCTGCCAAAATGCCCTCTCGTGCATGTCAAATTGTCTCATAATTTCCTAATTAAATTATCGACAATTTGAGATGCACTCGGGACATTAATATTGAAAATTCAATTATTCATTACAATACTTCCAAATCGTATCGAGTCTATTAGTTTCAAACATTTCAATGTTTATTTGTAAAACACAAAACTTAATCTTCGAAATGAATAGAGAGACAAAACCGCACTCCTTACAAAGAGCCATTCTTTGTGGGAAAACTTGAAAATGCCAGAAAACTCCTGCAGTTTACATTATTAAACATAATCTCAACAAGAGAGCAAGTAAATTACAACTTAAGAACAAAATATCCTTTTGAATACAAAAGATAATAATTGAACAAAAGAAAACAGGACAATTCAAAATTTACTGCAACGAAGACTATATAGATGTTCATCGATAATTACTACTAACATTTCATTCAATCGGATGTACACATTGTTTGAATCAAGTTTATTGCACCATCAAACATCATTATTAGTACTGAAACCAATGGTATGACGTTTGATTTAACCACTGTAAGAGAAACTGACCTAACTGATTCGATGCTTTATTCAAGGATATAGACGTTGCCTATAATAGATGTTCACAGAGACACGAACAGAAAAGAGCAAAAACCAATAATTAGATGAATTGAAATTATTAACTAAGCTGAAAATACAATTAGATGTTTATTATGAATTAGGAACAGATGAAATGAAAATAGCAGGAAAATGGTAATAATAATTTCTAAGGATTATAACAAGAAAATAGTCTGAGTTAATGACTATTCATTATTATAATGGATAAGAGCGTTGAACGAATTAAAAAAGTGTGAGCAACTTTAATATGGTACAGAGACTGAAAATTAGCTGCTGATTGTAAATGATAGGAATGGGTTACAAAAAGTGAATAGAAGACTGCTTATTGGAAAAAATGAGAGCATTGAAATACCTAGAATGCGTAGTAAAAGAAGAAAAAGAAACAGATTCATATTTAATGAGCAGGGTGAAAACATCTACTATTTATGAAACAAAACTATCCTAGGACACAAAGATTAGGATATTGGATAGAAAATATATATGTAAAGAGAATAGAGTATCTAGGGAAAAAGTAAAGTTTTGAAGACGAGTAGATGAGAAAAATAAAAGAACAATAAGTGATAATGACTAAAATAAAGTAAAAGCTACTGATTCGACATGTTATTGGAATGAAAAAAGATGGAATAACAAAAAATATAATTGGAATATGGAAAAAAATATGTGACAGAAAGAAATGGAAAGATCAAATTGGAGAAACGCAGAATATACTGGAAAGAGAACAATCATAAGACAATGAGTATACAAGGTCTGGCTAGAGGGCGCACTATACGGGTGAGGTGAAAAACGAGTAGTGCGTTGGATAACTAGATATTTTGTCTATGCACGTCCCAAAACACGAATCCGTCACTATTATGGTATTTGCGCAGTGGCGGTTTGAAACGAACGTATTTTTTATCGTGTGGAAAACCATGTGTGACGAAAAACCATAGTAAAGTGTCAATCTCAAATTTGTCGATCAATTGATAAAAACTCCGACTTAGTACTATAAATTGTTGCAAGAGACAAATGAGGACAATTTTCTATCTCGTGAGTATGTTTTTGAGTAGTGTAAGCGCTTTGGTGAGTGCCGATAGAGCACTGAAGATGACCAGCGCCCAGGTCGCCCTGTGACTGTTTTAACTTCGTAAACAGTGCTGAAAATCAATTAAATTGTGCGTGCAGATTGATTGATGAGCATCCAGATGATTGCCAAGGCTTTAAACGCCGATAAAGGAATGGTTATAAAAATTTTACACGACAAATTACTCATGACAAAAGTCTATGCGAAGTTGGGGTCAAAAAATCTAACTCCTGACCAAAAGCTCTTGCATCAATGTGTCAGCTCAGATTTCCTTGAAAGGTTAAAAAAGATCTGCTTTGAAAGATACCCGATTTGAGTCAATGGAAGCAGTAAAGCAAAAACAGCAGAGTTCCTAGAGGCACTTACCAAAGAAGACTTCCAGCAATGCTTCGATCAATGAAAAAAACGTATGGAAAGGTGTGTGGCCAGGGGAGGGGAGTATATTGAAGTAGAGCATTCAAATGTGGAATAATTTTTATAATAAAACCGTTTTTCTTAACCAGTCTAGTTATTTAATAGCCAGACCTCGTACTACGGAAAGAATTGGATTCTTTACTAGAAACGGAGATATAAAGAAGTAGAAAATTCTTTCATGTCGATGGATTAGCTGTAGTATTGATAGTATTGATGTTCTTGACTAAAGAACATTAAATATCAATAGTTTTAGTGTATATAATGAAGCAATCAATTCACAAAATTCATACACAGTCGAAGAAATCAGAAATAAAAGAGAAAAATCGAGTAATTTTTATTTGAGAACACGTATTTTATGCGCAAATATTTGGATGAGGAAACTTTGGAATGCATGAATTTTTTGGAAACAAATATCACTGAAATCAAGTTAACATGAATCAAATAGGAATTACTTTTTTATCTGTAGGCTTCCCATAGCATTACGTTCCTTTGTTTGTGATAAAAATAAGAAAATAAGTTAGTTTTTTCTTGTATTCTTTTAGAGTAAATATTGCAGACCCAGTTAATATAAATCATTAGACAGAAACTATTAATTTTAACAAAAAATTAATTGTTGTATCTATTGTTTAATGTCTGGCAAATATCGGATGGCGATGTCTGAGTAGTTTTTCTTTTATTACTTGTTAACAGATAAAACGTTCAAGTATTGATTTTATCCATTAATTGAATATTTATCTCTAAAATTTTCGCAGGAATTCACTTCATTTCCGTATATATTTCGCTTACGTCTACAACAAACAATGCATTCCAATCAACCAAGGTGCAAATTGAAACCACTTTCGATTGATCTCTTGACGAAATTAAACGATTTGGGCTCTTACCAACTTTTTTCGGCAATATTTTCAGTTGGATGTTGAATCACCGATTATTCTCAACATTTATCATACTGTTTGTTAATTGTTAATTTTTGTTAATCATCTTTACATCTAATCTCAAATTAGATTTCTATGTAAATCATCGAATTACTGACAATATAATGATAATATATTATAGTGAGACACCCGATTTAAAAGAAACTAGAAGAAAGAGAAATTTATGGATATGGGAGTAGCAGTCGACACAATATAAAAATCAGAAATATGGGGGTGTCAGGATGAGATGTTTGTAACTACTGGACTACATGAAGCTATAGACAAAGGTAGGATTGATTTTTGAATGGCATAGGGACATTTTTGAGTGGAGTAACGGATATTTTTGGATTGGTCTCAATATAAAAACGAGTTTCCTCCACAAGGCTGACGTTGCAATGATTTATAGTGGGTGTCTTCTTTTCGTAACGTAGTTGACTCTACCAGCCTAACGGCTTTCAGAGGGCGGTTGCTGAGCTATGTTATTACTTATTGTTGGCTACGAGTTCGGATTTGTGAGTAGGCTTTACCTGATGGCGATAGAAACTTGGGGGAAAGTTGAGCTATCAGAAGCACATATAATGCTAAAGCCCAGTTACCAGAATCATACTAGATCTTGCAGATGATGTGGTATTCATAGCAAATACTAGAAACAAGATGTAAAATCTGAGCTAAAGAAATAAGAAACATGTTAATAGAAGTCAACACTCCTAAGACCAAAGTGGTGATCGACAACAACAGAATCAAAATGTAGATGGAATCAATTGCCAAGACGACTATAACGGCATAAAAAATTTCTATAGAAGAACTATATTGTCAGAGAATGGAAATATAAAAGGAGACAATATTGTACACCCAATACGATCATAGTGATATTGACAAGTAAAAATGGAAATAAAAAATACTATAAGAATACCAATAATAACATATGCAAGAGAAAATTGGGTATTGAGAAAAAAAGGCGATGCCCATATGAGTGAAATAACGTAGAAAACGGAGTGAGATAAATGTAGAAATGATGAGATAAGATAAATATCAAAACAAGAGCCAATAATAATAAAAAAGGTATGAAGCCAAGACGAGATAATGATAAGTGTAACGGCATAAAAAATTTCGAAGAACTATATTGTCAGAGAATGGAAATATAAAAGGAGACACTATTGCACACCCAATACGATATTGACAAGTGAAAATGAAAATCCACATTACTATAAGAATACCAATAATAACATATGCAAGAGAAAATTGGGTATTGAGAAAAAAAAGCGATGCCCATATGAATGAAATAACGTAGAAAACGAAGTGATATAAATGTAGAAATAATGAGATAAAATAAATATCAAAACAAGAGCCAATAATAATAAAAAACAACTAAGTTGGCATAAATAAATCCTCAGAATAAAATCGGGAAATCTTAAATGAAAATTAATAGAAAACTAAGGTATGAAGCTGTAGACCAAATAAAGGAGATATTAGATAAGGAAGGGATGATTCTAGTTGAGATATGGGAGACAAGAAATATTATAAATATTGTATACTAGAGGTATATTCGACACCTGAAAGGGTAGAAAGAAAAATGAGGAAAAATGTTTGAGCATGTAGCTCGCAATTAGAACTATGAAAAGCCTGATTATCTCTCCTATAATAATACAAATCTTGTGAACACTGTACATATTTCTATGACAAAGGAAACGTCCATTATCTGACTAAAACGGCGTCTATGATAGGGATATCATCAATATTTTATGGGATTGAAATATTTATATATATTACGAACGAACGTGTGTGTTATATTTCATTTTAAGCGAGCAGGGCAATTTAACAAACACAGATAATCTTGATAAAACAGGTAATTTCACTATAATTAGCATGGATAGAGAGATGCAACTATTTGATAAAATGTTAAATCAGTATTTGGTATATGAATTGTTCGTACAAATGAAATGTTTAAAACAAACTCAAATAAAACATAAATGCAGGAAATCGTATATAAGATATAAAATAACCAATCGAGTAGCAAAAGCAAAAAGAAAGAAAAATGTTTGTGAACGATTACATCAACAACTATGTCATTTAAGACCCAGGGTCGTATGTGTTAACATGTTTTCTCTAAACGTCTTGTTTTTTCTTGTCTTGTTCCCTCTTCTGATCTTCATATTTTATTCATGCGTTGTAATTCTCATTACTACGGTGATTCTAATTTAATTTACAAGCCATTCTATATTTCTTGCATAATTAGGAGGATTCTACGATATAGTTCGACATAAAGATGTCATTTCAAATTTCTTTTTTTAAAGTGATAGATCAGTTTATTATTGACGATAACGAGATACTCAGAATGAAAGTATTGCGTACTGTTACTAATTTGTTCAAAATCTGAGCGATTTCTGCTGATTCCCTTTTCACATTCACCAAAAACAATGCCTTCATTCATAACATTTACTTACTGATGAAGTCAATTAAGAAAAATGAAAAAAACTTTATCTTTTATCCATTTTTAATCATATTCAGATTGAAGAATCTATATATTATTATGAAGAATGTTCCTGTTAGGATAGATATGACCTCATCAACATGTCATGTTGAAGCTTCAAGTCCTATTTGTTAAGAAATCGCAATACTTTTTTCCAGTCATTATTTCTTGGCACACACCGTTTCGCAATTATTTTTTTAGTTAAAACAAAAGCATTGTCTATTCAATTGGGATACTTGATTCAATACTATAATCCAACAAATCCCTTCGAAGGTCTATGCTTGTCGGTAGTTTGCTTTGAAATGTTATCAGTTCTTAGAATTGTTTTACTTTTAAATTCATATTTTCCTCTAATTTTGGAAAGCAATAATCCGCAACCCTGAAATGTTTTTCAAAATCTTCAACCACTTGATTTCCAACATCAACTACCGTAGCTATATATCTAACTGTCTTTATTTTGCATTTATTTTAGTAAATTCTTAGGAAAAATATCCAGCTTTGAAAAAGTAATAGTAGCACGTTACATACAGGAAATACAATAAATGCTTTCCATTTTATTGAGCACTCTGTACACGAAACTCATGGGCTTAATTGATTGTTCAAATACTAATACTATGGAAACACTTATATACCTTGTTTTGCCCCTTTATAGTCTTCTTCATTAAGTGATGATGCATATTTCCAATTTTCTTCTGAATTTTATTTTAAGCAGACACAAATCTGAATATATCGACATTAATTTGGAATGAAAGCTCATAGAACGAATTTTACAGTTTGTGTTAGAAGTACAATTTTCATGGTCATGGGGCCAAAATATATATCTGGTGTTTGAGGGGCAAGGTTAAACGGAGAATTGGAAAGCGACTAATATTATAAACGACACATTCTCAAATGAAGTAATGAGAGTCTAAAACCAGTTTTGTATATTCAAATAAGCACGCTGCCTCTAGCCAGTTTGAGCAGCTTTGTCACTCAATATATTATAGTCTTATCATACTAGAGGTTTGTGAGTGGCTGTAGAGCGGAACGGGCGCACGATTGCGTAGCGAACACTCTGCGGCTGCGCCGCGAGGACGTCGCGGATGCGTGGCAGAAACGCAAAGTTTTTGTCGCATGTTTAAAGCGCACAATACACTCATTAATAAAATGGATACCGAGGGGGAAACACAACTATTGACTAGGTTAATTCGAAGACGTCGGAGACGAAAACGAGTACCCAGTATATCAATTAATCGAATTGAAGAGAGCGACTACTTTGTGTGGTTTTGCAAACGAATGAAAAATAATCCAAAAAAAAATTGTACTTGCTGCTCCATCTAATACAAACTAACTTAAGACATGAAGACACACATTTAAGATTATCATTGACACCTAAAGAAAGGTTCGTAATTACTATAAGGTATGTTTTAACATTAAATAAGTACACAGTAAAAAATGATGTCGACGCAGCTATTCGCAGCGTTCGCATTATGAAGGTGATTGCTAACTTTTTATCGAAAAAATGGATTTTTTTATATGAATTAATAAAATAAATGAAGGATTTTTGCATTAAAATACAACATAGATAAGAGACTGTATCAAAAATCGTTGTTAACATGTGTTTAGGTCATACTGAAAGTTCGAGTTGGCAGAAAACCACATTTCTCTGTAGTCGTAATATCATCTGAACAAGCCGCTTTACATCATTTGGCGAAATTTCAAAACTCAAGTCACTATATCCTTTCTATAACACTTAAGTAACCAGTTACATTGAATGTGAATGATTCATCCAATTTTTTTATATATTTAATAAACTCTCAGTTTTGAAATCGCAATTTAATTCAATTTGAACATGGAAATTCATATTTATAAAACCTTCTTTATTAAAAATTAAAGTTTTTCATTCAAGCAAATGGCATGAAATTCATTAATTCTATACCAAATTGAAATTGAGTTGCAAAGACTGTTTTTAATATTTTAACAGAAAAGAATAAATCTTTCTAAAGATTTTCGATTGAACTTTGTCCAAAATGATCTCTACTTATGTTTCCATACACCTTCGAATATAGAGCTAACATTCGTCCATTGTGCCTCTACATTTAATAAAAAAAAAAAGTCGTAGCTCTTCAATATAAAATAACCCTCCTCAAAGACCTAGCTGCAAATTACTAGTTTTAATTAGTTTTTGCAAATTCTGATTATCATACCCCAGTTTCTTCATATGGGAACATGATCAAACCATCCATAGAACAATTATTAATGAAAAGACAAAAGCTACTCGTAGGTGTAGAGCTAATAGATAAGGTAAATGGTGGATAAAAAAAGAAAGTAAAAGACATTAGAAAAGAAGTAGGAAAACTGAAATAGGAATTTCGACAAGAAACGATTCAAACGATGGAAAGGAATAAATATAAATTGGAGACACTAGGAATACAAAAGAACCAAAGGAAGACATAAATAAGTTGGGCAGAGGACTTGAGATAAACATGGAATGAAAAAGGATGAATTTAGCGAAAAACAGATGAAATAGAGGCTTAGTAGACAGAATATATAGATTAACATAATCATATGTATGTGGTTATTTCTAATACATTTCGGTTCTTTGGAACGAATTTTTTGTGACCAACTTAATGTAAAAAACACAGATAAACGGAAAAAATACTAAACTTAACGAATAAAGCAAACAGTAAGCTGGAATACTTCCGAAAGGATAGAGGATATACCCAATAACTCAAAACCGATGTAAATAACCATTGGGTTATCCCAGTTTCTACAAATGGGAACATGATTAAACCACCCATAGTACAATTATCAATGGAAAGATAGTGTATAGAAAAAAAGAAAGTGAAAGACATTAGACATTAGAATAGAAAAGTAGAAAAACTGAAATGGAAATTCGTTGTTCAGAACAAGACACAAAGGGACAAACGATGGAAAGACCCTAGGAATACGAAATAACCAAATACAGATACAAATGAGTTAGGCAGAGTACTTGAGAGGAACATGAAATGAAAAAGGATGAATTTAGCGAAAAACAGATAGGATAGAGGCTTAGTAGACAGAATATATAGATTAACGTAACTATATACTCATATCCATGTAGTACGAGGAATAGAAACAGATGAAAATTGACTTTACTTCAATTTAATTCTTCTTGATGCACAGCTATAAGTTTAAAAGTAATATCAATGAAATCATCAAAACTCTACATACTCTGCTGTCCTTTCTCTACATGCTCAATACATTTTATCCAAGACTCTGAAGTAGTATTAGTAACAGCAATGTATATTTACTATTGGTGGCGTAGAATGAATAATGGAATAAAAAGATTTCTGTTTCACAATATATCATCGCAATTATCTAAATAAGAAACTTTATAACCCCCTACTATCGCACAAATCAACAAATGCGTTTGATGCTTTCTCAGTATAGGCTTGTAATCAGAAACAATCTATAGTAGATATTAAGCTAATACTTACTTAATTTAAGTTTCGATTACTAATTAATATTACGTTCTTATCGGATATTTAATTGCTACGTTTTTACTTTGGCCAGGATGAAGTTAATCCAACATATATGTCCACAAATATCTTTAAAATAATCCCAATATATTGAAAGAGCTCGATCTTTAATTATCGAAGAAAAAATTAGACATCGGTTTCAAGAAACACTTGATCTACTAGTAAATGACCAAGATGTTCTAGAACACCAAAAAAGAATATGGATGAGAAATCATTCTATTCATGTCCCAAAGGTGGACTAGTTCTGGATGAGAAATGTCGCCCCGTGTTAGTCAACAGACTACTTGACTCTCCTTCTGTTTCAAATTTTACAACTACTGATAACAGTATAGTTGGTAAAACCAAGATAAAACCGTTAAGTTTTGAGTGACATTCTCATATATCCAAATGAGGAAAATGTTTCCAGACATAAAAGAAACAGGGAAATGATGCCTTCCGTTCTAACATCTGAGAAGTGGCGGGAACTTGCGGAGGTTGAAAAGGAAAAATAAGAATTAGAGAAAGAAGAGATGAATCATAAAAAACAAAACGAAGAAATCGCTCTGTGAAAATGAATGTGAAAGTAGATAAGAAAAAAATTTGAAATAAAAAACACATCTAAAGAGCAAACTAAAGAAAAATATATTGATAATTATCAAACTATGAAAGTAAAAAGTCTATATGAAGAAGTGAAGCTTCGGAAAGAACAATCAAATATTGAAGATATTAACACCGGCAAAATTGAAAAATAAAAAAACCGCAAAGTGCAAAGAAGAGCTTGTGACTCAGTCTAATGAAGTGAACAATAAATATGTTATTGTCAAATACGAAAATCAATTATTTATCCCTGGAATAATTACGAATCGAAATAAAAATTCAATATTAGATAATGCAATGGATAGTTGTGGAAACGACTGAAGGTGGCCTGAAAGAAAGCATGAAATTTGGTATGATGAAGTTAAAATTATGGAGAAAATTAAACCTCTTGTGAAAAAAATTCTAGAGGTTACTATTCCATCAACGCAATTAATAGATAAAGGGCTTCGAAATAGAAATTGTATATTCTATCCACTTTTGAGCTGATTTTTCTTTCCAAAATCATTGGTGGCCAAAAATAGGTCCTTTAAAGTCCAAGTTGACATTTATCGGAAAATCACAAAAATATTCTTATATATAAGGTTGAGAAATCTAAAGTATTTAAAAAAAATACTACCACCTCTTAGTTCTGTACAATTTTCATCGCCATTCATCTATTCAACGTTTATGTATGATTTCCTCTTTTTTAGGCCTATGAAATTGCATTCAAGATAAATCCAAGAAAGGAATTACCTGAGACGCTCAATTTACTTCGAATTTTAAATCGCTTTTTAGATAGTTGAACAATTCAAAAATAAATTAATCAAAATAAGTTAATTTATTATCAAATATATCTCTGTTTGTCGGTATTGAAAAAAATAAACATCCAATTCGATTGGACAACATGCGTCACTCTCTACAACTGTGGTTTTATACTATAGGTCACAGTTGATATATTGCAATAATTATTCATGTTTGAATATTTTTGCCAATGAACTTTTCGCATATTACATCAATTGTTAATAATTAAATATGCAGTGCACACTACAATACACATTAATTTCCAATATATTATTTAAGTTGTCTCTGTAATTATTAACTTCAATATTTATTTCATTCACAGTATTGATTGGTACAAATTAAAAAATTCCCATTATGGAATTGTAGATAAACAAACCGCAATTTTATAAATTTATTCTTCTCCCAACGGTATCGGATTTCTGTCGGTCTGTAGAGAAATCAGTTTGGCGTTTAACAGATAACACCGAACAAATTATTTATTTAGTACACTTGTTTTGTTTGCAAATGACAACCCGATATCAGTAATTGATTTTTTGCATTGACTGTAAACGTCATTGAAAAAATATCAAAATGTATTTCCTGCTAATGCGGCAATTCGATGGAGGGTAGGAAACGCTCATAAGTAAGGCAAGTCAAGCCTTTGTGTAGTAAGGGGTCAGCGCTACCCTCCTATCGAAATTCGTACTTACATTAAATATAAATTCACATAAATATATGAATGCATCTAAATATTCTTGATTTTAGGTCCCTTCTCTTCCAAAATTAGTTTTTTTTGATAGTTTCAAAATATATCATATTTGATAAAGACTTAAAGAAAAGTCGAAACGTCAAAATTTATCTTTCTTTTAAAAATTATCAAAAAAACTAATTTGGAAACAGAAGAGACCTAAAATCAAAAACATTTAGATGCATTAATATATCAAAGCGTCAGTAGGCGTTGTGCTACAGCCATGTAAACATGTCTGCCATTATTGATGCTTCCGCCAAGTGTGAATTGCGAAGTGTGTTTCGTTTTCTACAGGCTGGAAGCCATAGTGCTGCAGAAATCCATGGGAGAATGAGTCGTATGTATGGGGAAAACTGCATGAGCGATGGTGTTGTGCTTTAATGTTGTGGAATGATGTAAGTGAATCATCTATTCTGAGAGTTTTGTATAAAGAAAAATACCACCGTTACAAACTTCAGTTGGTTCAGGAGTTGAATGAAGATAATCCCGATAGAAGACTACTGTGAATTGATGATGAACAGAATGGGCTTAAATTTGCAATTCATGAATAAAATAGTTTTTTCTGATGAAGTGACGTTTTATTTGAACGGAACGGTTAACAAACAGATCTGTTGATATTGGAGCAGAGAAATCCTCAATGGATGTGTAAGGCTCACACCAAATTTCCTAAAAAATGAAAGTTTGGGCTGGTATCATTAACATTTTTCTGATGTTAATCATTCAAATTAAATAAATAGATCCATTTATTACCAGCAATACGGAGATTCGCCGCTTTTTACACGTACAGTTAGAAATTATTTAAACAAGTTTTTCCCAATAGGTGGATTGTAACGATCAAATCGGCTAAATCCCCCGATTTTACTCCTCTAGATTAGTTTTTATGGGGTTATTTATAATCTAAAGTACTCGTCCGATAGATCAGACAATATTTCTGATTTATTGATTTAAAAGCTAGGAAAATGGAAGAAATTAACAAAAAAAAAAGAAAAGGCACTAGACGATTTTTCATTAGCCTTTCAATTATCTTCGTTAAGATTGGTAGAAATGCAATAGTTACTAGAATTATTTTTTTCGCCGCCCTTGTGCAGGGGAACAATTATTTTCAGACAGCTAGGGAAAAGCCCCTTTTCGAAGGATTCGTTCATTAGAGAACATGAAACGATAATCATCACTCCTGGAAAAAATAGTAAGCTATACATATTTTCAAAATTATTGAAAAAATCTATGTATTTAATAATACAAATTTTGTTTGTGTTGATTCATATGAGATAAAGTTTAAGATTAGATTCCAATTTCCAATGTAATGACTGGTGTAAGTGAACTCCAATGCATTATTCTAAAACTCTTGTCGAACTTTCTAAAATATGACTGCAGAAATAGTGATACAGTTTACAACAATGCGGTATTTGAAAATATCTATGTTGTCAAAGATTACTTGCCTAGACTTTCGATTTAAGATAGCTTCATAAAAATAAATCAAAGGTGTGAGGTCCGGTTATGGAGCTGACCGTTTCATCGAACCTTAAGGACCAATCCATCTAACATTATATTCTACATTCTAGTACTGTTTCACTGCACCTTCGTTATATGAAAAACAACCATCATCTAGACTATATTACGAAATTTCGAGAATTAATTGTTCTATGACATTTAGCAACATTTTCAGATGTAGCTCCCCAATTAAATTAGTAAATTTGTTTTTTGTTGCACCATGTGTAATACACTTTGACTGGCTTCCCAGGTAGATGTACATTTGCACAATTAGGAGGTACTGGTACTACAGTACGTAAGCAATAATCACCAAAAAGGTATTGATTCACTTCACTTCGAGTTATAAGTCAACTTACCTTCCTTGGGTGGTAATAATTTATGCTATAAAAAATATGTATTTTATTCCATTAAATAATAACCTATATTCACCAAGTTTCAACTACAAGTATATTGATCTTAATAGCATATTAGAATTATTTAAAAAATTTGGGTAAATATTTTCTCCTTTCTTCTCAATTTGTATGGAATTTTCTCACTCCACAAGTGAGCACAAGCAGCAGGAGATTTCTGGCTTCATTATATTGTATAAAATTATATCTGTTACTTCCTTTATACTGTTGTTGATCTCTGCTAACTTTCCGCAATAGTTGCAGATTTCCATCCGCCACCTCGTTTGAGAACTAAGATGTCGATGTCAACTCCAGTATTTCCTAAAAAGATGAACGCATTTTTTGTAAGGAAATATACATTATACTACTCAATGTTTTCAAAGTAAATCACACTGATCTTATTCAATTTGTATTATAGAACAGCAATTTTTTAGAGCAAAGCGTGGATCAATATGTTACGCTATATTCTACTGTTCTGGGTATTTCACGATACTTCTCAACATCATCATTTTATTAGAAACTTATATTCATGAAATAATCCATTTCAATCTTATTACTCGGCTACAGATCTACTATATTGGATCATACAAAAAGTATGCTATATTATTGATAAACTTATCATCACCAAATACGCCCAGGGAAAGCAGACCATCTGAAACAAGTAGCTTGAAATTGTTAGATTTACTTCTCTCTCAGTGAGAAACTGATTACAACAAGTTTTTTCAACTAATTACCATTTTTATTAACGTCGAATGTATTTTAATAATTTTTTTGTTGTTAAAAGTTGACGTAAAATTGATAACGAAGGACCAAATAAAATTATAACGACTCTCCATTCGAATAGTCGAGAAACTTTTACATAAATTAAATTTGATTAAAATCTCTAAGGGGAAGTTATTGAAATGAATTAGAAAGATTTCCTATGTGAAGATCCACGAACTAAAGTTCACTGCATTATTAGATCTGGCACAAAGTCAGAATAAAATTTCCATTAAAACTATAAGAAAGTCAGCTTGGAGGAGTAATAATGGGAACGCTGTTAATTTATGATAGTCTTAAAAGCCTCAGAGAGAAACCATTATTATAAAACAGTATGGGATCATCTTGCTTAATAAACACGTAGATGTTGAGGAATATAATGTAAAATAAAACGTATAACTACGTGAGAATATGATCGTTTTATTGACGGTTAAGTGTCTGAAATTTTTAATATCATCGCTTTGACAAAAGCTTTTAAAACTATTTTGATATCACACATAAAATATTTTTTACTATCATAATACAGGTACGCTATTGCTTATTTTATACAAGGTATCAATTTACACTAGTTTTCCTACAATTTATAGATTTATAGATTAATAAAAAAATATTGCCAAATAATAGTTCTGTCAATTGAGACATAATCATGGAAAGCCAAGTATTGGTGGTGAGCTGGCGTTTACCATTACAAATAAAGTTTTGAAAATCCTTATCGATCCTGTGTTCTTCAAAGGTTCGGGTTCAAAGGTTAAAATTTTAGGTTTTTTGGGTTTTTCTCGAAAACGGTAAGTTTTATAAGAAAAAACCTCCAACTGAAGTTGTAGATTTTGAAATTTTCTACAAAAATTGTAGCTATGATTTTTTTCTAAGAGTTACCATTCCTTAAATATCGTAATTCTAAAAGTTACATTATACATGATATGCATGTACAGGGTGTTTCATATTAAGTGCGCACTAATGCTAACTTTTTTAATATTCTATATACGAAGTCGGTTGAATTAGCAAAGTAGTACTAATTTTCACGTTGATTAAGATGGTGAAAACAGAAAAACAATTGCTTAAATCGTTTCTAGTAAATCGGAAAAATAGAATATATATTTTTGGCTCAAACTTTTCCAAATTATTGCAGAATATAAAAGCTCCTATACAACTTTGATCTTTTTTCAATTGATTGTAAATGCGTGCAGGCAGAAATGCAATTTTTTAAAATCCATTTTATGGACCGAATTTTTCAAATAGGGGTATGTTTAATCTTAATAACATGCACTATTGGTGGGGAGAGAATTCTTTTATTACTCATACAATAAATCCGCAAAAAAATTCAGTATTAATGTATGATGTGGTTTAATTGGCAGCATCTTTAAAAATCTGTGAAAACAAAAATTTAAATAGGGTGTTCAGAAAATGGTGCCGAATTTCGCTATCTAAAAACTTCTAAAACTCAATTTTTTCAAATAGCAGCCCCCATTTTTCTCTTTACCATTGGATTTACGCTTTAAATTTTTCAAGTTTCTACAAAAACCGTTAATTTGAGATATATGAATTTACTAACGAAGTCCCCTTACATATCAGCAACTTTGTATTCCATAGATCGAAAAAATGTCAGTTCGTCAGGAATATACAGAAGGGACAAAACATCAGTATTTTAATTATTTGGAAAAACTAATTAGACTTAATGTGCTAGAGTATTTACAGAAATAGATTCCACACCTCAAACAATAATTACGAATAGAATTTGATTCCTTGTTGCGGTTTATGGAGCTCCAAAAAAATTATTTGCATTGATAAATAGAGATACTTAACTTTTTTGAAAAATACGTGAAACAAGAAACACGTATGTGTTCCTTAAACATCGACATCTACTATTCAACACTCGTATCGAGTATAATATCTATAATATATAAGTTCATACATAGTTAGGCAATCAACTGAACCTAGAAGACTGGGGTTGAAAATTTATAGATAATACTCTGGAACCGATTAAAATTTCACTTCTACTTGCTCCATAAAAACTCCTCGACACTATTTTTTGTAATGGCAAAAAAGGTTGTAGTGCCAATTGTGGCTGTAAAACAGTCGGGTTGCTGTGTACCAATTGCGAAGATCAGTCTTGCTTAAATGTCCAATTGAGTACAATAAAGGAAGATTCCTGTTATTTTAATGGAAAGACCAATGACTCGGACACATTTGAAAAATATCTGAACATCCATCATGAGGAAGAGGAAGAAGAAGAAATCGAAGAAGATATGACTGTTGAAGTGGACTTTGAAGAGTATGAATCTGATTAAAATATCTAAAGGAATAAAAAAAATAGTTAATGCAATAATCAATAGAAATATCTAGAAATGTGTTCATATCATGTTTAATGTTAGTCTCAGAATCGCGATATCGCAGGAATGGCAACTCTTAGAGAAAAATCATGAAAACCGTTTTGTAGATAATTTTCCGATCTACAGCTTTGATTTGAAATTTTTTTCATCAAACTCACCGTTCTCGAGAAAAATCCTTTTGTAGCATTTGTGAATTTCTATTTTCAGAAATTAGAAATTTATTTGTTTTTCTTGATGGTTGTGAAGGGTATCCCAATATTAAGGCAAATCTGAATCGATAGGAAATACTGAATAATGAAGTGCGACAATATTTTGCTTCTAAATTTAAATATGTTTTTACCAAAGGTCTCAAACTGATTACTGAACGTTATGTGGAAACCTTCGTATCGTTTTCAGTGTTATGTGGAAACCATAGAAAACGATTTAAATCCTTGTTCTATCGATATATTATTTGCAAAATAAATAATATCTCTCTCAAAGAAATAGCATTAATAAATTAAAAGCAATGGTCTACTTCATTAGTGGATACTAGAGGGAATATAACTGCACTAAATCGCAGGTAGTTAACTGATTGTGAGAGATATTGATGATTGCTAAAAGAATAAAACAGATACTGAAAGTGAAATATACAGTTCTATAGCACATCAACCTTCCATCGACATCATCTCTTCGTCATCTGAGTGAATTATATCCTACATTATCGTTCATTAAGTAATATACTATTATTTATGTGAGTGAAACACTTGGATGAGTTGGGTCGATAGGGTTACAAACGCAGAGCCGATGTACCAAACTTTGGAAATACATTATAAGGCGACGTAAATTAGAATACTTTAGTCATGTAATTTCAAGGCAACATAATAAATAAGAAAAGCATAGATCGACACACAACATCTTGGTTATCGTAGACAATTGTTAGCGAAATCAACAACCCAGCTATTCCACGCTACACTAAATAAAACAATGATAGTCACTATGATAGCAAACGTAGGAGTCACTACGCGTGATGAAGATGAAGAAAGTATTTTTAAACAAGAATTCTTTTGAAATCGTTTGAACCTGATATAGGATAGGAAGGGTTAGGTTGATGTATTTTTCAGTAGGGGTTGTTTCGCATGCGGGTTCTTAAGATTGTTGTTGGATTTGAGGTTTTTCTTATGGTTAGAACGGGTACGTTAAGTATGGATTCAATTGAGATAGAGATTGTTGGATTTTAGCTCTTTTATTAAGTTAGGACTGAGAGAAGAATTTATTTGATCCTGTTTGACCCTTATATAGGATTCTTTTCCTCTGATAGTATCAACTTCGTACCTTTTTCAATTGGGGTTGTTTTGTATGCGGTTTTCGAGGTATTTTAGTTGTTTAAACCCACTAAGTTATTTCTCACATTTCAATACAACTAACTTTAGAAGTGTGTTTCTCAGTGTTTTCAAACTTGCTTCTTAGTTCAATTTGCTGTTTTAAACCTGTCTTCAATATATACAGATAAGTGATTCTTGATTTTGTAAGTCTGGGACTGCGCGCTCACGTAGTTATCCCACACATTATATCTTTCTTAGTCTTTTGTAAAGTAAGACAAAGTCTAGGCCAAAAAGTCAGTTACAAACATACAAGTGAAACTGATAAAAGCGTTTTTAAAATGGAATCACACTTCTGTGGAATATACTTTAGTATAATTGAGTAACCCTATAACGTTCTATATATTTCACATTTATAAGCTATAAAACCAGATATTGGACATCACGAATCTCAAATCTATAAATCTAATTTGTAACCCTGCATGGAAATTGTATGGAAAATCGCATCTTTCAATGCACTTCGTGTGTGTGAAAAGGCATGTAGAAATCTATCCCAGTTCGCAAGGAGAAATGGTTTTAAAGATATATTAATAAATAGATGAGACTTATTTTTTAAGAAAAAAAGATACTACGAGTCTTTTTAAGAAAATTTGTAATCTACGATAGCAGTAACTTACCGGCAGTCAGAATTGACTACTTAAAAATAGTGATATGCAAATTTGTCAGCTATAATGCATCTACTGTCGTGAAATTACAAAATATACAGAGTGGTCATTATATCTCGCAATCAATTTTCCATATCTTCTCTCTTTTGTGACAAAAGGAATCAAATGGATTACAATTTCTATGGGTGGTTGCAGCTATAGTAATTGTCGATAGATGCCTGACCAAAGAAATGCGAGAATGAAAGCTTTTCATTGATTTGAGTGGCTGACTTTTTGAATTGAAATTAAAATAATCTGTTGAATATGCAAGCTTCTAGGTAAGGCAAAAAGGAGCAGAAAGTTATCTCTAAGTTTAGTTTCAAGTATTGAAAATCAGGATCTGAAGAAATCGTTTACGGTTAATCAATTTGTAAGAATGGAATTGGTAAGAGAAAAAATCTACGATTTACTTTACGATATCTGTCAACGTGTACAGGTATTTCCATTGAAAAAAAGTCAGGATCAGACAAAAAAGTTCGAAAAAGAGCAGACAAGCTTTCGTCCATAAAGATTTGGTAGTCATTGACGATTTTACATGTTCAATCGAATATGTTTGGCGACATCTTCTGGTGGTCGTTCTTCAGCATACCAGAAAAAGCATCTTGAAGGAAATTTTGTGGGATATGCAACTCCTCATTATGCGAAGAACGTTATGAGAGCTTTTGCAAAGAATATTCCATTTATTGAGAAACCTATGAATATTCCTATTGTGTCTCAACTAAAGTCAATTGAACATTTTTGATGAATTTTGTACCGCAACGTTTATTCTGAAAGTTGAGAAGCAACAACACATAAAAAGCGAGACGACTGGGTACTGATTCATTTGTATAAAATATGTGTAATTATTACGGTACTTAAAAAATTTTAATTTCAAATCTTACGGTTTCAAATGTTTCTATTTGAGATAAAGAAAAATCCTCTCCATAGATGAGCCTTGTAGCTGTAAAGCTCAACGCTTTTACATTTTAGTTTCCCATTTAATTAATATAAGAAAATTTATTTTTTTACTAAAATTGAATGTACACATAGTTCACGAAATTTTGTACAAAAAACCATTTTACATTCTTAAAGTTCAGAGTTCATGAAAAACTCAACAATTGTAAATAATATCCATGTCAGGAAGACTAGTTACAGCAATTAAAAAAAAAATAGTCAATGTTAGAATTTGGAGAAATATCTTATAATATGTTTTGTTGCATGATTCTTGAAATTTCTACCCAAATTAATAGTCTTTATTATATTTTATACAAATTTAATATAAATCGAATCATTTCGAAATAAATATAATTAAAAAATGGACATTCAGTAAAGCCTCTTAAATTCATGGAAAGAATTTATATAGTTTATCAAAACACAGTTCTGTTTATAAATATATTCAACGTAGAAATCAAATTTTCAAGGGGATTAATTAGAAAGAATCTTAAGTACTCAAGCTAATGAAAGAATTTTGAATAAAGAAGAATACGAACAAAAATCTTATATTTTATTCAATATTGAAAAATATTCTCTTTATGTTTTTATCTTTGAGATAGCGAGCTTCCCTTAATGGGTTTTTTTTTATAGAGTTCTCCTAGAATATTTTATGGTCCTTAATACTGATTTTATTATTGTAAGAGTTTTAATAGTATCGTAAATTAGTAGCAGCTCTATTATTTTGCTTCAGCGAACAACTTTTTCCAAACTCACAACTTTTATTATCTATTAACAAGAAATGCTGAGGAGGAAAAAAATATTGAGTCCAGTATTAGTGACGGCAATATATACAGAGGTTATTATTTTTAAAAATGTGTTTGTTAACCATTTTTCAATTGAATACAAATGAAACCCGATGTTCTGGCGATTCTTTGTAACATCCTCGTTTTTGGAAGTTTTGTGGCTCTTTTCCAACCAGAGCACTATCCTTCAATGATTACTTTGTCCTCGGAATATAAGTTTCACTTCTCGATTTTTACTTCCGAAAATCAGCTATCTGGAATAAGTGGAATTAATGTTCGAAAAGGCAATGTGATTCACGATTACATTGTTTATATTAAATCTTTTTCTTAGAGGTGGTTTGGATGCGTCTTTAGTACCTACGGAAATAAATGTATCCTTGATTTGAAATGGAAATAATAATAAGATTCACGAGGGTGGCTGAAATATAAACCGCAATTTTGCTATAAAAAAACTTTATTATTAATGTTATGTTTTTTCCATCTCCTAATTTATTTTTTTTGAGCTTTTTACTTTTGAGCGGTGGGATAAATTAATACACAATATCTTCCACTTATTTAATTTATTTAAACACTCACATTAGACCCAACTAATTTCTCCACTTATCACTTAACCATTCGCTCACGGAGCACTCTATCCCGCTTTGGACTAGTAACCCGCCAAGTGCCTAATTCAATGGACCAAATAAATAATAATCGCATGGCGATAAATCGGGGCTATAAGGAGGGTGTTCCAGTGTTTCTCAACCCATTTGTTTCAATATTTCCATCACAAGCCGAGCTGTTAGAGGTCTGGCGTTGTCTTGCAACATTATCGCACTACGGATTTGAATATGGGGTTGTTTCAATCTGTAGATGGGTTTCACAACAAAACGCAACACCTCCCTTGCTTACGGTGTAGCCTTCGCTATCTACCTCCACTCCATAGACGCGCGTTTACCCTTTCAGGAATATAGTGGTCTATCCAAGTCTCGTCTGTGATAAATATTCGATGCAATTAATTTTCTTCTTCCTTTTTATACCGATGCAGGAGACACGTGCAAAATTCATAAGTCTTGACACCCATCTTTGCGGACTGCCAGATCTGATGTGTGATGACGAATCCGTTGGTTAATGGTAAAACCCGTCAGTATCGAGAGATCTGGACGGCCGATCAAATATTTTATAATTGTTTAAAATCCTGACGGACGGAAGAACAGATCGAAACGACAGTGGTGTGAAAATCTTGAAAATTGAGAAGAAGAAGAGAGTGGTACCACTGGGTTGGTGCGTGGTAGAGATATTTGGAATGAATGAAAAGAAATTTACGAGTGAAAAACTTGGCACAAGGAAGGAATCAATTCCTAACCGCATTTCTTGAAATTTCAAACTTTGTTTCACTTCCTTCACATTTACATATTGAAATATTCACTTCTCCAATAGTTTATACTGTCAATGTTCGCTTGTAACATTAGCTTTTTATTTCTAATGTGATTTGCGGTCAAGTGCAAATTGGCACGCACTTCGAGTTGAAATTGACCCATTTCTAATGAACTTTGCCAACGACTTTGCCAACAATGCTTGCACATGCGCTTTTGCACCAGTTGTTTAATTTTTGAGGTTAAGTTTAATCGGACCGTCTTGTGATTTAATGTGATTACAAAAATAAACGATGAATTTCTTCTCAATGTGTATCCAAGTACAAACCAATTTACGATAAACCAAATAAAGAATATAAATCTGTGTAACAAAAAGTGAATTTTCAATTCGATATAATGCGAATGTGTCATGCACAGCACGATTTCAAAAGCTTGGAGCTAACAACCTCTATTCTTTATTTTCCACATAGAAGGTTTTGGACAGTTCAATCACGTACTGAATAAAAACGACTAGGTACCTAAACAAACACATCACAAACTTCGTACTTACTTACTAACGTAGAATTACCCAAACTTTTAATCTGCGTAAACCACATTCAAAATACTAATTACTAGTTTCAGTTGATACATTTACACCATATTACCAGCTCGACAAAAAATCAGATCTGACAATGGAAATACAAGTACACTCCCATTATAGAGCTTTCCGTGGACCATTGGGGTGCACCTGGACCATTTTGCGAATTACTGCACTAACGGAACGATAACTCGAGAGTAGAGAGGACAGATCTAGAGTAAATACCGCAGTCCTGAACGTTCACTGATCTTGACTGTCGACGCGCATTAACGAGCAGAAAATTTGAAAGAACTGATTCTTTTCGTGCTTTTCGTGTATGTCTAGCTATTTGTCTGGAGAAAATTGGTTGTGAATACTTTACATCAGCTCTATACAAAAATTAATTTTTTAGAAAGTTTCTGCATTGGTATCGAATTCACATCTTTTTACCAAGTTCAAGAGAAAATATGAAGGATTATGATAATAAATTTTATTAGTAATTATCAGGTTATCCATCTGAAAGTTTCATACAAACCTGAATCTATCTCTTCGTTTTCCCTTCGTACATTTCTGTTGAGATCCTACTTTTATGCAAATCAGTGGTATAAACTTATCCTTATTATCGAGTAAAGTGGAAAGTAACTTCCGAAACTTCTTTATATTAGTTTCAAACATAAATTTTATGTTAATTTCACTGAATTAAATCAACAGAAAATGAAAATGAGGAGTATAATACACAAGGATACGATAACGATTGATAAACTTTTATAATGCAACAAATAGAAAAAAAAGTTAACAAACCAAAATGATTAATTTCAATGACCAACGGTTTATATATGAAACGAACGCACCATACCCAACTAATATAGAATGTTTTTTGCTCTTCCTCAACAAAAACTATGAGGTCTCGAAACCAATAAACGTTGCTACCCATTTTCGAGAATCTGTCTCAAATCTTGTCTTGCTAATAGAATTTCGTATATGAATCTGGTGAATATACAGGGCTCGTTTTTCGAAGTTACGGAGTCGTATACTGGATTCGGTTTTTGGAAATTAGAAATATTCAAATATATAAATATTCTTTCTAGTGATACGGTATTATAAATAACATTTATTAGTTAATACACTGACAGTTTATTACGAAATTAACAATAAATTGTGAAAAACGAGAAATATTTGTTTAAATTGCACTATTATTAATATATCGTTGTTTCAGGTACTGTACGGTACTATGCGCCATGGCAGTTATTCTTCATATTTTGGGAGTTCTTTGCACGATTATTGGTCACTGTAATAGTGACAATAAGACCGTTTTAGGATGCGGCTTTCTTATTTTGGCTGGTAAGTATATAAAAATGATATTTCGAAGATAAATGCTCTAGGAGCAGCACTTTATTCAGAATCAAGCTTCGATAGAGTCTTGAATATATTTCATTATTTAATTATGAATAGTCACTTGATTCAAAATTATACGAGGTGTGGCTATTAATTGAGAAGATTAGTGTTGATACACAAAAGGTACGCATGCGCCAAAAATTAACAACTCTCAGTTGTTTAGCCTTTCTAATGGGAAGTCTACTTTGTCTATAGACCAACGTAGTAGTTACCTTCGGTTATATAGGGGGTATTTTTTACCGTAAAAATGATCTACGTGAAAATAGAGCAGCGGATTGATGTGAAAACTCACATGAAACCTAGAAAAACTGCAGCTTTAACTTATATTTATTGAAACAAGTGTATGGTAATAAATTTTTGTCCCGTCTACGTGTTTTTGCATAGATTGAGCCTTTTCAAGATGGCTGAGAAGATGATTCACATTCGAATCGCGATTCCTTGTCCAGAACGGATGAGAATATCGAAAAAGTTGGCAATCTTGTTCGATCTAACCGGTGTCTAAGTATTCGTGCGATTGCTGAATGTGGAAGAATTGACAAAGAATGTCTACGAAGACTTTTAACACACCAAAAGTGTTTTCGAATTAGTGTCTCACTCCACACTGTCCGTCAAGAGGTTTCTAACCAAGTACAATATCTTAGTGCTAGACCACTTTTAACTTATTCGCCGGAACTTACACTGTACCTCTTTCCTAAGGTAAAATCTACATTAGAAGGAACAATATTTGTGTCTGTTGAAGCTGTGAAAGAAGTGGCGCGCGTCCTGCAGGAACTGATACAAAAAGTCTTCCTGTACTATTTCGAACAATGGAATATTCGGAATAGAGGGAGGGTATATATTATATAAATTAATTTACATAATATCAGAATAAATATCTCATATCACCCGTTTCGTTATTTATTGGCCACATCTCGTATTATTCGATGAGAGAGTAATAGAATGGATATCAAAAAATCACGATATATGAATTTTTGTGTCTAATTCAGGATATCCCAATTTGAGAAATATAACAATTTGCAATCTATACCAATTTCGTTACTTTGGTCGGAATGAATAGATGATCTGTTTTTTTTAAGAATATTTCAGTTTCTCGGGGGTGAAATCGTGACTTTTTCTAGTCTATAGCATTCGGAATGACAGTTTAGTACTTTTTAACATCGAATAGGAGGTTTTGTGGAAAGGACCAAGATGCATTGGACATTGGAAGGTGGAAACAAACGCTCAAACTTCTTAACAATAAATTTTATATGTAAATATGAATAATTGATAAAATATGAGTATTGAAGAAGTACATAAGGAATTCAAAAACATTTTGTATGCACTTGTTCCCCTTAAGCTGTAATTTTTTGAACCGTTGGTGATATTCATACGGAACACACTGTTTACACCACAACTACACCAACACTCAGAAGTACATTATCTGATGCGCGTCTTTAGAGAATGAAGGTAAACTGAACGCATATATGTCTGATAGCAAATTTGATTTTCTGTTCATTTATTTTTAAGCTGTGATAGCTTTTCGCATTTTTAAAAGATTTAATTCGTTATATATCTTCAATTTTTCGTGTCGAGTCATACCAATCATCTTTATTTTTTTTTAAATGCTTAAGCCTAGTTTTAATAGTATCATGCACTGCTAGAAAGGACTTGTATCTATTTATAATTCCCTTTTCTGCCATCCTCCACATCTGATTCAATTCTCAACCTGTACATATAAATTCAATATACGAGTATCTTGTTAGATGAATGGTCAGTGGACAATGCGGGAAGAGTCACGTTTTTAGAGTAGTTTCGTTATTCCTTTCAAATTATTAATCAGTTACTTCTACTACATTGCAGCTCACCAAGATACCTCTCCAACATAATCAAGCTCAAAATCGGTCAAAACAATCGTTAACGGTCAACGAACGATGCAAGACCACCTGATAATAGTTTTTTTTAACTGTGAACCTTCTTTAAAACTAAGACAAGATATAGAATTTCGGTGGACATCTTATTTCTTTTAATTTATTACTTAAATTTGGTTTACTTTTTTGACGTCAAACTTTACGCTGATTTTAACTTTGCTATGGTAACGCAATATTTTGTTTATGCATGGAACTGGTCTAAGGCTAACTTGGTTTGCTCTAGTGGAAAAATTGTAGTATAAAACTACTGATATATAACACTGATTAATGTATTAAAACATACAGCACGTGATTTTCTATCGATAATTTTGATATTAGTAACACTGTACCCGACTAATATTTCAAGTGTAATCTTCACATTGCTGAACACAATAACCATAACATTGTGAAACTGGAATACAATTAATGTTTTATTTACAACCATATATACAATGCTGTCATCACTAACGTCATTGAAGGTTAGAAGGTGTCATACTACATACCTCTACTTACCGCCCACATTTCCCGCCCTCATTTACCGCCCTCCAAAATATTGTGATCGTTAAAATTTTTCTCATTTATTCTAGATGAATATTTTTTACATTTAAAAATATTAATGACAAATATTATTATACCTATTTAACAATAAAAACCATAAATTGACTCAAATTTAAAAAACTACTACTATTGAAATTAATGGTTAAATTTGAATTTTTATGAGCGTTTGTAGAAATATTTAGGCCAGTACTAGCGCTGGCGTCTCCAGAAATTATCTCTTTGGTCGACAAATTATTTTGCTGTTGAATGACTAAGGTTTGTGAACTATTTGCAACAGCTTCAGAAGATATGGCACATTGGGTCAGCATATTAGCAGTTTTGGTTTTATTCTCCATTGAGTTATCCACATAACCTTCCCTTGCAGTACTAGATTTCCATCCTCCCAGTCTGTATAAATGGAGTACATTTGCACCGCTGCGCTGTTGGCAAATGATGTAGCAGCGGTTCTTCTTAAAGCGTGGCCTGTAAAACCTTTCGAGTCATCTAAACTCAAAAAAGTAGCAATTTTTGGGAAAAATTAGCTATTGTATTGTGCCCAATTGGTGAATTTCTTACCATTCCTCCTCTAAGCTGAACACTAATTCATCCGTCTAACAAGCCTATTATTCTTGCGACCTAAAAAAATGAGAAAAATAACACCATAATAACTGTGCACTTGTATGAGGTGAAACACGATTTTTTTTAATTAAAAGTTTATAAATATATTACCTTTATCGGTAGAAATTCATTTGAAGTTTTGTTTAAGAAATTCTCTATAAATTTCCTGGAAAATACGTTCGATTTCTTGGGCCTGAAACCCACATTTTGCCGTTTTAGGAAGGCCAACAGTTTCCTATGTTTCGAAATATCAGTTTTTTCTTCAATTTGTAGCATCGTTCGAATCATACTGTACATTACTCACAAAGTAGACGGCTTCTTTTGTCTGGTTTGTTCTCCAAAATATCCTAAGAGTACACTTTCGAAACTGGTATTCTTCACCTTTTTTTTTCGCACCACGTCCTATATAATTAAATAAATAAATAATTAGGTAGCGATGCTTACTTTTTTCTGGCACCAACCCGTGTGCTGCTGCGTCTGAAGGGTTAAAATCCTTCAAATCTAAATTGGAGGATATTTTTCTCAGTTTATCATTGGCGAACTTAATATCCATCCGACTTTATCTAACCAGAGTCACGCAATAAATTAAAAGACAAAAGATGTCCACTGAAATTGTGAAAATCGGATAATTGCATTAGCGAGCCATCATCAAGTACCTGTATTTAAATGGGTTAAGAAGTAAGCAGATTTACGATGCTTAATACCCTTGATGATCAATGTCCTTTGTATGCGACTGTGAAAAATTGGACTGCAAGCTTCAAAAGAGGTGAATTTTTCATTGAAGATGATGACCAATCGGGAAGGCTAGTTTCTGTGTCAGTTCCCAAAAATATCGATGCAGTTCATGACATGATTTTATCAGTCCGTCGAATTGGGCGAAAACGGATAACTGAAGCACTGAATATTTCATACGAAAGCGTTTATCATATAGTTCACGTCAATTTGCACATGAGAAAAATTGCTGCAAAATGGATCCCCAAATGTTTGAAAGTTGACCAAAATCGTGCAAGGGTAGAAGCATCGCATTCAATCTGTTCTCGTTTTGAAAACGATGTAGACTTCTTAAACTGAATTGTCAATATGGATGAGACGTGGGTACATTTGTACGATCCAGAAACAAAGCAACAATCGTTGGAATTGCGACACTCTGGTTCTCCAAGACCTAAGAAGTTTCGTGTCCAAAAATCTGCTGGAAATGTTCTTGCTTCAGTTTTTTGCGATTGCCATGGAGTAATAATGATTGATTTTTTAGATAAGGGTAGAATAATAACTGGAAATTACTATTCGACATTACTGACCACTCTACGGGAAAAAGGCTATCCAAAGGTGTTTTGTTTTTGCAGGACAACGTCCCTCCAATGCAAAAAATTCGTGATTTTGATTTACTATAACACCCCCTTATTCACCAGATTTGGCTCCGACCGACTATCAGCTCTTTCCTCAACTGAAATAAATTTAAAAGGTCGTAATTTTTTTTAAAAGTCTAGAGACGTATTGGTGACAGTTGTTTACCACATAGCAACAGTAACAATATAGGTACCTGCTTGATTATTCTGACAAAAATTCATCAGGAATTTTTGTCAGAATGTTAACGGTAATATTTTAGGTATGCTCAGAACAAAGATTTATATAAGCTATTCACAATATACTCCTGATTTGGTTATTTTTGAACCTAGAAAACAAGGAAGAAAAATAACTTTTAATGCCTTGAGAAACCGCTTCAGTATTCAATAAGAACTCGAAATAGAAAAAGTTCTCCTGAAATTGATTTATAATACCACCATATTTAGAAATTCTACTCAAGTTGATATCTACGATTTTTTCTGTAACATTTTAAATGCCTTGGAACATTCACTGTTTCTGGCATTTCCAGAACATTGGATGTTAAATGCGTTTGTATATTTCACTATATAGTTTGCATAAACAAATTTTAGCTATTTTGTGACAGCCTTGGTACCTCAATAAACTTTGAATAACCAATGAATGTTCTATCACAGATACCACGAAGGACTGTAATACAAATAACGAAAATCATATTTTCTTATCACAATTTCCATTTTTAAAACGTATTTATTCTATTTTAGACGACATATAGTGTAGGTAGGTGAATCAGATCGGTGTAAAATAGAAATTTGACTACATATATACATCCTTTCTTTAAAGGGTAAAGTCATAAACCTCCGTGAGTATAGTTGGGTCAGCCATTTATGTTACAAACGAAATTGAATTGGATTTCAATGGTAGCTTTCAGTAATATGGTTGTAAAATATGTGAAAAAGGGTTACTCCAAAATGCCCCAAACGCGTTATATACGAGAGAATATGTGAAACAAAATGAACGTTAATCTTGTACATTCCGAGCTGGAAAGGTAGAAAATTGACGCGCCTGAAGATATACCAGCTATGAAAATCTAATCATCTAATGTGTACATTGAACGTAACGTTTACTATAAGTACAGCTTTTCAATTTAAAAAAAATATTAAATTTTAAATAATTCTTTGCGATACTATCAGTACAACTACAACAATATTTATATCGACGATTTTCGGGATGCAGTTCAGAAAATTCTTCGGGAAATAGTCGATTAATTTTTTAGGGAAAGTTAAGTTTTGTCACAGTTTGCTTTTGCAGAAAACGATGTTACAATAGCTTTCGAGGACATTGAAGGGGATATTTGACCCTTGTGTCAAATTTCAGCAAAGTAATTTTTGGATGAAGAAGAAAGAAATCACCGGAAAAGAAGATGAATACGCGAGATGTTAACTGAAGATCACAATAAAGAGAGAAACTCGTTGGGTAATTTTGGGTGAGATGAAGATAGGTTCATTGGAATTGTCCCTGATATAGGAGTTGTTCCTATATCAGTTGTTGGTGACTTTTTTCATTTATTTTGGTCTTAAATTTCCAAATTTTTTGTTTCTTTCTTCATTATTCAATAGGAAGCGAGGAATTTGGGGGCGGATATCGTAGACCATTTGGCTGGTGAACCGATTTACCAGTATACAGGAAAATCGCTGAAAACCTGCAATATAAACGATCGTATATCATAAGAAAGAGGATACTAGAGTAAAATTAAAAAGACAAAAACCACATTAGTTGTTTTAAGTTTAGGAATTTTCAAGTTGAAAAGATTTTCTCAAGACGACCATCGGAATAAACTTGGACTGACTGAAGAATTGTACGTGCGAAAGGACATTTCTTAGGCCTACTCCATACGGTTCAATGAAAATGAGTCGGGGTTTTGCATCAATTCGTAACTGTAGATGAAATCTAGCTCAACCACAAATCCAAATACGGAAAAACAGTTATGACTGTGAAATACAAAGATTGACCCTGGTCATAAATAAGAACAAAACGGTTTTATCGGTTGGATAGGTAATCACCACCTTTGTTAGGGATAGTCATGTGATTGTGATTGTTTCAATGGACTATTTCCAAAAAGGGGTAACAATAACTGGAAAGTATTGCACATCATTGTTTGTTGATGTAAAGGCAGCTACAATCATCCCACATTCTGGAATGGGGGAATTCTTATAGGAGTGGGATTGATAGATCAGCTGCAAACACTGGGTTCTCCAGTATTGCAGCAATAGATCCTTTAGGTCGCAGTGTATACAAATCCATTGAATATTGTGACTGTTTCCATGACATGAAGAATACAATTCAATTGCAAATATTTCAGATTTAACGATACCCAAGAATGAAATTTTAAGCAGTTGCGATTAGCTCTGTAAAAACACGTCAATTAAATCAGTATCTGTTGATAACTAATTTGCTTTTTATTCAGTTTTCTTACTATAAATCAAATAATTCATAAATAAGGACGATGTTGAACATTTCTTCTCTTTGTGGATTCATCTAAATATGTGCATAGGATGAATAGCAGGTTTTACCATGTTGTAAGGTTCAAATGGCCTCGGGACATATCAGTTCCTCTCGATTTGGCCAACGCAATGAGCAATTCTTCTTGATTCTATATATAATATAATATATATAAATTTCACTCCACTTTTAATTTGACTATAAATGAGAGAGACATTGATATTGTTCACAAGCCGGGACATACATTAATATCTGAATGATATACTCAAAAATCCACATTGCGTGTTCTAATAAAGATTTTCAATAAGAATTCATTTCTAAAATATAATTACCACAGCAATTTTGCTGTCAGGACATGTCTGTGTCGCCGTGGTATCAAATGAAATATATCTTTTCACACTTCTTCCGTTTCCATATAATTCTTTGGATTTTCTGTAGATTTAAAATCCCGGCAGAGCGAACCTTTTCCTCAAACTTGAATTACCCACATATGCTTTCTTCTCTTCGTCATCTTTCATAATATTTTAGTCATTTCAGAAGTCAGAAAGTGTTACCTCACCGTATATTACATTAGAATGATCCCTCTTTAGAATTTATTTCGTCGTCTTATGTAAAAAGATGGTTTATGAACTTAATCAAGTGAAAGTCTGTTTCTGTGTGACGAAGGAATTGTAGTAAAATGCTTGGATTCGTGAGAATTTTTTATGTAATACATAAAAATTGTTTTATGACTGGTTTTCTTTTTATGCTCAGCTACTGCCACAGACCGTTGTTGAAACATTTTACTATCGAAAAATTAAACTACGGGGAACATCTAAATTGTGTGAAGATTCTTGAATAATCTAACTCCACTTCATTCCATCCATATACGTAATAACGGCCTGATGTTGTAGATTATAAACTGGGAGAATGGGAACGATACACAAATCAGTAGAGTTCTGTCAGTTACATGAATTGGTTACCACTAATATATGGTTAGGATGGATGTGTATAAACCGGATATCCTCGTCACACATACTAACAAGAAAATGGCGTGATCAGACTACATTTAACAATGTTTGTTTTAAAAATTTCACCTTCAGCTTTAACCTTGTATATTTTCAACAAATATGAAACTGAAAATTGTAGAAATTGTCAGTATTTGTCCTAACCAGAGAACAAAAATATACTTCCTACATTGATTGTAGTTAATTGGAAATTTCCTGTTGAAATTAGAAAAGTTTCTGTTATTCAAAATACAACATTGAAATCGCATATTATATAATAATATATGCTTCACATAGTTTTCTATTTTTACTCATTTCTAATACACAAGCATAGGAGGTAAATATTTTTTAAATGGCGCCCATCAAAAAACTTATAACTTTCACTGTGACCTCGTATATTTTGTACAAATTGGGAAATTCAAAAAATAGTTTATGGTCTTCCATTTAATTGCATCCTTTCTTTATAGGATAATGTATAAATAGAATCTACGTTTAACATTGTTTATACGTTATTAGTAACTATTTGAGAATGGGTCAAAATTAGAAACAAAACCTTAATTTTAATTTACTATTTGATGTTTTATATCATGATTTAAACAGTAAATGAGATTTCTATTTATTTATTTACAAAAAACTTGACAGTTTGCTTGCCTCTTTTACTTTTTTAAGTGCCGTTCATTAAAAAAATTACATCTTCAAATTTGACCTTCAATATTTTCAGCAAATTTGAAATTCAAGAAATCATTTATGGTCTTTCATTTAGCTCTATCCTTTTCGCTTTCGCTAAGAAACGTGAAATTAGAATGTACTTTTCTCTTTGTTTCGAAATTATTAAAAACTATATGAGAGCACATTAAAATTGAAACATTTAAAAGTGAATGGAGACTTTATTTCTTGTTTATAAACTTGAGATCCTGCTTTCTATTTATTTTGTTATATTTATTACATAGGCTTAAACAGTGACGTTCAGCAAAAAAACTATACTTCAACTTTGACCTCGTTTATTTTGTACTAATTTGAAATAGGAGAAACGGTTGGTCTTTTATTTAGATCTATCGTCCCTCTGAAAGAAATAGTATAACTAAAATCCACGTTTCACATTTTTTAGAAATTCTTTGAAATTTACAGAGATGGTCCCAGAAGTACCTGGACAGATCTATAGATGACGGTAGTTGCTGTATTAGAAAATACACAATCTATACAACATATGTTTCAAGTTTGAAGACGGCACATTGTTTAGTATTTGTTTGACAGCTATCAATAGTGAACGTTTTTAGTGAATTTGCAAAGCTGAACAAGATTCTACTCTGGCTGAGACTGCTCATCCGTTATCAACAGTGAAATATTGGGAAGCAGAGTTTAAATGAAGAAATGTTGAGGTAAATCCACAAAGCGATACTGAATGATCGTCTACTGATATTTGGACATGAGAAACCTGTGCGCAAGATGGGTGCCGCGTTTGCTCACAATGGAATAAAAACAGCGTCATGAAGATGTTTCCATCCAGTGTTTGGCAATATTTCACATAAATAAACGAATTTATACACTGTTTCACAACTATGGGTCCATAACTTCACACCCGAAACAAAAGAACAATCGAAACAATGGACTGAAAAGGGAGAATCGGTTCCAAAGAAGGCAAAGACGGCTCCATCCACAGACAAGGCCATAGCTATGTTTTTTGAGATGCGAATGAGATAATTTTCATTGACTATATTGAAATTAGAAAAACTATTGATGGTGAGATGTTACAAAATGGCTCGATGGTCGAAGATTTTCCAACAATAAAGAGGTGATGTCGGTAGTTAATGACTATTTGGAAGTGCTTGACGATTCTTATTATAAAAAGAATATCGAACTTATCGACCATCGCTTGGAAAAGTGTATGACGCTAGAAAGAGATTACGTTTAAAAATAAATTTATTTTTTTCCAAAATTTTGGTGTCGACTATGTTGGGACAGGTACTTCTGGGACAATCCTCGTATGTGTGATGTCTTACGCATTTTATTTTTTGCAATTATACGAAGGTAATGGAATTTTTGAAGCTCTAGTTGTTTGGCCATTGTTTTTTCATAACAGACTGAATAATAAGAAAATTTTCTCACGTCTTCACACCGAAAACTTTATATATTGTGATAACAAAAAATTTATATACATCCACTATCCTACAATGTGAACAAGAAAGCTCTTTAAATCATTATTCGGCAAAGTAACTGTTAAAACGATTCAAACAATTCCATGTTGGTTCAGGAGCCGTACAAAACTGGAACGCTGGAACAAACTTTTTAATTCAATAATCATCTTCAAATCTATATATAATAAGAGATAGAAAGCATGGAAATTCTCATGTGTTCGTTGATTTTTTTATGCAGATTTATCCTATTGGTGTAGTTATAATGTCGTTGGAAAACCTTCCGATTAAAACAGAAGTTACGGAAACTAAAACATCGAAAGTTTAGAGTTAATCGAATTTCCTGAATACCTTTTCAAATGCGACCACAGTTATTCGATAAATACTCAAAAAGTTGTGCGAAATAAAATTAAAAAGTTTTATTGTCGCATCCTTTCAGACAATATTTATGGTAATACGACACGAAACTAAACCCTGTGAATAAATAGTATGGACAATCGGAAACATAATTATAATCTGTTCTGTTGATTCACGTTACACGTTAAAAAAATTGTAATTAGAGATTTGTTGACGTGTCATGTTACTTCAGTTAATCAATACTGTTAAACGTAATAGCTTATACAGGGTATTCTTTGTAACTGTTTAATGTTAAGGTCAAAATTGTGAGTTTAATTTTATTTTTGATCTTTCAAATCAGTTCTTCTGATAAAAATAGTCATGAGCTTTGGACCTAATTTCGGTGTTTACCAATATATAGTATGTTGATAACTAGATTTATGAATTAATATATCACCACATGAATTTGAAATTCTGTCAATGTTCTAATTTCAATATTTGTGAAAGTATTTTAAATTTTGCCAAGATCATTTTTACATTCATATGTTCTCACTTCTGTAAGATGGTCCCAGAAGTACCTGGTCCAACAAACGGAACACAGAAAATTTTTATAATATTTGTTATAATAGAAATCGTCAAGCACGTCCAAATAGCCATTAACCCTCGGCATCACCACTACATAGTTGAAAAATCATTGTCCGCCGAACCATTTTTTCAAGTCTGGGAACAGAAAATAATCCGATGGGACTAAATCTAGCGAATAGTGTACATAAAGTAGCAATTTAAGCTTTAATTCATTAATTTTGCCATCGCCACAACGGATATTTGAGCTCGTGTATTGTTTTAATAAAACAACGTTTTCTTCCAAGCCAAATGTGGCAATTTGCTTGATTTCTTCACTTAAACGTTACAATAAGTGTGCATAATACTCGCTGTTTTTTCCTTTTTCAAAATATTCCATACAAATTATCCTACGCGCATCCCAAATAACCGACACCATGAATTGTCTGTAGATGGAACGGTCTCTGCCTTCTTTGGAGCCGGTTCTCCTTTTTCAGTCCATTGCTTTGATTGTTTTTCTGTTTCGGCTGTGAAGTGATGGACCTTTCATCCATGGTTATGAAACGGCGCAAGAAATCAGATTTATGTCGTTGGAATATTGCCAAACATCCTCTCAATACTGTTATCTTTCCATTGTCAGCGAAAGCGGCACTCATCTTGCGCACAGTTTCCTCATGTCCAAATTTTCGATATGCGATGTAATGTACCACTCTTTTTGGAATAATTACCATTTCTACTAGCTCGGGACTTTTATTATATGCTACCCAATATTTTATTGTTAATAACAAAGAAGCAGTCTCACTCAAAGTAGAACCTAGTTCAGGTGTTATATTGGTTGGGCAAAGGCTTTTCAAATAAATTCACTGAAAACATTCACTATTGAGGGCTGCCAAACAAATACTTCCGGATATTGCAAGATTTGTATGATAAAATTTATTCTTTTTAATTTTCAGAATTTCATTTTCCGTGAAAATTCCTCATCACAAATACGAAAGCTGTTCAAGCCTTTAACTCTAGCTTAGAATTTCTAAATTGAGTATCTTTTGTAAGTTATCTAAATTGGGGGCCATCAAAAATACCGTCTAAAATTTGTTTCAATGCTAGTTGAGGAATTTCTTGGCAAATGTAAGAAAAGAAGCTCTCGTCTTTATCTAATGATTTAACAAACTTTCATGATGAATAAAGGATCATTTTGTCACAAGCTACCAATAAATTCTGAAATATATTTGTCTTCCGAAGCTCCATATTTTCTCTCAAGGGCCAGTTTCTTGGCCCCTCCCCCTCCCAATGGTTCTATTTAACTCTACTGTCCCAAAGACATATGAAACAAGAACTTGGATTAACTATTTTGTTGACCGAGAAAAATGCTCACCATTTTCAAATTCACACTAATTTGCCACTTATGTTCATTGTATTGTATTTTGTTAAAGACTAGCGAAATAATATTCTTCTTTAAATTTGTACTGTGATCAATAGGTACCCCAGCGTATTCATTTCCATTATGTAATACATTTTTTTGATATCTGGACAAGAGGTGATATCCTTTTCTTCAGGAGAAAACGTTGTAATTCTTTACTTCTTTGACGATACAAACTTATTTGAAATTCTAAGGCAAGCAAATTTTTTTCTTTCACTCTTGATGCTAACAATTCTGAAGCTTGTTTAGAAAAATTCATATCTCCTACAAGATCATCTAACTCATTTTGGAAAAAGCACTTTGGCTCATTTGACATACCTTCAAAATCAACATTATGGACATAGTCTTCTTTTAAGTCTATACACTTAATCTTTTGCTTCAATATAGGCTTGTACGTTCTCATCTAATAAAAACATTTCTCCTGCCTGATTAAGAACCATACAAAAGGGAGGTATTGGTATTAGTTGGGTATTGATCTAATCTGGCCCTCAGATTGGGTCTATAAGGTTGTTGGTCCAATTCGAAGTGCAATCTGTGGATTTCAGCCATGACGATCACGGAAGTGTAAGAAGGTGCGATGTTCTGATATAAAAATATTTTACTTACAAAAAACGGTAGCAATCACTTTTTCGGTCAATGGGAACGTCTTTGCCGTTACGATGCAGGCTCACCTTTTGCGATCCACTGTCTTGACTGTTTTCTCATTTCAAGATGGTGGATATAGGTTTGATTCATTTTCAGTCACGCTGAAAATCCAATTCAGTTTGCTTAAACCATATAAAGACCTGAAAAATGCATAATTCTTCAGTCAGTCAGCTCTTTCGAGAAGTCAATAGCTTCTTTTATTTCTCCAATCTTAATCCCACGGTCATTCAGTTTTTTGGCGTCCCGAATGCTCGTCGTGGACCAAGAAGCTCCTACGGCCACGTTTGAAATAAAAGTCAGTGGTATCTAAAGAAGATCTTTATAGCAAATTGATATACAAAGTTTAATATCACTCAATAAATTGTTTTCAAGTATTATTCATTAATTGAGAAAAAAGTTTAATTTTCTGCAATTGTCTCAACAAAAAATCATTAATGTAGAAATTGCACTGATTCTTCGTCCCTACAATATAACAAGTACTCTTCAAGTAACAAATTAAATTTCAATTTGTATAAATTAATTGGAACGAACGTTATACAAAAAGACGCAATATACGTTTTTACAATTTTCTGTTTACAATTTCGCTCGACAAGCTTATTTCTGGAAAGCTCAGAAGTTATTAAATGTTGTTACTAAGTCTCTGCGGTAATACTGCAAAACTACGCAAGAACCATTATTTCAAATCTTTCCTCGACTGGCAGTATACTTTTTAGAGATGGGTTTCACTTCAAACAACAATTACAGCCATCCATCAAGTGTAACGACTCCAACAATATCGCTAAAACTCTCAACAATTTCTGAAACAAACATTTTTTATCTCATTATTTGTCATAAACAATAATTTTGTTGTTGTTTTGGCTATCAATGAATCAGTAACATTATTTTCTTGTGATTCACAAACAAATTTATAGATTTTTACCTAAGCGTAGTTTTATTTCGTGTATTTTCATTGTCAATTAAAATTATTTACAATGGAAAACGTATAGATCCAGTTTACAATGCTGGAGTAATTATAGTGCCAGGTTTCCTGGTGGATACTATTTCCTATTTAAATTAAGTTTTCATTTCATTATCTCAACAATATTCATTATAAAGTTAGAAACATAAATATAATTATTTATTCTCACATCAAAGTGATGCAAAAGCTGTAGTCAATAATATCTCTGGATGTCTTCGTATAAGTTCTAACCACTTTTTTCCTATAGGAACGGTAATAAAGAGTTTTTAAGGTGGTTCCAGTAAAGTGTACTCGTATAGACGTTAAGTCTATACATTTTTACATACGCTTAAACCAATTTTGAAATCGAGGAAACATGGTTTTGAAAGTATTCAAGAGCTCCCTGAGAGCAAGAAAAAGTCATTTTGAGATAAATCGGGCAAATTCGGGCAACGAAACACTAATTCGATAATTTTGTCTATCAAATATCCATATTTTTCACGTGATTTATGAGAACAGACACTCATCTGGAAAATATATTTATCACATAAGCGATTTTACGTATTGTTTTTGATTAAGGCCTTTATAAAATCATAGAAAATCATCCAACGTAACGTTCTATTTTCTAATTTCTATGAAATTTCTATTTTTGCGTTCACTTTCAACAACTTACTCATTTAGTTTCTAAGTTACCACTAGCTTCGCAGTAACTAACTAATCATTAATGCCACCTCGTGAATCGTTTATACGACAAGCTTTTAATGAAACTATAATTAATGCAAACTGTAGAAGACATTTACAAAATATTTTTAAACGGCGTTCTCTCATATCTTAATTTGGTCGGGAGAAATGGATGATCTGGTGGTTCTTTAAGAAACCTCCTGTGTAATATTCTCAGCTTCATTTGATTTTCCAGATGGATCTTATGGTGAGTATCCAAGGTACTCTCTAGCATCCACTATAAAGTCTATAACGAAAACTTGTATACCTTGTGTAACTCATCACGTTAATTGTCAATCCAAAATAACTCGTCTTGATTTTGTAGGTAGTAATGAGTAAAATTACCATTACATGGCAATATTCTTTTAGCAATTCATAGATTATGCAAAAGTTATAGATAAGGTTCGCAACTAAATTAAATGAAAGTTTAAAAACGTATATGTAACTTATTATGGGCAATTTTCATATTGAACCGATTGAGTATCATATTTTGTAATTGAAGGAAAGTTTGTTCAAAATTTACACCCTAGGCAGTCATCTGTTTAAAATCGTGAAAAATCGTCCAACGTAAGCCTTCCCGGGTGATTTCTTATTCTACTTTCACTTTCAATAATTTACTCAATCAATGTTCAAATACAGTGGTGCCACTACTCATTAACGCCACCTATTGTTAGATTGTAAAATTTTTAAAGCAGCTTCCGTATCGTTTCAACTACTGTTTCAAAATTTGTCTGGCTCAATCTATAAATTAAAAAAATTTATACAAATCTGATACAAGTCCGTCCGGCCGTTCTATCTGGCCGAAGGTATTTAAGCATAATTTTGTCATTAAGCATTGAAAATCACTCAACTTTCACCCTCCACTAGTTTGAGACTTTTTCCCTATAAATTTTTCATGTTTTCATACGTTCGGCCTCTTTTATCTCCTGTTCTAATCGAGATATGTTCATTTTGGTCTAAGAACACTCAGTGAATCAAGCTCTTTGCTTATTGCAAAACAACAATCACCTACAGATGATTTTGGAAGTGATAATTACTTGCTATTTGCATTGCTAGATATTTTCTTTGCTTATGACAAATTATTTATTCTAATGGTCATACAAATACCTACATTCATTCTCGCATTTTTCGGAATCTCTCTTCTACTTATATGTCAAATTACAATATTTCAAATTCCAACGACTTGTAAGTCGGTTAAAATTTTTCTTGAATAAACAATGATATTTTTCTGATTTTTGAATGTGCTCATTAGGACATATATCTTATATAAATTTTGGAGAAATTATGTAAAATAGATCATCCTGATAGTTCACGAATACTTTTGCGAAAAAAAATTGTAGAATGTAATCATGTGAAGAATACGTCCAATAAATTCTTGTTAAGAAATGACTCGTTCGTACAACAGGCTCCCATTGAAGCTATAATCAATGCAACCTGTACAAAACCCTTACAAAATATTTTTTTACGTCGTTCTCTCATAACTTACTTTGGTCAAGAGAAATGGATGATATGGTGGCTCTTTAAGAAACATTCACAACTTCATATGATTTTCCATGTAGATCTTATAGTGAATATCCAGGGTAATTTCTATTTATTTATTCAAAATAAAATATTTTCAAAAAAATAACTGCCAATCGAAAAAATTTTCCTTTTTGATTCGCAACTAAACTAAAAGGAAATTTGAAAATGTATGTGTAACTTATTATGGGCAATTTTTATTCTAAACCGTTCGAGTATTCACATTTTGTAATTAAAGGAAAGCCTTTTCAAAATTTACACCCGTGTCTAGCCATTATTACCGATATTTCAGTCATCTGCTGGAGTTAGCCTATCGTATCTCATATTTATGTCAAATTAACAATTAAATAGATATATTTAGCTCGGTTATTTGGCTATCACGACGGAATAATCTCAGTAACTGTTCCAGCTACGCCCAACTCTATGAATAAAAGCTTTTCTTAGAAAATATGGTCTTTCTTCTGCTTCAAATTAAGCCGAACAAAAACTATAAAAGCTCCATTATGAAAGTGGGGTTGGTTCTCAAAAGAACAATCAAGTGAGAAGGAACTGAAAGCAAGATGAGTATTTCAAATAAAAGCCGGACACTTCTATTGTGTATGCACTCAAAAATGATCAGACTTCACAATTAGTGAAGGTATGTATACTCAATGTCATAACAGAATTTCGATTCGGAGCTTTCGTAATTCAAAATAAATGAAATGTAGATGGATATATACAAGGGACGTATGAAATGTTTAAACAAACAAAAACATGAAAGAAAGTTGAATTTCCCTGTAGATTTGACTCGAAATTTAAATATATACCGTGAACGGATGCTGAATATAAATTTTCATAGTGAAATTCTAGTTGTGATCCAGCATGAAGTGTGTATAAAAATTGATGAAATGAATAAACAAGTCGAACCGAATGAGAATATGAATTTAAAACTATTTTAATAAATTTTTTCTCATATTCAACTTGAGTAAGTATGAAATTTATAAGCTTCACAAATTATTTAGTATTTTGTTATTCATATAACAAGTTCATATATGATTTGTGGAAAAATCTTCGGGAAAATAGAACTTAATTTACTTACCTAGAAATTGCTTACAAACCAGCAAAACATTTTTTTATCAAAAACTAATAATATGTTATAAAACGTTTTGTTTTTAGCAATAATGTTTTGATGTTTTATCAAATATTTTGGTGTTTTGACCGAAACATATTTCACAATATTAAAACGCCATCGACATTTTGTTATTACCATAAAGCGGATACAGAAAATTGGATATCATACTAGGGCATCGCAATTTCCATTAAAGTTGACAATTATTCAGATTTTCGCCAATTTGGAACAGCACACAATTTTTTCCCTTAAAAACAATGAAAACAGGAAAGCTGTAAATAGAATATTTTTCCACTGTAATAATTAAATCTCGTATTCATCAAAATACTACGAGGAGTATTTGTTAAGTAAGTAAAGTTTCAAAATCCCTGCATCGTCATAGTTATTTGCGACTTCAAAGTGCACTCGGGCTTTGAGTACTACAGACCTAAAAGAGAATAATATTAATCGTGATATCCATGTAGTTTAAGAAGAAAACTTTATTATTCAAAAGAAGAAGAATTTAAAGGAAACGAGAAAACAAGAGTGATCCACAATGTACCAGGATTAGAACAGCAAATGACGTAGAAGACTTTTAGAAACCTTCACTGTGTTTTACATAAAAAGTGGAATCAACGATAATGCCTCTTCAATTTCGGATAATCAAACTCAAGATCAGATCAGAGCGTTCAACAACTTCGGTAAAAATATGATAAGCTACAGTACAACGATCATCATGAAACTCTATACATAGACTATTGATGATATAAGAAATCGATTTATCATTTACTTCCGGATATACCAGAAGTGGCCATTATCTCAGGAAGGCTAACAGATATCGAACCAAGGATAACTTTGTTCGAGAGATCTATCTATCTGTTAAGATCTATCTGTGTGTGAAAAGCCATGATGATTGATGCATACTCATAAGAGTTTCTGTGAAAAAAGTATACAAATGCATCATTTTTATCAAAAAAGCACGTTGCTGTTGGAAGCATAATTCATACAGATGGCTGGCAAGCCTATTGATGCCTCAACAATTAAAGCTACACTCATAAGTTGGTCAATCACAAACAAGAATTGGTTTCTGATAGCGGGGTGCACACTCAAAGAATTGATGCCAGCTGGAGACCTCCTCCGCGATAGGGATGTACCTTCAGAAAATTAGTAATCATAGAATATACAAGGCGACGAGAATGTCGTAAATCTGAACCAAAAATAGACCCATTCATTTCATTAATAGAAGAAATCAAAAAAGATTTGCAAATGTAGAAGTTGTAGATTTAAGTCCAATTAAAATATTTGATTGAAGAAAATTATTTTTGCTTACCTTTATTTCAGTCTCTAATACAACCTAACCTAACCTTACAAAATTTACTAAATTCTCATTTTATCTATTGATTTTTCGTGAAAATAATGCATTTGCATACTTTTTCCACAGAAACTTTTCTGGGCATGACTTTTCACATACAGATAGATCTTACTGAGATCTATCCAACAAAGTTATTTTTGGTTCGATATCTGTTAGCCTTCCTGAGATAATGGTCACTTCCAGTATCTCCGGAAGTAAATTTTTCCGCATAAAATAGATATTATAAATCGATTTGTCGTAAGAGCAATGGTCTATGTATAGAGTTTCATGATGATGGTTATGGGGCTTATCATACTTGTGCCACAACTTCTTCACTTGAAAAAACACCTGGACGTGCATCATCACGACGACTATGTGAAAAAGATTGTATTCTTGTTGCTGATTTATTTAAAGACAAACACTAAAAGCTAGTTAGACGGTATTATAAGGGATTGTAATTATGTTTATGGCAGTTAAAACTAGCAGATTCTATGAAAAAATGAAATAATTGTGAAATCTGCACTAGTTTCTTTTTGTATTTCAAAACTGTACTCACTTAAAAACATGCCTCGAATTTTCTTCTATTAATTAAAAACCCTTACCTCAAGATTTGTATACGAAGAAGTTACCCATTTCAATAATTGAATTATCGTGATGAAAAATCGAAAAGAAAGCTGAAAACTTCTTACTCGATTATTATTTAGTGGGTTACAAAAGAAATGCCTTTTCTTTTTCTTGGTTATTTTTTCAAAGATTGTCAAAAATAATAAAAACCCCAAAATCAAGTGAATAATGTTGATGTATTCAATATTCAAATTCATTTCGATAATTAATATTTAATTTTTCCAGAAAATCATGAACTCAAAAATCCAATTATTGTTAACTTATCGACATATCTATCAATATAACTATTTTTAATGTCAATATTAATCGATTAATCGATGCATTTTTATGAGACGTTACATGGAAGAAAAGCCTTAGTTCTCAATTTTTTATCATGTTAATTCTCCGTTAATTCTCTCTCATTCATTTATATAATCCCTCTCGCTTCTTAGAGATCTTCCTCTTCTCTTTTTTGCTTGTTGGGTTCACTTTAGGACTTGTTCAGGTTTTCTTTATACATGAGAATACTAGTTAGTTCTTTGGTTCTAATGTCATAAATAAATGTGTGTCATTGTCGTTCTTTTTTCGTAATTTTTATCCTGTTTTATCTGCCATAATTTGCTGCCGACTTTTATAATGTGAGGTCTCATATACGCCTCAAAAATTTGTAATTCACATTATACATACTAATTAAAAATAATACTAGTACATTATCATTCAAAATAGTCCGTACAGGTACACAGTATCTTGTTTTGTAAAGATTTACCCTTTTGGTGTATAAATGAACGATGTTTAAATTCTCTCGAAATTTTGATTAGTAAATCTATCTAAAGTAATGTTCAATACTGATGGATACGAACCATGTAACTAGCGCCCTCTCTGAGAATCAGATATAAAAAGAAATTTATGGGATGTAACAACTTCTCAAATATATTTATATGTTTATATAATATTACAATGTTGACTGTTGTTTATGCAAAATCGTGAAAAATGGGTATAATTTTTTTTCAGTTTCCTGGAGACGGTATCATATTTTTTTAAACACACTATCTATTCAATATCAATTATAAAAGGCTTATTTTCAAGTCTCATAGAAAGATATTTGTGCGAAAAATATTCATAATCACGTGGAAATCATAATGCTCATTTGAATTAATCTTTGTGGATAATGTGAACTTTTTTAATCAAATTAGAATAGTACAAACTGAAAATACATCCATTTTAGTTAGTGTTAGTTAGTTAGTGAAATATTCAAGGTATTTAAGTACTTCAAAATTAAAGTTGTGCCGTAGGATTGCAGATGTACTCAGAAACAAATAAACAACGAATCAAAGTGTTTTATTCATTTATTAGAAACTAAGTTTTGAACTGAACTGTTATTCTTTTATCATTTTTAACTAAACAACATGAGCGTTTTCAAAAATACTCGAAAACATAAATGAGTTTGCCTTATTTCGCATGTCAAGCTCCTCGGTAGTTCATTATTTACATAATTGCATTCCAAACCAGTTTAATCTGTAAGCTGTTGATTCTAATTTTCTCAAGAATACAAATTATATATTAAATATATATATATATATATATATATATATATATATATATATATATAATATAATATAAAATATCAATATTATATGTTGTATACAATTCAAAACTTTAATTGTTGTTTTTGCATTAATAAATGATTAAAGAACAAACCATTTCTTTTTGTTTGAGTTTGTATCTAATTTTTTGCGCTTTCTAATCGTTAAGACTATTTCGTTTCGAGTAACTACTATTTCGTCTTTCGAATTAATCCTCGTATCTTAACATGTCTCTTATTAATTCCCAAATGAAAAGCTGTCTGGGTGATTGGACTGCATTAAAATGTTCCAGCATCGTTTTTCACATGATGTACTTGTCGGGTTTTCATATATCTTTTCTGTCAAACGAGAATCCCTTTTTGTATTCACATTATTCGACCCATGGTGATGAAAAGATAATGTAAAAGAGACAAAATGTTTGCCAACATTTTTCATAATATACATTAGTTTATTAAACCACGAATACATCCCAGGGTAAATCAAGAAGATTGGTTTAATTAAAAAGTTAAATCTAACAAATATTAATTTATTGTTGAATACAAATAGGATTATCAATGGTTTTCCTTCTATTTCTTTGAATTAAGGTTGTGGGAACAAAAAATCCGTACAAATTGTTTGTTTTAATCCAACTATTTGAAGATTACTATATGGAATAATGGTTACTATATTATAATTACACACATATTATGAAACTGAATCAGTCGACTCGCTTTCTTAATTTTTCTTTGGATTAAAATATGAAATAGTGAATTGAGTTTGCTCAAAATTATCTTTTTCAATTCTTCATGTGTAGTTGCCTTCCAATCTTCAGAATACAAGATTCGTTTCAAATTTCACCAAATATTCAGTTGAGGCACATTGGAAACATCACTGATCGAAATATTCAACTCCGTGAAAGCTTCCACAGCGTCTTTTGCATAATGTGCCAAAACACAACATTTTCTTTGAGGTGGCTTCCAAACTACAGCAGACAAAAAATTGATGTTATGAAGACTTCCAATTTTCGATTTTTATTTCATTTGTATCTCTTCAGAATATTTAGGTGCCGATTTTATTGATATCTTAACTATATTCTGTTCCTTTAGAATGTCGCTCAGATATTTCTTAAGGATTAGGAATGTTCTCCTCAATGACTCCCAATGTGGCCCTAACAATAGCTTCTTTCTTCTTTTTCGGTATTTTTCTGGTTTTCTAGCTGATCCAAACTTTTTTCAATTGTAATACCTGCCTCAACACGCCGACAGATATCGCAAATTCTTTGTCTGGTTATTACCATGCTTACAAAGTGATTACCCGTAAACGACTTTAGATCTTAGCTTCTTCCAGAGTGATATAGTTCATACTTGGTACATTTGAATACTGCCAAATTACAAGAAACAATTAACTTCTCAGATAGCACCTACTTAATTTTTATTTCATTTGTTGCTTTTTAGAATACGTAGCTGACGATTTTCTTGATTTTTTAACTACTAAATCTGATCCTCAAGAATGTCGCACCCATGTTTCTTATCGATTATGAATTTTCTGTCCAATTTTTTACAAACTGACACCCAGTTTTCTGTGAACCACTTTAACCAAAGCTTCCCTTTTTTTTGGTATTTTTTGACTTTTCTTCAATCGAAATACCTCTCTCAACACGCCGATATTTTCCGGTTTTTTATTGATTGGATTATTTCACGGTTATTTTTGCTTCTTTCCATGTTATGCATCTTTTCTCAAGTATATTATCTAGTCTTGAGTCTTACATTCTTTGTGAATGACCCCACCAACTCGACTGTCTTTGTTCAATGAATTCCATAAGTGACATAATTTCCAGATCTTTGCTCTGTAAACTTTTAATTTTGTACTTCTTGAGACTTCTCTTACTTATTTATTAGGCGGTTGTTTGTGCTATAATATGTATTTATGGCGTTTCTAATTGGCTTAGCAGTTTCTGCGTCTTCATTGTCTGTATTTTCTATTTCTGTTCGAAGATATTTAAACGTTCTCACAGTTTTGATTCTATGTCCCTATATTTCTTTGTTTATCATTTGTTGTTTGAGTGCCATAACTGCAGTCTTTTCTACATTTATTCTAGTGCCAAATTGCTTCAGTGTGTTGTTCCAAATGTCAAAGTTTGTCTGTAAATCTTGGTTGTTTTCTACAATAAAAACTATGTCATCAGCCTATGCTCCTCCAAATATATCACTATTTGCAGGTTTTTGCATCCAACGCACATTTTCTCTATCATGGCTGTGCAGATATTTATTATATCATCTAGATATATGTTGAAAAGTAATGGACCCAATCCCCACCTTGTTTTACTTCTGTTGTGGTTAGGAAAGCTTTAGAAATTAGGTTTTTACTAATAAAATGATTCACACATTTTTTATATAAGCTCATGATTGCATTTCGTAAGTCGACATTCTTTTTAAACTTTCCCATATTTTTACCCTCGGTACTCGCTGTCCCCATATCAATAAATCCAAATAACGCGTCTTCGCCTCGTCAGCCAGCTTTATCTAAATTTGTTTAATGGTAAATACGTGATCTTGTACACTTCTACATTAGCGTAATCCACTTTATGTATCATTTATTGTATTTTCTATGTATGGTCTCAGTTTGTTATCTAAGAGTTTTTCATAAACTTTCATAGAAGTACACGGTAATTTTATTCCTCTGTAAACTGCCAAATTACGAGAAACAATTAATAACTTTCTCAGTAAACACCTACTTTTGTCGTCTTTAGCTACATCAGAGCGAGTACGAGCTTCTTTCAAAGTGTTTCTTCAAAATAAAAGATTTGCACCTTATATATTTTTCTTCGAACTTCTCAACCAACTCATTTGCTTCATCACCCTATAATAAGCAAAATTTTTTAGAACGAAAATCACTTCTGCTCTAGTCCGACGTAGACTGATATTTTAAACAAAAATTTTTGAATCCTTTGCAATTCTTTCAATGAATTTCTACGTGTATATAACTTATATCACAGCTCGTGAACTATATATATATATAATATATATATATATATATATATATATATATATATATATATATATAGAGAGAGAGAGAGAGAGAGAGAGATATTTCGCTTCTTACATAATCAGCAAACCCATCATCTCAACACTTGAGTATATCTACCTTTTATCAAAAGTATCAAAATTGAAATATTCCATTTTACATTTCAACCGACAAAAATAAACATCAAAGCCCTAAAGACGTAAATTCACTTCCAAGACGACGTTCATATTCCTATATTATTCAAGGTCATGTAGATATATAGACTAAGGTACTAAGTTATAAGAAGCCTTAATAACTAGGGAATGAGTTATGAGAGGCATAAATAACTATAAGTATATCAGTGGCAAAGAAAACTTGAAGTTACTCAATCAAAGAATCTATTTGTGGTATAAAATATATGGTGTTCCAGTTAAAAGAAAAAAAAAAGGATGAAAGGTGCGAATCTCTGTCCACCCTGTATACAAAAAAGAAAATATGAGAACTCAATATAATACAGAGATATTGTATCATACTAAGAAACTTAGTATAAATCATTTTTATCTAAAACTTAATTTTGAGATAAATTTGTCCCTATCTCAAGCACGCACGAGATCGATAGGAACCTCTGCTAACTTATTCTAAGTGGTAACCCAATATCACCAATAAAATTTAGTTCTGTGGGAATTATTGTTATTTCACCACTATTTTTTGCGTAATTTGACTGGACTATTGGTAAATGTCGCGGAGATGTATTACAGAATGAGCCTACGTTACATACAAAGAAATTTCGACTATCGTCTCCTGATTCCCCGACGAGTTTAGTTTCAAATTGTTTTCCCAAGTTTAGGCAATTTTTCAACTTTAATAGATTGCAGAATGAAGCAGTCTAACTTTTTAATTGGTTCGCCATTCTTCCTTTGGTTCCAAACAAAAAATATATGTGTGTATCAGCCTTCAATTTGTTACACGTCAACTGAAATCCCTTTTAAAAAATTAGTGCATCAGCTGCTCGCTTCAATAACGCCACGAGTGACGAGAAAGAAATGCAGGGAAGACGCGTCGCAAATCCCAAAATCCCCAGAGAAAAGCCCTTTCTGTCGCAGTGGCCACACATAAGCGTCTACACAACTTATCAAAATTTATATATAGGCAAGAGAAAAATACGACGCAATGGAAAAAAACAGAAAAAATGTTGTCTGTGAGAGAATTTTCTGGAGATGAATAATAGTATATTCATGTTAAAAATGACTTTTATAGGGTGGGCAGCTGTTTGTATATCCATCTAACTTCACTCGACGTTTATCATGGATAACCGTTAAAATGAGAGCAACATGGAAAATAATATTGGAATAGTTCCAAAAACTTATAAGTTTATCCCAGATTATATTCTTATCATCATCAAAAAGAAAGTCGTTCCAAAATCGACTGAATGTTGAAGAGTTTTACGAGCTAAAAGACAATAAAAAGATATCCAAAATACTCAACAGTTTTCAACTGTCTTGGATCGTTTATTTTTTTCTAGTTTGTTTTTGAAAACAAAATGTTTTCTTTAATCAAATTTCACCCAAAAATTTATTATATCATTTAGAAATGGGAAGTATTAAAAATGGACAAAAAGAAACAATCAGGGGACTGGTTTATGCAAGAGGAATAGTTAAAACATTGTTATAAAGGTATATAATGAAATTAGGAGAGTGCAACAATTTTGGTTCATGGAAATGGGATAAAATAGCAGTGCATATCGTAGGCTTGAGTCGCAAACCAAGTAAATCTGTTTTTTCCCCTATATGAACATTTTGATTCCATTAGATAGATGATTTCTGAATATATTTAACAGAAAAACTTAAAGATTCAAAAAAGTATAAGTCTAAATAAAAAACCTCACAACTCCAAACCCCATTATGTTCCAAGCTAACCGCACTCCGTGTTAATTAACTTTTTTGCTTTTATCATTTTTTCCAAAACAAGTCAAGTCTCCACTGAATTTTTTTCATCGCTTCATCATCGCTTAAAGAAAAAATTTTGCAAAATACAAGAATAAAGAGAAAGTAGTGAACAAAAAAATCGTAACTCAAAGATAATATAAAAACAAAAGAAATTAAACTGAGAATTGGAGAGCCAAACTTATAGTTAGACATCGTAATTTTATGAAAAAAAGCAAATATATTTTAACTTTCTCTTCCACATCTTCGACGGAATCATATTTCCTTGTTCTTATGTAGATTTCACTATAAGAAACCGATAGAAATCGCAGGTCCAGCACTAGAACACTGGGAGGCGAATTTCACAAAATTCAAGTGATCAAGCAAATAAATTACAGTTTTAAAGAAGTACAAAACAAGTTTCCAACAATAATTAAAGTAAAAAATGAGAATAAGGTACTCATGATTTGATATAACCATTTTGCGTGAGCTAAGTATCGAGAGAAATGGATAGTAAAGGAAATGAAAGAGAACTTGTGAGAAATTTTCGGTAACAGAAAAATAATTCGAACTACTCGGGATATGAATTGAACCTAGATCTATTGAGTAGAAACATTTCGAATTAAGCTGTCCAAGAGTCACGTACCGCATTTATAGATTCACCTACATTAGAAACCCACAGGGAAACACTCCCGTTTACCTTCCCATTTCGAGCTTATTAAGGAAATGGAAAAAGAAAGGAATAATGGAAAGGAAAGTTCTACTTAGTGAGCAATTTTCAGGAGACGAAAAAATCATTCGTACTAGGAATCAGACTCAATATGTGGTTGAAAAATACAAACTTAGTTTAAAAATGTCATACCATTTCCCCCCCCCCAGACTTTTATAATAGTGACATTAGTTTTCTCATTGTAAGTCTCAGTGTTTTTTCAATGCTTTTGGTTATAAGTACAACATTTATTACTACTAGTAAATCTGATCCGGATAATCGAATGTTTTGATTAAATTATTGCATTTTCATTTGTCTTTGACAAATATACTAAGCTTAGATTAAATCTGATCTTTAAACGTAAGGCATAATCGAGGTGAATAACTTAGTTCCAAACATACAGGTAAAACTAATAAAAGCGTGTTTAAAACTAAGAAGAATCTATCAACCATTTCTTCAGGTGAATATAAAAAATGTTACTTCGTACAGTGAGAGCACCAGTGGAATAGATGTTAGCGGGTACCACACGATGCGTCCAATGCTTCCAAGGTTGGACGCTGGTATGATTGAACTCATCTTATAGTCCTAGTGCGTACATCATTCGACGAAAGTTTTGTTTCTAACGTTGGCTATGGAAAGTTGGTTTTTTAACCCGCGTCAAAGAAGTACCTAACATTGAAACGAAGATGGAACCAGCACTTCTGGTACAGCTACAACACTTTTTCTCCTCTTGCGCTTAAATGTTACGTGTTTTGTATGAAAAATAAAAGTTGCCAGAATCAACCAGTTTATTTTTGAAGTATTTATATCTGTTGTACGCTGTTCATGACTTTTTTCCACGTTTTCATTTTGTTAGGAACCTTTGGTAAAGTTCTAGCCTTCATCCAATGTTCAATCAACGTTGGAAATATATGTTGACGCAAGCGTTGGACGTATCATGTAGTTGCATCCATCCTCCCTGCCTCTTTTCAATGTTCAGCCGTAGGTTGGACCGCGAATATTTGCGTAAACCTTGGACGCATCGTGTAGAACCTGCTTTAGTTTCGGTAATGTTTCAGCCTTTGTCCAGCGTTCAATCAACAATGGAAGTTGAATGTTGACGCAAACGTTTGACGCATCTTATAGTATCGGCTTTAGTTATAATGGAGTTTTATGAAGAGGATTACTTTTTGTTTTTTGAAAAATTTGAAATAAAATCTTTTTTCCAAAATTGCCGATATTTTTCAGCCTTCTCTTATATACTGCATCATCAGTTGTCGAAAATATGAACTTCAATATCAATAGACCGAGCCAGGTTACCAAAAACCACATAGTACCTCTAAGTATAATCACCAAAATGACATTTGCTTTGGAGTTCAGCTATATTGTCACATTGTGATTGTTAATTATATAGAACAATCAACAAGCAATCAACGAAACATCATAAATTACTTAAAAAAATACTTTATCGGATAAAATTCGTCTTTCCAAAGAACCAAAAAATGTCTTGTCCGTGTTATTTACTTTTCTTCTCAATAATTCATGTGACTTCGATTCAGAATCTCCAGTATTCTACTTGGTGATGCACTGACAAGTTTATCGTGGTTATTGGATGACAATGTTAGCGCCGTTGAACTTGCCTTCAATCTACTTCGTAATCTGAATCGATTCCGTTTTTATCATTGGCTCCACCTCTTAATTTAGTTCACGATATTTCTAAAAGCTGAAGTATTGTATTTATCCTCATGAATCAGTGAAAAATCATGACTTTATTTTCCTGTAGATATTTTATGTATGTAACTCATTGGAACTTCTGTTACTACTACTCAAACACCGACGAATTAAACGAAAAGAGAAAACACAGCGAAACGAGATTAGAGTAGATAACAATATGTTCCGTCGGGCAAAAATTACACATTTTTGGTACTTTTTCCATTTAAAAATGGGTTTAATCGCCGACAACCATCCGTTTTAAACACACTGCAAAAATGTGTTGTCTTTGAAATATTCTCCGCTGGATACATTTCACTATAATGTAATGTAAACTAATTGTGGGGTAGACATTGTGGTAGCTTAAACGTTTGAGAAATAATTTTCTCATTTTGTCCTAGGAAATTTTTCATTCGGGAACAAAATGAAATGATTTCCAACCAATTTTCAGTTTTCGAGGAAAAAGTCTTCTTTTAGTTAACTCATAAGAAGTGGATGAAGTTGTGTATAAAAAGTCCTTCAATGTCAATTTGAAATTCTCCATCTACAGTATATGAATGATTAAAATACATAAATACATAAAATTAATTGGTAGTTTAATATTTTCCTTATCGCTTGTCTGCTTTAATACTCCGACGTCTCTCGTATCGACTGTGCGAAAAAACCTGAACTTGAGCTGCGGTTGAGATGTGGTTTTGCCAAGAAAGGAAGAAAGGAACCCAATATCTGGGAGCCTAATAAAAGAAAAGACAATAACTTTGCACAAAAAACTAAAAGCCGGAAGGGAATTCGTCATGGCGTCCGGTTTGTTTCAATAACTGCTGATGCTGAGTTTACTATGAAGTTTCAGAAAATCAATAAAGACCCACAATATGTACAACCGAATATATCTTCCAGTTAAGTTGAGGAATGAAATGTCCAATGTGACAAAAAGTGAGCTCAATGACGACCATATTATTACCCATGTTTTGGAAAATAATAGTGAAGAAACTGTGAACGAGGATTCAGATGGCAATAGTGACGAACCCCCTACTCGTATTTCACACGTTGCTGTCAAAAACGCATTGGATATTGCCTTTCAGTACATAGAGCAGAATTCAACTTTAACACCTTTTGTGGATCAAGAAATGAAGGAATATTGCAGCTTAGTCTAGAATGTCATTTACCAAACAAAAATCTATAACTGACGATAAAACATATTTCTAATATAATCTAAGTATATAATATAATATATGTTAATAAAAATGTTGTGTAAATGCTGATAATCCAAACTTCTTTGCGTACTAACCACCCTCCTAGTCTCCAAGATGAATTTACTAATTGAGATATACACATCCTCATTTTGCATTCTACCATTTTTATTTCAACAGTTGTATCCCACAACATTTGTGGTATTTATTCAAGTTCATTAATCGTTATTAAATGCTAATGATTGTTCTCAAGTTTATAGCCGGTAATATTGAACTGTCTCCTATAGATAAGAAAAACAAAATTAAACAATTTCATGCTAAGAACAGAGGTGGAAGCAAATTTATAATAAACAAAGTAGGTGTTTGGGTGACGCTTCTATATTTTGTGCTTCTGTATGAGTATACGCGGAATTATTCATTTTAAAATGATAAAACCTGAAGAAACAAATCTTCTTTCTGAACAATTATATTCAGGGAACTCATCTTCAATCAAAAAGTCCAGTGATTGTTCAAGGAAAGGGCGTTATTTTGCACACGACGATACAAGATCGCACTGTGCAGACTGACCTTGAAAAATAATAGTGTCCGATATCGCACTACCTGATGTCTATTCACAATCAAACGATACAATACAAGATGTTCCGGAACTTAATGCAAAAATTCGGGATGGAGTAGATGACGTGAAAATGATGCTGATGACAAAAAAATTTCTCATTCGACGCCTTGTTTCTGAGTTATAGGCCTTTATATGGAATCAGAACTTATATTTGAGTATATTTTCTATATAATACATTCGAACATCATGAGTTTTTATTGGATAGTTATATATATATATATATATCCACGTAGTGTGTTTGACGGAATAAATAATTCTACACTACTATCTGAAGGCCAAGGGCGACTGGTACCGGAATGGTTAACAATCTGTAACTTTCACAGGGACAACCTGTACAATAAAAAAATAGCATCAGTGAGTTTATCAATCAATTTTTTTAAAAAGATACTTCTTATTTAACTGAATAACATTTATGGTTTAGGAGATATATAGATTTCTAGATCGTTATACATGCCAAAAAAAAATAATTCGCCATAAAGAGACACTCTGAAGAAAATCATTGTAATTATTTATTGAAAATTCAGGAAGTATTAAAACACAATCAAGCAATTCTTAGGGAACTGATAAATAAATAAATAAACATTTGTACAGCATGCTATCGAAAATCATATTACTGGTGTAAGTAAAAAAGAGATTAATAATGAAAATATAAAAAAAAGATATCTTAAAAGCTTAGTATATGCAAACATAGGGAACGAAATGATCGATAGAATATACTCTCGTTGTTACGCTCTAAGGCAGAATCTTGGAATGATCTCCCAAGCTCCGTAGACTCCATAGTGTGTAGAAGTCCAAGGTGCCCCCTTCGAACATTATAGTTTTTTGTTTTTATTTGATAAGTTTTAGTCTAATCAATAAAAATTTTCCCACATTTAAATTTTTTCTCATGGATATAAAACGAATTTTACGAAACGAAAATTTGCTTCAATTAGAAATGTGTGATTGTGTTTTAAAATCTCTGTAAGTATAATAAGTATAATAATCACAATTCATGATTTTTTTTCAGAATGTCTCTTTATGGCGACCGGTTCTCAGCATAATTTTCAAGTCATCTACTCTCTGTCGAATTTTTTGCATCAAGTCCCAGAACACTTAGTATTTATTACCAATAAAAAAATCGAAAATTCTAACGGTTTTTTACTCAAAAACGAATGCGACTTAACAATGAGAATTTGCACAATGGGTGGCGAAATATTGTAAATAAAACAAAACATTCATTCGTTTGCATTTAATTCAAGAAAGCGAGATTACTTCCTAGTTCCTCTTTGTAAGTATGTTGAAAGAAACCCTAGACCTATGATAACCTATAGAATACATCAACCAATTTTATCAATAAATTCTTTCTAAAATTCACGATTATTTTTTCATTATAAGGTATTAATAGGAAAACTTTAAAGTACCATAGCAAACTATGTATCCAAGAAGCAAGGAAACATCATAAAATGATACCAATACCCAAATACCGATGAAACAGTCACCTACAATTCATAATATCTCAAATTTTCTTATTTTCTCGTTATATTGTATTATTATTGAATAAAAACCAGATGAAGGACGGAAATAATTGTTATAAAGCAGAATAATATGCTTTATAGAAGAAATGTAGCAAAGGGCAGTCGTAAGCATCACGTTCATCCTCGTAACATGAGGTAATAACAATTCACGTAAATTTAATGTACGTTTTGTTGTTACAGGTCTATCCCTAGGCACCGGTTTGGTCATCTTTGTTTCGTCTCTCTCAGAGACTCTGTTGGAAATATCGCAATACCACAAAGAACCGCCATCAGGCCCCGTCTACGACTACCGCTATGGATGGTGCTTTTTCACCGCAGGGCTCGCCTTCATTATGACCAACATGGCGGCCCTATTCTCCATATCTGGCTATCTTAATAGGTTCTCCACAGTTGACGAAATGGTAAGAGAAAATAACAACAAACAGCTTTCAATGGCTTGTTATTTTTTGCGAGCATTCTAGCAATAGTCTGGGGCGTCAATTCATTTGTTTTTACTAGAAAAGTAGAGAAAAAATATTGTTTCAACACAATCGATGGAAATAATAACGAAAACACGCTTTTATAGTTAATCCAAATGAAAAGTGAGGGAAATAAACGAGTTTTGAAAGCGTCGGATATCAATATCAATCCTCATAATTTTTTACCAGTATTCATTACGCAAGTTCGTTTGAAAAAATGTCACAAGACATAAATAAATATTTTTACTTTGTACTTTAGTGTTTTTCACAATGATTTCAACTTTACTCAATAGCGGATTTTACAGCTAATCATTAGAAAGTAATATTAATTTTTTTCACATTTCTAAAACTATATATTCACTATATACTTTTTCAACCTTCTTATCATCAGTATCTATTATATAAATTATTTTTCAAAACCAATTACCACGACTTACATCAGTGTAATTTGATGAAGTTCTTTTTTTTTGAAAAAATGTTTTATAGAACCAAAAAAAGTTTTTTGCTTTTTTATTCGCGAGCCTAATGAAATTAGATCTACCAACCAAAGGATTGTAAGCTGCGTTACGAACCATTGATCTATCGAAATATTTTACATTTGAACAGATAAATAAACAGAGTGAAGTAAATTATGATGGACAATTCTAATTTGCTTTATAAAATACTGAAATAACCTAAAAAAATACAATAAAAATTTGAAGATTCTTTGAAGTTAACAAAGTTTGTTGATTTTATTTAAGAAAAGAAGGTGTATTCTGAATATTGGGATGTTTCCTTAGCTCAATGTTATTCAAAATTAACTTTAAAATAATTATCGTAACGTGTGGTGTGATTTTTAAATAAACTGTATATTTTCTTAACGATAATTAATCGATATATGTCACAATATTTTATTGGAATGGAATGATGATGAAATTTTTTACTAGAAGAAAGAGGCTTGCACGGGGGATTTTGTAACAATATTTTAATGAATAGCCTCTTCTTTATTTGAGTATTTCTTTTTCACTCAGGTTGGACAAAAAAATATTTTGTTTTTGGAGTTTGGAGTTTTGGATATCCCTAAACGACTCTCAATTCTATTACAGGATTTTCTGCTTAAATCAAAAACTTAATAATGAAAGCCTATGATATAAATCAAGTAAGTTATGATAATGAAGACATTAATACATCTCTATTGAGATCTGCTAATGCAAATAGACAGGAAGTTGGAATGTTTATAAATATTGCTAAGACAATGTTTATAGTCGTAAGCCGCCAGCTATACCTCAACTCTTTACTACAGATAAATGGACAGAACGTTGAGAGGGTCTCCAATTTTAAAAACCTAAGTTGCTACATCCCCAAGCAGTTGGACTCGGATAAGAAAATTAGATGCAGGATTGAATCACTGTTTGTAGTAGTTTTAAACAGACGCATGCAGTTCGTGAACTTTTTAAAATAGTCAAATCCGGAAAATTGTCAAACCTCGATCATACCTTAGAGGAAATCGTTATCGGTTCCCAATAATGAAAGGCGAAACAGAGGGCTGAAGGGACAAAGAAAGAAAACAAGTATCCTAGTTGAGGAACATCCGGGAATGTACAGGTATACAGAATATTCAACAATTCCTCAGACTGCCTGAAAACAACGATCAGCTCTCCATTGTAATTTCCAACGTCAGGAGAACTTGACAAGGCACAATAAGAAGAAAAAGAATTGAAACCTGATGATCTGCTAATTATTGGTTTACCTGGGTATTATTTATTGATAGATAGATACGCTCTAAATGATCCCTCAAAGGTATTTTTCTGTTTCATCTTAGTATCCCATATCTTTATCTTATATCTGTGTTGTTGATTCGTAATTTCTTTTCCGACGATAGCCCTATTACTGTCAACAAATTTTTTGTTTCATCCATCTTCCTTCGGTTTTTGTGGGGCTCCTTAAAATTTATGAAGCTCTTGTCCTCTTTTTTAGCGATGATTACTGTATCGTCCCCAAACGCGATATATGTTGCGCTCTAGATAGTACCTATCATGCTTCGGTACTACTTTATCTATTGTGATATCCGCTATGAACTTGAATAGTAGATGTGTTCTATTTTTTCCGATATCTACAATGATCATCTACTTTGTATAATACACTCAATCTAACCACAATGTCTGAATTCATAAGCGCAATCTTTTTTGAGGTTATATGCCTTTAATATGCTCATGGGAATTTTATTCATATTTCAAATGATGTCGTGTCTTCTTGACTCTCAAACTTTCTTGATCTATTTCTCATTTTTCATCCGTTTTAGGAGATTTTGTGATTCAAATGTTTTCTTCCATTGTTTTATATCTTCATTTCGTATTTTCTATATTTTTCTATCTATCAGCACTTTTCTTATGTACTCCATATCCGCTTCATAGGTTGTATTTTGTCTTTGAACCAGGTGTATATATGAATTTAACCTGATCTTGATTTGATTTGATTTCTTCTATAATCATCCTAAGTTCATCCTTTTCAATTAATCATCCTTTGATTTATCAAGCTTCTTTTTCTAGAAGGTATTTCTTATTTATATACTATACAACCGCAACAGAACAACAACAACCTTAAGAATATGTCCTTTTCCGCACTTTGACAACGTGTCATGAAAATATACCGTAAACTATTCTGTAATTGTAGTTGTCGGTTTATTTCTGCAGTTAACACGTCTTAAAAAGCTTAACAGTGAAATTTCCAGCACTTTAGAACCAGAATTTGGGATTTATGAGGAAGGAAGATAAAATAAGTGATTATAAATGCTGCGTTCTCATATATAACTATTTCTAGTTGCTTGGAAGGACGTTAAGAAATATTTATGGGATCTTTACAATTCCATTCTTCTCTTAACTTATAAATATACTTCAGCTTTTCGTATTCGAACAAATTGTAGTAAACACCACAATCCTTAAATTTACATTATTCTGTAAACGACCCATTATTCCAAATTAGATTTTAGTAGGATCTGAACCCGTAAATTTCATAGGATATTCAGATATTGTAACCACTTCGACACACTGAATTCATATAATAATGTTAAGGAAAGAGCTCTGGATGACTAAGTTATTTTCTGCTCTGTTTTATGAGTAGGGAGGTGAGAGAGGTAAGAGGGATTGAGTGAGTAGAAGTGCGATGAAAGTTGTTTGTTGGACTATTCTTTTAGAAAAAAAAGATAAAAGTGTACATTAAGATAAAGTAAAATATCATAGTCTTTACCGATTACTAAAATAATTCAAATTTTAGCTTTATGGAATATTTTTGTGATCTCTTGATTATAATTTATTTTTAGGTTTATAGCTTCAGTAGCCTAAAATTAATAGATAATAATCCTTAATTTATAATTAAATCGAGCTCAGTTTACTCAAATTACGAGGATTATACCCTAAGGTCTCATCTTTTCTAGTCGCTCAAGGTCGTGCTATTTCTTTTCAATTCAGTGATGTGAGTACCGTTATTCTATAGTTTTCATCCATTTATATTAGAATTATGGCTTGGTATCCTAATATTAATAGATAATAATCCTGAATGTATAATTAAATCGATCTCAGTATAGTCAAATTACGAGGTTTGTACCTCTGTAGTCCAGTTTTCAATTCATTGATATGAACAATATTATTCTATAATTTTTATCCATTTTAATACGTTCATTTCGTTTCTAGTTTTATATTTCTAGCTTTGATCGCCCTGCAGCATTTGTAACCATGTCTGATTTTTCATTAACTTCTGCCTGACATTTTTGTAAATATGTTTTTCGCGGAGTTTGCGTGTGAAGCTTCGTCCTTCGCCGAATCTTCATCGAAACTCATCTTTATTATTTCCATGTTCTATTCCACGTCTTCATTATTTCCATAAATGTTTCGTAAGGTCAAGTCTTATTTCATTTATTAGTCTCAGAAGGGAAATTCCATTAAATTGCATGTTGAAAATCTCGAGAAACTCCAAGGAGTAATTTTAAGAACGAATTGATAAGGGAAAACTATATTGGTATCACATTTTTAGGTACAGATTTCGATTGAATTCGATAATAAAAAACAACATAGAAGCAAGTTTCATATCTTACAACTCAACAGCGAGAATTATATATTAATTGAACTAACAAGAAGCTCCTCCGACTAAATGAGTGAGATGTATTGAGGTGAATAAAATCACTTGCAAATAGAAAATAAATGAACAGATCCCTGAATAGTATGTAAAAACTTTAAAACCGAAAAAGAAACCCATAAAACGAATATGACTAACCCGCAAAAAAAAGAGAACGAAACAACTAAAGCAAAGTGGAAAACTGAACACTGTCTATTTAGAAGGTTTATATAAATATACTTCCCAAGGAAATAAAATAGTAATATTTAATATAATTCGAACAAAACATATTCGTTTGCATCTCATGAATCTTTCTTAGTGGCCTCCTAATTACCATATATAAAAACTTGAGGCTCTTTTATGAGAAAGTAGACGTTCGTACTTATTAGAACATTTATCTCAACTTAACAGCTACTTAAATCGTATCAACAATAGCTTAAGTCGTTCTCTTATTGAATAATAATAATCTAGTGAAGAAGGGTGAAACTAATATACTAACAAAAGTCTTTCAATGGAATAGGGTCTTTCTTTGTAGAATTTATAAGATATAGTTGCTGAAAAACGAAAAATCTGCTAGAGAATTAGTCTGGCGAAATCTTCTAGGATATGGCACTTGAAAAATTTCTTCGGCGCATTAATGTTGTGACTTAATAAGGTTTTTGTTGTAATAACTTCTGGCTGTTAAGGTTGGCACTGGAACATGCAAGGATATATTCTTTCATGAACGTATAATACCATTTTTACCTGCTATTTTCTTGTCCATCTTAAAACAAGTGCGTAGTCAGAGGACTTCTTGTTCTCTTCTTCGTACTTCTCTAATGTTTCCTCGAAGATATTGAATCTTCTCTAGGATTTTTTTATAAATTTTCGTCTATTTTCCTCTGTTTTCAACTATTATTCTCACCATATTTATTAGTTGATTGAAAATGTTAACAAATTTTGATAATAAAACTACTGACATAACCTACACATTTCTACCATTTCAGTTTATCTAAACTACTCAATAAAATAGATTGTAATAAGAAAAAATCGTAGTTTATAAAGCATTTCTTTCCAATTATTTTTGCTTCACAAAACGGGCCCACCATTCACAAGTCGTAATCATAAAAATCTGTCATATTTGTACACCCAAAAATATTTACCTGCAATTGGTAAGTCAGCCAATATTCAATGGTCAATAATGTTCCACCACGATAATACAAGAGAAAGAGAGAGATTCGTTGGACAATTTTTAGGTAGGAAATTTTTTATGGGAGGAAAGTTTATTGGAGATTGGCCCTGATATAGGAGCTGCTCCTCTGCAGGGCTACAATAATACATCTTACGTAGTATGTAAAAGTCTTTGAATATCCATTCTATTCGGCTGATTTGACTTTCTTCGCGTGCGGTGACTGTTATCGATTGTTGATTCCATTGTTGACTATCATAGTGACTATCATTACTGTATTGACTGCAGAGGATGTTATCTCGTCGGTTATTTTAATTTGCACTACCAAATGAAGACGATCGTACTTTATAGGGATGCCAAAGAATTCTAATTTAAGTCTGTTTCTAATGTTAACTATTTTTAGAGTTTTGTACATACGTTCAAGAGCCTCGGTGTTTGTAGCTCTATACACATAACTTATCTTTAGAATACGGTGATTTCCTGTGAATTTCTATGTGACTGCATCGAATGAGGGCACAGGCAAGATATAACATCGTGCCATTCTCATATGGAAATTAAAGTAAAGATCTTGGCTGCAAAAGATTTTTTTAGTATGATAAAACTTGCTCTTTGAATATTATTGTATCGTATTTCCTTTCTAGGATTTCATTTATTGTTTATTGCGGATCTCAGGTACGTTAATTTTTCTACTATTGCTGAGTAACTAATCGTGATTATTCCTTCTGGTACATTTTGTTGTTTAATTATGACTATATATTTGTATTGCACTTTAATTTATAATTTTGACAGATTATAACAAGATAGTATAAAGGCCTCTGCAGCTCTTGAAACGAGCTGGATATTGAAAGAGTATCATCAGCGTAGTGTATATTCTTTCATTAAGCAAACCATCTTCATCAGCGTTCTCTAGAACTTTATTGAATATTACTCCTGAGCACAGATTGAAAAGTAATGGAGATTAAATACAACCTTGTCTTATTTTTCTTCTTATTACAACTTGAGGGAAACTTTGTTAATTTATTCGAACTCCAGTGACTACATGCCTGTAGATTTTACCAATAATGCGTATATCTTTATCATCTATAGGAAACTTTTTCAAAATTTCAAGCATATTATCATGTCTTACTTCCTTGAACGCTTTTAACATATATATAAACGTCGTGGTTCATATTTCTACATCTTTGTATGTTTTCTGGTTACTCTTTAATCTGCAAAAACGTTTACATGGTGGACGTTTCAATACGGAGAATAAAATAAATAAAGAGCATTCCAAAAGATGACTAGCGTCAAGCTCTTATTTTGTGAAATCAATTGCATTGATGTGGGTGATAATTACTTTGAACATAAATAAAATCATTTTTCTAAAAATATTTGTAATTTACTCGTAACTAAGAATATATTGTATCTCGTATTCTATGTTCTACCACCAACAAATAATCCACAAACGATATGTGTCTGGAGTAGACCCACTTAATATTGTGGCTCTAATTGAAGAATTTATGGCTCAATTATTTTGAGATCGTGCTTTTTTTCATATTCATAGACAGCAAAAATATGATAAAATATGATTAAAAAACAATTGGTCAGCTCGTTTAACTCCTTGACCTCATATTGAAACTCAGTTTAACCAATAATGGTTAGATATTGTTGGAGTTAATATTAAGTTAAGAAAGGGTTTATTCTCTGCAATTATTCTTCCTAGTGAACTGTTATCTGTAATCGTATTTGAAAAACGTACATAAATAATTAAATGATAATAATTCAATAGAACGTAATCAAATTTAATCGCAAAAAGTAATAAAATCAACACACACGACTGGTCTACACAAAACTCTCACATATTCACATTAAATCAAAAACAAATATATCAAATTGTGATATATGTCAGAAAAATATTAAACTATTCAATATTCACTGGCAGACTGTTCATAATATGGAATAAAAAGAAAAACTGACGGAATAAAAAAACAACTTATCATCCGTAATCGGAGAAATGGAAATAAAAAGTGTTACAGTTTGTTTTCCCATGTTTTGGCGTCTAGGTTATGGGAAACAGATAAAATAATAAAAATATGTTATCATATTGTATCAACAGTGTACAGAAAGTGTAGAAAAGGACTCTCCATTAGTTGGATTTGTTCAACTACTAACAGTTAGTATTCGCTAAAAAAAATTCAATTGTTACTAAATTAATATGCTTTCATCTGTCAAAATGCCATGTATACGAGGTTTGACTATTAAATAACGGGACTGGTTACGAAAAAGGGTTTTATTATAGAAATTATTCTACATTCGAATGCTCCCCTTCATATACCTTTCCATACGTTTGTTCCATTGATCGAAGCAAGTCTTATTTGATGGGGACCTTTAGAGGCTCTGCCGTTTTTTGTTTTTCCGCTTTCATCGACTCAAATCGGTTCCCTTTCAAAGCAAATCTTTTTCTAGCTTTTCAAGGAAATCTGAGCAGACCCGTTGATGCAAGAGCTTTTGGTCAGGAGTCAGATTTTTTCGGCACCAGCTTCGCACAGACTTTTATCATGAGTAATTCCTAGTGTAAAATGTTTCTAGCCGTTTCTTTATCGGCATTTACAGCCTCGGCAATCATCCAGATGCTTATTCGACGATCTGCACGTACAATTTGGTTGATTTTGGTCACTGTTTCCGGAGTTGAAACAGTCACAGGGCGACCTGGGCGCTGGTCATCTTCAGTGATCTGTCGGCCTTCACTAAAACGAGTTGTCCCAATAGGTCTTTTGCAACAATTTATAGTACTCAGTTGGAATTTTTTTCAATTTAACGAGAAATTTGAGATTGATACGTTCCTCCTGTTTTTCGTCACACATGGTTTTCGTCACGAGAAAAAAACACGTTCGTTTCAAACCGCTCCTTCACAAATAATATAAAAGTAAGGGAAGCGTGTTTTGGGTCGTGCATAGACAAGATATCTAGATACACAACGCACTACTCGTTTTTTACCCCACCCGCCTAGGGCGCCCTCTAGGCGCGCAATCTCGTTATTTAATAGCCAGACCTCGTATTTATGCCTCCTACATTTTTTAGCTTAGAATAAGGTAAAAAATTATATATTACATAGAAAATTTTTATTTTTCACTTCATAGTACATATACACTATAATTTACAGAAACTAACCTTGCCAATTTAGAGCACCTTCATTATTAAAATAAGTTGTAAATGCTTTTCTTATTTTTATTGCCTTTTTTTTACTTGTATTGCTTTCAATTCTAGATACCTCATTAAATTAAGGCAATACTGCAGCAACAAATTAATTGTCGAAAAATGTAATTATGTTAGGATTGCTGCCAATTTTTTTTTCTACTCAATTCATAATAATTATGAACAATTTTTTTAAGTTAAAAACTGTTATGATAAATTTGTTGATTATACTTTTTGCCTCAAGAAATCATAACCCCAACATCAACAATCACTATTTTCTAACATGTCAACAAAAGTTCGATGATAGCAAGTTATTCGTAGCGAATTATTCCCTGCATGAGAATACGACTTTAAAGTTTTGAAAACAGAAAATCTCTTCTACTCGCGTACTTTATACGTATATATGTTGGTATAAAATTATAGATAAATTATGAATATTTATAATGCATTTTAAGCCTACAAAATTTTACTATTAAAATTACTCACTCATAACAAAAATTTTATGTTTTAATATAAGAAAATACAACACGAAAATCGAAGAAAATTAATATGTGGATGCCACATGTTTTTTCTTGCTCGGTATACCAATAGTGTGAAAATCTATACCCACAACGAGCTATGGGTAAATTTATTCGGCCACTGAGTGGGGCGTACTCCTCACAACGCGTTTTGATCAATCTATTAATACCTACAAACAGATTTGACGACAAAGTTATCAAGTAATGGGTCATGCAAAATACTCATATCGCATTGTGGGTAAATTCCCTCACATGATTTCGATCAATAAGCAATTTGAAGCTGTTTATTTGGTGATTATTAATTTCAATTACGACTGCCAATACAGTTCTTTGAACAAGACGTATCTCTTCAATCTTCTATATTGTTAAGATGAAAGTGTGCCTCCTAACTCTGTGCTTCTTTAGCTTTATTTATGAATAATTTATAATCATCTTCCAACAAAAGCATAGACTCATTATTAGAGTTTACATGAAGTTTATTCAAATTAGGCTCAAAAATTTCTCGCATATTTCCCATATGTTCAGCGAATTATGCAAATCGGACAGAATTAAATAATTTTTGATTCTTTGCTGTGTGGATCTTTCGCATTACGCTCAAGCAATGACCTTCGTTTATGTTCAACCTTGTCGTCAAATCTTGTTAAGAGATTTGTTAATTTGCCTAAAACGCGTTCTCAATGGCTGACATAATACGAATAAATTTACCCATAATGCTGGTCATTGCCCAAATTAGCCAATTAAGTACAACATGTATATCACTCTGTAAAGTGTAAATGTTTGAAAGAAGTTGTAGATATTGAAAAAACCTTTAAACTAGAGGTTTCTTGTATTGGCGTACTGAGCAGAAAAAAACATGTAGCCTCTACATGTCAATTTTCTTTTGAAAAAAGTCTAATTTGACTGGGCATAAAGGACAGGATTTAGAGCTGTAATAATTCGATTGCGATTAGGTGTCCTTTTGTTATCTTTACGTTTTATTTATCTTGTAGTCCTCTAGCTGCAGTATAAGAAATTTACCCAAATTGGTGTTGCTAAATGCTTATTAGTTTCCAATTGCTCATGCCCATCCAAGGATTACGTGCCAAACAAACTCCACAAATATGGACAAAAAGAATAAATTCGGTCAAAGACTTATTATTAAACTACTGTTATATTTAAATAGGATTCCTTTTTTGCCCAATTATGTAAACATGTACTTTTAATTTTAATGTATTTGGTTATCCGGAGACTAAAAACACAGTTCACTCTAGGTATACATTTTCACACTATTGGTATACCGAGAAAGAAAAAACATGTGGCATCTACATATTGATTTTCTTAGATTTTCGTGATTTGAATTACTTGTGTTTTATTCTATTAAAACAAACAAAATAAATTATTTGTTTTGAATTAAGCAGTTCTAATAGTAAAATTAAGTAGGCTTGAAATGCATTATAAATATTCATAATTTTATACGAATATATATACGTACATAGTACGCGAGTAGAAGAGATTTTCTATTTTCAAAACCTTAAAGGCGTGTTCTCATACAGCGAATAATTGGCTAATATCAGCTGTCATCGAATATTTGTGGACAGGTTAGAAAATAGTGATTGTTGATGTTGCGGTTATAATTTCGTAAGGCAAAAAGGATAATCAAGTTTATTACTTCAAAAAATTGTTCATAATTATTATGAATTATGTAGAAAATTGGCACAATCCCATATAATTACATTTTTCGTCAGTTGATTTATTGCTGCAGTATTGCCTTCTCTTTTATTAGAAACGGGTGTTTAATTTCCTCGTTCCAAGCAACTTCAACTTAGTATATTAACTACGTTAGAATCTGTGAAGGTTTGACAGTTTCTTTCACGTAATATCTCACATATGGGATTTAAATTAGATTACTAATGTTAAAAAAATTAAATTTTAGTTTAATTACAATTACAAATTTGTCCAACAGCTGATAGCTTTAAAACAAGCTTAGTATGATGAAAACCGATGTCCACACATTTCACTAACAAGCAGAATCGATTTAATATCAAATCTAAGCTCAGTTTTGATATCAGTTTTCATACATAATTCGATTCATTATTTTAATGTTATTATTTATCATATTTAATTCGGGTAATTTCTCTTTGAAGGTTGATAACATTTTCCTAGATCCATTAGAAACCCTTGACTGAATAAAATGAGGACTACTGTCGATCTATAAACATACATATAATGTACTAGAAAGGGAGAAATTTAGGGGTAATAAAAATGTTCCAAGTTTTCTTGACTCTTTATTATAGAGAGGTCCTGCACACTTTTTCAAAGGGCTATTTACGACATCCCGCTTATTCTGGTGGCGTAAATAGAAAAGAAATGGAAAAACTTTTTGGAATAGGAAGCCATTTGAATCGCGACGTTTTATATTATGGAAAACAGGAAAGTTGGGAACAATTTGTTTGAAATAAAACTAACCCGTCCCGCGTTATTGCTAAAACTTTTGTTGGGAATTAAAGTTTTTTCTCTGTGTTTTCGACATGTCAATTCCAACACTAGGAGATTAATGTACTTAGAAATATGACAAGCACTAAACAAATAATAATTTTCCATAGTGTCACTCTAAATTTCCACAATTAAAAATTCAGTATATACCAGAAACCAGTTTTTGACTTCGATCAGATTAAAAATATTTGGTTCATATTTTTAAAACTATCACAATTACAAACAAGATATTTTTCTAGTCTATATGTTTGATTGTGCGATTTATGTAGTAAAGTATAACGCGTAACGTTCAATATCATCAATGCTCGACAAAAACCCATATTACTGACTGGGGTGTCTTTGATTAAGGGCTAGAAATTGCATAGATTTGAATTATACCTCAATACATAAGATAGAGGTCAACCCCATGAAAATCGGTCAACACTTTGATCCAAAACGACTTTTATATTCTATCTGATATACACTGCTGTCCACCCCATAAACCATTTCATTCAAATTTCGAAATAATACAGTTACTACTAACTTCTCTATCATATTGTCAAGTGAAGGTCGAAACGGTGTCCGTTCTATACTTATGTCAGTGAGTGTAACAAGTTAAAACTTGCAAGAACCAGCTGAGTTGTTTAATATTCTTTAAATGTTCAAATTATTTCTTGGGTGCTTGTGATTGTAGTTTAATTCCAGTTAGCCCTGTGAAGCACAAGTAGGTGCTGTGACTTTTTGGATCAAGATTTTTGTTAAATTCGTATACGAATTGTTTATGGGTATTAGATAATAGTGTTTGTGCACGGGTCAAAAGAAGAACGGGTATAAAACACAGTGAAAGCTTGGTAATGGTTTAAAGGTATTATCTTCCAGCATGACCATGATCTCAATCATTCCTCGATGTTGTGCAGAGAATATTTGAAAGAATTTGAAATGAAGAATATACTGAAAGTAATGGTTTGCCCATTACAGTCGCCCGACATCAACCATATTGAGTGGTTATGGGATGAATTCGACAAGGAAGTTAGTAAGCAGTATCCTACTTCCATTTCATATCTTTGAAATATATAAATAAAAACAAATGGAGCTAAATAGACCAATTCTAAAATTTAGAACCGAAATTATGAAAAGAGGAGGTTACGTCGATGAATCAAAAATTTAAGTATATGGGGCAAAAACTTTTAACCGATAGTGTATATATCCAAACTAAAATCAAACACTAGTTTCCTCAAGACTTTTATTTAAAAAACTTCAAACAACAAAACAAATCAAGGATGTAATCATTGTGCGTTAATATGAATAAAATATGAAATTATGAATTTAAATCGATGGTTGCTGCCTTCTTCTCGTCAGGCCTAGATTTCGTCTGTCCATTTATTTGGAAGATCCAAATTCATTCATTTCATCTTCTGATATTATTTCGGTTATGCAACAGACATAAATGTATACAAAACTGGATGACTTTTTCCCATTGACTTTTTTAGGCGGACATATTTTCCCTCTTCTAGTAATCCATCATCTTCCAATATCACTGCGGTTTCCTCAGTCCTTTCACCAGATGAGTCAGCATATATTCTTGCTGAACGTGCTCGTTCGCCTTCTGTATCTATCATTTCACTAGATGACTCTTCTGAAGAACTTTGGGCAGTGATATTCTTTACTGGTTCAGCTTACAGTTGTTCTTTTGTGTCTAGGTCTAGCATAAATGGCCCAGCTTCTTGTTCGGTTAGTTTTTGTTGGGTAACATATTGCTCTACGTTCAGGATTGAACAATTTTCGAAAAATTATCTAGACATTCGGATAAGATAAACACCAATTGTATCAAGATCATCCACTGAAATGTTTAGTATGGTGGTGGAATTTGTTGGGTCTCGTTTCTGGGACGGAGCTCCTTTTTCAATGCTGTCTTTGATCTGTGAAAATAGATGAAGTGTTCTGGAAAATGTTGTTAATGATTAGTTTTGTTAAAATCTAGATCACATAATTAATAAAAATGTGTAAACATTGATCATTTCTCACCCAATGATCAATGACACCTCGAAACGCAAATGTGATTTGATCAAAACATGATTTTTTCCACCTATAACTGTTCCCGGAACTTTAATAATATGGTAATAGTTATTGTGTATATAGGATGACTTTATAGATACAAACTTTATCTTACTTCTGCATGTATCATGTGAAAACGTAACTGTATGAGGCTTACAAAATGGCGCTTTAAGAAGCTAGTCAGTATTGTCATCCGACCCATACCTCAAATTTATGTATTTTATAAAGAGCTTATTGACAACAAGTTCACGTAGAATGGTGGGATGAACCATTATGTAGTGTAGCGTAAGCGATAATGATGTCAATGGTTTCAATGGTCTCTAAATTGTAATATATTTCTGCAATGATAACAAGTTAAACTAGTGTGTTTGATTTAAGAACAGTTCAAGCCTAAAATCAAGTTGATATCATAGAAAAAAATTACAATTTTTCACAATCCACGGTTAGCAGAATAGGAGAAATATAGAGAATTTAGGAAAGGATGTAGTAAAGCAAAGTACACTAAACATATTCTACAACACAACTAGAAACAACTTCACTTCACTTACATACATACATAAATAACTATCCACGTACGGATTTCCTGGCGGTTATAGTTTATTTCAGAAAGGTATAGAGTCATAAAATCTCATTAGGTATGCAAAGAGGCCACAGAGTGACCCAATGAATATTTAAGCCACTTTCATAGTTTGGCATTGATTTCATTTTAAATTTTTTTTTATCAAATGCAGGTAGTACCACCCGGGTTGGGGTCAATATATGGGTTTAGCCTATAGTTAACCATTAACAAACATTGAAAGTTAAGTGTGGGGTGCTGGTAGGATACTCGTGAAAAGGGAAGAATTTTATTTTAACAGAATAAAAATTAGGCATTATGTATATACATTATACAGAAATTAAGTTATAAAAAATCATAATATTCTTCGTCATCTGAGGAACTGTCGTCTCCTCTTGACGTCATAATTAACGGGTAGACGCTCCGATCGATCAAGTAGTCAAGATCCTCTTCTTAATGACATGCTGGACTGCTTTTTGCCAATTCTCTGGTGTCACCTCCTCAATAGCTTGATCAAACAGTAGCTTAACGTCTTTCATATTGAATGTCGTGTTATGTCTTGCTACAAATCCTTTCACTTGCGCCCATAAAGTTCTATGGGACTTAGTCAGCAATGATAGTGTGCGCAGCACAGTTACACTATGTTTATCTGCTTTATCTTCCACAGAGTATTTCATAAAACGATGTTTGTGTAAATTTTCTATAGCTAATAGTTCTTTTTTTATCAAATTATTCTCAAATTCAATACTTTTGGTGGTTAACCAGTCAATAATTTCTTGATTCTCCAAGATGAGTCTTCTCTATGCGTCGAGAATATTAACTTGGGTTATCCATAACTACTACTGAATCAACCGGAAGATATTTTATCATTTCACCAAAATACTCTTCAAAAACATCCGAATCCATGTCCTCGTGGTAATCTCCCGTATGGTGTGCCTGAAAGGTTAGGAAACTTTCTTTAAAAATCCCTCTTCGCTTCCAATATGGACGATTATTAGTCTTTTCCCTTTACCTGAAGGCACCTTAATACCTGTTGATAGCTATGAAAGCTTGGCGAGCACTGGTTATATGTATTTTTGCCTTGCCACATTTTTGGTACTGTATAACCTTCATTAATCGACGTCTCATCAAGAAAAAAAATTTTCTTCTGCTCTGTTCTATACTGCTTTATACTTCTTAAGTATTTTCCTCACCAGCAAACAATTTCATCACTTTCCAGAAAAAGTGCTTCACAGTTATGCTTTTCCCAGGCAAAATTCATATTTCTCAAAGTGGTCCACAAAAGTTTTTTAGCTATCAACGGAATACTGTAGTCCTGAGTGAACTTTTCTTAGAATTACACTTTTAATGTCTTCATCACGGACTTTTACTGGTCCGCCTGGACTTTTCTTGGGAGGTTCCACTTGGCCTGCTATCTTTCTCCCCCGCAATAATTTAAAAACGGTGGATTTTCCAACTCCAGTCATTCTGGAACATCGGTCGACAGTTTCTTATACAGTAAATTTCAGGTAATCGTATTTTTTACAATCGTGTACATTTAAAATGATAAGTTTTTCATTCACTGATAGTGGAGAATGATTGGAACATCTTTTCGTTGGTGTAAATTTCGCCATTTTATTATATATATGGTGGCTAAACACCCCAGATGGGGTAACGCCGCTCTTACGACCTTTTTAGATCTTTTTTTTTCTTTGTTTCGGGGTAGATCAGTCCCCATTCTCTTCTGTTTATATCTCGTGGCACATATCCTGCCAGGCTCGTCTATCTTTCGTTTTTTCTTGCCAGTTCCACATCCCAATTCTCTTAAGGTCGTCTTTTACCTCTTGCCACCATGTAGACCTTGGTCTTCCTCTTCTTCTAGCACTTCCAGGGGTCCAATCTAATATTGAGTACGCTACTGTTTCCTCTCCTGCTCTCCATACATGTCCCAGCCATCTTGCTCTTTGTTGTTTAATTTTTCTTACTATGTCCTCTTTAATTTCTTGTGCTATTTCATGGTTCATTCTTCTTCGGTACTCATTTTCTGTTAGTTTTACTGGTCCTAATATTGTTCTTAATATTTTTCTCTCAACAATTGTTAAGTCTTCTTCTTGCTTTTTTGTCATAGTCATAGTTTTTGCAGCATACATCATGACCGGTCTAATAACTGTTTTATATATTCTCATTTTTGTACTTTTTCCTAGTATTTTGTTTTGCAGTAGTTTTTTGTTAGCGTAATATGCCCTGTTAGCTGCTGTTATTTTTTCTTTGACTTCTGTCTCTTTATTTCCGTCACTACTTAAGGTTGTTCCTAAGTACTTGAATGTATTTACTTCCTCAAAATCAAAATTTCCAATTTTTATTTTTTGTTTACCTCCTATAATACGTTTATCTAGCCTCATTATTTTTGTTTTCTTTTCATTTATTTTGAGACCCATTTTACTTCCTTCTAGTACTATTTCCTTTAGCATTTCTTCCATTGTGTTTCGACTTCTTGTGATAAGTGCTATGTCGTCTGCATATGCTACTATTTGTCCACTTCTAGTTTTTATTGTTCTCTTGTCTATTTTACGCATCACATATTCCAGTGCCATTTTATTACTAATCTTATAATACTGTGAATACTATTTACGGCTTAATTGCATGTACTGATGGGTTCAACTAAACAAATATACTTATAAAGGTCTAAAAATTTTGGGTAAGGCACCATTGCCCTTACGGCGCATGATTAAGCCGAATCTGAAATAGAGTTGGAATTAGGCAGAGACACTAATAGAAGGTTAAAGGGTACCTGTTAAACGCAAAACGTAATTGTATAATCTACTACCTAAGTAATCCCTACACAATATTCAAGACCTACGCCTATGGCCTACACCGAAATTGAGCCGAACTGGAATTCACCATTATATTGCTCTATACCTTTCTGAAATAGACTATAAGAGTGTCATAAAATCGTTGAGTAGCCACTTTTTTCACATAAATATGATCATGTAAAATCGAATTTACCGTTGCGGATAAAACTCCGATAGCTACTTCAATACTTTATAGATACAGCTTGGATTTTCTTTGATTCTCCTAATGTTCCCAACAGTAACTGAAGAACAAGACCTACCAGCACATGCCTTGCCACCACATCATATCCCTCCTTTTTTTAATTCGCTATACCAGCGGCATACAGTTGCGTCAAGAACTTACATAGCACACACATAAATTCATATTTAAATCACGAATTATATGTATCACTATTCACTCTATAATTGTAGCGATTTCACTACTTACTATTTATGGATGGTGGATTTAGAAATGCATGCAAATCTAGTTTAGCGAATTCTGAAAATTTGGAGACTGACTCTCGTATCAGCCAAAATCTTTTTCACATTTCTATATATGCGAATGAATAAGAGTGTTTTCCAGGTGGATTACTTCAAAGAAAACTTTGTTTTTTTTTTTTTCATTTAAAAATATCAATATTAATTTTATTAAAAAAAATCGAATTATCAAAATATTACTTCAAAGATTATTCGAAATTATTGAATACGTTCAGACCATTATCTTGAAAGCGTGATGTTCTGAGAGACTCTCTGTTGACGGTATGGTTCTAAAAAGGATCTCTGATTACAGGATAATTATACTGAAAGAATTCCTTAATTCTTTCCGGATGAACGATTTAAATGAATCTTTTTAATGGATGCTAATGAAAATTTGCTATTGACTATCGAAATCATCAAGGAAATGAAATTTTTTGAGCTAAGAAAAGAAAAATTAAAGCGGTGTTCGTAAACTACACTGCAAAAAAGTAACAAATCGTTCCCAGCAAATATTTTTACGTTTAGTTTGATAGTATTGATGTTATTACAGAATTAGACACAAATGTGTGAATACAATGCCGAATTTTGTATGTGTAGAGACTACAAACTGATTGTGGAAAAAAGTCTTGTTTCTTAGTTAGATCTGAATCTTTTCAGATAACTCTTGTTGAAGCTGTAGCTTCATACAAAAACCAAATATTTCGTGTTTCAACTCAGTTGTCTGGGACTGCAACTTTCTCTCCTTGATTTTCGTGAGAAGTTCTTTATGTTTACCCATTCGCTGTAGGACCTCTATGTTTGTCTTATGTCCCGTCCAGGATATCCGTAGCATTCGCCTGTAGGCGTACATTTCGAACACATCAATTTTCTTATCTGTGGCCGCATCGATGGTTCAGCTTTTGCATCCGTACAGAAAAACAAAAAATATGTAACAGCGAAGCATTCTGGTCCTCCTGTTGTTCAGAGTTTTCCGCGCTTGCTCAATTCTTCATCTGATTTCGAGTTTTGGGTCGCATTGGTGGTTGACGAGCGTGCCCAGGTATCATCTTAGAGATGACACTTGTTCAATGGTCTCTGTATTTTTGAGAATACCAATAATTTGGTCTTGGAAGTATTCATATAAAGGCCGAATTACTTGCTATATTCTACAATAACGTCCATAAGAGATTGAAGTTCTGGTAGGCTACTGGCCACTACCACGGTATCATCTGCGTAACGAAGATTGTTTCTAATGTTTCCATTAATCTTTATGTCTGCTTCGCTGAATACCGCCTCAGAGTAGAGATTAAACAGTAGGGGAGACACACACATCCTTGTCGCACGTCTCTTCTTATTGCTATCTTTTCTTATGTAGACCCTTCGATTTTGACTGTTGCTGTTTGGAGCCAGAAAAGTCCGGTTATGATCTTTAGATCTTGTGCATCGATCCCGGTTGATTTTAGGATGTTGTCATTTTTTGGTGTGACACACAGTCACAAGCTTTTTTATAGTCAATGGAGCATACAAATACAGTAGTATTCTAGTAAATAATTAAATTTTTTCGTTGTATTTATACAGTGATTAACATTAACATTAGGTGTGATAAAAAAATACGATTAACTAGAAACAAAGTAAAAATGTAACATAAAATTTGAAGTTGACTTCACCAAAGCATTTGATAGAATACACCTGGGAGACGTGATTAGGAGTCCTGAGAAAAACAACATAGACTATAAGTACCAAGAATTAAAACTAAGGTAGGACTCTCTGAAGCAGTTCAAATTAATACTGGTGTTCGGCAGGCAGACAGTCTTAGCCCAGCCCTATTCAACATCATAATGGATCAAATTATCGAGGAAGTCAACAAAGTCAATGCAGGATACAAATTGGGTCACCTCTCATTAGATGTATTGTTTCTGCAGACGATAGTATTACCGTAGCAGAAAATTAAGACGACTTACAACGTCTATTATATAAGATGAAAATTTTCGCCGAAAAATTTAATGTGAGCATCTCATTCAACAAGACACAATCAACGGAAATATCAAAAAATCCTATTAGATGCAAATTGGCAGTCGATAGCGGAATAATACAGCAGGTATCAATATTCAATTACCTGGGAGTGAATATATCTATTGAAAGAAACCTGACAGAGGAGGCACGAACACAAGCGATGAAAGCATCAAAAGTCAGCGGCTGTCTGAGAGATATAGTGTGGAGAAACAAAGCTATGAGCTCACAGAGCAAGACCAGAATCTATAAAACGTTTGTGAGACCTATTCTCAGATATGCTTCAGAAACCAAAGCCGAGACATCAACAACAAAAAGAAAAATGAGAACCACAGAGATGAAAATACTGCGGACCATCAGGGTTCGATTATGGAATGATGACATAAGAGAAGAATTGGGCGTACAGGATATGGTGACATGGGTCAGGGCAAGAAAAAGAATTTGGACGGATCACGTAGAAAGAATACCAGAAGGCAGATGGGAAAAGTGGGCTAAAACTCAGAGACCGAACACACATAAGGGCCAAACGTATAAGATTGAACAGGACCTGGTCCTATTGAAAAAGGAAGAAGAAGAAACTTTGAAGACAAAGTGATATGAAGGAGATAAATATCAATAATTATAACAAGACATAAACAAAAAATAATTGAGATATAAAATGGTGATGATAGAAGTCTGATTGTTTTACGTTTAAAAGTTTGCCCTTCTTATTGATAGTATTCATGATTTTGGAATAGAAAATCTATATTGTTCATTATTATAACATTATAATATGTAATATGTAAGATGTTATATAAACGTATAAATCTCGCCAGATGACAGCTCATTCCATACAATTCCAATTAGAATTAATGTAATTGTTCGAAAACATATCATCAAATGATAGCTCATGCACAGTCCAAAGGATAAGTCTGCGGTATCGAACATTTTAATAAATTACTATTGATTAGTTAAGTGCTTCTATTACAGATGCAGATTAGATTAAGCCAGTCTATATACTTACTATAGCTATTCGATAAATTAGGATGCATACAAATTGTTTCGGGGCGATGGAGAATCGATAAACAAAACTTTATTCTATCTAAACTTTGAATATATTGAGATCAGTAAACCGAAATAATATATCCATTAAGAACAAATATAGATAAAACGAACGGGTACAGAAAGAACTATCTGTATCTTATCTGTAACTATATTATCTTGAGAATTCATAATTTAGATGGGTACATCCCTGTTATCTCGATGTTCTCTTTTCAAACTAAATCTTGTTGGAAAATGTCGATTTGAAATCATTTTTTGTCGAAAATGTAAATCCAATCTACATAACATTAATATTTTCTGTTAATCCTAACTTAAAAACATGATTATTTCATATATCAGTTGGAAGTTATATACTAAGTTTTTTCCAAATAAAAGTATGTCATTTCGAAGAAACGTTCTCATTCTTCAAAATATGTTTTCTAAATTGTTTTCTAATTCAGATGATCGTATTAAATCACAAGATGGGAACAATACAAAAAATACATATACACAGCTCTGCAGAGCCTTAATGCCCATAACTTCGCTTTTACAATTCTTCTCCACATATTGTAATTCTTGACTTTTGCACTTCAAACCAGATCTACGTTTCTATAACATCTTCCAGTACTAGATTCAACCAGTTTCTCTATGACCCCCCTCTAATGGAAACTTTAATTGGCATAGTTTCGAAATTAAACACTTTATTAGTTGTTAATCTCCATATATTTTAGTCGACTAAACCAAAAAACTAATATACGAGGATATATTGAAAAATTCTTAGCCTACTATAGAACCAAACAAAATTTCAATGTCAGAATATTTTATCACTGAACATATTCTCCTCTTAATAGGATACATCTATTACAGCGAACCTGCAACGTCTCTAGACTATCAAAAAAATGTTTCTTCTTGCTCTGCAAACCAGATCTCCACAGCTTTTATTCCCACCTCGCTGGAACAAAATTTTAAACGGAGCCAAATCTGGTGAATAAGCGGGGTGCTCTAGTAATTCAATCCCTAATCCCTAGATTTGTGTACAGGGGCGTTGTCTAGCAAAAACAAAACACCTTTGGATAGCTTTCCGCGTCTTTTCTCTTTAATTTTTTCCCGTATAATGGTCAGTGATATCGATTAGTAATCTCCAGTTATTGTTCTACCCTTATCCAAACCACTTTTCCAGCAGATTTTTGAACACGAAACCTCTTAGGTCTTGGAGAACCAGAGTGTCGCCATTCCATCGATTGTTGCTTTGTTTCTGGATCATAGAAATGTTACCAAGTCTCATCCATAGTAACAATTCCGTTTAAGAAGTCTACATCGTTTACAAATCGAGCACAGGTCGAACGCGATGCTTCTACCCTTATAAGCTATTGGTCAACATTAAAACATTTTGGGATCCATTTAGCAGCAATTTTTCTCATGTCCAAATTGACGTGATCTATATGATGAACGCGTTCATATGAAATATTCGACAGTCTGATAAAATCATGTCATGAACTGCATCGATATTTTAGGGGACTAACATGGAAACTAGCCTTCCCGATCATCTTCAATGGAAAATTTCCCTCTTTGGAAGCTTAAAGTCCAATTTTTCACAGTCGCATAGGAAGGAAATTGATCACCAAGGGTATCAAGCATATCTTAGTAAATCTGCTCTACCTCTCAACCCTTTTAAATTCAGGTACTTGATGATGGTTCCATATTCCAATTTTTCGATTTTCACAATTTCGGTGGACATCTTTTTGACGTCAAACTTTACAATGACACTTCTAATAAGTTATTGTTCGTTTCTATGGTAACGCAATATTTTGTTCATGCATGGAAGTGCTCTAGAACCTATTGTAAACTATTATAGGACTTATTTTTTGGGGTTTCGACATCTTCCTCTTCCTTTGACTCATAGAAGTACAGAATTCTACGCCCAACATATTTTCTCGCTCTTTGAACTTTCATAAAATTTGTTATTGACTCTTTATAAATATTCTTCAGGTCTTGCTTAGTTTAATTTTTTTCGAAAATCCTTGATTTATTTTCATTAAGACAAAGATTTTCCTCAACCCCTATACAATCAATTTTATTCCTGTCACCTTTATTTCTATTTCGTATGTTAATTTTGGTCGTATTATTGTTTGGTATAAACTAATTTTGGCTGCCTTATTGAACTTATGTCATCTTATCAACTGATCCCACGCTTTTATTTATTTTTCCTATGATTTTATTTATAACATTTTCTTCTTGGTTTTTATTTGTAGTGTTGATCTCAAGTATTCTTATATTTTTTGTCCTATCCCTTTGACTGCCAAGAGACGTCCTAACCATACGACCGTTAACGCAATTTTGGAAATCGTCAAAAACTGCATTATTGAAAGCCATCAGTAAACATAATCGTCAATAATGGAGAGGAATAAATTGGAACTATGCTAAATTTCAACTAAAATTGTTGAGTAAAGGCAAGTGGGAATTTGATGAGAAAATTCAACAAAAAAATTTACATACTAAGTTAAATAAAATGTGGTACAACGAAAATTCTCCCAACTAAATATTTCAGCATTATAGAAATACCTTACTCACTTTGTTGAGGAATTGTACAGTGTCAAAACGAATTTCATTGAATCAAAGCACATTGGATATTTTTTCTCACCTCATTATTCCAATCGACAAATCTGTCAATATCTACTTTTCACGTATGCTCATTCTAATGGCTCCCTCAACGTATATATACAAAACGAGTTATTTTAGACCAATCCGTGATACTCTATCTGAGTAAAAAGGCGATGCATATGTAACATGTGGAAAAAATTAACATGAAACTATAGTGGAAATGAAGACATCCTAGGAGGATGAAAAATAAGCAATCTACATGTGTTGATCAGTTGAACAGATTATCTTTTGATTTGAAACTTGTTGTTTCAGATGAATATTTTGGTGGAAGAATGTTCTTTGTGCATTTTCATTACTTCAGTTTCCTGTTTAGGAGTCCAATGTCCTTCATCTTTGCAGCTACGCGAATATTTAGTAAGATATATGCTGATTCAAGACTTGTATTCCACATTTTGATTAATATACTAAGATGATCCCAAGTTTGGATACGCCCCGTTGTTTGGTATCTGTTTGGCAGCCATCAATAGTTTCAGTGAATTTGAAGACATGGAAAAAATTGGTTATCGTTCTTTGATACAATACTTTTATTTAAAAGGCATCCGCCCAACCAATATTAAAGCTGAGCTAGATTCTATTCTGAGACTGCTCCTTAGTTATTAAGAGTATAATATTGGGTAGCAGAGATTAAAGGAGTCCGTACCACCTACGAAGGCCAGCATCGCAGTGGTCGACCAAATGAGGTGACGACTTCAGAAGTATTGGGACTGGATGATCGTCGACTGAAAGTGCGCAAGCTAGCAAATATAGTAATCATTTCAAAAAGTACTGTACATCTCATATTAACTAAAAATTTGGACTTGAGAAAGCTGTGCGTCAGGAATTCGGAAATGAGTAGATGATGTGAAAATAATGCTGTGACAGACATTATATGACAGAAGTATATTTTCTGAATTATACATTCGAATAATTCTACACTACTATCTGAGGATGAACAGAGATTAAAGATTTCTTCACAATTATTTCGTGTATAAATATTATCTTGAGGTAATTATACAGATAATTACAAAACTATTAAGTGGCGGTTTCCTCAGTACCTCGTTAGGACGTTATGACAAAACGGCAGCAGTTGCGTTCTATACATTAATGACACACCCTTGACGCATTGACCCACTCATATATATCAGGATGGATCTTTCGCTTCTCATCTTTTGACCAGAAAACAAAAACTGTATCGAACTTTTTAGTAGGTGTAATTCACGATTAGTGAATAATGTTTGGAAAGTCACATATAACCGTAAATATTACTAGAAAATACCATGTGCATTTCGAGAAATGTGGGAGGACTAGAAAAGCATTGCAGACATGAAAATCGTAACTTACTAATAAAGAAGGACAAAAAGATACTGTCGAAAAAAGGGATATTAGTTTGCGGGTGAGCAACGTGACTCACAAAAATATTACTAAACGATATTGTCGCTATAGCCTTAGAACAGTGAAAGAAGCTAGAAAGAGAGAAAGAAATTGTTTTATTGTCAAAAAATTGTTATGATTTGTCGACAAAAGCTTGTAAAAACTAAAAACATACATAAAAATAATTAAATTAAGATACAAATAAAATAAAATTTAAATATACAGAAGAAAACCACAATGGTTATAAAATTATAGGGAGTAGAGATGCGGCTCAAGCCCAATGGTTAAAAATCCCTAACTTTTACAAAAATAACCTGTAAAATATGAAGATAGCAAACATGCATTTTTAATTTTTTAACAAAATGTACTCTCTGTTTAACTCGATGAAATAGATATATACTTTTTTAGATCATTGTACATGTCAAGGAAACTGTTCACTATAAAGAGACATTCTGAAGAGAAACTATCATAATTTGTAATTATTTATTGAAATTACCTACAGGAGGTTTCAATGCAATTTAATTTCTAATAGAGTTGATTTGACTACAACTTATCGAATAAAACAAAAAAAACAATAAATTTTCGAAGTGGGCATAAATGGACGTAAAAATCCATTAAAAATTCATAACGTTCGAATCTAAATCTTAATATCTTAAATATAAGTTCTGATTTCGCAGCTTTAAATGCCTATAACTAAGAAACGAGGAGTCGTACAAGAAATTTTCCACGTCACAGCATTCTCGTCATGTCATCAACCGAATTTTTTGCAAAAAGTCCCACAACAACTGTATAACAATTTATAGAGAAGTATTTAATATACACGTGACGAAAGAAAATTGAGAATAGTACCAAAAATAAGAGCCTAGTGTACTCAGATAAAAGTTTTTGGCACCATCAACACTGTATATAAAATGTTAATAGCAGCAGCAAGAGTTTTAATGGGATAGAATGGATCAGCCTTCTAATTCTAATTACATATCTATGATAAATATCACACTTATTCAATGATTCCTTGCCAAATTTAGGTAGATTACACGCATATGCATCTCACACTGTGCGACTAGCATTTTTGATGCCAATAGCACCGTGCGTGATGCATGCACGCTGCATTTTCGTGGTACGTGCTAGGGGCAAGGTAAGAGAAGTGGGAAATTTCATTGGAAAATGTCATCGTCGTCGGATGATGAAATGCGAAGGCGAAGTCGAAGAAGAATCAATTATTAACCCGTACCGTGGAAGTTCAATGCAAGATTTCTCCACGCCTTGTCCTGCCCATTTTTGATACTGTATTCTTCCAACTTAAGATTATACATTATTGGAGTCTTTTTCAAAGCTAACACAAATTCAATATTTGTTTGTTAGTCATCCGGAAAAGGCATTTCTAATTATTGCAACTAACTGTTCACACAATTTAAAATGGGGTATGCACTATTTAATTGCAAATTACTAATAACATGTCATGCGCCAACTCAAGACGCTCACTGCTTGCAGCGTTAATACACCCACCGATCATTTTCTAGTTGCGCTGCACGCTGCGTGTGACTAACACATAAGCTGCACGATGCCAGTCGCACCGTACCAATTGCACCATGCCAGTTGCATATGTGTGTTAGCTCCACGGTCCGCGACTTTTATTACTCAAAACATAGAGAATTGAATAGCTGGATAATGTAGAAGAAACAATGATATAAATAGCAAAAATTCCACAAAAAATGAAACAAAATTGATTGAATTTTGAGCTACATTATTGTATATAGTTCTGATACAATTTCAATAATATAATGTCAAATCGATGCAAATAAATGTATGAATCCGACTAAAAATTACATGAAAATTATCCTAAAAAAATAAAGTAGATTTTGGCCCAATGGTAAAGCGAAAACATCAATGAATTTTGGAAAATAAATCGTTCCAATATTTCCTGCGCCATTTTATAACTTTAAACAACTGGTCTATTTGTCGTTCATGACATAATAATACGTAAAGTATTCAGTGTGAAAAACAAATGATGTTATGACGTTTATACTGCAAACAATAGGGATTTTACGTATTTGGTTTTCTTTTTTAACTTTTATTTTTGTTGATAAAGTGTTTGGGTAATTTTGGAATGGAATACATGTGCCGCGATGCACTGAACCGCGCTAGAGATTCAGCTGCTGTAGCTTGAACCCCCTTCCGTTTCGTTCAATTCCGTCCCGCTCCGCGGATCAATACTCTTCGGCAAGCATTTTTCCCTTGTTATAAATTTTATAATCTCTAATCTTTTTCAAATTCTAGTATCCAGTATTTAAACCTCGTAATTGATAGTCATCGATTTCGAACCGATTAAAATTAACTCGTAAATGAGATTGAATCAATTTTAATTTAACTGTCTATCAATTTACCGCATCGACCGATACTACACTTCAAAAAATACTGGATGAATTCGCAGTTTCTTTAGAGGAACAGATATACAAAAGACAACAACACAAATAACACAACAAATAAATTACGGAAAAGACAAAACAGAAACTTTCAAATCCTAAGAACATTTTTTTATCACCAACTTATTTAGCAATCAATGTTACATTGCCAGGCGTATATATAGTACCAGGCGTCACCAAGTCAATCAATTTGGGCGAACAGGTAAGTAGCAGCTATTTACCAACAATTACCATCTAACATGAATTAATTCAACTACGCTGGTTACCCATAATAGGTATTAAATATGACGCTTACGGGTAGGTCACTTCTACAATATCTTTTGATCACAACCGCTTCAATGTTTCATTTCTAATTTGCCTTGAAGGATCACGTGACTAAACCTCGTATAAAAACCGAACGCTCAGTTCTTTTTTGACCCCGTATAATTAACGAACAATTCACTTATGGCGTTACTGTCGAAGAGTTCTTGGGAAATAAGAAAACGAAAATTTATGAAGATGCTGTAGATGATCTATTAAAAAATTTCAACAGATAGATGTAAATACGAGGGTGGTCCCAGAAGTAACCGGAACAACAAAGAAATCACAAAAATTTTTGAGAAATATTTCTGACTCCCAAGCCATTTTTTCAAATCTGGGAAAAGAAAATGATCCGAGGGGCTAAATCTGGCAAATAGGGTGCATTTTTAAACATTGCAATAATGGATGTGAGAGCTGGTGCTTTGTCTTGATGAAACAACACTTCCTTCTAAGCAAAGCGCGACTGTTTTTGCTTGATATCCTCGCTCTTTGGTTACAATAAGTTCGCATACTATTTGCCGTTGATTGCTTTTCCTTTTTCAAGATAGTCATTGAAAATTATCCCACGCGCATTCCAAAAAACCGACGCTATAACCTTGTCTACAGGTGGAACGATCTTTGCCTGCTTTGGAGCCGGTTCTCCATTTTCAGCTCATTATTCTTTTGCTTCAGATAAGAAGTGATTGACCACGTTTTACATTTTGAGCAAACGCACCACTCATCTTGCTCACAGCTTTCTCAAGTCCACATTTTCAGTTAATATGCACTTTTTGAAATGCCTACTATGTCTGCTAGCTCCAGCACTTTCAATCGGCGATGATCCAGTACCGCTTTGTGGATTTTCTTCAGCATTTCTGGAGTCATCATCTCATTTGATCGACCACTGCAATGCTGTTTACAAACAAATACTAAACAATGTGGCGTCCTCAAACTTGAAAAATATGCTGTATAAATTATGTACTTTCTAAAACAGTTGCAACTACCGCCATTCCTCATCAGGCAGATTCTTCTGAGACCATCCTCGTATGCAATTTAAGTATTAGCGTTTTCACCAAAAACCAACGATTTTTGAGAACAGAATCATCAAAAATTTCGGGATTAAAATATGTTAAAAGATTACTATTGATCCATTCCATGAAACACGTAATTACGATGCAAGAGAAAACTTTTAGAATAAAATCTCTGAAAAAAAAGAAACGCAGAAGCCAATGAGGCACATGCATGTCTTTTAACAGAAATCTTTCATCCACTTCTTGATAAAATCTGGAATGATCTGATCTAATCTAATAAACTATCAAAAAAAAGAACTTCTCTAATTATGAGAACTGGTGACGTGAACCATTACGTGAAAGATCATGGCTAGAGTTATTCTTAAGGGAATAAGAAGTAATGTGAAAGATTTGAAAAGCGTACGGACGATCAGATATATACACTAGAAGAAAACTGTTATAAATTGGGTACAAATGAAAACAGAAAATTAAATGTCAGGAATCAAGTGGATCCTATTTGAAAAACTGGAAGTCCTTGAATTCCAATTATATATTTATAGATTGACAACAAATCACATGCAAGAGAAAACTGTTAGGCTGTATGATAACTCAACACCAGTTGGACTAAACATACACTGTAAAAAACAAAGATATTACAACACAGAAAAAACCCATGAAGAAATCGCCATTTATTAAGAAGAAAGAGTAATAGAGCAAATCGAGCAATTTTGCTATTCAGGCAGCAAAGTTAGTACAAAAAGAGGTACTGAAAATGATCGAAAACAGAATAGGGACTTTTCAAAACGTTTTAAGTCATTGTATGAAATGTGGTCTTCAACAAGTAACTCAAGAACAAAACTAAAGCTATTTCAGATGAATGTAAAATCTGTTCTGTTATATGAAGTCGAAACTTGAAATGTTCCAGGAAATTCAGTCGTTCATCAACAGATGTCTCCACGATTTATACAGACCTGTACGAACATAGAGAAGAACTATCGAGAAAGAACTGCAACGGATAAACTCAACCTAGAAAGAGACTACAGAAATAGCTAAATACAAAAGAAAAAGGTTTTACCACAGCTGCTGCAATACGAACAAGTGTCCTTTGGTTCAATGGGTGAATGAAACTGACCTAAGAAACTATAAAAGGAAAGCCAAAATTTGTCGTTTCTAGCTATCATTCATACTAGGATTATATAAGATTGTATAAGATTACAAAAAATTAGTTATAACTACATGAGTCTACTTGTTAAGTCAACAGGTTCCATTATTTTAAGACGCCGCCGCTTACTAATCTTACTGAAACATTTGGATGTTTGACACTAAGTGCACAATAACATCTTTGACGTATTCAATTGGGATCTCTGGCACACAATTGAGTATATATCTAATAGCGATACCCATCACCTTGTTTTGGAATATCTACGATGGAAATGCAGGCTGTCCCCCATAGATGAATTTCTCATATCCATACAGTCATTAAGATACTACTATACAATAGTACTTTGTTTGCAGTTGATTTGGGATTTTCTACTTAAAAACCAATACATTTGGCTCAATTTCAGTCCCACATGTTTCCGCTAGGTGAATATCTTTTTCTGCCGAGTTAGTTTTCGGTCTTAATGTAGTTTTTTCTATCTTATGGGAGTTCAACTTAATTAATTTCGATAGTATGAGATGTTTCCTATGGAACTGTAACATTATCTAACTTCAAATCATTAGTTTCAATGCACCACTGTTTAAACCAAATCTGGAACTTGAGGTAGATATAGGATCATTGTGGGATGATCAGAGTGTCAGCATCATCAGCTGATTTTGCTAGTTGTGATAGGTCAACTATATGAATGAAGTCTATAACTAATAACAAAAGCGGGATAATTCTTTTTGAAGTATTCATGATTCCAAAAAAAATTAACATTCAAATTGGTTTCATTTTACCTGATTGGTTCAAATATTTTTAAGATTTATTTAAGAGAAACACGCTAGTTTTAAAAATAGAATGAATATCAAGTACATTCATTCGAGAAACTTTATATTATCAATTAAATATTCTTTTAGAGCATAAATATATTCGAGTATCAAAAGCGGATTAAAAAAATTTAACTCTAACACAAATATCGTACAGAATTTTTTGTATAACGTTAATATTTTGATCATAATAGTATATTATTTGAAGAGAAGTAATGTAAGCAGTATGTGTCTTATTTTTTTCATAAAAATATCCATCAATTTTCAAAGCATTGTGCTAATTTTGGAATGTTTTTGGTCCACTTCCTCGATTGATCAAGGGGACAAACATCATGGGATATAGCTGATCAAGCAAGTTTAGCAGCAGCTTATTTAGTTCCAGGCCATGCAAGTAGACAACGGAAGAAGAAAGTGAAAAAGCAAATTATTTCAGAATGGCTCGCGAACAAGTTTATCAACAAATTTAAGAGCGGATGACGGTGCATTATTTGAAGACTTTACCAGACATCAAATAAGGAAATTGAATTTTTACTAGAATTAATTACACCATATATTCACAGAGAGGATACTAACTACCAAGATAAATTAAGACAGATCGAGTATAAACTGCAACAATTTATAATAAAATCATTTTTTACTGTTTTTGGTACATCTAGAACGTTTTTTTTATTGGTGAGGCGATTACGGTTCCTGTGGAATCCGCTTCTGAGGTTCTTTATTTTCTTCATGATACTCTTTTCATTTAAATCGAATTTTTACGTGAAGCTACGTAAAACATCATGTTTCAGTCTATTGTTTTTATAATTTGAATTGCGAACATCCCCCCTTCACTCTTATTATAGTCTTCAATGAAATCTAAATACTTTTCATTACTCCTATCCAATACCAAAAATTTTCTTCAGTTCAATTTCTTGGTGTTGTATCACCAAAACGTTTACTTTTTAAAACAAATAAAAACAAAACACAACCTAAAAACTGCTTCGACGCACCAATAATGTTGCTCGCAATCCTTTTTTTTTCGACATGATGTAAAGACTATCAGGTTTTTTTTGCGTAGCCCGATAGTCACAGCCAATGAGAGGCTTTTTCCACTATCAGCCATATTGTTCCTCTTGCCAATCAAGTCATTGCGGAAATTAGAATCAATTAATTCAGCATATGTTAAATTGGGCTTGGTTGAAAGTTATTTCAATAAAAACAATTCTCAAATTACTTTGAATTCAACATTTTTAAGTAGATTCCAAAACTTTTTACCATATAAAGAATGTATATTATACATTTTTTCGTTTAACAAGGAGGTTTAAATAGTAAATAAAATGAATGGTGTGTTTTTAAACAATTTATTAATAAAACAAATTGTAAAAGTTTAGTTAACATAACAAAACACAAGCAGCAAATCTAACTACGAATAAAATTTCGTAGCTTTCGGCGAACGCTCGGCAATTCTAAGCTTGAGATACAGTTCTTTTAAATTTTCACTAGTAGATAGATTCTCAGTTGGAACTACTTTTTTGGATAACACATAGATATTTGTATCTCTACTAACAATCAAGTGCTCGGGCCTTTGCACTTGATTTGAAACTTTTTTTAAATGGACTCTTGCTATTGAAACAATAAATATTTGATCAATGTTCAATCAATCACCAAAAAAATATAGGATAAACTTGTAAACACTTACCGTGTTGGAGGTTAACCTGTCTTTCTCCACAAACTTTTTTCCATTCGTTAAGTGATTTAATATCTTTTGCAGGAGATCTATGGAAACTAATATATTTACCTCTACAATTCTTATTGTTATTTGTGCATGAAGGTACAGAACAAGAAGGCATTTTAATTTCAATAACTACTCTATACAATCAATGTAAATAAATATAAATCAATCAGTTGTTGACAGCCAATATTGCGGAAAGTGGGACTGCGCAGTAGAGGTTGTAAATTAGTCTTCGGTAAGAGCACACCTTGTAGTCTTCACAACATGTTTTTCGAACATAAGCTACGAAAATCTGGTACATGACGCAAGTTATTGCTATGTCGCACAATTGTTGCCATAATAAGCGACATTTTTTATCATTGTATCACGCCGATTGCATAGTGTTGCACCGGTACAAAAGGTCCCTTAGTATCTACTAATAAAGCAGTAGTAATAATATTATTAGTCAAAAATACATAATTAAGTTTTGGTGTATCTTAGAAATATAAGAACTTTAATTTTAATTAAAATATTAATATATTCACATTGTGCAGTGTAATTATTATTTTAATACATTTTGTCCGAAATAGTATTACAATCATTTTTTAATAGTGTACATATTAATGCCCCTTAGTTGATGTTGATTAAATTAGAAACAACTAAAATTAACGGCTACGGAGTTAAAGTCAATTTTAATTATTTAATATCCAGTTTTACCAGTTAAATATTTGATCATTCTGCTGGTGACGGCCTAGGATAGTAGGGTCAAAAACCGTGTAATATTACACATATTGTAATATGTAACAAAGCACAATAAGTAACTTTGCATCTGTGATTTTTTCGAATTATTGTTCTTAGAATTTAAATACAAATTTGCATTAAAAGAAAAAAATGCAGTTTCAACATTTATCAAAAGAAAATACAAAAGGGATACGCATAAAGGTTAATGTAAGTGTTCAAATTGATGCCCATATTAATCAATGCATTTGCGGCAATGTTTCTCGACTGAGAGACAGGTCCGGTGAAGTATGTGAAGCTGTCCGCGAAGAGTTTCAAATTCTTCTTCAATTCCAATTCGGAGGTCGGGGAGGATGCGTGGTCTTCTTGCAAAAACGTGATCCTTGAAATAACGCGTAGTGCGACGAAACTCCATCTCGCGTGAAAGCCGGATATTTGCGAGTGCTGGTTCCTGGTCCATTTCCTAAATAAATCTTCGAGCATTACCAGATAACATTGGCCCGTCACGTGATCCTCAAAAAATGACAGATCAGCGAGATCTCCCGCTGTCTACATACACACACACACACACACACACACACACACACATACACCCCAGGTAGGTTTAATTCTTATTAAAGAAGACGTGAGGATTCTGGTCGTTCCAGTACACACAGTTATGCCTATAGACCGTATCTTTCAGCTTTAAGGATCATCCTGACTGCATCCGCAAAATTCCAATCTGCGATCGAAGTATTCCCCGTGAAGTGCGTGGGGGAGACGCGGATTGTAAACTCGATAGTGCCTCCGTTTTTCAGCATTCTTAGTAAAGAACGATCAGATATTTGATAGCCGCACTGCAGATAGGTTTTATCTTTCGATAGGGCTGCCTGACTTATGCCGACATCTGCATAACAATAATTTAAATATATAATATCAGTAGTGACTTTGTAAAATAAAGAATCCGGAACCAAAGCACCCTCGTGAACTAATTTTTCTGGGACATCCTGTATTCAATTTATCACTTATTCAAAGAACGTTGAAATGGAGACATAATTACGTCAAAGTTAGAACTTAAGTGAATTAGACGGTTTTCAAAGATGCATATAATAGCTTACATAATTTTGCACTCAAAGAGCTCCTCGATATGCAGCAATCGAATTATAAGTTCCCAAGACTTCTGTATATATATTTACCTTTATTACGAGCAATGCATCGCATGAAAGTATTAAAAAAAAGTTAAATGAAAATCAACAAGTTTCCTTTGAAGAGGTATTCCATTCGGAGTTTTTCCTATGAATTCTATATATAGAGAAAGAGATCTTTAGAGGTATTGAAGACATCATTAAATACTTTTACGCGAAAGGGTTTTCTCTAATGACATACTCTCCTTTGTAGCATATGCCTTTTAAAGTTTGAGGTTTGTTAAAAGAGATTTTGAAGTTCTATCCGAGGCATATGCGAAAATAAACGGATTCAAAACAGACGATTTTATCTCTTCTTCTTTTTATTTCGTGCATTTATCGGTATTGCACTGGAACGCTGCAACATATACTAACACCACATACTGTTAACAATAAACGCTTGTATTAATGCCACAATAAATTAATCAGTGAAATTAATTAACGAGCGCACTAGCAAATATTATCATGAAGGATAATCGATATTTATATCTTTCTAAACACTATATTCAATTAAACGAAACCAATTTTCATTTTATAAAAAAACATTGATGATAAGAAGTTTGCATGTACTCAAACTCGAATGCAACCGGATATGAAGCTTTAAAGATGTTTACAAGGTTTATTATAGAATTTTTCACGATCTAAGAAAATGACTAGCTATGCAATAGAATAGACTCTACCCTCATATTTATACCTGATCCTAACAGTGTATGGACACAACGTCGTTGTGTCAGTTTATTTCAAGCAATGAATTTGTATTAAGGAGTGTCGGTGCTGCAGGTTTTCTGCGGCTTCCCTGTAACCTGGTGAACCGGTTCTCCAGCCAAATGGTCAACGATAGGGAATAATACAGCCGCAGCTGTATCCACCCACTCCAAATTAAATTGAAAAAAAAAACACAAAATTTCAATAAACCAAAAAAAAAATAATAAAACCTCTCAAAAAAAACCGTTTTTACTTGCAAACCCGACTGGAAAAAATTAGACAAAGACGTCCCAACAAAACCACCACAACCTCAGCCCTGCAGAGGAGCCACTCCTATATCAGGGCCTACTCAAACATACAAAATTCCTTACAAAAATCCTATCCTACCAAACTTTTACCAATGAATCTCTCTCTCTTGTATTATGAAGTTCAATAGTGTCTTTTCGAAGCGCAAATGTTTGTCCGTTGAGGCAAAAACGTGTTAACTTAAAGTAAGTAGAGCGAGGTCACGAAAAATACTTTTCATTGAAAGATGTGATGCTCGGTAAAGCTTATAACCTACTTCCTCGGTAGGACTCTTCATCAGGAAGTGGGATTCGGCCTCAGTTAAAGTATATAAATAACTGATACTAAGTTGAGGATCAAAATGAATGAAAGCAGTTATAATTAAAAAAAAACAAATTAGATTTATTTATATATCAAATATAAGGCTGGGACTTATCTATGGAAATCCAGGACGGTGGCAGCCCTCAACTGAATTCCGAGTGTTTGTAGTCTGATGATTGGATCCTTGGTAGCTGAAACTCCCAACCTGGTAGCTGTAGAACTGCGGGGAAAAAATTAAAGAAGAAAGGTAACGAAAACACAGATGGAAATTACGAAAGAAGGAACGAGAAGAAAGAACAGATTTGAAAGAAATATAAAAAAAGGGATTTGTATTTTTTTAAAATATAACCTATTCTATTCTATTCGTTCTGTTCCTGTTCCCCAAATAAATAGAAAATACGAATTTATGCGGATACTTGATACAAAATTAGCTTAACAAAAAGGAAATTGATAGCCATAACTGCAATTTTTGTGAGCACAAAGATGAAAAAAGCAAAGAAGAACTTACCAGCGAACATAAAGAATAAAATCACTACAAATTTAGTAGAATTTTATTTGGAGTGTAGATAGGTAGAGGAAGAATTCGAATCAATGGGTAACAAATTACTTTCTCCAAAAACTTGAATGTTATAATAAATAAATCCGAAGTGACTACTGAGCCACAATACGTGAACAAAAGAATGTTCAAAATGTTTTAAGAAAAACGTAAGAAGCCGATTAGCGTGTTACAAGATAATTCAACGAGCATCCCTCAAAGTTCAGTTTGGAAAATTGTGAATAATTTGATAGGTCCTAAAAAGCACAAAAAGACAATAGTGTAACGAAGTGCATTGATTTCTTTCAAGAACTTTTCATTTCGATTAATATTTATGGAATGTATATAGAACAAAAAGTGCCGACGTTATTATCACTTTCATGAAGTGTTCCTGTTCCTGGAAACAATTCCTAATTTATTTCTATACAGAAACACTGCCCTGTGGCACTCCTCATTAATTTATCCAGCTCAAAGCAGGCTTTATTTTGTTTAATTCTGAAGTTTCTTTGTGAGATGTAGGATTCTAATATATCAAAGAACTGCATAGGCAAATACATCTTCATTTCATGTATCGACATCTTATGTTTGATTGAGTATTTCAGTTTTTCACAGAAGTAATAGTTGTAAGTATTTTTTCATTGTATTCTTTATGGCTTCATTATCTTATTCATTATGTCAGTATTGTGATAAGAGCCATAAATAATATCATCTAGAGAAGTAGGTAAGCTCATAGTTATGAATAAAATCGAATAGAGTTCCACTCCTATATACCGAATAGTAACTTTCTATTCCTCTACCATTAATGCAGGTGAATTCAATCAGATGTTGTCGTATTTGATCATTTGTTAATCTAATATCACTTCTTACATGCCTAAGATATTTTTTTCTGCAAGTTGTGATGCTGTTTTTATCTATTAATGTTTCATGTTTCATAAGTCAATATTGATCTACAAATTTCTTCTTGAACATTTTAGTTCGTTTTTCTTGAAACTCGTTTTCTGTTAATCAAGCAGTGGTTTATGCTTCTTTATGTATTTAAGACGTTTTCAATTTTCTTAGCAATCTTAACGTCAATCATTGCCTGTATTTTTTATTGGTGTTCTTTGCGTTGTTAGTAATGTTAATTTTGAATCCCATATCTTTCTCAATTTATTGTGTTATTGTTATAACTGCAGTCTTTTCTACATTTATCATCATATCAAACTGCTTTAGTTTATTTTTCCAGATATTTGTAAATACTGTAAAGTTCGAATGTTTTCTGCAATAAGAACTATATCATCATCATATCCTCTATCAGATATTTTTTACCACTTGCAAGTTTTCTATTCAACTCATAGTTTCTTTTGTTGATTGAGCAGATATTCATTATGTTATCCATAAATAACCACCTTGTCTCACTCCTTCTGTAGTGATTAAAAAATTTCCAATTGGTTCCTACCATTGAAACTGATATTAGATTGTCCGTAGTATATGAATTCCAAAATATATCTGAGGAATGCCCCTGTTACGAGTGCATTTTTTGTTTGCATTTGTCATATAGACATTTTTTTATCATGTTTAATGATTCTAATAGTATTCCAACGAAAAAATCAACCGGAAGTGCATTTCTGGACAACCCGTAAGTGAAGGATTCCACCTGAGTTCTTTACATTATTATTCATTTTATTTTTTTAAGGAAATATGCATTCTTTAAATTCTAGAACTGAATGTAATATAGTTAAATCTATTAAAATACTTTACTACAATAAATGTGATAAATAAAAAGCTAAAATTATCCGGTGACTCCCAAGAATCTATATCGAACGCTGATTTTTACAAAATATCTTTCGTTGTTAATTAAAATATACAACAAAAATTCAACAATTCGGTGAAAAGTGTTTAAATGTTTTAAATCATGAAATAAATATCCATTGTATAATAAATTATACTTACTTATAAACAATTTATTGAAGAAAAAATTTATAAAAAATCACCCAGTTGGACGATTCGAAAACTGAAACACACTGCTAGAAAGCTCTAACGTTACTGAATGCAACTGTCACTACCTAAAGTTGTAGAAGTAAATCCCTTTCACATACAAGCCCTTCGAATCTAAAGGAAAAAGTTACAGAGGGGCATCCTTCCGTAAGGACACTCGTAAGCGGGTAGTGTTAAATTGATCAATTGATATGGTTTGCGCCATCAATAGGAATATCCTCATTTTCCTGTACTGGAATGCAAGATTTCACATTGGAAAGATTGTTATGGATTCCTAAAATGCAGTCATTACGCAGATAAATAATTTCTAGAATGTCCACTATCTGGTATCTTTCCCAATGGTACTACAGGTTGTTTCTAAATTCATGTGGCAAAATTCAGGAGGTGATTCCAGTGATGCTAGAAATTTGAAAGTCTGTAATTTTCGTGTACTCGCAAAGGACTAATCACGGGTATTTTTTCAATATTCCTGTTACATTATATGGGGGTGAAATTAGCCTTACTTTAAAGCTCTCACTATGAATTGTATTACATTTTTTGTCTGTTTTCCACTCAATTTATTATAAAAAATTAGATTTATGGTGTTTATTGTTTTTCTCTACAGCTATCGGTTTTGAGAAAAAAATTTAAAAATAAAAAATATTTTTATTTCATAAAACTTCATCTTGAAAAAAGTGAGGAGTGCTAATTTCACCCCCTTATAATGTAACAGGAATATTAACAAGTAAGCGTGTTTACTCCTTTGCGATTGTACGAAATTTACAGAATTACAAGTTTCAACTTCTACAGAAATTTAAAAAAAAATTCAAACGCATCTGGTCATCAAATTTTAAAGGTGGTATCTGGCATGAATTTAGGAACAACCCGTTTATTGTGAAACAGACTTTTTCTTCTAGCGACTTTTCTGTGACATTTGTAATTCGGTGGACTTGATCGATCGTAGAGTGGCTTTCTCTAAGCTGGAAGTGATAAGATGGGATCAGATTATACTTTCCTATGATGGGTTTGAGCCGTTTGAGCAGCGTGTTTATAAGTGATAAAAAACAACATCTAGCAAAAAAATATTAATTATTTCAAATCATTATTTTGAATACAAGCATTCGCAATAAATGCTTACTTTTAATATTGTTTATTACATAATATAATATGTTATATACACTATGGATACTGATTTTATTTTAAAAGTTTCGAAAGCATGTTTAGGATATCAAAGAAAAAGCAACTAATCGATATTTTCATTTTGTTGCAAATTTCTCACGTTGCGCTAAAGCTCTTAATGAAACCTAATAAACTGTCAGCTTGAAGTTTTTGATTTTGAAAGTTTGCCAGGAATAAAGCAACTCCATTTCGTATAAAACTCAAGCTTTCATAAATAATAATTACCAAGAAATTTCCAAAGCCAATAGATTAGTTTAAAATTGAGTGGAAATTTCTATACATGCCAAAAATTCGAATGTTTCTTTGGATAACAAAAAAAAACAAAAATAAAGAACTGCATAAATAAAACCTAAATAAAATTAGTTTGAATGTGATTATGTATGAATAATTTCATTAAATAAAATAGTAAAAATACAGTTAAAATATTAAAGAAATTGTAAGAACCATAGTTATCAAAATCACGGTCAATTCAATTGAGTTAGTACTCTAGGCTATATGTTTACAATGAAACAGTAGAATAAAACAAATTTCAAAATAAAAACGTACATTAAACTTAATCATATTTAAAAATATTATTAAACATAATACCCAAATAAAAAATAAGGATTGAATTGGAAGTAATAGTTTATACCACAAACACTAATTACGTGATGAGAAATTATAAACAATGAGAAGAACTAAAATCAGAGATTAGATTAAGACAAAATGTATTCAGTTCAAATCAATTTATATCAATACAGATCAACTGGTGAGGAAAAAAAGCTTGACGTATAGTGAAGATAAAGGAAAAAATAGGTGTCCATGAGAAGCTATCAAAGACAATGGGACAGTATGACAGACAAAGGTAGATGGACAAAAATATTAATCTCTAATATTAAAATTTGGTTCCATAGATAACACGGATGTGTAAATCATCACCTGACACAGCTACTAAAAGGACGTGGTTTATTTTTACCATTTCAAAAAACGGAGTTACTCAATTTGTATCTATTGTCCTAAAGTGGAAGATACTGCAGAGCATACCTTTTTTGCATGTCAAAGATGGCAGGAAGAATGTAGTAGAGCAGCCATACAAAACAACGGGAGCTCATGAGAGAACATATTGTTCATAAAATGACAATTAGCGAGGAAATTTGGAAAACTCTATCTACTATGGTGACAGAAATAATCAAGCAAAAACAAAAAGATTTAGTGAATAAACCAAAACAAGTCCAAGCGGTATGATGTAGAAATACCTTCTGGTAGTTCCGTTTTACTATCTGTTGAGAAACAAATTGCACATATCCTAGAAATTCCAGCAGTCGAAATGTCTTCTGAAGATTTTCTCCTCCACAAAAAAGTCTAATCATTGCAGATATAGATAATACACTGTGTTCTAAATGTAAAGTAACGTATTCATCTAGGTTTAAGAAATAGTACACTCCGTATCGATTACAACTATCAACTTCTCGTAGTTCTAACTTAAGTTTTCCTATAGTTTCTAGGAAAAAATATCCGATTATGGCAGATATGGCGGCTAATATAACGACCTTTCGATTGTGGAGTGGTCATTCACACCTTAGTCTTGGATTTTTCTCCGCCCAATTTTCTGTATAAACATGGCCATTCACGTGAAACTTCTTTTCTTTACCATACAGTGAGTTGCAACATTTCTTTCGCAAAATTTAGTCGATTTACGTAGTTCATATCTTGCAACAACTAAATTTTTGACGCTTTCAAATTCAAATCTTTCTTTTTAATGTTTAATGCTTGGCTTCGTTTCTAGATAAAGATGATCTCACTTCTTCTATTGTTTCCTATTTGTGAAGTGAACGAAGGCGTTCAAGGTTTTGAGTTTTTATCATTAAATAGATCTTTAACCAGTTTTAGGTTAGCGATATTTTAAACATGAATCTACTGTTCAAATATGTTTTATCTTCAACAATCTTGTAATAATTCCAATTCCTAACGACTGTAATTTTTCAAATATTAAATATAGAAATATGCGGTTTTGACGATAGTATGGTACATTATAAACAAACTGTATGATTGAAAAAACGAAAATAGATTTTAATGGATATTGGTAGGAAATAGAAAATTCGAGAAATTTGAAATATCTTCGCTTTTGAATGGATAAAGAAGGATTGTGAAAAACTGACCTCTTCACTTTTTCTATTGCTTCCTTTTGATTTTCTATCAACGCACCTGTTTTTTGGGGCATCAAGTGTACGAGATTCCGCAAGATACAAACGTTCAACAGTCACTACTTAATAATCGTTTCGACCATACCCTCATACGCAAAAAATTTGATACGTTCCTGATCCTCCATAGCGATAAAAATTTCACGTAATTTTTTAACACATTGATATAACTTAAAAAACCAACACCCTATATAAAATATCTCTTGTTTTTGAATTAACTGGAAATATTAGTTTTTTTATGATAATACCTTAATTAGTAGTATATTCATCAAACTTTTCACCTTCCTCGTCATCAGTAATTTCAGAATTTTCAATTATCACCACTTTAATCGTTAATAAAATAGAAAAAAATCATTTACCACAAAAATACGAAATTCTATTATTTTATTTTATTTCCAGGTAAGACAAATGGTACCCGGAGCAGAACGTAAACTTTTAGAGCATCACCATATGTCCAACGAATATTTGGTACACCATACAATTCCTTCATCTCTACAATACGACCCTTTTCCATCGGATCATTCAAAATATAAAGTTGAAAGTGTATCGATGATGAACAAAACCCCACCTGACGTATGTACGACTAATAAATGTCCTGAATATGGAATGGACAATTCCGAACAAACCTGTATTGTTCCAAACGTAGATGGACCAAATCTGAGCGTAGCACAAACTCTAGCGGGACAAACCATTCCTATAACAATAAAAAGTCACACTTCTACTGCTCCTTTATCGTTATCAAGTCTACCGATGAAATACGGTACTATGCACTATGACCATTCAGCTAATAGCGCCCTAAATCAAGGATTCTTGGGGGTGTCTGATTTGGGAAGCTCAAGTTCAACTAGTTCCAGCGGCTACTGTGGAAGGAGCAAAACCTTGCAGCATTCGAAAAATAAGAGAAAATGCTCGAAGATAGAGACGTTTCATGTTCCTGATACCACATTTACAGATTTTGGTAAACGAACTAATGTTGATTTCAGTTTTTCGGGAAGTGCAGTGTGACTCGTCTGGTGTTATGTATCGTGAATATATCAACTATTACTCAGTTTTAATCATTTATTTGATATCTTCATATAAATTATTAGGAAATATTATAGACAAGTCGGTATATTAATAATTTTTATATAAAACTGAGTTCCAGTACTCATGAGACCGTTTAAGAAATTTTAACATCATTCTGGTTTACTCACTTTGTTCTTGTTTCTCAATTCTAAACAAACCTACTCGGACATATTTATAGTTTTGTTGATGTTTTATTCAACAGAAAACCATATTTTCGTCTTTCTGAATAGAGTTTCTAAAAACGTGGGACTAATACTGAAAGAAATATAAGACCAGAATTTAAATTTTGGAATAATAAAATTTGGAATATGATCTGTTGCACTATATTTTTGAATTATTCACAACGTTTTAAAATCTTTTTCTTATTCAATACAGCCCGGATTCTCAGCATTCGCTCACATATACATAAAGGTAAACTGAATCTTTCCGATCCACAAAATCAGATAAATATTTGATGTGGCAACAAATACAGGATGTTATCAAAAATAGCTATAAATACATGATGAAGTCAATAGACAAATTGTGTTAAGAATTTTATATAATCGTAGCGTTAATATTATATGATGACAAAAAATTAGTAATATATACATAATATACATGACAATGAAAAAGATCATTCATTTTTCGAAATAATGACTAGACAATTGTATATCAGCTAGTATCAGTAAAAGCACACAAGGATATGTGAAAGGATTTCTTTGGTTTTCGAAATTCAATGTAGTAAACATAAAGTAATTGGACAGCTAATGATATATCAGAAAATTCGTCAAATTTTATGGTACTTCTGATACTGTAGATTTACTGTTAATTGGCTTTTTGAGTACGGGTCCTGATACAAAGATGCAAAGACGTTAATTCGTTAATTGCAATGTGTATGTATGTTTAATCGACCGAATGGAGCATGGAAAACTAGATATAATACTAATGACCTGAGAATAATTGGAAACTTCTACTGGTACCACACCGCAAATCTTAGTATCGAAGGAGTAAACACAGAAAAAGTGAAAATAACGAGAAGAGGATGCATATTATCTCTATTCCCCTTTAACTTGAACTCAAAGCGGATATTCCGCGAAGTCATTTATGATATAAAAAAGGTATACAGCTAAATGGATACAGGCCAAACAACATCAGATATGCAGAACATACCATTGTATACAAAGCCTGATGAATAGTCTCACCAGTCATAGTCAGCAATACGACCTGAATATCAATGTCAAAAAGTCAAAATTCATGATCATAAGTAAGATCACACGAAGCTATCCAGTAGATAGAGTCAAACAATATAAATACCTTGTTACTATTATAAATGAGGATTGGACCAACAAGCAGAAAATACTAAATGCAGTTCGCTGGTATTTATTTGCAGTTGTTTATGAATATTACTGCGAAGTATTAAAAATTTTCTCTTGGATGAATAATAGAAAATGTATCTCATTGGAATCATTACACTTCCACGCCAACAACGAGGTTTTAATGTGTACTTGTTGGTTAAGTAAAAACAGCTGTGAAATTCTTTCAATTCTTTCAGTTTTGCGGCAGATTATAAAAATTTCCATTTAATTCTGCTACAGGATTTTTGATAATCGTCTTTTAGAAGAATTAAGCTGCTGCTCAAATTGGAATCTTCAATGAAAACGTTCCTGAAAAGTTGCTATGGAGGAAAATTTTATTTTCAACTTTCTCTCATAAAGTATTTATTCCTGATAATTTTTAATATGAATTTAGAAAATTATTATGAATGTGAGCCTCATTAACGGCATTTCCACAATAAATTTTATCACTTTCTAAAATGAAACAAGTAAATTTTAAAACTGTTAACCAATCAATCAAGAAATACGCTCCATAATATTCTGTTAAAGAAATGGTCAAGGCTAGTTAACAATCTTTTGAACGAAGTCCGTCGAACAAAAGTACGTGCCAATATATGAAAATTATTTTAAGGCGTAAAAAGTACCCCTTATTGTCAAAATTTAATAAAATGAAAGTTAAAACGTTTATAAATTTATAAAAACATTTGTAGGATTGAAATAAAGCTCGCACGATATTTTAGGATACTATCTATGTTTTTCAACTCTTGATCAATGTATTTCAACCCTTAAAAACTAACCTCTCTTATGATAAAATAAAAAAACAAACACAAACAAACAATTATAGTTCTTCATCTTACTTAATACTTTTCACCCTTAAAAAACTGTTCAGACAATTTTTACCAGACCATCCATTCCAGGTTGAGTTACAAAAAAGTCCAATTTTCCGGCAGCCTCATCGCACCCTTTTTTGTTACTGCAAAATATCATTTGCTAGAGTTCCTTTTGCATCTGAAAGGGTTGCAATGGACCTTCAACTTTTGTCCACCCCCCAATCATTGAGATTTATATTTTTTTTAACAGCAGTATTTTCTGTCGTTGCCTCATTAAAGGACTCATATCTCATTTGATCCAGAAATACTTGCAGATCTTTAATGTTTGCAGCACCATGTAACATCATTGAACAGTACCTACCAGCTTCTAAAATTTCTTTAGTATTTCTGTTAAATGTGTCTTAAATCTGGCCTTTTCCCATTAATTCAAATAACTTTGTTTTATTTTTATTATAGATGAAAACGATGCCACCTACAGGATTTCAAAATTACAACTACCAAAATTATTTCTCAGTATTTTTTATACAATAATAAACATCATTAATGAAGATATCAAATGAATAAAGTATTCATTATCAATAATTACGCCGTTATCCCATACTTCATACTATTTAAGGGGTTGTATTTTTGAACTGAGCGGTTTTGATGCTGATTTTATAAATAAAAAATTTGTTGAAGCTAAGAAATTTTAAATTTTTGTTGGATCCGTACATACATAGTTAATAGATAGTAGTTGAAGCATCAAGATTTTCTCCGATCCAAAATTCTTCACTCATATCGTATTTGAACAATTTCCGATGAATACATACACGCACTAATTTCATCTTATTCTCATTTATAGAAATTAGTTCATTTTTATGAAAACAAAAGTTAAATGTGGTTATATCAATAAGCACAGATTCGTCAATTGTAGATTATATAGAAGAAACACTTTCTACTGTTTTGTTTTCTGACACAGAAGGGAGACTTGAATTGAAGTCTATGAAAGCAAAACTTGTGATGTCAATTTTGGATAATTTCGCATTAAATAAAAACCTGTCCGACGTTCTTTCCTTCAGTTTCTATTATGACAAATTAATGCATATAGAATTAAACAGAAAGGTTAAGTGATTTTTACTTAACTAAAAGTGAAAACCAAAATATTAGTTAAGTTAATTTGGAATGATAAATTGGAGAGAAAAAAATTGCCGCGTCATTTTGGATTTAACAACTTATGCAGTGATGGAGGTGGTGAGTAATAGTGTTCTAAAAAAACCATATATCTTGACTCTCTTGCTATTCTTCCCCGAAATGTTAAATCAGTAATTTTTCAGATCAGCTAACTTTGATAGTTTTACTGTACTGCCAATTAGAATAATCTAAGCTACTCGCTCTTTTTATCTTTATTCAAAACTGGTTTGGCTGTCCCAATATTCAATTATAATAAAATTCCCCGTATGTTGCAGCATTTCCATTTTTCTTTTTGCTCAATATAAATCTCCCTAACAATCGATTTATATTGCAGTCACTTTTCAAGACAGTACCAAGTTCTTTAAAAATATCCAACCAAGTTTTGCGATCAGTGATCATTAACTGGTTTTTTAGTATCTTTTCCATTCTCTCTGTCTAGAGATATAAATGAATGCCCTGGTATCAGAAAAACTAACTCAATAGTGGTTAAATTATAAAGGGTATTTTGACACATACCAGCATAGTTGAGTCATCAGTCTTACTAAATATGATGAGAGATCACTTTATGAACGAATTCTTCATACCGCTGACTCAATTTTTGCCTCAGATGAGCTTTAATTATTAATATCAGCTCTGAGTCGCACGTAATACTTTAGTTGTATTGAATAAAATCAAATCTCCTATTATTGCGATTATTCAGATGTAAATTAAACGATATATAGCTAATTTTGCTACGTTTTAACTTTGTCGGCTGTTACAAAACAAATAAAGTGAAAAAATATCTAATTAAATTTTTCTAAAATGTGGATAAGACGAATTTTGTTTTCATAGGCCTCAATTATTGTTTATCATATATTGGTTCATGATTCTAGATAATGCGTTTGAAATTAACCATAATTCGAATAATAACGGTTTTTCAATAACAATAATTAAGCGGTGGCTTACTAGTTAATTGATGACTGTCGCCATCTCACCTTATATTTACACCTACGAGAAATTGAAAAGATCAAAACTGCTCCCGGTTTAGAATCATAATAAACACTCTAATTTGGCGTTTTCAAGAAACAGAATCCATTTAATGATCTATGATTTGAATAGTTGTTTTCAGTTCGGCTTTTCAAACTGGATTTATGAATGAAAGTTCCTCTTGATAATAAAAACATATCGAATTCCATAGGAAAATATAGATTCTCCGAGTTGGAGGCCGATTAAGATAATTAAACTAATATAACCCCTATAGAGCTAATTTCTGCTTGAGTTAAAATAACTAACCACTGGGATATCTGTAGATTATCGAGAGACTTCCTGAAAGACGACAAAACTTGTATAGATTGGTTCATTACATTGGAACCACTTCCTCGATCGTCCCAAGTGAAAAAGAAAAATGAAGCTACGCATCAGTCACGGCTGGGACTAATTCCATTGCCACAAGAAGAATACTTCGAATAGTCCAGCGGAGCGGCAGTTAACAAACAACATAGTTTGACGTTGTGAAAATTAGTTCTTCTTATATACGCCCTAACAAAGATAAGCTTCGAGAGACCACCTTGGAATAGGACCAGACCTCATCAGAGATGGCCCACTGACCTACCGACTGGTAATCCTACTGCAAAGAGATATATCGAGGCACTGAATTGCAAGTATGATAAGGGTAAAATTTAGTTAGAAGACCATATCGTCGAGATAGACGAGTCCAAGAGTGATCGTAAGAAGATTTTTTGAAAAGGTTGACTTTAAAGGAGGCTTTAATCTAGATATCTGCAAACTGATTAAGAATCTGAACCAACCATGAAGACTTACTCGTGGAAAGATTACGTTGGCCTAAACTTCAAAGTCATCCACAAGTTGAAATCTAACTTGAGGAACCTCAAGAAGAGATTGAACAGAGGAGTCAAGTTTGGCAAAATAAAACATTTCCTTTAATCCATAAATCCATTTCAAAAAAGTCTAACCGGAAGTTATAGGTAAAACCGCAAGTACTAATGTGTTACCTCGTTAAATAGATCCTAAAATATCGAAAATACCAAACTAATGTGTTTTTATTATGATCCTAAGCAGAAGTATAACCGAAATATCGTTTAGACAACGTAAATAATCTTAATATGAAATTTACAATCGTGAATGTATCCATTGGAATTGAAAATGTATTACAATTAATTATTTTGAAAATAAAAAGAATTGTGATCGCTGTGATATTTAAGTTATAGTTATTATTAGTCATAATATGAGGTATTGGTCACATGTATTCGAAGGTTTGTGATTAATCTTAATTATTTTATATTCCCATTGAGTGAATAATAAATGTTATACAAATTATAAACGGCGTTTTAATTATTTCGTATACTACAGCTAGTTTACGCGAGGTTCTCACGAGGCGATTTTAGTTGACCGATTTTTGTTGGCCGACAAAAATCGCAAGCGATTTGCGTTCACACGGATGAAATATCGATCGGACCGAATTGGTAGTATTTTCAAAATGGCTTCAAATTAATTAGTAGTGCAAAGGTTTGTACGGGAAATTAAAAAAATTTTAGAAAAGAAGATCTAGAAACTTGAAGGTTAAAGTATCACCTCATTTAAACCCCTTTTTAGACGAAGCCATTTTGCTCATGCACTAGGTAACACACAAAAAAGTACAAAGATTAATCGCTTTCGAGTCGGTCTGGCTCGTTCTCACGTTCAACAAGATTCAACTCGCTCAAAAATTAAGCCGACTTGAAAGCAAAAGTTGACAGCCGGGCAACTTTTTATCGGTCAACAAAAGGTTTTATTTAAACAGTGTTCTCATGAAGCGAATATTGTTCTATTCGGAAGCGATTTTTAGTTGACCGATAAAAATCGCCTCGTGAGAACCGCGCTTTATAAGTTGAAATTAAATAGATAACATGAAGCATAGAATATGTAAGATCATGGAAAGAGTATGGCAATGCCAAAGGAGTGCTCTAATGGCATGATTATACCAATAATGAAGAAAAAAATCCAAATACATTTATCAATGTTAGATTCATTTCGACAGTTCAAAAAAGAGAAAGATTATGAAACAACTAAAAGTACCATAGAAATTAATACAATTGATGAAAATCCTGTGTTGGCATCAATGGTTGCCTAGTTACACCTTCACTCTTTTGGTGTATTGTTCCCGGATTCTAGCTTTTGCCCGCTTGTGGTCCAGCATCGCCTTTACGATATCTTCGTTGGAAAGTTACACATCTCCGTTCATAATAATGCCTTTCACGATATGTAGAGTCTTGCACTTAGACAGTCCAAACTCCATATGTATATCGATGGGGAATCGATGTGTTATATCGAGAAGGTGATTGATTTGACGCTTATATGCTGCGTATAGCTTGATATCGTCCATATAAAGAAGATTGGAGATGGTATAGTTGGTGTCTCTGTTCGCTTTAATATTGAATCCATACTTTGCATCATTGATCGTGGTAGATAGGGGATTCATTGCAAGGCAGAACCACAACGGACAGGTAGTGGCCCTGGTATATTTGTGGTCATCCTTCTGGGAGCTCTTTGGAAACAAATTAGTAGAACCCAGCATTAAGAAAGTTGGAATATCTCTATTATTATTATGCGAAATATTTATGCACTACTCAGCATAGAGCTGGTATTATTTACCTATACTGAATACAAAGTATCAAAAGGATCGTGCAGCTATAATAACTGAGACTATTTCCACATTTTCCCTGTGACACATCTGTGTAATCTCAATTGCGACATCCGCGTATTTGGCCAGTTTCTCCTGGTGTTTGTTGAGAACGTTATGAGTGTTAGGTGTAGCTACATCGACAGGAAAGACTGAATTGACTCTTCTATCAATCACTACGTTATCAGGTCTATTATTCGTCACCTGTCTATTGGTGATAGTAGAATCTAAAACCACCTTCTGCGAGTGGTACTTGTAATACGGTATATACATATTGAAAAACTTGTTGGCCAGTTTCTGATGGATGATGTTGCACACTTGATTATGCCGGTGTAGACAGTCGGTATTAGCTAACACACTACAAGCAGATGCTATATGCTGAATGGTCTCTGATGTTTGTTGGTTGATGTAGTTATTCGTGTTAATAACTTGATCCTGGATAGCCATCATGAAGCCTTCAGTCTCTGGAAAGAGATTTCCGCTAGTAAGCCATCTGTAAGCTTCTTTGTCATTATGCGGCTAGTGGAGGTCTTGATTTTAACTTGTAGTGCCTTTCGTGACCACTGCTCCGGCTTTCGGTGTACAATACACTATATGCAAGTCATATTATTATTATTATATGCCTTTGTGGTGTGGCAATCGTAATAATACCGTAATTCTCATAGATGGCGTTTTTAGAAAAACGAAGTCATTTTTTATATTTAATGACGCCAGGTGTTGTTTCGAAGTATCTTTTATTACCCAAATAATTGCTCCTCATTACTTAATGCTACAGTTTACGGAGTCCACACCACTTCATTTATTTTAATAGTCAACTGGAAATGAAAGTTCACTCAGTGTCTCGTGAAATAGCCCATTTTTTCGTTGGTGAGTTTTAACAATAACATAAGTGCAGGTGGTTAATGTTCTGAAAAAATACAGAGAACGAGAGGTAGACGATTAGCCAGCTGCACATATGTGCTCATCATAATTTTTTGTGTATAAAAATGTCGCTAATAAGAATTGAACAATTACTCGAAAAGACGCATGAATTATTCAATCAATTCAAAGTTACGGATAACAAGGAAACGAGTTTTTAATTGTACTGGGTGAATCAAATAAGCTCTTTAGAAAATTTATAAATCACGTGAATAGAGCTTTTGTACTAATTCGAAGGATAAAATTTCGAATCGCGTGAAAGTTGAGGTTTCTACTTTTTACGATTTCCAGTCATTTGTGTTTGTTTGAGTGGGGTTGATAGCAATTTACTGCTGAACTTACAGGTTGCCAGTTTGTTACAGAGATTTAAGAAAGCTTCTTCAAGAGATAATCTAATTTTTGTTGTTCCAGTGAGATAAATATCATACGGTTTTGTGTTATGAATTTTGTCTTAAAGTAAAATTTACAAACGTCATTTCCAGCAATTTTCTCATCTTATTATTAAAAAAATTAAAAGAATAATTTTTTTGTTTATGCATCAATTCCAGTATTTAAAATATTGTCGTTTTGACTTCAAACAGCTCTGCATCTAAACTTAAAAAGATATTTTGTGTATGTCACTGCATTTCATCATTTTGCCTCCAAAACACCTAGACTCCTTCCAAAAGAAGTTATTTTTCTGGAGGTTTTTTTTTCCAAGTTTTAGCACCACCATTTCGAGGGTCATCCTCTGCCAAATCTATCTTAAGGTGATATTTGACGGGCAAAATCCTGTCAGAAGTTCGAACAATCCTTCAATAACATTTCTGGACCTCCTCAGAAGTTCCTAATGAACTGTGCTGGATTAAAGGAAGCTAGATTTTCGATCCTATAGATGTTTTATGCGGAACATGCCTTGCCTATGTCTACTGTCTGCATTCAACAACTAAGTGAATTGAAGTTTCTTTCTAGTTCTCTCAAAATTCACTCAATATGATGAATTAATTCCTGAGAGCAGAGAATTAGAAAGTTAGTGGAAAGTGTAGCTATATTTTTGATAGGGTCCAAATATTTATCGACACCAAAGTAACATTGGATGGATGGATCCATCACTCCATTCCGGAATCAAAGCGATCATTATCTGAGTGAACTGCAGCCGGCTGTCAGCTGGAAAGATTATGGCTTCAGTATTTTGGGATGCGCGTGGAATATTCGTCGACTATTTCCAAAAGGAAGATACAATCAATAACGAATACTAGATTTGTTGGATCGTTTGAATGCAAAAATCAAGGAAAAACGGCCTCATATATCGAAGAAAAAATCACTGTTTGTATGCACCGATTCACAAGTCGATAGCAGCGATAGTTAATTTGAACGAATTACATTTCGAATTGCTTCCTCATACTCCTACCGTATAGTCCTGATCTGGTCCCCAGTGACTACTGGCTGTGTATTGATTTTAACAAAATTCTCACCGGTAATAAATTCAGCTCAAATAAAGAAGCAATTGATGAAACTGAAGCCTATTTTAAGGCAAAAGACAAATATTTCTACCGTACGAAATCGAGAAGTTAGATGAGCGTTGGAATAATTTCTTGTTCTTGAAGGAGATTACATTGATGAATATTATTTATTTAGTGATGTGTTATATCTATCTGTATCATTGATTTTTGTAGAAAAATAAATATAGGAATTTTTAGATAGATGAATTAAATTTTTAACGCTATAAAAGAAAAGTTTTCACATTAAAAGCCGCTTCGAATGACTTTATATTCAATGGTTTTATAACAAAGATCTTGATTAAACTGCTCTCTCATTACTTCTTTTTAAGTATTTGAATTGTCTCTTAAGTATTTGAAATTATCCCACCCTTTTACCATGCAGAGACGTAATATTCGTATTTCCAATGAATATCATATATTTCACAAAAACAAGGACAATTTCGGCTAGCAAAAGATATTTCAACATTCTAGTGTCTAGGAAACTAGAAGAGCAGATGGGATGATGAAAAGGCTGTTACGAGTACGATTCCCAATTCCTGCACCCGCCAATTCCATCAAGTGTCTAATAGACAGGAGAGCTGAAGTCAGCTTTCTGCACAGGTGGCTGTAAACCACTGGTATGCGACACACTAAAACCCTTCTGAAGGATATTCAAAATACCAGGGAACAGTATCCTTAAACTTGAAACAAATCAACTAAGTTTAATCATCGGATTGATTCCTGACCACTGCTCATATCTAAAATGCAAATATGATCAGGAAACTCCACTATGCGTATTATTCAAATGCGCTCTTTTCGGTATATTCTAGCAAAACATATTAAGAAGGAGCACGAGAGAACATTTCGCTAATCATATGAAGTAAGCTTCATAAACCATCAATTGTCGAGTACAATGGCTGAATTGCTGAGCGCTCAGCAGCAGAATTCAAATAACAACATGTTTCAAAGCTTTTCACTTTGAATCCTTCTTTTTACAAGTTTTGAGTGTATTCAACCTTATTCTGAGCTTATTCCGTATGTTTTTCCCTACAAAAATGATGTCTTTTCATCAAATGCATTCCCATCCATACGGTTTCTTTGTAATTTATTATATTTTCTATGCTATCTGGATTTCTCCAATTATTTAAGCTCCGATGTTTTCCTTTTTTTCTGGTATTTTTGCGGATCTCCATGTTCCTACCTCTTCTCTTCTCTTTGTACTGATCTTTCCTACTCTTTATTGTCAATTATAATTCGTGATGATAATTATCCTTTGTAGTATTTGTACTTTTGGTAATTTTTTTATCATTCCAGAGAAAACTTATTTCTTATTGGTATTTTCCCTTTATAGTCCTCTAGCCTATGATTTTCTAATAATCCAATATTTTATATTAATTACGAAGCTCCATCTTCTGACACAATAATATTATCATAATAATAATAATAATAACAATAATAATAGCTTAACGCCTCTATTGTGGTTGCTCTATAGATCCTCTTGTTGGGGTGAATCAATCCCCATAATCCATGTCTACATCTTTTCGCTAAATTTCCGCCACAGCTTCCTATTTCCCGTCTTTTTTTAGCTTCTACTATGCTTAGGTCATCTTTCACTTTGTTTCGCCATTTTGTTGTGAGCTTGCAGAGTCTTTTTTATCACCAGGATTTCACCATATTGTTTGCTATAGATTTCTCTCTATACATGCACCAACCACTTAACTCGCTGGGCATTGTTTTTTTTATCATAATATCTTCGCCGCTAAGTTCTTCGGTTATTTCTTGACTCGTTCTCATTCCATATTCCCGTTCACCATTTTTCACTGGTCCCATTATCATTGTTCTGATTATGTTTCTTTTCAATCTTCTAAATTTTTCTTTATCATATCTTGTTAGTGTCATTGTTTCTGCTGAATACATAATTACTATTCGTTCTTCCTTGATATTGCTTCCCAAAACTCATTATTTTTGTTTTGTTTTCGTTAATTTTTGAACCTTTCCGCTTCCCCGCTGTGACTATCTTGTTTAACATTGTCTCTATTCTAGATCTTCTTTGGTTACAAGTTTCATTATGTACTTTCTTCATTATTTATTACTTCATTCAACATAACACTAGAATACATTTTGATTGGAGCGAATACTGCTTCTAAATTTCTCTTTAGCTGATCCTCAATTTTGAAAGTATATTCTGTATCAAAAGTAATCATCAGTCAAGACACCAAACAAAAGAAAAAAATCAATTTACAACGTTTCCTCTTAAATTTTTATGATTCTTTATACACAAAATAGTTTCAAAAGATTATTGACAACAGAATAAAAATAAAACTCTCAAATCAATATCGCTTTAATATTTCTATGCGCATCGAAAATCGCTGATCCGTTCCTAAACGCGGTTAAGTTTGTTGGTAAAGTTCCAGAATTTATAGTTGCAGAAAACAGAATTTATTCCAACAAACTTTGTGCATTGTTTTTTATATACTGTGGAAGTTTAACTTCATTAAATTGAAAATTAAGTGTTGATTTTATAATTTTCCTTCCTATCTAATAAAGAGAACTTTCATTTCAACACAAGCATCTTATATTTGTTGTAAGTTAGTTTTTATTCAATCATTTCAATTGAAATAAATTATTAGTTAGAAACAAACTGCGTTTGTTCCTTTTTCTGTGGAAGTGAATGAAATATATTCTGTTATAAATAAGATTTAGTATTTTATTTTATAGTGTATTTCCATCAAAACAATTCCAAGTGTTATACGAAATTACCATAAACCAACCGTTTAATTTTAAATTTCCTCTCTGTCTACCTGTATCGTTTCCATAAAGTTCAAATCACTTTCATTTTATCGTCAGAAGTTTGGCGTAACATTGAAAATTTAAATTCCCAAGCTGAATTCTAGAAACAAACATCTTCGTGTTATAACCTCAACTTATTCGGTATTCACGAGAATCTACGTTATTCGAAGAAGGTACCTAAATAGTCAAATTTGTAGGGAATCTGCAAATTGCGCTTGTAACTTAAATACGCTGAATTTCTAGGTTATCGTAATTGTTTGTTCGTAAACCAACTAAGAACGTTTTGTTTACTATCTAATTTTAATTGTAAATAATCCATCAATTGATATATAAGAATATATCTTTTAACATAAATAGGATATATTTCTATTTACGATATTGAGAGACTTATTCGGCCATTTACCATGCATGTATACAGTAACTAATAGAGTAAACTAATTAACTGTCCAGATCAATCTAAAAATTTCTAAAAGATTTTTTGAATGCACCCATTTAATAACTTTTTATATCATTACAAAAATTTCTAGAACTTTCTCGAATATTTCTAATCGTCATAATGAATTGCAATCATTTTGGAACTTTCTAGATGATTCCAGAAATTTCTAGAAATTACCAATCAATTATAATAAATAAAACTCATTTTGGAACTTTTTAGAATATTTGGAGAATCCTTAGTTTCCATATCATTCTCCAACGGGAAGTTCTTTGGGGTTAGTGGTTAGTGGTGATCGAGGAAACCCTGTTTTTACGTACTAAAACAGCATTTTATATAGATCGTTTTGATTTTAGGTCTCTTCTGGTATGAAATTACTTTTTGTTTTGAAAGGCAGGTAAAAATTTGACGTTTCTACTACTTTCAGTCTTGGTTGGTGAGAACCCTCAATATTTTAAAATGAACGATATAGATCCAGACAAATTTTTTAAACATAGATGAATGAACTTTCGAGCTTATTGAGCAGAGACTTAAACAAACATTCAATAAGAAAACCTGACTGTCGATTGCAACAGGATGTTAATCACTAGTTCTTGACATGGAATTTTCAAATGGGAAAATTATTCCATACACTCTGCCAAATTTTAGTTTTCTTGTATCCAGCCGACTGTTAGTTATATAAATACTCATGAGAACGTACAAATTCTGTCAGCCTTCCAAACAAACAAACTACATTAGAAAAATGAGTTATGTTTTTGATGTTCAGTGACAATAAGCGTGTAAAATGTATAAAGTTGCTTCATTTTGACATCAAGATCATGTACAAGTGCGATCATTGTGTGCGTTATCACAGTTTCTTATCTATCTCAACTATTTTTCACATTTATGAACATCTAAAGCACGTCATGCTGGCGTTCATTCTTTGTACCGCTTCATATTAATCAATAGATCACTTACATCATGACTATCAAAATAGAAATCTGTTTTAACAAGAAAAATTAATTTTGCCTTAGTTTTTACATCTTGACAATATGTAGCAACCATAAATTAAATTATTTGTAGTTGTACTCAAATTCACAAGGTTAATGAACAGAAAAAAGTTGATGAAAGCTAGATCTGGTGAATTCGTAGTGCAATTCAGAAATTTTAATATTGCTATCAACGAATGTGAAAGGTTCGAAGTAGTGATGGAAAAGGAGTTTCCTTTTCTTCAAATGCATTTTTGCAGTTTCTTCCTTTAATTTATCAAGCAACAATATGTGATACAAACTAAGCGTCCAAAATGGCTGGATTTTAAGTGATAACCCCTCAATGCATATTCAAATATATACTCATTTTGAGGTCACCTAATAGGCTAAAAAATTATAATGAACGATTCAAAATCAACAACTAATTAAAAGATTTGGAATTTTATTTAGGTATTTAACCGAATTGGAATATGATTAGATCTATTCTCAGGAATATTCATTCATAAATTTCACTCGAATCTATAATATTATCACTGGTAGAATATCATCTATAATCTCAACTGATTCTTTCCTTCCTCTTTTTTTACGTGCTCTATTGCTCATATCTAATTTTTCTTCATAACTATAGAATTAATATTAAAGATAGAGAGACCTGCATATAAGTGGAATTGTACTATTGAAAGAAAGAGAAACAGCATCTGTTTACCACTGTCTACCTCTCTCTACTTCATATTAAAATTAAACCTTTTATCTTCGGCACCGTGATGATCCAATTAGAATAGAGCAGAAAGAAATAGACACACGTATATATATTTTCTTTTTATCACCAATAGAAGTTCAGACCCAATTGAACAAGCTCCCATGCCTCACTCATTCTCCGGCTTCCTTTTCTAATACTTTAACATCTAGTATCATTTCTTGCCGCTTCACACTTATCTTGAGCCCAAATTATATCAATGGGATCTAGTTCTCAATAAAAAATGAGAAAAACGTATATCTATACGCTCTAAAGTTATTTCTCTATAGCCTCACTTAAATTACTAGTTCTATTTTCGACGTTTTCAAATCTAATTTCTTATCATTCATAGTAAACCATTCTTGAATTACGGCTCATCTATCTGCTTGCATTGTCCATGAAATCCTTTACTGCTTGAAAATCTTCGTATTCATATGGTGATGGTGATCACATGTGACAAAATCGTCTCTTGATCCTATGACTCAAATAATAAAACTTTTCTGGTAGGATATCCTAGTCCAGTGGAAAGGGGCTCCTCTGGGAGTTCTAAGGTCCTTGTCTATCAAAAGTTAATCCATTTGAATAATAAATCTTCTGGGTTTAATTTTTTTGTTCGTTATTCCACATATTTGAATAGCCTACGATATAATTTGTTTCTAAAAAGGTTCTTCTTTCAAAAATTCTACCTTTAATTTGACAAAAAAAAGAAATGTTTTTCCCATCTGTTTGAACATTTTTATTATTCTACGTACTTTACGACTATACGACATAATAAACATAAAACAACTTTTGGTGATTTTTAGTGTCCACCCTGTGCCAATTTGAATCAATTTTAAAATATGTTTATAATCAACGTAAGAACATAAGTTCACAAAATGAAAAAAGAAGAAAGTGATTCATTCATATACGTCACAACACAAAGATTACTCTTATTAAAAATAGTAAATTAGCATAGAAAATCCATCGAATTTTTCATCTTATCATCAATAAAGAATTTATTCTTTGTTCTATAGATCTTTTACACAGATGTCGCCGATTTACCGTCTTTATAATATTTATCTGTTGGCTTCATTTTGCAATTCACTGATATATAATGAAGAATTATCCACATAAATGTCCGCTGATATAAAATAGAGTTTTGTCGATTAGATAAATATGAAATCATTTTAATATTTTAGAATATATGTTACTAAACAAACGTTAATGATCTGCGGCTAATGTAATTGAGTTCGCACTTCTATTTACGAAATTAAAATAAGCATTTTCATCGAAGGGTTGAAATAATTATACAAATAAATAGAATTGGTACTGTAAATATTGAAATGAATTATATTCAGTGTTATGATGTTATGTTATGTAAAAATAATACAATAAATACATCGTCACATCAAGTAAAAATTCAGATTCTTCGATCCATTGAACACTTGAATGAAATATCGACTTGTTAGTAAAAATTTAGTATCTAAAATAACAGCCGTTTAATGTATTTTATAATAAAATTGACCTTTCTGTTGAAGTAATCCACAAAATAATTCACAAAATGTGTAAAAATCTCAACAAATTCAGATTTATAAATGCTCTTTGTACGAGGGAAGCATTGTTCTTAGTGCAGATCCAGACAAAAATACAGAAACGTAAATTGCGATATGTATGTTTAATAGACTATGAAAAAGGCACTCAATCGAATGACACATGAAAAAATGATGGAGATGCTTAAGGAAACAGGAATGAGCATCAAGAACCTGAGAATAATTGGATACCTCAACTGGAATCCCCAAACCTTAGAATACAAGGAGGACACACCGATAAAATGAAAATAACGAGAGAGTTCATCAAGGCTGAATTGATACGTTTTCCCTGACTTGCTGTATGGAGTTCTGGATCTTGAACGAAGATATCAGTAAAAAATCAGAAGCTTTCGAAATGTGGCGTAATAGACGAATACTCCCCTGGACCGCCCAAGTAACAAAAGTAGAATCTTCGAAAGAATGTGAAAAGAACGAGAAATTTTTATAGCCATAAAAGCTCGTAAACTACACTACCACATAATGCGAAACGAATCCTGATAGGCACTGCTCCAAGCAAGGAAAAATATTTAGAAAAGAGGTCCAGGAAGAAGACAAGCATCCTAGCTTAGGAATCTGAGAATCTGGTGCAATAAAACCTTCCCTCAATTCTTTGCATTGCTTCTGACGGATAAAGATTGCGATGATGATCACCAATAGGCAACACAAGAAGAAAAAGAAAGATTTTATCATACAATTAACTGGACTAGCTTTTAAACTTCATCTATTTTGACTTGAAAGACTGTAAAAGTATCAAAGAGTTTCGATCGTACGACAAAAGTAGAGAATTTGACCCCGTAAAAAATGAAAGTGTTGCTAGAAAATGAGTATTCTACGGTAGGGCACCGATCAACAAGTCTGCTGATTATGTCAAAGAAGAATTATATGGATTAAATCAAAGACCTTGAATACATTGTGGATCAAATTCTCAATTACTAAGTCAAACGGCTTTATACAAAACGGTCTTGATGTTAGTAAATATTTCAAGGGAATGGCATATTTAAAACGAAAAACTGAAGTTGACTATTTTCGTAAGTACATTGCACTGCGACCTTCTGTTATCAAACATTGTGGTTTTTTCCTGAACCACATGAATGAAAAAGCCAATCCAGTTCGTATGAGTACATTTGGAAAAATGCCATCTGGTATTGCCGAATTTCTCTAGCTACCAGAACCAAAGCAATATACACTGTTTTCGTAGATCCTTAACTTCTTTACAAGCAGAATTAGGAGCAAATATTACGAAGAAGTAATCAATGAAAGTCTATGACGGTAACCGAGGGCTATGTTAGATCATTCAATTACTTAAAGAAATTCCACTGCGAAAAAATTCTACCAACCTCTAACAACTAAACTAAATTTTTGAACCTTATCCAATATTGAATCTTTCGAACGTCGTTAAATATTGATAATGAAAATTCCCCATTCCTGAATTTATTGTTATAATCAAATAATAATATTTTTAACACTGTATTATAAACATTTCTAATACTGTTGCTTGTCACTAAAATTGTCATATTCAGCTATAATTTTCAAAATAGATCTTAACAATACTATACCAAATAAACTAGTTCCAAGAATTTAATTCGAATGACATAAATATCGAAATCGTATATAATATCACAACACCGAGAACGCGGTTTTAGTATCGAACATCCAGCGGACTAAACCGCAATTTTATGTAACCGCTCTGTATCCCACGTCGCCTCCTTCTAGCACCATTCTGTTGCAATTATAACTCAGAATAGCGATAAAGTTAAAACCAACTCTCTATATTCCTTGCATGAAGCAACTGAGTAATACAAATAAATTCCTTAAGCTGTACTTTGTCACCTCCCTAGGGATCTCCGAATGGCGGACTAACTAAATGCATGTTAAAGAGATATCTGTGGAATTTCAATGAAATTTCTCAAGTTTTGTTGCCGTTTTATACTTTAATTTCTGTTTATATCGGATCATAGTTTTGAAGACGAAATGTTCAAGTTTCTAGTTGACACTAAAAATATTTATGATAAGAGAAAATCCTTAAATAGTTTGAAAATGGAAATCAATTGTATCATTCACTTGGAATTCTGTCAATCGATAAAGAATTGAAAGACTCTAAGCTAGAAATCAGAATACATATTGATAAATTTATTTGTATGAGTACTGTTATTCATTTAATTAATTAATTTTTTAATTACATAATTTTGGTCTTCTTTTCATAAATTTTGGGTCAGCTCCTCATTTTATACACCAATAGTGAGATATTTTCATCACAAGATCCCTGATGACAAAAATCTTCAAATCTTGATGGAAACACTTCCTCTGTTCATTATTAATCCTTCCTAAATGGTCAAGTGGAAAATTTAAATATGAATGCAGGAATAGAATCTCACGTACTCGCTTATTTCCAAGCCTGAAGATATTCCTAAGCAATTCAATGAGATTTTAAGACGCTTTATAATTCTTTGCAAAACTTCGAAGTGATGGATCAGCTGGTATAAATGGAGATTCAGTCGAAAAATTGGACACATAACTGAATCATTCATTATATGTGTGCAAACATCGAAAATGCTCATTGATTGAAAACACGACCGCAATGCGTTTTGAACTATACCAAACGACCAAATACCGAAATGACATAATTTTTCGCTTTGTATGCCTTCTTGGTGACCTCAATGCCTCTTGGACAATGCTCAAACAGTCACGACGCGTTCTAGATAATTTATAGAGCTCATAAATTGATCTTTGTTGCCTTGACATCACAGCGTGTTTCCAACTGCCTTCGAGTGTAATTTTATTGAGCAAAGTCACCACTATTGTAGCTAAAAACGCTAATATCATAGAGGTGTTTAATAGAAAACTTATAAATATCATTGATAACATCATTACTATTATTTCACTAACGAATGGTAAGAAGAGAACGAAAAGTGAAAGAAGCGAACCGTTGAAAGAGAACGAAATGTCCAAAGAATATAGGAGACTAATAAAGTATATAATAACAAGAATATGAAAATTTAATTGAAAAGTCCAAAAGAACACAGAATGGAAATTTTCGATATTACTGTAAAACGGAGGATTCAAAAATACCAGACAGATGGCGAACCAATGCAATTATACTCATGTTTAAAAAAAGAGATAAACAAAATTAACTCGATCACAACACTAGGAAACGAGCTGCAAGGATGCAGATCAGAAAGATATCCTGCGTAGATGCGATATTTATCCCATGACAACTGGTTAATATATCTATAGAATATAAGAAAACAACATTCCTATTCATTGACCTCACAGAAGCCTTTGACCATATTAAAGGTATTAAATATTATTGTACAATAGAAACATACCTAACAATATAATCCATACCATCGAAAACATATACTCAGATAATCAAGCTCAGGCTCGTATTAATGGTAAACAAACAAAATCAACAACAATCAATAGCGGTATCAGACAAGGAAAAAAAGGTGCGGCTAGGCGAATGAGTGACAGAGACATTAAAATCCTGTGCTACGTCATAAATGATGCAGATCTTCAATTCAAAGATTATTAAATATACTTAATCTCACTTGAAAACAATATAATATGTCCATCAGATGCGAATTAGAACTAGAAGGTCAAATAAAACATCAGAGAATGAAATTCAAGTACCTTGGAATTGACGTAACCAGTTATGGAGATGTAGAAGACGAAGTAAGAAGACAAGTAGCTATAGCAAATAATCTCGCGGTATGTCTTCAGAACATAGTATGGAGGAACAAACACCTAACACAAGGAACAAAGGCACAAATTTAAAAAGCGACAATCAGACCTATTATGACTTATACATCAGGAGCAAGACTAGAAACATAAAAAACGAAACAACTCTTGGAGACCACAGAAATGAAAATTCACAGGCGGACCTAGGAAAAAACACTATCAAACCGAGAGAGAAGCGAAAAAATAAGATAATAATGTGACGCAGATAACATTAACGAATGCGTAAAAAACAATGGAATCAACATTTAAGCTGAATAACAGACGATAGACTGGTGGAAATACCAAGTGATAAATCTCCAATTGAAACACGGAGTAGATGTCGACCACGTAAGAGGTGAAGTGATAATCTAGAGACAAGATGAGAAACGATATCGAAGAAGGAACAGGCGTTAGAACTATCATGGAAGAAAGAAGAAGACATTGCGAATCTATTAATGTGATGCATTTGTTTCCAAATCCTCATAAAGACTTAGAAGGTTCAGATAGATGACTTCTGGTTATGAGCAATACTGAATTAAATGCATTGGGTCTAATCTAGGTCTAATTATTTAATATGTATTGTTTTAGCTGTCCATTTTTGTATGCTATCTTTTATTTGGAAATATATATTTTCTACAATTCAAGTTTCACTTTTACCTCATTAATAAAAGGAAGCACTTTTTTAGGCTATTATTATATATTAATTGAAACTCAATTTGTTTATATATCACATGAGTACGGAAATAAATGCTTGCTCTAAACATTAGAACTAATAACTTCGATTTTTTGTGATACTACAAGTAAAATATCTTGAAAATTTGGTAACAACAAATGACATTGTCGTGAATCATCTAAATATAGGTGATCTGTTGCATAATATTAATTTAGAGATAAAACGGTTTGTTTAACGACGATAAACAATATTTTACACGTGGAGAGTTAAAGGAAATAAGGGGTAGAAAGCGAGGGAGATGAATGGTCATGGGTGAAATTTTTACAGTGCCGAGGAAAACCACTGATTTCTCTGTTTCCCGTGCGGTAATTAAAACAAATGGCGGTGGGACTGTAAACGTCCAAAAAGTCGGTTATGTAGGAAACTGTACCCGGGGATGATTCAATGTTTTCGGAAATACGGACGGTCTTGAAATGTGATTTATTGCCTTGGATTAATTTTGTGCTATTATAGAAGAGAAAGGCCTTTTAATGGATAAACTATATATATTCTGAACAATATATACATATATATTTATGTGATAACATACACATTGTTTTTTGATTATATTATTAACAATAGTTTCAAATTTATTATAATTGAACAGTCGAAATAAATATTGAAGATGTTCAAAACTAGAGTCGGAAATGTAGCTACTGAGGAATATGGAACAAGTAAAACAACAAACCAAAAGGAACTAATACACTGATCAATTGGAGAAATATAAATGAAGATAGAAAAGATGAGGAAAGATACGGAACAGATACCTCCTCATCAATAACAAAAATGATGAAGATTATGAAATATACAAAAAACAGAGCAACGCAAAGCTGAGGCTAAGTCGTGGGAGAAAAAACGATGGCAAAATCGCAGTTGGTAATGCAAAAATGATGTATCACATACTAAGATCAATCAGAAAAGAAAAGAAAAATCCAATAAGAAGCACAAGAACTACAAAGGTATTATTATGAGTGGAGGAAATGAAATAGACAGATAGAAGGAAGATTTCATAGAGTGGTACATATAGATTCAGAAAGAGACGATGCAAAATCAAATAGAAAAGACCTCTCATATCACTATAAGCCTGTATATATTATCATCTCATCTCCCAGCTACATGCCCAAAATATTGCGGCACTCTCTTCATGTATAACGATGATTGTCTGGTTATTACACTTAATTCTTCCACTATCTAATGATTAGGTCTCTTTGCAGTCAAGGGAATTCTAAACATACTAAATGATATTATGATTTGTGCATAGCGCTGACATCTCAGTATTTAGAAAATAGATTAAGAGGTCATCAATATGATAAAATAATAGAACTGCATTAACGAACCATGAAATATAAACAAACATGAATTCAATTATGAAGATTCAAAAATTCTTGAGACGGAATCTAATACACGAAAAATAGAATTTTTAGAAATGGTTCACATTCATAAAAACGAAAAATTATAAAGGATAAAAATGATCTGAATAATTTAAGCAAAATTTATAACTCTATTTTGTAAATTCTAATAAACTACAAATAATTTAATATTTAAGATATAAGGACTAAGGAAAAATTAATTTTTCTTATTAGAAGAAAGTTCTAGTTTGATTTTATGCTTATTTTGATATTCATGATGAAGGTCATCTATTGATCAATATAAATACGAAAATTGTCAGTGTCAATTTCATATTTTGATAAAGACTTAAAGAAAAGTCGAAAGGTCAAATTTTATCTATCTTTCAAAAATTATTAGAAAAACTAATTCTAAAACAGAAGATACCTAAAAACAAGAACATTTAAAAACATAAATTATTTGTATATATAGTAGTTTGGATGAATTGAACGAATTGAACTCAAATGGTCATTTTTAGAGCCTCATCTTGATTATTACTAAAAGAGTATGACAGTTTTTACTTTTGTCAATTCAATAATATTAACAATTCCATGGAATGATATCATTCAATTGAGATGTCAAAAGCCACCATAAAAGTATATTATTATGTATTATTTTGGGCGCAAGTAATCAATGCTAGGCTGATGTGAATTTTTCTCTTTCCACTTTTCTTGAAAATGTTACTCGTATATTTTAGTAGAAATCGACCCTGCTATGGGCTTTCTACTCGGTGCTAAAAAGCACCTTGAAGATTCACCATAACATTCGCTTCAAATCAATTTAAGCTGCAGACGTTCCTAAAGTGATAGTCCGTTTGCTGGCAACAATAAAATGTCAAGACTTTTACACCGGGGCTACTGAATGAATTTCTAAGAGGAGCACCAAATCATCAATTTTTTTCTGACCAAAATAAGTCATCAAACACAAAATTTTGAATAATCCTGCAAAGTTTTGCACTCTCACTCTGCTAAGGTCTTCTTCCACGTCTTTCAACCATTTTGTGCCAGGCTTGACGCGTCTTTTTCTACCACTCCTTACAAGCCCCATTCTTAATTCACCGATCTTTGTTCTTTCTCCATAGCCTCTTCGCCGCTGATTTCGACAGTTATTTCTTGGTTTGTTCTTATCCTATATTCCCCTTAACTATTTTTTACTGGTTCCATTATTGTTCTGATTATCTTTCTCTCAATTCTTCTATAGATTTCTAAAAGACTCACCAAATCATCAATATTTTCTTACCAACATAAGTCATCAAACATAAAATTTTGAATAATTCTTCAATGTTTTGCACAGGCTGCTCAGGTTATGGGTTTTACGGGAGACTACCGTCCAACCGATTAAGATTACATGAAAATTGAAGGTCATTGCGACCACTTCATGCGAAATTAAACTCTCCTTTTTCAAATTACCAGAATGATGATGGCGCTATTCAAAATGTTGCCTCATTACTTGCTTGATCTTGCTCAATTTGCCTGACTCCTTTCAATCAACACATAAATAGTTATACTAAGTCAACGGTCTCTTTTACTTATTCAAGGTATTTTTGAGGACAAAGCGGTTATTTAGGTCATAACCCACACAAATGAAGCTTGCAGCAGCTTGAATCACACAGCTACGCCAGCCACCATGGCATTTCATTGCAGTTATATGCCCTAGAGTTGTTGAAGTTGTTAATATATAAATCAATAAGAGTAAAAAAACGATTGAATATAATTTTTGATGGATTCGATCAAACAGTTTCAAAGAAGTTATTAATATTGTCTCCTGTATTATTTTTCTATCCATAGCTAAGCTTATATATGAAGGAATTTCATTAAAAAGTTTCGCGACAATCGATACCGTTTTGTATGCGGCGATGTTCTGGTTTTATTTTGCTTCTACGAACTTCTATTAATAAGCAAGAAGATGTGATATCTAGCAAGTTTTAGGAATGTCGCATAACTAACTTATAAACTAATTAAGCATTTGGTCCTTTTATGTTGTGTATATCCTCTACTCGGTATCCAGTAATATGCTCGAGTAAGAAATTTAATAACTAATTCGCCATTTACATTCAAATAATATATTCTGCTATAGCGGTCATGCAAATTCCCACAAATAAACTTACGAGAATATAATAACTTTGTACAAACAGATGCAAGTGAACTACGAAATGAAAATGTCTTCGTTTGCTTCAGACGACTGTCTAAGTAGAAAGCTTGTTAACATTTATTCATTCAAAGTATAAGTAAATATCTATGAGCTACTCGCATTTCATAACAATTTTCCAACTTTATAGAGAGGCATAAAAAACCAGGACAAGAACGAAACTTCTTACTTGGTGGTCAAAGCTGTAGCTATCACATCTCTCAGCGAAACAGTCTCTTCGGAGATTGATGGAAACATTTAGTATGAGACAAACTAAGGTAGTAAGATAGTATTAATCAACTGCTCCATTTAGGAAAGATGAAAAATAAAACGATACGAAATGTTACTATTGCATTAAGGAGGAAGAAACTGAAGACCATTGCTCACCAGGGGCTTTAGAAAGTTTAACAAAAATAGCTGATTCCTCGACTCTCCCTCGTTGTGTTTTTCCCTAGTTGTATTTGGGTGGACAATAATGTTGCAACTACCATTTGTGACGTTAAACATAATGTCTCCAAGTTCTTTTTTGATGAAAGGTTTTTATCGAATTTTCGATAACCTCGTAATCCCCAGATTTTAGGGATTCCGCCAGCTCCTTTATTTCTGGAGTATACATGTTTTTTTTCGTCGCCCTCTGGATATATTAGGACCATACTGTCCTTTCTATCCAACGCCTCTCGCTCTCTTCAAGACAGGATCTTAGTTTTGGTCCTGATCCTCCCAAAACTTATCGGCGATTCCTTCAAATTCCTTGAAGGAGCCTCCTTTTTCCAAAGGCACTTTGATGGCTTTGGCTAATTCAGCTTTCCTTTTTTTCGTTTTATTTTCGGCTCTCTGTACATTTTATGTAAGTGCCGGAACTATTGGAGGTGCTATTGTTTATCGACCTATCTAATTTTTTCGTTAGGGTTTTCATCTCTCCCATCCCTTATTTATTTCTGGATCATTTAGCTTTGCTTTAGCGATGATGTCTTCTACTTCACTAAGTTTGCTTCTTAGTGCATCGCTAACAGTTTCATTGTGTTTAAAGTTTTCCTTCTTCCACGCTTTTTTTGTCTTTTGTTTTCCTGGTGTCTTTTTGTATTGCTACTTTGGCAGCAGTATGGGGTGCTGACCTTTTTTTCTAGCCCAACCAGGATAGAAAACAGGTCCGACTTCCTAAAATCGAAGTCGCTTGAATCCTCCTCGTCAACTATCTCCTCTACCGTCGTCTACTGTTTGACAGCCGAGAAGGACTTATGCACCATTTGTTGGTGTTTTCGTATCAGCTCCTGCTCGAAGAGCTCCCTGGCGAGATCATCCTCGTCGGCTTTGCAATCCTCATCAAGAATTTTTCCATCATCGTTATCGGATGATGTACATTCCTCATCATAATTTATTTTCTTTCTGTCAGGGGACAGAGATGCATCTGTCTCAGACGAAAGGTTCTTCCCCCGACGGCGTTTTTTATTATTTTTTAGAAATTGAAATATCCATTCGAATCCCACGAGTAGGGCCGAAATAAAAGTCCGGCGAGGCAGTGCGCCCTTACCTCGCTAAGACTAGATACTCTGGGAGGTCTCCTGGTATTCCAGAGGCACCGTTTTAAGTTGAGCTTAAGATCTTTGTTCGCAGGGTTTTGAATTAAGAACTATAATTTAGTTTCATCAAAAATTAAGGATCATTTCTGAAATAATTTACTGTCACTGTCATAATTTTAAGATATTTGAGGTTACGTCTAATTTTTTTTTTTAATTTCATCATAAATATATTTTAAGTGTTACTATTTTCCTCTTAGTTCAAATTAATAGGGTTCAGTGAAGTGTTTTCTATAAATTTTTACCTTTGGTGATCGCAACAAAGACTTCATAGTATAATAATAACTACAGCATATACTGACAAAGATTTTTTTGTCCAGAAGGATAAACAGCTTCTCTATGGATAGTAAAATTTGAAAATATAAACCGTTTTCCACGTTATTAGATTATCCTGATTAGATTCGCTAAGATTCATAATTTTTTGTATCCTTTGCAACATAAGAATAAAAATGATAGAGCTGGTTGACGAACTACATAAGTGCGCAGTCTCAGATTAACAAAATCGAGATGCCTTCATCAACACATCTGTACATATTAAAGACAGGTTTAAGATATTTTGAACAAGATACCATACGATGACCAAATTGTTTTAATTAGGTGATCTAATATTAGAAAATATTTTATTACTGACACAAATGTTTAGTTTCATTAATTGTTTCAAGAAATTTTTCTAATTAATTGCTATCCGTCTTCAAGGTCCAATTAATACTAGAGGAACGCCACAAGGAGGATATCTCCCTTATAATGGTTAACAGTGATTAATAAAATTCTGAAAACTCTTAAGGAAAAAGATAATGTAGCAATATTTATTTGGGATAGAGACGTACAAACAATTAGCGAAATTATAAAAAAGGCATTAGACGAGATCATCTTGCAAATCCTAAAAAAAAAGAAAATACCTTAACGTTTACGGCAACAAAATTGAATGGAAAGGAACTTTGCCTATCAAACGAGCTAAATACTAAGGAATCATACTATATTCAAAACATTCATGGAAAAGGAATGTGCAGGAAAGGATAGAAAATGAATCAACTGAAAGAAGTGAAAAATGGGAACTACAATAGAAGGTTGGTATTGGTTATATACATAAATCATATGGCCTATAATCATCATCTACTTTTCATTAGTATGGTATGGAATGTATGAAAAAATAAACAAGCAGAAATAACGCATTAGTAGTACTAGAAGCAATCCAATCAGCAGATTATATAATGTTTCATAATAGTTATAACCGCAAAAGATGTTAATGATAGCCAATCATAACATACGATCAAACAGAAATGAATTCACGTTATCCAGAGCGATTTGGACAAGGATCCATAAAGAGAAAATAAAAAATATAATAAGATTCACGAAACACTAAAAAAACAGAATTAAAAATAGAAAAAGTAAAAGCTTCATTCTGGGTTGAAAATATTTGAAATTAAGCTTTAGAAAAAGTGTTTAACAAATAGTGGAAAATGAAAGGCAATACAATGGACCTCAGGTCTTCAATCTAAATGGAAGCTGCCCGTACCAATATTATCTAACCTAAGATTAATATTCTAAAATATCTTTAAATGAAATTTCTGAATTTATTGGAGATGGAGAGCTGGTCGCCACTTCGACTAAGGTACTACACAAGGCTGAAACTTTTTCTATGTTATTTAATATATTTAAAGAAATTCAAATATTCAAAAAAATGTATCTTCACACATATGGCTATTGGGTATATTTTTAATCAGACAAGTTTGAGTATAAAAAAAATTGCCAGATGATTTGCTCGGTTGCAAGTATCTGAAAAATGGATCGAAAATTGCTAAAACGGATAGTATAGTATTTTCATCACAAAAGTCTACCGACTCTGTCGACCCTCCAGCTAAAGAATTTTCACCTGATTATAAGGTTGACATACAGGTAACACATTCATAGGTAGGGGAGTAGAACATTTTAAGACCAATTTCCGTTAGGTTTGTCAGTTGCAACGCTGCTTATTTCGGAGCAAGTTGACTTCCATAGTTTCGTCTAATTTACTAAAGAAATACTATACTATTTTTGGATAATTGATAGTTTAATATCCGATCCTTTTCATATTTGAGTGTTTTTAGAATCAGTTTTCGAGTCGACTGTATATTTTCTTCATCTCAGCTATATTATTGTGATAAGTTGTGCACGATAATTTTCTATAAGTAACAACTTGTTTTCATCAATTATGTAAGCGCAAGAAATGATCTGTATGTTTTGTAAGAAAAACAATAATAATAAATTGATTAAATTCACACCTCAGATTTTATCAAAAAGCCATGGGGTATTGAACATTAGAAAATCTCTGAGACATAAATATAGTGATATTGTTTTACCTGATGAAATAAACGATACAACAGGACATCATAGTAACTGTTAGAAAAATTTTTCTGCAATAATGACAAAATATTCGTCGGTCTCATGTGAATCAGCAGGTAAACATTATATTACATATACATTCTTTTTAATACTTGTTATATTAAACAACATTGAAACCAGACGATTATGGATGACTAATAGAGGAAGAAAAGTATACTTTTCAATGTACCATCATCTATATATGACGTTTTGTTAAAATCCCATGAATTAGACAATATTACTTCGGGTGAGGAATTTTTAACATTAATTGAATTAAATGTATGAAAATTTATGTAATATTACGTATTTATAATAATTTCTTTTCTAGAGAGTGAAGAAAATGTAGAAGACGACGATGTAATTTCGAGGGACGAGATTATTTTTGATGAAGAGGATACGAATGATTAATTATTGGAAAAAAATTTTTCTTAAATATTGTAAATAAACAATTATGCTTTTGAAATTGAAAGAAAAATATGTAATTACCTTTATCATAATATTTTATTATAAATACCTAAACAAAATAGTTTACAAGATATTTTCTTTAGGAATTAGATTTGAAAGATCGTATCATCCGTCTTAGCAACTTTCGATCTTTACAGATACTTGGAACCGAGCAAATCGTGTGGCAATTTTTTTTATACTCAAAATTGCCCAATTAAAAATATATTCAAATGCCAGATTTGTGAAGATACATTTTTTTAAATAAAAAATTTGTAATAAGCAAACAGTGGATATTGTTGCAACTGCCATAACCCAGAAGTTGATTTTTATAGTTTAAATATATTAAATAACATACAGAAAAAGTTTCAGCCTTGTGAAAGTCAAGTGGCGAGTTAAGTCCTTGAATATGATTAGCTGACAACCGGAATCCGCTAACACCGCGGCCGACATTTAACCTATATAATATATACATAATATATATAATCACGGTAATATTAGGTTAATAAACGACTAACCCAGTGATATTTTTGTTAAATGTTAAACTCACAATATAGTTACCACGACTACCATGGTTATCTGACATAACTATTTGATTTTATGAACGTTTAAGGCACAAAAACAAACCTTAAGTTGGCTTACAGCGAAATAATTTTTGGCGCGACTCAAAACATAACCTCACTAATTTTTCAATAAAAATATACTTAAATATCATATCGTCTTAAGTCTACTAAATGATTTCTTTCTTTATATCAATACAAGTATTAAAAACTGTTCATGAACTTACGAGATTTTGCAATCCAAAGGAATAAAATATTTTCACATCAAAAACCGATAAATGATAAAAATTGACTTACGAGGTTTTACAATTTAACCAACATTATATACCTCATATAATTATAATTGTTTGCTTTTTATTCAATTTAATTGTATAGTAATAAAGTCACTGCATAAATCTTCGTTTTTAAAAATAACTTCAAGAAAACCATAACCTTGTCTGGCGACCAACTCTTTGAGTCTTAGACTATTCTATATATAAGACATTTTTGTAAATGGTGTTCTCAAATCTTTCCAATTAGTATTCTCGAGAACTAAATATAATTCACCAGTCGGTATTGCAAATGTAACGTAGTACAAATAACGTAATGAGACAATCGAGTCCGGATATAATAAGAGAACTGAGATTATGGCTCTCGAAACCTCACCCTAACAAAGGTTTACTTATCCTTAACCTCTCACTGGATTCTCTTTCCTCATGTACGGTTCATTAATGTTACATCATACATCACCTGAAGGGTTTTTAGGGAATGAAACTACAGTACAGCTGCATTTTGAATATTCATGATACGTCTTTATATCCTTATCTAAGACAATGCAGCTTTCCTGTGAGAATGCTAATTTATCACTCACCCCGTCCTTCAAAACAAAAATATTTGCCAACGGGATTTCAAATAAGGGGTGATGAAAAATTGAAAACACAAAATAATGTGAATAAATCGATTTATTGATGATTATTTCTTCTTCTTTGTGGTGATGGTCATAGTAAGGAAAAAAAATCGTTTATTTTAAATCTATATTGGAGATGCAAATATACGAGGTATGGCTATTAAGTAACGAGACTAGCACTACTACAAAGAAAGTACACATGTGCTAAAGATTAGCGACTACCAGGTATTTCGTCTGATGCCTAAAATTCGTGACTCGGCCTCTAAGTAACCGTATCTGTGAGCAAACCCATGCAGCCATAGCCTTCGCTTGTTGAGGAGCTATTTTTTGGCTTTGTCGTAAAAATTGTTATGAAACTTGAAAAGACTGCAACTGAAATTCACAACACTCCCACATGCGAAGTTCCTGAGCAAGCCTCATAGTCTAGTGATGTTAAGAGGTTCCAAACTAAGTGTGTGTAGCGTTTTTGGTAGTTTTATGTGGATCAAAACAAGCCTATCAGAAGATTCACAACCCAACTAAACCTAACCTAACTTTTCAAATTCAAGGAAACCAATCAAAACCAAAGTTAGAAATATTATCTTCACCAAAGATAAGTTTCTCGTTACATTTTTAAAATGCTTGCCAGATATAATTTAATCTATTACTTAAATCAGATAAGTACATAATTTTTGAAGACGCAGTGTTTCTCTTGAGGACAGCAGCACTTTTATCACAATACATTTTCCACGTATTCTACACGATTCCTTCCGGATATCATTTAAAATTATTTCGGTAAAAAGTTTCTTCATTATTCATAATTTCTGGTGACTCATTAATCTCAATATTACTCATTAATTCCTCTCT